>NC_081410.1:220275414-221584914 GCF_030272615.1 Cryptomeria japonica | reverse complement strand
GGTTAGGTTAGGGTTATCCAATGGATAAAGCTTTTACCCAAGGGGTAAACTCTTGTGCAAAGGTTAAAGGGATAACCATGGTCAAAGCAATGAATGCTTGATGAGACCCTTGGGTTAGATGAGGGTTAAGTTAGTCAAAAAGTCTCTAACCATGCCACTAAGGGTTAGTTAACGATTAATGGTTTGAAGACTTTGTGGACAAATTTGTAAGAGTCCTTCCAAATTTGGGGGTATTCAATCAAGTTGGCTTGTTGAAGGCATAAAGGCTTTTAATGCCGTTTGAAGACTTTACTCCAAATTTGAGAAGTGACCTCCTCAAATTTAGGGAAAAGGGATAATGAATGGATTTAGGTTAATTGATTAGGATTAGATGGATTCTAGAAGAAATTAGGAATAGGGTTAGGATGCAAGTGGGAGATGTAGGAAAATGCAAGTGGATGAGAGATAATAGGATTAATTAAAATAAATTGCTTTATTTCAATTTGGTTACAAATTGGGAAATTAAATAAATTAGATTTATTCAATTTGGGATAAACTATTAATTAAATGTAAATTTAATTAAAAGTAAGAAGAAGGGATTTAATTAAATAAAATGATGTAAAGGGCTTAAGTGAATTTAACTAAATAAATTGAATAATTTATTTAATTAAATAGTAGAATGTGGCTGATTTAATTAAATTAGATTTAACTAAATAGAGGAATGGGAATAAAATGAACATTAAATATTCATTTAGGAATATGGTCACTTTTATACGTCTACATTTTGCCCCTCTTTGAAGTGATGTGTGTGCACATGTTGATTCAAAGAAAATGATGTATTGCCATGATTTAGTTATGATCAATTTTTATGTCGAGATGTTCATGTCGTGCCCCAGATTTGATAAATAATGTTGATAATGCCCCCTCGGGAGATGAATCAAAAATTTTGAACATTTGATTTGATTTGGATAATTTTGATAAATTTTATGGCATTTTAAATTTTAGTCTATGTTGAATGCAATAAATTGATTCATCTCTCGATAATGATGTTTGGTAGGGTTGTATGCGACACCACGAGCAACTTACGGGTTCCTCCATATAACCCTAATTTTGATTTACCCTATAAAGGGGAAAAAGTGATTTCTTTTTGTCTCATTTGTGCTTGTTGACTTTAGAAAAAGTGACACTTGGAGAAAAGTCAACATGCCGGTTCCTTATGCTTCTCATTGATTCGAGCGCGTGCGGAGGTATCGGAGGCCCGTCACGTATGGACCACCGGTAAGTCAATCTTTTTGACCCCTTTTGGATTTTTTATTTTGTCATTTTTTATCAAGATTTCAATTTTGTCACGCGGATTTGTCGGTTTAGCGCGTCAGGGTCAAAGTGTAGCGCATACGATAGGTTTCGTAGCGCGTAAGGTTCAAGAAAATAGGGTAGCGTCTGAAAAAATTAAGATAGCACATCTTAAGGTTAGGATAGCGCTTAAGATTATGTTAGTGCACCGGGATCACAAGGTAGCGCAGAGGGAAAAATGGGTAGCGTGTAGGAGATACCTAGCGCATAGGGTTTCTAGGGGGTCGCATTGGTAGGCCTAGGTAGCGCGTAGGTATGACCTAACACAGCAGGGAAGGATTATAGCGCAGAAACCAAGTAGGATAGTGCATAGGGTAGTTTAGCACTTGGGGTAGGTTAGGTGGCGCTTTGGAGAAAAGGGGTAGCATGTAGGTTCTAGCTAGCGCATAGGGTGGATTGGCTAGCGCTTTGTGAGGACGGGGTAGCGCATACTAAGCAGTTTAGCAAGTAGACAAGATTGTTTAGCGCATAGGGAAAAAATTTGGTAAAGTGTGATTTTTGGATGAAGAAAATTGGTAGGTTGATGCCAGTTTTGCTGGGATAAGTACAAATTGTCAGTCTGCGTGTCTGTTGTCATTGTTTTGATAAGTTGTCCAATATGAGTTCTGATATAACTTGATTTGATTTGCAATTTTTCAAGTTGATATTGATTTGATGCTGATTTGATATGATGTGGTGTTTGATATGGATGTTTTTGATATGAACTTGATTTGATTTGCATTGTTTCAAGTTGATATATATGTGGAGCTTGAGTTGTTTTACAAGCTGCATTGATTGTGGAACTTGAGTTGTGTTACAAGTTGATATGAATGTGAAACTTGAGCTATGTTACAAGTTGATATGGATTGTGAAACTTGAGTTGTGTTACAAGTTGATTTGATTGTGAAACTTGAGTTGTGTTACAAGCTGATATGATTTGATATGAAAATGGATTGATATGATGTGGAACTTGATTAGATTTTCAAAGGTTCAATTTTTGATATAAATTTGATTTTGATGAGGAAACTGATATTGGACTTGTTTGGCTTTTTGACAGGAGCATCTTGGAGTGGTTCAGTCGCGAGAGCGATTTCTGAGAGTGTGGTCATTGATACCATGATTGACACAAGCTGATAGGGATATTATTGAGAGGTGTGGCATGTCCTCGTTGTTAGAGATGCCTCGATTTATCATTAACCGAGGTTTATTGACAGCATTAGCTGAGAGGTGGCTTAGTGATACAAACACCTTTCATTTGGTGACAGGCGAGATCATAGTGACGGCTAAGGATTGTTACCGGATTCTATGGATTCCTGTGGTAGGTGCATTGCTACCCTATGAGCAGACTGAGAAGGGTGAGACCGAGGCACTTCATCGCATTCTGCATGATGATACAGTTTGTGGGTATGAGATCCCCTAGTAGGAGTTTTTAGATTTGGATTACGCTCCTCTACCATCAGTGCTGGCAGGTTTCATAGGTGGTTTCTTATGTCTCGACCGTAGGTCAAAGGGGCTGGCTGTGGGATGGGGATTGGTCTTGAAGGACATGGTGACACAGGGTCGCCAATTTGCATAGGGGTCGGCTATGCTGGCCCACTTATACAGGGATTTGCATCAGGTGGTATACTTGGGTTATGGTAGTCTATCAACTATGGTTACGTTGCTATAGGTATGGGCATGGGACCATATTCCTGCAGCTAGGCCACTGGCAGACAGAGATAGGCCTGTTGGGTGTCCGTATGCATACGGATATCGAGGGATAGTTGTCCAGCGTAAGCTGGGCAAACTAGACCACTGGGGGAGAGTTCTGGATGATATTGATACGGTCGTCTGGCGACCATATACAAGTTGTGAGGTATGGGCAGAGGACGGGATGGAGATGCCCTATGTATATATGTCCAGGTATCTAATAGGGTAGACGCCCTTTGTTATTGAGAGGTTTTTGCATAACCGGGTGTTGTGGCAGTATGGTCGATAGCAAGGGATTCCACAGGGAGCATGTTTATATGCTCGACGGAGACAAGATATTTCAGAGTGGGGACCCACGATTGATAGCACGACGATCGTGGAGGAGTTCTTTCACTTAGCCAACCAGATATGGGACTACGCCCCTGAGATAGTGGATGAAAAGATGACTGATGAGTTTGCAGTGCGTGCAGTGGCCAGGATATCAGATCCAGCGGAGATGATTCTCGCTTTTGATGATGAGGATGATCAGCCTGAGAGGCTAGGGAGATGGGGAGAGGCTGGTGAGGAGGTAGATGAGGGAGGTGATGATGGAAGAGGTGGCGATGGCGGAGATGGTGGAGGAGGTGGCCGAGGTCGGCGAGGGGATAGGGGGAGATTGGATCGGGGGAGGAGAGGAGATAGGGGTGGAGATGGTGGTGATAGAGGGATACAGGTGGAGAGAGGAGTGTGGTGGGCTATGGTGGATAGAGGGAGAGGAGGTTTGTCTATCAGAGCTGGGGGTGAGGAGAGGGTTGGAGAGGTGATAGTGGTGGTGGGAGGTCATGATGATTTCAGACGACCAGCCCAGAGGAGGAGGTCAAATGTTTTACCTCCACCAGCACCGAGGACAGGTAGAGGGATAGGGGGTACCCCTTCACAGGTACCTTTGCAGATGCGGATTTTGACGCATTTGGAGGATGCACAGATTAGATCACTATAGTTGTTAGTGCAGCAATTGCAGACACAGTTGTTGGCACATCAGTGTCAGATTATTCAGCTGACCACAGAGCGTGATACCGAGATAGAGCCTCGAGGTCGAGTAGAGGAGCTTGCAGCGAGTTTGCAGAGAGCGACAATAGGTGGCCCAATGAGAGACACCTTGAGAGAGCTGGCTTTGAGAGCCAAGGAGGCAGAGTACTATCAGAGACATTATGAGGATGCAGTGCCTAGGGAGCGTCGAGTGAAGAGTTTCACAGTGTCAAGATCTAATCGATCTCGAGAGACTGGGTCGAGGACATAGAGTAGAGGCGTGACAGGGCCTCCTAGATAGGATCCACCTAAAGATCCATGTGCTGGGACATCTGCAGCGAGACCGTCTCCCTTAGGAGATAGTCATACCTGAGAGACGTTGTCTCCATTGTAAATTGATCATTTTGTTGTATTGGCACATACATGACATATTTTGTACATTGATCATTTTTGAGATATATATATGACACCATTTTCTTTTATCCTTATGTGATGTGTTATGGACTATGCTTTCTATATGATTTTTTATTTTTCTATGATGATGCAATGCTTAGATAGATGCATGTGATTTGATATGCGATGAATATGATGGTATAATGCATGAAGTTGTGAGATGTATCTTGAAAATGAGATGTATGATAATGATATGCTATGAGATGTACCTTGAAAATGAGATGTATGATAATGATATGTTTGTGAGATGTATCTTGAAAATGAGATGTATGATAATGATATGTTGTGAGATGTATCTTGAAAATGAGATGTATGATAATGATATGTTGTGAGATGTAAGATTTTAAATGATATGCAACTAATTGTAAAATGATATGCAACTAATTGATTTGAGCATCCTCATTCTGCATTCGTCATCCTTGTATAGCCACATATTGTTTGTTTTCTTTGTAGGTATCATCATTGAGAATTGATATGTTTTGGGATATGTTGAAAATTTATACAAGCATAATGGTATAATTGAACCATAATGACCTGAGAAAAATTTACATGATTTTTGATTTTGCAAGATAGCACAAGCATCAAGGTATAATTGAACCAGGACGACCTGAGTGCGGATTGCGTATAAACAGACAAGATTAAACCATTTGTATGCGTGATGTGGGATCATGTCTTCAGTGATATGCTGTGAATCACATCTCGAGACAAGTATCTACACAGTACAAATGATCACCTCATAGATAGAAAACTAAAAAAATATTGGGGTCCCCACGACTTTCTCTAGCGTGAAGCTTTTGTTGAGAAAAGGTAGAAGATCCAATAATTCAAAAAGTTCAAGTGCAAAAATAGTCAAAACTTTATGCAAGATGCAACATTTGATACTTCAAGAAATCATCCATGATAGTTTGTGAATCCCGTTAATCGACCAATGTGTGGTTTTTGTGATTGTTGAGTTTTGTTTGCTGGATATGATGTTTTGAGTTTGCTACTAGTTTTGACGTCTTGAACGTGCAGCAAGTTCTGATTAATACTGCCCCTAGCTGAGCGTGCCTCTTAATGTGGATATGTACAGTGATTACCAAGCCATGGTGAGATGCAATGAAAGGATATGTGGATAAACCAAGATAGTGACTACGCTAAGTATGTCCTGGATGGATATTATGATAAAATGTCGGGCAATGGCCGATAGTGCTTTACTGTGGATATAACAATATGAATATAGATAGAGGATTTGTCCTCTCACAATAGCGCCTATTGCTAGGTTTTCACCAGTTGCTTTTATCGTACCTCTTTATTTGCTTTTTCTTGATTTTTCTTGATTTTTTGATTTTTTCGTGCATTAGACTACTCAAGAGTAGTATTTATTCAGATGGATGTTAGTTGGTTCATCGAGCACATCTCCTTCTGAAGTTGTTAGCTAATAAGCGCCTGATCCATAAGCTGATATGATGACATGATGACATAGGGACCTAACCAGTTAGGTTCAAATTTCCCTTTCTTTTCTCGATCTTGTTTTTTTCTAGGATTTTCCTTGAGTACCAGGTCACCAATTTTAAAAATTCTAGGAATGACCTTGTGGTTGTAGCTTCTGCACATGCGTTGTTGATATGCTTTGAGATGAGTGTAGGCATGTTGGCATCTTTCATCTAGCAGTTTGAGCTCCTGCAGTCGATTAACTCAATATTCTTCATCTGGAATTAGGCCTTTCAAAGAGACTCTGAGAGATGGAATTTCTACCTCTAATGGTAAAATTGTTTCTAATCCATATACCAATGAATATGGTGTAGCTCTCGTAGGTGTGTGGATGCTAGTTCTATATGCCCAAAGTGCTGGATTTAGTTGTACATGCCAATCTTTGCCTGCATCATTCACTGTTTTCTTTAGGATATGCAATATTGTCTTGTTGGATGCTTCTGCCTGACCATTCCCCTGTGGGTAGTAAGGTGTAGAAAAATGATGTTGGATTTTGAAATTTCACATAGTTCTCGTACATCTTGGTTCTTGAAAGGTCGTCCATTATTTGTGATGATGGAACTTGGAATGCCATATCTACAGATCAGATAATTAAGGATGAAAGAGGCTATTTGTTTCCCAGTTACTGTAGTCATGGGGACCGCTTCAATCCACTTGGCAAAGTATTATGTTGCAGTTATAATGAACTTGTGTCCATTTCAAGATGAAGGATGAATTTTGCCAACCAAGTCTAGTCCCCACTGGTAAAAGAGCTAGGATGTTGTGAATGGTTGCAGTTCCTGTGCTGGTGCATGTATAAGATTGCCATGGATTTGGCATTTAGGACACTTCTTTGCAAAGTGATAAGAGTCTTTTTCCATTGTCGGCCAGTAATATCCCATTCTTAGAAGCTTTTTAGAAAAAGTAGGACCACTTGAATGTGTGCCACATATACCTTCATGAAGCTCTTGTAAAGCGGAGTCAGATTCATTATGATCAAGGCAACGAAGAAGAGTACCATCTAGACCTTGACGGTACAAAGTATCAGCAATGAGAGTATAACGGGTGGCTTGCCAGATAAAGTTGCATTTTTGGTTTCAAGATAGGTCAATGGGTAGGATATTGCTCTTAAGATAGTCATATATCGGTCCATATAATGGAGAGTCTGAACCGGTCAAGGAATAGATAACATGGGAATCAGAATGGTCATAGGCTGGGGAGAATAGTTTCTCTACCAGAAACTCGTAACGATTTTGTTGCTTTGGAATTTGCAGTAGTGAAGCGATAGTATCCATTGCATTGGCTGCTCTGTTGTCCAACCATGGTATTTGCTCAAAGGTGATGTGTACAAAATATTGTTTGAAATCATCCACCATATGCTTGTATGGTAGTAGCTTGTCGTTCCTTATCTGATAGTCATTGTTGATTTGATTGATGACTAGTTGTGAATCTCTGTAAACTTTTAATTCTCTGATTCTCCATTTTATGGCCATTTTGATGCCTATAACCAATGCCTCATATTCAACAACGTTATTTGTGCATGGAAACATAAGCCTATATGATCTTGGTATGGTGTGCCCTTCAGGAGTGATGAACAAAATGCCAGCACCTGAGCCATATTGAGTATATGATCCATCAAAGTATAGGGTCCATTGTTTGGTAGAGATAGCAAGAATGTCTCTGTCTGGAAATTTGATCTCCATAGGTTGTTTTCCAGGTAGTGGTGCTTCCGCCAGTTGATCTGCAATTGCTTGTCCTTTCATAGCTCTTCTCTCTGTGTAGTGGATATCAAACTCACTGAGAATCATGACCCATTTAGCCAATCTACCTGTAAGAGTTGCCTTGCTGAGTAAATATTTGAGAGGATCAATTTTTGCGACCAGCTTGATTGTGTGAGCTAGCATGTAGTGTCGGAACTTTTGAGAGGCAAATACCACTATTAGACAAGCCTTCTCAATGAATGTATAGTTGAGTTCATATCTGTTTAATGTCCTGTTGATGTAATAGATAGCTCGTTCTTTGCCTTGTTGATCTTCTTGTGCTAATAATGCCCCTAGTGATATATCTATTGTTGAAATGTAGAGGATGAGTGGTTTCCCTGCTATTGGTGGTACTAGAATTGGTGGGCTCATTAGATACTGCTTGATTTGATAAAAGGATTCTGCACATTTGGCTTCCTATCTAAACGATACATTTTTATGTAGCAAATGATTGAACAAGAGAATTTTATCTGCTAATTGAGCAATGAATCGCCTGATTAATTGGAGTCATCCTTGTAGAGACTTGAGCTAACTGATGTTCTTTGGTGGTGACATCTCCATAATGGCTTGTACCTTTGTTGGATCCACTTCAATACCCTTAGCTGAAACTATGTAGCCTAGTAACTTGCCTGATGTAACCCCAAAGACACACTTCTTAAGGTTGAGCCTGACTTGGAATTTCTCCAATCTGTCAAAAATCTTTTCTAAGATGCTTAAATGATCTGCTCTGGTGAATGATTTAGCTAGTAAATCATCCACATAGTCTTCCATGAAGGTATGTGTCATGTCATGAAAGATTGTTGTCATTGCTCGTTGATAAGTTGCTCCTGTATTCTTTAAGCCAAAAGACATGACATTCCAACAGTATGTTCCCTAGGGACAGGTAAATGTTGTTCTATCTTGATCTTTCGGGGCTATCTTGATTTGATTATAGCTTGAAAAGCTGTTCATTAGTGATAGCATTGCATGGCCTACTGTGAGGTCTACAATTATGTCGATACTGGGTAAAGGAAAGTCATCCTTGGGACATGCTTTGTTGACATCTCTAAAATCAGTGCATATTCTGATACTGCCATCAAGTTTTGATACTGGTACAATGTTGGAAATCCATTCAGCATAGTCAATAGGTCAAATGAATCCGACATCTAATAGTTTCTTTAGCTCAACTTTAACCATGAGTGCCACATGTGGATTCATCTTTCGCAGTTTTTGCTTGACTGGCTTAGCTCCTGGAGTAATGGACAAGTGATGCATGATCAATTGTGGATCAATCTCGAGCATATCTGCATATGACCAAGCAAAGTTGATTTTTTTTTCTTTAAAAAAATTGATAAACTCTGATCTTTCTTCCTCAGTCGAAGATTCTGCCAGGTGTATATTTTTGGTTGCTTCTGTAGTACCAATGTTGATTGATTGAGTGGGCTCAATCAATATGGGTGATCGCTCATGATAATGGTTAGGAAGAGTGTCAAGTCTCCCATCTTTAGGTGCCTTAAAAAATTTCACCCTCAGATGCGTCCTTTATTTTTACTTTTTTGTGATCTATTGCTGCCATTGACTGGTTTTCAGTAATAGATCTTTTATGTTGTTCATTTTTGCGACTGAGAAACTTGGCACTCCCCGGATTGCAGATGTTGTTACTTTGTTCACTGGTAGAGTCTGTTTTCGGGTTAATGGTACATAAGTAATGGATAATAGATTCGTCATTTGGGAAAATTGGTATATCATGAATTTCAGGTTCGTCCTAGTCTATGAGGTCAGGAAAGACAAGTGGTAAGGAGTCGTTAGGTGGATCAAGTTCTGCTGTTGTAAGTGTCAGGATGGAGGTATCCTCGTGATTGGCCTGGGTGTTAAAGAAGTTAAGGATTTCATCGAGGTCTTCGATGGTATCATTTTCTGTATAGACTTGCTCATAATGTTGCTTCTCGTTTTCCTTGGTGTCATAGATATTTTGTGGACCAAATTCAAGTGGTCTAGATTCTGTGTTGCGTTCTTCTTGAGAGATGGGTATATTACTATCATTTGTATAAATATCTTCAGTAACATTAGAACAACTGCCCCATTCATATTCATTGGAATCAGTCTTAGAGGTATTATCCCAGCTTCTAACAGTGCTATGGACTAGTATGTTGTAGGGTGAGAACAAGTCTTTGATGATTGATACAAGTTTGATAGTTTTCTCTGATTCCGTGTCAAATCCTGCTTCCACTCTTTGCATTTGTTCATATACTGTCTCTCCTCAGGGAGAAATGATGTTATCAGGAGGTGATTCCTCTTTTTCGGATATTGGTTCTTGAATATGATGTGCTTCTGCAGTAGATGCTTCCTTCTTTTGATTGATAGGCTGCCTTTGATATTGCTTTTGTTCTTGATTTTCACGTTCTTTACGTATTGTCTCAGCTGACTCAAATAGTGCCTCCTGCCAGGAGTCTTCCTTGTATTTCTTCTTTGCTTTCCACTGAGGTTTTTGATATTTGTGTGGTGTCTTCTTTGGTAGTAGAGTGAGTTCATAGCCCAATCCTTGTTTGTCTTTACTGAATTGTGAAGGAGGATCTAATGGTTTCTGTGACGCCTTCTTGACGTTTTCCAATAGTTCCTTTACCCTTGTATCCCATTTGTTGCATGATTAAGTAGCCTTTTCCATATAGGTGTGTTGGTATAGCTACCTCCACAGTAGCTGCTCTATCTTCTTCCTCATCCTTGTACAACCAACTAAGGATGTCCTTTTCTTCTGATTCATGTGCTAGAGTGCCTAGTGGATAAATGTGCCATCAAACTTGGTGATGGGATGGGTTGCTTGATGTGTTGATGTTGTAGGCAATCCATGAGATTTAGGTGATGTTGGTAAGTTGGCCAAACACATGGGTTCCAAAGAGTACTCTCCCATGCCTTGATCTTTGATTTTCATTTTCTTCTTGAAATCCATAGATAGTGATGTACACTTTTCTTGCTGAGGATCTGGTGTTGAGTAACTTTGTTTTTCTCTATTATGTGGAACCAAGCTGTCTTGGGCTGCCCCCATAGCATTACAATGTTGAAAAGGATTATGATCTGCTGATATGGAAATCTCCTGCCCATTGTAGGGGAACTTAACACACTAATGATAAGTAGAAGTACTGCTTGCATTTCATGTATCCAAGGCCGACCCAATAAGATATTGTATGTGAGGTCTATATCCAAGACTTGGCACATAGTGTCTTTTTGTATTGGTCCCACTTGAATTGGCAACATTACTGTCCCTTTGGATGATCTCTCTTCATCATCATAGGCTTTAATAGTGATCTTTTTGCGTGGATCAATAGATTGCTCAGAGAAGCCTAATGTACGGATAAGTTTTAAGGTACAGATATTGAGTCCAGCTCCTCCATCTATTAATACTCTTTTGACTCGATGCTTGTAGACTAAGACTTCAATATGGAGTGGAGTATTATGTGGATGGCTCAATGAGATATTATCATGCTCAGAAAAAGTGAGGTTATGAGGCCCTATCTTATGAGCTACCATGGCTTGGAATTTGTCAACATCCAGACCTTGAAGTACATTTGTTTCTAGTAACGCTTGCTCCAATATGTCTTTGTGTTTTGGCGAAAGTTTTAGCAACTCTAGTATAGATATTTGAGCAAGAGTTTTGCGCAGTTGTCTGACTAGATCATATTGAATTTTGGGTACGGTTTATCTCTGATTGTGATGATGTTTACTTGATTGTCCTCAGCTGATATATGATTGATGGTGTTATTGTATATGTGATTGATGCGAGCTCCATGTGTATCGTTCGAGGTTGAAGCTCCATCCTTGTTGTAGTTTGGAAGAGGATTCTTAAAGGATTCATGGTCACCATTTGTCTTGAGACCATCGATTGTTAAATCACCTCTATCAAACATGTCTTGAACAATGTTTTTCAGTCTCATGCAATCATTGGTTTGATGACCTTTGTTACGATGAAAATCACAAAAGTGAGAGTCATTCTACCAGAGTGGTTTGATTTGTGGTTCAAAGTTGTTGATCGCTGGTAAAGAGATAATTTTGTTTGCCAGGAGTTCTATGAATGCTGACTCCAGTGATTGCCCCAGTGGTGTGTAAATGCATTTTGGAAAGTTGTTTGCATTACCATGTGAGTTTGGATTAGGTCCCCGATTGGTATTATTGTTTTGGGCATTGTTGGTGTTGTTTGTGTTGAGTTTATCTTGATTGGTATTTGGTGCATAAGTGTTAGTGCCTTGGTTAGCACCTTTGGGATTCTTTGTAGCTTGAGGATTACCTGATAACGCGAGCACGGGTTGCTTGGATTTTGGATCATTTGATTCATGTCCTCCTTCATTTCCGTTTTTTTTTTTTTGGTCCAGAATCTGGATTTGTCTAAGTTGTTGTTGTTTTGGTTGTTGTAATTGGATGAACTTGTTCCTTCTTTGAAGAATTTTAATGTTCCTTTCTTGACACATACTTCTTTTACTTGCATCCCATTCTCAATCAATTTGGAAAAAGATGGTATGCATTGAAGCTTGAGTCTGTAACTCATCTCACTATTCAAGTTGTCAATGAAAATCTCCATCTTTTCCTTTTCAGGCACATCTTGAGGATATCTCGAAACCATACGCCGCCAACGTTGAAGGAATACCATGAATGTTTCATCATTTTTCTGCTTGGTATTACAAACATCTAGCACAGTGATAGCATGTTGAATGTTATAGGAATATTGAGTTATGAATTTGTTGACTAGTTCATCGAATGATCAGACCAAAGGTGTGATTTTGGATAACCATTCCATTGTTTTCCCTCCCAAGCTTCTTGGGAATACCCTCATCAAATAGGTGTCATCATGGGTGAATTCAAGACTCATTGTATATAATTCTTGAACATGATCACGGGGATTGCTTTTCCCATCATATTTTTCAAATTTGGGAACGTCTGAGTTTGGGGGAAATTCTACCATGTTTAACCGTCTGTCAAAAGGATAAGGATAAATTTCCATCAAGGAGTACCGTATTGTTGTCCCTTGTTGCATGTCTTGCATTTGTCTTTGCAACATTTGCATTTGTTAAGTGAGAGCAATCAAAGGCGCATTGTTTTGCCAAGGGAAGTGTTCTTCCCTTGTATTAGTGCTATGCTGAAATGGTGTGTGGAATGGCATGTTTTGCTCTGGGATGTTTTGCTTAGGGATATTTTGTTCAAGGATATTTTGCTCACGGTCACGTACTTCTTCTTCTCTTTGTCATTCTTGATAGTCATAATGTCGAGATTCTATTCTAAAAATGTCAGTGTCCAAATCTTCAGGAAGTTTAACTCCTTTGCTTGTGAGCATGAGCAAATATTTTTCTTTGTCATTTTCCATGAGCCTTTCCACAAGCTTTTGAAATGAAGCACTTTCTTGACACTCTTGGAGGAGTTCCTTAGAAATTTCAGTGTCCTCTAGATGTGGACCCTCGAAAGGATTTGATATTCTTCGATTCATATTGGATTCCGGTTGCATTTCGCTTTGTTTGTTTCGTTGAGAGCAAGTAACAACGGGCATCTCGTAAAAAAAAATTGTGACAAAGAGAATGAACTCCTCTTCGATGTGTTGCTCAGGGGTTGGTGGTTCAAATCGGGGTATGTTATAAGTGATGCACTCTTCGGGAAAGAAGGCTGGATTGATCTTCCCTCCTTGATTTAGGCATTGACTGAATGCGGACTTTTGACAGAATGCTCTACTCCTCAATGGTTCTTTGTCAAATTTGTTTGTTTTGTCTTGAAGATACAAGCACATATGATGAAGGAATGTGCGATGAGATTTGAAGAGTTGGCGATTGATGTATAAAAATTTATTTCTTTTGGCAATTTTCGAAGAACTCGGTTGCTATTTCTTCAACTTAGTGTTATGATAAATATTCTTTCTTCTCAGAATATGAGGATTAGTCATGCACAAGCGATCAATGGTTTCCTTTGATTTGTTTTGGATTCAGTTTAGCTTGTTTTGGAAACTCAAGTTTTACTTTATCAAAGTGAAGGTTTAGATGCCCCCTCACAACAAAGTGTGTCAAATGATATGGAATATGAGCTTTCTTGATATGGAAACTCGATTTGACAACTTGGAGTTTTAAAACAACTGTGTTTTTGGATAGAAATTTGTTTGATTGAAGGACCTGTTTGACACTTGTGATGATGTTTCTCGATTTTGATAGGAGAGATATGTTTATCCTACGACTAGTTTCAGATTTTAGACAACTTTGTTTGATGGAAAACTTGCTTTGGAAATAGTTTTTGATACTCTATTTTTGGTTTTCTGCTTGATGAAGTTCAGGCCGAGGAAGGAAAGCTTCTAAAATTATTTTCAAAATTTTCAAAAAATGACCTATGTTTTGCCCCCTGTTTTTCAGGTTTTGGCTATGCGCTAAAGCAGAGACGCAATGCGCTATAAAAAGTTCTCAACGCGCTAGAGAAAAGACTCCACACGCTAAGCTGCCCCCTGTTACGCGCTAACTAGATTGTTTTGATTTTGTCTCAGTTCAAAAATGTTATGTACCAATATGGGCCGCCAATGCGCTAACTGTTAAACCCTACGCGCTAAGGTTTGGTTTCCACGCGCTAAGGTTTGGTTTCCACGCGCTAAGTTGATGCTTCAACGCGCTAAATTGTTTTCAAAATACGCTACTTGAAACTACTAGTTTTGGATTCTAGTGAAGCGCTAACGTTAAGCCTTAGTGCGCTACGAAAAAGGTCTAATGCACTAAAAGATGGTTTCTACGCGCTAAGAGGTTGCTCTTACGCGCTAAACTACCCTAATAGTTTGACTTGGTTGTTTTTTTGTGATTTTTGGAATTTTGCTTTGAGTTTTTAGTGATGATAGATGATTTTCTAAAGTAACAAATGAAGACACAACACCAAAGAGACAACTATTTTGCTTAATCTAAACAATAAGTGTATGTTCTGCGAGGATGTATTCAAATCCTCAATGTTTTGACAGGTTTAGATACAACATGTACTTCAATCAGACTCCTTATTCAAGGGTCATAAGCAATATCATAGCCCACTAGTCTCGATACTCCGTCAGCTCAAACAGTCGTGTCACCCCTTAGGGGGCGCCCGTTTTTTTGCCTTTTGCCAGAAATTAACTCAAAGTGAATTGCTTCACAATTGAGTAGTTATCGTGGGAGATATATGGTGAGTGATCTTGGGGGCAGATTCTTCCCCACCCTTGCACTAAGATATTACAAATGTCTGGATACTGACTCAGCTCAAATTTTCTATGCTAAGGTTCATAATCAGGTTTCCCGTTTGGCCATCAGTGATAAACTCCCTCAGGAGGCTTCCCAACCTTTAGAACAAAGGCTTTACGTATCTCAAGGATACTGGGGGAAGACTAATTACTGCACGCAATCGTTGAAAAGGACTTTCGTCACTTCTCACTTTTGATTAGAGTGGGTTGGAACACTTGGCTTCAAAGTCGTTTCCCACTTAAGTCGTTCCCTTCACACTAGCCAAAAATGACTTTAAGAGTTTTTCAACCCCTCGGGAAGGCAAGCCTGCTAAAGGATTTAAATGCTGTATGACTAAAAGTGTAAGAGTGGTCTAGCTTTTTTATCACCCAGTTAAGGGGAGAGCATATACCTTCCACTTTTGAGACAAAGCACACAAGTTCTTTTTAGCCTTTCAAAGCAGTGATTTGCTAACTCTATATGGAGATTTTTCTCCATGAAATCATGGTGTTTATTTTATCCTTTCAAGGAAATGATTTTCTAATCTATTGAAAAGGAGCCTGGTCAACAAAAGAAATCAATTTGAAAGGGGAAGATCTTCCCTCTTTAGCTTCAAATGACTTTTGGACTTGTGTGATTCTTTACTTTGCAAAAAAAAACTTAAAAATGAATCCTTTTATGCACCAAAGGATGGTGACGTTCTTTTTAAGCCATTTTGAATGCAAAACTTGAAAAATTGATTTGTTCTTTTTAAAACCCAATTGAAAATTTCTCTCCTAGAAAAGCAAGGAAAAATTGTTTTGTTTTGTGGTTCTTTTTAAAGCCAAAATAAAGTGAGTTCAATTTTATTTAACAAGAACTAAAAAGACTTTAAATTCTAACTAACTTAAATAGGTTAGTAACAATTTAAACTATTTATGCTCCTAGAAATAAAACTAAGCTCCCATCTGCAAGAAATTGTCAAAAACCCTACAAAATACCAAGTAAAACCGTTAGAAAATATGTGGATTTGGTGGACTTCAACAAGTCTAGTTTCAAATTTGGTTACAGTTTTTTAATTTTGCCTCTGTCTATGATGCGCTACAGAATAGACTGTATGCGCTACAAGATAATTAGGATGCGCTATCAGACAGACCCGATGCGCTGAACTATTTTCCGAATGCGCTACTCTGTTATTTTCCTGCACCGAGACCTACAGGAAAATGTTAGTGGGGATGATGCGCTAAGGTATGGTCTGCACACGCTAGGGAATGAGTCCCACGTGCTAAACAGTGAGCTGGATGCACTGAAAGATCAACCAGATGCGTTAAGGGATGTTCCCTACGCGCTGATTCATGTTTCCCGCGTACCTGCAAAAGTGTCTATTTTTAAAAACTGATTTGATTAATGGGGTAGTGCACCATGGTGGGTGCCAGAAATGTGTGCGGGAAAAAGCGGGTCAATGAAACTTAAAATGCGAAAAATGTGGTCTCAAAGAGGCTTGTTCACACACCCACGGGACTTCTTGGTGCAAGTTATGGAGTCATGAAGAATGACTCAACTTCCCAAGGTTGGTTCCATGGTTCTCTATCTCACAAGGTCCCTCAAGCCAATGCCTCTGCTCTTAGATCACTGAGAAAAGTGGCTTAGGGATGACAAATGCAAGGATGAAGGATGCTTTTGATTGATTTAAATATGAAATGCATCCTATCTATGCATGATTCTACAAATGCAATAAACTAGATTATAAGATGACAAGATTAGTAGCAATACTATCCTAACATGATATACTAGTTAATGATTTAAGCTAATGATAAAGGAAATAGTCTAAAATGATTATTAGATTAATTCCTATTACAAAGAGAAGCTAGATGTATTGATGAATTTGAGCATAAATGAGATACTAAAAGATTGCATGGGATCCTTAAAATGGAGGAATGAGAGCTCTATTTATAGTGAAAATAGGGCAATGGATGGTCAGGATTGAAAGAGTTAATCAAGGGTCAGGATTGAAAGTTATCAATCTATGTTTACAATTTTCACCAATGAAATGGTGACAATTGTCAACATAAGATTGGTTAAGAGGAGATGAAAGAAACATGAAATGCTTGAGAAGACCTTATGGTTACCTTAAGATGTAAGGGTTAAGGTTAGGTTAGGGTTATCTAATTGATAAAGCTTTTACCCAAGGGGTAAACTCTTGTGCAAAGGTTAAAGGGATAACCATGGTCAAAGCAATGAATGCTTGATGAGACCCTTGGGTTAGATGAGGGTTAAGTTAGTCAAAAAGCCGCTAACCATGCCACTAAGGGTTAGTTAACCATTAATGGTTTGAAGACTTTGGGGACAAATTTGTTAGAGTCCTTCCCAATTTGGGGGTATTCAATCAAGTTGGTTTGTTGAAGGCATAAAGGCTTTTAATGCCTTTTGAAGACTTTACTCCAAATTTGAGAAGTGACCTCCTCAAATTTAGGGAAAAGGGATAATGAATGGATTTAGGTTAATTGATTAGGATTAGATGGATTCTAGAAGAAATTAGGAATAGGGTTAGGATGCAAGTGGGAGATGTAGGAAAATGCAAGTGGATGAGGGATAATAGGATTAATTAAAATAAATTGCTTTATTTCAATTTGGTTGCAAATTGGGAAATTAAATAAATTAGATTTATTCAATTTGGGATAAACTATTAATTAAATGTAAATTTAATTAAAAGTAAGAAGAAGGGATTTAATTAAATAAAACGATTTATTCAATTAAATGATGTAAAGGGCTTAAGTGAATTTAACTAAGTAAATTGAATAATTTATTTAATTAAATAGAAGAATGTGGGTGATTTAATTATATTAGATTTAACTAAATAGAGGAATGGGAATAAAATGAACATTAAATATTCATTTAGGAATATGGTCATTTTTATACGTCTACAATTATTATTATCAACGCTATGTTCTTCATATTGTTTCTAGAGTTCCACTAGTATTATGAGTGGAGGAGGATCCAGATGGCCATATGCATCCTTTTCTTTGTTTGAGAGAGATTTCTAGAGCACCTTGTTAACAGGGGTCTGGGGGTTGGATCCCTTAACTTTAGCTTTGTTGAGATTGCAGAAATTGAAGTAAGGAGAGATCTTCTTAGCTTTGCCATCATCGTTGGTATTTCGCCTTTTCGAAGGTCCAACCATTGTAAGATGCAAATTGATCGTTGAGGAAATGGAGGCAAAGAAAAGGGTTTGTAAAACAGAAAAGAGGGAATTATGAATTGCAAATTTCAAATCTCTTTTATCTGTACTTTTTAGATTTCCCTCAAAAACTAAAAGAAAATGGGCACCGGGAGAGATCACATTTTTTATTCATTAAAATGGGAGACAAATTAATATCTTTATGGATATACACTTTTTTTTAATATTATATTATGTTAAGTTCTTTAGTACTTATATGAATTTGGAAAATTGTAACAAATGATTGAGTCTATAGAGATGCCCCAATTTTTAAGTTTATATAATGGATGCATGAAATATATTTCTATCGAATTGAATTATTAAAGTGAGAGGGTTTTAATAATTATTTAGTAGAAGATTAATAATATAAAAAGTTAGAGATGTTGGAAGAGCCTTCACAACTTATCACATAACATTGTGGAGTTATACCTAATAATGACTCAAACCGACATCTTCAATTATTATTGTTATTCTCATATTATTAGGATGGGCATTGATGTATGATGTTGAATGTGAGCTCAAATTCATAAATATTTGAAGGGGTTGGTGTGTGAGTAGTACGTGGAGGGTGTGGTTCCTCTCTCACATTCGACTTAATGATATCTCCATCGGAATATATAAGTACAACTAAAATATCATTATTTACACTCTAAGAATTCACAATGAAACAAGATGGCGTAGAAACAAAGAAAAAGTCCAACTTGAGGGGATGAAGTGGCCTCTTGAGGGGAATAATAGACAAAAGTTAGTAATTATCATCTATCTTTTTCATATAAGTTGTATTTTAATAACTCGACTATCCTTGGGCTCTTGTTAATTACCATCCTCCTGCCACATTATATCCTAGTTTATTTGGTATCCTAGGGGATAATAGGGGTTGACAAAGTTATATAAACAATGGCATGGTTTGGTATATTTTGAATGCAATAGGAATAACTGTGATGGTGTTGTCTTGGCTTCCTTATGCTAGGGTTTCGACTTAGGATCTTCAAGTATTCAGGTGTCATGTTGGGGAGGTGCTTTACAATCTCGTAGTGTTGGAGGGGAGAACTTAGCATCCTCAGTATGCCAAGGGTTTTGCGCAACTTGTGGGTCATCATGGCTGTGTGGCACCAAAAATCAAGTCTTGTTGAGTGTAAGGGTGCAAGGCTTCAACATTATAAGCGATGAGACCAGGATCGTTCCCCTAGGCATATTTAGAAAAATGGATACCCCTCAGTCCTTGGCTCTTAGCCAAAGAGGGTTCAGCCTACAGACTCATGCCCCCATATTGGGCAGAAAAAACTACTCTGTGAAAGCTGTCACTGGGCTATCGTGCTCATAGGCCTAGACCTCCATAAAAAAAAAAATTGTATATTAAAATAATAGTAGAAAATGGTGAATTATTTTATTAGTTCTTGTTAGTGATATTATAGAAAGAGCACTTTTTTTACCTTTTAATTAATTTTTAGCAGTAATCAATTATATTTCATTATTTTTGTATCTCATAAAATCTAATTTTAATTTTTTTAATATTTAAGTAGTAAGATTTAGTTTTTTAATAAAACATATTTACAAAATGAATTATATATCTTAAACTTTATCTAATAAGAGCAATGAATATGATATCAAAAACTCTAAATCTAAAATTTTCACTGTTACGTGGGGAAACACCATAAAATATCAATGATATCAAAAACTCTAAATCTAAAATATTCATTGTTACGTGGGGAAACACCATAAAATATTTTCCTGTGAAGAAATAAGGTTTTAAAAGGCTTAAAACCTCACCTTTTGTGTGAATCAAACTATTGAATTGGAACTTTGAGAGACTTTGAAGCGCCCTTTTAGGAGTTTTGTTCGGTTTCCTCTATGCATGAAGCCTTGCACGCCATAAATCACTATTCTTTAACAAGCTTCTAATGATAAAACTGCAGTATAGAAAGGTTTGCATGCAATCTGTTTGCAATATTGCTACATACAGCTTTTGCAGAACCAAAACACAATCAAAATGCCACTTGGGTTAATGTATGCTGGGATATTTGGCGCTAGTAGAGTGCTGACCAAAAATGGTGCCCAACATGAAATTTCACTCAAAGAAATTTTTTCATTTAATTTACCGCCATTCATCGACTTAGCCTATATTAAACAATATTTCTAAAATGTAATTTTTTTATTTATGTTTTATTTAAGACAATTAGAATATTTTTAATTTTTAATTTAAGATAATATATATAAAGAATAATTTAAATATTTAAGGTAAAATATTTATTTTATCTTCAAAAATTGTATTAAATCCAAGTGAAATTGTTATACTTTTATTCTTATTATATTTTTAATAGAAATAAAAAAATATAATATAATACATATGTTAATAAAATAATTTATTTTTTATAAATAAAAATAATATTTAAATAATAAATAATTTACAAACAAAAATATTAGGATCAATTTTTTATATCATTTCCACAAGTACCTAATTTCTTTAAGAGAAGAGCCAAACAATTATATAGTCATTTATTTAGAATTTCTCTATCATCTATCAAATTAGTCATTTATTTAGCCATTTTTATTTGTGTGATCTCACCCGATGACCAAATTAGTCATTTATTTAGTCATTCATAGCTTTTTTGTAAAAAATTACTAAAATTTGGTCTCGTGACTAAAATTTTTTGTCACGTAGTCATTTATTGGCCATATTTCTACTAGTGTATGGCTCCTTCATAATTTGTTTAGTATTTTACTTTTTGTATACAGTTCTCGGTTTTGGTAAGACTCGGTGGGCTTTTGACCACCTGGTAGCAACCCAGATTGCTCAAATTTTGGATAGACAAGAGGAAAAGACTAGGAAAGCCAATTTATGGGCATTTTTCAAAACATTTCAGGAGGAAATGAAGAATAGGTCCCGGATACCTAAATCTATTGTTGAAAAATATAAGGACACAATTTGCTTTATGGTAGATAAGGATGAATGTATGATGGAGGCAGTACAACCTAGAACTATTTGGATAATGCCTATGGGATATGAGGTTGAGGAGGCCACACTGGATGCCTATGCACAACACCTATTGCAGGCACCAGTAGATGAAAAGGAAGAGAAATTTGGCACTGCTAAGGAGAAATGACTTAAAGTTCATCAGGAACAAGTAGCTCTGACAATCCAAAAGAAAATGACCCGGCTAGCAGTTGAAACATTAATAAGTGAAGGCACTGATAGATCTAAAGGTTGAGCAACATGTTAAAATTTTGGAAGAACAGAGGAAGAAAGAGTTGAAACATAAGAGAAAAAGAGGAAAGGGAAGCCCAGAAAGAAGCTCAGGTCACACCCAATGTGGTCCTAATTACATCACTGACTTCCAAACAACCGGAAGTTGAGCCTTCTAGTTAGACACTGGTAGAGCCACCCAAGAATAAATCTAAGGCGACCCAACAATATATGATTGTTTCAGAATTCTTCTGAAATAGAATCAGATACTAAAATAAAGGAGGTTCCTAGGAAGAAAGGAGTTTTTTCTAGAGTGGTGAGGGAGAAGAAAGAAGAACAAAAGAAAGAACCTGTCAAGGTGACTCCCCAAAGGCCAAAGATCACTCTTGTACATAAGAGAAATCCCAAGTCTGATGAGCAAGCCTAACCTGATCCTAAAAGTAAAATTGGTAAGAAGAAAATGAATGCTCAGGATTTGATTGAATAGATAGTTAATGATCGTAATCTAGATAACATTTCTTCATTCTTTGACAATTTTGATGAGGAGGACAAGAAACAAATAGAAGAGGCCATTCTTTTATATCTTGATTCATTCAGTAGGGCATTGATAGAATTAGAGAAAGTTTTGCCTAAGGAGTTACATGATAGATTAGAAGTTAGAAAGCTACACGCTCAGTCTTTGGATAGGCAGATTAAGGAGACCGAATTGGTCAATCTTTACCCTTCAATAACTCCTCCAGAAATGGATGATTTAATCAATAAACCAGATCATTAGAATTCAACCCCAAATATAGAATTAACAGTCTTATGTTGAACAGACTTGAAGAGATTAGAAAGGAATTAATTGATATATGGGTGAGAGTTCTTTTGGGTCTCAGTTATGAGTTAAGTTCTGGTTTTGTGCAATCGCGGAATATTTGATTGCCTAAGGATAAGCAACCGGTAGACAAACAAACTGTAGATACTAAGAAACCAACAAGCACTCAACCGGATACCACTGTACCGGTTACTGAGTCTCATTTTGAATTAGAGGACATCCCGACAGATAATGTATAGATAATAGAGGATATAGAGGCAGATGTAAATAAGGATACAGGTGCCTAGGATACTCAAGTTTTGGATGAGGCACCAAGTGGTGAAGCCACTGGTGCACAGGAGCTAAAGGATACAAAAGTTATCTCACTGACTGATAAGGGTAAGGAGACTATGGTGGATCTTTCCTCTGGCTTGGCAATTGACACTTCTGTCATAGCTAAAGGAAATTTACCACAAATTTCCATCAATTTTGACAAACCCTACCATAAAATGTCATTGGCAGAGAATATTTTGGCAACGGCAACCCTTCAAGCACATGCTACACAGGAATTAGCACAGGAAGAGTCAAAGGACAAGAAATTGATTGAGCACAGTTTTGAGGTTTTGCATCAGTTAATCCTTAATTTTCATGTATAGGAAGGTGCAAGCTCTTCAAGTAAATTAGAGGAAATCATTAATTTTATTCCAAAGCGTTATGATTCTTTATTGAAGATCTCACTAACACAAGCTAAAGAAGATTTTGTGGCAGCTCGGAAGCTAACATTTTTGCGCATGATTGAGACTGACAAGGTGAAACTTTAGACCTGCTTGCAGTCCATTGATGTAGATTTGGCTGAAGGAGGTAATGTTTATAAGACTTGTCTAGATTTTGATAAGCTAACCAGCTCCATAAACAAGCAACTATCAGATTGTAGGAAGAACTTAATTCAGATTTCTAACTCCTACAACCTGGCAGTTAATCTGACAAATTCTTTAGATGTCCAATTTTGATGGTTATGGATCAAATTTTGAAACTGGAGAAGGATAGCGACAGAATAATAAGGAGAGAAAATAAGCTCTGGAATTTGATTGGTCCCCATTTTGATAATTTATTGTTTTATAAAATAGAGTGTATTTCTAACCTGTAGAAGGAGGATCCCACTACTTGACAAGAGAGAGTATTATGCCAAAATATTGAATAGTTTTATCTCTATTCTCAAATCTCTTAAAAATGGTTGGAATAATTACTTCTCATTTTTGAAGAAAATGTATACAGATATTTTGAAGTGTGTATAGAACTAGGTCATGTTTATAACTGTACAGATTTCCTTATGGGCACCCTGCTTTGTCATTGATGTCAAAGGGGGAGGAGTAAGTAAAAAATGTATATATTTCTCAGGGGGAGCATCAGATGTATATAGCAAACACATGTGCAGATCAACAGATTCATGGATTCAGTGGCAATTTCACGGATGGTATCTTTTTTCACATGAGTGTTGCCATCAATTCCAAAGGGGGAGATTGTTGGCAATTGACACTCATCTGGAAAGGGTTAATGGTATTATGGGTTGTTATTGATGGCAACTCATCATCTCAAGGAAAATGGTTTCATTGTTTGGTTAACCGACATGCATTACACTAACTGGTATTAGTATTCACATTGCTTTACATCGACACTGACACCGGCATTCACTTCATACCCGGCTAAGTCCCGATCCCGGTAACATGTATATAGAACCCAATAATGGATAGGACATGGGTAAGGATATCTTTTGGTCTCGACTATGTCTTCATGGATTTTGGTGGTAACGTGTGATGGCCAACTTGGTCATTGGACTTATGTTTGATTTTCATTATGTTTCGACAACCAACTTGTTTATATTTCTTGTTGAAGCTGACATGGTTAAGTTAGAAGGATATTTAAGAAGATCACCTCAGTGATAGATCAGATGTATTGGATGGAATGCAACCTTTTGGCTGTGAATATTTCAGTGAGTTTTGGTATGCATTTTAGTTAGCGATTGGAAGCGACTGTGTGCAGTTTCACGTGCACAACATAACCAGTAGCAGAATAGAGTATCAGAGAATTGGAGTATAGAGAAGGATATCGAAGAATTCACCGGAACTTATCCAGCATGGTCAGATGCTATTTATAAGTTCATTTTCATTTGTAAACACTTATAAATGTTTTGTAAGTCAGTGAGACTTCCTATTTTGTGTTTGAGTAGTGAGCTCTAGGCGGTTGGCCTTTTTGCATGTGTAGACCCTCTTATGTAATATTTGTATACCCTGATCAAGTATATAGATGTTGTGGGTACCGGCCCCACCATGGTTTTTCCCTTTGCAGGGTTTTCTACGTATAAATATTGGTGTTATGGTGTTTTCTTTCTTTGTGTTATTTGGTGTATGCATTCTAATTTTATTTACTGTTAACCGGTTAATAAGGAATAAATTCAAATCTAACATTACCAGTAGAACACTGATTCACCCCCCCCCCCCCCCCCCTCTCAATGTTCTTAGATTCCAACATATTGTGTATAGTTAAACCCATGGCCTTACAAAAAACGATGAAGTTATTCTAAAGGTCATGAGTGTCTTTATAAGATTGGGTTGTTAAAGATCTAGGGTATGACAAAAATTTGGAAAGTGGATTTCTATTTGGGATACATCTATGATGGTTTTGGGGGTGAGTAATAAAACCTCACCATTTACCATGTCCTTTTTTTGTTTAAATTTATATTTTGGCAAATAATAACTCATTTTATGTTTCCATGGTTTAATTGAACAAGTGCAAAAAGAATAATTAATTTAATATTTATTATTGTCTAATCATTTGCAATATAAGGAGAGCAATTAAATATTGAATTTGATATTTATGAGGCTCAATTTAGGTATTGTAATTTGTTCCCTTTGAAGTCATGTAGTGAGAAGTCCAAAAGAAATTTACTATTACAAATGAAAAGGGATTTGGAGAAACTCCATAATTGACAACTCAATAGCTAACAACTAAATGGTCGTGCATCCCAATGGGCATTAGAATTTGGAAGGTTATAAATATGGTGAGCTTGATCCTTCAAAAGAATGCTAATTATTATCTCATCGAAGAAGAAGGCTTATGAACAAAAATCCATCAGCTTTGGGTGATCAAAGGACGAAAACCCTTTGATTGTAAAAAATATTCTCATCCAAAGATTGCATTTGGGCTAAAAGAAAATTTGTAGGATTGTTTGTTACTTCTTATAGCATTCAATGCTTCTTTAGGTATTGTTTTAAGTGATCTTCAGGTGTAGCTGCGTTGGTTGTTGGTTGTTTTAAGTTTTGGGGATATGTTACAACATTATGTTGTTGTTATTCAGTTTGTAATCAGATATATAAGCTGATATATCCATTTGAAATTCAAACTATTTTAATTTATAGTATTTGGAGTTAATTAGGTGCACCATATTTGTCATATTGAAATGTATGAAAATAGGGTTCACTAGTTTATGCATGCAAAATAGGAACAAGACCTATTTCATAATTATTACATAAAAAAGGATAATAAACCCAATAGATTCAACCTTAACTCTATCACAAAGAGGGCTAAATGCATATTGGATTCCACTTCTTTTGATTGAGTGAAAATGAGAAATTGAAAACATGTGAATTAAATGTGAGAATTAGGGCTAGAAGGTGCAAAATCAGCAATGACAACATAAATAGATAAATGCAAAAATAATAATCATAAAACTAAACTAGATATAGAAAGAAGATGTAGAGGGGAAAATGTGCCGACAAATTAAGTTGTAAATAAGAGGACAATGATGCCCTATTCTAGGACAATGGTGCCTAGGATGCACTTATCCTAGTGTTTTTGGATGAGCTTTTGAGATATGGTCTATCTCTGAATTTTGAGTGCTTTTGGATATTTCATCTCTATCATGGACCCGTAGTTGAACACGAGTCTACACACAAAAGGAGAAAAATGTTGTTAGGTTGATAGGGGTTTGCTTAGGTTAAACCCCGAGTTTGGAATTAACCCTATAATTCAATTTTAATTGAAACCTGGATTTAAATGCTTGAATTGAAATGAATGATTGAATTTATTATACCTTCAATAGGTGATGCAATGCTCTTAGGATAAGTCATCCACGTGTTGATGAAATAAGATGATAAATCATCATAAAATTCATTATGAAAGGATAATTGAAAACATTATTGAAGATGTCTTGATGTAACTTGCTATTATTTAGACTCGTATTTGTTATTTTAGTGTTGCTCTTGAATTGAAATGACAATAATGAGATGATAATGATAGATGCTGAAATGAATTAAGAATGATGCCTTATATAAAGATCTCAAAGTAAAATCACCTTTTGGCCAACTTAAAATTATCATATTTTTGCATTAGGGGTAGTTTCGGAAATGGTAAGACCGACATATTATCCTCCCAAAATTTTAGCCAAAAAGTGTCAACCAAGGTCTCCTCGACCAAAATGCATAGAAGAATGAAAAATACTGAAATGAGTGCTAAGAGAGTGTCAAATTGGACACCCTAATTAATGGTGTACAATTTATGATGCTACATTTAGCCTCCACTTTAACAAAGTATGATCTTATAGTCATACTAATAGTAAATTAGAAATGAAGAGATAGAGAATCTAAGAGAAAGAAAAGCTAGGGATAGGAGAATTGATGCAGGAGAATCCCTGGTTCTTGGCAATCTTGCATCAACCAAATTTTTTATTTCAGTTTGGCTTTTCAGTTTCAACATTTCTATTCTGCGTTTTGCCGCATTTGCTCACTAGATCTTGTAGAGATAGATTTTGTTTGTTGGCATGTTCATATACCTTATCCTAGGTCTGCGAGTTGTTTGGATCTTTTTCTGACAAGTTATCACTTCTGGAATGGGGGACAATTTTTTGGCCTGTGCACTAGAGCCAGTTGGACCTATTTGGTGATGGAGAATCTTGCAGATCATTTCCATAGCTTGTGGAGCCTAATTTCGCATTCTTCGATGTTCCTTGGTTCATGGCTAATCTTCCCCTAGGTCTGCACATCAAACTATGGTGATTTCAGAGGAATTCTTTTGGTGGAGGTTGACTTAGTTGTTCTACACATTACACCTTATTCATCAGGAATTATTTTCATCTTGGGTCGACGCGGACCATCCTAGAGCTATGAATATCATATAAATCAATGTAATTAAGCATATGATAGATATAGTTTAGGACATAGAAGAATAATTAGAAGATTAGGAGATCCAGAGTTGGCTCGCATTCTTCTTTGAGCTCGGTACTATATTTTGAGCATGTTTGTAATCAGAACTATGTGCCAAATTTGGAAGCTTGTATGTTGCTGGTCAATTTGTATATACATTCCATGATATAATATAAGTCTGATTCTGCATTGCCTCCATCACATTGTGTTGCTTTCATTATGTTTTCTCTTGCTACCCGGTCCAGACTATTCTCCTTGAGGACTTTCCTATCATGATTGCTTCAAGTGGTATTAGAGCGAGTTTTCATTCCGGAGATTGCAGAGTCTTGTAAGAATTTTTTTGTGGGGTGGCAGAATTGAGGATCTGGCTCACAGCTATAGAGGACTTGCATGAAGATGGACCAAAGAAATGCAGACCCTGTTGTAACGAAAATGTTGAGAGGAATTGCATCTTGATTGGAAGCTATTGAAATGATCTAGAGAAGAGGTCAACATGTTGAAGATGTGAGAGATGATGAAGAGGAAGTAGAGGTAGGAGAAGAAGGAGAAAATCAATCCACGATCGATTTGAAAGAAGAGAGATTTCTAAAAGTCTTGACCAAAGTGAATACCAAACCACATTTTAACCCACCAGATTATGATGGCAAGTTAGATTTAGATGAATTGCTTGATTGGATCATGGAGATGGAAAAGTATTTTTATTTTGAGAGCACAAATGAAGACAAAAAGGTGAAATATACTTGTACTAAGTTGAAAGGACATGTGTCTCATTGGTGGGAACATTTGTAGGTGGATAGACAAAGAAGAGGTAAAGAGAAGATTAAATATTGGGAGCAAATGGTTAACATGTTGAAATCGAAGTTCATGCTTGCTGATTATCAAGTGAATCTATTCTAGAAGTTGCAGAACCTGAAGCAGAAGGAATCTAGTGTGAAGGGGTATACTGAAGCATTCTACAAGTTGAATATCAGATCTAGACACACTGATGACGAGATTGAATAAGTCACTAGATATTTGAATGGGTTGTGGATGTTTATACAAGATGAAATCAGTTTAATCAAGTTGCAGAGTGTTGATGAAGCTTATCAATTTTCCTTGAAGCCAGAGGAGAAGTTGAATAAAAGACATGAGAAGAAGTAAAGAGGTACATGAGGAATATTTCAGGGAGGAATAACCTATACCAAAGGAAGAGGACCCTATACAAAACAAAACAAAGATAAGGAAGTTAGAAGAGATGGTAGTTCATACCAAAGGGATGACATAATGTTTTATCGAAGAAAAGAAAATGATGGTTACCAGAATGAGGGTTATAGAAAAGAGGACATAAGACAGTAAAAGAGAGTTTTTAGAGGAACCTTCTTTAAATGCGGAGGAGAAGGACATCGTGCTTTTGAATGTAAGAGGACAAAGAACCATGGAAGAGAAGAATTGGTGGAAGAAGAAACTACCAGATCAACTAACAGACCGAAGGATGTAGAGTTGTTGATGATGAGAAGAGCATTGTACCATACCAAAGGAGAGAAAGAACCCTTACATAGGAACAATTTGTTCAAGACAAGATGCAAAATGGCCAATAAGTTTTGTAAAGTTATATTGACAATGGTAGTACATATAACCTTGTTTCGAAGGAGATGGTGAATAAGCTGAATTTGGAGAGATCAAAGCACCCTAAGCCTTATCAGATAGAATGGATTCAGGATGATCCTAAAGTATTAGTAAGTGAACAATGTTTGGTAAAATTAAAGATTGGATCTTATCATGATTAATTTTTGTGTGATATTATGCCTATGGATGTATGTCATATCTTGTTAGGTAGACCTTGGCAATATGATATATAAGCAATGCATGATGGAAGAAGGAATATATAAACTATTGTTACAAATGGGATGAAACAAACCTTGTTGCCTTTGGAGGAACCTTTGAAGAGCGAAGTTTGTACTAATGCTAGAATTTTTTTGGTAGATGGAAGGAAATTCCTGGATAGGATAAGAGATAAGAATATGTGTTTTTCTTTAGTCCCTAAGAAGATTAAAAATTCGAAGCATAAAGAAGAACAACCGAAGGAGATAAAAGAGTTGCTAACAGAGTATGGAGACATCATTTCAGATAATGCACCCGATGGATTACCACCTGTGAGAAGTATCAGTCAATGCATGGACCTGATTCTTGGAGCTATTTTACCTAACAAAGAAACAAACAAAATGACACCAACAAAGAATGAGGAATTGAACAGAAAAGTGCAAGAATTATTGAAGAAAGGTTTGATCAGAGAAAATTTGAGCCCTTGCGTAGTTCCAACATTATTAGCACCTAAGAAGAATGGAGAATGGAGGATGTCTACTGACTCTAGAACAGTAAACAAGATCACAATAAAGTATAGATTTACTTTGCCTAGGATGGATGACATAACAAACTGTTTAAGTGGAGCCAAATATTCCACAAAGATAGACTTGAAAAGTGGATACCATCATATAAGAATCAGAGAAGGAGATGAGTGGAAGACAACATTCAAGACAAATGAAGGATTGCATGAATGGTTGGTGATGCCTTTTGGACTGACTAATGTACAGAGTAATTTCATGAGGTTGATGAACGAGGTATTGAAGAAATTCTTTGGTAAGTTTTTTATTGTGTACTTAGATGACATCTTGATTTTCAGTAAGACAAAGGAAGAACATATCTTGCATTTGAGACAAGTTTTGCAGAGGTTGAGAGAGGAGAAGTTGTTGATAAACATTAAGAAGTGTAGTTTCATGAAGGAAGAGTTAGTCTTTTCAAGATTTGTGATATTTGTAGATGGATTGAAGATGGATCCTAATAAAGTAAGAGCAATTGTTAAATGGCCTACATCAGAAAACATTGGAGAGGTAAGATCATTTCATGGATTGGCTAGTTTCTATCGAAAGTTCATTATAAATTTCAGTTCAATTTGTAGCCCTATGACAGAAACAATGAGGGGAGATAGGAATGATTTCAAGGGGACATCTAGAGAAAATAAGAATTTTCAGTTGTTGAAGTAGAAAGTGACAGAACAACCTATGTTGACTTTACCAGATTTTAGAAAAGTATTTCAAGTGGATTATGATGTAAGTGGGAAGACCAATAGCTTATTTCGGTGAAAAATTGAATGATGCAAGAAGAATATATCATGTGTATGATCAATATTTTTATGAAATAATTCAAGCATTGAAGAATTGGAGACATTATTTACTGACTAAGGAGTTTGTGTTGTATACCAATCATCAAGCTTTGCAATATTTGAATAGTCAAGGTAAGTTGTATCAAAGACACATGAGATGGGTGGAGTTCTTGCAGAGTTATACCTTTGTTTTGAAACATAGAAGTGGTAAGTCAAATAAATTTGTTGTTACCCTGAGTAGAAGGAGAAATTTGCTAACAGAGATGAGAGTGGAAGTATTGGGTTTTGAGGAATTGAAAACTTGTATGAGAATGATCCTGATTTTGCAGAACCTTGGAGAGATTGCATAGAACCTGTTGCGGTGGATAGGAGTAAGTTTATATATTATTTCATTCAAGATGATATTTTGTTCAGAGGAACCCAATTGTGTATACCCCCGAGCTCTATGAGAGAAATATAAAAAAGTAAAAGCATAGTGGAGGATTAGTAGGACACTTTGGTGTTGATAATATAGTAGCCTTGGTTGGTGAGAATTACTTTTAGCCTCAGATTCATAAGGATGTTAGGGAATTTGTTTAGCACTATAGAATTTGTCAACTTGCAAAAGGTAGTAGTCAGAATGTTGGATTGTATAGGCCTTTGACAGTTCTAGAGAGATGTTGGGAGGACATAAGAATGGATTTCATACTTGGATTGCCTAAGATACAGAGAGGGAATGATTCTATATTTGTGGTGTTGGATAGATTCTCAAAGATGACGCATTTCATACCTTATAAGAAGACAATCGATATTGTGTATATAGTTGACCTATTTTTTAAGGAGGTGGTGAGACTACATGAATTACCTAAGACCATAGTTTCTGACAGAGATACTAAATTTGCTGGATATTTTTGGAGGACACTTTGGAAGAAGGTGAAGATAGATTTTAAATTCAGTTCTACTTTTCACCCACAAAATGATGGACACACAAAAGTAGTAAACATGAGTTTGGAAAATTTGTTGAGATGCTTAGTTGGAGAGAAAACTGGAAGTTGGGACTTGGTTCTTGCACAAGCAGAGTTGCCTACAACAATTCTATGAATAGGAGTACCAGAAGAATACCCTTTGAGATTGTTACCGAAGTACACCCTAGTGACATATCAGAGTTAAGAGATATCAGTAATGAGGACAAAAGGAGTGCAAAAACATAAGTATTTGCAGAACATATGAAGATAGTACATAGTCAGGTCAAACACCATTAGGAGGACATGAACAATAGGTATAAAGAGAAGGAAGATGAAAAGAGGAGACACAAAGAATTCAAAGTTGGAGATGAAGTGATGGTGTATCTGAGAAAATAAAGATTTCTAGTTGGTACCTATAATAAGTTGAAGATGAGGAAGTTTTGATCTTGTAAGATCTTGAGGAAATTTAGTTCCGGAAATGCATATGAAGTGGAGTTACTTGATACCTTGGGTATTTCACCTATTTTCAATATGGCAGACCTACATCAGTATCATGAGGCAGAATTCAGTGAAGACATTGCAACAGACTTGAAGAAGCAGATGCCCCAGAGGGTACTAGACTAGATTGTAGAGATTTTGGATAGCAGAATTGGGTGTAGCACCCGAGGGAAATAATATAGAGAGTATCTTGTGAAGTGGAAGGACAGACCAGTTGAAGACTCATCATGGTTTCTTAGGCTAAGGTAGACCGTCTTGATTTTTCTCTAGCCACTGCAAAGTGAGGGACTCTTTTTTAATAAACCCCGAATGTCTGATACAGGAGCATCCCTGGTTCTTGGCAATCTTGAATCAACCAAAAACATTTATTTTCAGTTTGTTTTGTGTTTAGTCTAGCTTTGCAGTTTCAACATTTCTATTCTATGTTTTTCTGCATTTGCTCACCGGATCTTTCGGAGCTAGATTTTGTTTGTGGACATGTTCATCTATCTTATCCTAGGTTTGCGGGTCGTTTGGATTTTTTTTGGCAAGTTATCACTTCCGAAATGTGGGACAATTTTCTAACCTAGGCATCGGAGCCGCTTGGACCCATATCCTGATGGAGAATCTTGCAGATTATTTTTGTAATTTGTGGAGCCTAATTTCATATCCTTCAATGTTCTTTCATTCGTGGTCGACCTTCCCTTGGGTCCACACATCATTCTATGTTGATTTCAAAGGAATTATTTTGGTGGGGGCCGACTTAGTTGTTCTTGATGTAGAGGACCCAAGGAGGATCAAAATGACACAAAACAATAATTGAAAATAGGTTACAAGTTACCAAGACACATTACTCACTCCAACTCAAATTTTCATTCATTAAGCATAACAACTCTTAACTCGGTTTGCACCCAACTTAAATCAACTTAAAAAGATGATCCTAGAACCAAGGGGCGGGAATGTAGAATGCTTAGAGTTGTCAAGAAAAAGTCCCAAATGCAAAGGTGTGACCTCAAAACACTTCCTTATGAGGGTTGCCTTGTATTGGCTCATACACCCTACTAACCCTACTCAAAGAGTTTTTTGGAAATAAATCACAAACCACTTATCATAGACATGCAAAAAAAAACCTTTTCAAATACCCATTAAAGAGTTTGACAACATATGTGAAATCCACCATAGGTTACTTTGGGACATTTGGGTCAAATTCGGACTGTGAGGTGCACAATTAGGTCTCTTTTGCACAAGTGTCCTAAGAACACTCCAACACTCCAACAATCCTCAAATCCACTTCAAAGGGTAGGGGAATGTCATAAATGGACATATTACTCAATTTTTGGCATCACCTTATTTTTTTTGGGCATCAAACTTCAAACCCTTCACCATACCTATGCTCCATGACCTAACACATGGGGATGTTAGGCATTCAATGCTTCAAACATGCCTCAAAACCAAATCCCTACAAAAAAGAAACAAAAAAATCTAGATAAAACCCTTTCCTACCATTCCACCAAGTTTGGTGCTTTGTTCTTAGTGGAATGGCGAGCAACTTACATTTCTCAGTCCAAACCCTTACACCTAGGTTTTATAATAGATTTTGGAAAAATGCCCACCAAATGCACAAATCTCAGTGAAATCTCGCAAAATTGGTCTTGAATGAAAGGTGGTTCAAAGATATTTCCAATGGAACCATTCTACATCCCAATTCATTTGTACAAGAAAGTTATGAACATTTTTGTAGCAATATTATAAAAAATTGTAGGAAAAATGCTTCAAGATTTATTGATTTCTTCCTTCAAACCTCACATAAAACATCAACAACCTACCTAAAACAAAAATGAGGCTATTTAAAATCATACCAATCTATCCTAATGACCTCCAACTGATTTGGGTCATTGGGATTCAAAAGGAACTTAATTACATAAGAAAGTTGTAAAAGTTGTTAAGCAACTTTTAGCAACCTTTGCCATACTTGACCAAATGACTCAAAACTTGATGCCTACCCCTAATACATGATAAAATAGATAATATCATACCAATGAAATAATTTCCACTCATTTGGGAGACATTTTTAGTGGTTTGACCATCCTTGACCCAATTAGGACCTTGTAGGACTACATGACTCAAATGGAATCAAAGGCCTTACACTTGATATGAAACGATTACAAATGGTTTGAAATGACATCAAATGGTCCATAAGACCTTATTACAAATTTAATCAACACAAAAACAAAACAACATGATAAAAGCCTTTGTGAGGCATCATTTTAGCCCAGGTGCTCCTGCACCAGTTCTACACGCTACACCTTCTTCATCGGTAACTGTTTTCATCTTGGGCCGATGCAAATCATCCTAGATATATAAATATAATATAAATTGATGTAATTAAGCATATGGTAGACATATTTTAGGACCTAGAAAAATAATTAGAAGATTAGGATATCCCGAGTTGGCTCCCATTCTTGTTTGGGCCTGGATACTGCATTTTAAGCATGTTTGTAATCACGTGTGTGTTGAATCTGAAAGCCCGCATGTTGCTGGCCAATTTGTATTTATATTCCATGATATAATATAAGTTTGATTCTTCATTTCCTCCATCACTCTTTTTTTTTTTTTTTTTTTCTGTTGTGTTTACTCATGTTGCACGATCCAAAATGTTCTCCTTGAGGACTCTTCTATCGTGACTGCTTCAAGAATGTTTAAGGATAATCAATCCCCCAATCATAGGATCCTATCAATCCGTGCAAGCAACCTTCAAATATACACACAATAAACAATGTTATTACTAAAACAAAAGATTCCAATTCAACTATTTGAAGAGATCTCGATAATCAAAATGTCTCAACTACCAATATCATTCTCAACATGTTATTGCAAGAGCACAAGTGGATTTATAAAAGGAAAAGAGGAAGTACACCAATTGAGGTACATGAAACCATGATCGAAAACTAGAAAAGTGTGTTATGCTATAGTAACATGGGAGAAGGAGAAAGGAAACATTAATTCTATGGGCTAGCAAGTTGTGTTATGCTAGGTGATCCATGAAAGTATGGATTCTCATACGATAAGAAGTTATGTTATGTTGCATGATCCATGTTGAAAGAGAAAGGAAGAGTCAAATAGTCTAGAAAGTTGTGTTATTCTAGTCAACTCATTCTGCAAAAGGGGTGTCAAGTAAAGTTTTCTTATTGTAATGTGATCTATTAATGCAAATTGAAAGGAATGTTTTTGCCAGGAAAAGCTTTCTTATCACAAGCCAAACAATGGAAAATAAGGTTTTATAGGGACACCACAAAAAGGATGACCAAATAAAGCCCAATGTTCATAAGGAAATCTTGTATTATTGAATTGTAAATAAACAACAAGGAGGTTGCATAAATGGCATCCCCTTATGATGTCAACATACCCTTATGTTGATGTCTTAAGGTAGAAAGAAAAGACAAGGATAAACTCCTTTATCACCAAGAAGATATTCTTTAAGAAATAATTTAGACAAGGATAAAAACCTTTTTCATCAAGGAGATGTCCTTTAAAAAACAATGTACATCACTCCAAGGTAAAGAGGTCTAACTCTTTTAAGAAAGGAAGAGATAGTTGTAAAAGATATTTTGCAACAAATGTAAAGGGATCCTTTCAAGGGATGGATGATTAAAGGAGGAAGAGATATTTGCCTAAATATATCTATCTCCAAAAAGAGAGGATAACATTAATAAATATGACATCTTTGAAAGGGGAAGGAGAATAAGAATGTACACCTTCCCTAGTGCTAGGAAATATGGATTATTACTGAAGGATTACACACTTCCACTAAGGAGAATTCATTCATAAAGGACACATTGTTTCAAGGTAGAATAGGTCCTTATCAAGGAACACACATGTGCTCACATGAAGGATAATTCTATGAAAGAAATGACATCAAGTTAAATGAAAGAAACTTATTCTTTCCCCCTAAGCATAGAGACAAGAATAAATAGTCAATTATGTTTTTGACTAAGTATGATTGCACCTAAATTGTACCACCATGATGTTGGAATCAGGGATCATTGTGAAGGGGGGGGGGGGGTGTGAATCAATGATCTGCTCGTTAGCAGATTTTCAAACTTAACTTTAAACCACCAAAAGCATACACTTGAAATTGAAATGCAGAAACTTAAAATAATAAACCACAAAATCATAATACCGTATTTTTATGTGGAAAAACCACATTGGGATATGAACCCACAATATCATTCTGCTATGGCTAGTAGCAAAACAATATTACAAAATGGGAATGCACGAGCATTCAGGCACACTGCCTAGAGCTCATTGCTCAAATACAATAAGGGCTACAACCTTGTAAGGCTCACTGCCTTAATAATTGATTACAATGATGAATTATAACAAAATGAACTCCAAAATAACATCTACAATGCTTGGATGAGTTCCGGTTAAGTGCCAAATATACTGACTGGATCACCTCTACTATTCTACCCTATTCACCATCTCAGTCAGCTACCGAATCAAGAATGTGCACATGAAACTGTACCAAAATGGATTCTTTATCACCACTCTCTCGCATACAATCATACCATCCCTAAAAAATATCATCTACACCAAACTTATATACCGACAATCACAAAAAAGATCATTTACCATGGCAACCTGCTAGGGTAATGTGTAGTCACATGTCGGCTTGACCAGATCACCAAAGATAAAGGCAGATCACCAAAACAATAATAAAATGATATTTCAATGTCGGCCCAATCAATCCAAACATGATACAATGAACCAGAATCACCGGAAAGCTTCCGGACCCAAAACCGCTCTATTCATCTTGAAATACTGGTTGACATCCACTTCCAGTTAAGAACAATTATGGCTACCAGATCAAATCTCCATGAATAATTTCCATCAATGACAACCCTAAACCAATAATAAACCATCAAAAGCTATCGAATGAGTGTCAATTGCCAACAATATCCCCCTTTGGTATTGATGGCAACACTTGTGAAAATTGGCTAAGTGTTGAGCACTGTACACTGGATCAAAATAATTTATAAGGCTCCCCCTTAGACAAATAATTCCACTCTTCTATACTGTACATTTTTCACCATTTCTCTCCCCCTTTGATAGCAATTCCAAAGATGGGGTGCTGCCCAAAAATTATATATAGAGATAATTGCCGAAGATTCTACAAATACTTGAAGACGTCAACAAAAATGGTCTTCAAGGATCCTAGGTGAGTATACCAACTGCTCTTCAAGTTATCCAAAATGGTAATAAATGAACTAAATACAGTGGCATGAATTTCTACTTCCTTCAGATCAGATGATACAGGTTGTGCCATAGCCTTTATGCAGTCTACCTGATTGCTTAGGATGGTGTCCAACCGAGGAGCAATTAAGTTGCGGAGTTCACTTACTCTCCTCAAAATCTTGTCCTTCTTCACATTAAGCCTTGAGATCTGATCATTTAGAACCAAAATTTATCCTTCTACACTGTTGGTTGGAGCTATATTGGGATCAAAGGACTAAGAGATACTAGCAAGTTTGCCCTTGCAAACACTTATTTGCTTGTCTATATCTACAATGAATTTAGGAAAAATTAGACAAGACTTATACAATTTTCCACCTTCTGTCAAGGCATATGAGATAACTTGTAGACCTTTAGTTAATCTTACCCTATCATCCTCAATCATCTTCTGGAACGTCTGCGTCCTAACATCCTTAAATCTATCCAAAATTATCTTAGTAGAAGACTTCTCTAAAGAATCAAAACTGGTATTTACACTATTAATTAGTTACAACAATCTATCAGAGGGGCTGGCATTGGAATCTTACTATACATTTGGAGCCACCTTCTGCAAAAAATATACCAACATCAAAATGAGCTTCTTATCTTTAGATTCAAATGTCACCAAATCTTGGCTAGCTTGAGCTTGAACAATAGCTATGAGCATGAGCTTTTCAACAGGAGACATCTGTCCAAGATTGACAAGACCATCAAGATTGATAGAGATTTTAGGTGGGGTCATAGTAACCAGTGGAGTGACAATTGTTGGATCAACTACTCCTTTGCCCTTGTTTGACTCTGCAACCTTTGCCTTTGCACTCTTAACATCCTTTTTCTCTTCTCCATCCCCTTTATCTTTTGCACCGATGTTGCCACTTGGTGCAGTATCATCCTTTTCAATCTTAGGGGCTGCAAAGATGTTTGTCACCAGAGGATTATCATCAGTCTCAGCATCAAGTGTTGTGTTACCTTGATCTTCCAGATGTCCCTCAGTTTGAGTTTCACCCTTCTGATCATTGAGAACACCTTACTTTTCTTCCAACTGAGAATACTTGAATGCATCTTTATACAAATGATCATTCACAATTATCTTTCTTCATATATCTTTTGTTTCCTTTCTCACCTCTTCCACTCTCCCAAACATCAACCTGTTTACCCTATTTTTACTTCTAAATTCTTTCTTGTTGGCTTCCTCAATAAGTCTTTTGACTTTATCATGGGTGATACAGGTGCAAACATTTATTAGTTCTCTTTCTTTCATCTCCTTGTCAGTTCTGTTGGCAGTAAGTCTTCTTGCATCAATAAGATTGTACAGGTCTTTAGGAATACTCTTCTCTAGCTCAATCAATGTTTTGCTAAAATTGTTTAAGTATAATATAACTGCTTCTTCCACTTTTGTTTGAACAACTTCATTCAAATTTGCATAACACACTCCAAGGTTCTTCAGATTACCATCTACAATTATCTCATCAATTAACTGATATGTTGACAATGAAAGAATAGATGCAAATTTATCTTGCCTAACACCAAACTTAGGTTGAGTTTTAACCTTTCTTTCCTTCTAAGGTTTTTTGGAAGGGGCAGGTTAGATTTATCTTTCTTGCTTTGTTGGGCTCCATCGGACTGTGACTTCCTCACCACTCTAACAAATTCACCTTTCTTCTTCGCCTTGCCTACTTCCTCCTTAGACTTTGTCTCAGAGGACACTAGAGACACAACAACATAAGTCCTCTTGGGCTTCTCCTTTTTCTTCAATACACCTTTCCCAGATGGGTTAGGTCCTAGTGATGATACCATTGGAGTAGGGCAGACTTGGTCTCTTTTGGTTTGACCTTGGAGGGAATCAGATCAACCTTGGGCTTCTTGGTTTCCTCTTTGGCCTCCTTCTGAGCATGTTTTTCTCTTTCCTACTTCACCTCCTCCTAGGTGAAACCCATCTACACTGCTACCTCCTCTACCATCTTTTTAACTTTTCTTTTCCTAGCAGGTGTAGTGAATTGTCTATGCAATTCAAGGTCTTTCTCCTTGAATGTTTTGAATCTCCCTTCTTTAGGATCCACCAGCTGACTCAATAAGTGTTGAGCATATGCCTCAACTATGATAGAGTCAACTTCATAACTCATGGGCATGATCCACACTATCCTAGGATCCACCACTTCCATTTGACATTGATGTTATTCTACCATGAAGCATATGGTTTCGTCATACTTCTCAACAATCTCCTTAGGGATTCTCTCTCTGTTTTTCATTGCAGCTTGGAAATATTTGAAGTATCTCCAGAGAGAAGATATTCTTAGTATAGAATCACCTATTCCCCATAATCCCCTATTCCCCACAATCCCTCTTTAATTTGCATAGCCACTAGTCTGTCATAGGCCCATTGGACCTTACCGTTTACACCGGGTATCTCATTCAAGAATTATAAGGCCAAGAAAATAAGAAGAGTTCCATATTTGGAAGTGTGCTTCTTATCTTGCTTAATATTCTTCAAATTTCTTATCAACTCATTCAGGAGAACTTTACACAAATTATACCTCATGTCATTCTTCAACATTTGATATGCAGAGTAAATGGCAGTTCCAGAGACGAAGTTGTGTCTGTTGGACTAGTAAACTTTGTATCTGACCACCATTGATGCAAATTTCACATCATGCTCTAGAATGTTGTTTATGGTCATTATTCTTCTGTCGAATTTGGAACTAGTAGTGGCTATCACCGTGTTATTCGACACTTTTATTAGACCAAGTACTTCGTCGATTTCATTGAGGCATGTCGCAGCTCGAATTGTCTATTTGGTGATCTTGTGAGGCCTTTCAAGCCATATGAACTCATCATGAACTCGACTGAGAATATAGCAGATACACTCTGCTTTGTCAAACAATGAAAAATGGACGAACTACAAAAAACCCTTGTCCTGAAGAACTTTTTATTCTGGTTTGAGGTTTCTCAAACTGTCCACCAAGAGTTTGTTGTACAGGTTCAACATATCCACATTACCAAGCTCCTCAAGATCAAAATGGATGTATGCCCTAATATGTTCATTATGAAGAACGTCATAGGGTACAGAGGAAAATGCACCTTCTGGATGGTCTTCAATAGACTTAAAAGGGTGTTTCTTGAAAACAGGTATGTCCCTATCCTTAATCTCCATGACCAATGGGGTAGCAATTCCAGAAGTTGAAGACATTTTGAACTTAGGGTTTGTAGAAATAGAATAGTTTGAATAGATAAATACCTTGATTCGCAATCGAGCCCTGGAATTCACTTCAGAATCGCTGTTGAAATTGCCAAACTACTTCACTCTGCTTCTCTGCACAATTCTCTTGATTTCATTGTGACAAATGAAGTTTGGAAATGCCTTTTTATCTTTTGAAAACCTAATTTTCCATTGCAATAAATGTTGCAACCGGTTACCATGATTTCCATAGAGTCACTTACCTGAGCACCAAATCCTCTCTGAAACTTCTGGATAATATCTGCACATATGATTTGATCCTTCTGCAACCTTCCGGAATCGATTTTAGATCACCAAAGAGGGGGCTCTTAGAATCTGCATGAAAAGTTCCCCCTAAGGCATAAAGCCCTAGTTATTGGATGAAGATCTTGCATCGGATTTGGGTGCAGATCCATTGTCTACTTTAGATTCATCTTTTCTGACTCACATCTTCTCATGTTTGTCTCTGATCTCTTCTACCTTTTCCTTTCCCTTATCATCTAATTTGTTCTTGTCTACTAGAGCACTATTCTTGCTTCTGTAGTACTTAGAAATATGACCGGTTTTGTTGCATGCTTGACAAACAACATTCTTCTGCATAGGTCTAAAGTTCATCTAATTTGATCTCATTCTATACTGGTTAGAGATATGTCCAAACATGCCACAAGCATAGCACCTCTTATTTTGGAATTTATTCATTACTGCTCTACACATATTTGACTTGTGACCAAAATTATTACATATGAAACACTGATCAGTAAAGGCAGGAACATTATTCATGTTGTTAATTCCATTATTAATCCTACTTCTGCATTGATTCACCATATGACTGAATTTATTGGAAGTAAAGCATCTACCGTTGAATTTATGAGCATTAGGTTGTCTTATCAGAGGATTCTTGCTCTTCTTCTGATTGGGTTTTGCATTACTTTGTCTAGATCCAGAGGATTCACCTTTCTCAAATCTAATTCCTCGCATTTCCTTTCCATGTCTTGACTCTCCAGCATCTCATCAAGCCTTGTTGAGCTAGCTTTAAATTTGTCTTTGTAGTCATTAGCAGTAGCAAGTTCATCCCTTAAGGTAGCAATTTGTCTTTCAAGTTCTTGACCATTATTCCTTGACTATGTCAACTCAAGCTTCAACTGATCATTCTCATAGGTAAGCTTGAAGCATTCACCAATTATTTCTTTCAATGATTGTGCCAGATTCTCTTCATTTTTCTTTCGATCCTCAATTTCCCTAGTCAGCCTCATTACAATGGATTGCATCTCATTCTTCAATGCAATATTATCTCTCTCAAGCTTGTCAACTTCATCAGCTTTACCTTGCTTTTCTATGATTTGATCTTCTTTCTCCTTCGGCTTGTCCATCAATTCCTTCCTCTTATCTCTTGAAGTGCTCACTTGATCCTTCAAGTCATTAATGAAATCATCAACATCATTTAGGTTTTTCTTCAAAGAACTGATCTCATTTCTTGATGCATCAAGATCCTCTAGTGCCACACTAAGTTGTCTCTGAAAACCAAAATCCATTGAGTCAATCCTCCAAACCTTCCTCAAGTGGTTAATCTTCCTTAGAGGGACTAGGACCTGATACCAATTGTTGGAATCAGGGATCACTAAGAGGGGGGGTGATTCAGTGATCTTAGTAGATTTTCAAACTTAACTTTAAACCATCATAAGCATACACTTGAAACTAAAATGCAAAAACTTAAAACAATTAACCATAAAATTATAACACCAGATTTTTACGTGGAAACCCAAATGGGAAAATACATGGTGGGATTTAAACCCACAATATTATTCCACTATGGTCAGTAGCAAAACAATATTACAAAATGGGAATGCATAGGCATTCAGGCACACTGCCTAGAGCTCACTACTCAAATATAATAAGGGATACAACCCCAGAAGGCTCACTTCCTCACTGACTGATTACAATGATAAATTATAACAAAATGAACTCCAAAATAACATCTACAATGCTTGGATGAGTTTCGGTTAAGTGCCAAATATACCAACTAGATCACCTCTGTTGTTTTGCTCTGTTCAGCACTATTCACTATCTCAGTTAGCTATCGGATCAAGAATGTGCACTTGAAACTATGCCAAAATGGATTCTTGATCACCACTCACTCACATACAATCATACCATCCCTCAAAAATATCATCTACACCAAACTTATATACCAACAATCACAAAAAAGATCAATTTTCATGTCGACCTGCTAGTGTAACATGCAGTCACATGTCGGCTTGACCAGATCACCAAAACAATAATAAAATGATGTTTCAATGTTGGCCCAATCAATCCAAACATGATAAAATGCACCACAATCACCAAAAATCTTTCAGACCCAAAACTGCTCTGTTCATCTTGAAATACTGGTTAATAGGCTACCGATTGACATCCGCTTCTAGTTAAGAAGAATTATGGCTACCGGATCAAATCTCCATGAAGAGTTTTCATTAATGACAACCCTAAACCAATAATAAACTATCAAAATCCACCAAATGAGTGTCAATCGCCAACACATGAATGACAATGAGCCCCCAAAGGGTAAGCTGCCAATGTCACATAGTGAGAAGCAACATAATAGGTCATAAATATTATTTAGGATGGTAATAATGAAGATGCTACTTATTCTCATTTGTCACTTAAATAATACTAAAATAAATTAATTGTTGAATTTTAGTATGCAAAAATTGATATCCATTAGTGGAATGGTCATGGAGTTGATGATACTTGCAAAAAGAAGAATTATGATCCAAATCTTGTCTACCTTTTATCCTTCATTTCTTCCAAAGAAGGGTAATCAATTTTTTTTGAAGAAGGTCAAACAAAATACTATCTTTTTGTAATGAAAAACAAGAAGAAAAAGAAATTGATGCACTAGATAATGGGGGAGGGGATGTCAACAAAGGAGGAAGTTGGAAACCTAAACTTTCCATAGATGAGTGTGAATTAGATTTCTCATGAGCCTCAATTTTTTGTTGCACACATCCTAAACCATGTCCATTGTATGAATGTTTAGAAATAATTTCAAAACCAACTCCATAATGTTTTTTTCAAATCAGTTTAGGAGTTTCAATAGGTTTTGAAATGTCAAGAGGAGAGGGTTCACTCTTAGGTTGAATTGGATTAAAATTTAAATAGCCCTAATTAATATATTAACATGTGTTAGAATAAAATGTCTGCATCGATTTAGTAGAATCTTGAACAAATGAAACTCTAGGATCCTTTGAGGCTAAAGTCTCAAGATTAGGGATTTTATATTCTCAAATTTAGAGGAGGGTGTGAAATCATCCTCCAAGAGGACCTCTTGAAGAGTAGGATTTGGTGCATTCATTTGTATTGGAGAAAGAATTGAAGAAATTAAATAAGATTACGATTGTGTGTTCATGTGCAAACAACTTTGTAAGTTAATATCTACTTCCAAAGTATCCATCTCATTTTCATAGATAAAAATGATTTTGCAATGAAGAGTCTAGAAGGAACCACTTACATAGCATGAATCCAAGATCTACCTAGAAGAAGGTTATATGTGAGAGTATCAAGCATGCCATAAATACTTGTAGGTAAAATAATGAAGCCTACCTTAATAGGAAATTTCTTCCTAGATATGTTTAAAGTTGTTAAAAAATTAAGATCTGTAAAGGACAATGTCAAAATGTGGAATAAATAAGTCTTTGGGGACATTTTTGCTACTTAAAATGCTTTACAAATGGTGTAAAAATAGATTTAGGATATTATATAGAAAGAGGGATATAAGTCAGTTCCAAGAGCTAAAGAAAATGAAATCCTCACTAAATATCACAGGGCCATTGCTAATGAAGAAGAATTTTGGAGACAAAGGTTGAGGGCTTTGTGGCTATCTGTTGGGGACAAAAATACCAAATACTTCCATATGTCTCCAATGAAACATAAAGCTGCAAATATAATATCCTAGTTGAAGGTTGATGGCAATATCATTAAGAAAGAGGAGGAGATAGCTACTAAGGTTGTTCGCTTTTTTTCTGCTCTTTTGACTGCTGAGTCTAATCTTTGTCTGAAAGATTAGGATACTTTGCTGGAGAATATTCTAAAAGTTATTGGAGTTGAACAAAATAAACTTATCTCAACAATTCCTATAGCTGAAGAGATAAAAAAAGTTGTCTTTTCCTTTCAAGGAGATAAAGCCTCTGGTCCTGATGGGTTTCCCATGTTTTCTTCCATTCTTTTTGGCACATTGTGGGGAAGGATATTTTTAATGTTGTTAAGGAATTATTTGGGACTAAAACTCTCCTCAAGGAGTCAACTCTACTTTCCTGGTTCTTATTCCAAAAATTTCAAGAGCAACTTTGTTGGATAAATTCAGACCCATTAGCCTTTGTAATTCTCTATATAAAATTATTTCAAAGGTTATCACTTCTAGGATGTTGGTTGTCCTTCCTTCCCTTATCTCCCCGCAACAGAATGGTGTTGTCCCAGGTAGGCAAATCCTGCACTCCATTATCATGGTTCATGAGAACATTCACTCTTTATGTTTCTAAGAAAGATGGTTTCCTCATTAAGCTTGATCTTGCAAAAGCTTATGACAAAGTTGATTGGTGTTTTTTGAGAAGAATCCTCCATGCTTTTGGTTTTGATGATAGGGTCTCAAGTATCATTTGGCAACTTTTTTCTACTCCATCCTTTTCTATCATCATTAATGGTTCCCCCTCTATATTTTTCAAGCCTTTGAGGGGGTTACGGAAGGGGGATCCTATCTCCCCTATTTTATTTACCATTATGGTAGAAATCTTAAGCAGGTATCTCAAAAGACTGGTTGCTTTTGGGGAGGTCAAAGGTGTGAGGCCCTTTTCATCTAATCTTGTTTTCTCACATCAGCAATTTGTAGATGATACCATCTTCCTGGGGTCTTCTTCTATTCAAGAGGATAAATCTTTCAAAAGTGCCTTGCAACTCTATTCTCAAGCTTCTAGTTAGAGTGTCAATTGGAACAAGACATCCATCTTCTTCATTAATACTCCTCCCCTGAGGCAGAGAAGAATTGTTGATATCATAGGTTGTGTGGTGGAGTCCTTCCCTTTATTTACTTGGGGTTACCATTGGGTTTGTATCCTCTTGATTCCTTTTGGAACATCATTGTAGACAGGTTCAATAAGAAATCAGCCGGTTGGAAAGGTGCTTTACTCAGTCAAGCTGGAAAGTTGCAGTTGCTAAAATATTCGCTTCAAAATCTTCATGTCTACGCTTTGAGTTTATTTAAGATTCCTTCCAAATTTACTAATTCCATTGAGAAGATACATAAGAGATTTATGTGGTATGGAGTTGAAGATAGGAAGATTATGCCTTTGGTTGCTTGGGAGAAGGTTTGTATTCCTAAATCCTGGGGGGGGGGTCTTGGTTTAAGGGCTATCAAAGATTTTAATAATGCTTTGCTAGAAAAACAAGTTTGGAGGACTTATGGAGAAAGGAAGGATTGGAACTCAGTTTGGTTCAGTAAATACCTTCATGGAGTCCCTAATATGGTGTATTTCTTTCAATCCAATGATGTCCCTAATGGATCCTTCATTTGGAACAACATTCTCAAAGCTAAAAAGGTGGTTGAAGTTGGAGCTAGTTGGGTTTTCGGTAAAGGTTATAGAATCAGATTTTAGGAAGATGCCTGGATTTTTGAGGAACCTCTTTTCTTGCACCCTGATTTATTGCCTTTTATAAATTTATGTAAGGCCATATATGGCTCTTTTGTTTCAGACTATTGGCAAAATTCCTCTTGGGTTAGATTGGAGGATATTAATGTTGTCTTTTCTCCAATCCAACAGGCTTTGTTGTCTCTGTTTGTAAATCCCTCCTTTGAAGATCAATTTATTTGGAAGACCCTGACTGTTTCCTTCTCGGTGGCTTTTACTATTAAAAAGATAGTTTCCCCCCCTCCCCACACCCATGCCTGGGCTAGATCTTGGATTAAAAACCTTACCCCTAAAGTCAATATCTTTTTCTGGCTTCTGCTCCAAAATAAAATTCTCACTATAGACAACTTAATTAACAAAGTATCCTTGATCCCGAATAGGTGTTATTTATTCCTTAATGCTGAAGAATCTATCTCTCATATTTCTTTGCATTGCCCCTTCACTACAAAGATTTGGGGTAAGATTTTGCAAAAGTGGAAGATTGTTTGGGTTTTTCCAAATAAGGTGGAAGATTTTTTTGTTAAGTGGAAGTGCCCCTCCTCTAATACCATTATCAAAATTCTTTGGTCTATGCTTTTTCCTTATGTAACTTGGAATGTTTGGAAGGAGAGAAATAACCTGATTTTTAGAGATTCTTCATGTACAATTGATTTTTTTTTATAAGATCTGTAGGTCTATCAGAGAAAATATAAAGTTAATTGGCAATAGTTTCATCCACCTTCCCTCTGCATACATTTGTGAGGTGGATAGGTTCATATCTAAGGATTGGGGGTTAGAGATTGACATTAGTAAGTTCAAAGCTAAGAATACTAGAGATAGAGTTGTTTGGAACTACCCTCTTGAGGGTTGGGTGAAAGCCAATTTTGACGGGGCGGCTAAGGGGAACCTTGGGATGGCTGGGACTGGGGGAGTGATTGGAGACTCTAATGGTCTTTGTGTGGCTACAGTGGCTCTTCCACTGGGAGTTCAGACCAATCACAAAGATAAAGCTATTGGAGTTTTGGAAACTCTTAAAATTATTGAAAAATTAAAGTTGAAAAAAGTTTGGATAGAGGGGGATTTTTTAAATATTATTAATTTCCTCAAAGGGTCGGCGAAACCCTCTTGGGGAATTAATAACATTATAAATTGCTCCCTTAAAATTATTGAAGGTTTGGATAGGTGTGTAATTACTCACACCTATAGGGAAGCAAATAAAGTGGCAAACAGTTTTGCTAACATTAGAGTTAATTTAGTGGCCCCTATTATTTGGCAAGGTGAAAGCAATTTTCTATTGGAGGCCAAAGAGATTATATTATGATTGTATCAACATAAATGTCATCCCCTTATAATCTCATTATAGCCCAAAAATTGAATTGTATTAAAAATGATGGTATTAATTTCAGGAAGTTTCTAGGTGATGTGAGTTGTCTTATTCCACATGTATTGTGGGTGATTTTTTGTGGTATCTGTTTGAAAACTACGTTTCTCTGGTTTCCCTACAGAAGAATTTTTTACTTGGGAGTGGAAGGAATTGTTGGGTCTGCAGACATAATGGGGGATAATATTAAGAGGAATGAACCACCTAGTTGTGAAGGATGGTAAATTGAGCGAAAAGTGTCGAGAAGATTGCAGAAAGGTGGGTTAACTAGGTATATGGAAAAACTACATGGAAAAAAGGATCATATCTCCAAGCTTTTTGTAAAGGGTTGGGATAAAAAGAAAGTTACTCTTTTCAGGCAAACTGTGAAGGTGGACAAAAATTTGGTGGTGGAGGTTGCTGGCCTATCAATGGAGGGTACTAAGTTTTTCAGAGATAGAAAGCTCTCTGATAATGTTGTTAATATGTTCTCGAAGGAAGATGTTGAGAAGGAGAATCTTGTCAAACTCTACAAAACTCACATTGCACCCTATTAGGTAAAGAGTTTTTGGCGTAAAATGCTTAAAGTTATTATGGAGTATGTCTCAGTTGACAGGAGGTTTTCAAAAGTTTACAGTTACCAGTTTGTTCTCCTTAATCACTTTAGACATGGGATTAAGGTGTCTTTTTTCTTACTATTTGGCTTGTTCTCTTAATGATAGTCTGGGGTACTACATTAAGAACCCTAAGTCAAGACCTCTGGCTCACCAAGGGCTTATTCTGTTAATTTTTAAGTATTGTGAAGCTCAGGCTAATAGATTGCAGGCTAATATGCAAGATATTGATAGGGCTTACATTCCTAGTGAGGGTTCTGAGGATTCTGCCTCCAAGGAAGAGGTCGATGCCTCCCCACCCCTAAAGAGGAGGGTTAGGATCCTTAAGAAGAAGAATGAAGAGCCCTCGGGGGAGGACATCACTTCTTAAAAGATGAAAACTAAGGGGAAGGGTAAAAAAATCATTTTATTTGATTCTGAAGTTGGGGATGACTTGCCCTCTAATACCTCTGAAGCCCAAGAGTCATAACCTATGGATTTGGATTCCCAGGATTTGTAAGATAAGCCAATTCCTATGCTCAATATTCTGGGCACTGCTAGAATTCTTCAATTGATTTGTATAGGTTTCAATGCTGGGTATTCCATGAAATAAAGCATCTACAGCTGAAGCAGAGGGATATTAATGCTAAGGTGGAAGGGGTTGAAGAGGCCGTGGAGAAAGAGAATCAGAAGAATAACAAGAACAAGGGGAAAGGTCCTATTTTTTGAGACCAATGAATATGCTCTATGGAAAGAGAGTAAAAAAAGTATGATGCTGGAGTGCCTCAAGAAAAATGGGGAGGCCATTGAGTTATTTAGGCGAAGATATGAAGAAAAGATTGAAGAGGTTAATAAGAAGATGCAGAAAATTGAGGAGGCACTCAAGAAGATTATGGAGAATAGTGAAGCTATGCTGAGGGTGTCTACTACCAATATGAATGCGATGGTTACTAGACTGGAGAAGATACATAATAAAAGAAACTTTGTGGATCTGGAGAAGGATGTTGGGATTACCACTACTAAGGAAACTCCCTGATCTTCAAGGAGGACCAGACAAAGCTCTAAGGCTATGGTGGATCCCATTCCATAGGATCTTCTTGACCACAAGGAAGCTGCTAAAGTGATGTTGATGCTAGAGAAAGAGGCCTCTGATGCCTTAATTTTTTTTTTTGTAGTTGGTCTCTGTTTCTTTTTGTTGTTGTAGTTGCCAGCTCCTCGTTGGCTTTTTGTTGTCTTTTCATTGGTTGTTGGGTCTGTGTTGTTTCTATTTGTTGCAGCCTGTTTTGTCTTTTTGTCTTCATTATGGTCTTGATCCTTTAATGCCTTATCCTTGGACTATGATGTAAGGGGTTTTGGATCCCCACAAAACCTATTTTTTCTTAATAAAAAACACTATCAAAACCAAAATGAGTAAAGAAAAAGTTGAATCTTTGAAGTTTTTCAATAATGGTAATGTTATTGGTGGTAGTTCCGAAGGTGCTTCTGGAGGCATAACTACCATCTGGAACCTTAATACTGTCAAAGGACATGTTCTTATCTAGGAAAACAATTTCTGTTGCATAAAATTTGAGCATTTAAAAGATGGCACTTCTTGGGTCCTCACCAACATTTATGCTCCCAACACTTTGAAGGCTAGAAATTCCTTCTGGAAAAAACTCATACAAGCTAGGGATAGCTTCAGAAATCTTAGTTGGATGGTTATGGGAGATTTCAATACTCCTTTGAGAGAGGAGGAAAAATTTGGAGGAAGCCCCTCCCAGCTAGAAAGCAGGCTGGCCCTTATGGACTTCATTAATTCTCAGGCTCTCAATGATGTGGAAATTCTAGGATGCAATTACACCTGGACCAATAGGATAACTAGCAATGATCTTATCCAAGTTTGTCTTGACAGGACTCTCATCTCTGATGATTGGTACAATCACTATTTATGTTCTCTAATGGCCCATATTAGGGTTGGGTCATATCACTTTCCTATTACCTTAATTGCTGATTCAATTAACAAAAGAAGACACTTCCCTTTCAGATTTGAAAAAATGTAGACCCTACACCCAGATATCAAAAGTAATAATCAGAAATGGTGGAGTATCCAAGTTGAGGGAATGACTATGTATAAAGTTGTTAAGAAGCTCAAAAGTGTAAAGGATAACATAAGACCCTGGAACAAATCCAGCTTTGGCAATATCTTTGAGGCCAAAGGCAAAATCCAGGAAGACCTTAAGACAATACAGGACCAAATTCAAAAGGACGGTTTCAATATAGTATCCATTGTTGATGAAAACGAAAATCTCAAAAAATACCATGATATCATCACTAAAGAGGAAACTTTTTGGAAGCAGAGATCAAGATGCATTTGGCTTAAGGAAGGAGATAGGAACACTAGATTCTTTCACATGATGATGATCAAGCACAAAGCAACTAATAGGATAACCAAACTTAAGGTGAACAATGGGGAGCTGGTTGAGGAGGAAGGAATTAGGATCGAAGCTAAAAGGTATTTCTCGGAACTGCTCAAAAGGGATCATAGTCTGGATGCTGAAGCTCAATCCTCTTTTCTTCATAACATCCCTTGTCTCATTGATGATCAATTGAATGTCTCCCTCTCTTCCATCCCCTCGACCTTGGAAATAAAAAAAAAATGTTTTCTCTTTTGATGGTAATAAAGCGTTGGGCCCAGATGGTTTCCCCATGTTCTTCTTTCAAGATTTATGGGATATTATCAAGAAAGATGTCTCCAACGGAGTCAAGGAATTCTTTGGGGCCAAAAAACTTTTGAAAGAAATCAATGGTACTTTCATTTCTCTCATCCCCAAAACCCAAGGTGCTGACTCTATGGACAAATTTAGACCCATCGGTTTATGAAATTCTTTTTATAAGATTATCTCCAAGGTTCGTACTACTAGACTTCTATCTGTCCTTCTTGCTTTGATTAATCACCAATAGAATGGTTTTGTCCCCAGAAGACAAATTCTTGACTCTATTATAACTGTCCATGAGAATATCCACTCTTTGGTTAGAGCAAAGAAGCATGGTCTCATTCTCAAGCTTGATCTCTCCAAAGCCTATGATAGGGTTGACTGGCCTTTTTAAGTAAAGGTTCTTATGGCTTTTGGTTTCTCCACTAGAGTTATTGACCTCCTCAGCCAGCTTATCACCACTGCCTCTTTTGGTGTTCTTGTCAATGGTTCACCTTCCCCCTTTTTCCAAGCTTCTAGAGGATTAAGGCAAGGGGATCCCATATCTCCCATCCTCTTCATCATCATGGCAAAATGTTTTGGAAGGTCAATGGAAAACATGGTTCTACAAGGCTCCTTTAAGGGACTCCAACCCTCCTTTGCTGACCTTATTTGCTCCCACCAACAGTTTGTCGATGATACTATCATCATGAGGGATTCGAGCATCTCTGAAGCTAAAATTTTGAAGAGCACTCTTTGTAACTTTGCCTTAGCTTCTGGTCAGCTTATTAATTGGGTCAAAAGTGAAGTTTTCTTCATTAATACTCCTAAGAGAAGACAACAACGAATCAGTAGAATCCTGGATTGCAGGATTGCTGATCTTCTAGCTACCTATCTTGGCCTCCCCATGGGCATCGCACCTCCTGATCTTTTTTGGAGCTCACTAGTGGATAAGTTTCATAAAAAACTAGCTGGTTGGAAAGGAGCTCTTTTAAGTCAGGCTAGAAAGCTCCAACTTCTTAAAGCCTCTCTTCAAAGTATTCTGATCTATGCACTAAGTCTCTTCAGAATTCCAATAAAGTATGCTGACATTATCGAGAAAATTCAAAGAAAATTCTTGTGGTCTGGGGTTGAGGACAAAAAAAGAATGTCTTTGGTGGCTTGGGACCAGGTTTGTAGACTGAAAAGCAGAGGTGGTCTGGGCTCGAGGAAAATCTGAACCTTAAATGAAGCCCTCCTGTCAAAACAGGTTTGGAGAATGTTCCATGCAGATACTGAATGGTGCAAAATATGGCGAAGTAAGTACTCTCTTCTATCCTCTTCTCTATCTTCTTTTATTAGTTTGGACCTCAGTATTAATGGATCCCATATATAGAACTATGCCTCTAAGTGTAAAGAAAGCATTGCTAAAGGAGTGATCTGGAATATAGGAAATGGTAGGAAAGTCAAATTCTGGGAGGATCCCTGGCTTTTTGATAAACCCTTGATGGAATTCAATGAATGGGCCCCCCTTTCTCCCTCCTGTATTAAAACTTTCGGCTCCTCTGTTGCTGATTACTGGACTGGTAATAAATGGCATAACATTGAAAGTATCCATTCTAGCCTTTCTAAGCTCAAGATTCATCTGTCTTCGGTCTGGTTGAATAAAGATGAAGACTCTCTTATCTAGAAATATGAACCCAAAGGTTCTCTTACTGTTTCTTATATGTACTATGTCCTTTCCTCCATCCCTCATGGTAATCCTCATTGGTCTAAAGCCTGGATTAAGGGTCTTACCCCCAAAATCAATTTCTTTTACCAGACCATCCTCCAAAATAAGATCTTGATCCTAGACAACCTTAAGAGCAAAGGCTTCGCCTTCCCTAATAGATGTGCTTTGTGCCTCCAAGAGGAAGAGTCTGTGGACCACCTGGCCATTCACTGTTCCTATTCTGCCTCTGTATGGGAAAGATTTCTAAAGAGTTTTAGCATTGACTGGGTGTTTGCTAATACAATCAGTGATCTGTTTTCCTCCTGGAATTTTCATTGGACTAACTCCTTCTTGAGATCTCTATGATAGCTATCTCTCCCTCACATCCTATGGGGATTATGGAAAGAAAGAAACAATCATATCTTCAGAGATCTATCCCTCAATCAAGACATTGTGTTCCAAAAAATTTAATGGGCGATTGTGGAAAATATTGGGATCATGGAGGGCCCCTGTTTCTTGAACAACCCTTTGGAATCTATCATCTTAAGCTAATGGAATTTGAAGGTTGCTAACAGCCTTGACCCCAACCACAATAAAAGACTTGAAGCCAGATGGTAAACCCCTCCTCATGGTTGGTTCAAAGTTAACTTTGATGGTGCTGCAAAAGGAAACCCGAGCCCAGCTGGTTGTGGAGCTATTCTTAGAGATGAGAAAGGAAATTGCAAGGAAATGGTTGCTGTCCCTATTGGAAGCCAAAAAAATCATAAAGCTGAAGCCATGGCAGCTCTCCAAGGCTTAATCCTTGCTAAAAAATGGAAATGCCCTTACTTATGTCTTGAAGGGGACTCAAACAATATTATTAAATGTCTAAAGGGGTCCTCAAAGCCATCATGGTCTATCAACAATATTATTGAAGCCGCTAAAGACCTCATCAACACTTTCAAAAAATGCCACATATCCCACATCTACCAAGAGGCCAATGGCTCTGCTGACTGGACTGCTAATGCGGCGGTTAACAAGGATGAAATAATTACATGGACAGGAGAACAAACACTCCCTGAAAATGTCAGACAAACCATCTTCAAGGACCGATACACAAGCACTCCTAAGATTTTTGATGTACCAAATAATAATTAAAAGGTCTAATTGGAGTACTTCAAGTTATTATAATAATGAGAGCCTCATTTATCATAATAGCCTATCCATCAATTCCCACACTTTCTGGGTTAACTTGATAGTTCCAAAAAGCTTTCTGGCTAATCCACTCTGCAAGTTTCAAAATTTGGCCCTTAATAGAGAAAAAATGGGTGGTAATAGGAGGCGATATGAGCCAAGCAGTTGCAAAGAATGGAAACAAAAGGAGGAGGTCTGGAGTATTCTACAGAAGGGTGGCTTTTCAAAATTCATGGAAAAGCTCCACGGACGGGATGGCACGGTTACCAGCTTTTTCTGCAAAAATTGGAGAAAGGGTATGCTGAAAATGGGAGACCAGACTATAGAAATTGATGAAGACCTCATTGCCCAAGCCACGAGCCTCAGAAGGGAAGGGTGCAACTTCAACAGAGATAGGAAAGTCAGTAAGGAGGCCATCGACAGATACCTGGAAACTGAGAAGGAGAAAAAACGACTGGTTAAGTTAAGTAAAACTTACTACCCACCCAGAGCTTTTGTTAAACCTTGGTGAGATGTCCTCTTTGTTTTAATGCGCTATATTACATTAGATGGTAGGTTTACAAAAGTTTATGGGTATCATTTCATCTTTCTGAATCACTTTAGGCATGACGAGAAGGTTAATTTTCCTTATTTTCTGCTCTGTTCGATGAATGCAACCATAAAGGCCTATAAAGAAAACCTTATGGGGGATACTACCATGCACCAAGGCTTGATGGTCCTTATTTATGACCATCTCAAGGCCAATCAAATTGGCCGCATGCAGACCTCTATAGAGTTTGAGGAGGATGGGTTTGATTCTACCTTTTTAGAGGATGAGGAGACTGATAGTGACCCATCGAGCGATTCTGAGGAGAGTATGGATGTTTCGGATTATGAAATTGGTAAGAAGAGGAAACAGATTAAAACAAGACCTTCTTCCTCCAAAGGAAAAAAAAACCTAAAGGTAAAATCTGGATTAGCCTTTCCTCGGAGGAGGAGGTCTCTAAAGACTCAGAGAAGGAGAATCCTCAAGGATCACTGAAAAAGAAATCCAAAGTACACACCCAGAACAAAAACAAGCAAAAAGGGAAGGAGGATAATGTCAAGGAGATGTAGGTTTGTAAGCAGGAAAGGACCTTAGAAGCTGAACAAAACCTGGAGAAGGTCACCATGGGTGAGGCTCTTAGGGTCAAAGACACAAATACTATTTGGGACACCCCTAAAAAGGAATAGGAAACCCCTGGTAAGGTTGATCCTCCCCATATCCCTCTTGCAGAGGGTATGCAAGGTTTCATTGACACTATGGATTGGCTTATAACTGGTTACAAGAAAGTCATGGACGATAACAAAAAACTCAGTAACAGAATTCAGATATTGGAAACTATCAACACTGGGGAAGGGAAGACCATGGTAGAGTACATAGAGGACCTCAAAAATACCATTGCAAAGGCTGAAAATATAAGAGACTCTTTCAACCCCAGGTTTGAAAAAATAGAGAAAGATATGATGGAAAGGAAAAACCTTGCTAACGCTAATGAGAAAACTATCTCGGACACTGCTAGCAAAGTCAGTAAAATTGAGGAGTGCCTAAAGAGTATTGCTGAATAGAGCTTAAGTATCCTGAAGATTTCTGCTAACAATACAAACACCCTCATCAGTAAATTGGACGATGAGAAGGAGATACTGGATATTGAACCAGACACTGAAGGTATAGGGGAAGCTCAAGGTCCTAGAACTTGGACCAAAGGAAAAAAGAAAGAAAAGAAACCCAACAAGGACCTGGAAGATCTCAAAGCTGTTGGGGCCACATATGACCAGCTGGTGAAGAAGGCGAAGGATCTGTTGAAGACTATAGCTGTGTAGTGCTTTCCTTGTTTCCTTGTTTTTTTTCTTAGCTGTCTTTTTGGTTTGCTGGCCTTTTTTCTAGTCGTTCTGCTAGTGGTTCTTTTGCTCTAGACTCTTAATGTTTTATTTTACTCTCTCTTATTAAAGGTTCCGAGTCCTTAAAACCTATTTTTCTCAATTAGTCAGAACAATATCAAAGCCACGAATATAAAGAGAATCAAGTTGAATAAGAGAAATATCCACATTAATTTTATGCAATAAATCAATGTTACATACATTAAGACTTGATCCATTGTCAACTAAATTTCATCTTATATTGGTACCATTGATGAGGAAAACAATAATGAGGGGGTCATATTGATATTGAATCTCACAAGTGGCAACTCATGTTGAGAGAACACAATGTTAGCTTTGGTTGCATGCATACATTCCAAGAAAGAAGTCATATTATGAGGTCTCAAAAAATGTTGAGTATATATCTTTTTTAAAGCTTCTTGTAGCGTTTCGTGATATGTGGGTGAGTTTTGAATCAAGTCCAAAAGGTAATCTTAGCTGGGGTGGCATGAAGCTTCTCAACAAAATCATACTCATTACCAACATGTTGTGAAAGATGAGTGGGGGGAGGAAGAAAATGTTGGGAAGGGGTAATAACATTAGACTCCTACTTGTTTTTTTATAATTCTTATATGTGTGAGCTACTAAATGATAATCAGGTTGTTGAGTCACTCAACATTTAACAATAATGACTATTTTATTTGAGATTGAGGGACATATTGACAAAGGTGAACAACAATTTTAGGCTTCTCATAACCACCAACATGATTGACTTGATATTGGTTAGATTATTTATTTACTAAAGAATAATGTTTAAGAAAGAGAGCATTGTTAGTGATATCTTTCTCTTGAACCAAAAATTCTTTATGAATAGGATCAATTTCAAGCGAAGGAAAATAAAAACTCATCAATGCTTCATCTCTAGAGGGAAGATCATTGAAATGAAAAGAAGGTAGAGCTTCATTAAGGGGATTGCAAATTATATCATCCTCTTGCACCAAGGTACTCCCATGGGGGATATATGTATTAGGAGAAGAATCAACATCATTCCTTAATTATTCATTCCAAAGAGATATATCATTGAGAGAAGTGTTAAGAATATCTTCTTACACCAAAATATCCTCATCGGGGAGAGAGACCATAGGAGAGGTATGAGGTGATATAAGAGAGGCTAAATAAACATCACATGCATCAATCTTATTTATTTTAGTACTAATAGGAAAAATACAGTGCAAAGACAAGTCGATCGAAGGATGACATTTTTTCTCAAAATTGACGACATGGAATGGGCTTCGTGGTAGCCCCGAAATTATTTTTTTGCAACATGAAAGGATTTAAAATTTCCTTTTTTTGTCTATGATTTCTAATGAAAAGGAAGAAGCAATAAAATGAAACAAAAATTTATTTCTAACATATGCAATTATTGAAGCAACCAGGTAATGAAAGTATATAAACTAAGTAATGCATGAATCAAACTTGATGCACGTACATAAGTAATGAATGAATGCATCTAAATTTGAAAATTTCATGCAATAATCAAATCTTATAGTAATAATCATAAGTATGAAAGTGTGAGATATGTCAAGTTCACCAAAATGTAATGTATGGAAATAGGGTTCACTAGTTTATGCATGCAAACTAGGGACAAGACCTATTTCATAATGAATACATTAAAAGGAGAATGAACACAATAGATTCAACCTAAACTCTTGTAGGAAGAGAGTTTAATTCAAATTGGATTCCACTCCTTTTATTGATTTATAAATGATCAATTGATAGGATGTGAATTGAATGTGAGAATCAGGCCTAGAAGGTGCAAAATTAATAATGGACAACATAAACAAATAAATGTTAAACTGATAGTCACAAAACCAAGCTAGATCTGGAAAGAGGATGAAAAGGGGAACTTAAGCCTACAAACTGAGCTAGAACTAAGAGGACAATGGCACCCCATGTGCCTTTGTCTAAGATAATGGCACCCAAAATGACCTTGTCTTGGTGTTTCTGGATGAGAATTTGAGATATAGGTACGCCTCTGAATTTTTAGTGCTTTCTAATCTTTTGTCTCTACTAGGGACTTGTATCTAAACCTAAATCTACACACAAAAGAAGAAAAATGGTGTTGGGTTGATAGGGGTTTTCCTAGATCCAACACCGAGTTCAAAATTATCCCTACAATTGAATTGAAATGATGGAATGAATCGATTATACCTTCAATAGGTGATGCAATGCTCCTAGGATAGGTCCTCCATATGTGATGCAATAATATGATAAATCATCATAAAATCCATCATGAAAGCATAATTGAAACCATAATTGAAGAAGCATTGATGCAACTTGTTGCTCTTTAGACTTAGATTTGTTCTTGAAATGATGCTCTTGAACTGAAATGATAATGATAGGTGATGAAATGAATTAAGAATGATGCCTTATATAGGGATCTCAAAGTAAAATCACCTTTTGTTCATCTTAGAATTATCATATTTCTGCATTGGGTATAGTTTTGGAAATAGTAAGTGTTTGCATTATACACTCAAATGAGAATAGTTGATGTTGTAATTGATGGCAACCAACTGGTAACATGGTTTATAGGTTACACCGGCAACAGACATCATCTACCGGCACCGACAGGCACTACAAGTCTATTCTCACTGGCATCCAATCTATACTGACAAAAGATCTTACCGACACTCCTAGCCGACATGAAAATTATATTATTTTGTATTGTAATATCATATTTGTATAGCCGACATGATGTATTATAAAGACTCATATATGTATGAGATCTTGTAGGTCATTTTGGAAGGTAAGTAGTAATAGAAGAGATGTAATTAGAAAATGAATGTAAGCGACATATGAGAGCGAATAACTGTATATGAAATTTGATGTAATTATGTTATGAGCGAATAAGAGCAGAGTAGAGAAAAGCAAGGTTTATGGTAGAGGTATCTAACAGATCTTAAACCGGTACTGAATCTAGCATTGCAGATGCTATTTTGATCAGTACATTATCATTGAATTTAACCATCCAATTGTGTAGTCAGTGGGACTCCTTTTTGTGTTGAGCAGTGAGCTCTAGGCTATTGGCCTTCCTGCATGTGCATGCCCCTATTGTACAAGTAATATTTATTCATATTGGTCAGTGAGTAAATATTGTGGGTCACAAATCCCACCGAGGTTTTTCCCCTACCGCGTTTCCTCATTAAAATATCTGTGTTATGGTGCACATTGATGCTTATTCTTTTGTTTATCTTTACTGCATTATTATTTGCTCACCAGTATATTAATTTAGGTTATAAAGTTGCAAATAAGTTTAAATCTTTTGTAAACCGGTTAGACACTGATTCACCCCCCTCTCTTAGTGTCTTTGGGACTGATCAAGTATCTAACAATTGGTATCAGAGCCTAGTACTCTATTTATAGAAGCCTAACAACTTGAGGAAGATTCTGAAACCGGTACCGATGGAAAGTTTGAGACAACAATTAGAAGGATCTCTTGAAGATTTTGATGCAAAAAATTTGAAGAATATCAAACTAGAAGATGAACTTAGAACTGCTTAAGAATTCATCAAAGCACTTCAAGATAACCTGGTTATAGCAAAGAATAAGAGAAAAGAATTACACGTGCAATTGCAAAATCAAGATGATGAAGAAAAAGAAACTCTCAGAGATATTGCAGAGAAATTGAGATAAGAGAATAGTGACATGAAGAATGAGATGCAAGATTTAACCATGAGATTATGCAGGGATATTGAAGATAGAAAAAGGAGTGAAGAAGATTTGGCCAGAAGACTTAATGGAAGTTTAGATGAATCTCTAAGGCTTAGTTATGAAAATTGTTGGTGTAAATAAATATTCATTATGGATATTATTACACTTTACTTAAGTTAACTTAGGATAATGCATCTCTTCGTAGTTTGGATTTGAGACACTTAGGGAAGTGTGCACATAGAGATAGAGCTTGTAGGAGAAATTCCACCTTTTGTGGTCTTGTTTTGTTGTTACACTCCACATTCGGTGGGTCATCCACCTCTTGTGGAATATTATATTATTTCTAGTATTTCTTACCTACCCTTGTTTCTCATTGAGCCACATGTCATGATTGTGTGCTCGTACATCCATATGGCCTTGCCTATATAAGCAGGCCTATATTCATTGTATTGGTTAATCCAGTTGATCATTTGCATATTGATGAGAATACAGTTTGTTCTTGTCATTCTATTATCTCTTTTTTTTATGCTTTTCATTGTGCCCTTGATCTTGGCAAAATCCTACATGGTATCAGAGCCATTAAGGCTTCATTGATTAGCTTTTGGAGACATCGTGGAAGGCTTCTATTTTTGGATCTGAGGAACTGCACTTTTTGGAGGCATCTTGGAGCATTTTCGACCTCACCATCGCATTCGGGAGGCCATTTCTATAAAAATCAAGTATAAATTCGACCATTTTTGGCGAAAATCGATTTTTGGGGGTGGAGGAATCTTTTGCCCAATTTGGGCGGTACGGTACGGAATTTTCGGATCTAAAAAAAAAAAAAAATTATTTTTTTCTCTGAAAATTTTTCCAGTTTTTGAAAAAAAAAAATTAAAAAAAAAATTCGAAAAAGGCGAAGGGGATTTTTTTAAAATAAAAAAATTAAATTTTTTTTTTTTTTGGGGGGTCCGTAGACCCCCCCTGCGCCTCCGTACAACCCTGCAGGGTCTGCAGGCTTTGGCAGTCCCGGCCACCAGCAGCACTGCCCAGCGGCCACTGCCGCCACCACCGGCTCCGCTCCGCCGCCGCCAACGCAGACTGAGCGTCACCCGCGCAGACCCAGCTCCGCCGCCGCCTGCGCAAGCCTAGCTCCGCTAGCCCCCCATGCAGTCCACAGGCCGCCGCTCGTCATCTTCCGATAGCCACCAACCAAGCCACCGACGCCTCCCGCTGGCCCTTCGGCAGCCACCGCCGGCCCTCATGCAGCCCTTCAGGCCACCTCTTTCCGATCACCGCCAAACTTTTTCGGCCGTCGTAAAACTTTTCCGGGAACGAATTGGCAGATTTATGGCAACCACCAAAAGTCAACGCCACCTGGCTTTTTTGCACAGTTAGCGCCCAGTCAGTTTTTTGGAAAATCACAGACCCCTCTCCGTTGAGTTGTTTGGTTTTTTGGGCCAACTTTGGAGGCTCATAACTTGCTCAATTTTGCTCCTTTTTGGGTGCAATTTTTTTTGATTTGGGATAATTTTTTGTTCTCTTCGCAGTAGTGTGGTTATTTTTTGGTTTTGGTGCACAATTTTTTCATAATTTTTGGATTCTCTCAGCTGTACCTATTCAATCCCCAATTCTGCAACTTCAAAGGCCTCGTTTGAGCTCATACGACCTCCTTTTCAGGTGTCATTTTTTTTGAAAGTGTATGTTTTTTCGTCTACTTTCATAATATATGATCAGATTTTAGAGATTTTGAGTGGAAGTTGTACTTTCAGATATTGGTCTTATTTGGCCTATTAGGTACTTGTAAAGTGCTTGGATCTTAGTTTAGATCTCTTGCATTATTAGTTTGAGTATCTTTTGGCTTTATTGAGGCAGTTGTAAAATTGAAATCAGAATCCCACTTTGCCATTTTTTGCAAGTGGCCGATTGTATACGCACTAAGTATAAAGTGTCAAATCATCACTTTTGGGGGGGTTCTTTGATTGAGTGAATTTGGGGGGGTGTCTTGTGTGATTGTGCCTCTCTTTCCTTGTGCTCTTTCATTTTTTTTGCAACGAGTCCTCATAAATTTCCACCTTTAACTCCACATAATTATGCATCATGGAAAATTAAAGTATGGAGCAAATTAATGGAAAAAGGTCTCACGCATTACATAGATGGAACAATAGCAACACCACCTGATCCTAATGCTCAGTTAGAATGGCTCACTAAGAATTGCATGGCTCTTGGAACTTTGCACAAATATGTATTAGATGACCTCATTTTTCACATTGAGAAGTGTACAACAATCAAAGAGGCTTGGGATATGTTTCAGAAATTGTATGGTCAAGTTGATGAAATCAGAGGTTACAAAATTGACAATGAGCTCACCAAATTGGATCCCAAGAGTTTTGATACAATCCAAGATTATGTCACCAAAGCAAATGAGCTAAGAGAAAAGCTTAAGGATTGTGGAATTGACAAAAAGGATGCTCAGTTAATATTGAACTTGTTGGACAAGCTTGCACCAGAATATGCAACATTTGTGTCTAGCTTCCAAACTCATCGTTTGAGAGTGGGGAGTTCCTATGTTATGCCTTCATTTGATGCTTTCACAGAAATGTTGATATTGGAACAATCTAAGTTGTTGAACATAGGGCTTCTCAAGTCTTCAAAGTCCAAGGCTTTGGTGGCTAATCAAGGGAATCAAGGAGGTCAAGGCAGAGATTCCAACAAGAAGAAGAAGCACTCTAAGTCAAAGCCACAACAGGAAAAAGGACAATCATCCTCTCCATCACAAGGAGATTTTTCATCCTCTTCCAAGAAGGGGACACCACCTAAGAAGGATAAACCAACTTGTGCATATTGCAAGAAGTATGGTCATGATGAGCATCGATGCCACACAAAGCAAGTTGATGAGCTAACTAATCTTCTTAAGAAAAATAACATCAACTTGTCGTCCGCCTACACAAAGAAGGATTCATCTCCTTCCTCTTCCTCACATTCTAAGGGAAAAGGGCATGCATTTGTGGCTACAACAGGTTCTTGACAACAATGGATACTTGACTCGGGTGCCTCATATCGCATGGGTTCTACAAAGGAGCAGTTTTCTTCATTGGAGCCTTCTAAGGTACCTCACATTTACATAGGTGATGATACACAAGTAGAGGTTGAAGGGAAAGGTTCAGTTGACATGGATGATGGAACTTTTGAGAATGTTCTCTATGTTCCTAACTTGTCTACCAACCTTCTCTCTATCTACCAAATCACACACTATGGAAAAGGGAAAAAGGTTGAGTTTACACTAGATTCAGTTGTGGTAAAGGAACTTGACGATGATGCCTTGGTAGAAGTGGGACAAGTCAATGACAACTCAAGGATTTATTCATTCTCCCACTTTGTGCCAAGTTCACCTTCTAGGGCCTTGCTTATTCAAATTCTGAAAGTAAGCTATGGCATGAGCAGTTTGGTCACCTCAACTACCGCTATCTTCAGCAGCTAAGCACTAAAGACATGGTCACAGGTCTACCTCAAATTAGTTTTTCAGAGGGTGTATGTTCAGGTTGTTCCATGGGCAAGCATCCCAAGGAGAAGTTTGATAAGGGGAAAGCTTGGAGAGCTTTGGAAGTTCTTCAACTTGTTCACAACAATGTAGCGGGTCCATTTCCAGCACCTTCATTTAGCAAGGCCTGCTATGTCCTCACCTTCATTGATGACTACTCCCACTTCACTTGGGTCTACTTTCTCATTCATAAGAGTGAAGTATTTGATAGGTTTCAGGACTTCAAGACTCGTATGGAGAAGCAATCCGGGAAAGTGGTCAAGATTCTTCATACATATAATGGAAGGGAATATGTGAACAAGAGACTTGAGGATTTTTGTACACTTGAGGGAATTGATCTTCAACATTCTATTGCATACACTCCACAGCAGAATGGAGTTGCAGAACGCAAGAATCGAACTCTCAAAGAAATGGCTAGCTATATGATACATGCACGTTCTCTTGATCCTTCCTTTTGGGCAGAGGCTATCAGTTGTGCCACACACATCCAGAATCGAGTTCCTCACAAAGCTTTGCAAGGTATTACTCCTTTTGAAGCTTGGGCTGGTAGGAAACCGATTGTGAGACACTTCAGAGTCTTTGGGTGTCCAGCATGGGCTCGCATACCTCTACAGAAATGCAAGGCATTGGAACCTCAAAGTCGGCCTTGCATATTTGTTGGATATCCTGAGGGTATTAAGGCATATAGATTGATGGATCCTGAGACACATGAGGTGTTTATTGAGAGGAGTGTTCACTTTGAGGAAAGCTCTCCTAGCTTATCCTCTCTACCTCCTCCACCTTCCTCCATTGTGGATAGTGATGCTAGTGATTCAGATGATGAGACTCCTTCAACTTCAACTCGCAGGGTTACACCTCTGCAGGGTCCACTTGTAGTTGAGGAGCCTCATTCTCCACCTCCACCTAGACCTCGTTGGGCTCGACAGACACTTGAGTCCGCGGGTTCTCTTGTTGGGGATCCTTCAGATACATGAAGAACTCGATCACAACATCAGGATCTTCCACATGCATTCATTACTACCGCTTCTGATCCACAGACATTTAGGGAAGCATCAGGGGTTCCTAAGTGGGACCAAGCTATGGAGGAAGAGTATAGTTCCTTGATGAGGAACAACACATGGGATTTAGTCCATCTCCCTAAGGGGAGAAAGATGGTTCGATGTAAGTGGATCTATCGGACCAAGTTTGCAGCGGATGGTAGTGTGGATAAGTATAAGGCTCGGCTTGTTGTGAAAGGTTTCTCTTAGGTTGCAGGTGTTGATTATACTGAGACCTTTGCACCCATAGCCAAGATGAACTCCACTCGCTTGACACTTGCTATTGCTATAGCTCATGGTTGGGTTGTACATCAGATGGATGTGAAGTGTGCTTTTCTTCATGGTGATCTTGATGAGGAGATTTATATGGAGCAGCCACAGGGTTTCATCTGGGATACTTCCTTGGTTTGCAGACTAAGGAAATCTCTCTATGGCCTTAAGCAGGCCCCCAGGGCTTGGTACACCAAGATGGATTCCTTTCTTCTCTCCGTAGGGTTCACCAGGTGTCATTCTGATCTGAATGTCTACATTTTGTGATAGGATGACTCTCACTTGATACTTGTGCTCTATGTTGATGACTTGATCATTACAGGGAGTACCACATCCATCATTAACAGGGTCAAATCTGCTTTGCATGACAAATTTTCTATGACTGACTTGGGTCTTTTGCACTACTTTCTCGGGATAGATATTTCCCAGTCACCTTCCAAAATTACACTATCGCAGCCCAAGTATGCTCTTGATCTACTTGCACGCTTTCATATTGCTGATTGTAAGCCTGCCCCGACTCCCTTTCTTTCAGGAGTCAAGCTTGAGGCTCAGTGTTCTTCTCCACCAGTTGATGCCACTTTGTATCGTCAGCTTGTGGGTAGTCTCATCTACTTGACTTATACACGCCTTGATATTTCATTTGCAGTTGGCATGGTTTCCCACTTCATGCAGGAACCACATGAGCTTCATTGGAAAGCCGCCAAATGCATCCTTCATTACATCTAGGGTACACATCACTATGGGATTTACTATGCAGCAGGCACAAGACTTCGCTTGGTTGGTTACACAGACTTCGATTGGGTTGGCGATCTTGATGATCGTAAGTCTACTTTTGGTTATAGTTTTCACCTTGGTTCCAACCCCATTTGTTGGCAGAGCAAGAAGAAACATGCTATTGCTCTCTCTTCGACTGATGCTGAGTATCGAGGCGCTGTTAACACAATGACTTAGACCATTTGGCTCCAATAGATTCTCACAGAGTTTGGGTTCACCACTCCACGCCCAACAGTTCTACATTGCGATAATCAAAGTGCTATTGGAATCTCGAAGAACCCGGTCCAGCACCAGTGGACCAAACACATCGAGATTCATATGCACTATATCCGAGAGCTGATTCAGGAGCAGGTCATTGATTTGCATTATTGTCCTACAACGAAGCAGGTTGCTGACATATTCACCAAACCTTTCACCGAGAGTAAGTTCCAGCAGTTGTGAGCTCTCTTGGGGGTGCGGGATGTGTCATTAGGGGGGGTCAGTTGACTTCTCCTTCCTCTCTTATGGGGGGGGGGGGGACTTTTTCCTCTTTCAGGTTTTGTCCATCTTCTTTGAGAGTCTTTTGTACATTCATCTCTCTTTTGGGGGGGAGTTTTTTCCCACTGGGTTTTCTCCCTTTGTCCGTTTGTGAGAGATTGCATTGCATAGTTTTTCTTGCATTTGCATATTGTACATGGGTACCTATCATGGCCTAGTAGCCAGGACCCATCTTGCATTGTTGACTTGAGTCTTCCTTCCCCTAAGTTGCACTTAAGGTGGAGTGTTGGTGTAAATAAATATTCATTATGGATATTATTATACTTTACTTAAGTTAACTTAGGATAATGCATCTCTTCATAGTTTGGATTTGAGACACTTAGAGAAGTGTGCACATAGGGATAGAGCTTGTAGGAGAAATTCCACCTTTTGTGGTCTTATTTTGTTGTTACACTCCACATTCGGTGGGTCATCCACCTCTTGTGGAATATTATATTATTTCTAGTATTTCTTACCTACCCTTGTTTCTCATTGAGCCACATGTCATGATTGTGTGCTCGTACATCCATATGGCCTTGCCTATATAAGAAGGCCTATATTCATTGTATTGGTCAATCCAGTTGATCATTTGCATATTGATGATAATACAGTTTGTTCTTGTCATTCTATTATCTCTCTTTTTATGCTTTTCAATGTGTCCTTGATCTTGGCAAAATCCTACAAAAATGATATTCTTAAAACAGATTTGATTCACATGCAACATGACAAAGAGGAAATTATGAGACAAGTTAGCACTTTGGAAAGTGAGTTGATCACTGCAAATGAATACAAAGACAAATTCAAGAAGAGTTCAGATAATCTTGATGATATGCTGAAAAGTCAGAAACCTGATGGAGAAACAGTTGGACTTGGATTTGAACTTGGAGAAAGTTCTGGTACTACAAACAATCATGATCACAGTAAACCGGTAACATCTTTTGTCGGTGTAGATTGGATGCCGGTGAGAATAGACTTGTAGTGCCTACCGGTGCCGGTAGATGATGTATGTTGCCGATATAACCTGTAAACCATGTTACCAGTTGGTTGCCATCAATACCAATATCAACTATTCTCATCTGATTGTATAATGCCAACAATCTCCCCCTTTGGAATTGATGGCAACACTCATGAGAAAAATCCAAAAGATGATATCCAAAAAAAATTACAAAACTGGAATGATACCACTGTAAAATGCAAAACTAGAATGTTACCGGGTCAGGTATGAAAATCTAAAAATGGAAGAAGAAGAAAGAATTTATGGATTTATGGAAAGAGTAAATGAAATTATTTTAGGAATAAAATGTTGTGGAGGATCTTTATGTTGGCATTATGTGAACCGGTATGAGGACATAATGACATTGTATGTTGTCATTGATGTCAATATGTTGAAGAGGTGAGATCCGGCATATGTGAGAACCAGTGTAACACTATGAACCGACATTTGTGCCAAAGTGAAGCGGTGTGTTTGTTCAAGGTTAACTGGCATATTGTTATGGGAACCGACACATGGAAGCATTGTATGACTACTGGTTGGTAGTCTCAACTTCAGGGTTTCCGGTTGAAGTGCTTCAAGCCTGTGTGGCTCAACCAGTGACTTTGTGTGATGAGTTAGCATGGTAATGAAGAACAGATCATGTTGCTACGTATGCCTTGTGTGAGTGAAGGATCTTGCATGAAGGAGATTGTTCCTATATACTACCTCAGGAATGTGTGAAGTCTGTAAACGGTGATAACGTGTGATGGGTTATCAGCCGCTATGAAATCGGTGGAAAATGGACGATGGAGATTGGATCAAGACTATTGCATTTAATGCAGTGTGCTCAACGGTCAGGATTGAACCATTTGAATTCCTTAACCTAACAAGTTTTAGGGTTTAGGGTTTATGCTACCGACCTATCTATTTTCCTATAAGGTCGATGTTGTGACTCTTTTTGAGGTTGTTGGAAAAAGTTGTGTGTGTGTATCCAAGAGAAGGGATACGTGATTTTTGCCAGACCAAAGGAGATAAGTGATACCTACAGAGTGTAAGTGCAGAAGGTGAAGAGGAACTTAAGCGGATCTGCATTGGCATTGAGTGCTATTACCAAATCATTGTAATACCTGTTGATCTCTAACCACCTCAATAGTTGGAAAATCCCTTAACAGGGTAGCTTTAACCGACTTGCTGTAAATCCTTTAACAGGGTGACTCAAAACAATTGAGTTCTTGAAATCCTCTAACAAGGTAGCCTTTAACAGGGTTTAACTCTTAACCAGGTATTCTTGCCATCCCTTAACTGGGTGATCCCTAACAGGACCAGTTCCTAACAGAACCTATTGTATCAGTCTTTAACCGGACAAGGGTCCTAACAGAACGAACTTCTAAAGAGTTCAAAAACAAGCTTGTGGGTATTCATCCCCACCGTGGTTTTTCCCAATTGGGTTTCCATGTGAAAAATATGTGTGTCATGTGTGATGTCTTTCTCATGTGATGCTTTGTTGTTTTCTGTCAAGCGGTAAATCTTATTGATCTAGTTGCTCATATGTATATCATTGATGGTAGATTACTTGTTCATGTATTAGGGTGAAATGGAAATGAAGTGTTAGAGTATATGAGAAGATAGGTATCAACCAGTTTATGCTTGTCTCAGTTATTCTAGGTTTTTGCCGGTTGTACTCTATTTTAGGACCGATGTTACTGTTTGTTTGTCAATGCACAGTGTCTACTGACAAACCGGTTTAAGAGTGTGTTTTTGTCTGTACTGATTCACCCCCCCTCGTAGTACCAGTTTGGTACAATTATTTCATCATTGAGTTATCAATTGGTATCAGAGCATCCTCCAGGTCCTCTGTGCTATAAGCTTAACCGCTTGAGGTAAAGATCCTAGTCTAATGATGAAGAGGGAAGGTCCAAAGTTTAACAGAGAAAATTTCAGTATATGGAAAGACAGAATGAAGATATACATCAAAATCATGGGTGCTCAACTCTGGAGCTATGTTGAGAATGCCTATGTTGCCCCTACCGGTACTCTCACTGATGACCAAAAGAGAGAGATGCAGGAGAATGGGCAAGTCATGGAAGCATTAATTAGTAGTTTATCTGACATTGAGTTTATTGATGTCCAAGATAAGGTAAATCCCAAAGAGGTATGGGATACTCTTGAAAATATCTATGGTGGTGATGAGCATGTAAAACAAGCTAAGAAAGAAAGCCTTAGAGGGAAGTTTGAAGATATGCAGATGGTTGAAGGTGAGACCATTCAAAAGTATGGAATAAGAATCAAAACCGTTGTTGGAGATATCAAGAGTGCAGGTGGTAAAATAGAAGATTCCACTGTGGTAAGCAAAGTCCTGAGATCCCTATTGTCGGTCTATGCAATAAGGGTTGCTACTATTCAGGAGCTGAGATCAATAGACAAGACTAAGGTATCCCTAGACTCCATCATTGCAAAGATGACAACCTATGAGCTAAATAGTTTTGATGGCAGTGTTCAAAAGACTGAATCAGCTTTTAAAGCTTCTGTTGTACCATCCAAAAAAGGAAAAGAAGCTAGCACTAGTGGTGAACCAAGACATAGTAGAGAAATGGATGATGAGGAGATTTTGATGGCATTTGAAGCTCTCCTTGCCAGGAAACTTCCTAAAGGAACCGACAAATACAGAGGTAAGCTACCTTTGAAATGCTTTTCTTGTAACTGGATAAGACATATTGTTGTAAACTGTCCTAATGGCGACAACAAGGACAAACTGGAAAGGTTCAAGAAATTCAAAGGAGGAAACCCGAGAAATTGTTTTGTGGCAGTCGATGAAGGTGTCATAGATGAGGAGTCAGAGGATGAAGAAAATGAAGATATTGTGCTTGTTGCTGTCAAGGAAGATGTGTTAGACAAGAAGGCTCTTGTCTCCCGGTTTGATAATTCCAATGAGTGGATCATTGACAGTGGTTGTTCTCACCATATGACTGGTGACTGGAGCAAGTTTCTATCCTTGGAAGAGTATGATGGTGGTGTGGTTCGCTTTGGCAATGATGCACCATGCATGGTCAAAGGTAGAGGGTCCATATCTCTAAATGGAAAGAGTAGTGTTGACAATGTGTATTGGGTTGATGGTCTCAGACACAACCTTCTGAGTGTTGCCCAACTGAATGACAGTGGCCTCACTCTGGAATTCAAGAATGGAGTTTGCAGAATCAAAGGAAAGAATGGTGAATTGGTGGCCATCGGTATGCAGACCAAAGGTAACCTATTTCAGCTGAATGCAAATATAAGTACATGTCTTATGGCTAAATTTGATGATAGTTGGATATGGCATAGGAGACTCTGCCATGTAAACTTTGATAACATTGTGAAGGCTAGTAAGATCAAGGCAATTAGAGGGTTGCCGGTGCTAAGAAAACCGGATAATACCTTGTGCAGAGAGTGTCCATTGGGGAAAATGTCTTCCTCAACCTTTAAAGGTAAATCTTTCACTACTGACAACTTTCTTGATCTTGTGCATACTGATTTGTGTGGTCCTATGAAAACTAGAAGTGTGCAGGGTGATAGGTACTTCATGATTCTCACTGATGACTACTCAAGAATGATGTGAGTCACATTCTTGAAAGACAAGTCTGAAGCCTTTGTGAAGTACAAAGCTTTCAGAGCATTAGTGGAGAAGGAAAGCGGTAAAAGGATCAAGTGCCTGAGAACTGATCAAGGAGGGGAACTCACTTCTAGTGAATTCAACAAGTACTGTGAAGAACATGGCATCAAGAGGCAACTGTCTGCCCCCCGGACTCCACAACAGAATGGCCTAGCAGAGAGGAATAACCAGACTGTGGTTGAAGTAGCTAGAACCATATTGATTCAAGGAAAGGTAGCTCACACCTTTTGGAGAGAAGCGGTGAGCACTGCAGTCTACATAATGAACCGAGTACTCATCAAGAAAGGTAAGGATAAAACTCCTTATGAGTATTGGATAGGTAAGACACCTGTGGTTAGCTACTTTAGATTGTTTGGTAGCAAATGTTACATCAAGAGGAGTGAACACCAGAGAAAATTTGATGTGAAATGTGATGAGGGAATATTCCTAGGATATTCCACCAAGAGCAAAGCTCTCAAGTGTTTCAACAATAGGACTTAGAGAATTATGGAAAGAATCAATGTAAGAGTTGATGAAACCTCTGAGAAAACTGAGGAAACCGGCAATGAGCAGCGGTAAATAAACCGGTTGTAACTTTTCTGGGAACCGGTTGTCAGTCAACCAAGTACCAGTAACAGTTTTCCTACACCGGTAGATGTAGATTTTGATACTGATGGAGATGAGGATGAAGAAGAAAAGCAAGAGGAATCCATTAAGAGCATTCCTCGGTATGTCAAGCTGAATCATGATACTAAGTAGATCATAGGAGATAAGGATGTAGGAATCCTTACAAGAAGAAAGGTCAGAGAAAACTCATGTATGATCTCTGAATTTGAGCCTAAATAATTCAAAGAGGCCCATAAAGATGAAGACTGGATCAAGGCAATGGAAGAGGAACTTGACCAGATAGAGAAAAATGGTACATGGTCTCTGGTACCCAGACCGGAGCATAAAAATGTCATTGGTACCAAATGGGTTTTCAGAAATAAGCTGAATGAGGATGACATAGTGATTAGGAACAAAGCCAGATTGGTGTGCAAAGGATATGCTCAAGAAGATGGAGAAGACTATGGAGAAACCTTTGCTCCTATAGCCAGATTGGAAGGAGTCCATATGCTTCTTGCATATGCAGCTTTTAAAGGTTTCAAAGTATATCAAATGGATGTAAAATCTGCATTCCTAAATGGTGTACTTGAAGAGGAGGTGTATATTGAGCAACCTTATGGGTTTTACCTATCTGAAGATAGTGACATGGTTTGTAGGCTACATAAAGCCTTATATGGTCTAAAGCAAACACCTAGAGCATGGTATGAACGTCTACATTCCCATCTTGTGAAGATTGGATTTGATGAGAACAAGTGAAGATAGCAATATCTACTTGAAGTTTGAAGGAGACCAGATCCTGATCTGTGAGGTATTTGTTGATGACATTATCTTTGGTGGAGATGACAAGATGAGTCATGAGTTTGCAGATGAGATGAAGAAAGAGTTTGAAATGTCACTCATAGGGGAGATTAAATTCTTCATTGGACTACAGATCCAGCAGATGAAAGATGGAATCTTTATCACTCAGTCCAAGTATGTCAAAGAGGTGTTGAAGACCTTTGGTATGGAAGATAGCAAACCAGTTGGTACTTCGATGGTGACCAGTTGTAAACTATCCAAAGAATATGACTTAGCAGATGACTCAACATTGGTTGATGAAAAGGAATACCGATCAATGATTGGTAAGTTGCATTATGTAGTGCATAGCAGACTGGATATTGCACATGCAGTTGGCATTACTGCAAGATTCCAGAAAAGCCCAAGAGAATCCCACTTGGTTGCAGTCAAGCGGATTCTTAGGTATCTGAAGGGAACTGTTGACTATGGATTGTGGTATCCATATAGCAAGGATTTCAACTTGAAAGTATATATAGATGCTGATTGGGCAGACAATATAGATGACTGGAAAAGCACAACCGGTGGTGCATTCTTTCTCAGTGGTAGACTGGTCTCATGGATGAGTAAGAAGTAGAGTTGTACCTCTCAGTCTACAACGAAAGCAGAGTATGTTGCAGCTTTCATGAACTACACTCGGACAATTTGGATGAAGAATGTATTAAATGGCTTCAAAGTTCCTGTATCTGAACCGGTAAGTATATTTTGTGACAATACTAGTGCAATAAATATCTCCAAGAATCCGGTTTTACATTCTAGAACCAAGCACTTTGAGCTTAAGTATCATTTCTTGAGGGAAAAGGTTCAGAACAAAGAGATTACACTGGAACATGTTTCCAATCAGGATCAATTAGCAGACATATTCACCAAGCCTCTCCCAAAGGCTACATTTATGTACTTAAGAGGTGAATTAGGGGTGTTGCCCCTCTAGGAGGTAAACTAAAGGTATATGCTCCACATCAGTCAGGTATTGCATAGTCAATTTTTTCTTCAAGATTGATGTGTTGAAGGATGCTACTCCTCAAGGGGAGCAGCATAATGGAACATGGAAGCTTGTGCCTCCACTTTGGCATTGTTGTCAAAGGGGGAGAAGATGTGAAGCAGAGAAGATATCTACAGAAATTGGGGGAGAAGATGTGAAGGGGAGAGATATCTTTGTATATTGCCATCAATGCCAAAGGGGGAGATTGTTGGTATTATGTGAACCGGTATGAGGACATAATGACATTGTATGTTGTCATTGATGTCAATATGCTGAAGAGGTGAGAACCGGCAGAAGATGTGAAGCGGAGAGATATCTTTGTATATTGCCATCAATACCAGAGGGGGAGATTGTTGGCATTATGTCAACCGGTATGAGGACATAATGACATTGTATGTTGTTATTGATGTCAATATGCTAAAGAGGTGAGAACCGGCATATGTGAGAACCGGTGTAACACTGTGAACCGACATTTGTGCCAAAGTGAAGTGGTGTGTTTGTTCAAGGTGAACCGACATATGGTTATGGGAACCAGCACATGGAAGCATTGTATGACTACCGGTTGGTAGTCTCAACTTCAGGGTTTCCGGTTGAAGTGCTTCAAGCCTGTGTGGCTCAACCAGTGACTTTGTGTGATGAGTTAGCATGGTAATGAAGAACAGATCGTGTTGCCACCTAAGCCTTGTGTGCGTGAAGGATCTTGAATGAAGGAGATTGTTCCTATCTACCTCAGGAATGTGCGAAATCTGTAAACGGTGATAACGTGTGATGGGTTATTAGCCGCTATGAAATCGGTAGAAAATGGACGATGGAGATTGGATCAAGACTGTTGCATTTAATGCAGTGTGCTCAACAGTTAGGATTGAATCATTTGAATTCCTTAACCTAACAGGTTTTAGGGTTTATGGTTTATGCTACCGACCTATCTGTTTTCCTATAAGGTCGATGTGACTCTTTCTGAGGTTGTTGGCAAAAGTTGTGTGTGTGTATCCAAGAGAAGGGATACGTGATTCTTTCCAAACCAAAGGAGAGAAGTGATGCCTGCAGAGTGTAAGTGCAGAAGGTGAAGAGGAGCTTAAGTGGATCTGCATTGGCATTGAGTGTTGTTACCAGATCATTGTAATACCTGTTGATCTCTAACCACCTCAACAGTTGGAAAATCCCTTAACAGGGTAGCTTTAACCGACTTGCTGTAAATCCTTTAACAGGGTGACTCAAAACAATTGAGTTCTTGAAATCCTCTAACAAGGTAGCCTTTAACAGGGTTTAACTCTTAACTGGGTATTCTTTCCATCCCTTAATCGGGTGATCCCGAACAGGATCGGTTCCTAACAGAACCTATTGTATCAGTATTTAACAAGACAAGGCTCCTAATAGAGAGGACTTCTAAAGAGTTCAAAAACAAGCTTTTGGGTATTCATCCCCACCGTGGTTTTTCCCAATTGGGTTTCCACGTGAAATATATGTGTGTCATGTGTGATGTCTTCCTCATGTGATGCTTTGTTGTTTTCTGTCAAGCGGTAAATCTTATTGATCTAGTTGCTCATATGTATATCATTGATGGTAGATTACTTGTTCATGTATTAGGGTGAAATGGAAATGAAGTGTTAGAGTATATGAGAAGATAGGTATCAACCGATTTATGCTTGTCTTAGTTATTCTAGGTTTTTGCCGGTTGTACTCTTTTTTAGGACCGATGTTACTGTTTGTCTATCAATGCACAGTGTCTGTTGACAAACCGATTTAAGAGTGTGTTTTTGTCTGTACTGATTCACCCCCCCTCCCCCCCCCCCCCTCTCAGTACCGGTTTGGTACTATTATTTCATCATTGAGTTATCACTTTAAGTGAAGATGAAATTGTTTCTAAAGTTTTAAGAGCTTTGCCACCGGCTTACAAAATGAAAGTGACTGCTATTAATGAGTTGAGAACAATGCCTAATACATCAGTTTCTAGAGATACTTTGGTTGGAAAACTTCCAGCATTTGAACTTGAAGAGTTTGGTCCTATTGCTATAGTCAAAACTGATTTAGCTTTTAAAGCATCATCATCAACATCATCATCATCATCTGACAAAATTGATTGGAAAACACTTTATGCAAGAGAACTTGAAGATATCAGGAGAGGAAATGAAGAACTTGAAGCACTATTCGCAAGGAAGATGCCTAAAGGTCCAACAGGAAGTAAGTATGAAGTTAAAGCACCTTTCAAATGTTTTAATTGCAATAAAGTTGGTCATATGGCTTCTAGGTGTCCTGATAGACATGCAAGACTAAGGGAGGAAGCAAGAAAAACATATAAACCTAACCCTGAATATCAGAGATATAGATTTAATAAAAACAAAGTGTGTAAGGGGAAAAAGCGAGACTAGGTTAATCATGCCCTAATCCTACCTTTTGACACACATTACGGAATATGAAAGAGCCTAGAGATATCGCACAATTGGCTACTTCTTTTGGTGAAAGAGAGAGCCATGGGATATCTATTAGGATTTCTATTCCCTTGTTGAAATTGTAAGATCAAGTAATGCAAGTTCAAACCCTAATCTCAAAATGCAAGTACGAACTAATAATAAGATTGCAGAATTGAGATTAAACAATGAACAGCTGTAAGTACAAGGATGAAATAAGAATGCAGATATGTACCCGGAGTCAAAATCGGACTAAAAATGTTCGGGACGGGGGCGCGGGCGCCACTGTCCTGAAAACTGCACCGGAAACCACTATTCTGCACTCTGAAACACTATCTGGAAATTGTCTGTACACTGTCTGTCCGGAGGATCAGGGCGCCCAGCGCCTCTGTCCTAGGGACCAGGGCGCCCAGCGCCCCTGTCCCGGTCTCCTGCTCTGTAATTTCACACAGAGTGCTGTCTCAGCTTTCTGTCTCCGGATCTATATCCCACGGCGTCGTCCGAATCTCGAAACCTGCAATAATATCTGAAAAGGGGGAGGGGCGGCTATATAGGGTTTTGCCTTAGTCAAACCCCCGCTTCGGTGATTTCCACCTCCACGAATAGCCAAGTTGTTTTGTAAAATGTATTGTGTGTGCAGACCTAGTGTGTGTGCAAGGTCCAAAATGCAAGAAAGCAAACTAGAGCAACCTTAGAAAGTAAACCCTAATGCTTGTAAATGATAATGTAAATGCTCTAAATCAAGATGCAATGTGATCTAAAGCATGAATAAATGATGTATCAAAGCTTATGCAAAGACATGAAAACAATACGAAATCATACCCAACCCTCAAGGGAGGAGTACAAGCCAATCTTCAGTCGGTAATCTCCTATTGTTCTTCAATGTCTTCCAAGCCCTAAGTGGATGAATGAATTTGATAGATGCTTGATAAAATGATGTTGAGTGTTGTTGAAGTCCTCAAAGATCTGCTCTTTCGCTGCATATGAAGTTCCTGGAAACAAAAATCCGATCCTTCCAAATGAAGAAAGAGAGCTCTTATGTATGAAACCCTAGGTCGTAAATTCGTATTTTGGCCGACCTAGAGATTGAATATCCCACCAATTTCTTGGGGTTAAGCTTTATTTTATGATTGGATCGGGCTCCTAAAATTTCGGGAAAAATGTCTGGGACCATGTGCACGGGCGCCATGGTCCCGGCAACTTTTCACCAAATTTTCAGGGCCGTCGGATATGATGATTTTAGAGAGAATCCCGAAGTTACAGGTGATTTCGAGATGTTTTGACCCCGAAACCAAGCCCCCAAGTTCAGAATAGGACTTAATTAGGGTTTTTGATTAAGTGATGTATTGGAGGAATAAAATGCGAAGGGCGCGCTTTTAGTGAAAGGGCCCAACTTTATGATGTAGAGAATGATGAAATAGGACCTTAGACCTAATTAATTTGATTAATTAAGTGCTTAAGGAGAAATGCAATGCAGAATGCAGAATGCACTAAGGCGGGTGCTAAACTAGGTGTGAAATTGTACCACCCTAGTGAGTGCGTACAATTTACGACGCTACATTTAGCCCCCACTTTAGCAGTCATATGAGTACTACGTGCATATGCAAGCTAAAGTACAGAAAAGTAAACATCATTTGAAAAAAGGATATATCCATAAGTTGTCAGACGAAGCCCCCAGCGGTATCTGCAGTACACAGTTAGGAACCGTACCCTACAAAACAAACGTTAGATCACAAAATCACCTAATGCTTACTAGGGAAAGTGATGAAATCTGTGAGTAGCTGTATGCCCCCCCCTGTTTCGACTTGCTTATTAGGGAGGTGAAATAGGGTAGCATGTTTACTTGCGACAAATTGTTTAAGAGAGTATTGATGAGGGGTGTTCACTAAATAGGCTTCATCAGAGCACTTTTTGGAACATCCTGAGAGTAGGGGAAGGAAAGTACGATTCCAACGCAACAAATGGCTCGAAAATCGCATCTCCCAAACTCAAGTTATGATAAGATGAATGACAGAGGAAAGATTAGGGTTTCAAAAAGTAAGAATAAACGAACGAGAGTATATACCTCGAAAGTGACACTTGTATTCGTCACTTTGTCAATTTTAGGATACTATTCAGTGTAGCGGAGCCCACATAGCCATCATCATGCCTTCACGACGATCGGAGCATCCCACGAGGATCGAGATCCTGCGCCAGGCCGTGATCGACGACGAGCCACTGGACGAGGTGAGTTGACTGAACGTTTGACTTTTGATTTTTTGCATGTTTGACTTTTCCGTGATCGTATGCGGGCCTCGAAGGCTGACCGGGGCCCACCCAGGGCGCCATGGTCCCTGAGGGGCGCCTTGGTCCCCCCAGGGCGCCATGGTCCCTGACAGGGGCGCCATGGTCCCTGCAGGGCGCCATGGTCCCTTCAGGGCGCCATGGTCCCTGATAGGGCGCCATGGTCCCCAATCAGGGCTTGGCGAGAGGTTCCGGGGCTAGCATACGATGTGCGACGGTTTGCATTTGCGATTTTGATGATCGAGTACTGATTATCGTCATGTTTTTGTGTTGCAGGGTCTCCCGTACATGAGAGAGCACACAGCGGGACATATTCTTCGCACTTTGCGAGATCAGATTCCATGACTGACTCAGTCAGAGAGAGACACACTATCGATTGTAGGATTGTGGTACGTGATTTTGATGCCGGCCATTCGATTTCATCCTGCGATGCTGATGGCCTTGATGGAGCGATGGGATCCTGACACATGCACCTTTCACCTTCCAGTAGGAGAGCTGACGGTCACACTCGAGGATGTGTACCATATACTTCGTCTTCCTATCAGAGGAGCGACAGTTACATACGCGACCGATCGGTCAGCGGAGGATCATCAGAGAGAGCAGGTGTATTGCATAGGGAGAGTCATGCCGAGCGAGACGAGAGGTCGCATCATGGTCAGCTGGCTCTTACATCCTACAGGGGAGGTACCACTTCTGAGATGCCTTATGATAGCCATCATAGCACTAGCCGTCTGCCCTAATGGGCGAGGGACACACATGCATGGGGGCCTCACATGGTGTATCAGAGCGATGGAGAGACACAGGAGAGTGTATGCGTGGGGTCGGAGTATGCTTGCGCATCTCTATCACGACCTTGGGGAGTATGTATTTGGATAGGGTTGTAGTTTGATGACATGCACACTTCTACAGGTGTGGATTTTAGAGCACTTCACATGCACCAGGCCTGTCGGCTTTCCACTGAGTACAGCGAGCGAGCGACCTAGGGTGTTCGCTTATCCACTTACCAGAGAGTGGAGATTTGGAGATTTATTATATTGGAGAGTGATTATTGACAGACTGACATCCGAGGTGATAGTGTGGAGACCTTACCTACTGATGCACATATGGGATGGTATGAAGAGACAGTTAGCATGCCTACAGAGGAACCACCTACTGCGGAGACGATATGCACACATCATAGTCCCTTTCTACTTTGACCGAGTACGGAGGCAGTTCGGACTAGAGCAGTGTGTTCCAGCCGATGTGCCCATCTATACTCGACACTCACAGGTCCTTCCCAGACCTGGAGCAGTAGCGAGACCGACGGTAGATGATATTGAGATGACAGATTTAGAGGGATCTGATCAGGATGTAGTCACTGACTATTCTACAGAGCCTGGAGCACAGCGTAGATATGTTTCATGGTTCATGAGATCATATCCAGGTCCTATCTTTCCACCAGATCATCCGACAGGCTATCCAGGCCCATGGAGACATGGAGATCGAGATGAGGATGAGGGATCCAGGTCAGAGGAGCCAGAGGAGGGAGAGGATCATGAGGAGGCGGAAGATCCTGATCCACCTATAGGTGATCAGCCCAGTGACAAGGAGGAGGAGGATGAGGATGCAGGTGATGATGCGGATGAGGACGAGGATGATGATGACGAGGAGGATGAGGAGGAGGAGGATAGAGATGATGAGGAGGAGTTAGATGCAGCTCCCCACCATTCAGGAGACGATACCATAGCTCTGGATCCACCTCCTATTCTCCAACAGGGGGAGCAGGAGGTGATACGGAAACCTGTCACCAGTACCGTCCAGCCTACACCCATCATGGATAGAGTATACGAGCGAGGGGAGCCTAGCGGTTCTCAGTCACAGATACTACCATATCATGATCCCTACTGGCGCGAGGGAGACCCAGGTATAGTAGGTTTATATTGATTGATTAATGTTTTGATGATAAAGAACGGTATTAACAAAAAATCTGTTCTACTGCCACAGCTAATGTGCAGGAATGGTGTTCCTTGATTCAGCAGGCAATGACAGACATTTCCATGATAGCACAGATCCCTAGTTCCTCACAGATTGCCTATAGGCCTCAGGGGAACGCGGGTCGGCATGAGGATTTTTTTTTCCCATTCCGAGTACAGGTAGATATATGGAGGGAGAGAGAGAGAGTCCTATCAGAGGACCTCCAGCAGGCACGGCAGAGAGATAGAGTCCTATCAGAGGACCTTCAGTAGGCGCGGCAGAGAGAGAGAGTCCTATCAGAGGACCTCCAGCAGGTTCGGCGAGATCTAGTAGCGGCCCAGACCGAGGCTACCACCTATCGTGTGATCCTTATGGATAGGGATCGTAGGAGTTCCTCTCGGAGTCACTCATGATCTGTATCGCGCTACACACCCATGGGTCCACCTCCACGGCCAGATCAGGAGGGAGCATCCAGTCGACACTCTCCAGCCACTAGCCCTAGGGATAGGAGATGATTGTATGATGTAGGAGAGGTCACATTTTGGATATACAGTGACCTATGTTTGTATACGATTCACACACATATATATGTATATATACATGCTTCTCTTTTGTCTCAAATGTGTTATCTTTAATGCCTAAAACAATGTATATTTTGCTTTGATTAAATCTAATACATCTGGTAAATGTACATGTATGTTCAGAATTTAATTTCCATGTGATTGATTTCTCAATGCTCCATGATTAAATTGATACATGTGTGACTTAATTAAAATATTTAATCAAGTACGACATTGATGATAAGGAAGAAATATGCATTAAGTCTAAGAATCATATAACTAATGTGATTTAATTTTGAATTTAAACACAACATGATACGATTCTACTTAACACATAAAGACATTGTATAATATGCTAGCATAATGAAAAAAAAAAATGTAAATCTTTTACAATTTACATAAATGAATTCAAGACAAACCATAAAGTAAGAAGACACGCTTGTCAGGAACGAAGCAATATAGATTAAACAACATAACATTTAATTCTATTTTGCTTTAATTAAGAGACACTAACATATTATCCAATGTTGAAGAATTGAAAAGAAGATAGATGAAGAATGAAGAATTAAGCATAATATCTACGCAAGTGCATAGCATTGATAGGTTCTTTAAGAGGCGTACCGTCTACATCCACTATTTTGTAAGCACCTGATCCATAATCCTCAATAACGATATATGGTCCAAGCCAATTAGGACTAAATTTTCCCTTTTCTGCAGGCAAGGCATTCACATTGCGCTGATTCTCATAAAGGACTAAGTCGCCTACTGAGAAGGAACGTTGAATAACCTTGTCATTATAGCTTCGTTGTAGAGTTTTGTGATACGCTTGAATATGCTCAAGAGCGTTTATGCGCTGTTCGTCAAGCATCTCAAGCTGTTGAAGTCGTTGTTCTCTATAAGAGTCATCATCTACTATACCTTTGAGAGAAACCCTAAGTGATGGAATCTCTAATTCTAAGGGCATAATAGCATCAGCACCATAAACAAGATTATAAGGAGTAGTTCCCGTAGCAATTCGTACACTCGTTCGGTAAGCCCAAAGAGCATAGATCAGCTGGTTACTCCAATCCTTACCATGCTTATTCACGGTTTTACGAAGAATTTGTTCAATTATCTTATTGGATGATTCGGCTTGGCCATTTGATTGAGGATAATATGGTGTAGAAAATCGATGTTTGATATGATACTTCTCGAGGAATTTCTTCACATCCTTGTTTTTAAACGATGTCCCATTATCTGAGATAATAGTGGAAGGTATCCCAAATCGAGAAATGATGTTTTCTAGAAGAAATTGACAAATCACTTCAGCAGTAGTAGAGCGAAGAGGAATAGCTTCTACCCATTTCGTAAAGTAATCTGTTGCAGTTATAATGAAGGTGTGTCCTTGAGATGAAGGAGGAGAAATTTTTCCAATAAGATCCAAACCCCATGCGGAGAAAGGCCAAGAAGCTACTTGAGAACGAAGTTCTTGGGCAGGAGCATGAATCAGATTATTATGTTGTTGACATTGATGACATTTTTTAACAAATGAAAAGGAATCCTTTTGCATAGTTTGCCAATAGTATCCCATACGAAGCAACCTATGAACCAGGGATTTGCCCCCAAAATGCCCCCCACAGGCACCTGAATGTGCCTCTTCAAGAACAACAGGGATTTCCGATTTGTTAAGACAACGGAGGAGAAGACCCTCATAACCCCTTCGATAAAGGACATTAGAAAGGATGATATATCTAGCAGACAGCTTGCGGATTCTAGCCCTAGTGTTCCTATTAGAGGAATCAGGAAAGGTACCATCGGTCAAATATCTTATGATATGCGAGAACCATTCATCTGAGTCTACAAAGTCACAACATGTTACCAAGCTAGAATCGTCTACAATAGCTAGAGAAATAAGGTTGTGAATAACGAAATTAAGATCGACCATAGGGTCCTCTAAAGATACTAGAGAAGCCACACATGCCATTGCATCCGCATGTCGATTATCTTTTCGAGGAACAGGTTCCATGGTATAAGAATCGAAATTTTGTAATAAAGAGATAGCAAGGGCTTTATATTGTGATAATTTGTCTTGTTTTGCTTGATATACTCCTGTTACTTGTCTTATAATCAATTGCGAATCTCCATAGATATGTATGTGTTTTATATTCAGAGCTAAGGCTGCTTTTATTCCTGCTATAAGAGCCTCATACTCAGCAATGTTATTGGTACATAGGAAATTTAGACGATATGATAAAGGAATGGACTTCTTCGTGGGAGAAATCAGAACAACCCCTGCCCCCGATCCCGTACGACACTTAGAACCATCAAAGTACAACTCCCAAGTTTCATCTTTCTCTATAGAAAGAATGAAGTCGTCAGGAAAGGACTCAGGGTTAGGGAAGGAGAAAGGTGAAGGGGCCTCAACTAAGTGATCAGTCAACGCTTGCCCTTTAATTGTTCTTTGTGAAACAAATTTAAGGTCAAATTCAGTTAACATCATAACCCACTTAGCTAGACGTCCTGATAAATCAGTTTTAGAGAAAAGATGCTTCAAAGGATCAAACTTTACCATGACATGGACTTCTGAATTCAAAAGATAATGCCTCAATTTCTGAGTCGCAAATACCAAGGCCAAGCATTGTCTTTCTATCACAGAATATCGGGTCTCATAATCGAGTAAGGTACGACTTATGTAATAAACCGGACATTCCTTACCATCTTTATCATGTTGTGCCAACAATGCTGCGAGAGCATGAGAGGAAGCAGCTGTATACAGAAGGAAGGGTTTAGAAGGTTCAGCAGGTTGAAGAATAGGAGGACTAGCCAAGTACACTTTTAAATCTTCAAATGCTTGCTGACAATCCTCATTCCATTGAAAAGTGATATCCTTTTTAAGAAGTTGAGTAAAAGGAAAGGTACGATCCGCAAGTTGAGACACAAACCTACGAATAGCTTGAATCTTTCCTTGTAAGCTTTTAAGTTGAGATACATTTCGAGGAGGTGGCATGTTAACAATAGCATCTATTTTCTTAGTATCCACCTCAATCCCACGATGCAAAACTATGAACCCTAATAGTTTTCCACTATCCACACCAAAAACACATTTTCGGGGATTCAAGCACATGTGATATTTACAAATTCTTTCAAAGATTTGACGAAGGACTTTAACATGATCCATGCGAAGAAAGGATTTGGCCAAAATATCATCAACATAATCCTCTAAAATCTTATGCATATAATCATGAAAGATAAGGGTCATCGCTCGTTGATAAGTTGCACCGACGTTTTTAAGTCCAAAAGGCATCATTATCCAACAAAACGTACCCCAAGGAGTGGTGAAAGCAGTTTTGAATTGATCTTGAGGGTTAATAAAAATTTGATTGTAACCTGAAAAACCATCCATGAAGGATAACAAGGCATGTCCTGCCGTAGAATCAACTATCATGTCAATGTTTGGAAGAGGGAAATCATCTTTCAAGGAAGCTTTATTCAAATCTTGAAAGTCAGTACACATTCTTATTTTGTTGTCTGGTTTAGCCACAGCGACAATATTCGAAATCCATGGGGAATAGTCAATAGGGCGGATAAATCCAGCCTCCAATAATTTTTCAATCTCAGCCTTAACAAGCAGAGCCACCTTAGGATTCATTTTTTGAATCTTTTGTTTCACGGGCTTAGCGTCAGGAACTAAGACAATATTATGAGTAACGATCTTAGGATCTATACTAGGCATGTCAGAATATGCCCAAGCAAAGATCTCAGGGAATTCATGCAATAGTTCTTCATATTGTTTCTGTTCCTCTTCATCCAAACATTTCCCAATTTTAATGACTTTCTCTTTATTGCAAGGATCCATCTTAACATCAGTGGTGTCACTTATGAGAAGATTACTTTGTTGAGGAGTATCCTTTAACTGAGGGAATTCTTTCACAATCTCATCATTATCAATCTCTTTTCCAAAATAGGCTTCAGTGTTCAAACAATAAGGGAGTCCCCTATTGTGATGATAACGAGGAAGAGTGTCATAGGCTCCCAAGAACTCAGCTAAAGCATCGTCGGTAGGGAAGATATCCAAAGCACAATCACCCGAAGGATCCCCATCAATATACTCAGGATGTTGTATTGATAAAGATGTAGATATAGCATTAACACTAATGCATGGTCTTTTAGAAGCTTTAGTACGTCTGCAGGGATTATAGCCAAGTCCAAAGGCATAATTGTGAAAATTAGTCTCTAGAGGAACTCTTATCCCTTGTTCATTAGCACCACAACCTTTTCCATGATACCCATGCTTAGCGAAAATGCGAAAACCACGACCATAATGATCGGCCATTTCAGGAAGAGAAGGTGGTTTTTCATAAGACAAAGAATCAAACTCTTCATAATTATAGATGTCAGGAGAAGGAGTTTGAGAAGCGGCCACAAAATTATTACTCATAGATTCAGGTAAGGTTGATTGATTTTTAGCTTCTTCTTTCTTTTCAACCTTATGATTTTCAGCTTCTTCCTTCTTTCCAACTTTAATTTCTCTAGAAGGAACCTTATATTCACCTACAAAGGTAGGGTTAAAATCAAGAGATCCCCAATCATCTTCTGCGAGAACCTTCTCAGGATCAAAATCCTTTTCATGCGTATTTTCAAGTCGAGAAGGATCTTCTCCAGGAGTTCCAGACTCATCCGAAGGATTTTGATCATCGGAAAGCGAAGACTCATCGATAGGTTTCTTGTTTAAAGAGTCATCACTAGACGAGGAGGGCTTAGAAGACTCTCCTTTGGAATTAGACGTTTGTAGACAAGCTTGAAAATTAGTATCACCCATCAAGGTGTATGTCTTATTGTTATAAACGAATTTAACTTGTCTATGCAATGTAGAGGGGATAGCTTGCATGCTGTGAATCCAAGGCCTCCCTAATAACAAGTTATATGTTAAATTTCCAGGCATAACATGGATAGGAGTAGGCAAAGTAACAGGTCCCACTGTGAGAGGTAAGGTGATGATACCTAATGAAGTCTTAGCCACATTGTCAAAGCCACGAATGGGACGAGAGTCAGGCTCCATAAGAGATGTATCCACATTCATCTTATGCAATAAATTAATGCTACACACATTAAGGCCAGAGCCATTATCTACTAGTGTTCGTCTTATAGCAGTGTCTTTCATGATAACCACAATCATCAAGGGATCATATTGCTGTTGAATTTCACTAGTAGGCAACTCATCTTGGGTAAACACAATTTGAGCTTTAGGATTCATCACAGAGTTAACAAAAGATGCTATATTACTAGATGTATTCGGTGGAGGAACATTCAAATCTTTCAAGGCATCTTGTAACATTCCATGATAAGCGGAAGAAGTTTGAATCAAATCCCAAAGGGATATCTTAGCAGGGGTAGCTTTGAGTTGTTCTATGAGATCATATTCCTTACCCATAACTTGCGAAATACGGGGAGCTTGAGGAAGAATTGGTTGAGGATTAGGAAGGGAAACTGGAATAACAGGAGGAGGATTAGGTTGCCTATTATTTCTGGTATGATAGGTATGGGCAACCGCATGATAACTCTCTCTAGTTATTTGCTTAGCATAATTGTAAGGACTTATAGGTTTTCTTCCTTGCACGGTGATGATTGGTTTATTCAGGGTACGAAAGGAATCATGATCATACCTTCCTTGGACAGTAAGGAGAGGAGTTTTAGGAATTTGAAAGGTGGGAGAAGGATAAGCACCTTGGACTTCAAGGAGAGGCTTGTTATATTCATTCAAATTTATCATGTTAACCAATTTAGAGGTCTTGTTTTTGTTTAAAGGTTTCGACAAAGCCACAAAGTCATCAAGAGCATCATCCAACAAAGCATGATCATATCGGTTAAAAGGTTTGTCTTTTGATTCAAAAGGAGACATCTCTTCATAGAGGGGATTATTGAAAACAACCATGTTACTAGATTCAGGGGAAGAGTGGATAGGAATGTATCCTTGAGAGGAACCATTTGACTTATCTTTCTCATCACACCTAAATGGCATAGTAACAAGGTTTATGAGTTTTTGGTAAAATGAAGGTTTAGCATCCTTTGGGTTCAAAAACTCATCTAAAGCTTCATCTAATTCATCTTGGCTATACTCATAATAATCATCAAAAGTATGAACATTTTGCAAATAAAAATCTGACATTTTGAAAGGATTACATAAAATTTAAACACACAATGCAAAGAAACACACTCTTTTTTTTCTTTTTTCTTTTTAATAAAATGAAATGAAAACACACTAAATCTAAATCTAGATCTAATAAATGCAATGCAAGAGGAAGCAATGATAGATTCACGTCGGGTTCACCAAAATGTGTAAGGGGAAAAAGCGAGACTAGGTTAATCATGCCCTAATCCTACCTTTTGACACACATTACGGAATACGAAAGAGCCTAGAGATATCGCACAATTGGCTACTTCTTTTGGTGAAAGAGAGAGCCATGGGATATCTATTAGGATTTCTATTCCCTTGTTGAAATTGTAAGATCAAGTAATGCAAGTTCAAACCCTAATCTCAAAATGCAAGTACGAACTAATAATAAGATTGCAGAATTGAGATTAAACAATGAACAGCTGTAAGTACAAGGATGAAATAAGAATGCAGATATGTACCCGGAGTCAAAATCGGACTAAAAATGTTCGGGACGGGGGCACGGGCGTCACTATCCTGAAAACTGCACCGGAAACCACTATTCTGCACTCTGAAACACTGTCTGGAAATTGTCTGTACACTGTCTATCCGGAGGACCAGGGCGCCCAGCGCCTCTGTCCCAGGGACCAGGGCGCCCAGTGCCCCTGTCCCGGTCTCCTGCTCTGTAATTTCACATAGAGTGTTGTCTCAGCTTTCTCTCTCCGGATCTGTATCCCACGGCGTCGTCCGAATCTCGAAACCTGCAATAATATCTGAAAAGGGGGAGGGGTGGCTATATAGGGTTTTGCCTTAGTCAAACCCCCACTTCGGTGATTTCCACCTCCATGAATAGCCAAGTTGTTTTGTAAAATGTATTGTGTGTGCAGACCTAGTGTGTGTGCAAGGTCCAAAATGCAAGAAAGCAAACTAGAGCAACCTTAGAAAGTAAACCCTAATGCTTGTAAATGATAATGTAAATGCTCTAAATCAAGATGCAATGTGATCTAAAGCATGAATAAATGATGTATCAAAGCTTATGCAAAGACATGAAAACAATACGAAATCATACTCAACCCTCAAGGGAGGAGTACAAGCCAATCTTCAGTCGGTAATCTCCTATTGTTCTTCAATGTCTTCCAAGCCCTAAGTGGATGAATGAATTTGATAGATGCTTGATAAAATGATGTTGAGTGTTGTTGAAGTCCTCAAAGATCTGCTCTTTCGCTGCATATGAAGTTCCTGGAAACAAAAATCCGATCCTTCCAAATGAAGAAAGAGAGCTCTTATGTATGAAACCCTAGGTCGTAAATTCGTATTTTGGCCGACCTAGAGATTGAATATCCCGCCAATTTCTTGGGGTTAAGCTTTATTTTATGATTGGATCGGGCTCCTAAAATTTCGGGAAAAATGTCTGGGACCATGTGCACGGGCGCCATGGTCCCGGCAACTTTTCACCAAATTTTCAGGGCCGTCGGATATGATGATTTTAGAGAGAATCCCGAAGTTACAGGTGATTTCGAGATGTTTTGACCCCGAAACCAAGCCCCCAAGTTCGGAATAGGACTTAATTAGGGTTTTTGATTAAGTGATGTATTGGAGGAATAAAATGCGAAGGGCGCGCTTTTAGTGAAAGGGCCCAACTTTATGATGTAGAGAATGATGAAATAGGACCTTAGACCTAATTAATTTGATTAATTAAGTGCTTAAGGAGAAATGCAATGCAGAATGCAGAATGCACTAAGGCGGGTGCTAAACTAGGTGTGAAATTGTACCACCCTAGCGAGTGCGTACAATTTACGACGCTACACAAAGATAAGTCATGTTACTATGCAGATGAAGGTGTTACAGATAACTCAGATGAAGATCCAACAGATAGTGGATGGGCATTTTTCGCATTAAAGGAAGATTCACCGACACCTATTGTCAAACCGGTAGAGCAGGCACTAGCAGCAAAAATTCATGAAAAAGATGAATGGATTATAGATAGTGGATGCTCACATCATATGACTGGTGATAAAAGAAAATTCATATCATTTCAGGAAATTCATGGAGGTCTAGTAAGGTTTGGAGATGATAAAACTTGTTTAATCAAAGGAAAAGGCATTATATCTTTGGTTGGTAAGCATAATACTGACAATTTTTATTATGTAGAAGGTTTGAAGCATAATATTTTGAGTGTTGGTCAGTTAGTGGAAAAAGGATTTAAGTTACAATTCAAGAATGGAAAATGCAAAATCATAAACTGAACTGGATTGGAGATTGCAACCGGTAATCAAACTAAAGGTAATATCTTTCATTTGAATACCGGTGATAAGACATGTTTGATTACACACATTGATGAAAGTTGGTTATGGCATAAAAGACTTTGTCATGTGAATTTTGATTGTATTGTAAAGATCAGTTCAACTAAGGTAGTAAGGGATTTACCTAAGATTGTGAAACCTCATAATCCGGTATGTAAGGAATGTCAAATGGGAAAGCAAGTTAGAACAACATTTAAGAGCATTACTGAGAAATCCAATAATAGTGTTGATTTAATTCATACTGATTTATGTGGTCCAACAAGAACAAGAAGTCTACAAGGTGATAGATACTTTATGCTAATAATTGATGATTATTCTAGAATGTGTTGGGTTACTTTTCTTAGGGAGAAATCAAAAGCTTTTGGAGGAGAATCGTGATCTATAGAATTGGCAATAGAAATTATTATAAATAAACTGACACAGATTGCACGGGTAGAGAATGTAGATCTAGTCACTCTGGCATCATCAAAGAACTCAAATATGACTGAAGAACAACAACTTGTGAATGTAAATTAGAATAAATCCAGGTATGTAAGATTGAATCATTCAAAGAATCAGATAATTGGAAACAAGAATCAAGGTGTTATGACTAGAGGAAGACTGTCAAATTAAGAGGTATGTTTAATTTCTCAAATTGAACCAACATTTGTTATTGAAGCATGTGAAGATAAATATTGGATAAAAGCAATGGGAGATGAATTAGAACAAATTGAAAAGAATAATACTTGGACATTGGTTCCTTGGCCTAAAGACAAAAATGTAATTGGAACTAAATGCGTATTTAGAAATAAACTTAATGAAGATGGTGAAGTAATCAGAAACAAAGCAAGATTAGTTTGCAAAGGTTATTCACAGAGAGAAGGAATAGATTATAATGAAACCTTTGCACCGGTAGCCAGAAATGAGGCAGTTAGACTATTTCTTGCATTTGTAGCTCATAAGAACTATAAACTTTATCAGATGGATGTAAAATGTGCATTTTTGAATGGAGATCTTGAAGAGGAAGTTTACATTGAACAACCTGATGGATTTTCATTAACAGAAGATAAGGATATGGTTTGCAGGTTAAGGAAAGATTTATATGGATTGAAGCAAGCTCCTAGAGCTTGGTATGATAGATTGGATAAATATATTTTAAAGCTTGGTTACACAAAAGGTAATGCTGACAACAATTTGTATTACAAAGTTACCAATGATGATATCCTGGTTATTGAAGTATTTGTGGATGATATCATTTTTGGAGGTGAAGAAGAGTTATGTAAAGACTTTGCTAATAAGATGCAAGAAGAATTTGAAATGTCTATGATTGGAGAGATAAAAAAATTTCTCAGTTTACAGATTTCAGAAACTGATAGAGGTATATTCATATGTCAAACAAAGTACTTGAATGAACTTTTGAAGAAATTTGGTATGGAAAATTCCAAACCGGTAAGTACTCCTATGACTACAACTGATAAATTGACATTGAAAGATGATTCAACTCCTATTAATCATCTGACAAGATACAAATCTATGATTGGAGGTTTATGGTATTTGACACAAACCAGACCTGATATAATGAATGCAATATGTATTATATCTAGATTTCAAAGCAATCCTAAAGAAAATCATGAATCGACAGTTACAAGGATTTTACTGTACCTACAAGGTACAACAAATCTTGGTTTATGGTATCCTAAGAATGACAATTTTGATTTATGTGCATATACAGACGCAAATTGGGCAGGAGATTTAGATGACAGAAAGAGTACCATTGCGGGTGCATTATTTCTTGGTAGAAGATTGATTTCATGGATAAGTAAGAAGTAGACTTGTACATCATTATCTACAACAAAATCATAATATGTTGCAACAACAACTAATTGTACTCATGTATTATGGATCAAGCAAATGTTGAAGGATATAAAGGTAAAATGTAAAGAACCGATAATTATTTATTGTGATAATTCAAGAGCAATTGATATATCAAAGAATCCAGTCTTTCACTCTAAGAAAAAGCATGCTTCTATTAAGTACAATTTTCTGAAAGAGAATGTTGAAGCAAATGAAGTAAGATTGGTTTATGTGAATACTAAAGAGCAAATTGCAGATATTTTTACAAAGCCTTTGCCTAAGGAAACATTTGAATATCTTAGATAGCAGCTTGGGGTAATTTCCCCACCGCCAAAGATTTAAATGATGAAGATTGGCATCAAACCAGCAGGGACTAACAGAAAAATCTTTTTTCAACTTTGATGCAGGAGAGCTACTTCTCAAGGGGAGTGGTTAGCTGTATGTTATGTTTTAATTCTTAAAATGCTTTGGCATTTGATGTCAAAGGGGGAGAGATATCTATGGAAAAACATTATTCCTTGGAGAAGAGATATATTCTTTGGAGACATATATTTTCATTTTGATTCTGTATCAAACTTTGTATTGATCTATCGTTGGGAGATTGTTAGTTTATTTGTTTTTGGCATTCTGTTCTTGGCACTTAGATGTTTTTCCATCTTGTGTTGCCATCAATGCGAAAGGGGGAGATTGTTGGTATTATGGATGACTTCGTCATGTGTTGCATTGGTTTTGTCATTGATGTCAAGACTTGTCTTCTTGGAGGTCTACATTGTTCATTTGGCACTATGGTTATATTGGTTTACTGTTGAACTGACACATTGTGGTCCCAACATGGATATTGGCTTACGCACAATCACCGGTATATGTTCACCAATAGGATATATTGTTCACCGACAGTGATGATGACTTGTTATCATCTGGAGATCATTTGGTTATGTCAAAGATATGGATTGGAAGTTTGAATTTGGTGTTTTTCTTATTGGTCTAATCGGCTTGACAGATTTGCCTTTACCAGAAATGTTTTAATTGCAACAAATTTGGTCATAGAGCAAATCAGTGCAGATTTAGGAATAATCAGAATACAAACTCATCCATCGGTCAATGTTCCAAATGTAATAAAATCGGTCATAACTCAGATAATTGCAGAATGAATGTGAAATGTTATGTTTGTGGTAGATTTGGACATTTATCTAATCAATGTAGAACTCAAACCGGTCAAGGTTATGGAAAAGCTATTCAGAGAAACAATGTAACTTGTTATGCATGTAACAAGATTGGGCATATTGCAAAATTTTGTAGAAGCAAGAGTGTACCAACAAACAATAAAGGATCAAATAACAAAGGCAAAGAAAAGGTGACTGAAATCAAGCAAGAATTTTCTAAACAATGGATTAGGAAGCAAGATTAGAGAAGTGATAAATCTGTCACTGCATCGGTAGAACAAGGTAATCCTGCACTGGCAGGAGATTCTTCATCTAACTAAGGAATAATCCTTAGGGGTAAGACAACCAATTGAAGATCGTGCATTTACCCCCGGTTGGTGGTAAGAAGTTATATTTCTTCTTTACCGACAGATATGTGGAGTTTTCACTTCACCGACGAAGCATTTATTGCAATTGTAAGTTAATTTTTGGTTATAAAGGCTCAGTAACTTCTCATTTCAACTTACCAAGCATCCAAGCATTCAAGAGAGCAAAATTGAGCAAAGGCATTCTAAAGGCGAAGCAGCAAAGGTCTTTTCAGAGCATTCAAGGACTTCTTAGTTAAAAGGTATTTATCTTTCGCAATGGCATCTTCATCTTCAGTTCCTGAATTCGTAGCAAACCCTACCATTGTGGAGAACATAAAACAACCTAGACCCATTTTTAAGATCATTCCTAAGATAGAAAAACTGGATGACTCTATTGGTGCATTTTCTAGAATCCCGAAGGGAGTCGCGTTTACTGAAGACCCTAGGGCATACATACATTGTTACATAGAAAGTTTAGGGTCCGAAGATTTGATGAACATGTACATGAATGTAATCACTGACAAGAATGGGGTAGTGAAACCAAAACATAAGGTAGTTGAGGATTTAGGTTTCATAGATATCCTCCATATGCCAGAATTCTCAGAGGAAGTCGTCTGTTATGTCCTTAGCAGGGTTCACGGTGAATTTATGTGGTTGAACTCAGTATTTAATATTACTAAGGAAGCTATTAGGGCTATTACTGGTTTACCCTCCACTAGTTCTAGACCTGACAAGAAGAAGAAAATCCTTAACAAAGAGGTTATGAGCTTAACTTGAGCTACATATGACAACCGATCACTTAGGTTCAATGATATAAAGGATAAAAATGTTAAATTTGCTAGCATGGTCATTGGCTATAAAGTTGGTCATACTAACAGGTTGAATTTTGTGTCAAGTTCATGCATTCATAGTGCACATGAGATGATATTGAACAATGCAAAGATTAATATTTGTGAATGGTTGAAGGATGAATTGTTAGAGAATTTGCATAAGATCAAAGGTGATAAGAAAGGAACCTTTAAAATTGGAAGTCTGATTGTATGTTTAATGCTTTACTTTTCAAAAGAGATTCCCAGTATAGGATATAAGGATTTTGCCTATGATATTTCTATTGGAAAATAGATAAAGGAGGCAATTACCAGTATGGGATGTGATGGTGACGAATTGGTAAAAGAATATTTCAAGAATTTACAAACTAAAATGAGACAAAGGGAAATGATTCCCCAAAGCATTATGGATAAATATGATAAACATATATGCTTTGTAGTGAAAAGAGATGAAATTTGGATGGAGGCAGTTAGACCTAGAACTATCTAGATTACTGAAATGGGATATGAGGTGGATTCTCACATCTTAGATTCATATGTTAGAATACTCTTAGATGCTCCACCAGAACCGATAGAGGAGATATTTGGAAATGCAGAAACAATTAAAAAAAGGTGTTGAAATGAAGAAGCAGAGGAAGGTAAGAGAGAAATTTATGAAAGATGCTTCAAAATTTGTAAAAGATGCTATAGAAGGATTAATTAATATTGGTGGTATTGCTACTAGTGTGAAAGGAAGTCAATCAAAACAACAATCGATAGCACATATCTTTCCCATGGCTACTTCATCTGATTCTGACAGTGACAGGACAACTGAATACAAGAGAGTGGATAGGAAGAAAAGAAAACCCTCAACGACACCTGCTCCATCTCCCAAGAAGTCAAGGACATAGAGAAAGAAACAATAGGCTATGAGAGAGCCCAGTGGTCCGTAGAAGAAAGTGGCTCCAAAGAAGAAACCTGAACCTAAGGCACCAGATACTCTTACACCGGAAGAGTTGATCAATGAAATCACCCAAGAAGGTAACATTGGTAATGTGGATAAATTTTATCACTCTTTCAAGGATTCAGATAAGGAAACCATAGAAGAAAGTAGCATTTTGTACCTAGACATATACAAGAAAGTTGTTATTGAAGTAGTAGATGTTTTGCCAAATGATTTATACTTAAGGTTAGAGGCTAAGAGAATGTCTGTCATGGAGCTTGATAAGAAATTAAAGGTAGAAGCTCTATTAGTTGTGCATCCTATTAATTCCAAGCAGGAAAATTGATGATTTAATATCAGAGGCAAACATAACAGTTTTTGTGAGTGGTCACCGGCAAGTTAGTCTTATGGCTGGCAGAATTAAGGAAATTGTAGATGAAACAGCTGATAAGTGGGATACATTTTTTAATGAGAGAGAGAAGAAAGAAGAAAAGGAAAGACAGAAAATAGATAAATATTTTGCTAAAGTATATCAGAAGGTTGATAAGGGTAAAGGAAAAATTGGTAGTGTACCTGATATCACGGTCAAGGATAACCTTCCTCCACCAGCTCGGGACACCCCACCAATAATTGCAGAGGCACCAGCACAAACTAATAATCAACTAGAAGAGAAGGCAGGGGAAATGACAAGAGATGACACTAATCCGGAGTCTAACATTCTTTTTACCATGAATGTGGACACACAGGATTTTAACATTGTCATGGATAAGGAAACTATAGAGGTAAAGAGAGCTGAAGCTAGAAATGTTGAGGTCTCTAAGTCATCAGTCAACATTGTTGACTCTCAACAAAATATTGAGATACCAGTTGAAGTTAAGAAAATAGATACCATCCCTGATGATACTCAACTTAACATTGAGAAACCGATAGAATTAGAAGCAGAAGCACAAACTGAAACTGGATCAAGGCATGAACAGAGTATATCTAAACCGACAATCAGTAAGGATGATAGTAAGGATGAAAAAAAGTTGAAAAACAGAGTGAGCATAAGGAAGAAATAGTGAACAAGGAAGAGGTTAAAGATGGAAATAAGGAAGAATTGGTTAAGGCAATTGGACAAGTATTTGAAGAGAAGAAAGTTATTGTAGAGCCTAGCACTTCCACCATGGATTACAGACCTACTAATATGACAGATGTACTTTTAGATTCAATAAAGAGGATCACAGAATGCAATTCCTTATCATTTAAGGCCATTGATGATACTTTACCTATTTTAAAATTGATTGCACCATATTGTAAAGTTGATCATATTGATGGATCTTTAGGTAAATTGGATACTTTGTCCAAATTCATTGCTTCAAATATTCTAACCGTGGATAAAATTAATGAAGAGACTGTTAAGGAAAGGGTGAAAAAGGAGAAAGGTGAATTCTTTGATAAGACTATTAAGGACTGCACAAAGCATATTGATTCTTTATTACCGATACTTAATTCTACTATTTTGGAATATAAAGAATTGTATAAGGAAGCATGCAAGCCTCACCACCTAACAGAGGATATTGAAGAGGAGATAAGGAAAACACAAAAAGAGATTGATGATATAACATATAACATGATAGGTTGTGCGGAACTTACTTCAATTTTGGATCAAGAAATGGCAGTTTTTGATGAAAAGACTGAGAAATTAGAAAAGGAAAAAGCAAGGATAAGAATGAAGGCCTGAGAGATGAAAAATAAACTTGGTCCTAGATTGGAAAACCTTCTAACACAAAGGATTGAGATGTCTAAAGCAACCATTTAAGGAGAAAGATCATCGGAGCAACAAATGCATTATCTGACCAGTATGATCCAACAAACTAAAACCATCATTTCTGACAACACTAAATTCATACAAAAAATTTTAGCAGATATCTTTCAGATTGTACATAACTAGTTACAGGCTTTGAGGTAGAATTTTGACTTCTTTGACTCTTTTTGACATCCTTTGTCATTGATGTCAAAGGGGGAGTAGTGTGGGAGAAAAATGTACAGAAGGGATCATTTTCTTAGGGGGAGCAATCTTGTCTTGGATCAGTTTATTTTGGAAATCAAAATTTTTTTTGGATATCAGCTTTTGGATTTTTCTCATGAGTGTTGCCATCAATGCCAAAGGGGGAGATTGTTGACATTATACACTCAGATGAGAATAGTTGACGTTGTCATTGATGGAAACTAACTGGTAACATGGTTTACAGGTTAAACCGGCAATATACATCATCTACCGACACCGACAGGCACTACAAGTCTATTCTCACTAGCATCCAATCTACACCGACAAAAGATCTTACCAACACTCCTAGCTGACATGGAAATTATATTATTTTGTATTGTAATATCATATTTGTATAGCCGACATGATGTATTGTAAAGACTCATATATGTATGATATTTTGTAGGTCATTTTGGAAGGTAAGTAGTAATAGAAGATATGTAATTAGGAAATGAATGTAAGTGGTATATGAGAGCGAATAACTGTATATGCATTTTGATGTAATTATGTTATGAGCAAATAAGAGTAGAGTAGAGCGAAGCAAGGTTTATGGTAGAGGTATCTAACAGAGCTTAAACCAGTACTAAATCCAACATTGCAGATGCTATTTTGAGCAGTACATTATCATTGGATTTAATCATCCAATTGTGTAGTCAGTGGGACTCCTTTTTGTGTTGAGCAGTGAGCTCTAGGTTGTTGGCCTTCCTACATGTACATGCTCCTATTGTATAAGTAATATTTATTCATATTGGCCAGTGAGTAAATATTGTGGGTCACAAATCCCACCTAGGTTTTTCCCCTACCAGGTTTCCTCGTTAAATATCTGTGTTATGGTGTGCATTGATGCTTACTCTTTTGTTTCTCTTTACTGCATTATTATTTGCTCACCTGTATATTAATTTGGGTTATAAAGTTGCAAACAAGTTTAAATCTTTTGTAAACTAGTTAGAAACTGATTCACCCCCCCTCTCAGTGTCTTTGGGACTGATCAAGTATCTAACAATAAGACGACATGTTATCCTCCCAAAATTTTAGCCAAAAAGCATAAGATAAGGTCGCTATGATCAAAATTGTCCCAAACACTTTAGGCCCAATTTTTAAGGGATGCATGATAATTGGATCTTGATACCAAAAATATAATTCATATAAAATTCATAATATTTAGATGATAAACTTATAAGGCACTGAGAGGGAGGGGGGTGAATCAGTGCTAGTAAAAATAATACAAATTTGAATATCAATTTCACCAACTAAAAACTCAATAGACATGTAAAAAATAACACCAAGTATGCAATCACCTCATAAAGCATAAACCACATGACACAAGAGTTTATACATGGAAAACCCAAATGGGAAAAACCATGGTGGGGATGAATACCCACAAGTATTTTGAACTCTTCTGAAGTTCGCCCTGTTAGGAGCCAAACCTGATTAGAAGCTTATACAATAATGTTCTTTTAGGAACATATTCGATTAATGACCACCTGGTTAAGGGATTGACTATAAATACCATGTTAAAGGTAACCTCAGTGGAGGATTTCAAATCCAAGCTAATGGATCATCTAGTTAGAGGATTTTAACAACAAGCCTATTAGAGTTTACCCAGTTAAGGGATTTTACTCCCGTAATGGTTAGAGAACAATAGGTTTTTGCCTGATCTAGAAATAACACTTCCTTGCTGAATCATATCCTTTACTGCTCCTATCTTCCTTCACATCATTCTACATATACACCTCTTGGTTCCATAATAATCACTTCCACACTCTATCAAATAGCCAACACTCTTTCAATCAATCTATCGACCTTAAAAACAAATACATTAGGTCGGTAACACAACACAAACCCTACAATCTTAGAGAGATTACAAATATATCGATTTAATCTTGACCGTTAGATTACATGCAATCAACTTTACATTATTCTAGGCATCTACAACTGCTTCTGGATCATTGCACTTTGAATCTTGTAACTCATCACACATTTTTCACTTCATACTATGCATTTGATCATTCCCAAGATAAATGGTTATCTTTACGTGCCAAAACCTTTTCAAAACTCATCACGTGCAACATGATTACGTGGAATATTCATCACTGATCATCACTTGGTCATAAGTCATCATAATCAATTTCCAAGCTTCATCGGTTAGAGTTATGCTTCTCAACTAGTTAGGGTTACCAGTTGATCTTCACTACTTCATTACCAGTTGCTTTACTGCTTCATTATCGATTGCAATTGACATCAATGACAACACTATACTTCTTCAACACAATCTTCATGCAATTCCAACAATCTCTCCCTTTGGCATTGATGACAACACTTAGGAAAAAATTTGTCAACTAAGTGTGCAACACAAAAATTGACTTCATGACATACACTCCCCCTTAGAAATTGCATGCCATTATAAAAATGAAATCATTACCCCCCCTTAACAGTACATACAAAATTTTGACTCTTAAACTAATCCTACTCTCCCTTTGACAACAATGCCAAATAGAAAAGTAAAATACATACATTACATCAAAATTATCATCAAAAACTGCATATATAGACAAAAATAAAAGTTTTTAAGTCTTTACAATGCAATTCTCAAGAAAATATCACTGAAATGAAACTTTAAATGCTTAAGTTCATGTTTCTAACAATGTCTCAGTGATTTCAACATGTGTCAAAATCTGTGCAACAAATTCTTCCATAGCATCAACAATACTCATCTTCGGGGTAGCCAAAATTGCTTCAGACTCCTTGTATTCTCTCTGTAAGATTTCAACCTTTAGAATTAACTGATTCTTCAGCTCCTTCAAGGATCTTATCCACTTCACCTGTTCAAAATCATAAATTTCTAATATGTGTTGTAAGGCATCAACTGATTTACCAAAAGTTATTGCAAATTCCTGTACCAGTATGTAAGCATCACTTATCCTTTCTAGTTCCTTCTCTGTATCTTAGATATAGTGGCCAAAATTTAACCTTCGATTTCTATTCTGATTTTCAAAAGATCTTTGTTCACCATTAGAGCCACTTTGCCTTTTCTATCTCAACCATTAACTGTTCTCCCCTTTTCTTCTTGTAATCTCTTTCTGCTAAAGCATGAGCTACCTCTTCAAGTGATTTTAGTTGTTCACCGACATCAACAACTAATTGTCCAAGCTTTGAAATAGGGGTGGATAGATTATTTGTATCAATCTCCAATAGAAAACTTGATTAAATTTCAACAGTAGTTTGAATGGTCTCTCCTTCTCGTTTCTGCTCTTTCAACCGCTTCTTTTGTGCTTGGGATTGCATAGCAGTAGCAATCTCCATTAATTTAGAGGAAATTAGATTGTCCATGTCTATTGGACCTTTAATACTCATGGAGTCCTCATCATCATCATCATTGATCAAGGTTTTCTTCTTCTCCTTTGTTTTCTTCTCTTCATCTGTTTTCTCGTCTGACTTCTTCTCAGGTTTTTCTTTCCCTGTCTCTGTTTGTTCCTTTGTGTTGTTGTAGTGACCGATGGTAGTTGACTTTCAACATGATGTACCTTTACCAGTGGTGGTTGCATTTCCACACTATGTTCAGTAGCTGGTGCCTCCTCTGCCTTCTTTTCCTCAGCCATACCCTTCTGGCTATCATTGATAGCATCATTTACATTTGTATGTATGGTTGCATTTACCGGTGGAGTTTGTGTTCTTGCGGATTGAGCATTCACCGGTTTCTCAGTTGAGCTTTTGTCTGCTTCTTTCTTTTTCTGGTTTGGGTAGGTACTGTTAGGACTCCCAAAGATACTGAGAGGGGGGGTGAATCAGTATCTAACCGGTTGGATAACTTTCTTAACTTATAACATGAAAAGCATATTAAAACTGTATATCGGTAAACCAAAAATAATGCAGTAAATAAGAATAGCAACCACAACATAAGAGACACACCATAACAAAATATTTTAACGAGGAAACCCGGTGTGGTAAAAACCTCGGTGGGATTTGTGATCCATAATATTCGCTTACTGGCCAATAAGGGAATATTACTATCTACAACAGGGGCTTGGACATGTAGGAAGGCCAAGTGCCTAGAGCTCACTGCTCAATTACAAAAGAAGTCACACTGACTTACAAAATTGGATTATACAAATTTTAATATCTTGTACTGCTTCAGATCATCATCTTCTATGCCAGATTCAGTACTGGTTTAAGCTCTGCAATATACATAAACCCTTATCCTAATAATTCACACATTAGGTCTTCTATATTCTTTCTCATACTTCTCTCTTTAAATAATCTATAATGATCTCATACATATATGAGTCAGATTACAATCCGCCATGTGGGCTTACAAAAGATTTTACAATTAATTACAAAAAACATTTATACAAAATTCCTGTCGGCCATGGTGTCGGTAATCTTTTTTTTTTTGTGCCGGTGATCTGTATGCCAGTGTAGAGTCTGCCGGTGCCGGTGCCTGTGCTTGCCTGCCAATATCACATGATTGTAAGGTTGCCATCAATGACAATACCTTCAATCACCTACAATTTCTCATTGGAGTGTGAATTTGCCAACAATCTCCCCCTTTGGCATTGATGGCAACACTTATGAGAAAAATAAAAAGTGTCCAAAATGATGTCCAGAAAAGAATCTACCAAAATTGTCTTACCAAAATTATGTGCCCAAAAATGTATGCTCCCCCTGAGCTAATGATGTCCCATTCTGACGATTTTTCTCATCTCACTACTCCCCCTTTGACATTAATGACAAAGGTTGTCATTCACTATCAATGGAGTGTGATTCCTGCCTAGATTTTTTTAACCGGTGGGTTACAATCTGGAAAATATCTGCCAAAACCAAAATTAAACTGTTGTTGAATCTTTTGCTATCCTGTAATGCCTCTTGTGTTCTCTGAACTGTACCGGTGAGTATGTGCATTTTCTCTTCCGGTGTTTTGAGTATAGGAACCAAAGCCTCAGATATTTCTTTTCTCAAAGAAATGAGGTAATCTAGTTTGGGACCAAGTTTACATTTTAAGCTCTTTGCCTTATCCTTTATTTTCTCTTTATCCTTTTCTAACTTCTCAATTTTCTCTTCAAGATCTGCAATTTTCTTTTCTATTTCCAAAAATGAATCCGATGTGCCTATTAGATTGTCAACAATATTGTTAATCTCAATTCGTGTTTTGCTGATCTCCGAATCTATGTCCTATGTCAAGATGTCAGTTTTGCATGTATCCCTGTACAATTTCTTGAAATCCAAAATTGTTTCTCCTAGTGCCAGTAATAAGGTTTCTGTTTATTCCTTATTCTTCTTTACTATTTCCTCAAAACATTTCTCTTTCTCCTTATTCATCCTCTCTTTGAATGTGTCTTCATTGATTTGATCAACTGTCAAATGTTGTCGGTGATGAATTTAGACAATGTGTCTAATTGAATTAAAGAATCTTTATTATCCACAATGCACTTGGGTGGTACCAATTTAAGAATAGGAATTGTGTCATCGATAGCCTTATAGGCTTGTGCATTACACTCTGTGATTTTCTTTATTGAGTCTAGTAAGACCTCTATTACATTTGTAGGCCAACTAGTTTTACAATCTCCATGTTGCCGGTTGTAGTAGTAACCTTGCTTGTTTCGACCTCTGGTAGGTCAGTTTGTGTTTGCATTTCTATTAGCAAAGGTTTAAGCTTTTCAGTTTTTGTCGGTGGTACTGTCTCGGTCTGAACCTGTGTCTCATCCTGTTGTTGTTCTGGTTTCTCCATCTGTGTCTCAGAAGGTTCTCTGAGCTCTCAACAACTGGTTTCTCAGGTGTAGTCTTTGTATGCACTTCCGGTTTCTCTGTTTGTACCTCTGCACTGTCCATTGCCGGTTCTCCTCATTGTTTTTCAGTTTTATCTACTGGTTCTTCTAATATTTTACCAATGGTGTCTTTTGCTAGTTGCTCTATCTGAGTAGGTTTTTATGTGCTTATGTTTACAATGTCATTAACCTCAACCTCAACATCTACAGTCAGTGACTTAGTAGTCACATCTTTCTTTTTATCCTTAGTGGTTTCTCTATCAACCACAACATTTACCTCTTGTGTATCTATATTCATAGTGTACAAAATTTCGGACTCAGGATTTGTATCCTCTTGAGGAATCTCCATACTCTCTGTAGTCGGTTGATTGTCTATAGTTTCTACTGGTGGAATATCCAAAGGAGGTGGGGGTAAGTTATCAGTTATCTTTAGGCTTGGAGGTCCACCTACCTTACTTTTCCCCTTATCCTTGTCCTTTTGGTATACTCTGATGGTCTTAGGTCTTAGTAGCTCTTCTTGTTTCTCTTTTTCAACAAAGAATATGTCCCATTGGTCTGCAGTTTCTTTTGTTATCTCATTCACTCTCCCTGCCATTAGTGCTACATACCGGTGAGCAGTTGAAAATACTATCCAGTTTGCCTCACTAGTTAATTTGTTTATCTCATCAGGTGAGTTTATTGGATGTACTGCAAGTAATTTTTTAATTTTTATCTTCTTGTCCAGCTCAACAATAGCTACCCTTCTAGCTTCAAGTCTTCTATACAAATCATTGGGTATTTCATCAACAATTTCCATCAAAATTTTCTTGTAAATATCCAAGTGTAAAATTACACTATTTTCAATGCTTTCTTTGTCATCAGCGGAAAGTGTGTTGTACAGTTTGCTAATGTTTTTCAACTTTCCATCCTCTGTTATTTCACTTAAGAGTTTATCCAGTGGAGCAATATCTTGTTTTACCTTCTTCTTCTTAGGTGTTAACTTCCTTGTTGGAGGCCTCACTGCCTGTTGCGTTTGTCTGGTTCTCCTGGGTGTGGGTGAGGGTACCGGTGAGGGTTTTCTTTTCCTTTCTACCCTTTTGAATACCGCCAGTATATCACTCTCAGAGGAAGTTGCAACTGATGAAAGATGAGTTTCCGGTTAGAGTCCTTCCAACTCACTTTCTTTGATACCAGTTTGCTTCAATACATCTTCCTTAAGTGCTTTTGCTTGTCTAGTTCCCTTCTTCACAGTTTGTTCAACTTTCTTAACCCTTTTCCTTGACTGAATTCCACTTTCTATTGTTTCAGCACTGCCAAAGACTTTCTCAGAGGGTTCCTTTGGTGCTTCAAGGACGGCTTTAGCATAAGTTTCAATAATGTTATCATCTGTTTCATACCCCATTTCAGTTACCCAGATAGTCCTAGGGACAACTGCCTCAATCCAGATTTCATCCTTTTTAATTACAAAGCATATTTCCTTCTGATATTTATCTAGAATTGCCTATGATAGTCTTATTCTTGTCTTCATTCGAGCATTTAGTGCTTGAAAATGTTCGTTTATATTTTTCTCTCTATTTTCTCCCATGTTGTTTAAGATGTCCAATAGTTGCTTTCTATAGTACCCCTACCGTAATCGATCTCTAACCTTGGTTTAATCTTGATTAGTTTATCGTGATATTATGATTATAGTCAGATGTTTGATTAACGCATAGCTATTGATGTGGTTTTCTCACTAGTTGTATGCAAGTTGTTTTGTGTACCTATTTCGTGGTATTAGTATTGAGCTGACGTTTTCATTAAATTTTATATATGTATGCATGTATGATCCTTTGGTTGCAGGAAATTTCAGGTACAATGCCGCTTGAATGCGAGGTTCGTCTTCACCTGGAATTGCAGGTTTGAGTGTACCTTTTTAATCCTTAGAGTTGGATTAGGTGGTCGTAAGACCCTAGTCGGCCTTAGTCATGCTCAAGTGAGCATCGCTAGTCGTCGTCGGTAATCCCTTTTTGTTTGGGTTTGCGAGTCGTCTGTTTGGTTGACCTTCTCGGTTTGCGTGCTTGGTGTGCATGGTTAAATTGGTTAATTAGTCCTTAGTAATTATTTTGATTAAATATGTGTTTGTGCATTGAAGATTAATGGATAAAATGGATTGAGTATTCGTTATGCGATTTTCGTTGTTATTGGATTTCTCGTTTCTAATTGGGAGTAAATTCGATTGAATGACTGATTTGGAATATTTAATGCATCGTAATTATGCTGTTGAAAAAGAAAGTTTGGTATTTAATCGCAATAGACGTAATTGCATTCTGTTGGATTCTGAATTTCGAAAGGTTAAATTTGATTAGATGAGAAATCGAATTTTTGAATTGATAAAGCAAGTTATTTTGTTGTTATAAATAGAAAAGGATTAATTTTTGAGTATTATTTTTTAAATAAAATTTTAAATTCCAAAAATAGAGATTTTGGGTCAACTCTTCCATATAACCCAGATTTGGGGAAATTTTGGGGGGATGGACATTTTTGGAGGAATTTTGGTTGGGAAAGATTTTGGAGATGAAATTGGAGGATTTTGGATGGAGAAGGGAGGATTTGGGAGCCGGAGATTTGGACTCTCAAGAGATCTTGCCAGGAACGCGAGATCAGGTAGGATTTATCTCTCAATTTTGGTTTTTTGTTTGAAATGGAAATGTGAAATCAATCTCAGTTTGTGAAACCGAATTTGTATTGAATCGAAATTCTTTATCAAACCTGGTAGTTGGTTGTTTTTATCCGAACTGTGTTTAAAGAAAATATATATGTTTTTTTTTTATTTATTGAACTGTGCGTTCAACTTAGTTCGGACTGTGCGTGTTTTAATCAAATTTCTTATCAAAAACCCGAGCTGGGCGAGTTGTTTTAAACTGGGTTTTGGGGTTTTTTTTGTTTTAACTCCAAGCTGGGCGTAACTTTTGTTTTATTGTTTAACCGCGGGTTTGGGGTTTGGAGGCGGGGAGCGGAGCTCCACCCGCTCCTCCCCCCTCCCCCGCACGTCCCCCCTTCTTCCCCCGCTCGTTTCTTCTGTGTTTCCCCCCCCCTCGCTGGTGTGTAAGTCTTTGCCCGCGACACACTATGGTGGCCGCAGTGGCGCCGCCCGCAAGGGCTTCCCTACGGATTGGTGTTGGACAGCGGCTAGGGTTAGGGCACGGCCCGCCCAGCTCGCCTCCATCTTTTTGTTAATGCGTTTTTTTTCATAAGGAAAGAACATAGTTTCATTTTTAACGCGTTTTGTTTAAACGTAGATTATAAATCGTTTTTTTTATGTATTTTTTTTGGTATTTAAAAAAAAAATGCATATGATTTTAGTATCATGTTAATGGAAGTTAATTTTTAATGTTAAGTTTTTTATTTGTTCTTAATTATGATTAAGAAGGCAATAGCTGTTAAATGTTAATTTGGATATTAATTAATTCTATAATGGAATTTATAAGTTAATCATTATTCAAATTCCATTTTGTGGCTTATGCACTTGTCTAATTAAGTTCTTATAGTGATAATTTCGTCATCAAATGTTAATTGGCTATACTTGGGTCCAATCTTGGATTAATAAGTTTATATCTTCCTTCTAGCTGATTAGGGAAGTTGGCTAATTGAGGTAGTCTTGTTTAAAAACAAATAGAGAATATTATATTATTGAAAAATCGTTGAAATACGATGTAGTTACTAATTGATGTTGTTAAATATCTTATTTTAGTTGATTAATGGATGTCTGAGATTTATTAATATGAATTGGTTAAAAACTCATTATGGCGTAATTTGCCTGTTCGATGCTTTGAACCTTAAGAGTTAGAAAACCAAGAATAACTTATCCCTTGATGAGGTAGATAACTGTAATCTGTTTTAGATCATGTAGAAAACTTGATCGATTTTAATGTTTAAATCAATTTGAGGAATATTGTCCTTTCCTGTTTATTGCCTTGCGAGTTTAATTGCTGTATTCGCTTTTAATTATGAAATGGCATGTTTTGCTTTGTTTAGTAGGACCCTGTCGTATGGATTGACTTGGGGTACCTGATTCAGTCCTCTGTTCCGAGTTGACGATTGTATTGTGGTAGTGTCGTGTTGATCATACCCTCCTTGTGTGTGAGTCGAATGATGATTGTGTGAGTCGTGTTTGACCAGATGATTGTTTCTCTCTTCTTGAACTCCGTTCGTCAGACCATGCCTATTCCTTGGTTTTTGAGTTCGTGTGAGTTTAATCTAGTGTCGTATGGGAAAGTGGCTTTCGATTGGGGGCCGCGCCCAAAGTGGCTGCTGGGTAACCCGTCGAAAGTGAGTCTAATAAGTGATAACCTAAGTAGATTAGAATATAATCTCTAATTAAGATAATTGTGCCTCACACATGGGACGAGTGCTAACATAGACTCGACATGCTGTGAGAAGGCCTGAAATGGCAAACTGCTATCCTTGTCTTCACGAGAGGATGTGTGGGTCCACATGAGGCTTGGATGGGCCGGAAGCTCGGATTAGGTTGCCAGGGTGACCCAGTGTATGGGGCCGGGACCTATGAAGACTTGCCATGGTATCCATACCAGGTTGTGTGATGACACTTGTCCCTGCGTTCGCTAGTGTGTTGTCGTTTGTCTTGTTAGGAGTACCTTTGTGAGTCGTCCTTTTGTCTATGCCCTTGTGAGTGTCGGTTTCATGTTAGACCTTGGGTGGAGATGGCTCAGTCTTGTGGATGCTCTCTTGGACTCTTGTTTTAGCTTTGATTATGTTCAGCTGGATCCTGTTCTTTTCAAGGATCGTTTATGTATTATTAACCGGTGCGGTCGCTTGTATATTGTTTATGTATCGCCTTGATGGCTGGATTGTATGGTGTAACCTCTTGTATTCTTAACTTTATTAATTATCAGAGGGGTCTTGCAGTTGAGCAGACCCGGAGATGTAGCCCTTTAGGGGTGAACTCCGAGATCATTATGGTGTTATGTGATGTATTCTCTTATGTTTCCTTTATTCAGCTTTATCATGTATGATTAACTTATGTTAGAATGGTTAAGTGGATAATTGGAATTAACTATAAATACTTATATTCAGTTCTTCTTGAATGCCATGTTGATCGAATGCTTAAGTAGTTTAGATGAGATTTAGCGTTGATGCCTGTATGTAATCGTCTTTTAAAATGCAATAAGTTGGAATATGAAAGAATGTAACTTAGAGTAGTGAATTATACTCAGTTGTTGTTAAGGAATTTAAATATGCTTGGAAAGATCTCTTATGTTATGATGAAATCCTAGTGTATTAGAATGTTAGATGTATGGTTGGTAATTTTAAATGAAAAGCTTGAATGGAAATTATGAATGGATCTTAATGGATGAATCTTTGTTGTGATTTATATTTCCGTCCTTTGAAAGAAAATTATCCTGATTAAGAATTATCTCGTTGTTAAGATAATTAGCTTATTGGATTAATTGTGTGAGTAAATGAATTGTGAAATTTAAGTAATCTCGTTGGGAAACTCTTTAGGTGTTAGTTGATGTCTTCCGCTATGTAATCTGAATCTTTGATATCATGTTGCATCTTATGTGTTGTAACTTTAAAAAAATAAATTATTGCACTCTATTCGTGTAATTTTGGCTTATCCCTTCGGGGTTTCCTGGCGGGGCATTACACTTTCCTACTGGTATATCAAAGCCAAAATATTTTCTACCAATACCGGGTACTTGCTTAATAATGTACAACATTAAACATACAAGTAAATTTCCAAATCTAAAGGTTCCTTTCTTATCTCCCTTTATCTTCTTCAGATTGTCTATTAATTCATGTTTGAGCCATTAACACACATTTATTCTAGCATTATCATTTACCATGTCATATGCACTTTCGATACATAAGCTAGATACTAGGTTTAACCTATTTGCATGTGTAGCTTTGTAGCCTAAAATCACACTGACAAATCTGACATTTATATCCTTCACATCATTTACCCTTAGAGACCTTTTATCAAATGTTGCATCGGTTAGATCTATCACTATGTCATTTGAGACACTTTTAGTTCTGTCAGGTTTGCTGTCGATGGAAGGTAACCCTGTTATTGCCTTAACGGCTTCTTTGGTGATCTTATGAATTGAATCCAACCAAAAGAATTCACCATAGACTCTGCTTAGGACTATTCTTATCACATCTTCAAGAAAATTAGGAATACTAAGAATATCCACAAAACCTAGGGTTTCTATTACCTTGTGTTCCGGTTTGATATTGCCATTTTCATCACAAATCACAGTCCGATACATGTTCTTGATTTCATCATCTCCTAGTTCCTCTATGTGACAATGTATGTATATCCTAGGGTCTTCAGCATATACTACTCCCTTAGGAATTTGAGAAAATGCACCTAGGGTATCATCTTTCTTTGCTATTTTGGGAACAAGCTTGAATACGGGTCTAGGGCGCTTGATAAGTTTGATGTCATGCCCAAAATTTAGGGCAAAAACGGAACGATTTTTTTTTTTAAATACTAATTAATTAACAAGTTCGCTCACACGACAAGTGTTAATGAATTTGCCATAACTATATTCGAGCTAATTCTGAAACGAACCAAGCATCGATTATTGTTTAATTATATTTGCGGAAATCTAACTGGTCTAATTTTATCTCCACGAGATACCTAGTCATTAAATTTTATTAAAATCAATCACGTTAAAGAAATAGAGGAGGAAAATTAATTCAATCTTCAATATGACTATATAGTCTAAACATCCTTTTTTAAATTTTAATGCTCTAATTAAATTAACTAGGGCAAAATTAAGCATTTATCACATTAAATACATTTGAAATTATAATACTAAGGTTTATTCTTAAAATTGTATATTTCTCTTTCTTTTACTTCCTATTAGGAATCATGCGGAGGTATTTATATATTTAAATCTCTATTAAATACTTACTCCAAAAAAATTACAACCGATATATATATATATATATATATCCTTTAAAGAAATAATAACTAACCAATATAATAGTCAATATTTTTCCAACCCTAATTAGGGATCTATTTTTTTATATATATATATTAAACAACTCTAAACTATCATAATATTTTTATTTCATTTACCCTAGCCCTACCTGGGCTAGGGTTTAATCTCTTTGTTTTTATTACCACCAAATTTCCACAGGGCCGAACCCCCATGGCGGCGGCCATTTTTTTTTGTTACAGGTTTTGGTGAAGGGTGACGGGCCGAGGGCGCCACTGTGTGAACGCACAGTGGCGGCGCGACACCACTGTGTGTCCACACAGTGGGAGCCGCTGGCGGCTCACACCACTATGTGTCCACACAGTGGCGGCTGCGGCCGACACTGTGTGTCCACACAGTGGGAGCCGAAGCGGCCTACACTATGTGTACGCACAGTGAAAGCCACACGGCCCACACTGTGTGCACACACAGTGGGGTCCGCGAGCAACCAAAATCCTTTTTTTTTTTTTATTATTATTTTAAAAATATATATATATATATATATATATATATTTATATAAATTTATAAATATAAAAGTTATAAGGGTGAAAATATACAAATATATTTTTTTCCAATAAGATTTACATGCAATTTTTTTTTTCTTTTAAAACAAAATAACAAGGAAAAACATCATGTAAAATCAAATTACATGCGCATATATATATATATATATATAATTGGTATATAAACTTAGGCTCTTTTTCTTTATTTATTTTAATTGCTGATAAAAGAATGAAGCAAATCTATTGTTAAGCTTTTTATCAACACTAATTAGAAATACAATTTAGAAATACAATTTAAGAAATGCTATTTAGAAATACAATATACTTTTTTATAATAAATAGATTCATTGATTTCTCAACTAATAAAACAACTAATTTATTTACATGTTAACAACAAATACAAATCATGATTTTCTGCAATTAAATTGGAGATAGATTCTCAGCTAAAAGGAAGAACTCAGATTTAAATAAAATTGATTTTTATTTTTTTTTATATTACAAAAGAAGCTTTTGCATGCAAATCAAACAATCCCTTTACTTTTCAAAATAGAAATAGAAACATATCTGGCTTTTTACAACTCTTTCAATATTCTGCAAATATTACAAGATGTTTCTTTATTTAACTACAATATTAAATCTCATGCCCTATCTCAAAAATTACAACTTGCTTCTCATTCAACGAACGAGGTATTTTTCTACTAACAAATTTAAACAAATAACTACAAATGGATTTAAGTATCTTCAACAATAATCTTCTGCATCTTTTCACTGTTCCTATTCTCTTCTCCTGACTTTTCCTGCATAATAAAATACAATATGACCACGGAGTGCTCACCTCCCAGCCTAGGCTAACTGGTAGCCACCCCCGAGCTCGGAGAACCAATTCCTAGATGGGTAACAAACAGGCAAACACATAGAAGGCAAAAATACATACAGATTTTCAGACACACTCCCAACTTGGCTTCACAGCACCACACTTTGGTGATGATCTTTTCAAGGGTGGTAGTGGACCAATACCCTGAGGAGAACTGCAAGTATGGAAAAACAAGTAGCCACCTCATTGCACAATAAATGTATCAAGAATCTCAACCCCATATTCCTTATGCCCCCCAAAGACATTCTAGCCTTATATCCCTCCTTATGACCCCCATTGCACAAACAGGCCATGCGGCAAGGGTCACACAAAGATCCATTGTGATCACTCTCAAAACGAGAGTCTCTCACTCGAGGGTTGTCATTGCTACCACCCACAAGATCCTCTTCTCTCCCAAGAGTAAGAGGTCTTGAGAAAACTCCCAAAACACAACAAGCATAATGAAGGATTTTCAAATGAAATTCTAAAACAAGACATACACAAAAACACAGATTTCTTTCACCATTCATACACTCAAACACATGCAAGAAAATAACCATTTTAAGGAATGATCAAACCAACCTTAATCTGCCCAATGGTAGTTTTTGAAATTTGAGGAAGAGCTGCCCAATCCACGAATCTTTTTCCTTCTACCCTTAGTCAATTTTTCTATTCCAAACTATTATTTTCTTTTCAAAATTTCTCTTGTCTCCAAAAATGGAGAGTGGGTGATTACCCTCCAATTCCCAAAAATCTTGCTTAAGAAGCCCATTCTCTAAGTTCTCACAAGTTTCTAAAAACCAAAAAAAAGAAAGAAAAGCAGAATGCAAAAAGACTCTCATTCCAAAAGGAAAAATCTCAATTAGATTTAAACTTCTAATTTTCAATTTTCGCACAACTCAGAAAAGCCAATTTTTAAAGCGTGAAAAAGATCATTAAAAAGTAGAAACTTGCCTAAAATTACCCCTAACCCCTAGGTATACCTTATGGGCTTTAGGAAACCCTATTAAACTACCCCTAGGTGTTCATTTAACCCATTTTAAATCCCTCTGAAGTTTATTTTCGGGTCAAACATACGTTGACCACTCCAAAGATTATATTCCCAAAGTATTTATGACAACGCATTATATTATTTAAGAAAAACTATAGTTAAACACTTTCCCACCAAGAGACACAAATAAAACATTTAAATTTAAATCCACACATGTGTCAAGTGACACAAATAAAACACTTTTACAAATTAAAACATGGAATTGTCTCTTGTGGTTGTTTACACATTAAATTTAAATAACACTTAACACTCATGCAGCATATACTATTACGAATAAAATACAACACAAACGGGGTGTTGTCTCTCCAAATAGACAAACCCTGGCTTACGAACATACATAAGTCTAGGTTTGGTTCTCCGTAATTTTCCATGGTCACATGGTAAATTTCCTGCGCATCTCATTTAACACATTAGTACTTTCAAATATCCACATATAATATAATTCAAAGGAATAACAATACACATCATCACTTGGATACAATTTTCATCAGCACAGATTAAATACATCTTTTGTCAAGCAAAGTTCTCATAAACAATTTCATCCCAATTCACATAAACTTAACCATACATCATAGTTCTATTATCATAGCAAAGTCCTGCAAATTAAATAACGACATCTATCATTGCAATATCATCCTATCTAACAATCATGCAGTGTTCTATCTCATAAAGCATACAAGTAAATCATCAAAACATAGCAATGTTATCCAAATCCTGAAATCATGTAAGTTCTAAGTCTCAAAATGCATCAAAATAAAGTATCCATAATAGTCTAAATATAAAATCCACTGAATGTCTGACTGAGTCGAGGTGAGGCCTCACATCCTCCCCCTCTAGGCATGAACTTCCTCCTGGAGTTCATCAAAGAGGTGGGGGTATTCTGATCTCATACGTGTTGCGTCCTCCCATGAAGCCGTAACCTCATCATAACAATCCCACTGGACCCTAACCTGGTCCAGCTCTCGACCTCGAAGGGCCAATGTCCGGCGTGCCAAAATGCGAATGGGCTCCAAAGCTAGTTGCCCGTCCGACTCCACCTGCAAGGCATCCCAATCTAAAATGTGAGACTCTTCATAGATATATTTTCTCAAAACTGAAACATGAAACACATCGTGGATGCGTGACAGGCTAGGTGGCAAAGCTAAACGGTAGGCAACTGGGCCTATCCTCTCAAGAATCTCAAAAGGTCCTACAAAGCGAGGTGCGAGCTTAGAACCCTTTCCGTAACGAATTGGACTCTTATGCGGTCGCACTCTCAAGAAAACTCTGTCTCCAACCAAGTAGCTATGATCTATCCTCTTTGCATTAGCATATTTCTTCTGTCTATCCTGAGCCTCTCTGAGACGCTGCCTAATCAAATCCACCTGCTATTCCATATCTCGAACTAACTCAGGACCAATAGCAACTCTATCCTCTATGCGATCCCAACTCAAGGGCGTCCTGCAAGGCCTGTCGTATAATGCCTGATAGGGTGGCATCCCCAAAGAAGTGTGATGCCCATTGTTATAGGCAAACTCCACTAAGGGGAGATACTCTTCCCACCGGGTCTGATGATCCATGACGTACATGCGAAGCATATCCTCTAACACCTGATTGACCCTCTCTGTCTGACCATCTATCTCTGGGTGATAGGCTATACTGAAATTGAGCTTAGTGCCCATAGCTGCCTGCAATGACTTCCAAAAGGAAGAGTGAAAAGAGAATCCCTGTCAGAAATAATCTTGCGGGGCACGCCATGAAGTCTTTCCTGCGCATCTCATTTAACACATTAGTACTTTCAAATATCCACATATAATATAATTCAAAGGAATAACAATACACATCATCACTTGGATACAATTTTCATCAGCACAGATTAAATACATCTTTTGTCAAGCAAAGTTCTCATAAACAATTTCATCCCAATTCACATAAACTTAACCATACATCATAGTTCTATTATCATAGCAAAGTCCTACAAATTAAATAATGACATCTATCATTGCAATATCATCCTATCTAACAATCATGCAGTGTTCTATCTCATAAAGCATACAAGTAAATCATCAAAACATAGCAATGTTATCCAAATCCTGAAATCATGTAAGTTCTAAGTCTCAAAATGCATCAAAATAAAGTATCCATAATAGTCTAAATATAAAATCCACTGAATGTCTGACTGAGTCAAGGTGAGGCCTCACATCCTCCCCCTCTAGGCATGAACTTCCTCCTGGAGTTCATCAAAGAGGTGGGGGTATTCTGATCTCATACGTGTTGCATCCTCCCATGAAGCCGTAACCTCATCATAACAATCCCACTGGACCCTAACCTGGTCCAGCTCTCGACCTCGAAGGGCCAATGTCCGGCGTGCCAAAATGTGAATGGGCTCCAAAGCTAGCTGCCCATCCGACTCCACCTGCAAGGCATCCCAATCTAAAATGTGAGACTCATCATAGATATATTTTCTCAAAACTGAAACATGAAACACATCGTGGATGCGTGACAGGCTAGGTGGCAAAGCTAAATGGTAGGCAACTGGGCCTATCCTCTCAAGAATCTCAAAAGGTCCTACAAAGCAAGGTGCGAGCTTAGAACCCTTTCCGTAACGGATTGGACTCTTATGCGGTCGCACTCTCAAGAAAACTCTGTCTCCAACCAAGTAGCTATGATCTATCCTCTTTGCATCAGCATATTTCTTCTGTCTATCCTGAGCCTCTCTGAGACGCTGCCTAATCAAATCCACCTGCTGTTCCATATCCCGAACTAACTCAGGACCAATAGCAACTCTATCCTCTATGCGATCCCAACTCAAGGGCGTCCTGCAAGGCCTGCCGTATAATGCCTAATAGGGTGGCATCCCCAAAGAAGTGTGTTGCCCATTGTTATAGGCAAACTCCACTAAGGGGAGATACTCCTCCCACCGGGTCTGATGATCCATGGCGTACATGCGAAGCATATCCTCTAACACCTGATTGACCCTCTCTGTCTGACCATCTGTCTCCGGGTGATAGGCTGTACTGAAATTGAGCTTAGTGCCCATAGCTGCCTGCAATGACTTCCAAAAGGAAGAAGTGAAAAGAGAATCCCTATTAGAAATAATCTTGCGGGGCACGCCATGAAGTCTAACAATGTCTCACAAGAACACATGTGCTACTGCTGGAGCTGTGAATGTAGTACGAACTGGTGAAAAGTGAGCTACTTTTGTCAACTTGTCAACTGTCACCAAGATAGCATCATGGCGATGAGAAGACATAGGAAGACCAATGATGAAATCCATGGATATAGTATCCCACTTCCACTCTGGTATAGCATGAGACTGAAGCAACCCACCGGGATGGCGGTGCTCCGCCTTTACCCTCTGACACTCGAGGCATCGAGCTACTATCTCAGCAATGAGCTGCCGCATTCTCGGCCAATGATACAATTGCCTCAAGTCAGCATGCAACTTCTTAACCCCGGGATGCACTGCATAAGGAGCTCTACGAGCCTCCGTGACAATGAACTCTCGCAACCCTCCGGAGGAAGGTACATAAATGCACCCTCTGTGGCATAATAGTCCATCAGACTCCAAAGAATAATCCACATATTTTCCTTCTAGAGTAACCTGAGATCGTATTACCTGACAAACCCCCTGCATACCATCCATCCTCTGACAAGTGCTGTAGTATACGGTCTCTCAAGTCCATGCCCATGGATATGGTGTAAACCTCGTGACGTGTCCTACTCAAGGCATCTGCAACTACATTTTCCTTTCCCTTGATGTAGTGGACATCAAAATCATATTTGCACAAGAACTCCATCCATCTCCTCTGACGTGCATTAAGGTTCGGCTGAGTGAAGATGTACTGAAGACCCTGATGATCTGAATGCAACTCGAAGTGATGTCCTAAAAGGAAGTGTCTCCACCTCACAAGTGCATGCACTACTGCTGCGAGCTCAAGGTCGTGAGTGGGATAATTAAGTTGATGAGTCTTAAGTTTCCTAGACTCGAAAGCTATGGCCCTACCATCCTGCATAAGAACTGCCCCTAAACCCTCTAGTGAAGCATCTGTACAAACCATGAAGTCAGTTGTAGGATCTGGTACAACAAGGATAGGAGTGCTAATAAGTGCCTTCTTGAGTTCCTGAAAGGCCTTCTCGCACTTCTCTGTCCACTCAAATTTCTTCCCTTTACGCTGAAGAGAAGTAATAGGGTGTGCGACTCTGGAGAAACCCTCGACAAAACGTCGGTAATACCCTGCTAAGCCCATAAAACTCCTGACCTCTGTCACACTGGTAAGCACTAGCCAATCCATAATAGCCCTAATCTTTGATGGGTCAACTGAGATCCCATCATCGGAAATAACGTGCCCAAGGTACTTAACCTCAGACCGAAAGAAAGCACACTTCGATAGGCTGCCAAACAACTGATTATCCCGCAAACACTGCAATACCTGTTTTAGGTGCTCCTCATGCTCCTTCTCATTCCGAGAATATATCAGTATATCATCGAGGAACACAACAACAAAACGGTCCAGAAAGGTACGGAACACCCCATTCATGAGGCTCATAAAAACTGCTGGTGCATTCGTAAGTCCGAACGGGACTACGGTAAACTCATAGTGACCATATCTAGTGCGAAATGCGGTCTTGTGGATATCACTTTCCACTATTCTCAACTGATGGTATCCTGACTTCAGATCTATTTTGGAAAAGACTTTGGCACCCTGAAGTTGGTGGAATAAATCATCAATTCTGGGCAAAGGATATCGGTTCTTGATGGTTACTTTATTTAGCTATCGATAATCTATACAGAATCGGAGAGATCCATCCTTCTTCTTAACGAAGATGACTGGTGCACCCCAAGGGGATACGCTAGGACGAATATGACCCTTCTCAAGGAGTTCCTCAAGCTGTATTTTAAGTTCATTTATCTCATTTGTGGTCATCATATAAGGTGCTCTGGAAACTGGCTTGGCTCCTGGTACTAGGTCTATATGAAAATCAATTTCTCTACGGGGAGGCATTCCCGATAACTCTGAAGGAAAAACATCTGAATATCCCTTAAGGATAGGATGGTCATCGAGCGATGTTTCTTTTTCTTCCTCTTCTCCTCTGTCACTGATAGTGATAGCAAAAAGCTGACATCCCTTCCGCATGCTCCGCTTAAGCTGCATTGCGGAGATCATACGAAGAGACATGGGCCTCTGAATCCCGGTAATAACTACGGGCGAACCATGATCATCCTCACACTCGATCTTTCTCAAGCGGCAATCCATCTTGGCTCTGTGGGCATAAAGCCAATCCATGCCAAGTACGATTCCGTAAGATCCAAGTGGAGTCACTCTAAGGTCTACTAAAGTGGTTCTCTTGCCAATCTACAGCTGACATGCCCTAACCTCTGATTCCACTGACACTCTAGCCCCTAAAGCTAATTCCACTTCCCAACTGACACCATGTCTAGTTGCCACTAGCCCGCAACGCTCCACAACCAATGGAGATATAAAGGAGTCAGTAGCTCCTGAATCAAACAAAATAGATACATTGTTATGTTTGATTATACCTGAAGATTCGATAACCGTGGCCTGATGCTCAGCCTGGCGGTTGTCGACCGTTGCGAATACTCTATGGGACCTGCCCATATTACCAATTGTCGGCTCTGAAGCGGCCATCCGCTGACTCCCTGCCACCTGTCCCTGAGGGCAATCCCTCGCCATATGCCCCATGGCTCCACATGTAAAGCAAGCACCCCGTGCCTGAAACTGGGCACCCTGAGGCCTAGAGAATGCCTGACCTCCTTTCCTACTGGATCCGCTGTACCCACCCCTGGAGGACTGTTGAGTCCTCGCCGGCTGTGTGCACTGCCCCTATGCTCTCTGATCTCGTTTCTGTCCCTGAGTCTGCCACTGCTTGGGCTTGGAGCCCTGCTGATACTGTGGAGGCTTCTGCCTTTGGTTCTATGGTGTCTGTTGTGGAAGAAGGGGTTTGGAGAACCCTTGAGAATTTCGGTTGTTTCCTTTCCAATGTGGTTTCTGGAATCCATAAGTCTGAGGTGCGGGATTTCGGTTCTGAAATCGATCCCTATTGTCCTGTGGTCTGACCTGTATTTCCTCGACAATCAGTGCCTTCTCTACAGCAACCCGAAGGCTCTCTGGAGCGGACATCCTAACAGGCCCGGCTATACCGGCATTTAATCCCCTGATGAAGCGGTTTACAAGAAGTTTCTCATCCTTAAGATAATCTACATAAGGCAACAACTCAAAGAATTTACTCTCATACTGGGTTAATGACAAGCCCTTTTGTTGGAGATCATGAAATTCGTCTATACGACGCTGCCTGAAGTGTTCTGATAGGTACCTCTCATGGAACCTCTCTGTGAATATCTCCCAAGTGAGAGTATCAGGAACTAATCCGCATTTGTACTCTTCCTGTCTCCACCAAGTGGAGGTTGTCCCTCTCAGAAGATGAACTGCAACACGTGCTTTCAAGTTGCTCTCATAAGAACGCAACGCAAAGCACCTCTCAAGACTCAGAAGCCATGCCTCGGCCTCTACTCCATCTGTAGACCCTCCGAAGGATGGTGGTTGGAGGCGCATGACCTCCCTAATGAGATCCCCTGGATCTCGACGAGCTCTCTCAAAAAAAACTGGTTCCACCGCTGGAGGTGGTCCTGGCATATGCACAGACTTTGGCTCATTACCACCCTGACTCTCTACAGGAATCGGAGCTGGGCTCCTGCTTCGTTCTCTATCAACAGATCTATGACTCCCAGAGTCACGACTTCTAACCTGAGGGTTCTCTGCTGGGATCCTTTCCTGAACTATGCCAATAAGATTCTGAATGGCTGCTAACAGGTCTCGGTTAGGTTCATTTGGTTGTTCGGGAGGTGCTCCTGGGTTCTCCTCTGGAACCGATGCCTCCCTCTCTACCTCTTCGCGTGCTATGCGCACACGTCTAGGACCCCGTCCGCGCTTGCAAGCTTGTCGCGTCGTTGGAGGCATCCTATGAGGAAAATAAGGCAAAGTAATTAATTAATTTCTTTTAGAATAATATTAATTCAATTAAATTCAAAAGTCTGATAAAATCAATTTAACAAAATAATTTTAAATATTCTAAGGCGAAACGTAAGTGGAGTAAGGTTCCTAGTGTGGAAACCTTGCTCTGATACCAAAATGTCATGCCCAAAATTTAGGGCAAAAATGGAACGATTTTTTTTTTTAAATACTAATTAATTAACAAGTTCGTTCACACGACAAGCGTTAATGAATTTGCCATAACTATATTCGAGCTAATTCTGAAACGAACCAAGCATCGATTATTGTTTAATTATATTTGCGGAAATCTAACTGGTCTAATTTTATCTCCACGAGATACCTAGTCATTAAATTTTATTAAAATCAATCACGTTAAAGAAATAGGAGAGGAAAATTAATTCAATCTTCAATATGACTATATAGTCTAAACATCCTTTTTTAAATTTTAATGCTCTAATTAAATTAACTAGGACAAAATTAAGCATTTATCACATTAAATACATTTGAAATTATAATACTAGGCTTTATTCTTAAAATTGTATATTTCTCTTTCTTTTACCTCCTATTAGGAATCATGCGGAGGTATTTATATATTTAAATCTCTATTAAATACATACTCCAAAAAAAATACAACCAGTATATATATATATATATATATATATATATATATATATATTAATCCTTTAAAGAAATAATAACTAACCAATATAATAGTCAATATTTTTCCAACCCTAATTAGGGATCTATTTTTTTATATATATATATTAAACAACTCTAAACTATCATAATATTTTTATTTCATTTACCCTAGCCCTACTTGGGCTAGGGTTTAATCTCTTTGTTTTTATTACCACCAAATTTCCACAGGGCCGAACCCCCATGGCGACGGCCATTTTTTGTTGTTGCAGGTTTTGGTGAAGGGCAACGGGCCGAGGGCGCCACTGTGTGAACGCATAGTGGCGGCACGGCACCACTGTGTGTCCACACAGTGGGAGCCGCTAGCGGCTCACACCACTGTGTGTCCACACAGTGGGAGCCGAAGCGGCCCACACTGTGTGTACGCACAGTGAAAGCCGCACGGCCCACACTGTGTGCACACACAGTGGGGTCCGCGAGCAACCAAAATCCTTTTTTTTTATTATTATTATTATTATTTTAAAATATATTTTATATATATTTATAAATATAAAAGTTATAAGGGTGAAAATATACAAATATATTTTTTTCCAATAAGATTTACATGCAAATTTTTTTTTTCTTTTAAAACAAAATAACAAAGAAAAACATCATGTAAAATCAAATTACATGCGCACATATATATATATATATATAATTGGTATATAAACTTAGGCTCTTTTTATTTATTTATTTTAATTGCTAATAAAAGAATGAAGCAAATCTATTGTTAAGCTTTTTATCAACACTAATTAGAAATACAATTTAAGAAATGCTATTTAGAAATACAATATACTTTTTTATAATAAATAGATTCATTCATTTCTCAACTAATAAAACAACTAATTTATTTACATGTTAACAGCAAATACAAATCATGATTTTCTGCAATTAAATTGGAGATAGATTCTCAGCTAAAAGGAAGAACTCAGATTTAAATAAAACTGATTTTCTTTTTTTTTTTTATATTACAAAAGAAGCTTTTGCATGCAAATCAAGCAATCCCTTTACTTTTCAAAATAGAAATAGAAACATATCTGGCTTTTTACAACTCTTTCAAAATTCTGCGAATATTACAAGATGTTTCTTTATTTAACTACAATATTAAATCTCATGCCCTATCTCAAAAATTACAACTTGCTTCTCATTCAACGAACGAGGTATTTTTCTACTAACAAATTTAAACAAATAATTACAAATGGATTTAAGTATCTTCAACAATAATCTTCTGCATCTTTTCACTGTTCCTATTCTCTTCTCCTGACTTTTCCTGCATAATAAAACACAATATGACCACGGAGTGCTTACCTCCCAGCCTAGGCTAACTGGTAGCCACCCCCGAGCTCGGAGAACCAATTCCTAGACGAGTAACAAATAGGCAAACACATAGAAGGCAAAAATACATACAGATTTTCAGACACACTCCCAACTTGGCTTCATAGCACCACACTTTGGTGATGATCTTTTCAAGGGTGGTAGTGGACCAATACCCTGAGGAGAACTGCAAGTATGGAAAAACAAGTAGCCACCTCATGACACAATAAATGTATCAAGAATCTCAACCCCATATTCCTTATGCCCCCCAAAGGCATTCTAGCCTTATATCCCTCCTTATGACCTCCATTGCACAAACAGGCCATGCAGCAAGGGTCACACAAAGATCCCTTGTGATCGCTCTCAAAACGAGAGTCTCTCACTCGAGGGTTGTCACTGCTACCACCCACAAGATCCTCTTCTCTCCCAAGAGTAAGAGGTCTTGAGAAAACTCCCAAAACACAACAAGCATAATGAAGGATTTTCAAATGAAATTCTAAAACAAGACATACACAAAAACACAGATTTCTTTCACCATTCATACACTCAAACACATGCAAGAAAATAACCATTTTAAGGAATGATCAAACCAACCTTAATCTGCCCAATGGTAGTTTTTGAAATTTGAGGAAGAGCTGCCCAATCCACGAATCTTTTTCCTTCTACCCTTAGTCAATTTTTCTATTCCAAACTATTATTTTCTTTTCAAAATTTCTCGTCTCCAAAAATGGAGAGTGGGTGATTACCCTCCAATTCCCAAAAATCTTTCTTAAGAAGCCCATTCTCTGAGTTCTCACAAGTTTCTAAAAAACAAAAAAAAGAAAGAAAAGCAGAATGCAAAAAGACTCTCATTCCAAAAGGAAAAATCTCAATTAAATTTAAACTTCTAATTTTCAATTTTCGCACAACTCAAAAAAGCCAATTTTTAAAGCGTTAAAAAGATCATTAAAAAGTAGAAACTTGCCTAAAATTACCCCTAACCCCTAGGTATACCTTATGGGCTTTAGGAAACCCTATTAAACTACCCCTAGGTGTTCATTTAACCCATTTTAAACCCCTCTGAAGTTTATTTTCAGGTCAAACATATGTTGACCACTCCAAAGATTATATTCCCAAAGTATTTATGACAACGCATTATATTATTTAAGAAAAACTATAGTTAAACACTTTCCCACCAAGAGACACAAATAAAACATTTAAATTTAAATCCACACATGTGTCAAGTGACACAAATAAAACACTTTTACAAATTAAAACATGGAATTGTCTCTTGTGGTTTTTTACACATTAAATTTAAATAACACTTAACACTCATGCAGCATATACTATTACGAATAAAATACAACACAAACGGGGTGTTGTCTCTCCAAATAGACAAACCCTGGCTTACGAACATACATAAGTCTAGGTTTGGTTCTCCGTAATTTTCCATGGTCACATGGTAAATTTCCTGCGCATCTCATTTAACACATTAGTACTTTCAAATATCCACATATAATATAATTCAAAGGAATAACAATACACATCATCACTTGGATACAATTTTCATCAGCACAGATTAAATACATCTTTTGTCAAGCAAAGTTCTCATAAACAATTTCATCCCAATTCACATAAACTTAACCATACATCATAGTTCTATTATCATAGCAAAGTCCTGCAAATTAAATAACGACATCTATCATTGCAATATCATCCTATCTAACAATCATGCAGTGTTCTATCTCATAAAGCATATAAGTAAATCATCAAAACATAGCAATGTTATCCAAATCCTGAAATCATGTAAGTTCTAAGTCTCAAAATGCATCAAAATAAAGTATCCATAATAGTCTAAATATAAAATCCACTGAATGTCAGACTGAGTCGAGGTGAGGCCTCACATTTGATAACAGTAGAGTTTGCAATAAATTCAGGAGTGGATGAGGAAGCCATAGTTATAAATACCTCAAACTACCTTAGGGATGAGTGCTTGGATGAACTGCTTCACTTCTTCGCTAAGGATGCCTTCGCTCGGGAGTTTTCGCACTCTCGAAGATTTGAATGCTCGGTGAATGAAAAAGGAGCCAAAACACTTGCTTAATGTTATTTTCTCCAACTACCACATTTAATGCTTGCCGGTTAAGTTATAACTTAACTCATCTACCGGTAAAGAAGTAATTCAACTTCTCACCATCAATCGAGGGTATATTAGCATGTTTTTCAATTTGTTGCCAAACCCCCAAAGGATTTTCCTTTAGTTAGATGAAGAGTCTCCTGCCAGTGGAGTGTTACTCTATTCTGTCGGTGGAGGAGCATTCCCATCAACATTCTGATCTGACTTTCTGATCCACTGTTTTGAGAATTCTTGCTTTACTTCATCAACCTTTTCTTTACCTTTCAAGCTAGGACCTTTGTTGTTTGCCGGTGATGCCTTCTACAAAATTTAGTAATATGTCCAATCTTGTTACAAGCATAGCAAGTCACATTGTTTTTCTGAATAGCTTTCCCATATCCTAAGCCGGTATGTGTTCTTCATTGATTAGATAGGTGTCCAAATCTTCCACAAACACAACATCTTACATTCATTCTACAATTTTTTGAATTATGACCAACTTTGTTGCATTTAGAACATTGACCGGTGGGTGTACTAGTATTTTGATAATTTCTAGATCTACACTGATTTTCTCTATGACCATACTTGTTACAGTTAAAACATTTCCCATTAAATTTGTGAGCATTAGGTTGTCTTACTGGTTTGCTATGATTATGTTTGTTTGCAGTACCAGAGCTTTCACCAACTTCAAAGCCAAGGCCATTTGTATCACCATTAGGTTTCTGATTCTTCAGCATGCCATCAAGTTCTTCTAAACTTTTCTTGAATTTCTCCTTGTGTTGATTTGCAGTAGCCAATTCATTTTCCAAGAAGTCCTTCTATCTCATGAGTTCAGTTTTATCATGTTCTAAGTGAATTAGATCTGTCTTTAGCATATCATTCTCATGACCGAGTCTTAGATTTTCATTTGCAACATCATTGATTCTTCTAGTCAAGTCATCTTCATTCTTCTTTCTATCTTCAATTTCTTTACAAAACCTCATAGTCATATCTTGCATCTCATTCTTTGTTGTACTGATTTCTTGTCTCAACTTGTTTACCAAATCATTAAGAGTTCCCTTTTCATCATTGTCATTCTGCATCTTTTCACAAAGTTCTCTTCTCTTGTTCCTTGCAATAGTGAAATTCTCTTGAAGTCTTTGAATGATATCCTGAGCAGCCCTCAAATCATCTTCAAGTTTGATATTCTTCACCTTTTCTGCATCATAGTCTGAAAGAGTTGTTTCCAATTGCTTTCTCAAGTTTTCCATCTCTATTGGTGAAAAGATCTTCCTCAAGCTGTTAGGCTTTTGAAAATAGAGGACCAGGCTTTGATGTCAATTGTTAGGATTCCAAAGATATTGAGAGAGGGGCGGGGGGGGGGGGGGTGAATCAGTATCTAACCGATTGGATAATTTTCTTAACTTATAACATGAAAAGCATATTAAAACTGTGTACCGGTAAACCAAAAATAATGCAGTAAATAAGAATAGCAACAACAACATAAGAGACACACCATAACATAATATTTTAATGAGGAAACCCGGTGTGGGAAAAACCTCGTTGGGATTTGTGACCCACAATATTCGCTTACTGGCCAATAAGGGAATATTACTGTCTACAACAGGGGCCTGCACATGTAGGAAGGCCAAGTGCCTAGAGCTCACTGCTTAGTTACAAAAGAAGTCACACTGACTTACAAAATTGGATTATACAAATCCAATGTCTTGTACTGCTTCAGATCAACATCTTCTATGCCAGATTTAGTACTAGTTTAAGCTCTGCAATATACATAAACCCTTATCCTAATAATTCGCACATTAGGTTTGCTATATTCTTTCTCATACTTCTCTCTTTAAATGGGATCCAAGTTGGTTGTTTAAGCTTTTCTCTTAGCTCATTTGCTTTGGTGACATAATCTTGGATTGTATCAAAATTCTTGGGATCCAAGTTGGTGAGCTCATTGTCAATCTTGTAATCTCTGATTTCATCAACTTGACCATACAATTTTTGAAACATATCCCAAGCCTCTTTGATTGTAGTACACTTCTCAATGTGAAAAATGAGGTCATCTGATACATACTTACGCAAAGTTCCAAGAGCCATGAAATTTTTAGTGAGCCATTCCAATTATGCATTAGGATCAGCCTTAGGATCAGGTGGTGCTATTATTGTTCCATCTATGTAATGCGTGAGACCTTTTTCCATTAATTTGTTCCATACTTTAATTTTCCAAGATGCATAATTATGCTCTGATACCATGTGAGATTTTGCCAAGATCAATGGCACAATGAAACGTATAAAAGAGAGACAAAAGTATGACAAGAACAAACTGTATTCTCATTAATATACAAATAATCAACTAGATTAACCAATACAATGAATATGAGCCTGCTTATATAGGCAAGGCCATATGGATATACGAGCACACAATCATGACATGTGGCTCAATGAGAAATAAGGGTAGGTAAGAAATACTAGGGGTAGGTAGGAGAAATAATATAATATTCCACAAGAGGTGGATGACCCACCGAATGTAATATAATATAATATTTTGTTGCATCGGCGATAGGGCCATCAGCGTGGTGAGTGTTAGCAAGAACAGAGAAACGGTTCACATAGCCCAGATAGTTGCCAAACGACGGTCTTGACAGCAGGTTAGGAGTCGCATAGGCGTTACGACGATTTTTCACTTGCAGAGCCATGTTTTTTTTCATCTCGTGTTATTCTTATCCACAATATTAATTTAATATAAAATAAATAATTAAATTAAAATATAAAAGATATATTTAATTTAGCTGCAGAAGAAAACCACACCCTCTACATATTTCTTAATTTAGCTTATATGCAAAAGAAAACTACACACCTTCTGCATTAAAGAGACAATTCTAAATAGAAGTATTATTTTTCAATTTTATTTTATTTTATTTTATTTTCTACAATATTTTATTTTTATATTATGTAATTTGAATATTATTTAAGTATTTATTTCAATTGTATATAATTAATTAAATTATAATGTTAATATATTATAAGTTTAAATTAAATCATAAATATAGATTTTTGAAATAATCTAAATCTTTATATAAAGACTAAATTAGTTTTTACTATATTTGAACTACAAATCAACAACTCGTAAACTTAACAAAAACAAAAAAAATGACATTACCATGAATGTTTGAACTAAACAACCAATTTAGATTTCCATATTTGTACTCATAATACCTTGAATTATCTACCCTATATATATACATATAAATTATATATCTTTTTCATTAAAACCCAACACACTCGTTTTGAAGTGTGATGGCTTCTATCATGATTACAATATTACCTGTTTTCTATCCACTCATGATGTATATTCCTCCCCCAATGTTTTTCCCCATATGTTTGCCTAGAACACTTATGTGGGCAAACATATTTTATGGCCTCATCAAGAGAGGACCTCATTGTTTTCTCTACAATTACCCACAACTCATGGCTGCTCTAAGTTATGTAAGGCATGTTCTACAATTTTATTTCTTATTAGGTTATTGTTTTATTTTGCAATCATACAAATCTTTGATGACAGATTTGAACTTAGGTAATTGGGTTTTGTTTTGTAGGAATTTGTGATCAACCAGAAGAAAAAAAAAAGTCTGATTTTCACATAATTAAGGAGATTGTATTGATAGGAATACAATAAAGTGGTTGTTTGGTCAGAGACACATGGAGTTTAAGAAACAAACTGATGATAGACAATCTTAGTTTAAGAAACAAATTGCTACACAATATATGCTAATTTTGGGTTTTATGGGGTTCTTTTCTTTCTTGGTTTTAATTAATCTGTGTAATTTTAAAAATATATTTATTTATTTTACTTTCTGGTTTGGTATGCTTGGGCATCAAGATTGAAAGAGAATTGAAGTATTATTTAGAAACATGTATTAAATATATATTTATTTAAATGAGTATGTTTTTTATGTTCTAAGGATTTGTGTATTTTATATTAATTGGTTATTTTTAAAGAAACGAATCACTTACTGTTTACTATGTTATAGTATCAATTGTAGCATTGAAGTGTTTTCTGGAAGATGGTGATTACAATTAATATTTTATGATTAGATCTAAAATTAGGAAAAGTTTGATAAATGATTTTTTCATTTGTTTTCTGTTTTATGTTAAATTCAAGTAGCTGAAATTAGTAAGCTTTAATATTATGGGTTTATTAAGATCAAATTCATGTTAAGAAAAAGAAGTTGGTTTGTGGGTTGGACATATATTAATGATACAATATCAATGTTATCAATGATGTAGTGTGATGAAGTGGATTGCTCTAGGATTGATCAAATGATTAGATAATTTAAATTGAATTGGGGTTTGTCCTTTAAATTTTTAACAATCTAATGTATAAACCACGCATTTCAAACTCAAATTGGTATGTAATGGTTCCTAGAAAAGGGGTCAATTTGATCCATTTTCATTAAATAAAAAAATAATTTTTTAAAGTACCATGAATAAAGATAACCAATAATTAATTAATTAAACACATTTATTTAATAAGTAATTGGAATTGGATAAAGTCTAATGTGACTAGGTGTGGATATATTTAAGTCTCTAGATTTTTATCCTTTTTGAAATGACAATGTAACGAAACAATGATGTTTCAAAGAAGAATAGAACAAAGTATCTAGAAATGTTCAATTCATTGGAAGGATAGGAATGACAATGAGGAGGGAGGTTGGTGCGATCCCTTCTTAAGATTCTGTTGATAGTTTTTATTGTCTTTTCATATCTGCTTGAGATCTTCAAGATTCAAAATGCTTTCATATAATATACCATTACACATCTCAATTTTTCAAATGTCTATATCAACAACAAACATATCAGTTCCTGCTCATCATCACCTAAAACAAATATACTTGTACAATTATGTAATGAATTTTGGAAACTCCTTACAAAACAAGCTATGGTGATGGACATGGTTGAGCCTCTTTGTTATACTTTCCAATCATTTATAAAATAATACTTTACAATTGAATTAGATGAAGCCTAAACTTGTACCTACATCCATGTAAATAGAGAGACAATTCGGAGTTTGGATGAATTGAAGCATACCCTTGCTCTTCTGGCCATTATAAAATGAAAAAAATAGGAACAAAAAAAGGGTTAGTCTACAAAAAGGCTGGCAGTAGAAGAGTTGGTACCCATTGCATAAAAATAGAAAAGAAAATATTCACCAATCTTAACACCAGAGTCAAGTTAAGAAATGGTTGAAGGGCCATTTTTTAACGATCATGCAAAAGCACTGGAGCTAGTATCTATTGGCTTCTACACTAGTTTATAGGATGCAAAAGACATCACATTCCCATTGAATCTTGAATCATATTAACAGGGAAACATGAAAAGCATTTTGCTCCCATTTTGGGACAAGCAGGAAGGACGCTAACAAAGGTTGTGGAATCTGGCTTTAAACCTGCCACTTGCATTTGCTTGAAAGTTTCTACAGCCTTTTCAATGAATCCATTTTGTACATATCCTGCAATCGTTGCAGTCCATGAAACCGCATTTCCTTGAGGCATCCTGTCAAACAATTGAAATGTCTTGTCTATGCTGGACCATAATTTGCAACATGTCAACCAGGGAAGTTGCAACTACAACATCTCACAAAATTCTTCAATACTTTATGCTTTAATGGATGTCCATGCCCTATTTCAAAGCTCCCATTTTGGCACAATCATGGAGGATGCTTGCAAAGGTTGTGGCATTTGGCTTTACACCTACCAATTGCATTTGCTTGAAATTTTCTAAAGCCATTTCAACAAATCCATGGAGTGCATATCATTCAATCACATTATTCCATGACACCACATTTCTTTCAGGTATAATCTCCACTTGTGTTTTCTTGAAAGATTCTAATGCCTTTTCAACAAATCTAGTTTAAGTTTATCCTGCAATCATGGCAATCCATGAGATCAAATTTCTTTGAGGTATTCTGTCAAACACTTCACATGCTTTGTCTGTGCCTTCTCCACATTTTTCATACATGTCTACCAAGGCAGTTGCTACTACAAAATCTGAAAATATTTCTCTATCCTTTATGCTTCGATGGATATCCATACCATGTTCCAAAGCTCCCATTTTTGGACAGCAGGAAGGATGCTAGCAAAGGTTGTAGAATTTGACTTCACACCTGCCAATTGCATTTGCATGAAGGTTTTTAAAGCCTTTTCAACATATCCATTTGTGTGTATTCCATGTGATCACATTTCTTTGAGGCATTCTTTAAAACAGTTCACTTGCCTTCTCAATGCTTCCACATTGTGCATATACTTCTACCAGGCCATTTGCAACTACAACATATGACAATATTTCTCTTTCCTTTGTGCTTTTATGGATGTTCATACCCTGTTCTAAAGCTCACAGGAAGAGAGGATGCTTTGAAAGGTTGTGGAATTTGGATTTACACCTGCCAATGGCATTTGCTCGAAAGTTTCTAGATCTTTTTCACCATACTCATTTTGTACATTTCACGCATTCAGACATTCCATAAAATCACATTTTTTTTGTGGCATTTTGTCAAACAGTTCACTTACTTTCTTCTATCCTTTATGCTTTGATGGATGTCAACGCAGTTCCAAAGCTCCCGTTTTGGCACGAGCAGGGAGGATGCTAGCAAAGGTAGTGGAAGTTGGCTTTATACCTGCCAATTGCATATGCTTGAAAGTCTTAAAATTTTTGCAGCAAATCCTGAAATCATTGCAGTCCATGAGAATTTGTCTCCTTAAGGCATCCTGTCAAACAATTAAGACATAATCGGATTTATTTCTAAAAGGTGCTAAAATCAATCACGCCCTATTTAAACCATCATTGGAAGACATTGTTTAAATCAAAACTTTTTAATATAATTCAAGAAACTGAAAATCCCGATCTCAAAAAACTTGCAAAACTTGCATGAGTTCCCGATGCTTCCAATTACTTAACTGGAGAAGTTGCCAAGTAATTTTTCTCTAAAATTATGGAACTTACAGATAATGGTAAGTAGAAGATGAGTTTGAAGGAAAACGTGTGAAGCAGAAGCACGAGAAACGGAGATCTGTCAAGGATAACGCCCATAATATATCAAAATAAATAATGGAATTTATAAATAAAAGAGATACTTCACAAGACAACTACATAACTTCTACATGTAAAAATAAAATAACAATAAAAAATATTATCAAAATTAGTTTTTGAATGTTTAAACCAAACAACCAACTTAGATATCAATATTTTCATCTTAATTTTGAGTTAATTAATTTTTATTAAAAAATTATACCTTAGTAAATAATTAAATTTAGAATTAAAAGATATAGTTAGTTTATATGTAAAAGAAAATTATATATCTTTATGTAAAAACAACTTTAAATAGAAGAGCTATTTATTTTTTAAATTATTTTATTTACTTTCAAAAAATGCTTTTTCCATAAAATAATGATTATATAATTGGAATATATTTAATAGCTATTTCAATTGTATTTAATTAATTGAATTATAATTTATATTGATAATAATTATTATTAACAATAAATGATGAAAATAGATTTTCAAAAGAATCCAAATCTACATAAGACTAAATTATATTTTTTATATTTAAATTGTAAATCAACACTAAAACAAAAACAAAAACAAAAAAATCATATTACCAACTTAAATTTTCATATTTTTCTTCATAATTTATATTTATTTAAAAAATAAATATTTTAAATTAGAAATAAAAGATATACTTAATTTAGCTTATACGTAGAAGGTAGAAAATGATATCCCCTTTACATTAAGACAATTCTAAATAGAAGAATTTTTTTTATTCTTTTATTTTTAATAATATTTTTTAGTATATTAAATAATTTGAATATTATTTAAGTGTTTATTTTAATTGTATTTAATTAATTAAATTATAAATTTAATATATTATTATTTTAAATTAAATGATAAAAGAATCTAATCTCTATATAAGGACTAAATTAGTTTTTCTATATTTGAACTAAAAATCAACAACAGTAAACTTAACAAATCAAATTATTTAAGTATTTATTTTAATTGTATTTAATTAATTAAATTATAAATTTAATATATTATTATTTTAAATTAAATGATAAAAGAATCTAATCTCTATATAAGGACTAAATTAGTTTTGCTATATTTGAACTAAAAATCAACAACAATAAACTTAACAAATCAAATTATTTAAGTATTTATTTTAATTGTATTTAATTAATTAAATTATAAATTTAATATATTATTATTTTAAATTAAATGATAAAAGAATCTAATCTCTATATAAGGACTAAATTAGTTTTTGCTATATTTGAACTAAAAATCAACAACAGTAAACTTAACTATTTAAGTATTTATTTTAATTGTATTTAATTAATTAAATTATAAATTTAATATATTATTATTTTAAATTAAATGATAAAAGAATCTAATCTCTATATAAAGACTAAATTAGTTTTGCTATATTTGAACTAAAAATCAACAACAATAAACTTAATAAATCAAATTATTTAAGTATTTATTTTAATTGTATTTAATTAATTAAATTATAAATTTAATATATTATTATTTTAAATTAAATGATAAAAGAATCTAATCTCTATATAAGAACTAAATTAGTTTTGGTATATTTGAACTAAAAATCAACAACAGTAAACTTAACAAAAATATATATATATTATAAAAGACTGATTTGTAAATATTTGAACTAAACAACCAATTTAGATTTCCAATTTTTTATTCAAAATACCTTGAATTAGCTGCCCTATATAAATATTGTATAAACTATATATTTTTTAGTGTTTAAACCCCAACTCAGTTGTTTGGAAGTGTGATGGCTTCTATCATGATTGCATTGTTACTAGTTTTCTGGCCACTTACGTTGTGTATTCCTCCCCCAAGGTTTCTCCCCATATGTTTGCCTAGAACACTTATGTGGGCAAACATATTGTATGGCCTCATTAGGAGAGGAGCTCATTGTTTGCTCTACAATCACCCACAACTCATGGCTGCTCTAAGGTATGTTCTACAACTTTATTTCTTATAATGCTTTGATTTTATTTGTAATCATAACAATCCTTGGTGACAGATTTGAACTTGGACAATTGGCTTTTGTTTTGCTTTGATTTTATTTGTAATCATACCAATCCTTAATGACAGATTTGAACTTGGACAATTGGCTTTTTTTTTGTAGGTTTTTGTGATCAACCAAAAGAATAAAATAAAGTGGTTGTTTAGTTAGAGATCTGTAGAGTTTTTGCATGCCTTCTTATGGCTCTACATTCAAATTGATAGCTTTTATTGTCTCTTCTGATAACAGTATTCAGTTTTAGTTTTTAAATAGCAAATTGTAACACAATATATAACAATTTTTGGTTTGATGTGATCCTTTTGTTTCCTAGTTTTATGTAATCAGTTTTATGTAACTTAAAAAATATATATATTTATTTTATTTTTTGTTTTGGCATGCTTGGACATCCAGATTGAAAGAGAATAATGAAGTATTATTTAGAATATATTTATTTAAAAGAATATATTTTTATGTTCTAAGTATTTGCATATTTTATATTATTTTTTTATTTTTAAAGAAATGGATCATTTAATCTTTACTAGGGGTTCTGGAGTAAATGAATGTGCACTATTCATCAACTTAAAACTGAAATTCTAAGCTGTGTTTTTCAAAATTGTTAAGCCAAACTCATTCAATTCAGAAACAAAACAAGTCCTTAAAGATCATCTGGAATGGCTCTTCTTAATGTGTACCCTACACCCAATTTATGGTAAAATTTCAATTTTTTTATTTTCAGAATGAAGGTTATATATTACTTTTGTGTGAGATAATTTGAAAACTGTAATTTAAAATCTAAAAAATTCAGTTAAACATTTTCTACCCTAATTTCTAATACCTAGATTTCCACATCTCGCCTGGTAAATGAATTAAGTTATGCATAAATATCCAAATCTAGGTAACCAGACCAAGACTTTAATTTAAAATCCAATGAATTCAGTTAAACATCCAACTCAGAAACTGTAATTTAAAATCCAAAAAAATTCACAAAATCCTTGTTACTAGTACCTAAAGTTCTACATCTAGCCCGGTAGCCAGAGCAGAGACTATAGTTTATCCTCTTACCCAACCTTCTAAATCGATCCATAATGAATGCTCCAAACCTATTCCCGAAAGTATGATGAAATTTCCACCATTGAGAAAGAGAATTGCGATGGCCTGTTCAAAGTTGATGCTTGCGTTTTTCTTGGTCTGTTTAATGTTTGTCCAAATAAAGAGCGATGGACTCCATCATAATGCTCTTCAATCTGCCTGCAATATGACGTTGGATCCCAAATTTTGCATCTCCGCCATGACGACGTTTGCAGGGTCATGGCAGTGAGGCTCCAAAGATCTCGGAAGAATTGCGCTCAAGCTGACCATTGTCGAAGGTCGAAAAGTTTCCAAATTTCTTTCTGGACCGAGTCGGGAGGCAGTCACTCCACCGCAACTCGGTGCTCTCCAAGACTGCATCCAGCTGTTTGATCTGACTTTAAGTGATTTAGAGAAATCTCTGTTAAATGTCAGCAACTCTAACAGTAACTTTTTGGCGTGGAGGCAGGCATTTGATGTTGAGACTTGGCTGAGTGCAGCTCTGACCAACCAGGCCACCTGTTTGGAAGGCTTTCAGAAGGCCAGTGGAGGTCGACAAATAACTTTAAGTAGCAATTTGCATAATGTATCGCGGCTTCTCAGTAATTCTCTGGCGGCCGAGGCATAGGAGCTACCGAGCGGTCTCCTATCCTGGCAAGTCCTGCCCTGTTGTCCTCTCTCCTGGAACAGACAGAGCTATGGAGCTACGGCCCTAAAGCTAATCCAAGGTCGGTGAAAGTTGATTGGGATTGGGATGGAACCCTATTGCACCTTCTCAACGGTAGGACTTAACCGGTCGCCCTTCTTCTTTATATCTCGAATAGATATAAAGAAGGCGATAATTGAAATCACAGAGGGAGGGGGGGGTTAGAACGTAAAAACCCAGTCGATCAAGGCGTCGCATCTAGATCTCATGCCCCGCACATGAAACCACGTTGGGATCCCATCTTCCTCCCCGGCTATACAGGATGGGTGGTGGTCGTATCCCTTCTGCAAAGGCAGGTGATATGAGATTGATTGGATCAGAGGATGGATCGTCCGGTTACTCGACTTCTTAAACGAGATGGGTCGATGGTGGTCCTGAAAAGCCCTTATGCCGTATTTCGGGCAGAGATCAAATCATCCGTTCTTTCCGAACCTTCATCCTCCCGTACTCTAGCACCATTTTTTTTCACAGGTTTCACAAAGATGCATAAGGTGGAAGCATTGTCAGTAAATGACTTTTCCAAAACAATAATCTTATAAGCTAAGACATGAGAGAGGCCTTCAAATCTACAGAATTGTAATGCTAACTAACCTTGGTTTTCTTGAGCTCTCCAGCCTCCAGATTCGTGTTGCGAGGAATGGAAGTTTCCAAAATGGCTTACTAATTTTCGTGTTATAGATGCAGCTAATTCTGCGAGCATGACCAAAATCTTCGTGTTATACGAAAATCCATGACTTTTTGAAACCAGTTTAACTACAACCGAAACCTATATACATTGATATTGCAATTAGGCCTGGAGGTAATAGTAGAGGAAATCTGTAGAAAAAAGGGTGTACAAGTTAATGGAATCAACAGATTGGAGAAGCCATGTATCTTATAGGGTGAATGAAACAGACCCAGACCAGAAAGAAAATGTAGGTTACAAAACAAGGGGGGAGCAGCCATAAAATCATTGTGCTTTAAGTTTGGATTAGCCAATATAATATCACTTTTGGTGTGATGAAGAAATTGCATGGAGTAAATAGTGTGAGCATTTTCTGTGCAGGACTATGTTAATTGTTGGTGAGGTAGTTACAAGATATTTATAAAAAATTATGAAACTTTTTTTTAAACGTTGCAAAATAGTTTTCTTACAGACAACTATTTTTTCTTACAGCATTTGTTTTTATGAAATTAAATATTTAAACAGTTACAAATTCAATCTCGTATTTCCTCCAATACCTGTGATCAAAATCTTTGTCCAGATCTCTCGTTTTAAATCTGTTTCCGTTTTCTTTCACTCCATTTTTAGCACTAATTCTCCACAATCACAAAGTCAAGTCAAGATATGGTTTGGAGGGCCTGAAATGCACAAAAGAATTCAATACAACCCATGAAAGGCCATCATAATGGTGAAAAAGCAATGGAGACAGTATCTATTGGCCTATCCTAAACTTTTATTTAGATGCCTCTATACTAGTTTCTTGAAAAAAATCCCCATTGACACTCCTTAAAACATATTGATAGAAGAAATCATATTTCAAAAGACATCAAATTTCCAATTGAGGCTTGAATCATATTAATAGAATGCATGAAAAGTATGCATTGAAAATAGATGGAATTGAATAAAAATGCACTTAATATGCATGTAATTGAAAAATGTGTCACTTTTTCACATAGATCATGGGTTTTACTCATCAACATCAGCTCATATGTAGACAAGCATTCCTAATTTTCATTGTCATTCTTTTTTTTTTTTTAGAAGAAAATATCATTACAATATGACTCCAACCAACTCACCACTTCTAATGTTTCAACAAATTCCTAGATAAAATGTTAAAGAAAATAAGAGGGATGCCTTGGCTTGGTAAAGCTTTAGATCTATCACAATGAATTTATCTAGGACACCTTCATTTTAAATCCATCTAATGGATGCCTTGACCCTAAAGGCATCTAGGCCAACCCAAATTAAAATAATGGGACTCCTTAACCCTTTATCCCTTTGGTTACTTCAAATAGTTTAATAGCATACTTCAATTTGATATGTACATACTTAAAATGCTTTAGATCAAAAAGAAAAATCGGCAGTAGTTGATCAACAAACAAATGAGCATGAAATATATAAATAACATTAATCATAATCACATATCATAATTTTCATGAAAGTAAAACTTAAAAAACAAGTCAAACAATGAAATATCAATAGATAAATTAATTGATGTACATATCTTATGTACACTTTCGAAGCCTATTTTCTAATCTTCACTTTTTAGTACTATAATAGGGTGTTGAGGAGATTTTTCCATGCAAACCAAGATTGTTTAAGTTTATTAACCTATTTTGTTTTAGAAATGGCTTATGAGTGATAAGTCTATTTCAATATGTACTCTAGACTAAAAAAAAAATAGATACTTAATTTGAGAGTTTGAGAGCAACTATATAACTGAATATTTATTTGTCTTATAATTGAAGTTTGGATTGTGTGTCTCTTTCTACATATTCTATTTGACATGAAAAAACATTCGCAATTGATTTTTCTTATGTGTTTTATACATATTTTAACATTGTTTAATTTTCTCTATTTTTCTTATGTTAAATTTGTATAATTGAACTCCATTTACACTTTTAGTTTGCCATGGCATTGCCATGTAAGTATAATGTGACTGACTTGTACTGTATCTAAAATGAACTCCGTTTACACTTTTAGTTTGCGATGTAAGTATAATGTGACTGACTTGTATTGCATCTAAATTATTAAAGCTTGTATAATGTGACTTGACTTGTATTGTCTAAATATTGTAGTGATTGTATAGAAATATGCATATCTGAAAAATCACATTATATATGTAAAGCGGAAAATCGCTGTCGAACCCTAGTTGGTCTCCCCTCTTCTAACTCCGAGGAGAGAGAAGGGAGGTTCGCTAGGATTCGATGGGTTTTCACTTAGGGGGAAGACTTTACATTCAAAAGAGGGGTTGAAACTCATAAGATCCAATCCCACACAAGGTAAGATTGGATGCTAGATGAATTTCAAGGGTTTGGAAAGCAAAGCTACCCTCTTTTGTAAAGAATGTTGATTAAGGAAATTAAGCTAAGGATGCATAGAAAGTCATAAAGATTCGCTTATAAACTGAGTTTAGGTTATAGGATGAAGCTGCGGACCTGGAATTAGCAGTAAAATGTCGATACGACGTTGTCCTGCAAATTTGAGAAAAAGTTGTCGGGACGATGGCGCCCGGCGCCACGGTCCTCCGAAAAATCCGCGAAACGAAGGGGGATCGGTTCGTCTCTGCACAAGGATTCCAGATCTTCAATCTCAACCGCGTACCTGCAACCTACACACAGAAAAGCGAAGACGATGGGGGGTTAGGGATTAGGGGTTTGCCTTTAGGTCAAACCCCGGTTTTGGAATTAACCAAGAAATGAGCAAGAGCTGTAAATGTAAATGACTGTAATGTAAAACAAGTACTAATACCTTGTTCTAAGGATGTTGGTATCCTTATGTGCGAAGGTTTAGATGTTGTATGTTGTAGTATGTAGCATGTAATAAGTGATCTCCTCTTCAATGGTTGAATCCTTGACTTGAATGCAACACTTAGCCTTGAATGGAGACTTGAAATGATCAATTGCTTGAATGCTTGAATGCTTGAGTATAGTTTCCACGCCTTTTCCATCATATCGAATGAGAGAGGAAAATGTAGTTTATATACTTGTCATTTAGGGCTGATAGACTGATTTTCCCGACCTTAGGCCGACCAGGGAAGTATATTTCCAAATTGCAATGAAAAAGACCCGATATCACTTAGGAAACCGGGCCCAAAATAGGACCCAGGGACTAGGGCGCTGGGCGCCATGGTCCTGGAGGACCAGGGCGCTGGGCGCCTTGGTCCTGAGGGCCCAGGGCGGGCGCCCTGGTCCTGAGGGACCAGGGCGCTGGGCGCTCTGGTCCCACCTCCGGGACAGCGGGGTGCAAAGGAGGTTCAGGCCAGGGTGCATGAAAAATGCAGTTTTCAGTGTCGTGAGCAAGTTTTGGGGTCTCCATTCAGGTTGCGTGTTGCGTCGCCATCGTGAAGACCGAAATGCAGTCGAAATTGCAAGTGTCGCAATTTTAGGACGCTACATTTAGCCCCCACTTTAGCGGGAGTATGTATGCTCATACTTCTGGTAAAGTACAAGGAAACAACATTGAAAGACTTTCACCACGTCAAGGAGGCAAGACACACCAAGCCCCCAGTGGACTAAGGATCTTACGACTTCGATTGACAAAGTAAAAGGGAAGATCACGAGGGAGAACCATGACTGTCAGTAGTAAGGTTCCCTCACTATGAGTCATGCAAAAGAAATACCAAAAATTTTCAAGACAAAGCTAAGTTCGCCAAGAAATTTTCAAGTATCGTGAAGGGATAGACAGGGTGTATGCCCCCCTACGTTAAAGCGATCGCACACGCCTTAACGGGGGTGATTGTTTTAACGTAGTGATACACATAGAAAATGAGAAAGGAAAGGAGCACGTTATCGCAAAGATTTAGCCCCCAAGTATGAGATAAACCTAAGGATAATGAACACAAACACAAAGCACGAGGTGACTTTGCTTGCCTCGGGGTCAGTATGTTGTATGATAAGTCATGTATATATCATATGTATGTATGCATAATTGTTCTTCATTCCCCAATCAAGGAAGGTCACCTAGAAGAAGGGAACACATGTGTCTTTTGAGTCAACATGAGAGAGACCAAAGAGATCTCAATGCTTTGCATCGTCCTCAAGTAGACAACACTAAGGACAACAAATAGAAGAATGAGAATAACATATAGAAGAAGTAACAAAAGAGAGGGGGAGAGAATCTGCCATGCTAATGTAACTAGTCTAGCACGTCATCTACCCCCCGATCTTGTTGATCAATGTTTCGGGAAGGCAAGGAACACGCTAGAGGAGGAACATCCAACACAGCAGATGGAGCTATCACAAGATCCAAACAAGGGCTATGTTCATGTTCCAAGCCACATTGTTCTTGTCTAGGAGCTAGGATAAGTGCTTTAGAAAATTCATTAGATAAATGGTTATCAACATCAACAAGTTCATATTCACTGTCAGAAGCAAGAGGAGTAACATTTTCATCATGAATAACATTTTCATCTATATCATCATCAAGATTTATAAAAATAGGATCTTTAACTCGCACAGGATCAAGACCATCATGCATCTTATGTTTAGGAGATTTAGGCTCAATATCCGGCTGAGGAGAAAATGGAATAATGCTTGTTGAAGGTGTTTTTGGAGATTGTAAAGTTTGAGAAGCAGCTGCTTGAGCCCTAAGACGACGCTTTCGTCGGCGTTCACGTGCAGAACAATTACGTCTAGTCTTAGTAGGAAGTGGAGAAGATTGAGGAGGAGGAATGTTCTCATCCTTAGCACTTGGGTGTTTAGGTTGTGGTCTCTTAGGCTGGATAATAGGAGAAGAAGAAGGTCTCTTTTCTCTATAAAAGGCAGGAGGAGGAACTGCTCCATATAAAGGAGGAATTTTTGGTTTAGGGAGAAGACCAAGTCCATCATGACGAGGAGGTATAGATCTACTCTTAAAAGATTTATTAGGCATAGACATAGTTACATCCATGGGGACGGGTTGGGCATCTTCTTGGGGAAAGACATTAGTTTTGTCTTTCAAAGGAAGAATTTCCTTCTCAAGAATGATAGGAATGTCAAGTTTAGGTGTTCTAGGTTCACTTAAAGATAGGATCATATCTGTTTTCCACTTTTGATAAGATTTGAAAAGATGATCACTTCGTGGGGGAAGAGATTGGAATTGTTTAGGCCAAAAGTAATCAATAGGAACACTAGAGGTTCTTTCAGCTGGCTTAAAGAGACTATGATTGACAGTAACAACTTCACCATTATGGGGAAATTTTAAACACTTATGAATAGGAGAAGCAATAGCTTTCATGGAAGATAGCCAAGGATAGCCAAGCTTCACACGAAATTGTTCGGAAGAAGGAATAATAGCAAAGTTCACATCAAGGGATTTATTATGGACCTCAATAGGCAATGTAATAGAACCAATTGCAGGAGAAGAAAATGCATCAAATAGTTTCACAATCACATCTGTTTTGTCATATATCACTTGATTCAATTGCAAAGTAAAAAGAAATTCTTCAGTAATAACATTAACCATGCACGAAGGATCAATAAGCACTCCACGACAAGGTGTATTCTTAACTTTTGCAACTATGTATAAAGGACCATCAGGTGCTCTAATGGTTTCACTAGAATTAAATGTGATGGAAGGTTCTTTAGGGATTTCTTGCTGCTCTACAAAGTTAATCACATTCGGAGTCATAGACACAAGACCATCAGATGAAAGAGAGGAGTCATTAGCCTCAATTGCATTAGAGGTATGAGAAGGCAATGGATCAGTAAAAATCTGAAGATTTTGGTTAGGAGGAGCTACAGATGTGTTGCCTTTATCATTCACTCCAGAAATAGAGATAGTATTATTATCAATCAAATCCTGAATTTTACCCTTTAAAGAAAAACATTTTTCAGTATCATGACCAGGCTGACGATGAAAATGACAAAAAGCTTTGTGATCAAAATAAGGTGAAGTAATTTTTGCAGGATCAATTTGTCTTATAGGAGGAAGAGTAAGCACATTTTGTCCCAATAACTTATTCATAATATCATGCAATGATTCATTCAAAGGAGTATACTTTCTTTCTTTCCTGAAAAATTTAGAAATAGGAGGCACACTTGATGCTGCATTCACATTGTTGTTGATGATGTTTTCATTGAATTTGATGGAATCTCTGTTCGGTTTAAACTTCCCAAATGGTTGTTGACTGCTATCACCCTTATCACTCGGAGCCATAGGATGTGATTGTTCCATTTGACTCACAGTCAGTTGATAATTGTGAAGAGTGGCACACAACTGTTGGAAAGAAGTAAACTCAGAAAATAGAAGTTTGTCTCGAATATCTTTTTGCAAATTAGAAATAAAGATTCTTTGAATATCATTATCAGGCACTGGAAAAGAAATTTGAGCATACAAATGCTTATATCTACCAATGAAATCAATCACTTTTTCTTTAACACCTTGTTTACAATGCATTAAATCAATCAAAGTAACTTTAGGACTTATATTGTTTTGAAATTGTTGAATGAAAGCATTTGCAAGTTGTTCGAAAGAAGTAATAGAATAAGAAGGCAACGAGCAATACCATTGTAGGGCTTTGTCTCTTAATGTTCTAGTGAATAGTTTCGCAAGCAACCTTGGGTCGTAAGCAAAATCAGTACAAATTGTTTGAAAAGTCTTAACATGTGTTAGAGGATCTCCTTTACCATTATAAAGCTCCAGATGCGGGATTTCAACATGTTTAGGAGGGATAGCTCAAACAATGTCAAGAGAAAGTGGGCTCGCAACATCAAATGTGGGCACACTAAACTTAGATTGATTCATAGAGGCAATTTGTTGCTGTAAAGAAGAGACAGTTTGTGCAAGATTGTTAATGGTTGCTTCAGTCGAAGAGTTCATATTAGGTGTGTTAGATTGAGATGGAGGTGTGATGTTATTGAAAGAAGGTAAAGAGTAAGGTGGTGGGACCCTATGATAGTCAACCATAGGGGATGATTAGATAGGAGGAACACTACAAGGAGGAATGGAATGGTTAAATGAATTGCCCCCTTGCGTCATGTTCATTTGTGAAGATGTAATAGGAACACTCATTGAAGGAATGTACGAAGAAGTTGGATTGAATGAAGGAAGAGGATTAACTGAAGAAGGAGGATTGCCCCCATGACTGGTAATCACAGGAGGAATGTCTTGTATAGAAGTAGCCATGATGTTTGATGTAAAGGTAGGTATACTAGCAATAGGAGTGGTCAAAGGAATAGAATGATTAACTTGTGTAGGAGGTTGTGTATAACCTAAGGATTCAGCACAACTCTTCATAGGCATCACATTCGAATCCACAATGTGTGCAATACCACGCAAAACATCAATTCCATTCTTATCACTTTGAAGCATGCGCTTTAGACCCTCAATTAAAGGAAGAGCTTGACTATCGGGATACTCATGAGACATCCACTGGTGAAAATCGTCAAATTGGTTATCCAATTTGGAAAGTTGTTCAACGGAAACTTCATGGAGAGCTTCTTCATCATTAGGAGGATTAGAGGAATTACCCATGTCCTCGTTAAAAAGGCTACTCAAATTAGGTTCCATCTCCTCGGTAGTTAAACCTTGGAAAGACTTAATTCTACGGCTTCGTCTAACGGGAATAGTGTAAGTAAGACTTGTTGTTGTAAAACTCATGCACTAGAGAGAGAGAAAAGATTTTGAATTTAGAGGTAGCAATTTTCAGTAAAAACAGCCAATCTTCCAGATTTAAGCTGTTAAATGCAATCACAACAGTCTCCCGAAATTTCGGAAAAAATGTTCGGGACCGTGGCGCTCGGAGTGCAACACGGTCCTTGCAACTTTTTTCGAAATTTGCAGGGATGAAAGGTATGATGATTTTAGAGATAATCTGAAAAAATTGAGGGATTTTACGATCTGTAGATAGGCCAAATTAAAGTTGCAATCTCAAAATTGAACCCTATCAAGATTGTCGAAAAATGCAAAATTTGAATTTTGAAAAAGAGAGGGAAACTGAAATTTTGAATTTTATGATTTTAGAGGGAATGTCAAAAGCAGTGCAAGTTTTGAATTTTAAAAATTGACTCAATTTCATACAAAATTCAATTTTGAAAGCGGAAATCAAAGTTGTTGTAATTAAGCACTTAATTTCAAAAGTCACCAATTGCAAGAATTTGAATAAAGCACTGAAATTTCGAATGAATGCAAACACACTTTTCAGATTTAGGACAGTAAGAACACAATTTTGACACAAAATTTCAATTTCAATGATTTTTGAATGATTAGAAGCCTTAAACCAAGCAATCACAAGACCAACTTTGACTGTAATTTTGAAAGTGTTATAATTGACAAAATCAGCCAAAATTCTGGATTTTAGCAGGAAAATACAGCAAGATCTCGCTCCCGAAATTTTGGAAAAAATGTTGGGGACGATGGCGCTCGGAGTGCAACACGGTCCTCGCAACTTTTTTCCAAATTTTCAGGGATGAAAGATATTGTGATTTTATTGCAGAATCCAAAGTTACAACTGATTTGGAGATGTTTTGATCGGTCAAATTGTCGGACAAAGGTTGAATTAAGAGGGTTTCAAAAATTAGGGTTTTGACATTTAACCACTTAATTTTCAAAATTAAAGTACAGATATGAATTGATAATTTATAATAGAAAAGCAGATCTGAAGCAAGCATTAATAATTAAACATTTCACAAGCTTAATTTTCAAAAAGAAATTTTAGGGTTTTTATGCAATCACCTCTAAAATTTTGCAAAAGATCAAACATGGAAATGTAATCAAGGAATCAATTTTCAGATCTAAGCATGAAAAATCAGAAAGGATGTTCACGTCGGGTTCACCAAAATGTAAAGCGGAAAATCGCTGTCGAACCCTAGTTGGTCTCCCCTCTTCTAACTCCGAGGAGAGAGAAGGGAGGTTCGCTAGGATTCGATGGGTTTTCACTTAGGGGGAAGACTTTACATTCAAAAGAGGGGTTGAAACTCATAAGATCCAATCCCACACAAGGTAAGATTGGATGCTAGATGAATTTCAAGGGTTTGGAAAGCAAAGCTACCCTCTTTTGTAAAGAATGTTGATTAAGGAAATTAAGCTAAGGATGCATAGAAAGTCATAAAGATTCGCTTATAAACTGAGTTTAGGTTATAGGATGAAGCTGCGGACCTGGAATTAGCAGTAAAATGTCGATACGACGTTGTCCTGCAAATTTGAGAAAAAGCTGTCGGGACGATGGCGCCCGGCGCGACGGTCCTCCGAAAAATCCGCGAAACGAAGGGGGATCGGTTCGTCTCTGCACAAGGATTCCAGATCTTCAATCTCAACCGCGTACTTGCAACCTACACACAGAAAAGCGAAGACGATGGGGGGTTAGGGATTAGGGGTTTGCCTTTAGGTCAAACCCCGGTTTTGGAATTAACCAAGAAATGAGCAAGAGCTGTAAATGTAAATGACTGTAATGTAAAACAAGTACTAATACCTTGTTCTAAGGATGTTGGTATCCTTATGTGCAAAGGTTTAGATGTTGTATGTTGTAGTATGTAGCATGTAATAAGTGATCTCCTCTTCAATGGTTGAATCCTTGACTTGAATGCAACACTTAGCCTTGAATGGAGACTTGAAATGATCAATTGCTTGAATGCTTGAATGCTTGAGTATAGTTTCCACGCCTTTTCCATCATATCGAATGAGAGAGGAAAATGTAGTTTATATACTTGTCATTTAGGGCTGATAGACTGATTTTCCCGACCTTAGGCCGACCAGGGAAGTATATTTCCAAATTGCAATGAAAAAGACCCGATATCACTTAGGAAACCGGGCCCAAAATAGGACCCAGGGACCAGGGCGTTGGGCGCCATGGTCCTGGAGGACCAGGGCGCTGGGCGCCTTGGTCCTGAGGGACCAGGGCGCTGGGCGCCCTGGTCCTGAGGGACCAGGGCGCTGGGCGCTCTGGTCCCACCTCCGGGACAGCGAGGTGCAAAAGAGGTTCAGGCCAGGGTGCATGAAAAATGCAGTTTTCAGTGTCGTGAGCAAGTTTTGGGGTCTCCATTCAGGTTGTGTGTTGCGTCGCCATCGTGAAGACCGAAATGCAATCGAAATTGCAAGTGTCACAATTTTAGGACGCTACAATATATATGTTGCACGATGTTTTTGTGTTGGGGTGCAAGACAACATACAAATACATATATAAGAGAGAGTGAGAGAGAGTCAAATTTCTATGAGTCAATGAGCATAAATATAATAGCAGTAATATAGCATGACAATGTTAAAATGATGTTGGATGATGTCTACAAAAACCTGCATGCCAACCAAATTCAGAAAAGAAATTTTTTGTTTGTACTTCTCACACAGTACCACACAATTACTAGACTATGGAAAATACACCTTTAATACTATATCAAATATTTTAAAGTTTGCAACTTTTTTGAACAATGAAGTCTTAAATCCAAATTATTGTTGGTAGTTATAACCATTATATAACTTAATATCATCAACTATGAATTTGAATCATGTGATGTATCTATTGTTGTTATTTGTCATGATTAATTTAATTAATGTTATAATAATTCCATGATATTTATTGGTGTCATAATTATTGTCGTGTTCTACTATTTTTTTAAGTTTTAGTGACATATTTAACAATTTTTTTTTAATTGTTATTTATTTTTTTACACACTATAAAAATTGATTTTCTATAGGGGACGTCTAGTTGTCCCTAGGACAATTAAGGGATGTCTAAGATGTCCTTGTCTACCTTGGGGATGGCTTGGCATCCCCTACATGTTCATACTATCCTTGATTTTGGGGATGTGTTCCGAGATGTTTCTGGGTTTTCTCATATTGTGGGAGTAGGAGGGGGTGACTAAGAGATGTCCCCTAACATCTCCTCATCCCTAAAACACCTCAAGGGGTGGGGATGAGGGTTTGAGAAGTGGGGACACATCCTCATGTAACACAACATTATTTGCAATGATACATTATGGGAATATCACTCTATAAATGAAAAAGCTATAGTGTTCCATAATGAAAGATTCATACAACACAATTCTTGTTGAAAGTTTTACAAATTATGTACCACACTAAGCAATCTTGATTTTTGAGAAACTATATAGTTAATGTGCTTGAGTCATTTTAGTACTCATATGGAGTGACCTCTCAAAAAGTCTGCGGCTCATTCCTATGAGTATAATTAGTTTCAATGAGTGTCAAATAGACCATTAATGCTCATTATAAATCAATTCTTGTGAACCATTAGTGATGAAATATGGGTCAATATAGGTGGACTAAAATTTACGTGTCAAATACTAAGAAATAGATTTCATGTACTATGGACTAAAAAAATATCACTGTATAAAATGAATGAGCTAGGAAGCTCCATCATAAATGTTGCATAAGGCACAATACTTGCATAAGGTTTTACATATGGGTGTTAATTTGTTCATATTATGCATGTCCTTGACTATGAGTTGATTTTATCTTTGACATACTTGTGTCTATCACAAATATTTTGAAGAGATACTATGCTCTTGGGAAGATATCTCATTTCCTTTCAACTAAATAATCTTGGACTCGACATCAACTTCAATTTTTTTTTGCTTCTTAAACTTGTGTCATTGATTCTCATTAGAAATAATGACTATCTTCAAATAATAAACCTTTGAAAACATTTAAATTTTATAAAAAAATAAAATTAATAATGTGATAATCATCATTATCCACAAATTTGGGATGAATACATACCAAATTTCAGTACATCACTTATGAATTATAAGGTGGTATGCTCAAAACTATCTTTTTATACTTTCAACGACCTATAATGATTGTCTGTGACATGTGCAATTAAAGAAAAAAAAAATCAAGTAAAAAACAAGTTGCATCACACATAAAGCATGCAACATAAGTAACTCTAGGCAAACTTTCAACTAGGAAGAAAACTCCATGAAGAGTAAGCTACGATATTCATCTTCACATGGAGTGTAATTAGAGATTGACGTTTTAGAAGTCTTCTATAGAAAATCTACTAGTGTATTACACTATTTGTTCATGATATAATATATTTGAGTGTGTGAGTGCTTTTGGAGGTAAGGATTTTCACCTTTGAGGTTTCTTATAGAGTAAATCTTGTGTCATTTTAATGATATATATATATATATATATATATATATATATATATATATATATATATATATATATATATATATATATATATATGTATTATATATTTTGAATACTTATTTGCATATAATAAGTAGATTATTTGAATACATATTGCAAAAAAAAACAATCATTTGGTATCAAAATTTAGTTGTCAAGTTGGGGAAGGAGATCTCCCAAACATTGTAACACTTAGTATAAGTAGATTATTGTGTTGGCATGTGACACTCATCCGACAAGGGTTAATGGCATTATGGGTTGTCATTGGTGGCAACTCATCATCTCAAGGAAAATGGTTTCATTGTTTAGTTAACCAGCATGCATTACACTAACTGGTATTAGTATTCACATTGCTTTACACCGGCACCAGCACTGGCATTCACTTCATATTCGACTAAGTCTTCATCTCGGTATTTTGTCCTGATCTTGGTAACGTGTATATAGAACCCGGTAATGGATAGGACCCGGCTAAGGATATCTTTTGGTCTCGACTATGTCTTCATGGATTTTGGTGGTAATGTGTGATGGTCGACTTGGTCATTGGACTTATGTTTGATTTTCATTATGTTCCGGCAGCTGACTTGTTTATATTTCTTATTGAAGCCGACATGGTTAAGTTAGAAGGATATTTAAGAAGATAACCTTAGCGATAGATCAGATGTATCAGATGGAATGCGAACTTTTGGTTGCAAATATTTCAGTGAGTTTTGGTATGCATTTTAGTCAGCGATTGGAAGCGACTGTGTGCAGTTTCACATGCATAGCATAACCGGTAGTAGAACGAAGTATCAGAGAACTGAAATACAGAGAAGGATATCAGAGCATTCACTGGAACTTATCCAACATGGTCAGATTCTATTTATAAGTTTATTTTCATTTGTAAATATTTTGTAAGTCAGTGAGACTTCCTATTTTATGTTTGAGTAGTGAGCTCTAGGTGGTTGGTCTTTTTGCATGTGCAGGCCCTCTTATGTAATATTTGTATACCTTGATCAAGTATATAGATATTGTGGGTATGAGCCCCACCGTGGTTTTTCCCTTTGTAGGCTTTTCCACATATAAATACCGGTGTTATGGTGTTGCCTTTCTTTGTGTTATTTGGTGTATGCATTCTAATTTTATTTACTGTTAACCGGTTAATAAGGAATAAGTTCAAATCTAACATTACTGGTAGAACATTGATTTCCCCCCCCCCCCCACCCCCCTCGCCCTCTCAGCATTCTTGGATTCCAACAATTGGTATCAGAGCTTGGTTCCTCGGAAGAAGTTTGTGTATACACCTAAAAATGGTCTGAAGATAATTAATTAAATAAACAATTATTTAATTAATCTCCCTTCCCAATTTAATTGAATTCACTAAGCAATTTGATTAAATTTCCCTTTTCATCTACTTATTAATAAATCTAAGGATTTATTAAATAGGTTCATTTCATTTCACCCCTTTAATTAATTAATAATTAATTAATTCCCTCCATCCAAAATCATTTCTCAAATCAAATTCATGGGTTGTTGAGATTAATTAGCCTTTTCATATTATTTGAATTTTTAAATTCAAATTCTCCTAACTTCTACCACTCCTAAACCTAACCCATTCTACCTACCACCATGTCCCCTTTCATCCAACATCTTCTAGAACCTTTGTGACACTTGTCACTAAGTGTTCCCTTTCATCCAACTCCTTCTAGAAGCCTTTTGACACTTGTCACCATAGAGATGATAGATGTTCCCTTTAATCCAACCCCCTTTGCCATCCTCCTCCAATTTAACCATTGATATCTTCAGATCAATCTTGACCGTTGATTCTTGCCACATTACCCCTAGCCTTGGAAATCCTATAAATAGACCTCATTTTGAGCAATATGGACCCCATCTCATTCTCATTTATGCATTGTTACTATAGGCATCTAGCTTCTAGTTTATCATTTCTTAGCAATGTTATCATGCTTAATTTTAGCTTAATTGCATCTTAATCTTAGTTCATTTTTTAGATCAATCATGAATTCATATAGCTTAATCATGCTATTCTTGCTAGATCATGCATTTTCATCCATCAAATCCTCCATCTAAGTGTAGTCAAGTCACTGGAATATGCATAATCAGATCTGAGAGCATTTTTCATACTCGCATTTACTAGGAGGCAATAAGTCGATTAGCTATGGTTTTGTCTTTCATTGTTTCAATTTACTAACCATTGCTTATAATAATTTATTGAGTGCATTGTAGTTGTAGGTACATGTACACTTCACAGAGCACGACATTTTGGCGCCCACCGTGGGGCCGGAATCATCACTTTTGGCCTCTTAATCTTCAACAAACATTCATCTCTGTCGGATCAGAATCAGAATTTCGTACGAGTTGATTTTCCAACTCGTACGAACTACCTTTTAGCCCAGGACGACACTTCATCCTAACTCGTACGAGCCCATTTTCCTTGTCGTATCAAGTATAAATTCATGTCGTACGAGTTAATTTTCTAATAAATCCTATGTCATACGAGTTGATTTTCACTGTCGTACTAGAGCTAATTATGTTTCGTATGAATTTCTGCTTGTTAAATCCAATGTCGTACGAGTTCATTTTGGTCTCTGTGCAAAATCTAAAGTTCTGTCATACTAACTGGTAAATCATGTCATACAAGTTTCTGCATCTCTGATTTTTTTTTACAAACTGCAAGTTAGAATTTTCAAGTTTGTCTATACGTTGGTAATTTGCATTTTTGAAGGTCTTAAAGGCATTTTTAGCCCTCGAAAGTGCAATTTTTTTGGCTACAATCTCATCTACAACTCTTGGAGACCTTTCCAACGAATTAAACGGCTCGTGATTTCGAGTCTTGAGCATAAAGTTATGCCTATTTGAAGTTAGGATAAAATTTCATATAATCTGTTTTGAAAATTTTGTAGTTCGGATCACTAATGCTAATCTTGTTTTGTTTGTGAGATTTTTGGCAGCCTAACTCTTTTCTGCGGGACGATTTACGAAGATACACTTGTCAAAGACATAATTCAAAACACAATCATGACTACTAACGGATTTATTGCAGGTTACCTATGAATTCAACTAAACTTGGTGCATTCATTTAAATTTCTAGGCACACTTGATTTTGGGTTAAAATTGAGCAACCATGTATTTCATGTCTTTGATGATAGGTGAGTATGCTCTCACCTTTCTTAGGTGATCAGAAAGCTAGACTTGTCCTTTTACTTTCATTAGTGCATCTCTTTACCAGGCCTGCCCTCCCGAGGAGTTATTAACTCTTAGCCCTTAAGGCCAGTGAGAGGGGAACAACCTAAGTGGGAACGACTAATGCCAAGTAATCCAACCCACTATAAAATAAATGTGTTTTTGATGAAAATCAAAGCAACGGCAATGCTCGGGAATATCTCTCCTCCGTAACTTCGGGTATATCAAACATTGGTTTTCAAGGCTGGGAGACCTCTTAATTGAGTTTATACCCCGACGCGCCGAACGGATCCCTTACTAGTGTCAGTTAAAATAGAAGCTACCTGATTCACCTCTGAAAGGGTGATAATCTTTGTACAAGAGAGATAGTAACTCTCTCAAGACACTTGCCATATCGTGCCCCCATTAGTGTTTGGAGTCAGATAATACGGCGTTGAGAATCCATTGCGTGAGACTCAGTGGCCGTATTCTGATTAGCTATTGGGTGTGTACCTAAGTCAACAAGCAAAGGTTTTCATTCTCAGCCAACTTCCTTAGGGTTTAGCTTGATTGAGAGTCATGTATCACATCATGTGTTTGTTGTGCATTCATCCCTAAATTGAAAAATCAGACACTTAAAACTAGAAAACCAAAGTAAAACATCGAAATTCAGTGATCAAAACTCAAACAAACAAACACTTTTTACACCTGTTAAAATAACCTGTCGTACGAGCTTTAATTCTCTGTAGCACGAATCATAATCTCTGTTGTACGAGTTAACTTGCATAAAATCATTTATCGTACTATCTGCTATCTTGTGTCGTACGAGATAAGTGTTTTGTCGTATAGTCTATAATCCCAAGTCGTACGAGTTGTTGTTGTTGTTTATATGAAAAATTTTGTTCTGTCGTATGGCTCTGTATCTTGTGTCATCCTAAGCTGAATCTTATGTCGTACAAAACTCTGCATCTGTCAATCCAGAGCTGTGTCCTGCATGCCTATTTCAGATTTATCATTTCTGCCTGATCAATTTGCAGTAAGCATAAACACCTGTTATATGTCAATCCATGCTTAGATTGTCTGCTTGGTTTGCTTGGTCAAGTTATCATCCATCAAAATCAAACTCTAGAAGATAAACACCCTAAGATTTTCAAGTGCTCACCCTTAACAAGTTCAAAATCTAAACATCTCAAAGTGCACTATCACCCTCTTTAATAAACTAATCACTCAAACATAGTTTCTCATCAGGATCAATCATCCTTTATCATGAAACTGAAACGTTTGGTCAGGATAACTTTGTCCCACATCATAGGATATATCGTTCCTACTGGACTTAGTTCTTATCAATCATCATCATTGCACTCCCAAACCGAAGATCGAAAAACTTGCGAACTTTTAAACACTTGAATTCTCTTTTAGTGTCATATCACTCTATTGCCTTGAAATTGACTATTGATCGCTTACCCAAAACAACCTTTTGGACAATCGAATCCTAAGCAAGATAACATATGTGTATGCCCGTTCTAACTAGAGCTCAGAAACGAAGGATCGCAGAGACAAAAATCGAAACATTAAAAACATTTGAAGAGCATATAACGATGGAACATGAAGATGAAATACAAGTTGAGGAAGAAATAACAGAACAAAACATTAGAGACATCAAGAAAGATCCCCAATTCGAAAAATTTATGCAGAAATCGTTGGAGGAAGAAAAAGAAAAATACTTTCTAATGCTAGCCAAATCTGGTGCTACACTTCCCCAAGATTTTGATGTGAATAAATTGACACAAAAGAAAAGTGACCCTCCCCCTAATAACGAACAATATGAGGACATCTTTGGTCTCCGCATGAATGACACATCAATTCCCAATAACACCAAAAACAATGAAGAAACCGACATACCTAGAAGAGATGAAGTAGAAATCCTGAATAACATTCAATTCAATGAGGATACAAGAAGAGCTAGAGATGAAACAAGAAGAGATCCCAATCCTCCTAGAATGCAAAATCATGGTCATGCAAGAACAAATCATGTTGATAATCCTATCATGACTCTCACACAACAACTGCAAGCAATGCAAACACAAATCCAAGAGATGCAAAGAGGAAATGTAAAACGATACTCACTTCAAGAAATTTGTCCTTTTCCTTTCGACAGAAATCTAAACATGATACCATTTCCTATAGGTTTTGAAACCCCGAGATACGAAAAATATGATGGAAGCACTGACCCTCAAGATCATATAAGATAATTTTGTACAATGAGTATGGAGTTTGCACATGAGGATACCTACTTAATGATACTATTTCCGAAAAGCTTAACTGGATTAGCTATGGAATGGTTCTCCAAACTTACACCTGGAATCATATCATTTTTAGAGTTGGTGGATAAGTTTGTTTCACAATACTCCTACAACATGCAACATGAAGTAACAATGCTAGACCTATGTAACACTAAACAAAAAAGTGGAGAACCCTTCATGTCATTCTTACAACGATGGAGACGCCTAGCACCGTGGTATCCTCGTACATTGCCAAAGTACGAAAAAAATGGACATATTCATTGACAACTTAAATGATCAAATGAGTTATTACTTAAAAATGCAAGGAAATCAAAGCTTTGGAAAAATGGTTGATAATGGAATCAAAATGGAAGAAGCCATGATAAAGAAGGGTGAGTTGAAAATATGCAAAGAAGGAGTCCATCCTCCTAACAAGAACAATAACAACAATCACAATGACAAGCCAAAGTTTTGGAATAGAAATCGAAATGTCGTCAACGATGGAATAGTAGATAACAACAATGTGAAACCAAAGCAACTGGTTTTCATTTTATCTACTCACTCGGCAGCAGCATAGCAAAACAACAATCACCAAAGAACAACTATCAAGACTTTCTTTCAAAGACCATTCACAAACATTGGTGAACCCATTGGATCGGCATTAAAGACACTTCTCGCAAACAAATTGATCACTCTACCAGAAGAAAGGAACTACGAACCTCAAATCAAACCACATTGGTGGAATGATAATCGGTATTGTGATTTCCATCGAAACAAGGGACATCTCACAGATAATTGTCAAAAGTTGAAACATATCATACAAGACATGATTGATAATGGCATAATAACTGTGGATGGACATACAACAAATGAATCTCATACTGCCTTTAAAACTCCACTTCCAAACTATGAGAAAGGTGAGTCATCAACAACAAACAATGGTAAGGGTAAAGCAAAGGTAAACTACGCTCATACATATGAAAATGTCGTGAATGTGATTGTAGTTAAAGAAAAACAAAATCAAGAACATGCTCAGGCTATTACAAGAAGCAAAGCCAAAGTTTTTTTGTCGGGTCCTACAACAAACACATCATCCATTATAGCAAAACAATACAATCTAGTGGAACAATTGCAGAAAACACCCGCACAAATATCAATCTTGGAACTTTTAAAACTTTCACCCGTACACAAGGAAATTCTTGAACGAGCATTAGTAGATACCACAGTATCCAAAGATCTTGATATTGGTCAATTCCAAACCATGGTGGGACACCTCACAACCCCTCATTTCTTATCATTCACTGACGAAGACAACATGTCCTTGCAACACCCTCACAACGCTCCCTTGCATATTGAAGTCCTCATTCACAAAACGCGAGTCAAGCGTGTTCTAATAGATGGTGGAGCTAGCCTAAATATTTGCTCATTAAGTCTTGTTCGTGCCTTAGGATATTTAGAAGATGCAGTTGATGTACGGAAAAGGATCACTATAAAAGCCTATGATGAAGAAGAACGTTCCTCCAAGGGAATTGTGATACTACCAATTAGAGTGGGACCTCTACAAAAAGACACAGCATGCCAAGTTCTAGACTTGGACCTATAATATAATGTGCTCCTAGAGAGACCATGGATACATGACTTGCAAGTTGTCCCATCAACCTATCATCAATGTGTAAAATTTCCCTATGAAGGACAAGAAATCACAATATTTGCAGATGCAAATCTATTCCAATATTGCAGCAATCTAAAAATGGGTCAAGAAGTAATTGTTCCACATAACAGGGAGGTAACATCTTCGAGCACACAATCCAAGGAAAAATCATTCGCCTCTATTCTATCAAGTATGGAAAAACAAATGCAGCTAAGAGATCGAGGGAACGGAGAATACTCAATATCACAATTACCACTTCCTCCTAAATCCTTGGGAAAACCATCAAGCTCTAAACAACAACCAACTGTGAAACATCTTCCAATATTTGATGGAGCATTTATCAGTGCTAGAACCTTATCAGAGGAAACAGAAGATAAAGATGTATTGCAATGGCTATACAAAGATGAAGAAGTTCAACAAAAGGTCAACAATGTCAGAATACCTACAGAAAAATATGGAAAAGGATTCAACATTCTTCGAAGGATGGGATACACTAGGACAAGCCCTATAGGAAAAAGAAAGGAAGATATCTCAGAACCTATTTAGCCTCATACTCAACAGACTACAGACAAAGTAGGCTTAGGGTATGGACAAGTCATTATACCGGAAGACACATCTTTTAGTCAACAACAAGAGGAATATGAAAACAGACAAGAACAAGTGGCAATTGAAAGGGAAGAAAAATCAGTTAAGCAACAAGCACAAGCAAACACAAAATGGCAAAAGAAACAAGCTTCAAATCAACAAGAGAAACAAACTAAAAACATCTCTCAAGCAGCATTAAATCTCAATCAAAACAAGAAAGAAGCTAATATAAGTTCAAGAGAACTCATAGAAAAGTTGACAAAACTCAATCTCAGTCCTGAAGAGGTTGAATATGAAAGAAGGAAAAGTATAGCCAGAAAAGCGGAAGAAATATTATATGACCAAATTTGTAGACTACAAGCTGCAAGTGATACAAATTCTAATGAATGGGAATGGGATTCCTATCACTCTGAAGAATCAGTTGAAGAAAAATTCTTTGAAGGAGATATAGAAGTCAATGTAGTTCACACGTATGCAGGACAAACGTCAGGAACTAGTTCACTTGAATTAGAATCACATTCGGCTAACTTGGACTTAACCGAGGATAATCAAGAACTTCTTACGCAAGATCATTCTGACGAGAGTACCATTTTAGACATCGACACACATATTGAAAACTTTGATACCTCCATCATGACCCTTGAAACATCCCAACCTGAAGATCCATTACCTCTAATCCACCCCGAGCTTATCGATTGGGAAAATGAAGGACATACTGTCATTGATACCTTTCCAAACGACCATGCCATATATGTATATCTTAACGCAATCGAACCTATAACAACTCTCACCAGGAATTTCAGCAACGCATCTTCCATTCAAGTGGGTACCAAATATCCTAGTCGCAAAAGTGAAAGTAAAGAAAACAATATTAGGTCTAATGCTAAAAACCATTTATTAGCAACATTAGACCAGGAAAAAGTAAAAACAAAGGAAGCATCTAATGGTGAAAACCTCTTTGAGGCGCCGGAAGATGGGAGATTTGACACTTTACCTGAGCACTATCAAGAAAGGTCATCCATTTTGATCGAACCAACAGAGGCAGTTAACATTGGCACAACAGAGCAACCAAAGATTCTTCATCCAGCAACATCTCTATCAGAGGTAGAAATGCAACAATATGTGGAATTCTTCAACTGACGGCAAATCAATTTTGCCTGGTCCTATGCAGACATGTCAGGGTTAGATCCAGAGCTTATTATGCATCGCTTGAATGTTAATCCAAGAGATAAACCAGTCAAACGGAAATTAAGGAAGATGCATCTGCATATTGCTCTTCTAGTCAAAGTAGAACTAAAGAAATTACTGGATGTCAGATTCATCAGACCTGTAGCTTATCCTCAATGGGTATCCAACATTGTTCCTGTTTCAAAACTAGATAAAAGCATCAGAATATGCACAGACAATAGAGATCTTAATAACACATGTCCAAAGGATGACTTTCCTTTGCCTAACATCGACATCATTGTAGATTTAACTACATGACACTCCATGTTTTCTCTAATGGATGGTTTCTTTGGATACAATCAAATCAAAATAGCACCCGAAGATCAAGAAAAGACAACTTTCACATGTTCATGGGGTACTTTCTGCTAGAATGTCATGGCTTTTGGATTAAAGAACGCAGGTGCTACATATCAAAGAGCTATGACAACTATATTTCATGACATGATGCATACATTCATGGAAGACTATGTGGATGGCATATTAGCTAAATCATACAACAGAGAAGAACATATAGAGATACTGGAAAAGATCTTTGACAGGTTAGAACAATACAAGTTAAGGCTAAACCCTAAGAAATGTGCCTTTGGTGTTACTTCAGGAAAGCTATTGGGATACATTGTTTCAGCAAGAGGTATTGAAGTAGATCCAGCTAAGGTAAAAGCAATCATGGAAATGGCATCTCCCAAAAATATTAGTCAACTAAGATCCTTAGAAGGAAGACTCCAGTCAATCAGAAGATTTGTGGCTCAATTAGCAGATAAATGTCAACCATTTACACACCTATTGCACAAACATGTTAATTTCAAATGGGACCATCAATGTGAAGAAGCATTCAACAAGACCAAAGCATATCTCATGCAACCGCCTGTTCTAATGTCACCAATTCCAGGAAAGCCATTATTACTCTATGTATCAACTACCGAAGCATCATTGGGATTTTTACTCGCACAAGAGGATAATGAAGGAAAAGAACGAGCCATCTACTACATCAGCATAACACTAGTGGGATATGAGGTCAACTATTCATCAACAAAAAAAACATGCTTGGCAGTAGTTTTTGCTTCTCAAAAACTACGACACTATCTACTATCTCACTCCATCAAGTTAATTGATAGCTAAAATCGATCGTCTAAAGTATTTGCTCAACAAAGCCACATTGACAGGACGAATAGCAAAATGGATCATGATTCTAAGCGAGTTTGATATCAAATATGTTGATAGAAAATCTATCAAGGGACAAGTCATCGCAGAAACATGACTTCAAGATAATCATCCTCTACAGATCAAATTCCCTGATGCTGATATCCTAACAGTCACAACAAAAGCATGGCAACTATATTTTGATGGTTCATATACACCACGGATTAGGAGCAGGAATTCTATTTATCACGCCACAAGGGCATACAATACCAAAAGCATACAAATTAAGCTTTCCGTGTACAAACAATATAGCAGAGTATGAAGCATTGGTAACAGGTATCAAAATGGTTGTAGAATGGAACATTAAACAACTTCAAGTCTTTGGAGACTCTCAGCTTGTCATTAATCAAATCAATGATGACTATCAAACAAAAGATGACAAACGCATGCCTTACAAAAAGATAGTTGATGATTTCAAGAAGTACTTTGTAGAAATAACTTTTGAATAAATTCCAAGAAATGACAACAAAGCAACAGACGCCATGGCTACACTTGCTTCTCTATTGCAGACACAAGAAAATCAACAGTGTTATGAATTCCTGGTTGAAGAGTTGTTTCATCTCGCCTTTAATTGTCCTGATTCCCAAACCATATGTCAACTTATTGGACACGATTCCTCTCGCTATGGCCAAACTTACACATACTTGAAAGATAATATCCTACCTCCTAACTTATCAAAAAACCAAAAGAGAAACTTTATTTGCCAATCCTCTCATTTTACTCTCGTCGCAGATACCCTGTATAAACGAGGTCTAGACGATACTCTCTTAAGATGTATTGAACAAGAAGAATCTAAGAAGGCTTTACATGAAGTCCATAATGGCATTTGTGGCACTCATTCAAGTGGTCTTACCCTTTAGAAAAAAACTCATACGCTTGGGCTATTATTGGCTGATTATGGAATGAGATTCTTTTAAAATAGCAAGAATATGGAAACAATGTCAGATCCATGGGAACTTGATCCATGCACTAACACAAGAACTACATGCTTTAGCAACATCTTGGCCTTTTTGTCAATGGGGACTTGATCTAGTAGGAAAGATAAATCCTTCCTCATCTAATGGACACAAATTCATTCTTGTAGCTACTGAATATTTCACAAAATGGATTAAAGCGGTACCTCTCATAAACATCACAGGAAAACAAATTGCTTCATTTATCTTGAATTACATCATCTCTCGCTATGGAATACCAATGACCATTATCACTGATAATGGGCGACCATTCAAGAATCAAGATGTACAAGAGCTATGTGAGAAGTTCAAAATCCAACACAGATTCTCCACACCATATTATCCACAAGGAAATGGGCAGGCAGAAGCATCTAACAAAACTATTCTGAAAATCCTCAAAAAGATAGTGAACAATGTTGGGAAAGATTGGCATATCCAACTAAACCCTACTTTATGGGCCTACTGCACCAGTATCCGCACACCAACAGGTGCCACACCTTTCTCTCTTGTATATGGATCAGAAGCCATATTGCCAATCGAAGTAGAGATACCTTCTCTACGTGTATCACTAAAAGGTCTCATCCCAGATGAAGAACAAAGAGTATCTAGACTACAAGAGTTAGAACTGATCCATGAATGAAGACAAAATATCTTTGATCATCTAAAGCTATATCAGCAAAGAATGTGTCAGAGCTATAATCATAAGGTCAAACCACGAGTCTTTCAAGTGGGCGAACTAGTGCTAAAGGAAAATCCACGCAACCAGGCAGATTGAGAAAAGAAAGGAAAATTTGAACCAAACTGGTTAGGTCCGTTTGTGGTCACAGCAGTATTTGGATCAGGAGCATATTAGCTATCAACACAGGACGAAGATCAACTTGAAGAACCTATCAATAGCATGCACCTGAAGAAATTTTATGTCTGAAAAATCAGAAAAAATAAAAAACAATGAAAAATCAGAAAAATAAAAAACAGTCAAAAATAAGAAAAAATCAAAAACAGTGAAAAATAAAAAAAAATAAAAAACAGTGAAAAAAAAAAAATCAAAAAAAGGGAAAAAGTAGAAAAATCCTAAAAAGTGAAAAAAAATCAGAAAAATTTAAAAAAATCAAATATCAGAAAAAGTGTAATAAAAACAAATGGTGAAAACCTGGCAAACAGGCGCTATCTGTCAGCTAGTTCTTCCATCTATTAGTTCATGCATTCTTTCTGTTTGCATTCATTCTTCCATCAGCGCTATCCATATGCATCATAAGCATTTGTACATACGCAGACATCCTAAGTGGTTTCTTACCATGGTTTGGATCATTGGATATATTATTATGACTTTGTTTCTAGGCTTGGGGCAAAATCCTACACCTAGCTGGGGGTAAACTCTTGATCATTCTAAGCTTAACCAAACATGTAGACCAAACAGTTAGACAACTCTTATCAAGTGAAAACTGAGACACGTCCAACATTGAACACAAGATCAACCTATCAACTATCAAGCTATCACAAAATCAATCTAAACACATCACACACTTTTCAGTGGAATGATATCTTTTTGGATAATGATTTTGACATGATTGTTCAATTTTTCTAGATTGTTTTTCGCTATCATGATTTTTGAGTGACTTTAGGATGTCATTGACTAGAGGAACAAGGAAAAAACATGATATTTTTCTTGTCTGTTGTCTAAAAATTAAACATTAACATGTGCAAATTTGTCTTGGGACATGATCATCGAAGTATCATTGAAGACATTTCCGATTTGCATATTGAAATGATTAATATTGTCTGTTTTATGCAAACAACACTCAGGTCATCTCGGTTCAATTATACCTCGATGCTTGTGTTAACTTGCTATATCAAAATCCAGGAAAGAAGTGCTCAGGTCATCATGGTTTAATTATACCATCGATGTTTGCACTCACTTCCCACATTTCAAAAAGCTCAATGATGACAAAAACGCAAAATAATCCAGTGATTGGTCCGGTCATTCCATTGCACTGCATTTGCATTTTAGCTTGCATTTCATTCTTGCATGGGATCCTAAACGCTCATTTTACCCAAATTTAAATCTATCATAGGAATCATCAAAGTATCATCACAAGTGTATACGCAATCAAAATGACGACTCATCTCTCTCATGATATTATCGACCTAGCCCAAATCTTATGCTATCTCTCTCAACAGAATCAACAATCAGCATATCCAAATCTTTCTGCAACTTGATATCAACAAACTGTCAGTTCTTTATCTAATCAACCTTATCAAATCAAATCAATCAATCAAACCTAATCGATGTTGAATCATGTCTTATACAGGATGTATCCTTCCTGAAACCAGACGATCTGATTCTGATTCATGTCTTATACAGGATGTATCCTTCCTGAAACCAGACGTTCTGATCATGTCTTATACAGGATGTATCCTTCCTGAAACCAAGCGCTTTGATCATCGTTGTCTTGTACAGGATGAATCCTTCCTGAAACCAGCCTAAATCTAATCAATCAAGATTTTTCAATCTTATCAATCTAAGCAATCAAACTAATCAAAGAACTCGCATTTTCATCAAAACCACAGTTGCAGAGATCAAATCAAATCTATCGAGATATTAATCTCGCAAAAACTCCAAAGATCAATTATCTCAATTGATCTCCCGAGGGGGCATCATCATACCAGAATTTAGCAATCAAGAGTTCGGGCATCCTATCAACTTAATATTATCATCAAAATGAGATTATCCTTTGAATCAACGCGTCATCACACCTCGCTTCAAAGAGGGGCAAAATGTATACACCTAAAAATGGTCTGAAGATAATTAATTAAATAAGCAATTATTTTAATTAATCTCCCTTCCCAATTTAATTGAATTCACTAAGCAATTTGATTAAATTTCCCTTTTTGTCTACTTATTAATAAATCTAAGGATTTATTAAATAGGTTCATTCCATTTCACCCCTTTAATTAATTAATTCAAATTAATTTATTCCCTCCATCCAAAATCATTTCTTCTAAATCCTCTAATTAATTAAAACAAATCAAATTCATGAGTTGTTAAGATTAATTAGCCTTTTCATATTATTTGAATTTTTTAATTCAAATTCTCCTAACTTCTACCACTCCTAAACCTAACCATTCCTAAACCTAACCCATTCTACCTACCACCATGTCCCCTTTCATCCAACATCTTCTAGAACCTTTGTGACACTTGTCACTAAGTGTTCCCTTTCATCCAACCCTTCTAGAAGTTTCTTGACACTTGTTACCATAGAGATGACAGATGTTCCCTTTAATCCAACCCCCTTTGTCATCCTCCTCCAATTTAACCATTGATATCTTCAGATCAATCTTGACCGTTGATTCTTGCCACATCACCCCTAGCCTTGGAAAATCCTATAAATAGACCTCATTTTGAAAAATATGGATCTCATCTCATTTTCATTTATGCATTGTTATTATAGGCATCTAGCTTCTAGTTTATCATTCTTTAGCAATGTTATCATGCTTAATTTTAGCTTAATTGCATCTTAATCTTAGCTCATTTTTAGATCACTCATGAATTCATATAGCTTAATCATGCTATTCTTGCTAGATCATGCATTTTCATCCATCAAATCCTCCATCTAAGTGTAGTCAAGTCACTGGAGTATGCATAATCAGATCTGAGAGCATTTTTCATACTCGCATTTACTAGGAGGCAATAAGTCGATTAGCTATGGTTTTGTCTTTCATTGTTTCAATTTACTAACCATTGCTTATAATGATTTATTGAGTGCATTGTGGTTGCGGGTACAGGTACACTTCACAGAGCACGACAGTTTGACCACTTGAGGAAGATCTAGAATTTGAAATCAATGGAAACCGGTCTGCAGCAGCAACTCAGACTTGCTCCTGAGAATCTTGATAATGAGCAGATGGAGAAAAGTAAACTGAAAAAGTGAACTAAAGCAAGGCAGAGAACACATCATTTCATTACAAGGAAAGCTTTCAGCTATTAAGGCTAAGAGGAAGGAACTTTGTGATCAACTGCAAAATCAGAACAGTGATGAGGAAGATGTTATGAAGGATCATTGTCAGAAGCTTACTCAGGAGAACACTATCTTGAAGAATGAGATGCAAGCCTTAACCACGAGAATTTGCAAGGAGATTGAAGACATAAAGAAAAATGAAAAAAACCTAGCTCAAGAATTGAAGGATAGATCTGAGGAATGCAATAGATTGACTCATGCAAATGATATGCTGAAACTTGAATTTGTCCAGTCCCAGAACAATGAACAGGAACTTGAAAGACATATTTTAATCATGAGAGATGATTTGGTCAGTGCTAATGAGTACAAGGATAAATTTCTAGCCAGCTCTGCCAAACTTGATGAAATGTTGAAGAATCAGAGAAATGCTAATGACAAAAGAGGTCTTGGTTATGAAGAAGGAGAAAGCTTTGGTACTACACAACAAGATCAATCAACCGGACAGAAGCAGAATCATTTCAACCAAAACCATGAAATCACCGATAAGACAGCCTAATGCTAACAAATTCAATGGTACATGCTTTGCTTGCAATAAATATGGTCATATGGCTAGTTAGTGCAAAAATAGGAATAATCGAAACAATGCATCATTCACCAGTCTTGGAAATGTAAGATGTCATGCATGTAGTAGATTTGGACATATGGCTAATCAATGCAGATCAAAAGGAAATCAAGAAAATCAAGGGGTCAACAAGGCAATTCAGAAAAACAATATTGTTTGTTATGCATGCAACAAGATTAGGCATATGGCTAGATATTGCAGAAGTAAGAATCCACCGGCAAATAATGGAAACACTGATGAGAAGGGCAAGGAAAAAGTGGAAGATATCAGGAAGCAGCATGAGATGAGATGGGTGAGAAACTCTGATACACCATTGACAGAACAATCGGTAGAGTCATCAGGCCCTACATCGGTAGCAGATACAATCGGTAACTAAGGCATTCGGCCTTAGGGGTAGGAAAATCATTGAAGATCATGCAGATACCCCGGATTTGGTCTGTAGTCAGAACATTATGATTGTGGATGGATACAGAGGAGATTTTAGTGTTTTACTGGAATTTACTTGCAGATCATGTGAACCGGTCAAGCCTAATCGACAGCATTTATGACAATGGAAAATTAGGGTTAACAGCGATAAAAAGGAAAAGTTAAGTTATTTTCTTCACACAACAATCGAGTATTCAAGCGAGTGAATTTCCAGAGCATTTCAGAGTTCTAGAGAGATTTCAGCAAGCACTTTCTTTCAAGCAATTTGATCTCCCGGCAGCATTTTCGAGGTATTTTCATGTTTACAGAAACCCTAGCTTTCATGTTTGGTTGCAATGGCTTCATCTTCATCCAGCATTGATACTCCCTTGGTGGTTGAGATCAAGAACCGCCCTTGTCCCATTTTCAAGAAGCATCTGTACAAATCCCTTTTGGACGAGTCGTTAGGTGCATTTTCCCAAGTTTATCATGGAGTTCTTCACACTAAGGATATTAGGGCATACATCCACTGCAATAATGAAGAACTTGGCGGATATGAGTTGTCCTGTGTTTTAACCGCTGAAACCGGAATTTGCACATTTGCAGAGGAAGGGTTTCATGCAGTTTATGGATTTCTCGACTTTTGATGAGGCATAATGGGTACGCTATGTTTTGAGCCGCATTCATGGAGAATTCATCTGATTGGATCGGTCGTACAAGATTAATGAGGAAGTTATCAAGAATGTTACATGTCTTCACAAAAAGGGAGGCGTTCTCGACACTAGATGTAAGTTATCTAACACTGAACTAAATAAACTTACCGGCACAACTTTTGATGGAAGGTCTATGAGGGTAGATGATGTCAGATATATTGATGTTAAGTTTGTAGCAATGGTTATCCAATCAAAACGGCTAAACTCTGTCTCCAGTAATAACATTTTGGTGGCATAGGATGCCCATTATGATCTATGCAGTGTAATGTTAAAAGAGCTCATGACTAATCTGCAAAAGATTAAGAAAGATAAAAAGAATACCTTTCGGTATCACTAGTACAAAAACAACAATATATGACTAAATAAACTACCAAAAATTGTAGATAAATGACTAAATTTGATCACGTGACCAGTGGTAGTTTATTGTCAATCATTGATTGTTGTTATCTGGTCATTTATTTAGTCATGATAGTCACTAATTTAGTCATATATTTAGTCATTGATTGATTTAGTCATTGATTTGGTCGTTAATTTAGTCATTGATTGTTGTTAATTGGTCATTTATTTAGTCATTAATTGTTGTCAATTGGTAGTATATTTAGTCATTTTAATCATTATTTTTTCATCAACTAGTCATATATTTAGTCATATTAGGGCACGATGGAATCGAACCACCATCTTTCTGCTTGTAAAGCAAGTGCTCTTCCATTTGAGCTAGCACCCTTTAAGAATAATTATACCATGTATCTTATGTTAGCCTATAAACATACATTTCTACAAAATACAAAATCAAGTATTTGATTTTTATGCAACTATCTTTCTATCTTTCAAAGGTAAAACTATAACTTGCATGATACTTGCATGATAATCTCATGTTAAGCCTCCAAACCCTAATATCTTTCATGGAAAAGTAATGTGAACACATTTATTCATGCAAACCCTAGTGAGGCAAATTTATTTACTTTCAGACTACATGCCATGTGAAATACAAGGCCATTTATACAGTATCTTAAATGTCATTACTCAGTGTGGAACAGTAAAAAACCTTCAACAAGATATCATCATTGATGTCTTCATAGGACAGTTAGGGGCATTTGAAGATGCATTCAAAGTACCATTCACAATATATAGTAAAGAAGAGCCCATGTGTTACTATATTTGACAGTAACAAATTACAAAGATTTTCAAACTCAAAGACATATCAGTGCCCTCATGCATGAAACAAAGACAACATGCATAGATCTTTGTCAAGGTAGGGGTAGAGCTGTAATAATGAGGGATATATAGTCATGAACATGGATATGGAAACTCAGGTCTATTGAACACCATCAACTCTTGCAGAAGGTAGCAGATATAACTGTAGATGACATATGAATCAGTTAAAGGTTCGAGCCCTAGAATACTATAGACAAACTCATGACCAGTAATGTCAAAAGGGAACTGTGATAGTATTTTCAATTGACAATCTTCTCCATAATGAAATAATCATTCATGACTGTCACCAACACAGTCACAGCCATAAAAGACTGTCAAAAGGTCCATAAAAAGCTGCAGTCAAAGTCACAGGCACTCACAAGGAACTCGGGGTGAAGGGAGTCTCAGATATGTAACAGATAGAGAAAGTAGATCATAAAGATGTTTTGCAACATAAGAACATTGTAATCTCAGGTCTGTCATTTCATGCTTTTATCTCCTTTGACCTCTTTTCTCACTTGCTGAGATTTTCTTTTCATCATTTACCTGTATATATTGGTAGTCACTAATCTTTGATAGTGAACCTCTGAATATTTACGCATGATACTGCTATTTGTTCAGATTTACCATCTTTTATCCATCATTGTACTGTGTTTACTAACCTTTTAACCATTATTTGAATGCTTTATACATCACTGAGTTTATTGTATTTGCATTCTTTGTCTTCTGTCACAGGCCTTGAAGACTGCACCTTTCCCTGTTCATTGGAATCTTGCTTTAATCTGCTGACTGCACAACCTTCTTCTTTGTCTATGGGCATTGTCATGGCATATACCAATCATCCTTGTGATTTGTTTAGAAAGAGCTCTTATTATCACTGTATTCTTTTATTCATTGTCTTCATGATTCAAACTTCATGGAAGGCTCCTCTGTATCGGTGATATCACAATCCTAAGGATGTATTGAAGGTATCTTCACTATCATTAAGCCTCATGACTGTGTATGGTCCACTATAGATACTATCAAAAATATGATACTACTCTGTGTCTATCATAGATGCTCTTTACTATTTATATTCTTTGTGCATCAACATCATTTCATGGTGATTTGCCTTTAGGATGATAGTGTTTTACTCTGCAAGTCAGTCATCTTGGAGTATACTATGTTACTGATATCTCTGTGTAATGTTTGACAGTGATACTATGTTAGTCATCTTGGAGTATTTGCAGGTCTGGGATTGTTTTGATACTATGTTAGTCATATCTCCATGTAATGTTTGACAGTGATACCTTGTCAGTATGGTCTGCACTTTTAGACTTGATATATCTATGATTTGGTGTATATGAGAAATCTCATCTTATGTTTGCTTTTGCCTTCAGTGGTGTTTACTTTATTTCTTTAAAGTATCCTTGTACAGTTAGGAGAGCACATTTAAAAGTTTCATCTTTTTCCCAAAAGTTCATTGCTACATACATAGGGTTTTCGTTGTTTAAGAATTGGCTCTAGTGGTCATTAAGTCCAGATTAGTCCAAGGAATAGTATCTTGTTGTCACTGTTGTTCATGATAATGGCAGCAAACTGAGTCACAAAGAGTCTAGAGAATGCTAAGAGTTGCAAATAGATTCGATGCACAAGCTTGAGATTTGAGACAAGCTAAGATATATGAGTAGCAATGAGTACCTAGAAGGTGGTATATCACTATCAAAAGAATCATTCACAAAGCTACAGAATCTTTAAGAGGTTGATTCACAGATCAAATCACAGTCAATCCACTGTCAAATATAGTCACAGAGATATCAAAGGAGCTGACTTTAAAAACACAAACCTAAGGACAAGAATCTTAGAACAAAGTGAATACATTTATGACAGTCCAAGGGCTGATTTAATAGGGCATGACAGTCTTAATAAGACAGTCATCACAGATATGAAAACACACAACAACCAAGAGTATTAATATGGTTCGATCCTTCGGATTTTACATGGTAGTATGAGCAGCCACAAAGGAGATAAAAGAAACTTAAAGGTTCGGAGACCATTCAAAAGCATAGAAAGCTTTAAGGGCCACAAAAGAATAGTCATCAGTCATAGGACACTCAAAAAGCTCCGCAGTGACAGGTCATTAACAGTCAGATGCAACTCAAAGAACAGACCTAAAGATTCATACTCCCAAGGTATTTCACAGCCAATGAAGTAATAGCCCTCTAAACACCATTCACAGTCACAAGGTAGTCATAAGAATAAGATGGACAGTTATCAAAGAGTTTGATATACAATCTCTACTAGCACCACAGTCCTCACAATCAAGGTACCAAGATAGTGAGATCAAAAGTTACAAGGGTAATATGTTGAAGGCCCTATAAAGATTAGTGAAGAGCACGTATTGACATTAGGATCTGAGGCAAATATCTCTGCTAGGCATCAAAGGTCAGGTACGGTCACATACTACATAAGCCAAGGGAAGTCACAAACGCAGTGAGAGCACCCAAAAGTTTAGTAATGATGATGTAATGGAAAAGAGCTAATGACTGTCATAAAATAATGAATGTGCTAGAGCAGTCTCATGAAGGTTTAGTGACAGTGAATGATAAAATATGTGCACAGTAGCTTCATATGTTCAAAAGCTACTTTTGTCTGAGTCATAGGCTGGTGATACTAGAAAGCAATGAATAAACAGTCTTAAAAGGAGGATTTCATTTAATAGAGCAATGATGGAGGATGAGGAGATTGTCAAATAACAGTAAATAAGACTCAAGACAGTGCCAATAAAGACAGTAGGTTCGAGGATATATCTACCATTAGCAGTGTTATAAGCATGAAAGAAGCCATATATGCAGTCATCAAACCACAAAGGATTGCCATAACCATAGAAAGGCACATAGATTTAGAGCAGCACTCACAGAGGTATGAAGGACATAAAACTTTTGATTTTGAAATAGCACAAAGATAATCTCAGACCTTAGAAGCAGACATGTACGGTGATGAGAAGGGTCTGTAGCATAAAAGACACAGTTGCAGCTTTAAAAAAATAGACACCATTCAAAGTGCACAATGATGATGCACTCAAACGATAGTCTCAATGACAGAGATAAAGGCAGTCAATACCATCTTTAGTATAAAAACACAATCATAGTGAATCCCTATCATTAAATTATTACTGTTCTTTGATCATTTCTCTTGCTCTTTTGGGTTAAAAACCATACAATATTAGTGATTCATGGCATGTATGTTCTTTTCATTGAAATATCTTTGTCATTGAGCCATCACATAGAATGTGATTTAACTACCTTGCAATATAAGGCTTTCTCACTATTGTTCCTGTGCTGCACTATTTTGGTTGTATCAATCATTTTGTACAGGGATTGGTCACAATGAGATACCAAAGCATTTGGACTATGTCAAGGGTCACAATCATATGTGTTATGATCAATGATATAGGTCAGTAAATAGGAGGCAATATGAGTTGTTCTATATGCCAAAGGCTAAGAATTAAAGGTTAAGGGAAGTGACCTAGGTTAAGGAGAAGATAGTGCATTCATAGATTATAAATCAAAATGACACAAAGAAAGGGAGCATAGTATGCAATAAAGTCACTGTCAAGATCAGGCACAAAATATAGTAGACAGTTCATTTTGTAGTCCAAGTGACTTCAAGTAAATAAGAGACAAGTATTAGACTGAGCGTGTGATACCAAAGGCAAAGGCATTCCATTACAGAAATCAGAAATCATTAATCAATGAGCCAAGAAGACAGTAAGTAAAGATAAATTGCAGGGCGGTGAGGTCACTGTCAAAAGACAGTGAAGGTAAAGAGGCCTCCATGTAAGATGTTGCAACATAAAGACAACCTATAATAAAAGAAGCAGTGAAAAGACCTATTGTGCAATGACAAGTCACTGTCAAGAGCAGGCTTCATAAGGAGGACACAACCAAAGCAAATATCAGTCCTTGTTACCTTGCTTTAGAAGGTAAATATCAGTAAGAGGGCATTCATAAAAGGATGAGATTTCTCAAGGGACAAAAGTATACAAAGGGGACAGTGAAAGAAGCTTCCATAGAAAAAGTCACCAGTCACTAAACAACCCATTGTAAAGGACAGTGAAATAGCAATCATTAGCAGTCCACTAAGGAGATAGCACTGTCATGACAATCAACATTGAAGAGCAGCTACAGTAGCTTCAAGGGCAGAGATACACGTGTCTAGGTTCAGTGCAAGCAGCAACTCTGAAATGTTATAGACAAAGCTACAGGTTTCTAAGTCATCACAGAAAGTAGACCAGTAACAGGTTGAATTCATAAAGATGGTGAATGTAACATTTATATATAATATCTAAAATACTCCATAATAAAACTAGTGTTTTTGATGATGTATTTGATGAAGGTAATAACTCTTCCAAGGCTGTAGACAATGGAGTAAGTATCAATGCATATTTAGTAAATGGATTAATCAGCGTTGTACAGACTGCCACTTTTGAAGCCATTTTTTCTCTTGGGAGGTTTAATGTTACTTGTGATAACAGCTCATTTCCAAACAGCACCCAAGGAAAGAATGGCTATCAAAGGGCCATAAAAGGATCTAAGAAGAGTTTTGAGTCTACAAGGTCTAAAAGACCATTTGATAATGTAATTGAGGCTATTAAAGCCATATTTACTCAGATTGAGTCATTTTGTAATCAAGTTGTCATAATTGCCATGTTGGGCAAATAATGTCAAATTGAGTCATGTATGGGGTTCAAGGGGTAGATAAGGGTTTGTTTAATGTTTTGTGTTCATAAGGTCCTAAAATGACCATATCAATTTAATGGGGATGATAAATTAATTCATGTTGTAAGAAAGATCAAAAAGTTGTCAATTGACAAACTAAAAGTGTCAAGTTGACAACAAATTAAAGTTGTAAACACCCAAAAATGGTTGTATGGGTGGTTAAGAGTTGGTTGTCGGTCTCCATGAAGGGAAGAGGTTTAAATATATTTGTAATGATCCAAAATGCAAGGGATTGGTCGATGTAAAAAGTTTTATAAGAATAAAAGTGAGTTTTCTGTAGTTTTCCTTGTTTTTTTTCAGCATAACAGTCTGATTGCAGACGTTATTTCATGTCATAAACTTAGTGCCAGGTTCTGAAAACTATTGGGTTGGATGGAGGCGTGAATCTACTTCATTTTGGCTTTTGAATCACCCGATTTCATTAAGAATTGACTGAGATATTCACATTTTAGTGGAAGGCTGTCAAAACCCTCATTTGGGTAACCTGAGATGCATTAAAATGTAATATCTTTCTTAGTTTCGTGGATCTAAGCCCCAAACTTCGTGAAATGATGTGAGAGGGTCTGTACATTATTTCTTATCTTTTTCAGGTCACCATGCAATGGGTTGGCATGTGTTTTGATGGTGGAAGATGACTGCAATTTTTGTCTCGGACTGAGACAAAACAGTGAGATGGCAGCTTGGGCAAAGTTTTGTGTATGCAAGGTGTTTGTGAGGGAAAGTGATGGCTTGGAGGAGTGGATTTGTGAGTTTTGAGAGTGTTCTTGTGATTATAAGGGAAGGGAACACTTGGTTTATATTGTTTGAGGGACTGTCTCAGTTAAGGGGGTATTGACTGTCATAAATTGACAGTGAAAAATCAGAATTATTTGCGTGAAAGTTGGTCCAAGTCCAAAGAGGTTTCAAGGGGTGTTAAATGCATTGTGTTGAGGGTCTCTTAATATTGATAAAATTCAAGAGTCCATGTTGTAAGGTTTTGTCAAAACAAATAATGGTTAAGGGTTTGTTGAGTGGAAAAATTGTGGGACAGTCACAGTCATATTGGTTGTCGATGAGTTGACAAAAGTTTGATGTTGTTGGTAGGCATTGTTAGTGTCTACAATATGGGAAATGGTTTGGTGGAGCAAAGGTGAGTCCAAGTTGTCATCAGAAGAATTGGAGTCTAGTTGTCTATGTGAGGGTTGTTGAGATGTAAAGGTGAATGGTACTGTCATAGGGAAAGGGTGAATGCAAACAATCAAGAAGGGAATGAGTTCAGTCAAGGAGTTGAACATGACCATTCTCTGAAATTCAATAAATCATCCATTTTTGTTCTAGCTTCATCAATGCATCTACTATTTTTGGTGTTCTACCCTTTATATTCACACCATGTTGTCACATAATAGTTCTATACAGTCATGGCTTGTTGCATAGTGAGTGGAACATGTGGCTATTTTCAGCTCATGGCCACAACTATCTGTTTTCCTTTGAGTTTGGGGTGAAAAGTAACTATGCCATGTAGTCAACATATCCAAGAATTCTAATATTTGGAAATGAACTTAATTTCATTAGGGAAAGGTGCACAATCTTTGAAAGGTGCACAATCTTTCCCTAATTTCATTAGGGAAAGGTGCACAATTTAATGTTTTGTGTTCATAAGGTCCTAAAATGACCATATCAATTTAATGGGGATGATAAATTAATTCATGTTGTAAGAAAGATCAAAAAGTTGTCAATTGACAAACTAAAAGTGTCAAGTTGACAACAAATTAAAGTTGTAAACACCCAAAAATGGTTGTATGGGTGGTTAAGAGTTGGTTGTCGGTCTCCATGAAGGGAAGAGGTTTAAATATATTTGTAATGATCCAAAATGCAAGGGATTGGTCGATGTAAAAAGTTTTATAAGAATAAAAGTGAGTTTTCTGTAGTTTTCCTTGTTTTTTTTCAGCATAACAGTCTGATTGCAGACGTTATTTCATGTCATAAACTTAGTGCCAGGTTCTGAAAACTATTGGGTTGGATGGAGGCGTGAATCTACTTCATTTTGGCTTTTGAATCACCCGATTTCATTAAGAATTGACTGAGATATTCACATTTTAGTGGAAGGCTGTCAAAACCCTCATTTGGGTAACCTGAGATGCATTAAAATGTAATATCTTTCTTAGTTTCGTGGATCTAAGCCCCAAACTTCGTGAAATGATGTGAGAGGGTCTGTACATTATTTCTTATCTTTTTCAGGTCACCATGCAATGGGTTGGCATGTGTTTTGATGGTGGAAGATGACTGCAATTTTTGTCTCGGACTGAGACAAAACAGTGAGATGGCAGCTTGGGCAAAGTTTTGTGTATGCAAGGTGTTTGTGAGGGAAAGTGATGGCTTGGAGGAGTGGATTTGTGAGTTTTGAGAGTGTTCTTGTGATTATAAGGGAAGGGAACACTTGGTTTATATTGTTTGAGGGACTGTCTCAGTTAAGGGGGTATTGACTGTCATAAATTGACAGTGAAAAATCAGAATTATTTGCGTGAAAGTTGGTCCAAGTCCAAAGAGGTTTCAAGGGGTGTTAAATGCATTGTGTTGAGGGTCTCTTAATATTGATAAAATTCAAGAGTCCATGTTGTAAGGTTTTGTCAAAACAAATAATGGTTAAGGGTTTGTTGAGTGGAAAAATTGTGGGACAGTCACAGTCATATTGGTTGTCGATGAGTTGACAAAAGTTTGATGTTGTTGGTAGGCATTGTTAGTGTCTACAATATGGGAAATGGTTTGGTGGAGCAAAGGTGAGTCCAAGTTGTCATCAGAAGAATTGGAGTCTAGTTGTCTATGTGAGGGTTGTTGAGATGTAAAGGTGAATGGTACTGTCATAGGGAAAGGGTGAATGCAAACAATCAAGAAGGGAATGAGTTCAGTCAAGGAGTTGAACATGACCATTCTCTGAAATTCAATAAATCATCCATTTTTGTTCTAGCTTCATCAATGCATCTACTATTTTTGGTGTTCTACCCTTTATATTCACACCATGTTGTCACATAATAGTTCTATACAGTCATGGCTTGTTGCATAGTGAGTGGAACATGTGGCTATTTTCAGCTCATGGCCACAACTATCTGTTTTCCTTTGAGTTTGGGGTGAAAAGTAACTATGCCATGTAGTCAACATATCCAAGAATTCTAATATTTGGAAATGAACTTAATTTCATTAGGGAAAGGTGCACAATCTTTGAAAGGATTGTGTTGACAAACCACATAGGAAGAAATCAGCTCATAAACAAAGACACAACACTTAATAACAAGAGGTTTGTTGGTTAGAGTAGAGGAGATAGCAAAATCATTATATTTGGCACCATCCTCAAAGCATTCAACAAAGGGCTAGGGAAAACAAAATATTTGAAAACCTTATCAAATCAGCTCATTATGAGCACTATGAAATCAGCTCATTACTATCACTATTAATTTTCCATAACCAACACTATGAATTTTACATAATCATCTTATTACCAGCACTACGAAATTAACTCATTATCAGCACTATGAATTTTTCATAGTCAGCTAATTACCAACACTACGAAATCAGATCATTACCATCTCTATGAATTTGTTGAATCCAAAATTTTGCAAATAATTAACCTAAAATAAACCATGATCTGTCAAGCCCAATAAGCTCAGATAAATGAAGGGACATAAAACATTCATAGGCATATGCTCAAAGAGTGGATACCGTTGGTTAGAGTAGTAGAGATAGCAAAATCATCATATTTGGCACCATCCTTAAAGCATTCATAAAAGGGTAAGGGAAAACACAATATTTGAAAACCTTAGCAAATCAGCTCATTATGGGCACTATGATATTAGTTCATCACTAGCACTATGAATTTTCCATTACCAACACTATAAATTTTCCATAATCAGCTTATTACCAACACTATGAAATCAGCTCATTACTAGCTCTATGAATTTGTTGTATACAATATTTTGCAAATAATTAACCTAAAACAAATCATGATTTGTCAAGCCCAATACGCTTAGATAAATGAAGGGGAATAAAACATTCATAGGCATATGCTAAGAGACTAGATATAGAATCTCGATGCAAGGAAAATAATTTCAACTAAAATATTTTTTCTATTTTATAAACATGCTTTGCATGTAATATAATAGCTCAGCCATCTCTGTGCATATTAAAAGCATTAAAATCTATATGAATCATAGTAGAGACTCCATCTTTTATATTTCCAGCTGTCACGACCTCTCATGGGAAAACAAAAATATGGGTGGGGAATGAAGTTGAACTTCTGCAACGAGAGGAGCACATAACCATAAACATGTCTGAATATCTGAAAATGCTAGAATTAGTTATAATCTTTCTGTTCTCATGGAATCTTTTGCAAATTTTTACATTCTAGAGTATTTGTTGTTTTAGATTTGTAATAGTAATTGAATATTATATTTTAGATATGTAATCCAGATTTGGCCTTATGGATGGTCAAAAGTGATTTTGTTTTTCATTATTCTGGCTACTCTATCTCTCTTCGTATTATTAGTAAGTGTAAGCTTCAAGAATGTTACTTACAACACAAATGGTCCTAATGAGTCTAAGACTCCAGCCAAAGCACAAGCCTATGTAGGGAATTAACTATGGCTGTAGTTTTGATGCAGGGAATGTGCTGAATTGATATATCATATACGGGGATGCAATGTAGGAAAAAAATGAACTTCAGACAACTAACTTGAAGAAATGTTTTTAGGATGGAAACATTTTTTATGTTTGATGCCTCAAAGTAAACATCGATCTCTTCTTTCTCAATATATTCCATGTTGGCACCAAGAATATCATGTATCATGTTTTGAATATTGTTATCATGTGCCAACAATAGCATAGGATAAGCATCTGCTAGAATTAGAAGAACTAAAATTATTATGTATCATGCTTTGGATAATGTTATCATGTACCAAGAATAAGAGAGGATAAGCACCTGCTACAATTAGAGGAAAATGCACAAGAACAAGCATGTACATCCTAGAAGGACATGTCTTGTGCATGATGTAATTTAAGATTGATAGCTAGCTTTCACAAAGCATGTACTAAAAATAGTTTCAAGCAAAGTAATCCTATTATAGACTTAGTTGACATTGGGGACAAGTGCCTATATAAACCTCGTCTGCCAACATTTATAATAGAATTTCCCTTCTTTCTTTATTAAATCCTCCATTTAGATGTTGCCTAGTCACTAGTATTGCAAATGAAAATCTGAGGGCAAGACTAAACTCGCATCTACTAGAAGGCAATAGGTCGCTTTGTGATGGTTTATTGTTCATTATTGATTGATTTACTAACCATGCATCTAATGACTTAATTGAAGTGTTGTGTATTCCAGATACAGATACGATCCACTTTTCACACACACATCCCCATATTGTAATATTATTTTTCTATTGGCCATAGAGGATTTAATATATATGTTGACATTGGGGACAAGTGCCTATATAAACCTCGACTCATTTTAACGTGGGAAAAGGCCTTTTGGGAGGTCTTGTAATAATAAATAAAGAATTTTATTTATCATATTAAAATTACTACTCAAGTGAGACTCCTCCCAAATCATGTAATGTGAAAAAAATTCAATCTTAAATTATACCCCTTTTACTTTTTGGAACCTTTAAAAGGATATTCGCATGATTATTTCACAAATTTCCTTTATTATAAGCCCTCTTTTACCACTAAAGAAGGAATTTTAAATATCCACAATTTTATTAAATCAAAGATATTTGATTTAATATTTTAGCCTTTTGTTACTTGAAATTCATGAGACACATTTTTTAACAAATCACAAGGTTTTTTTTTTTTTTTTTGTTTACTTCAAAATGAAAAATAGGTAACAATTTTCTCATAGTAAAATTTGAAACATTGAAATTACCATAGAAAGCAATCTAATGCACATAAGCTACATTCTTATTTTTTCACTGAAACTCTTGGGGTAATGAAAAATACAGGATTGACTGAACAATTGCCGACTAAACTTTTTGACTTGCTTGCTATGAAGAATTAAAAATGGCCCTATACCTATTTATCTAACTCATAAAATGACCTGATCTCAATCACATATGACCTAATTTAATTTGAAATCGATAAGCACAGGCATTATACAATAACAAAGTCAAAAATATAATACCAACTGCATGTAAGTTGCATGTATGCAAGATGTGGAAGTAAATACCAAAACCAAGGGCAAAGAATACATTTAAGGTTAGAGGCAAGATGAATACATACCCACAGGCCCTGTAGCGATCAGAGACAAGGGTAGATACGGGTGACCGATCAACTATGAGATGAAAGCAAATGTTCTCTCTTTTCTCTGAATAAGGTGTTGCTTGGGTCATGGGGATGCTACTTCGAGGGATTATGAAAGAAATGTTTTTTAGTAGAAAGCCCTATAAAATAATTAGTAGACAAAAAATCACTTCCCTCCATTCATATATATATATATATATATATACACACACACAATATATATATATATATATATATATTTATATATCATGCAAAGTTTTCACACTCCTCTTACACCACTAAGACCTCACCAAAGAAAAGCCCTAAGTCATGCAAGCATCCTCGCGTGCGGAGAATGATCTCAAAGTCTTGAGCAGAAATTAAAGATAGAGTTAAGGGAGTCATTTTTAATATCAACATGGAGAGGTAGGGTTGCAATTCAAAACAATACCCTGCATTGAAAGCAAACTAGTTTTAGCATTTATTTTTCATTGCTTATTAATGAGCATGTTATCATTAACAAGGAAATAGAGTAGGAGTATATGGTTACATGGAATAATGACAGGGTGCTCTATATATTATTCATTTCTCTGAATAATCGTCATTGCTCTATATACTATTCATCATTTATGCTCCTTACAATGCCTGAGATGGATGAATCGTCACATGTTTAGGGCCAAGAGGTTTGAACCTATCTAAAGCCTACACAATTAACCTGTTTAGACCAATCACAGTAAATGGAAAGAAAAGGCATGATGTCAATATGAGTTCCAATCTACATTGTGTTGAAAGATGAAATAAGACCAAATTTTAATACAGTCAAATAGAGCACCAAGATCCATCCTATGAGTAGCATGTCAAATAAGGAGGACTAAAGATATAGCAGTCCACAATGCAAAGACAGTCCTAATCACTGTCACAATCCAATGACACCAAAAGGCCAGTGAGTAAGCATTTTAGTGGCAAAAAGACATGGGAATCTATAATGAGAGCATAAGGTTAAAGTATCATCCAAAATCCACTGCACTATATCTTTCAATGATTCATTCATTATCAAGACTGAATAGAAAGAGCAACATCCTCTTATACTCAATGATCATTCTCATACCTATAATACAGTGAGAGTTTGTCAACAATGAAGGTCTTTCTTAGTCACAAGGCAGCCAATCACCAAGCGAAAATAGATCTCAAGAGCACCATAATGAATAAGACTCCATGGACAAAGAAAGCAATCAAGATTAGAAGAGTTTGTGAGCAGTTCATATGAGTGACAAGGTGGGTGGATGCTACAATAAAGAGCCCTAGGTCTTAGACAGTGCCCTCCAAAGGAAGAGCAGCAAGAACCATTCATAAAACTTTCTAAAGCCTAAAGCTTCTCATGGCTAAAACTTTCTCTAAAGCCTAAAGCTTCTCTATGCATATATAACAATCATCTTTTCCTCTAAGTCTTCTTAGTTACAACTGAATTTTGTTTTGTAGATGAATATATTGTCTTTCATGGTTCTAAAGCTTGTTTGATGGTAATATTTGAAGATTTTATTTGGAGAATTAAAGTAACCAAGTCTTTGTATGTAAAAATAGGTATCCTCTTATCAAAGACAAATAAGAAAAAGTGAAGTAAATAAAACCTACTTCATGCTTGCATGATCATTGCATGGAATAGTTGTGGTTCCTTCTGTGGTAATGGCAACTGCGAGGCGCACATCATGGTTCACTTTGTCGATATCTTTGTCCAGCTTCATTATGCGGAGCACTCGAGCCAGAGGAAACAACAACACACTTGAATTATTGATTGCCTCCTCAATGTCTCATCAATTTCAGCAATATTATTATTATCAATGCTCTGTTCTTCATATTGTTTCTAGAGTTCCGCTGGTATTAGGAGTGGAGGAGGATCTGGATGGCCATATGCATCATTTTCTTTGTCTGAGAGAGATTTCTAGAGCATAGAGAGCGCCTTGTTAACAGGGGTTTAAGGGTTGGATCCCTTAACTTTAGCTCTGTTGAGAGTGCAGAAATTGAAGTAAGGAGAGATCTTCTTAGCTTTGCCATTATCGTTGGTATTTCGCCTTTTCGAAGGTCCAGCCATTGTAAGATGCAAATTGATCGTTGAGGAAATGGAGGCAAAGGAAAGGGTTTGTAAAACAGAAAAGAGGGAATTGTGAATTGCAAATTTCAAATCTCTTTATCTGTACTTTTTTAGATTTCCCTAAAAAAATGAAAGAAAATGGGCACCAGGAGAGATCGCATTTTTTATTCATTAAAATGGGAGACAAATTAATATCTTTATGGATATACACTTTTTTTTAATATTATATTATGTTAAGTTCTTTAGTACTTATATGAATTTAGAAAATTGTAACAAATGATTGAGTCTATATAGATGCCCCAATTTTTAAGTTCATATAATGAATGCATGAAATATATTTGTATTGAATTAAATTATTAAAGTGAAAGGGCTTTAATAATTATTTAGTAGAAGATTAATAATATAAAAAGTTAGAGATTTTGGAAGAGCCTTCACAACTTATCACATAACATTGTGGAGCTATACCTAATAATGACTCAAACCGACATCTTCAATTATTATTGTTATTCTCATATTATTAGGATGGGCATTGATGTATGATGTTGAATGCGAGCTCAAATTCATAAATATTTGAAGGGGTTGGTGTGTGAGTAGTACGTGGAGGGTGTGGTTCCTCTCTCACGTTCGGCTTAATGATATCTCCATTGGAATATATAAGTACAACTAAAATATCATTATTTACACTCTAAGAATTCATAATGAAACGAGATGGCATAGAAACAAAGACAAAGTCCAACTTGAGGGGATGAAGTGGCCTCTTGAGGGGAATAATAGACAAAAGTTAGTAATTATCATCTATCTTTTTCATATAAGTTGTATTTTAATAACTCGACTATCCTTGGGCTCTTGTTGATTACCATCCTCCTGCCACATTATATCCTAGTTTATTCAGTATCCTAGGGGATAATAGGGGTTGACAAAGCTATATAAGCAATGGCATGGTTTGGTATATTTTGAATGGTATAGGAATAACTGTGATGGTGTTGTCTCGGCTTCCTTATGCTAGGGTTTCGACTTAGGATCTTCCAATATTCAGGCGTCATGTTGGGGAGGTGCTTTACAATCTCGTAGTGTTGGAGGGGAGAACTCACCATCCTTAGTATGCCAAGGGTTTTGTGCAACCTGTGGGTCGTCATGGTTGTGTGGCACCAAAAATCAAGTCTTGTTGAGTGCAAGGGTGCAAGGCTTCAACATTATAAGCGATGAGACCAGGATCATTCCCCTAGGCATATTTAGAAAAATGGATACCCCTCAATCCTTGGCTCTTAGCCAAAGAGGGTTCAGCCTATAGACTTGTGCCCCCATATTGAGTGGAAAAAACTACTCTGTGAAAGCCCTCATTGGGCTATCGTGCTCATAGGCCTAGACCTCAATAATAAAAAAAAATTGTATATTAAAATAATAGTCGAAAATGGTGAATTATTTTATTAGTTCTTGTTAGTGATATTATAGAAAGAGCACTTTTTTTACCGTTTAATTAATTTTTAGCAGTAATCAATTATATTTCATGATTTTTGTATCTCATAAAATCTAATTTTAGTTTTTTAAATATTTAAGCAGTAAGATTTAGTTTTTTAATAAAACATATTTACAAAATGAATTATATATCTTAAACTTTATCTAATAAGAGCAATGAATATGATATCAAAAACTCTAAATCTAAAATATTCACTATTACGTGGGGAAACACCATAAAATATCAATGATATCAAAAACTCTAAATCTAAAATATTCATTGTTACGTGGGGAAACACCATAAAATCTTATCCTATGAAGAAATAAGGTTTTAAAAGGGTTAAAACCTCACCTTTTGTGTGAATCAAACTATTGAATTGAAACTTTGAGAGACTCTTAAGTGCTCTTTTAGGAGTTTTGTTTATTTTCCTCTATGTATGAAGCCTTGCACGCCACAAATCACTATTCTTTAACAAGCTTCTAATGATAAAACTGCAGTATAGAAAGGTTTGCATGCAATTTGTTTACAATATTGCTACATACAGTTTTTGCAAAACCAAAACGCAGTCAAAATGTCGCTTGGGTTAATGTATGTTGGAATATTTGGCGCCAGTAGAGTGCCAACCAAATGGCACCCAGCATGAAATTTCACTCAAAGAATTTTTTTCATTTAATTTACTGCCATTCATCGACTTAGCCTATATTAAACAATATTTCTAAAATGTGTTTTTTTTATTTATGTTTTATTTAAGACAATTAGAATATTTAGTGAAATTGTTATACTTTTATTCTTATTATATTTTTTAATAGAAATAAAAAAATATAATATAATACATCTGCTAATAAAATAATTTATTTTTTATAAATAAAAATAATATTTAAATAATAAATAATTTACAAACAAAAATATTAGGATCATTTTTTTATATCATTTCCATGAGTACCTAATTTCTTTAAGAGAAGAGCCAAACAATTATATAATCATTTATTTAGTCATTTATCTAGAATTTCTCTATCATCTATCAAATTAGTCATTTATTTAGTCATTTTTATTTGTGTGATCTCACCCGATGACCAAATTAGTCATTTATTTAGTCATTCATAGCTTTTTTGTAAAAAATTACTAAAATTTGGTCTCCTGACTAAAAATTTTGGTCACGTAGTCATTTATTGGCCATATTTCTACTAGTGTATGGCTCCTTCATAATTTGTTTAGTATTTTACTTTTTGTATACAGTTCTCGGTTTTGGTAAGACTCAGTGGGCTTTTGATCACCCGGTAGCAACCCAGATTGCTCAAATTTTGGATAGACAAGAGGAAAAGACTAGGAAAGCCAATTTATGGGCATTTTTCAAAACATTTCAGGAGGAAATGAAGAATAGGTTTCAGATACCTAAATCTATTGTTGAAAAATATAAGGACACAATTTTCTTTATGGTAGATAAGGATGAATGTATGATGGAGGTGGTACAACCTAGAACTATTTGGATAATGCCTATGGGATATGAGGTTGAGGAGGCCACACTGGATGCCTATGCACAACACCTATTGCAGGCATCGGTAGATGAAAAAGAAGAGAAATTTGGAATTGCTAAGGAATAAGGACTTAAAGTTCATCAGGAACAGGTAGCTCCGACAATCCAAAAGAAAATGACCCGGCTAGCAGCCGAAACATTAATAAGTGAAGGTGCTGATAGATCTGAGGTTGAGCAGCATGTTAAAATTTTGGAAGAACAGAGGAAGAAAGAGTTGAAATAGAAGAGAAAAAGAGGAAAGGGAAGCCTGGAAAGAAGCTCAGGTCACACCCAATGTGGTCCTTGTTGGTATTTTGGTATGGTTTTGTCATTGATGTCAACACCTACTAAAATACTAGCATTTTGGAGATCCAACAACATTCATCGACAAGCAAGTAACTACTGCACAACTACTGGTATATAGTTCACCGACAGGATTTAATGATCACCGACACTCAGAATGATGTGGAAGACACTTGGTGATGTCGAAGACATCGTTTGGACATCTTGTCCTGGAGTTTTGATCACTGGTATATTCATATTTGCATATTTGCTTTTACTGGCAAATAGGTCCAGGGTTACCTAGGGTTACACCGGCAGGTTTCTCTTTTCCAGATCAGCATGACACGCTAAGGAAATGATTAATTATTGTTGTAAATACATTAAGCCAACATGATCAATCGGTTATTGCATCGGATATTATATTATTTGTAAAATATTTTTATTGTAATATCTTGTAGAGCCGACCTACTAAAATTGGTCTTAGGTTATGGTATAAAGGTAAGATCTTATTTGTAAGATCAAGTGTAGAATGCGAAAAAGAATTGTGTGAAGGTATATGCGAGATTAAGCAAAGCTATACATGAAGACATCATTTGAAGGTGAAGCTAGGTTTTTGTGAAAGCATATCAGCATTACACCAGTACTGAATCCAACATATGAAGATTCTATTTTGTGCAGTACATTCTTATTGGATTTAACAATCCAACTGTAGTCAGTGTGACTGCCATTTTGTGATTGAGCAGTGAGCTCTAGGCTGTTGGCCTTTCTGCATGTGCAAACCCCATTTATGTACACTTACTATCTGCAGTAGTATCATTTGATTGCGGGTAAGGTTTCCCACCGTGGTTTTTCCCCTTACAGGGTTTCCACGTACAAATATTGGTGTTATGTGTTGTGGATGACTTTGTGTTTATGTTTCATGCATTAATCTTTACCGGTATAGCTATTAACTGTTAACACTGTCTACTGGCATACTTAACTGGTTTATCGATATTAAGCATTAAATTGGTTAAGTGGTTTTTATTTTGAAATTAGTTGACAACTGATTCACCCCCCCCCTCTCAGTTGTCTCCAGGACCTAACAATTGGTATCAGAGCAAGGTCCTCTTTTGTAGAAGTTTAACAACTTGAGGAGATCCAATGTCTACTAATTATTTCAGGAAGGACAATCCTAAACTTGATGGAACCAACTATGGCATATGGAAGATCAGAATGGAGACACATCTAAATTACATTGGTAAAGACGTTTGGGAAGTTACAAAGAAAGGTTACATTGCTGTTGTACCTGGTCAGCCCAGTCCAACTACCTTGGCTAAAGATGAGGAAAATGATTGCAAAGCAAGAGAAACACTTTTGAGCGCATTATCAGATCAACTAATCATGGGATTATCAGATAGGTCTACTGCTAAAGCTATTTGGGATCATTTGGAAACACTGAATGAAGGAGATTCCACAGTCAAAATTGCAAAACTTGAAAGCTTCCGGGTCAAGTATGAACATCTGAAATTGGAAGAAGATGAAAGGATTTCTGCTTTTATGGAAAGAGTAAATGAAATTGTTTTGGGTATTAAATGTTGTGGAGGAACCTTAAGTGAGGATGAAATTGTTTCAAAAATCCTAAGAGGATTGCCACCAATATATAAAATGAAGGTTACTGCTATAAATGAGTTAAGAACAATGCCTAATACATCAGTAACTAGGGATACGTTGATTGGGAAACTCTCTGCTTTTGAAATTGAAGAATTTGGTCATATTGCTACTATAAAGACAGATTTAGCCTTTAAAGCATCAACATCATCTACTCCATCATTTGACAAATCTGATTGGAAAGCCTTTTATGCAAGAGAACTTGAAGAAAGCAGGAAAGAAAATGAAGAACTTGAAGAACTTGAAGCACTATTTGCAAAGAAAATGCCTAAAGGTCCAATTGGAAGTAAGTATGAAGGTAAAGCACCCTTTAAATGTTTTAACTGCAATAAGATTGGTCATATGGCTTCGAGATGCCCTAATAGACATGCTAGACTAAGAGAAGAAGCTAGAAGGACATACAAGCCTAATCCTGAATATAAGAGATATAGATTCAAGAAGAACAAAAACAAATCTTGTTACATTGCTGATGAAGGTGTGACTGATGATTTTGATGAGGATCCGACAGACAATGGATGGGTTTTTGTTGCTATAACAGAAGATCAACCGGTACCTATTGTTCAACTGGTAGAACAAGCCCTAGCAGCTAAAGTTGAAGTAAAGGATGAATGGATCATTGACTCAGGATGCTCACATCATATGATAGGAGACAAAGGTAAATTCTTGAACTTTCAAGAATACAATGGAGGTTTAGTAAGATATGGAGATGACAAAGCCTATTCAATCAAAGGTAAGGGTACAATATCTCTTGATGGTAAGCATAACACTGACAATGTCTACTATGTTGAAGGATTAAAGCATAATCTTTTAAGTGTTGGTCAATTAGTTGAGAAAGGATTTCAGTTACAATTTAAAAATGGAAAATGCAAAATCATGAATAGAACTGGTTTAGAAATTGCAACCGGTAATCAGACTAGAGGTAATATCTTTCATTTGAATAACAGTGAAAAGACATGCTTGATTGCACATATAGATGAAAGTTGGTTATGGCATAAGAGACTCTATCATGTAAACTTTTATTTCATGGTAAAGATCAGTACTTCTAAGACAGTTAGAGATCTACCTAAAATTATCAAACCTCATAATACAATATGTAAGGAATGTCAATTTGGAAAACAAGTTAGAGCTAGTTTCAAAAGTATTCCAGAAAAATCCAATAATGCTCTTGATTTGATTCACACTGATTTATGTGGTCCAACTAGAACTAAAAGCTTACAAGGTGATAGGTATTTCATGCTAATCATTGATGACTATTCTAGAATGTGTTGGGTTACTTTTCTTAGAGAAAAATCAGAAGCACTTGGAAAGTTCAAACTATTCAAAGCAATGGTTGAAAATGAAACCTATAAGAAAATCAAATGCTTAAGATCAGATCAAGGAGGAGAATTCACATCTAAGGACTTTAATACATTCTGTGAAGTGAATGGAATCAAAAGACAGCTATCAGCACCTCGGACACCACAACAGAATGGAGTTGTTGAAAGGAAAAATATAACTATCTTGGATGTAGCAAGAAGTATGTTATCAGAAGCAAATTTACCACATGTGTATTGGAGAGAAGCAGTCAGCACAACGGTCTATACATTCAACAAAGTTCACATCAAAGGTGAAACCGGTAAGACCCCTCATGAACTATGGTTTGGTAACACTCCTACTCTTAAGTATTTCAGAATTTTTGGAAGTAAATGTTATATCAGAAGAGATGAGTATATTGGAAAATTTGATCCTAGAAGTGATGAGGGAATATTTCTTGGTTATTCATCTAAGAGCAAGGCATATAGATGTTTTAACAAGAGATTGCAGAAAATCGTTGAGAGTACAAATGTAAAAATTGATGAACAATTCAGAGGAACTTCAAGGTATATAGACTCTGAACCGGCAATAGAAATTGTGACAAATCAACCTACACCAAATCCACCGATACAAAATGAAGATCCAGTTACCTCGGTACCATTTGAGGATTCCACAGTAATTGAAGAACAATAGCAAACTAAGACGCCCCGGTATGTAAGATTGAATCATTTTGAAGATCAGATAGTTGAAAATAAACTTAAAGGAGTTATGACAAGAGGAAGATTGGCAAATGAAGAGGTATGTCTTATTTCTCAAATAGAACCATCATCTGTTAATGAGGCATGTGAAGATAAATTTTGGATTAAAGCTATGGAAGAAGAATTAGAACAAATTGAAAAAAATAACACTTGGACATTAGTTCCCCGGCCTAAAGACAAAAATGTAATTGGAACCAAATGGATATTTAGAAACAAACTTAATGAAGATGGTAAGGTTGTCAGAAATAAAGCAAGACTAGTGTGTAAGGGATATTCTCAGAAAGAAGGAGTTGATTGTGCTATGCTCAAAGATACCATTGCTAAATAGGAAATAAGGACAATCATGAAATCCTTAACTATCTAAGCAATTCAAACATAAAACCAATGAAATAATGCAATTAAGAAATAGGAATTAAAATCATTCAACAAAACTCCCTATCCCAAGATGGCATATCGCTTCCATTGCTCTTCTCCTCTTTGTGGTATGATGGCTCTTAGATATTGCGCTGGTAACCTGCAAGTGACACAAAGATTCAAAGTTCGTGATTTAGATTAAAGATTGAGGAGGATTGAAAATGGAGATTGGATGCTCAATTTATAGAAAATTGGAGAAGATTGATTGAAAGGTGGAGCATAATGATCAAGAGGTGTGAACTGAGGTGAGCTCAAATGAAAGTTGATAGTTGAACTGCTGATTGTAGGAGTGAAACTCAACAGATTGAATAGATTAATTGAGTCAACTGATTGAGAAAAATCTAACTGAAGGAAGAAAAAGAATGATTGGTGGAAATAAAGAAGATGACACAGAGAGCTTAATTTAGAAAAAGCTAACTGAAAGATGGAAATAGAAATTGGAGAGATAAATGATTTAATTAATTGATTGATTGAATTAATTAATTTAGCATGTGCTTGCATTTAGATTTAGATTATTAATTTAATCTTTGCATGAGATATTATTCAAATAATTGAATTTATTAATTCAATTTAGTATTTGAATATATTTAGAACTTGACTTTGATTTTCAATTTGGTTTTTGAAATCATGCACATGTAATTGAATTTGGAAGAAATTAGAAGAATGTGAAATTAAATGAAATTAGAATTTGGGATTTGGAAATGGAAGAATTAAAAGAATTAATTAATTAAATAATTTAAAGATACTATTTAATTATGTAGAAATGGACTTTAATTAAATAATAAAGATTATTTAAATTAAAGGATTAAATCATAATTAATTAAATAATAAATATTTAATTAATATTTAGAAGAGGGTTGAATGATTAGATGATTAGAGATAGAAATTGAATAATTAGTTTATTTAAATAATAAAGATTATTTAAATTGGGGAATTAACCATAATTAATTAAATAATAAATATTTAATTAATATTTAGAAAATGATTAAATGATGATAGAATAGGAAAATAGAATAATTAATAAGATGATGAGGAAATATGAAATTAGAAGAAATAGATTAATTAAATTAATTAAATAATAAAGATTATTTAATCAATTAGAGGAATAATTAATACATGATCAATGAGACATTTTTAGGTGTCTACATTTGCCCCTCTTTGAGACAAAGTTGGAACGACATTGTTTCAAAGAAAATGAAAAAATTTATGCCCCAGTATGCCCCGGTGATACTTAGGGTGTAATGCCCCCTCAAGAGATTGTTTGTGCATTAAAGACATGAATGATCTCTCGAAAAAAGAAGAATGTGAGATAAAAGATAGAAGAATGGTTAGTTGATTAGAGATAAAGATAGGTGATGTGAAGATGATAATGGAATAGAATATGAGAGAATAAATTGATGAAAAAATAAAATAGAACAATGTTAGATTATAGAAAATGATTAAGAAAGAGATTATGAGAAAAGAATCAACAAACTAGCAATAAACAGATGAGATGAAAATGAAAATGAAATTGAATGAATCATGAACCTGTGTCATTATTTATTGCATTAATATATATTCATCACTGAGTCTTATTATTGAACAATGAAGCTTAGCACATAAGGGTATAAGGAACCAAGATGTAAGATATCTCATTGAAGAAACAAACACATAGCAGACAAGCAACAAACAAAGAAAAAGATAATGCCCATCATGGCTCCTCTAGTCACTTGTGGACATCCTTGAGTAGCATAGGAACACTATCTATCGGCAAATGATAAAAAGATAAAGACTGACTCGGACAAAATTCAGCAGCTATACTGACCTTGTGCCTTCATTCTCAGTTGTTTGATGTGATGGTTGATAATGTCTGATCTCAGAAAGTTGTGGACCCCGTTTAAGACTGACCTGTCTGATTTCGAGTGTATCCTCTTCTATTTAAGACAAGATAACGATCACGTTGATATGGATGTGATACGATTGATAAGATAGTTTGATCAGTTGATTGTAGATGTTTGACTGGATAGTCATATCCTTAGTTAACTTCGTGCAAAGTGTTTGCTGGATATCTGCTAGGGTATTTGTTTCTCACAAGACATCTTATTGGAAGTTTTTTGATTGATTGAATTTTGATTTTTAGTTCTTTTCCAAGAGCTTTTTCGATGTTTTTGGATTATGTGGATCGATATTTGAATGTTTTTGGTTGATTTTTTCAGGATCGTATTTGAATGTTTTTGGTTGATTTTTTCAGGATCGTATTTGAATGTTTTTGGTTGATTTTTTCAGGACTTTATCCGATTTTTTGGATTTTGAGTTTTTCAATGTTTTTGGATTTTGAGTTTTTTCATGTTTTTTTTTTTTGGATTTTGAGTTTTTTCATGTTTTTTTTGGATTTTTTCAGGACTTTATACGATTTTTTGGATTTTTTCAGGACTTTATCTGATTTTTTTTTAGGATTTTTTTCAAGACTTTATATGATTTTTAGGATTTTTTCAAGACTTTATCTGATTTTTAGGATTTTTTCAAGACTTTATCTGATTTTTTTTTTGGATTTTTTCAGTTATGCCCCCAATGTGCAGACCTGTATGACATGATGATCGACAAAATGTATGTGGAGACAAATAAATTTTTGACATGACCTATGTGAATGCAATGTGCAGGATGAAGATGCATTTCCTATTTGAACAAGGTTGACTGTGTTTGTTTTTGCATTTGAATACACCAATTGAAATGGAGGTGCAAAACATTTCATAGATACGTGGTCAATCGATCTCCAAGGCCCTTCGAAACATTCATCTCAACACACTTAGTGACTAGGTTTTACAAATGGAGACGCGAAAAAGTTCCCCATTGGTTCTTAAAACTTTGATCTTCTTTTGCCCATGTGTGTGCAGATGAGTTAATTCCCGCTCTTGTATTCACTAAATATCCTTAGCATCCTATACAACTAGCTACATGGATTATTCTAACTTCAAAAGCATCACGAATAGAGCCTCACTGCCAGCGAGCCTCGAGAGCTCCGACGAGGTTATAGACTGTAATTTCTCAAATATTGCTCCATTGCCAGTAGGTGTTCATAGCCCTGATGGAGTTACTTGCATGTTCCCATAGTCAAGCTTTTTTATCGCATTTGTATACATGATATTTCAATTATATATCATTGCTCTTTTTGCCTTTAGATGGATATTTGGCATAGCTCTTTTTATTTTTATTTTCTTGCCTTGACTTGTGAGTAATGAAACCTAATTGGGTGTGACAATTACAGCGGCACTGAAGCAGAATTTCAGATTTTTCACTAGTCATATGATCAACTAGGTGTCTAGAATGAATTTAGAGATTTATTGTGTTTGAGGTATAGCAATTGATAGATTGTGGGTTAGCAAGTCTCAAATAGTGAAACCACTACCCAACCATAAGTAAAGCATCGTCACAGGGTAATGTTGAAAATGAATGATCTTAGGACCTCATAGATTTCATGTCTAAATATCTAAGAAAGGAGATGACCCTTGTTTCTCTTGGATGCAAACAGATGATAAACTTGGACAATTGCCTTGTTTTATTGGTGTTGCTATATGAAAATGCAGAAACTTTTGCGAATGCGACTTATGAATATGATGGTGCTTGGAAAGAAACTATATGCAATGTAGTGCTTTGAATAGAATGATGTGCAATACGGAACATAAAACCTAAACTAACCCAACCTTTAGGTATAATATTTGTGTAGGTAGTTCATTGGTCTTTGTTTGAAGAGTCGGATAAAGATGTCTTTTTCAATAGGATATAAGGACTCAAATGGGTGTATGTGTTCAACATCTCCAATGTTTATTTTCTTATTTTTTGGATTTTGTGGATCATCAGAGGGAAATCCATCTCTGGAACCCATGAATTCAGCTATAGCGTTATCATTTTCAAAGAAATCCAATTGTGGTAGGTTCTCTTGTCCCCGGTCTTTCAAGTGCAGGTGTATGAGACAAATTGGTTTCGAAGTTATGACATGAGCTGGTGTTATGTCTGTTTTTATTGATGCACTTGAAGAGGATGATGAAACAATTATTGACAAGTTGTTCTGTGTAGTATGATCTGGATTGGTGATTTGATTTATTAGGGGTTCATGAATAACTTGTGTATAGGGATTGGGATCATGAGGAGAAATGACAAGTTTATTTGAGAGGAAATCTTGTGAAGAACATGGAGGATTATGACATGGAGATGAAGGGATGGAGAGATCTTGATCAGGATTTGGAGAAATAGTGGGATCTTGTTTAGGACATGAAGGTAAAGGTATGCTTTGATCTTGTCTTGGAAAAGGATTATTATGAAGGATGGAAGAGATGTCCTGATCTTGTTTAGGAGGTGGATGTTTGATGGGACTTGAAATGACACTTTGTTCTTGAGATGGAAGGGTTTGATTATGAATGGGATAGAAAAGAGCGAGGGGATCATCATAAGATTCTTGGTCGGTGGGATCTTGATAAAAAATTGGGTATGATGGAAGTGGTTGTTCTTGATCTTTATTTATTTCAGGACTCATTTCTTCTAATTTTGGATCATCCTCTTGACATGGGGTAAGAATTTGGATATGCATGGGAGATTCTTGGAATATTTAAACCTTTTGACTTGATGAGAAAGGATTTTGAATGAGACTCTCTAAATCATGACTTGGATTGGATTTGTTTTGTGCTATGGATACCCCTTGGGAGGTTGTGTTATTAGATAGAGATGGCATGGATTGGTCTTGTGTGACTTTAGGGGATGATGAAATGGTGGCTAGATATGGTTGATTTGGGATTTGGTTGAAAGAAGTATGATTTTGGGTAAAAGATGTTTGATTTTGGTTGAATGAATTTTGATTTGGGCTTTGGTTGAATGAATTATGATTTGGAATCTGGTTGAATGGGGTTTGATTTTGGTTGAAAGATGTTTGAATGCTGGGTTGGTGTGAATTTTGATTTGGAATTTGGTTGAATGGGGTTTGATTTTGGTTGAAAAAGGTTTGAATGTTGGGTTGATATGAATTTTGATTTGGAATTTGGTTGAATGGGGTTTGATTTGGTTGAAAGAGGTACTTTGAATGTTGGGTTGATGTGATTGGTATGATTGATGTAGTGGGTTGAAAGAAAAATAAGGTTTACATGACTCTAATGTTTGTTGAATTGAGGTCGGAATGATTTTGTTGAAGAATGAAGGTTGGCATGTTTGAATGGTCTCACAAGAATTAGAAGGTTGGTCTGATACTGATCCCCTCATGGCCCTAACTTCTCTCATCATGTTTTCTAACCAGCCCCTATGGTTGTCAGGACTAGCCATGTTTGTCACTTGTTGTTGCAAAGTTTTGATTTGTTGAGCTAATATTTCTATGGATGGCGATGGAATAGGAATGGAAGGGATGAATCCTCCACCTTCCCTACGAAATGTATAATTCCAATCCATGATGTTTTCTTGTTTGGTTTGGACCTAGGATCACAAAATGTAAGATATTTTCTCCATTTCTCCGAATGTGATAATGTTTGATTAAACTTGACCAACTTGTTTGAATTGAGGTTGAGTTTGACTGATCCTCTGATTGTGATTTGGATGTTTGGGGTATGACTTTCTAGGATGATTATGCAAATGATGATGAACTAAGACAAATGTATATGAGGTATGCAATACTATACTAGACTCTCTATTGAGGATTTTGATGTGAGACCCTTTTAGCCTTTCTAGCTTTCTCTAATGCAAGTCTTTCCATTTGTTGACGAAGTTGTTCAGCCTCAATCTCTCTATCAATCTTACGGGCAATCCTAGACTCAATATCTATTTTGTATATAACTCCCATATACTGGGGTGCGCTTCTTCTTAAATCCCAAGCTAAGTTAGCTAGACCATCAATGATTTCTCATTGACCGCCATTTGGAACTAGATTAGGTTGCTCGAAGGGGAGCAAGCCATCACCTGGGAGACCCATGAAGGCACATGCTATGGACCTATAACTGATAATGGACTTAGACGTATTGAGGTCTAGGTGAAGACGTATATGATAAATGGTGGACTATGCAACTAATATGGATGATAATGCAAAAGACTTATGATGATAATGAGGACGTAAGATAGGACTATGCAGAGGACTATGGACAATAATGAGGACGTAAGTAGGACTATGCAAAAGACTAAGGATGATAATGAGGATGTAAGTGGGACAATGCAAAAGACTAAGGATAATAATGAGGACGTAAGTGGGACAATTCAAAAGACTAAGGATGATAATGAGGACGTAAGTGGGACAATGCAAAAGACTAAGGATGATAATGAGGACGTAAGTGGGACTATGCCTAAGGTCACAAGTATGTAAGGATGTTTTGAGAATCAGTTTCAAAATGGACTTTGTTTTTGGTAACCTCATGTGTAGGACAATGTTTTGTAGTTTTCCAAATCTGAGAACAATGGTTGGTAGGTATGTATAGCTGACTGACTCAAATTTCATACAATCTCAAAAAAATTTGAGATACGTGGGAAATAGCCCAAGGGACTGACTCAATACTGGTCTATCACAGTGATACATAAAAAAGAATGGAATACAATCTTAGGCTGGATATTGGACACCATTCAGTGAGGCCCCCACAGCAAAATACCAAAACAAGATGGACAGATAGAGAGTCTGGTAGCACTGGCTCCACTCCACGACACACACTTCTCGGGCATGCCAATCTCTCTTACCTCGAAGATCCAAAGATCTTATCACCGAGGGATTTCTGTCTCATAATGTAAGGTACATGAGGGGTATCTATGGGGTACGATCCGCACTCCCAGAACCACTGAACGTAGGATTTTTGGCAACTAATTTGGTTCTTAGTATTAGGTTTTGAGGGGTCCCGATCCAACGAAAGATTCTCAGAGCAAGCCACTTAAGGCTTTAGTTGAGCTTATCGGTGTAGGGAAGGCCCCCACATACATCGAATTCACTCAACACTCTAGCCGTCTGACCAGTATATTTATATAGTGGCTCGAAAAACCCGCTCAAGAGTACATTGGGAGAGATGATATCCCCAACGCATCCCAATTCGGCGTACCTTTGTGGGGTGATGAAATCCCTAGTCAAAGATACCCCTCACTACGTAGAATAAAAGAAAATTTGGATGTCGTTGTCACCTCCCTTCTTTCTCCCTTAGGCCCGATGGCGGGTAGAAAGTTAGTTAGTGCAACAGTAGGTCCACCCCAGACACAATGAAAAGTTCTTTTCCCTTAAGAAAATGAAAAATGATTTAATCTAATGCAGCCTGATTCACGTTCTTTTTATAGCCCAAATTTAGGTGTTAGATCTGCATGTGCATGTCAATTTTAAACACCAAATCCAAGAATGAAGGCATACATGTCAATTTTAACCATTTGTTTGATTTTTAAGCACCAAAAACCAAGTGTGAGATACACGGATGTCAATTTTAGCCCATGTTCATTTTAAGCACCAACAACGAAGTGTGAGATTATCCATGCATGTCAATTTTAACTATTGTTGATTTTAAGCACTAAAAATTGAAGTGTGAGATTATCCATGCATGTCCTTTTTAACTGTTGTTGATTTTAAGCACTAAAAATTGAAGTGTGAGATTTATCCATGAATGTCAATTTTAACTGTTGTGAGATGTGCATGCAAAATTACTAATCTAATCCTCTCTGCGAATCTGCCACAGGCTGTAAACAGAAGATTAGTAGCAAAATAAACTAACGGAAAATAGAAACTGAGAACTTGACAGAGGTGATTGTGTAATACTACCTGAGCGATTGCGTGATACTTACTGAGCGAATGCGTGAATCTGACAGAGCGAATACATGAATCTGACACAGCAAATGCATGACTTTATCTGCTCGATTGCGTAACAATAACAAGTTGATTGCGTGACAAAATACACACAACAAAAAAAAATAGAAAAAAACAAGAAAACTAAACCCGATCAGGAACTTGTGAAACCAATTGTGAAGCCCTAGCCAAATCCCTCATCATCCATTCAATATTGATTAGATCATATTTAACTATATAAGAAAGAACTAGGCTATTATATCTATCTAAGGCCAGTTGTTCTTCTGAATCCTGTATCAATTTTTCTGCTTGGAGAAATTTTTGATATCGTTTAGCTTCCCTCCTTTGTTGTTTCGTCCTTCTCGCACCTGAAATTTTGAACTGAACTTTTCTTGCCATAAACTTTGTTAATCAAATCCTGAAATAAAAAAGTAATTTTGATCCCTGATTAACCAAATTTAAGACAGAATTATACAAAATTAATAACAGACAGAAGAAAAATAAAACAATAATTAACCCTGCGGATGCGTGACCCAGAAAGGGTGATTGCGTGATCCAGACAGGGCGATTGCGTGACCCTGTCCGAATGCATGTGTGACCCTGAAGGGTCAAATGCGTGATTCTGTCTATGCGATTGCGTGACGATGTAAGCTTGATTGCGTGATGGAAAATATTTTCTCGAAATTTGTGCAACCTGCAAAAAAATAAAAAATCCGCACAATCTGCAAAAATCACACAGAACATAGAAAAAGGTTAAATTGCTATTAGTTCACATCGGGTTCACCAAAATGTGCTATGCTCAAAGATACCATTGCTAAATAGGAAATAAGGACAATCATGAAATCCTTAACTATCTAAGCAATTCAAACATAAAACCAATGAAATAATGCAATTAAGAAATAGGAATTAAAATCATTCAACAAAACTCCCTATCCCAAGATGGCATATCGCTTCTACTGCTCTTCTCCTCTTCGTGGTATGATGGCTCTCAGATATTGCACTGGTAACCTGCAAGTGACACAAAGATTCAAAGTTCATGATTCAGATGAAAGATTGAGGAGGATTGAAAATGGAGATTGGATGCTCAATTTATAGAAAATTGGAGAAGATTGATTGAAAGGCGGAATGGAATGATCAAGAGGTGTGAACTGAGGTGAGCTCAAATGAAAGTTGATAGTTGAACTACTGATTGTAGGAGTGAAACTCAATAGATTGAATAGATTAATTGAGTCAACTGATTGAGAAAAAGCTGACTGAAGGAAGAAAAAGAATGATTGGTGGAAATAAAGAAGATGACACAGAGCTTAATTTAGAAAAAAACTAACTGAAAGATGGAAATAGAAATTGGAGAGATAAATGATTTAATTAATTAATTGATTGAATTAATTAACTTAGCATGTGCTTGCATTTAGATTTAGATTATTAATTTAATATTTGCATGAGATATTATTCAAATAATTGAATTTATTAATTCAATTTAGTATTTGAATATATTTAGAACTTGACTTTGATTTTCAATTTGGTTTTTGAAATCATGCACATGTAATTGAATTTGGAAGAAATTAGAAGAATGTGAAATTAAATGAAATTAGAATTTGGGGATTTGGAAATGGAAGAATCAAAATAATTAATTAATTAAATAATTTAAAGAAACTATTTAATTATGTAGAAATGGACTTTAATTAAATAATAAAGATTATTTAAATTAAAGGATTAAATCACAATTAATTAAATAATAAATATTTAATTAATATTTAGAAGAGGGTTGAATGATTAGATGATTAGAGATAGAAATTGAATAATTAGTTTATTTAAATAATAAAGATTATTTAAATTGGGGAATTAACCATAATTAATTAAATAATAAATATTTAATTAATATTTAGAAAATGATTAAAATGATTAAATGATGATAGAATAGGAAAATAGAATAATTAATAAGATGATGAGGAAATATGAAATTAGAAGAAATAGATTAATTAAATTAATTAAATAATAAATATTATTTAATCAATTAGAGGAATAATTAATACATGATCAATGAGACATTTTTAGGTGTCTACATTGATTACAATGAAACCTTTGCACCAGTAGCTAGAATTGAGGCAGTCAGATTATTCTTGGCCTTTGCAGCTCACAAGAACTACAAAGTTTATCAAATGGATATTAAATGTGCATTTTTGAATGGAGATCTTGAAGAGGAAGTATACATTGAACAACTTGATGGATTTTCTTTGACAGATGACAATGATATGGTTTGCAGGTTAAAGAAAGCTCTGTATGGATTAAAACAAGCGACAAGAGCTTGGTATGCAAGATTGGATAAGTATCTTTTAAAGATTGGTTTTACTAAAGGAAATGCAGACAGTAATTTATATTACAAAATAACTAATGATGACATCTTGATCATAGAAGTATTTGTTGATGATATAATCTTTGGAGAAGAAGATGGTTTATGTAAGGAATTTTCTACTAAAATGTAACAAGAATTTGAAATGTCTATGATTGGAGAAATAAAATTCTTTTTAAGATTACAGATTTCACAGACTGATAAAGGTATATTCTTGAGTCAATCCAAATACTTGAAAGAGTTACTAAAGAAATTTGGGATGGAGAAATCTAAACCGGTAAGCACACCTATGACTACAAATGACAAATTATCTCAAAGGGATGAATCTACACCTAATAATCCAGCTAGATACAAATCTATGATAGGGGGTTTACTATATTTAACACAAACCAGACCTGATATTATGAATGCAGTATGTATTGTTTCTAGATTTCGAAGTAATCCTAGAGAAAATCATGAATCAACAGTAAAAAGGATTTTTCGGTACTTACAAGGCACTATAAATCTTGGATTATGGTATCCTAGAGATGAAAATTTTGATCTATATGCATACACAGATGCGAATTGGGTAGGAGATGTGGATGATAGAAAAAGCACCACCAGCGGAACATTCTTTCTTGGAAACAAACTAGTTTCTTGGTTGAGTAAGAAATAGAGTTGTACATCTTTATCAACAACAGAATCAAAATATGTTGTAGCAGCAACTAACTGTACACAGGTACTATGGCTTAAGCAAATGTTGAAAGACATAAAGGTAAAATGCAAGGAACCTATTACCATATATTGTGATAACACTGTAACAATTGATATATCTAAGAATCCAATACTACATTCTAAAACAAAACATGTTTCTATCAAACTCAATTTTCTAAGGGAAAAAGTTGAAGAAAAGGAGATAAAACTGGTTTATGTGAATACTAAAGAACAACTTGCAAATATTTTCACAAAACCTTTGCCTAAGGAGACTTTTGAATATCTCAGAGATTAGCTTGGAGTCATACCACCACCAGTAGAGACTTAGACAGTTGATGATTGTCATCAATCAGCGGAATTAACAGACAAATCTTTTACTCCGGTCTTTGATGAGGAAGCTACTTCTCAGGGGGAGTAGTTGGTATATTGAATTGATTGGTATTTTGTACATGAACTTGGTTTTATTATAACTTTGGCATTTGATGTCAAAGGGGGAGAGATATCTATGGAAAAACACATTATCTTTCGAGGAGAGATTGGTATTGAAAAACACATGTTGCTCCCAGGGGGAGAGATTGTTGTTTGGGAGAGACTATTACTCTCTATATGTATTTTGATTTTTGGTTATAATCTTTTCTGGAGAGATTGTTGGTTTTTGGTGTTTGGCATTTCTGTTTTGGCACTTTGATGGTTTTTCCATCCTGTGTTGCCATCAATGCCAAAGGGGGAGATTGTTGGTATTTTGGTATGGTTTTGTCATTGATGTCAACACCTACTAAAACACTAGCACTTTGGAGATCCAGCAGCATTCACCGACAAGCAAGTAACTACTGCACAGTTACTGGTATATAGTTCACCGGCAGGATTTAATGATCACCGACACTCGAAATGATGTGGAAGACACTTGGTGATGTCGAAGACATCATTTGGACGTCTTGTCCTGGAGTTTTGATCATTGGTATATCCATATTTGCATATTTTATTTTACTGGCAAATAGGTCCAGGGTTACCTAGGGTTACACCGGTAGGTTTATCTTTTCCAGATCAGCATGGCACGCTAAGGAATTGATTAATTATTGTTGTAAATGTATTAAGCCAACATGTTCAATCGGTTATTGCATCGTATATTATATTATTTGTAAAATGTTTTTATTGTAATATCTTGTAGAGCTGACCTACTAAAATTGGTATTAGGTTATGGTATAAAGGTAAGATCTTATTTGTAAGATCAAGTGTGGAATGTGAAAAAGAATTGTGTGAAGGTATATGCGAGATTAAGTAGAGCTATACACGAAGACATCATTTGAAGGTGAAGCTAGGTTTTTGTGAAAGCATATCAGCATTACATCGGTACTGAATCCAGCATATGAAGATGCTATTTTGTGCAATACATTCTTATTGGATTTAACCATCCAACTGTAGTCAGTGTGACTCCCATTTTGTGATTGAGTAGTGAGCTCTAAGCTATTGGCCTTTCTGCATGTGCAGACCCCATTTATGTACACTTACTATCTGTAGTAGTATCATCTGATTGTGGGTAAGGTTTCCCACCGTGGTTTTTCCCCTTACAGGGTTTCCATGTACAAATATTGGTGTTATGTGTTGTGGGTGACATTGTGTTTATTTTTCATGCATTACTCTTTACTGGTATAGCTATTAACTGTTAACACTGTCTATCGACATACTTAACTGGTTTACCAGTATTAAGCATTAAATTGGTTAAGTGGTTTTTGGTTTGAAATTAGTTGACAACTGATTCACCCCCCCTCTCAGTTGTCTCTGGGACCTAACAGTCCTGATTACATCACAGAATTCCAAACAACTGGAAGTTGAGCCTTCTAGTCAGACACTAGTAGAGCCACCCAAGAATAAATCTAAGGCAACCCAACAATATATGATTGTTTATTTTGAAACAGAATCAGATACTAAAATAAAGGAGGTTCCTAGGAAGAAAGGAGTTTTTTTCTAGAGTGGTGAGGGAGAAGAAAGAAGAACAAAAGCAAGAACCTATCAAGGAGACTCCCCAGAGGCCAAAGATCACTATTATACATAAGAGAAATCCCAAGTCTGATGAGCAAGCCTAACCTGATCCTAAAAGGAAAACCGATAAGAAGAAAATGAATGCTCAGGATTTGATTGAATAGATAGTTAATGATGGTAATCTAGATAGCATTTCTTCATTCTTTGACAATTTTGATGAGGAGGACAAGAAGCAAATAGAAGAGGCCATTCTTTTATATCTTGATTCATACAGTAGGGCATTGATAGAATTAGAGAAAGTTTTGCCTAAGGAGTTACATGATAGATTAGAAGTTAGAAAGCTACATGCTCAGTCTTTAGATAGGCAAATTAAGGAGACCGAATTGGTCAATCTTTGTCCTTCAATAACTCCTCCAGAAATGGATGATTTAATCAATAAAACTGGATCATTAGAATTCAACCCCAAATACAGAATTAATAGTCTTGTGTTGAACAGACTTGAAGAGATTAGAAAGGAAATAATTGATATATGGGTGAGAGTTCTTTTGGGTCTCGGCTATGAGTTAAGTTCCAATTTTGTGTAATCACATAATATTCGATTGCCTAAGGATAAGCAACTGGTAGACAAACATGTTTGCATTATAACAGACAAGAAGAAGGTTGGCATTCCAATTACAATGAGAGATTGTTGGCATTTCAATAAGGATATTGAGAAGGTTGTTGATGATTATGGATATAACTGATTAAGGATGATTACTGTCTTAATATTATTATTTTGTCATTGATGTCAAGAAATTGATTTTCTAATTCAGTATGATGTTGCCATATCTTAAGAAGTATGATTTGATGAGTATAAAGATGTCGGTAAAAGACACAGAAAGAATATGATGAATAAGGGGATAAGTTATTCAATGGGCAACTATTACCGAGTCAGACAATGATGAGATCATGATGTTTAGATTGTTTTGATATCCTACATATGCTATTGTTTGAAAGGTTAATACTATACTATGTTACCGAGCAAAGAACCTAGTCGGTAAACCCTAAGGAACCTAGTCGGTAAACCCTAAGGTTATTGCTATCGGTTAATGAAGGCAGAATGTCTATCGAGTGAAGTTTAGTATTTACCGAGTTACAACCGAGCTATAACAAAATGCATTAAATGTTTACATGTGATATTTAATGAAGGAAGCTAATGAGCTGGAGTGGATTAAATGATTGGTAAGCCGTGTATGAAGATTGTTAAAGAATCTATGGTAAAGAAAGGTCGACAGGAAGATCTACAGCTCAAATTGAACCGCAATACCCTAACACAAGTTCCAAGGTGAAAATACAAGTTCCAAGGTGGGGTAAAACGTTTTCAGATTGAAGGATACATTGAACCTGGACAAGATTGAAGATCTAATGGCTATGATTGATCATGGGAAATGTGATCAAGGAGATTAAGTGGTTAGAAGATTGTTTATAAATAGGAAACTGTTGATAAACAATGTATGCGGGCAAGTGTATGCACAAGGATGCTACATAGTGATTATCAAGCACAGAAGCTTGAAGACCTATTTTGATAATAGAGTATAGAGCCCAGCAGAGGGACAAGATAAGTCCTATGAATTGATTATATTGAGCAAATAAGAATCTGCTTTAGCATTTTTAGATGTGAAGTTGCAGACATATTTTTATTACTGTTATTTTGAGAAGTAGCAGAAAATCTCTTAATCGAGTGGACTTAACAGTCTTATATGTAAATCCTCTAGCAAGGTGACATTCTTATTGAGTGTTTGAAATCCTTTAACAAGGTCACTTCTAATAAAGTGAAGATCCTAACAGATCTGAGGGAAATCCCTTAACCGGGTCACATCTAGCAATGTGTTTGTAATCTTTAACAAGATTTGCTTTTAATCGAGCATACTCTAGAAGAGTATATTTCTTAGTGGGTCCGAAATGCCACAATGGTTTTTCCCTATTTGGGTTTCCACGTTAAATCTGGTGTTATGAGGTTTATATTGTTCATATGCTTTTGAGTTTGCATGTTTGACAGTTTTGGTCATATGACTGATATATATGTTACCGAGGTTGAATCTGATGTTTTTATGGATGATTAAGTTTGTATGATTCACCCCCCCCCCCTCTCATCTTGTTGGCTATTGGATCTGTACTTACATTAAGTATCAGAACTATCAAAACAAACTGTAGATATTGAGAAACCTGCAAGCACTCAACCGAAAACCACTATACCAGTTACTGAGTCTCATTTTGAATAAGAGGACATCCCAATAGATAATGTATAGATAATAGAGGATATAGGGGTAGATGTAAATAAGGATATAGGTGCAGAGGATACTCAAGTTTTGAATGAGGCACTAAGTGGCGAAGCCATCGGTGCATAGGAGCTAAAGGATACAAAAGTTATCTCACCGACTGATAAGGGTAAGGAGACTATGGTGGATCTTTCCTCCGGCTTGGCAATTGACACTTCTGCCATAGCTAAAGAAAATTTATCACAACTTTCCATCAATTTTGACAAACCCTATCATAAAATGTGATTGGTAGAGAAGATTTTGGTAGTGGCAGCCCTTCAAGCACATGCTACACAAGAATTAGCACAGGAAGAGTCAAAGGACAGGAAATTGATTGAGCACAGTTTTGAGGATTTGCATCCTTTAATCCCAAAATTTCATGTACAAGAAGGTGCAAGCTCTTCAAGTAAATTAGAGGAAATAATTAATTTTATTCCAAAGTGTTATGATTCTTTATTGAAGATCTCACTAACACAGGCTAAAGAAGATTTTGTGGTAGCTCAGAAGCTAACATTTTTGTGCATGATTGAGATTGACAAGGTGAAACTTCAAACCTGCTTGCAGTCCATTGATACAGATTTGGCTGAAGGAGGTAATGTTTATAAAACTTCTCTAGATTTTGATAAGCTAACCAGCTCCATAGACAAGCAATTGTCAAACTGTAGGAAGAACTTAATTCAGATTTCTAAGTCCTACAACCTGGCAGTTAATCTGACAAATTCTTTAGATGGTCCAATTTTGATGGTTATGGATCAAATTTTGAAACTGGAGAAGGATAGCGACAAAATAATAAGGAGAGCAAATGAGCTCCAGAATTTGATTGGTCCCCGTTTTGATAATTTATTGTTTCATAAAACAGAGTGTATTTCTAACTTGCAGAAGGAGGATCCCACTACTTGACAAGAGAGAGTATTATGCCAGCATCTTGAATAGTTTTATCTCTATTCTCAAATTTCTTAAAAATGGTTGGAATAATTACTTCTCATTTTTGAAGAAAATGTATGTAGATATTTTGAAGTGTGTATAGAACTGGCTCATGTTTATAACTGTACAGATTTCCTTGTGGGCACCCTGCTTTTTCATTGATGTCAAAGGGGGAGAAGTAAAAAATGTGTATATTTCTTAGGGGGAGCATCAGATGTATATAGCAAACACATGTGCAGATCAACAGATTCATGGATTCAGTGGCAATTTCATGGATGGTATCATTTTTCACATGAGTGTTGCCATCAATGCCAAAGAGGGAGATTGTTGGCAATTGACACTCATTTGGCAAGGGTTAATGGTATTATGGGTTGTCATTGATAGCAACTCATCATCTCAAGGAAAATGGTTTCATTGTTTGGTTAACCGACATGCATTACACTAACCAATATTAGTATTGACATTGCTTTACACAGACACCGACACCGGCATTCACTTCATACCCGGCTAAGTCCTACTATCGGTAACGTGTATATAGAACCCAATAATGGATAGGACATGGGTAAGGATATCTTTTGGTCCCGACTATGTCTTCATGGATTTTGGTGGTAACGTGTGATGGCCGACTTGGTCATTGGACTTATGTTTGATTTTCATTATGTTCCGGCAACCGACTTGTTTATATTTCTTGTTGAAGCCGACATGGTTAAGTTAGAAGGATATTTAAGAAGATCACCTTAGTGATAGATCAGATGTATTGGATGGAATGGAAAATTTTGGTTGCGAATATTTCAATGAGTTTTGGTATGCATTTTAGTCAGCGATTGGAAGCGACTGTGTGCAGTTTCACGTGCACAACATAACCGGCAATAGAACAGAGTATCAGAGAATTGGAGTACAGAGAAGGATATCAAAGCATTCACCAAAACTTATCCAACATGGTCATATTCTATTTATAAGTTCATTTTCATTTGTAAACACTTGTAAATGTTTTGTAAGACAGTGAGACTTCCTATTTTGTGTTTGAGTAGTGAGCTCTAGGCGGTTGGCCTTTTTGCATGTGTAGACCCTCTTATGTAATATTTTTATACCTTGATCAAGTATATAGATGTTGTGGGTATCAGCCCCACTGTGGTTTTTCCCTTTGCAGGGTTTTCTATGTATAAATATTGGTGTTATGGTGTTTCCTTTCTCAATGTTCTTAGATTCCAACATATTGTGTATAGTTAAATCCATGGCCTTACAAAAAAATAATGAAGTTATTCTAAAGGTCACGAGTGTCTTTATAAGATTGGGTTGTTAAAGATCTAGGGTATGACAGAAATTTCGAAAGTGGATTTCTATTTGGGATACATCTATAAGGGTTTTTGGGGTGAGTAATAAAACCTCACCATTTACCATGTCCTTTTTTTGTTTAAATTTATATTTTTGCAAATAATAACTCATTTTATGTTTCCATGGATTAATTGAACAAGTGCAAAAAGAGTAATTAATTTAATATTTATTATTGTGTAATCATTTGCATTATAAGGAGAGTAATTAAATATTGAATTTGATATTTATGAGGCTCAATATAGGCATTGTAATTTGTTCCCTTTGAAGTCATGTAGCGAGAAGTCCAAAAGAAATTAACTATTACAAATGAAAAGGGATTTGGAGAAACTCCATAATTGACAACTCAATAGCTAACAACTAAATGGTCATGCATCCCAATGGGCATTGGAATTTGGAAGGTTATAAATATGGTGAGCTTGATCCTTGAAAAGCATGCTAATTATTATCTCATCAAACAAGAAGGCTTATGAACAAAAATCCATTAGCTTTGGGTGATCAAAGGACGAAAACCCTTTGATTGTAAAAAACATTCTCATCGAGAGATTGCATTTGGGCTAAATGAAAATTTGTAAGATTGTTTGTTACTTCTTTTTAGCATTCAATGCTTCTTTAGGTATTATTTTAAGTGATCTTCCTAGGCGTAGTTGTGTTGATTGTTGGTTGTTTTAAGTTTTGGGGATATGTTACAACATTATGTTGTTGTTATTCAGTTTGTAATCAGATATATAAGCTGATATATCCATTTGAAATTCAAACTATTTTAATTTATAGTATTTGGAGTTAATTAGGTGCACCAGATTTGTCATATTAAAATGTATGGAAATAGGGTTCACTAGTTTATGCATGCAAAATAGGAACAAGACCTATTTCACAATGATTACATAAAAAAGGATAATAAACCCAGTAGATTCAACCTTAACTCTATCAGGAAGAGGGCTAAATGCATATTGGATTCCACTTATTTTGATTGAGTGAAAATGAGAAATTGAAAGCATGTGAATTAAATGTGAGAATTAGGGCTAGAAGGTGGCGTAAATAGATAAATGCAAAAATAATAATCATAAAACTAAACTAGATATAGAAAGAAGATGTAGAGGAGAAAATGTGCCTACAAATTGAGTTGTAAATAAGAGGACAATGGTGCCTAGGATGCACTTATCCTAGTGTTTTTGGATGAGCTTTTGAGATATGGTCTATCTCTGAATTTTGAGTGCTTTTGGATATTTCATCTCTATCATGGACCCGTAGTTGAACACGAGTCTACACACAAAAGGAAAAAAATGTTGTTGGTTTGATAGGGGTTTGCTTAGGTTAAACCCCGAGTTTGGAATTAACCCTATAATTTTTTTTTTAATAAGTAAATAGTTGCATAGGGGAAACACCCTTGTATTAATCAAAATAGGTGAATACAAGGCCTGGTTCAGTGAGAATGGTAGGGGGAAAGAACCAGGAAGAAAACCCCCTACCCTAGCTCTATTCCTTATACAAAAAGAACTAGCAATAGAGGCTGGACAAGTACAAAACACCAGTCGACAATCGTTGAAGATAGCAGAATCGGCCAGAGGCCTTTAAACAAAAAACAATAACCAGAAAATAGAGAAACTGGAGAAAGGTGACGACCGGAATCAATGGGAGTCTTCTAAGTCATCATCCACAGGAGCACGAGCCGCATCCAGGATTATAGGGCATTCAGTGCCACAGGTGGAATGAGCCGTTGATTTAGCCTTCTCCCTAGGGAGTCGGTAGTCATTAGGGAACCACTCCTCGCCAAGCCCAAACCCCCAGTCAATGCCATCAACCAAGTCCCCATTCTCTAGAATACCAAACCTTTTGCACCCGCTAACACTTCATCTCGAAGATACTTTTCCCTCCATTTTGACGTGAAGCCATTTTGAATGCCTGTTACCTTAAGCAGAAATTCAATATTCTTGGTAATGGCAGGCCAAGTTTCTTGAAGAGCATCAAAATCCAGAGAGTTCACAATCACAAAATTTCTCACCTTCGCCCTGTTGCCCAAGGACATATAATAATTTTGGGGAAGCAGTATTCTCAGGTTGTCATCAATATTGTCCAATGCAACATCAATCTCCCCCAGCAGGTGGTGTTTAAACACCATTTGAGTTAAAAGCTTCACTCTCTGCTTGCTAGTCCCCATGTATATGACCATTGCAAGAAAAAAGGTCGGGATATCAACATTGGCTCTGTACCTATGATAAGCCATAAGGAATTCCTTCCCCAATATCCTTTTAAGGCTATTAAGAATGAGAGGGTGTCAAGAGTAGAGGACCTCCTGCAAACGTTTCTTAGTGATTTTGCCCAGGAAGGCCATTTATCGACAAGTAGCTTCAAGGAGAATGGGGACTCCATGGCAAGTCACCGAGTGAAAAATGCAAATGTTTGATGGGAAATGAGGGCATTCCAGTGTTAAGTAGAAAGTCATCAAACCAAGGGATACGGGAGCCAGGCAAGTAGCACATGTCTATTGAATACACACACACGTGAAATGACAGTGTCCAATCAACTTTTGGTCCAAAGTTTGTTAACTTATGTCGACCGTCTTTATCCATCAAGTAATTATATGCATATCCAGATAGGATCTAGTCGTAACAAAATATCATTTAAAAGTACACACATGCCCAATTGCAATGGGGCACAAACCGACACAGACCAATAATGACTGCAGAGAACCATGACTCGGTGGCAAGAGGAAATCTTAACTAGTGAACACATCAATCGATCGATCTATCCACTAGAAGCCGCGATCATTAGGTTAAGTAAAAAATATAGAGGCAAGCAGGGAGGCAATACAACCGGTTTGTGGCCCAACCGGTAATTCAATCAAAGAAACTTCTCAACCAGAAGGAGAAATGGAGAAAAAAATCGGCAAGTAACTCAACTGGTGAGCACCACCATCCGTGAGATAGTCGGGAGTCCATATCAACCGGTGGAGGCAATACTACAGTACCAACATCGATAGGTTAATCGGAGAAACATATCAGTTGGAAGGAGAAGACAATCAGTTGAGACCACAACTGACAGACTCAATCGGAAAGCACCATTACTTGGCAAGATACTCAGACCATATCAACCGGTGGAAGTTCATCTGGGAAAATCAAACCAGTCAGAACGACCCAATCAAAGTGCCAATGGGGGGTCACCATCGACAATCACCATTTTAGAGAGTATGTCGGCCTCTCCATTGCCTTCCCTATAGATGTGGCTAATCAAAAATTCATGAAAGGTGGCTGGTAGCACTAGAATTGGTTGAAGCCACTGGTTAAGGTGCCAAATAAGGGTTTTGTTACAACAGACCACATTAACCGCATTAACAAAGATTCAGACAAGGACACTGTAGAGGCCAGTATAATTTTGAATTTAGATATCTATAAGAAGATTTTGGTTGGAGTTGTAGAGGATCTACCGAATGACTTATATTTAAGGCTAGAAGCTAAAAGAATGTCAGTGATGGAACTAGATAAAAGCTAAAAGTTGAAGCATTATTGGCAGTGCACCCTGTAAACTCTAGAGAGGAAATTGATGAGCTAATCTCTGAAGAAAACCGGTCAGTTTTTGTCAGTGGACATTGACAGGTTAGCCTAATGGCTAGTAGAGTTAAGGAGATTGCTGATGAGACTACGGACAAATGGGATATCTTTTTTGTTGAAAAGGAAAAGAAAGAGGAAAAGAAAAGACAAAAAATAGACAAATATTTTGCTAAGGTGTACTGAAAGGACAAAGGGAAAGGCAAGATTGGTGGTGTACCTGCTATAAAGGTAACATATAACATCCCTCCACTGGCTTAGGAAACCCCTCCATTAACTTCAACATCACTGGTACATACAGAAAATCAACCGGATAAGGAAACTGATGAAGTAACTCATGATGATAGTAACCCGGAGTCTGAAATACTTTTCACCATGAATGTGGATACATAGGATATAAATATTGTTGTGGATAAAGAGACTACAGAGGTTAAGGTAGATAATGTTAAGGACAGTAAGGTCTCTGAGATACCGACATACACTGTTGACTCTCAGAAGACTGAGATACCGACACAAGCAGAGCAACCAGAGACTAAGAAACCAATAGAGGATAAGGTAACTAACACAGAGCAACCAGAATCAGAGAAACCGACAGTTGAAGAGGTACTTGTACAAACTGCAAAATCAAAAGAAGAGGTACAAACATAGACGAAGGAACCGAAATAAAATGTAAGTAAAGAGGAAGCAACATATGGAAATAAGGAGGAAATAGTGAAGGTAATTGGTCAAGCATCTGTTGAGAGGAAACCCATAGTAGAACCAAGCACATCCACTGGAGAATTCAGACCCACTAACATAACAGATGTTCTATTGGATTCTATCAAGAGGATAACATTTTGCAATGCCTTAGAATTTAAAGCTATTGATAACACATTACCTATCTTGAAGATGATTGCACCTGCCTATAAGATAGATCACATTAATGATTCTTTAGGTAAATTGGACACATTGTCCAAATTCATTGCTGAAAATGTCATAACTATAGATAAGGTGAATGAGGATACTATAAAGGAAAGAGTAGATAAAGAGAAAGGAGAATTCTTTGAGAAAACCATCAAAAACTGTAATGAGCATATGGATTCATTATTACCGGTACTCAACTCAATAATTTTAGAATATAAGGAATTGTATAGAGAAGCTTGCAAGCCTCACCATCTGACAGAGGATATAGATGAGGAAATCAAGAAGACACAAAAAGAAATCGATGATATTGCAGATAATTTGATAGGTTTCTCGGGACTTATCTCAGTTTTTGAGCAGGAAATGGCAGTTTTTGAGGAGAAGTTAGAGAAACTTGAGAAAGAGAAATCAAGGATAAGGTTGAAAACATGGGAACTCAAAAGTAAACTTGGTCCAAAATTGAATAGTCTCATTACTCAGCGGGTTGATCTATCAAAGGCAACAGTTCAAGGAGAACGATCACTGGAGCAACAAATGCACTATCTAACTGGCATGATCCAGCAGACTAAGACCATTCTCTTCGACAACAACAAATTCATGCAGAGCCTAAACCTAATTTTGGTGGACATTTTTCAAATTGTAACCAACCGGTTACAGGCGATGAGGTAGCATTTTTGTATTCTTTGATTCTTTTTGACATCCTTTGCCATTGATGTCAAAGGGGGGGTAGTAGTATGGAGAAAAATAAGGAGTAGTATGGAGAAAATAAATGCACAGAGGAGATCACTTGCTCAGGGGGAGCACACTTTTTTTGGATAGCAATTTTGGATTTTTCTCATGAGTGTTGCCATCAATGCCAAAGGGGGAGATTGTTGGCATTCTACACTCTAATGAGAATAGTTGATGTTGTCATTGATGGAAACCAACTGGCAACCAACCGGCAATAGGTTTCTACACATGCACCGACATCACAGACACCATGCATCGACAAGCACCGACACCGACAGGCACTTTCACCGGCATCCAGATTTTACCAGAAATGAAGTATACCGGCACTCAGGCCGACATGGGATAAAGTTTTGCTTATATGAATTATATTGTAAATGTAATTAATCATTTGTAAGCCGACTTAGTGTATTGTAAGGACTCATATATGTATGAGATCTTAGAGATCATTTTGGTATGGTAATGGATAGGTGATTATTATTGGTATATGTAAAGACAGCGAAAGGTTTTGGTTAAGGTATCTGACTGAGCTTAAACTGGTACTGAACCAAGCATTTGAGATGCTATTTTGAGTAGTACTTTGTATTGGATTTAATTATGCATATTGTAGTCAGTGAGACTCTTTTGAGCAGTGCACTCCAGGCAGTTGGCCTTCCTGCATGTGCAGGCCCCTATTGTAAGTAGTATTTATTCATATTGGCCAATGAGTAAATATTGTGGGTCACAAATCCCATCGAGGCTTTCCCACACCGGGTTTCCTCATTAAAATATCTTGCGTTATGGTGTGGATTTATGTTGTCTCTGTTATTTCTGTTTACTGCACTATTTCTTGTTGACCGATACATTGTTTTGGGTTGCAAAGTTATAAATAAGTTTAAAGATTTAACAAACTAGTAAGACACTGATTCACCCCCCCCCCCCCTCTCAGTGTCTTTGGGACTATCATCAAATCTAACACCGACTTCCTGCACACCAGTCAGGTCAAGATTCCTTACTTATCGATGATCATTCCATACCGGTTGACATCAATGACAATATAATGCCAACAAGATATTCTAACAAAACCACTTTGTAAAGAGAAGTTCCAATTTCATTGTAAAAATCTTGGTTTGCAACCCATTGAAGGGTTTGATGTAAACTCCCCAAGTAAAGCTTAAGGTGGGGGAGGTGGTGTTAGGAATTAATCTTTACTTGGTAAAGTTAATTTCCTTTTATTTGTTTCTTGTCAGAATTGTGGTGGCAAAACAATGACTATAACTCACAGCTAAGTACTCAGACTAGAGACACAAATTTCCATTGAGTGTCTATTTGAATTCCATTCTTCCTACTCATTTATTCATCAATCTGAGGATGTGTAACTTTAAATGGGACTGCAAAGTATATGCATAAGAATATATAGGAACAAGTCTATCCTATTTTAGACAATGATTAAACAACTACTTTCAGAAAAGGAATTTACTTTAAATCATGACTCTAAGGATAACATTAATTTTTGCTAACAAAATGCCAATTCTTCAACTTGTACAAAAATAACTATTCTACCATGCTGTGGCTGCAGGAACAGTCACAAAGTTACAAACTATGGCTGCAAGAATAAACAACAAGCAAGTGATTGAAATGAAATTAAACAACTTAAGAAACATAGTGCATAAAAGACAACCATACAGAATTCTCACCAAGTGGCCCCCCTTGGATGAGTCTCCTAGAATAAGAGCTATAATAGAAATTAACTGATTAAGCCCACGACCATATCATAAATGCCATATTAACTTAGAAAGTAGATGTTTTTCTTTTATTGAAAAATCAACTTCAACAACATAACATTACTCTAATATGAAATCATGAACTAACACAGGAATGCGTAAAGGATTTATAATATTCATCCTTAACAATAATCTAGAACATACACTCCACTTCCTACTATCTAGGTGAGAGCTTTATTTAAAACTTGGAAAATATAGGAAAGCTAAGATAATCGAGACTCTTGTCCTTCTTTGAACATTTGTATATTTTCCCTATATCCTCTCTAACATCCCTCATGACAACTAATAGATCAGAATTAGTCTGCAGACTCCTTATTGATCAAAGATAGTAGCAAACAAGTCTTCAACAGATTTTTGAACTCTTCCTTCCTTGTTGTCCATCCTTTGTCCACATTACGTTGTTTCTATGAATGAGACCATGTTCCTTCATAAATATTATTTCACACAGCTACCATGCAAAGGTTAGAGCAAACATTCTATCCACACATCATGATCATTTATTTTGAACATATTCATTAGTCACACATAAAAATAGTTAATACTTATAATTGCATTTATAAGGTTCATGGTTCTATCCAAATAAAAGTTTCAGCTACAAACAATAAGACCTATCAAAACAAGCATATAAGGTTGATTAAAGTATGTTTATGAAGTCTATCAGTAAATACAGAAACCCCTTAAGATGACAAACTATCTATAAAAGAAGCATAAACGATGACTTATCACACCCCCCAACTGAAGGTTTTGTTGGTCCACCAGCAGATGCTCCCTCAAAAGATGTATTTTGATTTTCAATCCAAGTCAGCAGCCTAAAGTCAGTAGCAAAAGTCTCCCCTCATTTTTTAGCAATAGGGATCCAGTAGAACCTCTGGTTCTCTCTGAGATTCTCCCATCTTTCTCGTTCTTGTTTCACATCATAATACTACAATTCCTCCCAGTCTGGAATAGGCCACCATAACATAGGCAGTTGGAAGATCAAAGGAATCCACTTTTCCTACTATGACCGCCCTAAATGTATATAGGTGGTTGCTCGCCTGAGTGCTGTATGATAATTTCTCAAAGAATGTGGCTCTAATTTCTTGAGGTCCTCAGGTAAACCATTAAATCTTCAAGCCAAATGTCCATACACCATTTTTGCAGTTGTTTCTGCCATTCATTCAAATTCAATGTGAATTTCTTCCCTTAATGATAAAATCCTTCTTTTAACCCCTAGATCAGAAGTAAGTTTGCTCCATCTATAGTAAATTTCATCTAGGTCCCCTACTTCAACCCTTAGTGGTAATGAAACTTGTTCCATATCCATATATTCTCTAGCCTATTCACTCGTCATATTTTTTATTTTGAATATAGGACATAAATGCCCTAAGATGAACATCTTCGATAGAAAGAAGTGGGTTCCACTGAGGTGTGTATGAAATAGCATAGTTGTGGAGATAGAACTCACAAAGTAAATTATTTTTCTCAGGAGGAGATGTTTTATAGGTATTGAAAAATTCATTGGGAGTCATTAATGATGAATTCAGTCCTGATAGCTCCCTACCTATCTTGTAGGAAAGATGTAATTCCTTCAAATAACATGAATAGACTCTTGGAGAAGGCCTGCATTCCATTACCTAAGGTATCAGAGTAGCTAAATTATATATCCTATCCTCTAGCTTGTTTATTACTACATCTTTTTCTTACAGTTTTCTTTATAATGCCTCCTTTTCCTTTTTCCATTCTTCCTCCCTATTTTCTAATAATTGCAATAATCCAAAAGCAATCAATCCCAAAGAAAAAGAAGGTGGAATATGCACACTTACCTTATCTTTTGTTTTATGTTCTTCTTGATTCACTTCCTCAGCAACCTTAGACAAATTTCCTAACCCAGTTGCAATGGTTCTTTCATTATCAGGCTTATCCTAACCGATTTGCCGAGGTCTAGAAGTGTTATCACCAATGTTTAAATCAATGTTTACCAAAATGTCTCGTCCCTTCTTCTTCCTCATCTTCTGCTTCTTCCTCTTCTTCTTTTGTTTCTTCTTGTTCGTCCTCTACTTCTTTTTGTTCCTCCTCCTTATTAGTCCAAGCCATGTTTTAAATTTCATGCTTTGTTTCAGTCAATTTTTCTCCACCCAATTCTTGATTTCCTCCTGTGTTGGTATCCACTTCTTCTTCTGAGAACTCTTCTGAATAAGACATTTCATATTCTTGCTCTTCTTCACTAGGAGAAGAGGATTGAGACAATATCTTAGGAGAGTTTTCTTGAGGATATTTTTCCCCATCAAATTTTAAGCTCAAGATTTCAATTATTTCTCCTACAACTACTTTCCCTTTAAACTTATTTTTCAGCCTATGACTAGTTCTTGTAGGCTTCTTTCCTGTACAAGGTCTTTCCATTTTTTTCCTTTTATGGCTAGATGATCCATCTTTTACTGTAGATTCTCCCATTTTCTGAGTTTTTGCAAAGGTCGTAGGTCTCTTTTCTTCTTTCTTTTTAAAAAAATTTCCTTCTTTCTTATTCTTCTGAACCCTAGTTCCCAACACCAATTTTTCATTCTTCTTACTCTTAGATGAGGGTTTCTGTTTTTTTGGAACTTTCTGAGCGACTTTTTGAGTGGCATCCTCAGAAGAATTTTCACTATGATCTCTAGTAGGCCTGAAGGATGAAGCCTCTGCATCTTTTCCAGAGATGTAAATTTGCCTTGATGGACGAGCTCTGCTTATCGCAAGAAAATACACCCACTACATCCTAGGGTTGCTTTCTACTAGGGCTTTCTCAACCAATAGCTGAATTAAGAAATGGTGAGACACAGATTGAAGGTTACCATTTTGTACTTGAGTTGTCATTTTCTTAACTATATTGTAAAAGGAATTTGGAACATTCATCTGCCTACCATGTCTTAAATGACTAAACAATTTGAAATGAACAAAATGCAATTGAGATTGTCTCCCCTTGCAAGTAATGTACTTAATAATATAAGTTACCCTATGAGCCCAAAGAGGTGGAAGATACAACCCGTTAGTTCCTTGCTTAATGACATTCAAAGAAGGGTCACCATGCTCTATAAACTATGCTCTGGAAGACTTGGCATCATTAGTTTCTATAAATGGTTCACCATGCCTAGGCAACCCAAAAACTTGAACAATATGCTCCTTTGTAACAGGAATCCTCAACCCTTTCACTATAGCCATATCATCCTTCAAAGATTGTGCAAATTTGAGCGCTACATCATCATCATAAGTATGCAATTTTAAGAAATAATCTAACCACCTGAATCCTCTATACAAAGGTTCACAATCCTCATCTTGTAATATCAAAGTGTGGTCTGTAGGTCCTCTCTTAATAGGGGAAACTCCCATTACTGCAGTTGTTACTTTCTTCAAGAAAATCTCTTTCTGTTAAACATGAAATATGAATTTTTTCTACTTTCAGACAACAAGAGAAAATAGTGTGTGCTAGGCAAGCTTCCAAATAGAACAAGGTTTACACAGACTTGACTTGAAAGGAAAAAGTTATAATTTTTTTTTGCCAAATTAGAAATAAACTAGACTTTAACAATGGCAGGTGAAACTAACTCATTCCTTTAACTTGAATTAACATGCTTATTCAAATTTGTATAGGTATAATAATGGCAATACCTTAGCTCACAATCGATTCCGCCCCCCCAACTAAAGATAGACGTAGTGTCCAATCATACAATAAAGCCTAGTCCCCAACATGATTTTTTTTAGGTTCGATGTATTTATCATGCCACTTCATTTGATTTTGTTGGACTAAAAGTGTATTTTGCAATGTTGATTTCCTTAATTCATCCAACTGATTTAGATGCAATATTATTTCTCATTGTGCCTCTGACAATTGTATACCCAATTTTACTATTGTATGCAGAGTTTTATGCTCAAATTCTATGGGCATGACATCATGTTTACCATAAACCAGTTCAAATGGTGTAAACCCTGTCATTGTTTTCCAAGATGTTCGGTAGGCCCAAACTGCTTCTGGGAGGCGATTTGCCCAATCTTTTATGTGCAGTACAACTATTTTTGGTGAGGATGGCCTCAATTTATCTGCTAGTCACTTCAACTTGACCATTGGCATGAGGATGATATGGGGTAGTCTTTTTATGTCTAATATTATACTCCTTTATCATAGCAACAATCAGGTTAGATGTTAATTATGCACCTTGATTAGTTACAAGTTCTCGAGGTACCCCATATCTGGTATATATATCTTCATACAAGAACTCTAGAAACTTTATTGTCCCTGGCATGTTTCATTTCTTTGACATCAACCCATTTAGTTAGGTAGTCGGTACAGATTAAGATGTAGGAATTTCCATTAGAGGGAGGATCGATTGGACTAATGAAGTCCATACCCCATTTATTAAATGGGGTAGCAACTACCAATGGATATAGTGGCATCTCATCTAAATTTGTTGGGCACCCCATCCTCTGGCATCTATCACATTTTCTAGTATAGTTGGTTGCATCCTTATTTAGAGTAGGCCAATAATACATTGTGTTAAGTATCTTGATGGTTGTTCTTTTCGTTGCAAATTGACCACCACAAGGTTCATCATGGCATGCATGGAGGATGTAAAATGTTTCATCTTCTCTAATTCATCTTCTCATAACATTGTTTGGTAAAGAATATAACAAACATCCATTTACCCATGTGTATGGAAATCTCTTTTCAATTAAAATTCTTTTGTCCTTTGGGGAAAAGGAGTTAGGTACCTTACCCATAACTAAGTAATTAGCTATATCTGCATACCATGGTATGTGCACTATGATTGCAAACAAATGCTCATCTGGAAAAGAGTCATCTATTTTAAGCTCATTAGGTTGGTGTGTAAGTCTGGATAAGAAATCAACAACAACATTTGTCTTTCCTAGTTTGTCAATGATGATAATATAAAATTCTTATGGTTGTATGATCAATATAAACAAAGAATTGGTATCCTATAATATAATGTCTGAACTTGTTGAGAGCATATATGACTGCTAACATCTCCTTTTCTGTGACAATTTAATTGAGTTCAACTCCTTGTAAATTTTTGCTAATGAAATATACTGCATTTTCTAAGGCTCCTTCTTTTCGAGCAAGAACTTCTCCCACTGCATGGTCAGAGGCACTAGTAAATATATAAAAAGGAAAGTTCCACTTGGGTCCTTCTAGGACTGGTGCCTGAGTGAGTACTATTTTGAGCTCTTGAAATGCTTTGTCACACAATGGTGTCCATTAAAAGTCAACATCTTTTAACAAAAGACCATACAAAGGGCTTGCAATGGTATAATTTTTTTTTATAAATCTCCTCTAGTAACTAGCATGCCCCCAAAACTATGTACATCTTTCTTCTTGGTAGGGATTGGAAGAGTTTGAATTACCTCAATTTTAGCAAGATCCACTTGAATTCCTTTGGTTGAAATGTAATATCCCAGGACTACTCCCTCTTGCAACATAAGAAAAAATTTCTCACTATTGAGGGACATATTATGATCTTGGCATCTCTGTAGCACCTTAGATAGATTATCAAGTGCTTCTTGAAATTCATCACCATATATGGTAAAATCATCCATATATATTTTCATACAATTGTGTGAGATATTTGCAAAAATACTTAGACCTACTCTTTGAAGCGTTTTTGGAGCATTACATAACCCAAATGGAAGGACAAAGTAAGCATAAGTTCCCTAGAGACAAGTGAAAGTTGTCTTGTCCTGGTCCTTTGGTGCAATTTGTATCTAATTATAACCACTAAACCCATCAAGAAATGAGAAATATTTCTTACCTACCAGAGAATCAAATACCTGATCAATGAAAGGTAGTGGAAAGTGATCTTTTTTGGTAGCTTTGTTTAATTCTTTATAATATACACACACTCTCCATTTACCATTATTTTTAGGAACAATTACAAATGGTGAAACCCATTGACTGTCTGAGATGGGGTAGATGAATCCAACATCTAATAGCTTTTGTAATTTTGTCTTCACAATTTTTCTAAGGGTTGGATTAACTCTTCTTTGAGGTTGTCTGATTGCCTTAGTGTTCTCTTGAATTTAGATTCTATGAGTACATAGCTTAGGATCTAAGCCCACCATATTAGTACAATCCTAAGGAAAGGCACATTGTTTTCCTATAGTAATTCTCTAAATGACTACTCTTGTTGTGTTGAGAGTTGATTGTTGATAATGAGTTGCTTTCCAGGTGCCACTTCAATTTGTTTAGTCATTTCTTTTATTGAGGCTTCATTCTCACTCGGTAGCTTGACTTCTTGAGTTAATAAAGTGTGAAGAAATGCTCGAGTAAGAAAATCAGATGTTTGTAATTGTTGTTTTGAAGAGCATTCAGAATTTCCAACAATATCTTTTGCTGGAGCTTCTTGTGTGCATGTATTATTCAACACTTGTAACAACAGTTGAACTTCATCATAGATATGGAGAAGAGGACTTCTATCAATCATCATAATTTTTACCATAGATTTAGCATCTTCTTCAAATTCCTCTCCCAAATTAGACCAAACAAAGTTCTCTAATTCTTCTTGAGGTTGAGCAAGTGGAAAGAGTGTCAATTTTTTGTACTATCTCCATTTGAGATAGCCATGTTCCCAAATTTGTAACCAATGTAAGCATCTGTAGTAGCCAACCAAGGTCTTCCCAAAATAATTGGATAGCCTCCCAAAGTAGTCTTAGGTGTAGAATCATAAAATTAGCAGGATATTCCCAAGATTCAAGAGTTACTACAATGTCTTCCATGATACCATCTAGTTTAATTATGGAACTATCAGCTAATTGGAGAATTGTATGAGTAGGTCTTATATGGGCCAAATTTAGACTTTGCATAATCTCCTTGGTCATTACATTAATAGCAGCTCCTAAGTCTATTGGAGCATTTTGAATCATGACTCCATTTATCATAATTGAACAACTAGACTACCAGAATCTGAATACTTAGGTATGATCACTTTTCCCAGCATGATGTCAGCTAGTTTACCCAAAACATGAAATTTTGTATGGTCTTTTTTCTTTCGTCTAGGTTTCTTTAAACAAGCTTCCCTGAGAGATTTTCTATATATAGGTTATCCTAAATGGCCTAGAAAGGAGGAATTTTTATGGAGACTTGCTTAAGCTGATCTAGAAAATCAAATGTTGGCTCATGAACAAATTTTGGTTGAGCCAATCTTTGAGAGAATGGAGGGTTTGGATCCTTAGGGTCATTCGGTTTCAAAATTGGGGTTGATTCAACCATTTTTTCCTTCTCATTGGTTAACTATGTGATTACTAGAGTAGCTAGTGATTGCAAAGTTTTTTCTAATCTTAGATGAACATCACTGATATTAACTGAGTAAGTAGGATATTGGTTAAACTCCATTGAATACACAATTTGTTATTGTGGTTTATTGTTAGGATTAGGGGCAGGCTGAGTAGGAAGTTGTGTAGGTCTTGGTGAAACGTTTGTAGGTGGCATAATAGTTGGCTGAGAGGTTGGAGGAGGATTAACCTAGTTAGGCCATTGTTGTCCTCTCCAAGGCTGTTGTTGGGGCCAGCTAGGTTGTTGAGCCTGCCAATTTGCTTGAGGTAACTGCCAATTTCCTTAAGGTGGTTGCCATTGACCTTGGGGTCCAAACCAAGAATTAGGTTGATAGTTCCATTGAGGGCTCCCATAATTGCTTGTATTAGGAGGATATTGGTTTTGCCATTGATTATTGGATGCATATGAATATGGACCATTAAAAGATAAAGGATCAGGTGGCATACCTTGTCTTTGAAGCCATGGTTTTATTTGTGCCACAAAGAAAATTTGTCCTTTATCATCCTCGCTTTGATGAAAGTTGGTTTGATGCATTTTGTTGTCAATACTAGCCATCTTTTTACATCTGCACTCCTTTTTCTTTTGTCTACAATGTGGATAAAATTTAGACAGCATTGCTTCTACAACTTCATGTTTCTGTTTGGCTTCGAGAGTGTCAATTTGTGTGGCCATATTATTGATGATGTGTTGGTGAAAATCTTTGAGTAGATTGGTCAACTCTATTTTTTAAACTCCAGAGTTAGATTTGTTTTTTGATGACATGTACTTGGATCCTCTAGGTTCCTTAATGCAACTCTTGAATAATTATGGCAAAGTAGTTGTATGTCACTCCATGTAGCCTGAGTAATATATCCTTCAACCATGAGGTTGAGAGAATCTATACAATCTTCATTGACTCTGCTTAAGAAGACCAATTTTTTTGAATCTTCACTTAGCTGATTATGTTGGGATTTCTTCAGACAAAAGAGAAATCTTCCTACATAATCTTCTAGGGACTCTTCATCTTTTTGTTGCATCTTGAAAATATCATCTCCCCTCATATCACTTCTGCTACAATAATCTTTGTATTTCTTAATAATTTTTTCCTTCTTGTTGTCCCAGTCACTGACAAAATCTTCTCCTAAGGACATGAACCATCAGAGAACAAAATCCTTCAATGTGGATGGAAATAATTTTGAGGCAGTGTCCATTTTTAGTGTAATCATAGCTTCTGCATAGGACATCAAATTCAATGAGAAAGGTATCTGGATCTTCTGTAATAAGGCCATAGAAGTGAGGAAGAGCAGAAGGAGGGATGTTTTTCAGATTGGCATTGGCTCCTTGTGGAGGTATGGGAAATTTGAAGGTTAGTTAGGGGGTGGGGGTGGATGGTTTCCACCACCACCTCTGCCAGCCATAATGCCTTGGTAAACAACTAATGCATCAGTTAGATCTTCGTCAGGTAGTGGTTCTGGTGGAGGAATTAAGTTATCTATGTCTACAAAGAGTTGCACAAAGTGGTCAAGTTCTGGCTCAGTGGAATTTTTAGATGGATATTCATCAGAGTTATCCAAATCAGGAAGGAATCTCCCAAGGGGATCTCTCCTTCTTCGATGCATACAAATTTTGGAAGGTTAACATCTATATAGCATTCAATAACATAAATGACATACCATACTAAAGATGAAATGCTACTACTGTTCTAACAAATGAAATCCAATTGTTCCCATAAAATCTTAGTTTGTTGCCATCCTCAGAAACAACTCCAAAAATCTGGTGGCAAAATAATGGCTATAACACACAACTAAGTACTCAGACTAGAGATACAAGTTTCCATTGAGCAGCTATCTGAATTCCATTCTTCTGACTCATTTATTCATCAATCAGAGGAAGTGTAACTTGAAATTGGACTGCAAAGTATATGCACTAAGAGCATATAGGAGCAAGTCTATCCTATTTTAGACAATGATTAAACAACTACTTTTAGAAAAGGAATTTAATTGAAATCATGATTGTAAGGATAACATTAATTTCTTCTAACAAAAGGCCAATTCTTCAACTTGTACATAAATAACTATTATGCCCTGTCGTGGCTGTAGGAACAATCACAAAGTTATAGACTATGGCTGCAGGAATAGACAATGAGAAAGTGAATGAAACAGAATTAAACAACTTAAGAAATAGAGTGCATAAAAGACAACCATACAAAATACTCACCTAGTGGCCCCCCTTGGATGAGTCCCCTGAAATAAGAACTATAATAGAAATTAACTGATTAAGCCCACGATCATACCATAAAAACCATATTAACTTGAAAAGTAGATGCTTTTCTTTTATTCAGAAATCAACTTCAACAACATAACATTACTCTAATATGAAATCAAGAACTAACTAACATGGGAATATGCAAATGATTTATAACATTCATTCTTAACAACAATCCAGAACATGCGCTCCACTTCCTACTATTTAGGTGGGAGATTTATTTAAAACTCATAAAATCTAGGAAAGCTAAGATAATCAGGACTCTTGTCCTTCTTTGAACATTTGTAGATCTTCCCTATATCCTCTCTAACATCCCTCATGACAACTAACAGTATTTACTAATGGATCAGAATTAGTCTACAGACTCCTTATTGATCAGAGACAGTAGCCAACAAGTCTTCAACATATTTTTGAACTCTTCTTGCCTTGTTGTCCATACTTTGTCCATGTTACCTTGTTGCTATGAATGAGACCCCATTCCTTCATTAAGATTATTCCACATAGCTACCACACAAAGGTTAGAGAAAACATTCTATCCACACATCATGATCATTTATTTTGAATATATTCATCAGCCACACATAAAAATAGTAAATACTTATAATCATTTATAAGGTTCATGGTTCTGTCAAAATAAAGGTTTCAGCTACATACAATAAGACTTATCAAAACAAGCATATACGATTGATTAAAGTATTTTTATGAAGTCCATCAGTAAATACAAAAACCCCTAAAGATGACAAACTATCTATAAAAGAACCATAAAACTATGACTCATCAGGAATATTCCTAAAGGATCTTTACAAGTACTTTGTCTTATTTGAGTTCTCATAACTCATTTTTTTATTCCAAATATATGAAATATTAGTTTGTCCTCCTCATGAGGATGTTGACACATTGCACACACATATTGTGAATGGTGCCATTCATAGAGTTTCTCCTCATCTCTATTTAAGAGATGCTTCTCCTCTTATTCTTCACTTTTGATATCAATGCAACGAGCCTCTCTCTCTCTCTCTAGGCTTTACCTTCTTTCATAATACATAAGGGGTTTTTATTTGCTTTTTCCCTTTCAAAAGCTCTTGTGTCTCCTTTTCAAGTTTTGGGTCATTTCTCTCAAGTTGCTCTCTACTTTGCTAACATTACTTCAATCAACGTACTTACTTGGATTTCTTTTTCATTTTCTTGCTCTTGTATTTCCTTTCAATACCATTTCTAATTTAATTTCTAGTTCGCAAGACAAAACATAAAAGAGATAATATATGAATCTTCTATTTATCACCATTTGAACTAATTATCAAAATATTATAATTTTTTTAGCACAAAATATAATATATAAAACAACTAATTTGGTTTTTGGTGAAAAATGTGTTTTGGTGAAATATAAATTTTATTTTTGGGTATCAATATGATCAAATTTGATTGTTTGATAATTATTGTGACAAGAAAACACTACAAACAAGAAGACACAACAATTTTTGTGTGATTAATGATAATAAGGGTATGGCTTAGGCTCCTTAATGCCCAAATTTCCACTGGTCTTATCACAAAAGGGTCAATTTCCAATGGCTGCCAACTTAGACCCACACTTGGAATATCCTTCAACTCAAAAAGGAAACATCTAAAGGGATGCTTTGCAATCTTGTTTTTGTGAGAGAGGACATGTAGGGGCCTCCAAGACTAGAAGGATGACCCAATTATCCTCTCCATGAAAATCTATGTTTAGCTTATACAAAGTCATTGATTTTTATCTCATATCAAGGGAGCCATATGGTGAGTAACTTCAAGGTGCAATAGCACACCTTTGAACTGAGAATGACACCAATAATTTACTCAGTCAATAGGGTGGGCCTCTAAAATAAGGTTTCTAGTCTCTATTCGGGGACTTAATGCCTTGCTAGCACCCAACAAGCCACTCAAGGCTTTAACCAACCCCACTAAGAGATTAATATACCTCACATAAATGTGTATACTTCCCCTTTCATATTGGCACTATCGGCAAGGTACTTGTCAATTCAACCTTGGATTTCACCACAATCTTTTATATAGCGGCCCGAAGGAAAAAAATCTTTGGGTTATCCCCCTTGGAGTGATCACTTCTCCAAAAATAGACCCTCTAAAAATGAAAACGAAGATGTTTAGTGGTTTCTCTTACACTCAAGGTCCATGAAGGCAAGGGGAGAGGATACATTCACAAACACCTTAGGGTTCTACAACATAAAGCATGCAAGTGCACAAGATAGCTCAAGCAAAGGCTCTTTTTAATGTACCAAATTGAAATGTGAGCTATTTTATGAAAATCACAAACACACTCCTAGCTACCCCTACAAACAAAATGGATTAGTAGTTTCAATAATAACCCCCAACTTATAAACACAAAGATTAGAGAAAGATAATAATGACAAATAAAAGGGGAGCCTTCAACAAACAAATAACAACTTCAAAAGCATAGGATACCTACAAAACCATAGACACAACAATATAGACCAAAAACACGTTAGGAGTTAGCACAAACACGTTAGAATATTTAATCGTATATGTAGTAAAAAAATCATATACACACCAATATCTACCATATATGCGACCAAAACTAAAAAATACAAAAATTAGAAAACTCTAATTTAACTAGATATGCATCAATATTGACCACAAACGTGCTAGAACCTTCCACAGACATGACAAAAAATACCAAAAATATGTCAATTTAATCAAATTATAGAAAACTAAAAACATGACTGTAAAGCGGAAAATCGCGATCGAACCCTAGTTGCTCTCCCCTCTTCCAACTCCAAGGAGAGAGAAGGGAGATTCACTAGGGTTGATGGTTTTCACTTAGGGGAGAGACTTTACATTCAAAAGAGGGGTTGAAACCCACAAGATCCAATCCCACACAATGCAAGATTGGATGCTAAATGTGTTTCAAGGGTTATGACAGCAAGGCTACCCTCTTTTGTAAAGAATGTGCATAGAAGAATTAAGCTAGGAATGCATAGAAAGTGACAAAGATTCGCTTATAAACTGAGATAGGGATATAGGATGAAGCTGCGGACCTGGAATTAGCAGTAAAATGTCGATATGGTGCTGTCCTGCAAATTTGAGCAAAAGTTGTCGGGACGATGGCGCCCGAGCGCCACGGTCCTCCGAAAAATCCGCGAAACGAAGGGGGATCTGTTCGTCTCTGCACAAGGATTCCAGATCTTCAATTTCAGCCGCGTACCTGCAACCTACACACAGAAAAGCGAAGACGATTGGGGGGTTAGGGATTAGGGGTTTGCCTTTAGGTCAAACCCCGGTTTTGGAATTAACCAAGAAATGAGAAATTGCTGTAAATGTAAATGTATGTAATGTAAAACAAGTACTAATACCTTGTTGTAAGGATGTTTGTATCCTTATGTGCGAAGGTATAGATGTTGTATGTTGTATGTTGTAGTAGTATGTAGTAAGTGATCTCCTCTTCAATGGTTGAATCCTTGTCTTGAATGCAACACTTAGCCTTGAATGGAGACTTAGAAGGAATGCTTGAATGCTTGAATGCTTGAATGTTTGAATGCTTGAGTATAGTTTCCACGCTTGTACACATATGTCCTTCTTACCCAAATAGGAGAGGCAAATGTAGTTTATATACTTGTCATTTAGGGCTGATAGACTGATTTTCCCGACCTTAGGCCGACCAGGAAAGATAATTTTCCAATTTGCAAACATAAAGACCCGAAGTCCAAAAGAGACGGGGCCCAAAATAGGACCCAGGGACCAGGGCGTTGGGCGCTCTGGTCCCACCTCCCGGGACAGCAGGGTGCAAAGGAGGTTCAGGCCAGGGTGCAAGAAAATGCAGTTTTCAGTGTCATAATCAGGTTTCGGGGTCTCCATTCAGGTTGCGTGTTGCGTCACCATCGTGAAGACCAAAATGCAGTTGAAATTGCAAGTGTCGCAATTTTAGGATGCTACATTTAGCCCCCACTTTAGCGGGAGTATAAGCGTACGCTCATACTTCCGGTAAAGTACAAGGAAACAATATTGAAAGACTTTCACCACGTCAAGGAGGCAAGACACACCAAGCCCCCAGTGGACTAAGGATCTTATGAATTTGATTGACAAAGTAAAAGGGCAGATCACGAGGGAGAACCATGACTGTCAGTAGTAAGGTTCCCTCACTATGAGTCATGCAAGAAAGATATCAAAAATTTTCAAGGCAAAGCTGAATTTGTCAAGAAATTTTCAAGTATCTTGAAAAGATATGAACGGGATGTATGCCCCCCTACGTTAAAGCGATCGCACACGCCTCACCAAGGGTGATTGCTTTAAGGTAGTGATACATATAAGAAAATGAGAAAGGAAAGGAGCATGTTATCACAAGGATTTAGCCCCCAAGTGTGAGATAAACCCAAGGATAATAGACACAAAACACAAAGCACAAGGTGACTTCGCTTTCCTTGGGGTCAGTATGTTGTATGATAATTCATGTATATCATATGTATGTATGCATAATTGTTCTTCATTCCCCAATCAAGGAAGGTCACCTAGAAGAAGGGAACACATGTGTCTTTTGAGTCAACATGAGAGAGATCGAGAGATCTCAATTCTTTGCATCGTCCTCAAGTAGACAACACTAAGGACAACAAATAGAAGAATGAGAGTAACATATAGAAGAAGTAACAAAAGAGAGGAGGAGAGAATCTGCTATGCTAATGAAACTAGTCTAGCACGTCATCTACCCCCCGATCTTGCTGATCAATGTTTCGGGAAGGTAGGGAACACGCTAGAGGAGGAACATCCAACACAGTAGATGGAGCTATCACAAGATCCAAACAAGGGCTATGTTCATGTTCCGAGCCACATTGTTCTTGTCTAGGAGCTAGGATAAGTGCTTTAGAAAATTCGTTTGATAAATGGTTATCAATATCAACAAGTTCATATTCACTATCAGAAGCAAGAGAAGTAACATTTTCATCATGAATAAAATTTTCATCTATATCATCATCAAGATTTATAAAAATAGGATCTTTAACTCGCACAGGATCAAGACCATCATGCATCTTATGTTTAGGAGATTTCAGCTCAATCGTCGGCTGAGGAGAAAATGGAATAATGCTTGTTGAAGGTGTTTTTGGAGATTGTAAAGTTTGAGAAGCAGCTGCTTGAGCCCTAAGACGACGCTTTCGTCGGCGTTCACGTGCAGAACGATTTCGTCTAGTCTTAGTAGGAAGTTGAGAAGATTGAGGAGGAGGAATGTTCTCATCCTTATCACTTGGGTGTTTAGGTTGTGGTCTCTTAGGTTGAATAATAGGAGAAGAGGAAGGTCTCTTCTCTCCATAAGAGGAAGGAGGAGGAACTGCTCCATACAAAGGAGGAATATTTGGTTTAGGAAGGAGACCAAGTCCGTCATGACGAGGAGGGATAGGTCTACTCTTAGGAAGTTTATTAGATATAAGCATAGTCACATCCATAGGAATGGGTTGGGAATCTTCTTGAGGAAAGACATTAGTTTTATCTTTCAAAGGAAGAACTTCCTTCTCAAGAATGATAGGAATATCAAGTTTAGGTGTTCTAGGTTCACTTAGAGATAGGATCATATCTGTTTTCCACTTTTGATAAGATTTGAAAAGATGATCACTTCGCGGAGGAAGGGATTGGAATTGTTTAGGCCAAAAGTAATCAATAGGAACGCTAGAGGTTCTTTCAGCTGGTTTAAAGAGACTATGATTGACAGTAACAACTTCACCATTATGGGGAAATTTCAAACACTTATGAATAGGAGAAGCAATAGCTTTCATGGAAGATAGCCAAGGATAGCCAAGCTTCACACGAAATTGTTCGGATGAAGGAATAATAGCAAAGTTCACATCAAGGGATTTGTTATGGACCTCAATAGGCAATGTAATAGAACCAATTGCAGGAGAAGAAAATGCATCAAATAGTTTCACAATCACATCTGTTTTGTCATATATCACTTGATTCAATTGCAAAGTAAAAAGAAATTCTTCAGTAATAACATTAATCATGCACGAAGGATCAATAAGCACTCCACAACAAGGTGTATTCTTGACTTTTGCAACTATGTATAAAGGACCATCAGGTGCCCTAATGGTTTCACTGGAATCAAATGTGATGGAAGGTTCTTTAGGGATTTTCTGCTGCTCTACAAAGTTAATCACATTCGGAGTCATAGACACAAGACCATCAGATGAGAGAGAGGAATCATTAGCCTCAATTGCATTAGAAGTATGAGAAGGTAATGGATCAGTGAAAATCTGAAGATTTTGGTTAGGAGGAGCTACAGATGTGTTGCCTTTATCATTCACTCCAGAAACAGAGATAGTATTATTATCAATCAAATCTTGAATTTTACCCTTTAAAGAAAAACATTTTTCAGTATCATGCCCACGCTGACGATGAAATTGACAAAAAGCTTTGTTATCAAAATAAGGTGAAGTAATCTTTGCAGGATCAATTTGCCTTATAGGAGGAAGTGTAAGCACATTTTTTTCCAATAACTTATTCATAATACTATGCAATGATTCATTCAAAGGAGTATACTTTCTTTCTTTCTTGAAAAATTTAGAAATAGGAGGCACACCTGATGCTGCATTCACATTGTTGTTGATGATGTTTTCATTGAATTTGATGGAATCTCTGTTCGGTTTAAACTTCCCAAATGGTTGTTGACTGCTATCACCCTTATCACTCGGAGCCATAGGATGTGATTGTTCCATTTGACTCACAGTCAGTTGATAATTGTGAAGAGTTGCACACAACTGTTGGAAAGAAGTAAACTCAGAAAACAGAAGTTTGTCTCGAATATCTTTTTGTAAATTAGAAATAAAGATTCTTTGAATATCATTGTCAGGCACTGGAAAAGAAATTTGAGCATACAAATGCTTATATCTACCAATGAAATCAGTCACTTTTTCTTTAACACCTTGTTTACAATGCATTAAATCAATCAAAGTAACTTTAGGACTTATATTGTTTTGAAATTGTTGAATGAAAGCATTTGCAAGTTGTTCGAAAGAAGTAATAGAATAGGAAGGCAACGAGCAATACCATTGTAGGGCTTTGTCTCTTAATGTTCTAGTGAACAGTTTTGCAAGCAACCTTTGGTCATAAGCAAAATCAGTACATATTGTTTGAAAGGTCTTAACATGTGTTAGAGGATCACCCTTACCATTATAAAGCTCCAAATGTGGAATTTCAACATGTTTAGGGGGGATAGCTCGAACAATGTCAAGAGAAAGTGGGCTCGCAACATCAAATGTGGGCACACTAAACTTAGATTGATTCATAGAGGCAATTTGTTGCTGTAAAGAAGAGACAGTTTGTGCAAGATTGTTAATGGTCGCTTCAGTCGAAGAGTTCATATTAGACGTGTTAGATTGAGATGGAAGTGTTATGTTATTGAAAGAAGGTAAAGAGTAAGGTGGTGGGACTCTATGATAATTAGTCACAGGAGGAACACTACAAGGAGGAACGGAAAACGAATTGCCCCCTTGTGTCATGTTCATTTGTGGAGATATAAGAGGAACACTCACTGAAGGAATGAATGAAGAAGTTGGATTGAATGAAGGAAGAGGGTTAATTGAAAAGGAAGGATTGCCCCCATGACTGGTGATCACAGGAGGAATGTCTTGTGTAGAAGTAGTCATTATGTTTGATGTAAAAGTAGGTATACTAGCAATAGAAGTCGTCAAAGGAATAGAATGATTGACTTGAGTAGGAGGTTGTGTATAACCCAAATTTTCAGCACAACTCTTCATAGGCATCACATTCGAATCCACAATGTGTGCAATACCACGCAAAATATCAATTCCATTCTTATCACTTTGAAGCATACATTTTAGACCCTCAATTAAAGGAAGAGCTTGACTATCAAGGTATTCTTGAGACATCCATTGTCGAAAATCGTCAAATTGGTTATCCAATTTTGAAAGTTGTTCTTCAGAAACCTCATGGAGAGCTTCTTCATCATTAGGAGGATTAGAGGAATTACCCATGTCCTCGTTAAAAAGGCTATTCAAATTAGGTTCCATCTCCTCAGTAGTTAAACCTCGGAAAGACTTAATTCTACGGCTTCGTCTAACGGGAATAGTGTAAGTAGGGCTTATTGTTGTAAAACTCATGCACTAGAGAGAGAGAGAAAGTTTTGAATTTAGAGGTAGCAATTTTCAGTAAAATCAGCCAATCTTCTAGATTTAAGCTGTTAAATACAATCAGGACAATCTCCCGAAATTTCAAAAAAAATGTCAGGGACTGTGGCGCTTCGGAGTGCACACAGTCCCAACAACTTTTTTCGAAATTTGCAGGGATGAAAGTTATGATGATTTTAGAGCTAATCTGAAAAAATTGAGTGGTTTTACGATCTGTAGATAGGCCAAATTAAAGTTGCAATCTCGAAATTGAACCCTACCAAGATTGTCGAAAAATGCAAAAATTTGAATTTTGAAAAAGAGAGGGAAACTGAAATTTTGAATGTTATGATTTTAGAGGGAATGTCAAGAGCAATGCAAATTTTGAAATTTAAAAATTGACTCAATTTCACGCAAAATTCAATTTTGAAAGCGGAAATTAAAGTTGTTGTAATTAAGCACTTAATTTCAAAAGTCACAAATTGTAAGAATTTGAATAAAGCACTGAAATTTCGAATGAATGCAAACACACTTTTCAGATTTAGGACAGTAAGAACACAATTTTGACACAAAATTTCAATTTCGATGATTTTTTTAATGTTTAGAAGCCTTAATCCAAGCAATCGCAAGACCAACTTTGAATGTAATTTTGAAGGTGTTAAAATTGATAAAATCAGCCAAAATTCTGGATTTTAGCAGGAAAATACAGTAAGATCTCGCTCCCAAAATTTCGGAAAAAATGTCGGGGACGATGGCGCTCGGAGTGCACACGGTCCTCGCAACTTTTTTCCAAATTTTCAGGGATGAAAGATATTGTGATTTTATTGCGGAATCCAAAGTTACAGCTGATTTGGAGATGTTTTGATCAGTGAAATTGTCGGACAAAGGTTGAATCAAGAGGGTTTCAAAAATTAGGGTTTTGACACTTAACCACTTAATTTTCAAAATTAAAGCACAAATATGAATTGATAATTTGTAATAGAAGGGCAGATCTGAAACAAACATTAATAATTAAACATTTCACAAGTTTAATTACTAAAAAGAAAATTTAGGGTTTTTATGCAATTAACCTCTAAAATTTTGCAAAAGATCAAACATGGAAATGTAATCAAGGAATCCAATTTTCAGATCTAACTATGAATAATCAGAAAGGATGTTCACGTCGGGTTCACCAAAATGTAAAGCGGAAAATCGCGATCGAACCCTAGTTGCTCTCCCCTCTTCCAACTCCAAGGAGAGAGAAGGGAGATTCACTAGGGTTGATGGTTTTCACTTAGGGGAGAGACTTTACATTCAAAAGAGGGGTTGAAACCCACAAGATCCAATCCCACACAATGCAAGATTGGATGCTAAATGTGTTTCAAGGGTTATGACAGCAAGGCTACCCTCTTTTGTAAAGAATGTGCATAGAAGAATTAAGCTAGGAATGCATAGAAAGTGACAAAGATTCGCTTATAAACTGAGATAGGGATATAGGATGAAGCTGCGGACCTGGAATTAGCAGTAAAATGTCGATACGGCGCTGTCCTGCAAATTTGAGCAAAAGTTGTCGGGACGATGGTGCCCGAGCGCCACGGTCCTCTGAAAAATCCGCGAAACGAAGGGGGATCTGTTCGTCTCTGCACAAGGATTCCAGATCTTCAATTTCAGCCGCGTACCTGCAACCTACACACAGAAAAGCGAAGATGATTGGGGGGTTAGGGATTAGGGGTTTGCCTTTAGGTCAAACCCCGGTTTTGGAATTAACCAAGAAATGAGAAATTGATGTAAATGTAAATGTATGTAATGTAAAACAAGTACTAATACCTTGTTGTAAGGATGTTTGTATCCTTATGTGCGAAGGTATAGATGTTGTATGTTGTATGTTGTAGTAGTATGTAGTAAGTGATCTCCTCTTCAATGGTTGAATCCTTGTCTTGAATGCAACACTTAGCCTTGAATGGAGAATTAGAAGGAATGCTTGAATGCTTGAATGCTTGAATGTTTGAATGCTTGAGTATAGTTTCCACGCTTGTACACATATGTCCTTCTTACCCAAATGGGAGAGGCAAATGTAGTTTATATACTTGTCATTTAGGGCTGATAGACTGATTTTCCCGACCTTAGGCCGACCAGGAAAGATAATTTTCCAATTTGCAAACATAAAGACCCGAAGTCCAAAAGAGACGGGGCCCAAAATAGGACCCCGGGACAGCAGGGTGCAAAGGAGGTTCAGGCCAGGGTGCAAGAAAATGCAGTTTTCAGTGTCATAATCAGGTTTCGGGGTCTCCATTCAGGTTGCGTGTTGCGTCGCCATCGTGAAGACCAAAATGCAGTCGAAATTGCATGTGTCGCAATTTTAGGATGCTACAATGACAATATATGTCATATACATGCTAATAACAACCACATACACAACAATAATGGCCAAAAACGGGGTAAGAACCAGAATCTGACATAATATCCAGAAACACAACAAAAATTGGTAGAAATGCAAAATTGATCAAAAATCATCACAAAATTTAGCCTTCAAATCTGAAAACACTAAAAAACTCAAAGAAAAATGTTAAAAACAAGGGACAAGAGTCTCACCAAGTGTGTCAAAATGTATATGTTCAATTTGAACCCCAAATATTGCAAACCCTAGTTCCAACCAAAACCCTATATCTAAAACGAAATTCAACAAAACATTAATGAAGAATGATCAAATATGCAAAATCATGAAATGAATCAAATGATATCTTCATATATTCAAATGGTTGACATTCATTGTTCTCATATCTCGATTGATCTTGTTTTGATATGGTTGTTTTCAGTTTTGTGGTGCACTTGTACAAGAGCTCAATGAAGAATGGATGTGGTTGTGATGATGTAGACTTGATCATGATGTAGGCTAAAGTTAATTCAATAGAATGTAAATATGCTCCAAGATTTAATGATGAAAGAAAGAGGAGGAAGTCTCTTATATAGAGAGCATCCTAAAAAAAAGAAGGGATGGGATTAAGAGGTGAGACAAAAGATTGTCATCTAAGATTGAAGGGTAGGTAGAGGAAATAATAAAACAGAGCTGGTTAAGATGGAAAAGGGGCTGCTTGTCATTTAGATAAATGGAAGGGGTAAAGGTTAATGAATTAATTAAATAAATTAAATATTTTATTTAATTAATAGAAGAAGGGCCACATAAATTAAGTAAATGAAAATATTAATTTAATTTGAAAAAAAAAGAATTTAAATAAATAATTTTTTATTTAAATTAGGATAGAAAAGGCTTAGTGAATTAATTAAACAAACAAATATTCATTTAATTAATAGAAGAAAAGAGGATAATTAAATAATTAGGCTGGGACAGTTTTAAGTGTAGATCTATAATTGTAAATATTTGAAGAAAGGAAAATGAATTTAAAGTTTATAAGATTGTAAGTGTTGATTTCAATTGTATAAAAAAATTATTTTATAAACTAACAATTACCACCTCTTATATTATCAATTTAATATACATAAATAAATATTTACTAGCCTTTAAATTAAAATATTTACTTGAAATAATATTTATCTAGAAAACATTTTATTTTCATAAATTTTTAGTTTCTTTATTTTTTAAATTCAATACTCACCTATTTTAATATATATTCTCTAAAATTGAACAATTTTCACCTCAATTTACAATATATCTTTTTGAACTTTAACCATCTCTTTAAAATATTGCTCTCTTAGATATATCGCTCGAGATTAAAATGATTATACTGTTTTTATTTTGGATAAAAAAAATTGTAGCATATTAAACCTTAAAATGAGTTTTCTTTTCTCATTATAACATAAGTAAAATACAGTCATTATAAAATATATCTTTCGAGATTGATTTAAAAAATTTTAATATTATTTTAATGTTATTAAATTTTATTGAATAATGATTTTTTTTTTGATCGATAAAAGGCCGAGGCCAAAGAATTTTATTAATTTAAAAAATAGATAGGTTTACATTTACACCTCCATTCAGTGTGGGCACCGGTAGGAAAGAATGGAGGGAAGAAAACCTTTGGTCTAGCCCAGATCCCTCAAGTATCAGAAAAAATTAAGAATACGATACAAAATGGAGATACAAGATCACAAAGGGAACTTGTCCAAAATAATGAAGATTGTATGTAGAAATCCTCTGTGTAAAGTTGAGCAGCTGATTGCCCATCTCTTGGGGTGATGCTGCCATTTGTGGGTGACAGTTCTTGCTATTCCTGAAACACAGGGTTAAGCATACTCTGCTCCTTATGTTGCACAAAATCTTGAGAAAAACTCCCACCAGAATGTTAGGAAAAAGAAAACCGAACATGTCAACTTATACAATATATCATACCTGCCTGGATGGTCACCTTGTTAGGATACATAGCTCAAAATATTAGTCTCAAAAAATCTCCAGAAACATAATGCGAGAGTGATTACCCATTGAAGAGCATAAACTCAATAAATATTAACGAGGCAAATTCCATAAATATTCCTGCAAAGAGATTGCGTGGAGCTACCATCTTAAAGAATATGGTTCGAGAGCCTTCCAGGCCCTTATTGAGTGTCATGGGAAAGCTTTAAGTGAGATAAAATTTTATCAGGTCGACCCTTAATCTAATAATAAGATGCTGGATATTAATGGGAAGAAAGAGGAAAATTGACATATGCATCTAAGACTGATTTAACTTAAAACTGAGAGAACATGCAGGAAAATAGGAAACTATATATGAATATGATTATGTAGATGTGAGTCTGAACAAAATCCTAATATATAATGTGAATGATGATAAGATATATAGAAATATAAATACAAATATCTCTCTCTCTCTCTCTCTCTCTATATATATATATATATATATATTGCAACCATGGAAGGCCTAGAAAGCCTAAAGGTGTTTGGGGCCGATCATACATAGGGAAGAGGATGATGCATAGCATATACACAACTTAACAAAATTACGAAGCTAAGTTAAAGCAACCTAGAGAGATTAAAGCCAGAAAGCTTCTTAAGAACAGAACAAGAGACAAAACATCAAGAATATAAGGGATCAAAAAGGTAAAATAGAGACGAGGATATCTAGGTAAGTGTTAGTCCTAAAAGAAGGAAATATCTACATAAATAATAATACCTATATATCCATGATCAAATATATCTGGGAGCAAGATATGCCAGCACATTTCTATACCTATGCTCATTAATGTAAGGTATTGCCTCCTTCTAGTCTTAAAGCTTATCTTAGCAGAACAGCAAGACTGAAAAAGATAAATTTAGGAGTGATCAAATATAAGGAGGAAATACTTAAACATCCGAGTCTAAGATGGATAAATCTGAATAAGAGAATGAAAATGGTTATATAATCATCATTTTCATTAATACCATGGTAGCCCATAAGTCATTAAGCGGGTGTAATAGCATCCTATTAAGATATCCGGGTTCAAATAATATCGATGAGACCCAAAAATGTCTCATCGATATAGAAGGGCCATCGAAGAAAGGAAGCACCGATGAAATTTAGAAAAGACTCATCGAAGACAACAATTCCATCAACAAAAGATATCAAGGAAAGCGGAGATGGTTTTCATCGATGGGAAAAGGTCTTCGAGGAGATAATACCATCGGTGCAACATAAAAAGAACTCACCGAAAGGAATGTTCTCATCAAAAGAACAATGTCGATCAGGCAAAAGGAAGCTACATCGATAAAAGATATCGATGAGGAAATAGGTTTTGAGGAAGCTAAAATGCATGCCTCCGATACACAGGGTTTCACCGATGCGACTTATCGGTGGAAGCTGATAAGGGAGGATAAAGAAAGGCTTCGGTGAGACAATAGATCCATTCACCGACTAGGCATGATGATTTCGATGGAAGAAGTGTTTTGGTGGAAAAATAAAGGAGGTCACCGAAGCCCGAGGCTTCTTCAACATAAAAACCCAATGGATATCAGATAGGTATCGGTGAGGAAACAACCATAGTGACCGAATACAGTATTTCAATAAAAGAAGGAAATACTTGATCGAAGTAATATTCAAAATAAAAGTATCATCGGTGGAAACAAGAGTTCGATGATGAGAAGAATCGAGAAGTGGCAGAACTGGATCGGGACAAAGACTTGTCAATTTGTGTTAACCATATTCTGTCCAATTATTTCCAGACAAAGAACGACATGAAGATATAAAACAGTGATGTTGTGATGTATAAAGATGATAAGTTAAGCCAATATTCAAGGATGAAAGATCAGTAAACTTCAAGAGACTCATTAATACCATGGTAGCCCACAAGTCATCAAGTAGGTGTAATAGTATCCTATTAAGATATCTGAGTTCAAATAATATCGATGAGACCCATCAATGTCTCATCGATATAGAAGGGCCATTGATGAAAGGAAGCACCGATGAACTTCAAAAAAGACTCATCGAATATATTAATTCCATCGACAAAAGATATCGAGGAAAGCGGAGATGGTTTTCATCGGCGGGAAAAGGTCTTCGAGGAGATAATACCATCAGTGCAACATAAAAGGACTCACCAAAAGGAATGTTCTCATCGAAAGAATAATGTTGATCAGGCAAAAGGAAGCTACATCGATAAAAGATATCGATGAGGAAATAGGTTTCAAGGAAGCTAAAAGGCATGCCTCCGATATGCATGGTTTCACAAATGCGACTTTATCGGTGGAAGATGAAAAGAGAGGATAAAGAAAGGCTTCGGTGAGACAATAGATCCAATCACCGATAGGGCATGGTGATTTCGATGGAAGAAGTGTTTCAAGTGAAAAAATAGAGGAGGTCATCGAAGCCTGAGGTTTCTTCAACATAAAAACCCAATGAATATCAGATAGGTATGGTGAGGAAACAACCATAGTGACCGAATACAATATTTCAATGAAAGAAGGAAATACTTGATCGAAGTAATATTCAAAATAAAAGTATCCTCGGTGGAAACAGGAGTTCGATGATGAGAAGAATCGAGCAGAGGAAGAACTAGATCGGGACAAAGACTTGTCAATTTGTGTTAACCATATTCTGTCCAATTATTTCCAGACAGAGAACGACATGTAGATATTAAACAGTGATGTTGTGATGTATAAAGATGATAAGCTAAGCCGATCTTCAAGGATGAAAGATCAGTAAACTTCAAGAGACTAATAAGAATATATATAAATATATATACATATATATATACATACATATATATACATATATATATACATATATATATATTCTTATATATATAAGAATATATAATGTATATATATATATATGTATATATATATATATATATATATATATATATATATATATATATATATATATATATATATGAATGTGAGATAAAACCTGCATATATATATATACACACATATACACATATATACACACACACACATATATATACATATACATATATATATATGTATATATGTATGTATATATATATGTATATATACATATATATACATGTATATGTATATATATGTGTGTGTGTGTGTGTATATATGCCCATGAGAGGCTGAATATGAGGATGGATGACTGAATCAAGGTGAGGGTTTGATAATGAAAGTTCCCAGATAAGTATATACAAAAATATTAGATGAGGGGCCTCTCCTTGGGCTAAAGGATGGAAGACTAAATGGGTATGAAGGAGAGGAATAAAAATATATGATTGAGATTTGTGTTTTAATGATTATATCCGACCATGGATTGAGCCTAACTACCCGAGTAAAGTTTGGGAGAATAGATATATGGGCATATTTAAACTGAATGTTTGTCTGAGTATCTATATGTAAATATAGGGGCAAGAAGAGGAATAAATAAGGGGGTTAAAACATAGTCTGGGCAAGAGAAACATAAGGGGATGAAAGGAGAAACATGCTAATGACCACTTAGGACACGAAAACAAAAGAGGGGGTTACCTTAAGGTGGCATAGATAGGAGATTGATGCCATCGACTCCCAAGTTGGCCAACTCATCCGCTCTATTATTGCCCTCCCTATAAATATGATTGACTGTGAACCTATCAAAATCTTTGCATAAGTCAAGAGCTTTTGACAACAAAGTATTTAGTCTTCAATTAGGCATACTACCTTTCCTCAGAGCATTGACAATTATAGCCGAATCTCCTTCAATTTCCAAGTTCTTAACTCCTAGTTTCCTACATAAATGCAGACCCTCCACTAGGGCCATAAGTTCCGCCCAATTGTTGGTGTTGATGCCAACTAGAGAGGAAAGGGTTTCTATTTCCTTGCCTTTCCAATTATGAACAACACATCCTATCCCTGCTTGCCCTGGGTTGCCATGGGATGCCCCATCAAAGTTTAGCTTCATCCAACCTTCGCCTGGGGGCTGCCATCTGCATGCATCCCTTGATCGAAGACTTGCAATAGGACCATCTCCTACAAAGGGAGGAAAGGATAAGCCTTCCCAATGTTTTATCATCTTTTCATCCCAATAAGTGATAGAGGCATTCTTCAATGTGCCTGATGACGGTCGGTTGTTCATGAGCTTAGTGATAGCTGACTCTATCCTGTTAATGATTCTAGGAACCTCTAGTTTTTCATTCTTAAAGAGATGTCTATTTCTCTCCTTCCATAGTTCCCACATAATGGAAGAAGGAAGAGTGGTCCATAAACCTTCAAAGAGACAGCCACACCTGAGGAGAGGCCATTCCTTGAGCATTCCAAAGATGGTGTAGGGGAAGGCCGCAGACCATTCAAGTTTGTTGGTGAATCAGATCCAACATTTGTGAGCAAAGGGGCTGTTAAGGAGGATATGATTGGTGTCTTCCTTGTCTACCTCACAAATAGGAAATCTACTAGGGCCCTCATACCCCATTCTTCTAAATTTGTCCATAGTTAGGAGCTTGTTCTGAACTGCAAGCCAGGAGAAGATACCTGCCTTAGGTAGACAGTATTTATCCCAGCAAAGTTTCAAAGGAAGCTTAGTCATAGGTCTTATAAACGATTTGGAGATGAGAGAGTACCCATCCTAGGAGTTTTAATCTCCTCTTAGGGAGCCATCCTAGATGAGCTTGTCCTCAACCTAACCTAAGGCAATGTTCCTTGATTTAAGAATTGCCATAAGTTTTTGTTTATCCTTTATCGGGATATCCTCATCTTCCTTCTCGATCCACTGCCAACCAGCCCCATCCTCTGAAGGGGAGATATAGCTGTTTAACAGGAGTCCTCTATGAGATTCAAGAAGGATATGAGTAGCACCAAAGTCATGGATATTATCAATGGCCTTATATCCACCCCATGAATCAGATCAGAAAAGAGCTTTATCCCCAGACCCCAGGTTCCAAGTAAGTTTGTTAGAGATAATCCTCCTACAGTCTAACATAAAATTCAATAGGTAGGACCCTCTGGGAGGGTTGGTTTCTCTGAAGATTTGGATAGGATTCCCTCCATTAAGGTATTTTTGGTGCAACAAGAGAGCCCATTTGAGGTGGGGGGTTTTGAACATCCTCCAGACCAACTTGGCACCCAAGGCTTTGCCCTGATCATGAAGGTTTTTAATGCCAACTCCTCCTTCTTCTTTAGGTTTGCATATCTTGTTCGAGGATATGAGTGATATTTTACGATTGTCATTAGCACCTTGCCAAAAGAAAGTCCTGAGATGCTTGTTGAGCTTTGCAAGTTTAGAAGAAGATAAATGTTGACAGGAGAGCTGGTAAATGGGCATAGCTGACAAGACTGATTTAACCAAGGTTTATCTACTTGCAGAAGAGAGCCATTTTCCTTTCCAAGAGTTAATCCTGGACTTGATTTTATCCACCAAGTTGTCCCATAATTTTGAGGGTCTTCTACCCTTGTCAAGGGGAATGCCTAGGTATTTGCAAGGAAGAGTTCCTTCACTAATCCCCAGGACATTGCTGATCACTTTTCCTAAGGAGGGGTCTATTTTGAACATAAAAACTGCAGACTTGGCCAGATTCACCTCTTGACCCGAGGCTAGCATATAGGAATTAAGGATGCCTTTGAAGGTGCTCGCTTCCCTTACACTTCCCTACCCAAAAAGCATCATGTCATCGACAAATTGTTGGTGGGTAAAGGGAGGGAGGCTGCTGGTAATGGGGATTCCTTGGATCCCACCTTCCTCTTTGGCCTTAGAGATAGATCTATCTAGGGCTTCGGCCATGCTGATGAAGAGGAAGGGGGACATAGGATCTCCTTGCCTGAGCCCTCTTGAGCTGCTGAAGAAACCTTCCGGGGAACCATTAACCAAGACCGAGAATTTGGGGGTGGATATACCATTCAAATATTAGGTTGATCCAGGATTTGGAAAATCCAAAGGCCTCCAAGCATTTACCTAGGAAGCACCAATCAACTTTGTTGTAAGCTTTGCTTATGTCTAATTTGAGTAGCATACTTGGGGTCCTGTTGAGCTGGATCGAATAAATGGCCTCTTGGGCTATAATAACCCCATCATAGATTGATCCATCTACTACAAAGCCAGTTTGTTCTTCACTAATGATAATGGGGAGATGATTCTGGAGTCTGGCTGCTAGGGTTTTGGTTAAGAGTTTGTACAGAGTGTTGTAAAGGGCTATTGGTTTGAAGTCATTAAAGATTTCAAGATTCTCTTTTTTGGGGGTGAGAGCTAAGAAGATATTGTTGATTTCTTTGAGAATCTTACCCGAGTTCCTAATACCTTCTAAGGCGTCTGTGATCTCTGCCCCCATAAAACCCCAACATTTTTGGAAAAAGCTAGTGGGGAAGCCATTCGGGCCCGTGGCCTTGTCGGGATTCATATTCATAAGGACATATTTAACCTCCTCCTCAAAGAATTTCTTTGACAGGATTTTGTTGTGGTCATCGTTAATGAGTTTTGGAAGATTCTTGATAATATTGAGTTGGCCTCTCAGGCTGGAGCCTTCAATATTGTTTAAGATTTTATCAAAAAACCTTACTGCCTCGGAGGCAACATCATCTGGTTCAGACAAGATGGAACCCTGGCAATTCTTAATTTTAGAAATTTGATTGAACCATCACCTCTACTTAGTACTATTGTGGAAAAACTTAGTATTTCGGTCCCCATCACTCAACCAAGTCTCCTTCAATTTTTGTTTCCAAAAGATCTCTTCATTTGAGAGTGTCTTTTCATATTCAGAGAGTAGAGCCTTTTCTTTGAGGAAGAGATGCTCATCCATCCCATTCTCAAGAACCTCAATGTTAACATTCTGAAGATCATTTTCTATTAGGAGTTTTTTATCGAAAATATTTCCAAAATTAGTCCTGTTCCATTCTAAGAGCTTCCTTTTGATAGGCTTTAAATTGCTTGTGATAATAAACATCTTCGAACTAGAGAAAATAGAGCTTCTCCACTAGTTCTCAATTAAGTTTAAAAAGTTATCATCTCTGAACCACATGCTCTCAAATTTGAAGGGACATTTTTTAGGGGAGTGGTCAGATAATAAGATTAGTTGGAGTGGGAAATGGTTAGATCTTGCTAAAGGGAGGGGTTCTGCATTCAGGGTAAAGTTAAGCTCTGAGAGCCCTCCATGGGTAAAGAACCTATCTAGTTTCTCAACAATGTTATAGAAACCAAGCCTTCTATTGTTCTAGGTGAAGGCATTATCTGCTGTCTAGATTTCCAACAGGGAGTTCCTATTGATCCAATGATTGAAATCTACAGCCGCTGGAGGAAGTTTGTTGCTACCTCCTCTTTTGTCTTCTACCTTAGTGATAGCATTGAAATCTCCCCCAATGATGCATACATCATTTGGGAAAATTCTGAGGAAAGACTCCAATTCCACCCACACCCTAGCCTTATCCCTATTTTGGATAGGACCGTAAACGTTAATCAATTTGAATCTTAGGTTATTTTTATAACTTACTACTTCTCCTCCCATCCAATTTTTCTTAATCTCTAAAGGTGTAAACGAGATGAATCTAGAGTCCCAAATGATGGCTAAGCCCCCAGAGTCCCTTGTAGCAGGGGAGTGCTTTAGCTGTCTAACGCCTTGTTTTTTGTCGAAAAGGGCTATCTCAGAGGAGTTCATTTTGGTTTCTTGGATTAACATTATATTTGGTTTAGAATCAGAGATGCAGTGCTTTAAGATGCATTGTTTGTTAGGGGCATTCAGACCCCTAACATTCCATGTTATGATTTTCATGGCTCTGTGGGGAGGAACTTCCCCTCCCCCGCATTAAAAAGATTAGATATTTTAGACTAACCCCTTGCTTCTCCATCCTTTGATCTAGGTTCAGTAAGGGATCTCTTGCCTCTTTTCTTACTAATTTTAGCATAGTCAGGAGAATATTTACTTCTTTCATAGCTGAGAATGCCTAGAGTGTTAGGGTTATCATTTTCTAAGTTGTCTAATGCTATAAAAAGTTTATTTGTTTCTATGTCGACTTTGGCAATATCCATTAGATTTTTGACATAGAGATCCCTTTGTCTTGCCAGTTCCTCATCATCACAAATTTCATCAACCAATTGATCCATGAGGTCATTTACTACTTCTTCCCCTACAAATTTGGCTATGATGTTAACTTCCCTAGCAACTCAATCACTCTCAGATTCTACAATTGAATCTGAAACAACCATCACAGATGGAGGATGGACCTCTGACACCTCAAAGGTCTCCATTCTTGAGACTTGAGAGATTGGTTGACCCTGCACAGGTGCCATTTCTGGATTCAGGGGAGGCCTATCCCTCTCTAGTTGCTCAAAGGAGGAGGTGGGTACCATTAAAGGGGGAGATCTCAAAGGACTTGGCCTCTCTGGTGGGATGAGAAAGCTAGATGATGGTAGATTAGTTAGTCTGGGCTGCTCTTTCTGAGGGAGCACCTCACTGATTTCACCTTCTTCTAGGTCTCGATCCCAAATAAATGAGTCAACTATAGGTGGATTAATAGTTGGCAATGGAGGAAGAGGTGGGTGAGATATATTAACAGGGGAGTTGTGAGGACATAAGTCCGTGGTGAGATGATTAGGGTTGATATTAAACTTATAGCCTTCGAAGGTAAAACCCCCTCCTTCCACAAATCTAAATGGAGTGCCATTAGATTTGAGGACCGATTCGTAGAAAAGTTTCTCAGAGGGGATCTTCCTCAGCGTAGAATCTTTGAAAGAGCCACTATAAAAGGGCAATTCTAGGGTTAAGCATAAATTGTCGCATTTCACTATTATGGGCTCTATAGATTTAATGTTAATATTCATATTAACAATCAAAAACTGGTTAAAGAAGCTTAGGGCTGATTTTTTAACTTCTACAAATTTGCCTATTTTGTTACCTATTATTCTTAAGAACTCATTATTTTGCAATTCTACAAGGAATTTATCAAGTGAAATTGCTCTATTAACCATGCATGAATTAAATTGAGATGGAAGAAAGAGGGGTTGCCATACCCGGCAATCAAACCCTAGACCTTTGAATATTAATATGTCCTCGTTTAGCAAAGAATTTCTCAAACTCTGATTACCACATTCAATAGCTAATAAATTATCAGGAAGGATATCAATTTTTATCTGGTTATTGAGAGAAGCCGACACCGAATAAGCAATTTGATCAGACGGGATCCCCCAGCCTTTCCACTGAGCAAAGATCATTTGGTCGTTGTAATGCATTTGATACCTAATCTTAGTATGGGTATCAATTTCAATGACCAGCCCATTAGGATTAGCTGGAGGATTTGAAGGTGAATTTGATTTAGGATGCTTAGCCTCCTTTAAATTGTGATTATGCATGAAAGAGTGACGGCCCGGGGATACCATTTTCTTTGATAATTTACCCAAGGATCTCCGAGGAGGAAAGATATGGTGAGTAGAGGAAATATTTGACTGGTTAGGTTTTACAAAACCCTCCTCCCAACAATGATTGGGATTCCGCTTGAGGTAGTTTGGTTTCCCTAATGCTCTATTATTTCTGCAGCTCACCAAATGCCAATCCCGATCCCAACCCTTGCAAAGAGGAGGGGGAGCCCTAACCGTATCCACCAGAAAATATTTAATTTTTGCAAAGAAGGCTTCTTGATCGCAGGTCCGTGATATAACCTTGCCAGGTTCCTCAGACCCAGAGATATTAGCCAAAACAACAAACTGATTTACAGAGCCTCTGTAAATTCCTTGCTACAGGAAAGAATGCTCAAAAAAGGGTGTCGATGGAATGCATCAATTTTTCGCTTGCAGAGACATTTTTATTTTTTTAAGGTAACTAGTTTCATCCATCTTAGTGCTATTGAATAATGATTATTAATTTGAAAGTCATTTAAGTATTTATTTTAATTAATTGAATTGTAATTTTTTAATATATTATTATTTTTAAATAAAATAATAAAGATCATTTTTTTTTGTTTTTGTTTTTAAATTAAATGAACTGCAATATTTTTTAAAAGAAAAAAAACAAAAATTATATTGTCAAGATTTACTTTTAAAAATAACAATTAAACATATTATCAAAATTGATTTCTAATCCAACTATCAATTTTTAATTTTTTTTTGGTATTAGAAATCGAGAGTCCAAAAAAGAGTCGGAGAGTTTATACAAAAAGAGAGAGTGGGAGGCAGAGCCTCAATCGCCAAACTATGAAACTAGAGAGACTAGGCAAGTAGCATATACATTTATCTCCTAATCACAACAAAATATGGGGAACACTGAAGAGTATATAGGTTATTAACAAGCATTATTGTAGAACCTCATCCCGATCCTCCAGCCATGTGGTCCATCCTTGTGCTCCTTCCATCCAGACCACCTTCTTTCATGCTAGGATCTGGGAGCACATCTCTATCTTGTTGAAGGGAGGAGGCCTACTATCCTGTAGATCCTTTATCAAATTCTTTACTGCTTTATCAAAGGAGGTTTGATTCTCTGCGAGCCTGGCCCATTCATAACCATCTTGCATCTCATAGACAAACATGGTTGCTTAGCCATATTTGAGGAATCGTAGGAGTTTGTTCCTCTCAATGTTCATCAGAAAGCAAACCTGCACAACAATTTTGTAATGTGTGAGTTTTTTTTAAAAAACCAGTAAGTTCCCTTGTATTACCTTGAAACTTCTCCTCATTCCTAAGTTTCCAAATAAACCAAAGTATGTAAGAAGATAGAATTTGCCAAACTAGGTTAGCATCCTTCCTCAGTCCATGAATAAAACTAGTAATTATATTAAGAGTGCAAACATGTTTTGTGATAGAAATTCCAAACATTAACCAAATTTCTCTAGCAAAAGGACAATCAAAGAAGATGTGGCGCGCGGTCTCAGGTTTTCTGCAAACATAGCACAAATCATATGCAGCCGATTTATTCCTAATAGGTAGTATGTCCAATATAAGTTGCCACCTGAAGCATTTGACCTTGGGGGGTGGGGGATCACCATAGCTTCTCAAAGGTTTTCTACCATGTGTGAGGGGCATGGTTAACGTACCATAGAGTGTTAATATGTTCTATCACCGAGGTATCATTATTGAGCAGGCTATAGATAGATTTAGCTTTGATCTTGGGGAGGGTGGATCCATCCTTCCATAGGAATGTAAGGTACCTATAAGCGTCTACATGTGTGCTCCTAGGGAGATTAAAGGGAGTGCATGCATTTTTAATCATGTTGTAGGTCCTCTTATGTGAAGCAGGGAGATCATACTTATTGCTAAGACTCTCCCAGCTGATAAGATTATCATGTTCTAGGATATCCATAATATACTTAATTCCTTTATTGTGCTAGTACTTAGCAGAGCAACCTTGGGTTAAGGCAAGGGGTTTAGAATTATGATATAGGTTCCACCATATGGACCTTTCACCGTGGAGGGTACTGTCACAGTTAATGCTAGAGTTGTTAATAAGTCTATGCACATGCTCCTAGGCTTTCCAAATGGATTTAAACACCTAGGTGCCTTGGACAAACATAGGGAAACCACCTACAATCAAGTCGTTGAGTGGGAGGGCTTTCCAGGATTTGGCAGTTTTGGGAACACCATTTTGTATGTTGTTTCTAATGAGAATTTTCCAAGGTTCTTGTCCTTCCAGTGCATGGAATATCCATTTGGCCACGAGGGAGATTCCTTGCAGCCTAAGATCCTTGAGGCCCAGCCCCCCAAGTTTTTTGTCTAAGTGGCACCAGGTCCACTTGATCGCATGAGCTTTCCTTCTACCCTTGCCATCAGACCATAGGAATCATCTGATAGCCTTTTGGATTTCAAAAAATTGGTAGTTGCTGAACATCCACAAAGAGGAATAGTATATGCTGTAGGAAGAGAGGATTTTTTGGCATACTTGAATCCTGCCAGCAAGGGAGAGGACCCTATTGTCATACTTGTTGAGTTTTTTGTCTATTTTTTCTTTGACCCAACTCCACATGTCTCTAAGAGAGGGAGATACAGAAAAGGGGATACCAAGGTATCTGACTAGCTTATTGGGTCCTCTCCATGCATTTCCAAACTTCTGAAGCCAGTTCGAAGGGTTATCTTTCCACCCAAGTAGAATGGATTTGGAGCTAGAGATCCGAGGTCCATATGCTCTACCAAAGGTGTCAATTTTTTGATTAAGGGTATCACTATTATGCCTAGAGAGCTTCAGGAACAGCAAGGTATCATCGACAAACTAAATGTTGAGAAATTCAGAGTCGTTCGACATCTTAATGCCTTGGACTCTAGGGGATAGGGTGCCATCTCTAAGGAGATAGTAAAGGGCATCTAATGCAATGAAAAAAAGAGCAGGGGCAAGAGGCCAACCTTGCCTAATTGATCTAGAAAGAGGAATAGGATGGGAAAGAGTCCCATTGACTTCGATTAGGGCAGATGCGTCTCTGAGGAGGATCCAAACATAATCACAAAACTCCCTAGGGAAGCCAAAGGTTTTGAGCATCATGAGGATGAAGCCCCACTCCACCCTGTCATAGGCTTTCTCAAAGTCGACAAGGAACATGGCAGCGTCTTGGTTCGAGGTTCTGGCCCATTCGATGGATTCCCAGCTAGTTATAATATTCTCCAAGATATATCTGCCTTTAATGAATCTAGTTTGGTTAGAGCAGATGAACTTGGGAAGGATCTTCTCAAGGCGAGAGGCTAAGGCTTTGGCTAAGATTTTGTAGGAGACGTTGAGGAGGGTGATTGGCCTCTAGTTTTTTATTAGGGCTTTGTCCCCCTCTTTTGGGATAAGATTAATAATACCCCTATTGATGAACTTCCCCAGGGTGCCAGTGTCAAGTGCTTCATTGTAAATACCATAGAGGTCATTAGTGATCCAATCAATGTTGGTTTTGTAGAATTCAGCAGGAATTCCATCGAGGCCTGGGGCCTTGTTATCCTTGAGATCCTTAATGGCATCAATAATTTCTTGCACAAAGATCCTAGCTTCGAGGAGGAGAGCTTCACCCTTAGAGATTCTATTTGGAATAATGGTACTACACTTAGTTTGAGCATCTATCGAGGCCTCATTATCCTCTAAAGTAAACAGAGTCTTGTAAAACACCTCAAAGGTCTCTTTGATATCATTGATATCCAGGAGTTCCTTATCATCTACCATTATTCTATCGATTTTTTCTCTGGTCTATTTTTGTTTGAGAAGATTAAAGAATATTTTGGAGCCTTTATCACCAAATTGGAGCCAATGGTTATGGACTTTGATGAAGGAACCTCTGATTTTAACCCGTTGGTGATTTCTGAGGATATTTCTAGCCTCGGAGACCCATTTGGCCAAGGTAGGGGAGGAGGGTTGCATTTGAATTTCTTGTTCCAAGGAGTGAAGCCGATGAGTAAGGGTTTGGAGTAGTTTCTGCTAGGAGGAAATGTTCCTCTTTCATTTGAGAATGTGGGATTGGGGGAGATGTGGTTGTAGATTGAAGAATCTAACTATTTTGATGGCATTTAGGACTTCCACGTCTTGCAGCAGGGAGGTGTTGAGTAAAAATTTCTTATTGCGAGGGTGGCTAGGGGTGATGGAATTTCTGGTGTTAATGATGGCTAGAATGGGGAAATGATCAGATAGGGTAGCAGGTAAGACTACCACCGCATTCCCAAATTGATTGGGGGAGAAGGAAAAGAAGTCCTTATTAACATAAAACCTATCTAGCCTGGAGTAGATTCTATTAGTGCTTTGTTAAAAGTTGCACCAGGTGTACCATAGGTTAGGGGTATCAGGTTTGGTGCCTTCCAAGGGGTCAAATAGCTGTAGTTGATGTTTAAACCTGTCCCAGTGAGGTTTTTCTAGAGATTTCCATTCAAACGGAAGGCCCCCAACCTTGTCATCTTGGTGTTCAGTCATGTTAAAGTCTCCAGCCATGACCTAGGGGATATTTGGGAGGGATGTAAGCCAGTTCCAGAGGGATATTCTTTCTTTGTAGTCATTAGATGCATATATGGAGCATATGCCAAAGCAAGTTCCTTTAACATCTAATGTAACCCAAGCCACTCTATTACAAGGGGAAGTTCCTTTATCCTTGAGGTACTTTGCCCATTTAGGGGCAATAAGAAGGCCAACTCCTCCCTTTCCTCTTGGGTGGTTGGTACAAATTTTGATTGCATCTCTCCAAATGAAATCAAGTGTGGTGTTGAGAGAGAACCCAACAAATTTAAGTTCTTGTAGCATTAGAAAATCTAAATTTTTATGGTAATCCAGAAATCTTTTAATAACAAATTTCCCATCAGGCGACTCAAGGCCTCGAATGTTCCATGATATGTACTTCATTAAAGTGGAGGATTTAAGAGGGGTTGGTAGGAAGACCGTATTGATCTTCAAGCTTCCTCTTGTTTTTGGAGCCCATAGGTCTACCTTTCTTTTTATTTAAGGAGTATCCTTTCATAAGGTCCTCATCATCTTCACTATTTTTGGGAGGCTCAACTTTATTATCTGAATTTCCTCCTATGTCAGACCCAGACAACTGGGAGCCTGGAAAGCCAAGGAGCATCGTGCTAGACCTAATGTCATCTAGACCCTTATTGACATAAATAACTTCTATAACATGATTGTCCTCTATTTCTTTGAGCGTAGATGCAGCCGAGGGGTTGGTGGTGCTAACCTCGGTGGTAAGTCCCGCAAGTGAAGAGGAGACCGGTTATTTGGGGGTTTCAGATCTAAGAATCATTGTAGGGTTATCACTAATGCTAGCATCATTAGCGCCACGATTAGGGTTTTCTAGATTTTTGACCATGTCTTTAACCACAAAATTGACAGGGGTTTGGGAAGAGTCATGGGTCACTGGGGGGGGAGTTTACAATTAGGGGCCAATTGGATGGTATTAGAGTGGTTATGGTTTAGGGCGTTATGGTGGGTAGTTTTCCATCTTTTCTTTCTTGAAATAACCACTTGAAAGCAGTCGGAGGGTGATTCTATAGGATCTTTTGATGGGTCGGAAACAAGGATGAGGGATTCGGGGACCAGAGGTGCGTGGTCAACATGCATTGGATTTACTCCATTAAGACTGGTGCCAGGTGCTGAAATCTCTACGTTAGCAGACTGAAGGGGAGTTGAATTTAGGTCATTATTGGTTTTAGGGTTTACCGAAGTCTCAGGTGAATTATTATTTTGTTTCCTGTGATTGATGATTGGGCAGTTTTTACGAATATGCCCTTCTTTCTTGCAGAGAAAACATGCATTCAATCCTCCAAGCATTTCAACAGGATAGACGAAAGTATCTCCATTAATATTTAGGTTTAAACACGGTGGGATGTCAATTTTAGGCTTAATTGAGACAAGCATTCTTGCGTCAAGGTTGGGTACCAACCAGGCAGTCTCATCAATCCAAATTATTTTGCCAAATGGTTCCATTAATTGGGGAAGAAAATGCCATAGAATGGGAGGGACATCCTTGAGGATGATCCATCTGGGAGAGGATAGTGCGAGAACTTCCTCATTAACCGCCTCCAGAGACCAGGCTAGGGCTCGAAAGGAGGTATTCCCAACCGTCCAGTATTGGCATTTGAGGGCTTCCAGTTGGGATTCATGCGAGTTAAAGAAAATGAGGAAAAGACCTCTCTGTATTTGCCTACAGAATGAAATTTTAAGCCCTAAATTCAGATTCCACATATTATTAAACCAATCATCTACTAATTTCCTAGGTGGGCATTTTTGAGCATCAACACAAGCAAAAAAGATGGTAGTGTCACATAGCCTAAGCTTTTCCGAGGCAATTTCATTCAACATTTCAATATTTGGTGAAATGCAGAAGGAGTCTGAGGTAATGCGAGGGCACTTACCGTCCTTACTGGGTCCTTTGTTTGCAGGAGCCTTAAGGAATTGCGCCGACGGGTGGACTCCATTCACAGGCAGGCGACAGTCTCAACAAATAACTTTTTTAGGGTTGGGTTTGTCTGAGGGGTAGGTTTAGGGCCATTAGTGGCAACTCCATCTGACTCTGGCTCCATCAGAAACCGGGGTTGGGGTCGCGCGGTTTGAACAGATAGGCGGTGAAGTTAAACGTAATTAAAGTTGTAGAGCAATTAAAACATAGAGAGTGAAAGTAACGCAAGTGGATGGGCTAGAGATCGCAAACCGGGTGGAGGAGCTTAACTCCTCCATGTTAATGCCGAGGTACCCACATCATTGCCTGAGTGCCTCGATACTGCTTCCACCTTTAGGGAGAAATCACATCAAGGCCGAAAATTCACAGCCAAATCCTCCACCATAACATCCGTTCCTCAACTATCAATTTAGATTTCAACATTTTCATTTAACAATACTTTGAATTATCTAACCTTTAACTAAAAAATAATACAAAAAATATAGTTAATTTAAAAAAAAATATAATTAATTTAGTTTATATGAGAAAGACTACTAACTATCCTTTGTATTTAAAAGACAAAATAACAATAAAACATATTATTTAAGTTAATTGATGAAATCATACAGTCAACTTATATTTTAATATTTTCATTTGACAATACTTTGAGTTACTTAACCTTTATTAAAAAAATTATAGAAAAATATATAGTGAAATTTAGAATTAAAAGATATACTTAATTTAGTTTATATGCAAAAAAAACCCAACTATTTATCCTCCCACTTAAAAGACAATTCTAAATAGAAGAGTTATTTTATTATTTTATTTGTTTTATTAAAATATTTTTTTCATAATAATGATTTTGTAATTTGAATATATTTAAGTATTTGTTTCAATAAATGGAATTATATTTTTAATTCTATTATTATTTTTTATAATAAATGATAAAAATAAATTTTTGAAACAATCCAAATGTATATAAAGGTTAAATTGGATTTACTACATTTGAAGTGTAAAAATTTAAAAAATATATTACCAAAACTAAAAACAACCAACGTAGGTCACAATTCTAATGTAATTTTCCTTATTTTATAATATAATATATAATATAGGCTTTAGCTTTTTGTTTAAAAAAAAAAACCAACTTAGACTTCTATATTTTAGTTCACAATATTAATTTAATATAAAATAAATAATTAAATTAAAATATAAAAGATATATTTAATTTAGCTGCAGAAGAAAACCACACCCTTACATATTTTTCAATTTTATTTATTTTATTTTCTACAATATTTTATTTTTATATTATGTAATTTGAATATTATTTAAGTATTTATTTCAATTGTATATAATTAATTAAATTATAATGTTAATATATTATAAGTTTAAATTAAATCATAAATATAGATTTTTGAAAGAATCTAAATCTTTATATAAAGACTAAATTAGTTTTACTATATTTGAATTGCAAATCAACAACTCGTAAACCATTGAAGGTCGTTTCTCCAGGGCCCACACCTACCACTTCGTGCTCTTAAACCATTTTAGACACGACAAAAAGGTGTCTCTGCCCTACTACCTTTTTCGGTCCCTTTCCAGGTCCCTCAACAAACACAGGACTAACCCTTCCAACCCGATTCTCCACTGCGGGCTCCTGCTACTCATCTATGAGCATTGCAAAACCCTTGCCCTGCAGAAAAATAAGCGGATTTCCACTTCCCCGGGCAAGAGAAAGATGGAAGAGGGAGAAACTAGCAAGGAGAAGGCGTCGTCCAACAAGAAAAGGAAAAGTGCCCCCGGGTTGGAAATAGAGGACATTGTCAAGGAAAGCAGTGGTATGGAGATGGACGAATCTAATGGTGAAGACAGTTGGAAAGATGAGGAGCTGGGTAATGAGGAAGAAAGTGGCGATTTTGAGCCTGGTCAAGATAGCCCTAATCTAAGCGAATGCCCCAGTAAGGACAATAGCCATCTAATGGAAGAAATGACTCCCAAGGATAATGAGGAAACCGAAGTTAATTCTGAGAAGGAAATGAATAAAGACTCTGAGAAGGACCTGACTGAGGATAGGGATAGCAAGGACAAGGAAAGTGCTGGTGAGGGGCTTATCCTAGATATTCTCAAGAAGCTCTCGGAGGCTAGAATGGATTTTGACAGATGGACCTACGAAACCCTAAAAAACTTGGAAAAGAAAGGGATAAATTTAGATAAAAAGAGGGAGGATGAAAATAGAGAGCAGATTAATTGGAAGTAGGAAATGGAGAAAAAGGTAAAATCGCTGGAAGAGGGAAAAGAAGCGATGAAAAATCTGATGGGAGTTATCCCAAGTATCCTCTTAGTTGTCACCAAAAACCTGGAGGACATTGCCAAGGTCTTTGACCATACTCCTAAACCGGTCATGGATCTTGACCTAGAGGAGGAGACCATCCAGACTGGAAGTGGTGATGCTACCCCGGCGGGCGGTACTGCGAAGAGAACTAGGGCTAGTATCAAGAAAGCTGTGGCTGTTGTTGCTAAGGATCCCCCAACTTCAAAGACAACATCAAAGAGCTGCAAGAAATCAACAATACCCTGGCTAAAGCCCTGAAAAAAATCTGATTTCTGGAAGGCCTGCTGGCTTTTTGGGGCTTTTTTGGGTTTTCTTCGGTTTTCCGCTGGTTTTTTCTTTTATGGTTTTGTTCCTTTCTGTTTCGCGTAGCTTTTCTATTTAAGTCTTGCTTGTAAAGGGTTTCGGGGCCCCTTCAAAACCTTCTTTTTCATTAATCAAAAACAACTCGTAAACTTAACAAAAACAAAAAGAAATGTCATTACCATGAATGTTTGAACTAAACAACCAATTTAGATTTCCATATTTTTACTCAAAATACCTTGAATTATCTACCCTATATATACATATAAATTATATATCTTTTTCATTAAAACCCAACACACTCGTTTTGAAGTGTGATGGCTTCTATCATGATTACAATATTACCTGTTTTCTATCCACTCATGATGTATATTCCTCCCCCAAGGTTTCTCCCCATATGTTTGCCTAGAACACTTATGTGGGCAAACATATTTTATGGCCTCATCAAGGGAGGAGCTCATCGTTTGCTCTACAATCACCCACAACTCATGGCTGCTCTAAATTATGTAAGGTATGTTCTACAATTTTATTTCTTATTAGGTTCTTGTTTTATCTTTTAATCATACCAATCCTTCATGACAGATTTGAACTTAGGTAATTGGGTTTGGTTTTGTAGGAATTTGTGATCAACTAGAACAACAGAAAAAGTCTGATTTTCACATAATTAAGGAGATTGTATTGATAGGAATACAATAAAGTGGTTGTTTGCGTTTTTGCATGCCCTTCATTATGGCTCTACATGCAAGGGATTTAATTGATAGCTTTTACTGTCTCTTGAGATTGATGATAGATAATCTTAGTTTTTAAGAAACAAATTGCTACACAATATATGCTAATTTTGGGTTTTATGGGGTTCTTTTCTTTCTTGGTGTTAATTAATCTTTGTAATTTTAAAAATATATTTATTTATTTTATTTTTTGGTTTGGCATGCTTGGGCATCAAGATTGAAAGAGAATTGAAGTATTATTTAGAATCATGTATTAAATATATATTTATTTAAATGAGTATGTTTTTTATGTTCTAAGGATTTGTGTATTTAATTAATATTAATTGGTTATTTTTAAAGAAACGAAACACTTATTGTTTACTATGTTATATTATCAATTGTAGCATTGAAGTGTTTTCTGGAAGATGGTGTATACTGATTACAATTAATATTTTATGATTAGATCTAAAATTAGGAAAAGTTTGATAAATGATTTATTCTTTTGTTTTTTGCTTTATGTTCATGTGGCTGAAATTAGTAAGCTTTAATATTATGGGGTTTTTTTTAGATCAAATTCATGTTAAGAAAATGAAGTTGGTTTGTGGGTTGGACATCTATTAATGATACAATATCAATGCAATCAATGATGTAGTGTGATGAAGTGGATTGCTCTTGGATTGATCAAATGATTAGATAATTTAAATTGAATTGGGGTTTGTCCTTTAAATATTTAACAATCCAATGTTTAAACCACGCATTTCAAACTCAAATTGGTATGTAATGGTTCCTAGAAAGGGTCAATTTGATCCATTTTTATTAAATAAAAAATTAATTTTTAAAAGTATCATGAATAAAGATAACCAATAATCAATTAATTAAACAAATTTATTTAATAAATAATTGGAATTGGATAAAGTCTAATATGACTAGGTGTGGATATATTTAAGTCTCTAGATTTTTATCCTTTTTGAAATGACAATGTAACGAAACAATGATGTTTCAAAGAAGAATAGAACAAAGTATCTTGAAATGTTCAATTCATTGGAAGGATAGGAATGACAATGAGGAGGGAGGTTGGTGTGATCCCTTCATAAGATTTCGTTGATAGTTTTTATTATCTTTTCATATTTGCTTGAGATCTTCAAGATTCAGAATGCTTTCATATAATATACCATTACACATCTCAATTTTTCAAATGTCTATATCAACAACAAACATATAAGTTCCTGCTCATCATCACCTAAAACAAATATACTTGTACAATTAAGTAATGAATTTTGGAAACTCCTTACAAAACAAGCTATGGTGATGGACATGGTTGAGCCTCTTTGTTATACTTTCCAATCATTTATAAAATAATACTTTATAATTGAATTACATGAAGCCTAAACTTGTACCTACATCCATGTAAATAGTGAGACAATTCAGTGTTGGATGAATTGAAGCATACCCTTTCTCTTCTGGCCATTACAAAATGAAAAAAAAAGGAAAAAAAAGGGTTAGTCTACAAAAAGGTTGGCAGTAGAAGAGTTGATACCCATTGCATAAAAATAGAAAAGAAAATATTCACCAATCTTAACACCAGAGTCAAGTTAAGAAATGGTTGAAGGGCCATTTTTTAACGATCATGCAAAAGCACTGGAGCTAGTACCTATTGGCTTCTACACTAGTTTATAGGATGAAAAAGACATCAAATTCTCATTGAATCTTGAACCATATTAACAGGGAAACATGAAAAGCATTTTTCTTGATGGATATCCACACCCTGTTCCAAAGCTCCTATTTTGGGACAAGCAGGAAGGATGCTAACAAAGGTTGTGAAATCTAGCTTTAAACCTGCCAATTGCATTTGTTTGAAAGTTTCTACAACCTTTTCAATGAATCCATTTTGTACATATCCTGCAATCATTGCAGTCCATGAAACTGCATTTCCTTGAGGCATTCTGTCAAACAATTGAAATGTCTTGTCTATGCTGGACCACAATTTACAACATGTCAACTAGGGAAGTTGCAACTACAACATCTCAAAAAATTCTTCAATCCTTTATACTTTAATGGATGTCCATGCCCTATTTCAAAGCTCCCATTTTGGCACAATCATGGAGGATGCTTGCAAAGGTTGTGGCATTTGGCTTTACACCTACCAATTGCATTTGCTTGAAATTTTCTAAAGCCATTTCAACAAATCCATGGAGTGCATATCATTCAATCACATTATTCCATGACACCACATTTCTTTCAGGTATAATCTCCACTTGTGTTTTCTTGAAAGATTCTAATGCCTTTTCAACAAATCTAGTTTAAGTTTATCCTGCAATCATGGCAATCCATGAGATCAAATTTCTTTGAGGTATTCTGTCAAACACTTCACATGCTTTGTCTGTGCGTCCTCCACATTTTTCATACATGTCTACCAAGGCAGTTGCTACTACAACATCTGAAAATATTTCTCTATCCTTTATGCTTCGATGGATATCCATACCATGTTCCAAAGCTCCCATTTTTGGACAGCAGGAAGGATGCTAGCAAAGGTTGTAGAATTTGACTTCACACCTGCCAATTGCATTTGCTTGAAGGTTTTTAAAGCCTTTTCAACATATCCATTTGTGTGTATTCCATGTGATCACATTTCTTTGAGGTGTTATTTAAAACAATTCTCTTGCCTTCTTAATGCTTCTACATTGTGCATATACTTCTACCAAGCCAGTTGCAACTACAACATATGACAATATTTCTCTTTCCTTTGTGCTTTTATGGATGTTCATACCCTGTTCTAAAGCTCAAAGGAAGAGAGGATGCTTTGAAAGGTTGTGGAATTTGTATTCACACCTGCCAATGGCATTTGCTTGAAAGTTTCTAGATCTTTTTCACCATACTCATTTTATACATTTCACGCATTCACGACATTCCATAAAATCACATTTTCTTTGCGGCATTTTGTCAAACAGTTCACTTACCTTACCAATGCTTCCACATTTTGTGGACATTCATATCAACAATAGTAAACTTAAGAAATCAAGAACAACTAAGTCAAGTTATTTACAACAGTAAACTTAACAACCAATTTAGATTTCCAATTTTTTATTTAAAATACCTTGAATTAGCTGCCCTATATATATTGTATAAACTGTATATTTTTTAGTGTTTAAACCCGAACTCAATTGTTTGGAAGTGTGATGGCTTCTATCATGATTGCATTATTACTAGTTTTCTGGCCACTTATATTGTGTATTCCTCCCCCAAGGTTTCTCCCCATATATTTGCCTAGAACACTTATGTGGGCAAACATATTTTATGGCCTCATTAGGAGAGGAGCTCATCGTTTGCTCTACAATCACCCACAACTCATGGCTTCTCTAAGGTATGTTCTACAACTTTATTTCTTATAATGCTTTGATTTTATTTGTAATCATAATAATCGTTGGTGACAGATTTGAACTTGGAAAATTGGCTTTTGATTTGCTTTGATTTTATTTGTAATCATACCAATCCTTGATGACAGATTTGAACTTGGACAATTGGCTTTTATTTTGTAGGTTTTTGTGATCAACCAAAAGAATAAAATAAAGTGGTTGTTTAGTTAGAGATGTGTGGAGTTTTTGCATGCCTTCTTATGGCTCTACATGCAAATTGATAGCTTTTATTGTCTCTTCTAATGAGTGTATTGAGTTTTAGTTTTTAAATAGCAAATTGTAACACAATATATAACAATTTTTTGGTTTGATGTGATCTTTTTGTTTCCTAGTTTTATGTAATTAGTTTTATGTAACTTACAAAATATATATATTTATTTTATTTTTTGATTTGGCATGCTTGGACATCCAGATTGAAAGAGAATAATGAAGCATTATTTAGAATATATTTATTTAAAAGAATATATTTTTATGTTATAAGTATTTGCATATTTTATATTATTTTTTTATTTTTAAAGAAATGGATCATTTAATCTTTACTAGGGGTTCTGAAGTAAATGAATGTGCACTATTCATCAACTTGAAACTGAAATTCTAAGCTGTGTTTTTCAAGGTTCTTAAGCCAAACACGTTCAATTGAAAAACAAAACAAGTCCTTAAAGGTCATCTGGAATGGCTCATCTTAATGTGTACCCTACACCCGATTTCTTGTAAAATTTCAATTTTTTATTTTATTTTCAGAATGAAGATTATATATTACTTTTGTGTGAGATAATTTGAAAAATGTAATTTAAAATCTAAAAAATTCAGTGAAACATCTTCTACCCTAACTTAGTTAAACAAAATCCCTATTTCTAATACCCAGAATTCCACATATTGCCTAGTAGACTATAATTTGAAATCCAATGAATTAATTTATGCATAAATATCCAAATCTAGGTATATAGAGCAAGAATTTAATTTAAAATCCAATGAGTTCAGTTAAACATCCAACTAAGCATCCAACTCAGGTAAATCCAATGAATTGAGTTAAACATCCAACTCAGGTAACCAGAGGAGAGACTGTAATTTAAAATCCAAAAAAAATCACAGAATCCTTGTTACTAGTACCTAAAGTTCTACATCTAGCCGGTAGCTAGAGTAGAGACTATAATTTATCCTCTTACCCAACCTTCTAAATCGACCCATAATGAATGCTCCAAACCTATTCCCGAAAGTATGATGAAATTTCCACCATTGGTGAGTGGCTAAGCTGCTTGAAGCAACACATAAAAAGTCTCACAAAGAAAATTATAAGATGGGTGGCCAATTCAAATCTCACCATTTTTTTTCACAGATTTCACAAAGATGCATAAGGTGGAAGCATTGTCAGTGAATAACTTTTCCAAAACAATAATCTTATAAGCTAAGACATGAGAGAGGACTTCAAATCTATAGAATTGTAATGCTAACTAACCTTGGTTTTCTTGAGCTGATCATCTCCAGCCTCCAGATTCATGTTGCTAGGAATGGAAAATTATCAAATTTTCACAAGAATGCGGCTAATCTGTTTCCAAAATGACTTACTAAATTTTGTGTTATCGATGCATCTAATTCTGTGAGCACCACCAAGATCTTCGTGCTATACAAAAATCATGACTTTTTGGAACTAGTTTAATTACAACCGAAACCTATTGGAACTGGGAAATCTGTAGGAAAAAGCTTGTACAAGTTTATAGAATCAACAGATTGGAGAAGCCATGTATCTTATAGGGTGAATGAAACAAACCAAAACCAAAACAAAAAATGCAAGTTACAAAACAAGGGGGGGAGCAACCATAAAATTATTGTGCTTTAAGTTTGGATTAGCCAATATAATATCACTTTTGGTGTGACCAGCAGAAGCAGAAGAAATTGCATGGAGTAAATAGTGTGAGCATTTTTTGTGTAGGAATATCACTTTTTTTAAAGGTTGCAAAATAGTTTTATAATGCTTGCATTATTTTTTGAAATTCATTTTGATCTACGTCAGGGCACTAGTTTTAGGGTTGCACACAACTATTTTTTCTTAGAACATTTGTTTTTATAAAATTAAATATTCAAACAGTTACAAATTCAACCTTGTATTTCCTCCAATACCCGTGATCAAAATCTTTGACCAGATCTCTCATTTCAAATCTGTTTCCATTTTCTTTGTTTCTTAATATAAAATTTGGTCTTTGTTTCCTATGTATATTTAAGATTACAATATTATAAAGGAATAATATTTAAGATAGAAGTTAGGTTAAGCTGTTTAAAGTCTGATATACAATGAAGTCATAAATCCAAATTATTGGTGGTAGTTATAACCATTATATAACTTATATCATCAACTGTGAATTTGAATCATGTGACGTATCTATTGTTGTTATTTGTCATGATTAATTTAATTAATGTTATAATAATACCATGATATTTATTGGTGTCATAAATGTTGTTGCTTTATAATATTTTTTAAAGTTGTCATGACATATTTAATAATCTTTTTTTAATTGTTATCAACTATTGTTTTACACACTATAAAAATTGATTTTCTATAGGGGACGTCTAGTTGTCCCTCGGATAATTAAGGGACGTCTAAGATGTCCTTGTCTACCTTGGGGATGGCTTGGCATCCCCTACATGTTCATACTATCCTTGATTTTAGGGTTTTGTTCTGAGATATTGGTGGTATCAACCCCACTATGGTTTTTCCCTTTGCAGGGTTCTCTACGTATAAATATTGGTGCTATAGTGTTGTCTTTCTTTGTGTTATTTGGTGTATGCATTCTAATTTTATTTATTGTTAACCGGTTAATAAGGAATACATTCAAATCTAACATTACCAATAGAACACTGATTCAGCCCCCCTCTCAATGTTCTTAGATTCCAACATATTGTGTATAGTTAAACCCATGGCCTTACAAAAAAATAATGAAGTTATTCTAAAGGTCACGAGTGTCTTTATAAGATTGGGTTGTTAAAGATCTAGGGTATGATAGAAATTTGAAAAGTGGATTTCTATTTGGGATACATCTATGAGGGTTTTGGGGGTGAGTAATAAAACCTCACCATTTACCATGTCCTTTTTTTGTTTAAATTTATATTTTGGCAAATAATAACTCATTTTATGTTTCCATGGGTTAATTGAACAAGTGCAAAAAGAATAATTAATTTAATATTTATTATTGTCTAATCATTTGCAATATCAGGAGAGAAATTAAATATTGAATTTGATATTTATGAGGCTCAATTTAGGCATTGGAATTTGTGCCCTTTGAAGTCATGTAGTGAGAATTCCAAAAGAAATTAACTATTACAAATGAAAAGGGCTCTGGAGAAACTCCATAATTGACAAATCAATAGCCGACAACTAAATGGTCATGCATCCCAATGGGCATTGGAATTTGGATGGTTATAAATATGATGAGCTTGATCCTTGAAAAGCATGCTAATTATTATCTCATCAAAGAAGAAGGCTTATGAACGAAAATTCATCAGCTTTGGATGATTAAAGGACAAAAACCCTTTGATTGTAGAAAACATTCTCATCCAGAGATTGCATTTGGGCTAAAAGAAAATTTGTAAGATTGTTTGTTACTTCTTTATAGCATTCAATGATTATTTAGGTATTGTTTTAAGTGATCTTTAGGCACAGTTGTGTTGATTGTTGGTTGTTTTATGTTTTGGGGATATGTTACAACATTATGTTGTTGTTATTCAGTTTGTAATCAGATATATAAGCTGATATATCCATTTGAAATTCAAACTATTTTAATTTATAGTATTTGGTGTTAATTAGGTGCACTATATTTAATCATATTGAAATGTATGAAAATAGGGTTCACTAGTTTATGCATGCAAAGTAGGAACAAGATCTATTTCACAATGATTACATAAAAAGGAGAATAAACCCAATATATTCAACCTTAACTCTATCAGGAAGAGGGCTAAATGCATATTGGATTTCACTTCTTTTGATTGAGTGAAAATGAGCAATTGAAAACATGTGAATTAAATGTGAGAATTAGGGCTAGAAGATGCAAAATCAACAATGACAACATAAATAGATAAATTCAAAAATAATAATCATAAAAATAAAATAGATATAGAAAGAAGACGTAGAGGGGAATGTGTGCCTACAAATTGAGTTGGAAATAAGAGGACAATGGTGCCTAGGATGCACTTATCCTGGTGTTTTTGGATGAGATTTTGAGATATGGTCTATCTCTGAATTTTGAGTGCTTTTGGATATTTCATCTCTATCATGGACCCGTAGTTGAACATGAGTATACACACGAAAGGAGAACAATGTTGTTGGGTTGATAGGGGTTTGCTTAGGTTAAACCCCGAGTTTGGAATTAACTCTATAATTAAATTTTAATTGAAACTTAGATTTAAATGATTGAATTGAAATGAATGATTGAATTTATTATACCTTCAATAGGTGATGCAATTCTCTTAGGATAAGTCCTCCATGTGTTGATGAAATAAGATGATAAATCATCATAAAATTCATTATGAAAGGATAATTGAAAACATAATTGAAGATGTCTTGATGTAACTTGTTGTCATTTAGACTCATATTTGTTATTTTGGAAACAGTTAGACCGACATATTATCCTCCCAAAAGTTTAGCCAAAAAGTGTCAACCAAGGTTGCCTGGACCAAAATCGTCCTAACACTTTGGGCCCAAATTTTTAGGGATGTTTGATAAAAGGTTCCTAATACTATAAATATAATTTAATGAAAAGTAATAATATTTAGATGTGGTAAAAGGTGCACTGAACAAGTTGAAATGACATAGGACCCATATAAGCATGAAATGAAAGAAGATAAATGACACTTAAAATAAGGGCCCAAATAATAGTGTTGATGTATTAAAATGGAATAGGACTCATAATATTGAATTAATGTTAATTTAATACAATAAAGGTCCTATCATGCATAGAGGAATGAAAAATACTAAAATGGGTGCTAGGAGAGATCAAATTAGACACCCTAATTAATGGTGTATAATTTATGACGCTACATTCAGGCCCCACTGTAGAGAAGTATGATCTTATAGTCATACTAATGGTAAAGTAGAAATGAAGAGATAGAGCATCTAAGAGGAAGAAAATATAGGGATAGGAGAATTGATGCAGGAGCATCCCTAGTTCTTGGCAATCTTGCATCAACCAAAAACATTTCATTTCAGTTTTTTTTTTGTTCAGTTTGGTTTTGTAGTTTCAACATTTCTATTTTGTGTTTTGCCGCATTTTCTCACTGGATATTGAAGAGCTAGATTTTGTTCATGGGCATGTTCATCTACCTTATCCTAGGTCAACAGGTCATTTGGATCTTTTTTGGCATGTTATCGCTTCTGGAATGGGGGATAGTTTTCTGACCTGTGCACTAGAGCCAGTTGGACCTATTTGCTGATGGATAATCTTGTAGATCATTTCCATAGCTTGCGGAGCCTAATTTTACATTCTTTGATATTCCTTAGTTCATGGACAACCTTCCCCTAGGTCTGTACATCATTCTATATTGATTTCAAAGGAATTCTTTTGGTGGAGGATGACTTAGTTGTTCTACACGTTACACCTTCTTCATCGGGAATTGTTTTCATCTTGGACTAACGCGAATCATCCTAGAGCTATGAATATCATATAAATTAATGTAATTAAGCATATGGTAGAAATAGTTTAGGACATAGAATAATAATTAGAAGATTAGGACATCTGGAGTTGGTTCACATTCTTGTTTGAGCTTGGATACTGTATTTTGAGCATGTTTGTAATCAAACCTATGTGTTGAATCTAGAAGCCCATATGCTGCTATTCAATTTGTATTTACATTCCATGGTATAATATAAATCTGATTCTACATTGCCTCCATCACATTGTGTTGCTTCCATTATGTTTACTCTTGCTACATGGTCTAGACTATTCTCCTTGAGGACTCTCTTATCATGATTGCTTCAAGTGGTATCAAAGCAAGTTTTCATTCTAGATATTGCAGTCTTGTAAGAATTTTGTTGTGGGGTGGTGGAATTGAGGATCTGACCAACAACTGTAGAGGACTTGCATGAAGATGGACCAAAGAAATGCTAAAGGTGGTGGATCATGTGGAAATGTAGACCCTGTTGTGATAGAAATGTTGAGAGGAATTGCAGCTTGATTGGAAGTTATTAAAACGACCTAGAGAAGAGGTCAACATGTTGAAGATATGAGTGATGATGAAAAGGAAGTAGAGGCGGGAGAAGAAGGATCAAACCAACTGACGATTGATTTGTAAGAAGAAAGATTTTTAAAAGTCTTGACCAAAGTGAATACCAAACCACATTTTAACCCACCAGATTAGGATGGCAAGTTAGATTCAAATGAATTGATTGATTGGATCATGGAGATAGAAAAGTTTTTTTATTTTGGGAGCACAAATGAAGACAAAAAGGTGAAATATGCTTGTACTAAGTTGAAAGGACATGCATCTCATTAGTGGGAACATTTGTAGGTGGATAGACAAAGAAGGGGTAAAGAGAAGATCAAATATTGGGTGCAAATGGTTAACATGTTGAAATCAAAGTTCATGGTTGTCGATTATCAAATGAATCTATTCCAGAAGTTGCAGAACCTGAAGCAGAAGGAATCTAGTGTGAAGGAGTATACTGAAGCATTCTACACGTTGAATATAAGATCTGGACACACTGATGATGAGATTGAATAAGTCACTAGATATTTGAATGGGTTGTGGATGTTTATACAAGATGAACTTAGTTTAATCAAGTTGCAGAGTGTTGAGGAAGCTTATCAATTTTCCCTAAAGGCAAAGGAGAAGTTGAATAAAAAACATGAGCAAAAGTAAAGAGGTAGAGGAGGAAGATTTCAGGGAGGAAGAACCTATACTAGAGGAAGAGAACCCTATGCAGAACAGAACAAAGACAAGGAAGTTAGCAAAGATGGTAGTTCTTACTGGAGGGATGACAAAAAAATTTACTGAACAAAAGAAAAGTATGGTTATTGGAATAAGGGTTATGGAAAAGAGGAAAGAAGACAGTAAAAGAGAGAGTTTGGAGGAACCTGTTTTAAATGTGGAGGAGAAGGACATCATGCTTTTGAATGTAAGAGGATAGAGAACCATGAAAGAGAAGCATTGGTGGAAGAAGAACCTACCAGATTAGCTAACAAATTGAAGGATGGAGAGTTGTTGATGATGAGAAGAGAATTATACCATATCGGAGGAGAGAAAGAATGCCTACATAGGAAGAATTTTTTCAAGACAAGATGCAAAGAAGTCGGTAAGTGTTGTAGAGTTATATTGACAACGGTAGTACATATAACCTTGTTTCGAAGGAGATGGTGTATAAGATGAATTTGGAGAGATTGAAGCACCCCAAGCCTTATCAGATAGCATGGATTCGAGATGATCATAAGGTATTATTAAGTGAACAATGTTTGGTAAAATTAAAGATTGGATCTTATCATGATGAAGTTTTGTGTGATATTGTGCCTATGGGTGTATGTCATATCTTATTGTGTAGACCTTGGCAGTATGATAGACAAACAATGCATGATGAAAGAAGGAATATATAAACTATTATTACAAATGGGATGAAATAGACCTTGTTGCCTTTGGAGGAACCTTTGAAAAGTGAATTTCGTACTAATGCTAGAATTTGTTTGGTAGATGGAAGGAAATTCCTGGATGGGATAAGAGATAAGAATATGTGTTTTGTTTTAGTTCCTAAGAAGATTGAAAACTCAAAGCATGAATAAGAACAACCAAAGGAGATAAAAGAGTTGCTAACAGAGTATGGAGACATCATTTCAGATAATATACATGATGGATTACCACTTGTGAGAAGTATCAATAATTGCATGGACCTGATTCTTGGACCTAGTTTATGTAACAAAGAAACACACCAGATGACACCAACAAAGAATGAGGAATTGAACAAACAAGTGCAAGAATTATTGAAGAAAGGTTTGATCAGAGAAAGTTTGAGCCCTTGTGCAGTTCCAATAGTATTAGCACTTAATAAGAATGGAGAATGGATGATGTCTACTGACTCTAGAGTAGTAAACAAGATCATAATGAAGTATCGATTTCCTTTGCCTAGGATGGATCACCTAATGGACTGTTTAAGTGGAGCCAGATATTCCACAAAGATAGACTTGAAAAGTGGATACCATTAGATTAGAATTAGAGAAGGAGATGAGTGGAAGACAACATTCAAGGCAAATGAAGGACTATATGAATGGTTGGTGATGCCTTTTGGATTGACTAATGTACCAAGTACTTTCATGAGGTTGTTGAATGAGGTATTTAAGAAATTCTTGGGTAAGTTTGTTATTGTGTACTTAGATGACATCTTGATTTTTGGTAAGACAAAGGAAGAACATATGTTGCATTTGAGACAAGTTTTGAAAAGGTTGAGAGAGGAGAAGTTGTTGATAAACATTAAGAATTGTAGTTTCATGAAGGAAGACTTAGTCTATTTGGGATTTGTGATATCTGCAGATGGATTGAGGATGGATCCTAAGAAGGTAAGAGCAATTGTTGAATGGCATACATCGGAAAATATTGGAGAGGTAAGATCATTTCATGGATTGGCTAGTTTCTACTGGAAGTTCATTAAAAATTTTAGTTCAATTTGTAGCCCTATGACATAAACAATGAGGGGAAATAGGAAGGATTTCAAGTGAACATATAGAGAAAATAAGAGTTTTGAGTTGTTGAAGTAGAAAATGACAAAACAACCTATGTTGGATTTACCATATTTTAGCAAAGTATTTCAAGTGGATTATGATGCAAGTGGGAATGCAATTGGAGCAATATTGAGTCAAGAAGGAAGATCAATATCTTATTTCAATGGAAAATTGAATGATGCAAGAAGAAGATATTATGTGTATGATCAAGAGTTTTATGCAATAATTCAAGCATTAAAGAAGTGGAGGCATTATTTAATGACTAAGGAGTTTGTGTTGTATACCGATCATCAAGCTTTGAAATATCTAAACAGTCATGGTAGGTTGAATCAAAGACACATTAGATGGGTGGAGTTCTTGTAGAGTCATACCTTTGTTTTGAAACATAAAAGTGGTAAGTCAAATAAAGTTGTTGATGCCCTTAGTAGAAGGAGAAATGTGCTGACAAAGATGCGAGTGGAAGTATTGGGTTTTGAGGAATTGAAAAACTTGTATGAGAATGATCCTGATTTTGCATAACCTTGGAGAGCTTGCATAGAACCTGTTGCGGTGGATAGGAGTAAGTGGATAGATTGTTTCATTCAAGATGAGATGTTGTTCAGAGGAACCTAGTTGTGTGTACCCCCAAGTTCTATGAGAGAAATATGAAAAAGGAAAAGCATTGTGGAGGATTAGTAGGACACTTTGGTGTTGATAAGACAATAGCCTTCGTTTCTGAGAATTACTTTTGGCCTCAAATTCATAAGGATGTTAGGAAATTTGTTCAAAGTTGTAGAATTTGTCAACTTGCAAAAGGTAGCAGTCAGAATGTTGGATTGTATAAGCCTTTGACAGTTCTAGAGAGACCTTGGGAGGACATAAGCATGGATTTCATACTTGGATTGCCTAAGACATAGAGAGGGAATGATTCTATATTTATGGTGGTGGATATATTCTCAAAGATGACACATTTCATACCCTATAAGAAGACAATCGATGTTGTGCATATAGCTGACCTATTTTTCAAGGAGGTGGTGAGACTACATGGATTACCTAAGAGCATAGTTTCTGACAGAGATACTAAATTTGTTGGATATTTTTTGAGAACACTTTGGAAGAAGATGAAGACATATTTGAAATTTAGTTCTACTTTTCACCCACAAAATGATGGACAGACAGAAGTAGTAAATAGGAGTTTGGAAAATTTGTTGAGATGCTTAGTTGGAGAGAAAATTGAAAGTTGGGATTTGATTCTTGCACAAGCAGAGTTTGCCTACAACAATTCTGTGAATAGGAGTACCAAAAGAACACCCTTTGAGATTGTTACCGAAGTACACCCTAGAGACATATCAAAGTTAAGAGATATCAGTAATGAGGACAAAAGGAGTACAGAAGGAGAAGTATTTGTAAAACATATGAAGACAATACACAGTCAGGTTAAAAGACATTTGGAGGAAATGAACAATAGGTATAAGGAGAAGGCAGATGAAAAGAGGAGACACAAAGAATTCAAATTTGGAGATGGAGTGATGGTGTATCTGAGAAAAGAAAGATTTATAGTTGGTACCTATAATAAGTTGAAGTTGAGGAAGTTTGGACCTTGTAAGATCTTGAGGAAATTTAGTTCCGAAAATGCATATGAAGTGGAGTTACCTGATACCTTGGGTATTTCACCTATTTTCAATATTGTAGACCTAAATTAGTATCATGAGGCAGAATTCAGTGAAGACATCACAATAAACTTGAAGAAGTAGATGCCCCAGAGGGTACCAGGCCAAATTGTAGAGATTTTGGATAGCACAATTGGGTGTAGCACCTGAGGAAAACAATATAGAGAGTATCTTGTGAAGTGGAAGGAAAGACCAGTTGAAGACTCATCATGGATTTCTCAAGCTGGGGTAGACCATCTTGGTTTTCCTCTAGCCGTCGCAAAGTGAGGGACTCTTTTTTTATAAACCTCGGATGTCTGATGCAGGAGCATCCTTGGTTCTTGGCAATCTTGAATCAACCAAAAACATTTATTTTCAGTTTGTTTTCTATTTAATCTAGCTTTGCAATTTCAACATTTCTATTATGTGTTTATTTGTATCTTCTCACTGGATCTTGCGGAGCTAGATTTTGTTTGTGGACATGTTCATCTACCTTATCCTAGGTCCGTGAGTCATTTGGATCTTTTTTCGGCAAGTTATCGCTTCCAGAATGTGTGACAATTTTCTGACCTATGCACTAGAGCTGCTTGGACCTATTTGCTGATGGAGAATCTTGTAGATTATTTTTGTACCTTGCAGAGCCTAATTTTGTATCCTTTGATGTTCCTTGGTTCATGACCAACCTTCCCTTGGGTCCGCACATCATTCTATGTTGATTTTGGAGGAATTCTTTTGGCGGAGGCTGACTTAGTTGTTCTTGATGCAGAGGATCCAAGGAGGATCAGAATGACACAAAATGATAAATGAAAATAGGTTACAAGTTACCAAGACAGATTACTCACTCCAACTCAAATTTTCATTCATTAAGCATAACAACTCTTGAACCAATTTACACCCAACTTAACTTAACTTTAAAAGATGACCCTATAACCAAGGGGCAATAATTTAGAATGATTAAAGGTGTCAAGAAAAAGTACCAAATGCAAAAGTTTGACCCCAAAACACTTCCTTATGATGGTTGCCTTGTATTGGCTCATACACTCTACTAGCCCTACTCAAAGAGTTTTTTGGAAATAACTCATAAACCACTGATCACAGACACAAAAAGAAAATGTTTTCAAATACCCATTAAAGAGTTTGAGAACATATGTGAAATCCACCATAGGTTACTTTGGGACATTTGGGTCAAATTCAGACTGTGAGGTGCACAATTAGGTCTCTTTTGCACAAGTGTCCTAAGAACACTCCAACAATCCTCAACTCCACTTCAAAGGGTAGGGGAATGTCATAAATGGACATATTACTCAAATTTTGGCATCACCTTATTTTTTTTGGGCATCAAACTTCAAACCCTTCACCATACCTATGCTCCACGATCTAACACGTGAGGATGTTAGGCATTCAATGCTTCAAACATGCCTCAAAACCCATTTGGATAAAACCCTTTCCTACCATTCCACCAAGTTTGGTGCTTTGTTCTTAGTGAAATGGTGAGCAACTTACATTTCTCAGTCCAAACCCTTACACCTAGGTTTCAGAATAGATTTTCAAAAAATGCCCACCAAATGCACAAATCTCAGTGAAATCTCACAAAATGGTTCATACAGATTTCCAATGGAACTAGCCTTACATCCTAATTCACCCGTACAAGAAAGTTATGAACGGTTTTGTAGCAATGTTACAGAAAATTGTAGGAAAAATACTTCAAGATTTATTTATTTCTTCCTCCAAACCTTACATACAACATCAATAACCTACCTCAAACACAAATGAGGCTATTTAAAATCCACCCAACCTGTCTTAATGGCCTCCAACTAATTTGGGTCATTGGGATTCAAAAAGAACTTAATTACATAAGAAAGTTGTAAAAGTTGTCAAACAACTTTTTGCAACTTTTGCCATACTTGAACAAATGACTCAAAATTTGATGTTGTTAATCTGAGAGGATCTGGTTAATATTGAGAGGGGGGGGGGGGGGGGGGGGGTTGAATCGATATTAACAATAATTCATAACTTAAACTTGAACTGATAAAACTTCACTAAATCAATCACAAACTAGTAATAAACTATTTACCAGTATAAATTGAAAGTAAATCAAATCAACACATCATAAACATTCACCATATGTGTTACTACTTATCAGATTGCCATTAGTTTTATGTCAAAGTTATACTATATACTCTAGTCGGTTATCTATTACCGAAATATTCAGTCAGTATGCACAGTCTAGTCGGTTACAGAAGAAAGCAGTCATAGAATGCAGTATACACCGAGCTATCTACCGAGTATCTTTACATGTCTACCGAGCAGCAAAGATGACACACCGAGTTGATATACACCGAGTGAAACGTGTTACCAGAATCATTGAACTTGGAAATGCATATGAAAACGTGTTACAAGATTGAGGCACATCTAACCATTATCACATTGGAAATTGCACTTAAAGATTGTGTATGATTTTGAGGTCATCTAACCAATGAAATAATTTGCATGGTTATTCATTCAATAAATCATGTTTGTAAGATCGAAGCAATGAAAGGATCACCATCATAAGAGATCTATTTATACAGCATGAGTTAAGAGTTAAAGAGGTGTGTGCATGAGTGTAAGAAGACTGTTACAGAGACATAGAGGTCACTGAGAAGGGTTGTAGAGAATAGTCAAAGAATAGAGTAAACAGAAGGGTTTACCGAGTTACTATATGGGTTACCGAGGTATTCTATAAGTAAGGTAATCTTATTCTGAGCACATAGAATCTGCTATAACATTCCAGATGTAAAGTTGCAGATATTTGTAATAATTTTATTGTAATATTGTGAAGTTGTAAGAGAAACCTTTGACAGGGTAAAAGACTCTAATCAAGTCTATAAATTGTACAGCCTCTAACCAGGTGCAACATTTAGATGAAGTGTTGTAAAATCCTTTAGCAAGGTAGATCTAATAGATCTTGTTACTCCTAACAGGGTAAGCTATCAGAAATAGCTAAACATGTAGCTCTAACTGAACACTCTTTATTATTGCAATAGTGAAGTTGTGGGTGCCATCCCCACCGCAGTTTTTCTCTCTAACCAAGAGTTTTTGCGTAACCAAAATATATGTGTTATGGAGTGAATCATGTCTAATTGTTATCTATTTATTTTAGCTTTATATTGTGTTTTTGCACTATTCAGTTTATGCATAACAGTAAAGTTATTATTGAAGAAAAGTTTTGGAGTACTGATTCACCCCTCCCCTCTTAGTACATTAGCTTTCCATATTGGGCCTAACAATTAGTATCAGAGCTTGAATCTTGGAAAAGGGTTTAACTACCTAAAGAGAAAGATCTTATCAATGGAAGGATCTAAACAATCTTGGAGGATTGTGTATCTGCAAGAAGAGATGGATCATGCTAATCAAGTGATTGCAGACATGCAAAGGCAAATGCAAAAATCTTTGAAAGTGAGAAGAAGACTATCTGATGATTTGTAGGACTCTCAAGAGTTAGCAGAACAAATTGAGACATCATCTGATAATAGTATATCTGAAGAAACTAAAGAAATGATTGGAGTATTGAAAGAAAAGAACAAAGCATTGGCTAATCAACTGAAAGCAATGAAAAGAGAACATGAACATTTCAGCACACAGATGACTCAAAATCTTGATGCATTGAGGACAGTTGAGGATAAAGCAAGAGATCTACAGAGAGAGAAACAACAACTTGAAGTCTTAGTATCTGATAAGAATGATGAAATCACAAGGTTAACTGGAATTCAACAAAACCTATCAGATCAACTAGGTTATGCACATCATGAAGCAATTCTGAAGAATGATGAGAATCAGGCATTGAAACTTGAAGTATCAAAGTTAACCGATGAACTTGAAATAGAGAAGAAATCCAAAGAAACATCAAAGAAGAGTTATGAAGCATCAAAGATGTTGGATGAGCAATTGAATACAAGATGACCCAACAAAGATGTAGGACTCGGTTACAAAGGAAAAGTCTCTACCGAGAAAGGAATTCATACTACCGAGAGAGGAGAATCATCAAAGCAAGCTGGAAACAAGAATAACATCAAAAGAAAGAAGCCTATTTGCAACTACTATGGAAATCAAGGTCACACTGCCAACATATGCCAAATCAGAAAAGGTAAGCAATCGAATGTCACTAAGTCCAATGGTTACTGTTATAATTGCAATAAATATGGTCACACATCTAATCAATGTAGGACAAAGTCTGTTAACAATTATCAGAAGGCAAAATTCAAAGGGTTTTGTAAAAACTGAAATAGATATGGACATAGTACCGAGAAGTGCTGGCTTAAGCAAAAGAACTATATGTGGTATGCACACCAAGCAAATGCTAGAGGTTACCAAACTCACACAGATCCTTACCGATAGTATTTTGCAGTACCATGGGATTACAATACAAGGATATGGTGTGAATGTTGTGGAAGATATGGACATATAAGTGCCAACTATTTTATAAGGTTTGGGATGTACAACCGAAGATCATGGAGAAATCCTGGTATGGCATGTTTTCATTGTCATAAAGTAGGACACTTAGCTGGAGATTGCAGAGATCAACCTAGAAAAGACACTGAAGAAATAAAAGAAAAATTAAAGATGATTTTGAAAAGGAAGGAAATTATGTCAAATGAAGAAAGCACCTTACCTACCGAGTTAGGTGCACCTATTCCAAATTAATCGGTAAAGGTATGAAGGGACTACATTCTCTCAAAGGTCAAATCTTAACAGTTCCTATTTTGTTATGTACTTAATTCAAAATCTGCATAGCTAAGATGTATTCATAAGTTTGAAATTCTATCAAAGTCTTTTGGAGCACTATACAGGAAGACTGTCAAGTCGGTGAATACAAGAATTCTGTCTAGTCGGTGAATGAAGGAAGTTTGGTTACTCGGTCAAAACGGAAAAAGGTGAGTAAATCGGTTAAAGAGGAAACGAGTGCATTTAATATTTTTGACCTAACCTGCACGGAGCCCGATAAGGTATTTTGTGTACTTAAAAGCATTTTCGCGGTCATTTTCACTTACCAAGTTTTTGAGAAAGCAGAGCAAGCGAATCTAATGTGATCAAACCTCCTACAAAGCAAATTCAAGGTATTTACATCAATCTCAACACATCGTTAAGCTAGTTTACCGATCTTATCTAGTTGCCATTATCTGCTAAGCATAAAGCATTAGTTTTATGAAATCCTGAAACCCTAAGGATCTTTTGTTAGCTTTTATCTGAAATCTTCAATGGCGCCCAAGATCTAAGATCCCATAGTTGTCAAGAATGTAGAAAAGCCCTCACTAAAATACTCTTTGACTCCCAAAGTCGCTTCTGAACTAGATGACAAAATCGCCTTTTCACTCATCCCGGACAGAGTGTTACTAGTCGAGGATGTGAGATTCTTCACCAAATGTTGTGTTGAAGAACTCGATCATGTTGAAATCAAAGACACCTATAATGAGCTGTGTACCAATGGTAAATTGAACAACAAGTATGAGCACATCAAAATCAAAGGATTAGCTGAAGCCCTAACCTATCCCCATGTGTTCAAACCCCAGTGGGTCAAGTTTGTTTTGAGCAGAGTTCACGATGATTTCATGTGGCTAGAAGAGCAACCAATTAAGATTACTAAGGAAATCATTCATCTGATTACCGGTTACCCTATCTATGATCATGCCCGAGCCCAAAAGATGATATCAAAGAAGGAATTGATCAGTTTAACAGGAGTAGAATCTGATTGCAGAGGATTGAAACTAAACAATGTCACAGATGAAGAATTAAAATTTGCCATTAGAGTAATGGGTTACTGTTTCTTCCAATCGGCAAGGGAAAACAGTGTTCCTTGTGCAGCAGTAGACCTGGGCTACAAAATTGTAAAAAAGGGAATGAAAATTCACCTATGTGAGGTGTTGCTGAAGAACTTGTTTGAAAATATGAATACCATCAGGAAACCGAAGAAGAACAACTCGGCTAATACTCTAAAGTTTGGATCATTACTAGTATGCATTTTTTTCTATTTTGAAAAATTCTTTCCATTAGTCGGTAAAGTTGTTTGGGAACTACACTGACTAATCACCCATCAGATAAATGACTTCATTAAGAAGTTAGGAGACAATTTCAATGATATTATGGATGACTACTTTAGTAAATTTCAAGAGAAAATGCATAATAGATATAGGATTCCACCCCAGCTAGTAGAGAAATACAAAAATGATATATGTTTTGAAGTTGACACCGATTACTGTTATGTGAATGTTGTGGAACCAAGGACTCAATCTTTGTCACCAATGGGTTACGAGATTGATTTTGACATCACAAAACAACAAATTGATGCATTTCTTACATTGCCTAGACATGCTACCGAGCTGAGGTATGGTACCTATGAGGAAGTAAAGGAAAAAGTAAAAATGAACATTGTTGTACCGAAAGCTACAAGAAAGGCAAAAAAAATGATAAAGGCATTGTCAGAGAAATTCAGAGAAGACTCTTCCTCTACACCTGTCAAAGGCACCATTGCCATTACCGAAGAGGAATCTGAAGCCTAAGAGGCAGCTATAACACTGAGCACTGAATTGCCCAAGGGTAAAGTGTTGAAGAGAAAGAAACAGGACACATCAAAGGCCTCACCAACTCCACCTCTAGTAAATCAACCTAACACGAGCATCTGCAACCTCACCAAGTAAGAAAACAAAAAGTGTTACTACTCCCAAGGTAACAAAGACATACAAGAAATCTACTCGGAGACTCATTTTGGCAAAAGAGTCTAGTGATACCGAATCAGAAGATGCAAGCAAATTCCAGATTGTCAAGAGCAAGAAGGTAAATATACATAGTGTTGAAAACTTCTGTGCTAATTTGAAAGATTATGGTGGATTTGGAGGATTTAGATATGTCAAGTATGAAATCAGGAACAATGATGAAAAGAGACAAATTGAAGAAGCTGTCATCGACACACTTCTAAAGTTCCGGTTAGCTCCATTGGAACTAGCTAAGTCACTTCCAAATGAACCACATCTACATATTGATAATAGGTGGAAGTATGCAATGGACTTGGAGAAACAGATTAGAGAGAGAAGTCTAGTTCATCTATTTCCTGACATGTCAGTAGCTGAAATAAAGGAACATCTAACAACCTACAACTCAAAGTTTCTTGTCAAATAGAGAGCCTTAAAACTGATGAATGGGCTATATATTGAAGTGGAAAATGAGACAAAAGCAAAGTGGCAGGAAATAATCAAAATCAAGGATGCCGGTGAGCAAGCTATAGTTGAAATCATTGATGTCACCGAGCATGATCCTGATGTCATCGAGCAAGGTCCTGATGCTACCAAACAAGACCTTGCTGACACCATTCAAATAGATGAAGATGTCATGGATTCAGAGGCACCAGAACAAGAAATGATAGAAGGCACTACATATGCAAAACTTGTATCTAGTGAATCAGCCTTGGAACAAGTTCAACCTTATCCACCGGTCAAGCAACCTGTCTCAACCAAAACTCCTTAGGATACAGATCAAGGCACTAAAGGTCACAAGTCTACAATAGGAGAAGGTACTACTCAAGAACAAACATCTCAAGCACCTTCTAACACTGAGATTGTTGCAACTGAGACACCAAGTACCAAGACACCGAAGGACTCTACAGAGGCTAAAGGAACCGATCAAAGTGTTGCCTCTACCGAGCAACCTATCGAGGGTCATCGAGCCTCACAAGCCCTTGTCTTAGTTCCATCGATGAAAGGTAAAGAAAAGAAAATGAAAAAGCATAGTTTTAAAGTTGATTTGTCAAAACCAATAGTGTTTCCCAATGTAGACATATCAAAATTGAAAGGGCAAGCACTCATTGATTTCAGTGAACTGTGCAAAGCAAAGGTCAAACAAGAAAAGCAAATGGCCATTCAAAAGAAAAATAAAGTACTTCAGAAGGTAAAAGAACTCCTAATAGATATGCTACCTGAAGCTACAATATCAACTAATGCAGCCATCCACATTCAACTGGATGAACTCCTCATAAAGCTAGAGACATCTGGAGTAGATGCATTAGAGTATTTGAGCAAGCTGAAAGACAAAGAGCTCACTGCAAAAATGATAGAAGAGGTACAAAAGCTATAGCTATTGGCAAAGTTAAACTTGTCAAATTTATTGCTGAGTTGACCCCTCAACTCAAGCACATTCTTTATTTATTTCAGAAACTCTGCACATTTTCTTTATTCATTAAAGACATTAAGAATAAAACAGAGGAAATTGAGAAAGAGATCACCGATCTCTCAAGCAAGTTGACCACCGAGCCAAATTTAGTTCAGAATTTTTATACAAGGTTACAACAACTCATGGCTCAACAATTGGACTTAAGAAATGAAGAACACAAGATCAGGATGGACATAATGACCCTTCAGACATTATTCCTTCCACATCTTTTGTCGGTCCAAGAATAGATCAACCGAGCCACATACTTATCTACTACTCAAGAGGGAAGCACTCTAAATGGCTTAATATCACTATTGGCTGATATTCAAGCGCATAATTCTTTAATGGACAGTGTAAAGGATACACTCTCTGTCGCTCTCACCGACGCCCAGACCAAGTACAAATCCATTTTTGATCAGTTACCACCCCCGAATGGTAATTAAGTTTTTGATGTTTGTCAAAAAGGGGGAGTAATATGATACAGTCTTGGGGGAGTAATACAGAGTGATACAGTATTGAGAGAATGGTATAGTATTCAGAGTATAGTATACAGGGGGAGTACACCGAGTAGTAAACAGAACACTAAGCAAAGCACACAGAACAGATCACCGAGCATGCAAAATCAGAGTTTTGTACAGTATATCAATAAGGGGAGTATATCTGATATATTATATTATTTACTATTGTATATACTGTCAGTATAGTCAAATTTTGCAAGTATATAGATTTTTGAGTTATAACTTTGAAAGTAGTTTTTGTCAAACATCTCAACTAATGTCAAAAGGGGAGATTGTTACTACTTATTAGATTTCCATTACTTTTATGTCAAAGTTATACTATATACTCTAGTCGGTTATCTGTTACCAAAATATTCAGTTGGTATGCATAGTCTAGTCGGTTATAGAAGAAAGCAGTCACAAAACGCAGTATACACCAAGCTGTCTACCGAGTATCTTTACATGTCTACCAAGCAACAAAGTTGAAACACCGAGTGAAATGTGTTACCAGATTCATTGAACCTGGACATGCATATGAAAATGTGTTACAAGATCGAGGCACATCTAACCATTATCACATTGGAAATTGCACTTAAAGATTGTGTATGATTTTGAGGTCATCTAACCAATGAAATAATTTGCATGGTTATTCATTCAATAAATCGTGTTTGTAAGATCGAAGCAATGAAAGGATCACCATCATAAGAGAACTATTTATACAACATGAGTTAAGAGTTAAAGAGGTGTGTGCATGAGTGTAAGAAGACTGTTACAAAGACACAAAGGTCACCGAGAAGGTTTTCAGAGAACAGTCAAAGAACAGAGTAAACAGAAGGGTTTACCGAGTTACTATACGGGTTATTGAGGTATGCTATAAGCAAGGTAATCTTATTCTGAGCACATAGAATTTGCTATAACATTCCAAATGTAAAGTTGCAGATATTTGTAATAATTTTATTGTAATATTGTGAAGTTGTAAGAGAATCCTTTGACAGGGTAAAAGACTCTAATCAAGTCTATAAATTGTAAAGCCTCTAACCAAGTGCAACATTTAGATGAAGTGTTGTAAAATCCTTTAGCAAGGTAGATCTAACAGATCTTGTTACTCCTAACAGGGTAAGCTATCAAAAATAGCTAAACATGTAGCTCTAACCAAGCACTCTTTATTATTGCAGTAGTGAAGTTGTGGGTGCCATCCCCACCGCAGTTTTTCTCTCTAACCAAGAGTTTCTGCATAACCAAAATATATGTGTTATGGAGTGAATCATGTATGATTGTTATCTATTTGTTTTAGCTTTATATTATGTTTTTGCACTATTCAGTTTATGCATAACAGTAAAGTTATTATTGAAGAAAAGTTTTGGAGTACTGATTCACCCCTCCCCTCTCAGTACATTAGCTTTCCATATTGGGCCTAACAATATGAACTCCAGGATTTTTACGTGGAAACCCTAATAGGGAAAAACCACGGTGGGAATTGGTACCCACAAGAATTTGCAGTCTTTTGGAATGCGCCTTGTCAGGAGCCTAGCCCGGTTAAGAGATTACAATGATGCCCTTTTAGGAGTAGACCCTGTTTGGAGTCACCCGGTTAAGGGATTTTCTATGATGAGCCCTGTTAGGAGCTTTGCCCTGTTGGAAGCAACCTCACAAGAGGATTTAAGACTCAGATGTTGAGCTACTCGGTTAAGGGATTTACAATTTAAGGTATGTTAGGACCTACCCAGCTAAGGGATTTTGTTTGTTGCAACAGTTAGGGAACAACAAATGAATGATTTAAGAATTGCACTAACTGCTTTCTTGTTCAGATCCAATTTAGCTCCAATCTATTACACTTTGGCTGATACACCACACTGATTCGGCTTCACACTTTTTTTCTCAAATCACCAACACAACAAACATCAATTATATTGACCTAAATAACCTTTACATCTTAGTCGGTCACAAAACCCTAGATACATCAAAATTCAAATCAATTTACAATACAAATCATCATAGATAATCAATCAGATCATTACAACAATTTACAAGACAATATCAGTCGGTGAATGATCATAACTTGTCACTGTAACTTCGTATGATAAACAGTCAAACCCATAAAACACTCTTCTATGCTCTTCATTGTTTCTCAAGAAATTCCATCCTTAGTCATGCCAAAACAACAACATAACTCTTCATACGAGTTGTGCCACATCACCATCAATATTTGAACATGATATAAAACACCACCAAACCATAAAACATCACTAGTTAAAATAATTTGTTACCGGTTCTAAAACCCTTCTTAAACCCTACATAAAATACAATAGAAATCATAAACATGACTTTCGATAATCAAAATGTGATGCAGTTCTAGTCAAAGATACATTACAAAGATACAAATACATGTTTCAAACCACAACACTTGACTCATCACCAATCTCCAGAACCAATCAAAACATTTTCATGTTTATCGGTTAAGGTCCTAATTCCCAGTTCATTATCTTCATTACTGGTAAGACATTTTCGGTAGACCAAAAAGACTTAGATGACGAAATAATCATGAAAAACATAGTTGCCACATAGTTTTCCATCAATGACAACACAAATAACTGATCAAAGTCATTAAGCCAATAATCTCAATCTCTTCATTAAGACAATAATCTCAATCTCTTCATCACTTTCTGAGGGAGAGAGTATAGGAGAAGCAAGTCAAAATGGAATATGTGACTAGCAAAGAGCAGTTAGCTCAAGTAAAGGGAGGGAAATTTTCACTTGAGATAGAGCTTGGGACATAAAATAATTACGACTTGAAACTTGCTTACCGGTTGTCTTCTTATCAACAGGTTTTGTTAGCTTTGGAAGTTCTACCTGTTCATTTTGTTTTGATATCCTCTCATTTCCCTTTTTTAGTTTTCCATCTTTACTATAATTCTGCTTTGGTATTTTTGCAAACATCCTTGTTGGATTTCCTTGATCTGCATTTATTGTTTTGTTTCTCAATTGATAATTACTCTTAGCCTGTGCTACTGTTGCTATTGTATAAGCCTTCTTCTCTTCATCTATTAGGAAAAAATTTCTCAGCAAGGGTGGTTCCTCTTCATCTGATAATACTTGTTGCATATTGCTATTTTGATTTATCCTTCTCAGACATACATCTGGTACATGTTCTTCTTCTGGTGAACTATAATCATCTCTATCCCAAAATGGTTCAGAGGAAAATGCATTTATCATGGGTCGTTGATCTTCATCTTGGCTTTCATCTTCTAATAAACTTTGAGAAATCACACACTGTTTGGGTGCATGAGACAACCTACAAATATCACACCATGGGAAATCCTCTACCAAATGATTACCTTTCTTCAATGGATCAAGAGTCTCCTTATTTTGATTTGGCTTCTCAGGGTTACCATCCTTCCAATTAGTATTGTATGGCATGTCATGGAGTCTAGGCCTATAATTTTTATAATTTGATGGCCTATCATTTTTATAGGCTGGTGGCCTGTCATTTCTATCATGTTTTCCTTTCGTATCTTTGAGTATATCCATTATCTCTTTGAAATCATCCCTTTTTGGAGCCCTAGGATTATACAATTTTACATCATCTCTCCTATTTAGAACCAGAAGATTTCCTATTGTTTTCAATAGTAGAGACAATTTTAAAAGCTTGTTGCAATGTTGCAGGATTGTGTGACCCGATCTCATAATGAGTCTTATTATCAAATGCACTTAAGTAAAAACCAATTAGGAAGGAGTCAACTGGTCTCACATATTTTGATATTCTATTCAATAATTTATTATATCTTTTATTAAATTCTGCCACTGATTCATTAAAGTTTTTTTTGATACTGGTTAATTCATGAGAAGCAAATGATGTGTCATTATGATCCCCAAACTCTTCAATGATTTGCGTCACAAAATTCTGCCAACTAACAATTGATCCATCCGTTAATCCTCTGTACCATTCACCAGCGTCTTCAGTCAAGGATTGCACAAATAATTTCATGAACACATCTTCATGGGGAACTTCAAATTCTTCGATAGTATTCTTCATATTTATCACATGTTGTTTAGCCGATTCTACCCCATTGCCAGTAAATTTTGGAATAGTAGTCCTCAACTCATTTTGAATGGGATTTGGGTATCCTATTATTCCATTAAAATCCAACTAGCTATATCTTTCAATAGTCATAGGTGCCCTATACCTAGGATTATAATTCCCATGATTTCGATTTCCACTATTTCGCCCTCTATTGTTTCCTGATCCCTATCACCGTTACATTGTTGTCTTGGATTTCCTTGATTTTGAATCCTTCCACAATTTAGTTTCCTGCAATGGTCACTCCTGTCACTCTTGTTGTCATTGTTTCTATTTCTCCAGCTCCGGGTTCAAATAATGGATTAAAATGATTCCTATTGAATACTTGTTCTCTATTCTTTTTGTGAGGGGGGTTGTATCTAGGAATTCTATCATCCCTTGACCCCCTTTCACTTCCAACCTCCTCACGTTGTTCCCTCTTATTTCTTGATATTTCACCTATAGTTGTCTTTTATTTTGGGGAAATGAGTGCATCTTTTTTTATTCCCAATTTATCTAATATCTCATCTGGCCGCCTTCTAAGGGCCCTAGCCATTTTGTCCTCATTTGAGCCCATGCTAGCCATTTTGCGAATAAGGGCATCCCATTGGAGATCCTCTTCTTCTTTATCTAGTCTCTCATAATTCATCTCATGATACCAATCATAATTCTCCATGCTTATTCGAGAAAATGGATTAAGATTTTCATCATTACTTTGAGGACTGTGATGGCTTGATGTAGGATCCTCATTTTCATTCAAGTTTCATTTTTCCCTGCTAGAGAAACTTTTAAAGCCTGCAAATGTCATTTTCGATGTTTGATCTTTATTTCTATTTGATCTTTTCTTAGGACTTAATTCAATATGGTTATCTTATGTCTTGTGCAAATATCTTCGTCCCCATATAAAATCTAATGATAAGTGCCTAGGGTTCTTCCTTACCCTCTTGCAAGACAATGCATTAATCATGAACAAAATGTAGAGTTGCCACCCCATTTGGAGGAAAACCTTATTTTAGTTGGTTTGAGTTCCTTTTCTAGTAGATTCTAAAATTTATTCACCAAAGATTCTGAAAAATTTCTTTTAGCAACTCCCTAGCGGAGTCGCCAATCTGTTGGTTCCCAAAACCACAGATTGGAAATCAAAGAGTTTTGCCACTTCTCTTAATGGCTTCCGAATCAGTCTTGGCCAACAAACAGGAATGATTGATAGATAAAATTCCCCTACACTTCAGGATTTTCTAAACCAAGGCAGGTGAACCTATACCTGAAACCTAAATATGTAGGTAAAAGACTCTTATATAGCGAATTTAAGAAATTTAGTGACTTCAAGATAGCAATTGTTCTTGAACCCAATCTTATTATCCGAAAACTGTAATTGCTTGCTTGTAAATGAATATTTATAAAGTAGTGATTGTATGAATTAAAAATATGTTTCCTTGATGAAGCTTGCTCTAAAAATACTTGATTCAAATATATAAAATCAATAAAATACCAATTCCTTGATTCCTTATTGGCTTCATATCATTTCAAATGAAAAATCCTACGTTTAACTCTAGAGACAGTTTTAATAACTTGTTAATGAAACAAGACCATCATCTCAAAGGCTTCTATATGAATTGTAATTAAAATGTAACATCCAGTTAGTCGTACTGAATTTAACTTTACTTTGAAAGACCAATAAGACAATTCGAAGTTTGCCAACCAATCCTTCAAACTGACGTTCAAACTAAAAATCAATCTTAATTACAACAACATAAGATTGCAAGATAAAATAATCTATGTAAATAGATTTATCTAAGGAACTGATCAATCATTTTAAAAGATAGATACCATCATCAATAAAAAAACTCTTGAATCTTTATATTGAAAATATGATACTTAAACCAATTGATTTCAGTGTATATCATCCATCAACTTGATACTTCTAAATATGCTTCAAGTATCCCTTTGATTTGTAGGTATTCGCATCATAGATGATATCTTTGACCACAATCTCCAAAGTGACAAAGTTTTCCATATGCTCGATTATCTCTGTCATGTCAAGTCCATCAGACTGGGAAATGTTAAGGGAGGCACTGAGAAGACTTTGGCATTCCAAAATCCATTTATCCTTATCCTTAATTTTTCCATTGTGATCTTCAATCTCTGGAAAACCATGTTGTACTATTTCCTTACATTCATCAAATTCGTTTTGCAGTTCTATGTCAAAGTCTTCATGCTTTCTCAACAACCTTTGTATTCCTTCAATAACTTTGGCATCTACATTGGCCATTGTCTTATCATCCAATAAAGTTCCTAATCTGTTACAAATCTGATTGTGAGATATCACATTATCCATATTCTTTTGACAAACAACCTAAAAATCTTCAAGGAAACCTTGCAACTTTTGAAATCTCTTGGTCACTAAAATAGAGGCCACATCAGCCCTCACACTCTGCATTTGTTTTTTTAACCTATTTTTTTTCCAAATGCACTTCTTCACATTTCTTTTTCCATTGAGACCCATCATGGATCTGTGGCACAGGCTATCCTTCTCTTCTTAGCAACTTTTCATATAGTCCCTTGTACTGATCTCTTTCTCTGATCACTTTGACTAACTATGCTTTATTAAATTTTAAAATATCGATGCCCATGTCAGCAGTAACAATAGGATCAACTTCACCAACTTTTAATTTCATCATATGACCAAAAGCTTTATCCATATCAATGATCTTCGGTCTCTTATTTGGAGGGTAAAGAGCCCACAAAAGAAGAGCCTCTTCACCCTGGTCAAATCTAGAGCCAATAAACACATCATTCACTCCCTGAATATCCAATTTAAATTCCTTATTCTCAGAATGTAACATGCTATCAAAAATAAATGACGCACTCATATCCCATCCTGGAAAGATAATAATGCCTACCTCACTAAGAAGTTGTCTTCCCCTTTGAGGGGTCATAGTAGTTAATTCAAAATTAATTTCTTGCTTGAGTTTCCTCAACAATCCTGATTCTTTTTCAGGGGTTATGTTTGGGATAGAGTCCCTCAATTTTTTACCTTTGAAATGATATAAAAAGGATTTAAATTCTTTTGACTTTATAAAAACATCATCATACACAAAATCAGAATGCTCATCATATCTTGCATCACTCCGAATGTTCAGCCTGACAACAATTTGTTCTTGTATGTCAGGTTCCTCTACTTTGTCTGGTGCTTGATGCTTGGACACTATCTCAACATCTTCTGACTCACTTTCACTCTCCTCCTCTTCGGTTTCCATTTCTTGCAATCTCTTTTTCTTTTCTTCCAAATTTCTATTTAATTAATCAATGGCCATCTGGGCCTCTTCCTCCTCCATGTTCCTAAACATATCTTCTGCTTGCAAGTAAGTATGAAAATAATCTCCCAAATTTTGGCTTTTCTTGCAACTGTGAATATATCCTTTGGGGTCATAATTGATTGTAGCAGTATATTTGAATAAATTGTATTCTTTAATTAATTTCCTATCAATGGCTTCATAAGCCTTTGTTGATACAATGGTAAATTCCCCAAAACTAAGAGTCTCGGGCAGAAAAGTTTGCTTACGCATATCTCCAAAATGTTTAGCATTTGACACACTTAACTGTCTTACAATCTCCAGATAAGAAATTTTGTCTGGTAAAAATTTTGGCAACACATATAGGGTTCCTTCAAAATCGTAAATTCTGAAGCAAGTAAAATCCTTATGAATAAACCAACCACCCCAGTTGTGATTGACAATACCTCTCTCATCAAAAGCAGCAGGTCTCAGAAATCTTTTAATCTCATTGGAAATAGATCCTTCACACGGGACACCATAAATTTGGTACAATGGATTTTGTATTAGATATTTAAACTTAATGTAGTTTGACCTCATGTATCATGAGTCCTATATTGATGTCCATATTTGCAGTGGTTGTTCTTTACCCGCTATGTCCACTATGTTCAATTTTCAACTCATTGGCCACATACCTTGAAATCTTCCATAAAATAAAATTAAGTGCATCAACAATGAGTAAAACTTAAAAGTGGGCTCCCTATTATCCCCAAGGTTCAAGAAACCCTCATGCAATTTTTCTGCAAGATAAGTAGCATATCAAAGGGTCTTGGCTCATACATCTTTACATTTTCTGCCAACACCAGTGACCCAATACTAGCCACATCAGGGACCTCTATACCTCCAACCTGTCTGCATGACATATAAGTATACTGTAAGTAGTGTCTGAGCATATCCATATTAAATGGGGGGTCATCCTCTTCGGTCATAATTTCCTTCTCAACCTTGTGGAAGGCTAAGTTCCACCCTTTGTAAGTAGTATCCATTTTAACAAATTCCTCTTCTAGTTCTTCAAATGACAAGGGCATATCAGGGTTAGGGTCTAAGCTAAAAAATTCATCTATAGTGCCATGGAAAAATCTAATAAACACCTCACCATTTGGAAACTAAATGCATTTCTTCACACAATTATAATTTTTGATTAGGACTTCCATTAGTCTGATATTTATGAAAATATTCAGAACAAGAAGTTTACCTAAGTTGGTTATCCATGGGTTACAGATTGGTACTTCTCTGTCTTTTCTCAGAAAATAAAATAGGAAAAGTTCATAACCCCTCACCTTTGTCCATACATCTCGAACCCCTTTAAACCTATCTTCAAGCTGATCTTTTCTGGGAAAATGTTGTTTCGACCTTCTTGATTTTGGATCTGGAGACTGCAATTGATCAATAATATCTTGATTCAATTTCTGTGCGGGAGGGACTTCTGCTGTTTTAGATTTTTTGGATGTGGACTTGGAGCCCTTAGCACTTCTCTTCCTTCCTGATGAACTTGAAGCTTCCATGTCGTTTGAAGAATTGTGAGCAATAATTCTCATCTTATGTGTTTTTCACTAGGACATAATCAACACTTGGTTCTTAATTCGCCTCATGTGAGCCATCAATCTACTCAGTCGTAAGCATTAAATACATGCTACTTTGGTTTCAGTTTTGAATTAAATCTATAACGGCTCATCAGTATATGCTTTTCCAATGAATTACTCTCTTGGTACCACCAGACATATTTCATTCCTTAAGTCACTTTGTTGTTCATCGACACGTTTATCGGGTATCGACATAACCTTGAATAACTTCTGCCGATAGTCATTTTTTCTTCGATGAACCTCCTCCTTTATTATTTCCATCAGGTATCGGGATAGCTTGAAATGATACATCCTGATCTCTTTAAGTTATGCCGATGACTAATATCTTTCTTGCTATTGGTGTAGGTCTTACCCTAGCAAAACTTTAACTCACATGTTTCGATTGTGAATGCTTTGCTGATGATGCTTTAGTAGTTACCATTTTGGTGTATATCTTCCTGATGTGCCTATCGGGTATTGGGATAACTCATACCCCCTTCTTGCGATAGTTAGTTAATTCCCCGATGACCTTTTGCTTTGCTAAGGTGCTTTCTTCGAGGTAAGCTACACCGATGGTTTAATCTTCTTTTCTCTATAAAATATGCTCCCCTTAATTAAATACACATATTTATGATTTTTTATATAGATTGAACAAAACCTCACAAAAGCTCAACCTCTGAGATATTACATAGATCTTGCTTCTTTGGCTAAATTTGTCAAAGTCAAAGCCTTATCTTACTCAGTGCCACCCCCTAATTGCCCAACTAATGGTTGACTCTCTGGAGACAGATCATAGATGGATGGGAATTGATGTTGTAGGATCATTCTTGCACATAAAACTTCAGTAGTAACTATTCTCATGATAAAAAATACTTATTGAAAAGCATAAGCAAATAGTATCTCAATAGCATAAAAAATTTGAAAAATTATGTGCTAACAGTGGCTCTTTCTGGGGACGTATGTTTCTTTATGAACATAGAGAGATCCTAGTTATCTCTAGAAAGAAGACCAACCATCTACCTAAAAACCACAAAAATAATGAACAGAACACAAAAAAAAAAACAACCCTAACTAATATGTTCAAAGAACTACTCCTTGTTTTACTTAGTAGAAGAAGTGCTTGAGATATTGCCCATGGGTAGGGAATTCTTGAATCTCCCCATAGGTATTCTACAAAATGTATGAATTTTGTCCTCCTTTTTCCACAATGGCATAAGGGCCCAGCCAAAGTGCTTCAAACTTTCCATGTTTCCCTTTGTCCTGATCCTTAGCATTCCACTTTAATACCCAATCTCCTTCTTTGAAAGTTCTGTCAGGTGCTTTCTTGTCATGTAATAATTTGATCTGCTGTTGCTTTCTAATGTTATGATTCTGAGCTTCTCTTCTATCCTCATCCAATTTTTCTAACTGATTCAGCCTATCCTCTATGAAGTTTACATCCTCTAACTTCTCTTGTGTCACAAATTTATATACCGGGAGCAAATTGTTTAGAGCAATTTTGCTTCTTTCCCATATACCAACTCATAAGGTGCATATCCAGTAGACTTCTTGATGGTAATCCTATCAGCCCATATTGCTAAATTCAATTTTGAATCCCAAGACTTCTTATTATTTCCCAACATCCTTACGATTATTTTGAGTAAATTTTTGTTACTGGATTCAGCTTGTCCATTTCCTTGTGGGTGATACGATGAAGAATAAGATACAACAATGCCATATGATTTACAAAAATTAGAAAACTCCTTTGACCTGAAGCACATTCCATTATCAACAACAATTTTATGAGGTACACCAAACCTTGTCAAGATATTTTCCATAAGAAATTTTATTACCACCTTACTTGTGGCTTGCCTAGTTGGGATTGCCTCTACCCACTTGGTAAAATAATTTGTTGCTGCTAGAATCTACCTGTGACCCTCACTTGATTTGTCCGCTATCTCTCCTATGAAGTCAATACCCCACATTTGGAAAGGTTCCTCAGTTAGCATGGGTTTAAGAGGCAATGCTCCATTATATTTTAGCTTCCATGAAAACCTTTGACAAGCCTCACATTTCCTAACATATGCATGATAATCCTTGAAGAGTTGGGGCCAATAATAACTATTGCGTAATATCCTATGTGCACTAGTTTTAGCAGAAAAATGTCCTCCACATACACCTTCATGCAACTCCTTAAGGATTTCTTTTGCTTGACCCATGTCTAAACAGAGGAGTAGGACACCATCTCAACTTTCTCATTATAAATCTCCTTGTAACAAAACATATCTAGATGCCTAAAGCTTGATTGTCCTCTTTTGGCTATCAGTGAGACCTTCTTGACATTTCATATGTTTTAGATAATAAACAACATTTGTATACCATGGACATCTCTCAATGTTCACCTCTGAGTTTTCTAGCTCCACTTGATTTATTTGCACTTATTCTAAGTTGGAATCCACCATAAGTTTAGCCAGACCTTGCCCTCTAACAAGCTTGGTGATTTGTACATCTATGTTGAATTCCTGGATCTAATTAATCCGTCCGCACCTGTGACTAGTAGTCTCAGTCTATCTGAAAATATCTTTTACTGCTGCGTTTGACACATATGCAACCACATTTTCTCCAACCAGGTATGGCCTGAAATATTTTACAACTTTAACCAATGCATAAGCTTGTTTCTCATTCAGATCATAATTTAACTCAGATGCCTACAATGTCTTACTGAAAAAATACCACAGGTTGTTCATATCCCTCATCATTTTTCTGTAACATGACAACTTCTATGGTGTGGTAAGATGCAAAAGAAAACACTTGGAAAGGTTTTGAAAAATCAGGAGACTTCAGGACTAGGACTTCTTTAATGGCCCTCTTGATACCTGCAAATGCTTATAGGGCTTTATTTGTCCACTTGATGTTTGCCCCTTTCTTAAGCATCTTAGCAATTGGTTTCATAATTTTTGAAAAATTTGAGACAAATATTCTAAAAAAATTTATTTGTCCAAAGAATGATTGGATAGCTTTAACAATTTTAGGTATCTAAATTTTATCTATAGCAGCTATCCTTTCAAGATCAATTCTAACACCTTCTTTTGATACAATATGTCCTAACAATTTTCCTTCTGTTACTCCAAAATGACTTTTTTGGGTTAAGAGAAACACCATACTCTAGTGCTCTTATGAAGATCTTCTCCAAATAATTGCAATGCTCTTCTACTTTCTTTGAATAAGTTGTCAAGTCATCTTGATAAACAACTAGAATATAATCAATCAAACATTCAAATGCCACATCCATAACCCTTTGGAAAGTAGCTCTTGCATTAGTGAGTCCGAAAGGCATTCTAGCATAGACATATGTCCCCCAAGGTGTTGCAAAGGCAATTTTGTATTGCTCTGTTTCCTTGACCTTCACTTGATTATACCTTGAGAATCCATCCATAATGGAAAGCAATTCATTTCCTGCAACTTTCTGCAACATGTGTGTGGGAAAAGTGGAATAAGTATCTGCAAGCTGTAAGACACAACACTTCAATTAAGTCATTACATGTATGGTTAGATAGATATAATCATGAATAATAAAACCATAACAAATCAACCAATTGCCTTCTAAAAGATGTGAGTATAGACTTGCTCTCAGATTTGTATAAGCAATACCAGTGACTAGACTACACCAAGATGAAGGATTTAACCTAAATGAGCATGATATTAAGCTAAATGGATGCAGGATTATGCTAGATGGATGAATAGTAAGCTATATGAATTCAAGCAATCTTAATTGAATTAAATATGCAAAAAGTTAAACTAAGATACAATAATCTCAAAAAAGCAAGCACAATATCTTCAATGACTCCAGAGCAAAAACTGTATAATAACAATAAATCTCTAGGGTGTTTTGAATGAGAGACAAAGGCTGAATTTATAGAGAATCACAAGAGAGACCAATGGTCAATATCAATTAGCAACGAGCGGTTGAGATTAATCAAGAAAAATTACAATTAGGATAATTGAAATAATTTTGAGATCAGATTTAGTTAACCTTGAGATAGATTCCAATTATAGTTTGATTGAAATGCGTTCAGATTATAAGTTCGAGTTTGCATTGGAGATAAAATTCAATTAATTCCATGTACTTGAGATAAAAATAGGTGATTCCATGCATATTTCTTTGATTTATTCAAGAAAAAAGTCTTTTCAATGCAACTGAACTTCTTTTCTTAAAAGCTTTGAGTTCCAATTTTAGAGAATGGTTAATAATTCATTTAATTTCTTTTTTGATTTCAAGTTCCCAATTTAGAAGAAGAAATAATATCTCAAGTTTGATTTCTCTCTCAATTCAATTCTTTTATTTTATTTTCAATTTAACTCTTGCTTTGTGATTAATTCCTCTTTTGTAGTAAATTAATTCCTTTTTTTATGATTAATGGAAAATTTATTAATTAATTAAATATGCTAAGATATTTAATAAATTAAATAGGATAATTGATCAAAATGATTTCCTTGGAATGATTTAATTAATAAAATAAATATTTAATTAATATAGAATAATTCACTTGCCATTTGATATTTAATGATTGAAGAATTAATTAATTGTGTGCTCAAAGTTGATTTAATTGTCTTTGGTTAGGACCTTGGTGGTGTTGTTGAGATTACGGGCCCATGGTTTAGATGACCATTTTTAGGGTATTACATTTGCCCCTCTTTGAATTAATGTGCGAGCAGCGCATTGGTTCAAAGAATAGTTGATGTCTAAGAAATACTAGTTCTGAACTTGATTGATCACAAACCAAACGAAGAGCGAGGTATTTAGCTTATTTTGAAGCAATGAAACTGAACAGAGTTGATTAAAGCGATACCAATCCCGAACTTGATTGAACTAGGACCGATGAAGAGAAAAGATACCGAACTTGAACTTGATTGATCAAGAAGCAGATCTTATTGATCTAGAACTCGATTGACCTAGACACAATGAGTGAAGATAAAATCGATCTTGAACTTGATGGATCAAGACATGATGAGTGAAGATAAACTATCTAGCTTGATTTGACCTAACAAAACTAAACACCTTCTTAGATTGAGTGTCTGATCAAAGATACTCTTTAAACCTTTGATTGAGTTTAAACGAATAATCAACTTGATGAAAAGCGATGAAACTGATTAACGTTAAGAGAGTGATTCAGATGAAGACAATATCAACTTGAATTGAAGCGATGAAAATGATATGCCCCTAGCTATTGATTTGATTCAGATGATCAAGAAATCTCAACTTGATATGAAGCAATGAAGTTGAGATTCCCTTAGAAATAAGGTCTTGTTTGATTTTCTTTAGTTGAAAAGATTTGAAAATTTTCTCGACATTGAAGATGTGAGGTCATGAGGTCATGAGTATGCCCCCTCAGGAGCGAAATCGAAAGATAGCGAGGGTACATGATTTTAGGCAATTGTTGGCGATGATAATGAATTGAGCACAAAGATTGATTTAGAGGAATTATTTGAATATTTAGCGATGATTGATGTGAAATTGAGCACAAATTGAAGAAAAGAATGAGAATGTGATGAAAGTGCTAAGTGGTTGCAGCTGTACAAAATTGACTAGAAGAATGATCTCAGATTTTGATTTCGATCCCAAAAATGGAATCAGGATGGGCAAATTAGCTAAGGGTACAATTTTCATGTCCATCAGAGCAAGTTGAAAAATTAGGGTTTTGGCTATATAAGGGGTCCAAGTGTCATTTTCAATTCATTTTAACCTCTCCAAGTTCAAAATTTGCAAAGCTCTATGCAAAGAAAAATGGTCATTCCAATCCATGAGCATCGATTCGAGCACTAGAGACGTCATAATCGACCACAAAACTACAATCCAACGGTAAGAGACTAATCTTTTGCCATTTTATTTCATCAATTTTGATTTTTTATTGATTTTTTTTTTGCTTTTTCATGGTGTTAAAAACTGGCCAGTGTCATTTTTTCATGCGAGATGATACTATATCTCGTACGACAAATTGTCTTTTATTATTTTATCATTTTAGGCCATTAGTTTTGTCCTCTCAGACATCCCCTTGTATCGTACGAGTGTTTGCTTGATAGACCATCTTATCATGTGAATGCATGTTGTTTATCGTAGGGAAGTCTTTTGTCATGTTGTATGAATTCCTAACTTGTATGAGTTTCTGCTTAGACTGTGAAATGTCGTATGGAAAACAATGAGCATTTTTAAGGGTTGAAATATGAAAATTTGATTTTGCAATTGATGTATTTGGATTTTGTGTAATGTTTAATTTGTTGTGTAGCGTAATTTGGATGGTTTTCTGATGCTCTATTGTTTGATTCTTGCAAGTTTGGTTGCCACATATCCTGTTTCAGTGTGTCTATCCTTTGATGATGAGGCTAGTTCATGAGTTATCTGATTTTGATAGAGCATATATTGACTTGTGCGGGTTTACCCACCTTTTACAGATGCTGGATATCCGTGTGAGTCATGGGATGCTTACTGCACTGGTTGAGAGATTTCATTCTAAGCATAGCACCTTCCATTTACCAGTTGGGGAGATGACCATCACTCTAGAGGATGTTTATAGGATATTGAGGATTCCATTTGCTGGGGATAAGGTTGATTACGATTCTGCTCAGTGTCCTGGTATATTAGGCTTGAGACACATATTTCATGATGAGGACATTCTTGAGCGGGCCATGACATGGGATCTGATGATGGCCAGGTATAGTGAGAAATTTCCACTGGCATGTGTCTTAGCAGGTTTCATCATGTCAGACAGAGAACAATAGGGATTTCTGTGTGGTTGGGCTAGGATGCTGGAGAGACTTTTGGATCATCCTGAGAGATTAGGGTGGGGTTCTTGTCTATTAGCCCACATGTATCATGAGATGCATGAGATTGTATACAGGGAGGGGAAGAGCATGACAACAGGTGTCTTGGTTTTACAGATATGGGCATATCCTAGTTTACAGGCCTATTGTGGATGATGCCAGAGATCCACATTAGCCGATCATTTATAGATATTCTAGATACATTACTCAGCCCCATCTAGGCAAGATAGAGTATTGGCGATGATAACTTGATGATTTGATCATTGTTGTATGGAGACCATACATGGGTCTTGAGTTGTGGGATGACTGGAGAGTTGTGCGGGCATGACATGTTCATGACCCATCCTCTTATCAGTAGATCTATGATAGTTATTGAGCAATTTGTTGTATCTCAGTTTATGAGGTAGTATGGCAAGCCTCAAGGGATTTAATAGGAGTTAACTGCCTACACCCGTTATAGGGAGGAGGAGAGATGAGGATGGGCTCCTAGGTTGTCATACGCATTGAGCATGCAGGCGCTTGCCAGATTGCAATGACTTTGATGGAGTATCTAGAGGATATTGCAAATGCAGGGGTATTGCCCCAGTACATGGATTGGTTTCCGAGTCATCCCTTTCCTAGGTTTATAGATCCAGTTGAACATGTGCCTCTCATAAAGGAGGCTGAGGATGAGGCCCCTGTAGAGGCATAGGTATAGGCATAGGGATGGAGAGAAGAGGATCCTAGGAGGGAAGGTGGTGATCCTAGTGCAAGCAACAACAGGGTATCGACTGGGGGGAGACAAAGGTAGAGAGGAGAAGGCGGATCCCTTGGAGCTATTGGTGTGGGGGTTAGTGGTGCTAGGAAAGCAGAGGGTGGAGGAGAGGAGGGGCGAGCAACTCCTAGACAAGTGTGCTAGAGGAGGGATGAGCAGGGTGGAGATGGAGGTGAAGAGCTTGTGAGGGAGTAGGGGGGCAACTGATGCAGTATAGTCTATGAGGACGAGAGTAGTAGGTTTGCAGTCACAGTTGATAGTGGCTCAGACACATCTTGCAGAGTGAGACTGACAACTGATGGAGGTCAGAGCTGAGCATGATCGTCAGCTCGTTGAGATGAGGGCAGAGCGAGATGCTCTTCAGCAGGAGGTTTTGCACCAGACTAATCAAGCATCTTATTACATTGCAACTTATAGTGTAGAAGTTCCTATAGCGCATCAGGTTGTCTTATTTTCTCAGTATATGGCTCGATCTAAGGGAGCTCAGGCACCTAGGCAGGATACCGGTCAGCAGGTTCCACCTCCTCCACCACCTGGAAATGAGGGAGAGGCAGAGAGCTAGATTTTTATAGCTCTTAGATTTTGTTACATACCTAATTTTTTTGTAGCCTATATGATTCTTACTCCGATGGGATATTGTAGATGATAGTTGATATCATTTGTACCCTAAAACTTTTATTTGTACTCCGAGATATTTATGATGATATATATGAGATCTTGATTTGATTTCATCGTACTTGTGTTGATTGATTGTGAGATGTTTTTCTATATGATTTATTCTATATGTATGCATATTTGTTTTTAGTATGGATGTATGTAATGTAGATGAATATGGATGTTTGTTTTTGTTTCTTTTCATATGCAAATAAATGATGAAAATAACTAACTAGTAATGCAAATTTTTATTTTTCTATGCAATAATATGAATGCAAATAAGCGTGTTTAATAAAATGTATGGATCTATGTAAGATGTTTATGTATGCATCTAACATCTCAATACACAAGTACTCGATCAAAGAAATGATGAAAAAGAGACCACTTAGGTGAGAAATGATGATGCTTCAAAGTCCCATTCAAAAGATAAAGAGATCATTGTTATCATGCCGAAATCACTCGAAATGCACAAAATGCAGAATGAATACAAACTAAACTAGTCACTGGATTTGGAATGCTTAATTTTCATCACTGAGCGTTTACAAACATAACAAGAAGACTAGAGTTCCTTTCTTTTCATGTGCAATATTAATTATCTTGTCCGCAATGACCCTTTTTTTGTTCATATCCTTGGACAGATTACGCATGCATATGAATTGCACATTTAAAGAAATTCCCTCAAAACAAACAATGAAATTATGCCAACCTCCTTGTAGCATACAAATAAGCGGAGTCGAGGTATGTGTGGCAATTTCACCTTAATATGAAGGCACTTATCACAGACACCTAGCTGATTAGATGTTTCCTAATCATCGGAATCATTCCTACAAGCAGAAAACAAAGAAAATATTATGCCCCCAATCCTTGCTTCTCTTAGTCAAGATAGACTTCCTCAAGTTACTCAGAGGGAATAATAATCGAAAACCAATATAAAAGACAACACATAAAGAAAATTTCATGCATATCTCAAACTATTTAGTGATTGTTTCTAGTAATGTTGTTTTGCTTCTTTACTCAGTGATAAAACTCTTCAGTAGTTAGGAGACAAGTGACTAACTCAGATTGGACGATCGGGTATCACTGATGAAATGATGACTTGGTTGATACTTCTTAGGACACATAAAATGCTCAATCAATTATCCTAAGACTAGGACTTTGATCAGTTTCAAGCCATGAGGGTTCTAAAAGAACCATGATGTCACAAAAGCAACTAAAAGATATGTACAAGCGAAATAAAAGATGGAGGAAAGCAGGAAATGCCAATGTTGCATTGATAGATGGAGCGCTTGAGTACAAAAGGCGCCTGTTTGCCAGGTTTTCACCTGCTTGACAAAGTTGTTTTTTTTAGTTTTTTTTTTAGGACATTTTATGATTTTTTTAAGGACTTTTTAGCTGTACAGGTTGTTGGAGTAGAGAATACTAAGTGAAGAACTTTTTCAAGTGGATGGTGTTGATCGGTTCATGGAGCTATTCTCCTTCCAATGTTGAGAGATGATAGGCACCAAAGCCAAAGACTGCAGTAACGATGTAGGGACCTAGCCAATTGGGTTTAAACTTTCTCTTAGAACAAGGTCACCAACCTGAAATTCTCATTGTAGAACCTTCTTGTTATATCCCTTAGACATTATCTTTTGCTACACTCTCAGATGATCAAACACCACTTTCAGACGTTCATCCAGTAACTCGAGTTCTTGCAATCTAGATATTCTGTAGTCTTCATCAGTAACAAGACCTTGCAAAGAAACTCTCAAAGATGATATTTCTACCTCAATAGGTAAGACTACTTTGGATCCATACACCAAAGAAAAAGGTGTAGCCCCAGTAGGTGTTCTAATACCTGTTCTATAAGCCCATAATGCAGGATTGAGTTGCAGATGCCAATCCATCCCAAATTTGTTTAGTGTTCTGTGTAAGATAGCAGATTTTTGTTAGATGCTTCAGCTTGTCCATTACCTTGAGGGTAATATATGGATGACCAGTGTTGTTTGATTTTGAATTTTTCACAGCGCTCATCTACATCTTTATTCTTGAATTGTGCTCCATTTTTAGTCACAATGGATGAAGGTATCCCATGCCTGCAGATGATATAGTTAAGGATGAACAGAGCTACTTGTTTACCAGTTGCTTTGATGAGTAGAACCACTTCTACCCACTTAGTGAAGTACTCAGTGGTAGTTATAATAAACTTGTGTCCATTAGATGATGCAGGATATATTTGGCCAATGAGATCAAACGACCATTGTTGAAAAGGCCAATGTGTAATGACGGGTATGAGATCCCTTTCTGTAGAATGTATGAGGTTCCCATGTAGCTGACACTTCTCACAAGTTTTAGAAAACTTTATAGCATCTTTCTCCATGTCTAGCTAGTAGTAGCCAGACCTTAGTAGTTTTTGAGCTAAAGTTAGACCATTCGAATGAGATCCACAAATACCTTCACCGACTTCCAATAATGCACGTTGGGACTCTTCGGTTTCTAGACACCTAAGAAAAGTACTATCCAAACCTTGCCTAAATAGATTGTTAGCGATGATGACGTACCATGAAGCATTTCGGGTTAGGTTCCTTTTCTCATTACAGGTGAGATTTTCTTAGATAATTTGGTCTCATAGATAAGAGTAAATATGGCTATATTGAGATGGGTCATATCCAATAATAGAACAAACTATTTGGGACTCAGGAGAATCATAGCTAGGGTGATGTAACTCTTCCACCAGGAATTCAAAGCGAAAATTAGATTCTTGTAACTCTGGTATAGATGCCAAGGTGGCTATAGCATTTGTTGTTCTATTTGCGGATCTGGGAATCTGTTGGAATGATACAAAAGTAAAATATTTCTTGAGATCATCCACCATTCTCTTATAAGGCACCAGTTTCTCATCTTGAGTCTAATATGTATCATTGATTTGGTTGATGATTAGCTGAGAATCTCCATAGATGTGTAATTCCAGAACCTTCCATTCAATAGCCAACTTGATCCCGTTTACCAAAGCTTCATACTCTGCAATGTTGTTTGTGCAAGGGAAGAGAATCTTGTAAGCCTTCGGGATTGAATATTTTTTAGGAGTAATAGAAAGTATTCCAGCATCGGAACCATGTTGGGTGAAAGACCCATCAAAGAACATCTTCCATGATTGTTGAGTAAGGTGCATAATAGATTCATCTGGAAATTCTATATGCAAAGATTGAGTGTCTTCAAGTGGAGCATCAACAAGTTGATCTGCAATTACCTATCCTTTGATGGCTTTGTGTTCTACATATTCAATATCAAACTCTGTAAGAACCATGACCCATTTAGCCAATCTTCCGGTAAGTGTTGCTTTGCTGAGAAGATATTTAAGCGGATCAATCTTAGCCACTAGCTTGATGGAATGTTCTAACATGTAGTGTCTCAATTTTTGTGATGAAAAGAGTAATGCCAAACATGCTTTTTCTATTATAGTATAGTTCATTTCATAAGGCACCAAGGTTTTGTTGATATAATATATAGCCCTTTCCTTTTTATTTTCATCCTGTTGTGCCAGAAGTGCCCCCAGTGATGAATCAATAGCTAATATGTATAGAATCAATGGTTTACCTTGAATTGGTGGCATCAGTATTGGTGGATTAGACAAGTATTCTTTGATTTGTAGAAGGTGTTGTTCACATTCTTGATCCCAGTTGTATGTTACTCCTTTCCTTAATACTTTTGTGAAGGGTTGAGCTTTATCTGCTAGCTGAGAAATAAAGCATCTGATAGACTGGAGACATCCTTGTAACCTTCTCATTTGACTGATATTCTTTGGAGGTAATATTTCCATTATAGCGTGGACCTTCTCAGGATCAACCTTAATTCCTTTCTTTGAAATAATGTTGTATATGGTGAAAATGGATAACAACAATGTTGAAAGACTAAATGAATTCAACCACAAAACCCTAGCCTAACAACAACAAAGATCCACCATAACATATGAAGATTACCTAAGACAATGCAAATCAAATGAAATCACAAAGATTATACCATCATATGTCCAATAGGGTTTGAATCTCCATTCTTCCTATTTCCATTGATCTTGCTTGATATATTTGCTCTCAAATTTTATGTGCACAAGAGCTCAACAAAGAACGAAAATGTGGTTGCAAGTAGGATCACATATGAAACTTCAAAAGCATAGTGTAGTCGAGTAATCATCGGGATACATAGATTGATTAGGGTTGATAATGAAGGAAGTATCATCTTATATAGAAGACACCATAATAAATGGAGGGATAAGATTGAGAGGTGTAAAAGATAAATGGTCGGCTATGATTAGAGGGTAGGTGGAAGAAATAATAAAATAATGAGAGGGTAGGTAGTGTAGGAATTGAGAGATGAATGACATGTGTCATAGGTAGAAAAGGCTAATGAATTAATTAAATAAATAAAGATTCATTTAATTAATAGAAGAAGTGGGATCAATTAAATAAATAAAATATTTATTTAATTCAGGAAAAGGATAATTTAAATAAATAAATATATTTATTTAAATGAGAAATAAGGCTAGAAGAGGATAAATGAATTAATTAAATAAATAAAGATTTATTTAATTAATAGAAGAATTAGGCTTAGATAATTAAATAAATAAAATATTTATCTAATTAGACATGACAATTTTAGGTGTCTACATTTTGCCCCTCTTTGAGACAATGTAGCTTGTCGCATTGTTTCAAAGAAGATATGATGAACTGATACAAAGTTGCCCCAAGATGGGAATGATATGTCCCCTCGAGAGATTGGGTGAAAATGTCTAAAAAGATCATAGACAATCTCTCAATAAGAAAGAAAGGCTAGAATGGACTGACTGGGTAAAGTGACAGAGTCATGGGATAAAGAAAACTGACTCAAGAAACGAGGGCTAGGGCTAGGGCTAGGGTAGTCTATAAGATAGACCACAAGGGGAAAACATCCTCATTGTCATCCACACATCCAAGAGATGAGAGTGCAAAGAGAGAATAGAGTAGCAGCAGTCAGCAACGATGGCATTGGTGCATAGATTCAATCACGTTCGCTGATTTTAGAGGCCAACAGATGCAGGAGAGACGGTAAGTATCGCAAAACCTCCTTGTACTTTGTTGCAATAAATGTTATCATTAATGCATGCTAGGTAGTGCATTTAATGCATTTTAGATATGTCAAACAAGGTCAAAAAATTATTAGGTGTGTTTGTGTTTGTGCCAGGCGCGTTTGTGCAATATGTAAGCACGTTTATGTAATGAAAGCGCATTTGTGTCTTCAAGGTCAAATCGACAGTTCTGTGATGAACATACACTGTCGATTGGATAAGCTGTTGAGAGGATACACTCAAGCAGGTCCTCTAGGGAAGACTAGGATAGCAGATAGGGCTAGGTTTGACAATTCTGTGATAGAACATACGTTGCCAATTAGGAAACTACTCAAGAGGATTCACTCAAGCAGAGGCCCTAGGATAGGATAGATCGAGGCACTTTGTGATGAACAATGAGTACCAAGACATAGTACTTTGTGATGAATAGGGAGTACCAATAGGAGAAACACTTTGTGATGAACAGGGAGTGCAAATATGAGCAACACTTTGTGATGAACAGGGAGTGCAAATATGAGCAGCACTTTGTGATGAACAGGGAGTGCAAAACACTTAGTACTTTGTGATGAACAAGGAGCACCACTAGGATAAACTGAAACACTTTGTGATGAACAGTGAGTGTCACTTTGATAGAGGCAACACTTTATGATGAACACTGAGTGTCACTAGAATAAATAGCACCATATGATAAATATAAGCACTAGGATAAAGAGCAACATTTTGTGATGAATAGGGAATGCCACTATGACTGACATGATTGATTTGCTTGACTGTAGGAGTACCTACCTATGCTAGAGTCATGGGAGAGATTCCCATTGACTCAGAGGTTATGACCAGAGCTGATATTTGAGGACAGAGCCGCGATTGAGGTTAAGGGTCTGCAATTCATTCTGTATGTGCCTGAGTTTTGGGTGAACATGGGATTGCTGACTGTGCTGGCTGAGAGATGGCACTCAGAGACATGTACATTTCATTTGCTGATGGGTGAGATGATAGTCACCCTGGAGGATGTGTACAGGATACTGAGGATATCGATCGATGGGGAGTTGATATCCTATGATCGAGACAGAGACAGGGATGCTCTGAGATGAGTGTTTCAGGATCCAGAACTAGAGATGAGGGCTGGACATGTGGCATGAGATACCATGACACAAACCGGATTGGCGCTACCAACAGTATTAGTAGGAGTGATCAGTGGATTCCTCTATCCAAATAGGGTGACACGAGGATTGGTTGTAGCCATATGTATTTTGACATCATTGTATCATGACACTTATGATTTTGATATATATGAGATTCATCCTTGCAGAAGCTATATGCATGTGTACTATTTGATGCTTCTATATGATGCATGTTTCTATATGATGCTTATGATATGGATGTAAATATGTACATGATGGAATGCAATATTTTTGTTCTTTTATGTTTTAATATGTTATGCCAATGTGAATGTATGAAATGCAGATGAATATGATGATGCAAATAAGTATTTACATGATAAAAATGTAAGATTGCTAACATGTGTTGTGTGCAAGATGTGATGCAATTGTGATATCTATATGTATGTATGAAATGCTTAGTATGTGGCAATGCAGGTGCAACTACATGAAATGCAAATGTTTTTGGCATGTCATTATACTCAGTCGTGTGATATCAGGCTACACGAACTCAAGAAGGACGATGGAAGTCAATCAAGAAAGGGGGATGAAAGATAGAAGATATGGAAGTGAAAGAGCTTCTTGTGCGTTATCATCATTGAGCTTTATTATGGCAAGAAGGTTATGACAATCGAGGCATATGTTTGACCCAAAAAGTCATTGTACCTGTTTGCATGGAGATAAGACAGTCACAAACAAGGAATGCCCCAGTTCATACTAGACTCACAGTGTCCTCATATCCTTGGACAAGTCATAGCATTGCTAAGAGACAATCCGCAGACAGCAAAAGAAAAATAGGTGACGATACGCCATCCTCGCCTTTCTAGTCAAAGACATCCTGGAGATAGAATCTCTAGTCAGAGACATCCAAGAAAAGCTAAAAGACATGTCACCAAAAGATAAAATCAAAAGAAAACCAAGACTCGACACCAACATCCACTGTAGTCCTCAAGTTTTAGTGTCTCTTATCACTTGTATAAGTCTTATTTGATTATGGTCACAATGTTTACTTTCACAAAAAGGATAGATAGCATTGAACCATATGTTGTCTGAGTCTGTTGAAAGATTTGATTTGTTGAAGTCCATTGTTGCTGTTGTGTCTCATCTGAAACTGACTTAATCCATGAAAATGATACTTTATTGCAGAGAAAGTGAAACTTTATTGCGGATTGGCGATGCAAGTGTTTCTTTATTGCGGATTGTGCGCGGATAGACTGAATAAACTGTACTCCTCAGAACTTGTGATGTTCTTAGTTCCACACCCATCACTAGACGTAGGATTTGCCTTAGCCACAGATAGGAGCTAATTTATTATGGATGGAAAGGGGTGAAAAGGAAGGTTTATTATGAATGGCTAACCAATCTTGGGTAGATCAATAACAAGCCATGATGGGAATGGGTAAGTTTATTATGGATGGATAGGTCGTGAGTGTGTGCAAAGTGAAAGAATGAAATGGAATCCTGAAGGAGGGAGGAGCAATATCTCTACACATGGCACCGGTGACCTAGTTTTCACCATGGTACTTGCCTAGGGCGCCACCAAAGTGGTTTTCACTGTTGGACAAAATGTTTTTCTTTACTTTTTTGATTTTTTGTTGTTGTCACAAGGCGCCTGTTTGCCAGGTTTTCACCAAGTAACGATTTTTTTTGTATTTTTAATTTTTATGATTTTTTTTGTATTTTTGAATTGGGATACTCTGAAGAGCTATGTGTGAAACCTGCGAAGGTGCATGTTATTGATAGGATCCTCCAAAGGTTCACCCTTTATGGTTGAGAGCTGATATGCACCGGATCCATAAGCTGCTGTAATGATGTAAGGACCAAACCAATTTGGTTCGAACTTGCCCTTCTTCTGTCTGTCTTGCTGATTTTTTGGATTCTACTTGAGAAATAAGTCACCCACCTCAAGTGTCTGAGGCTTTATCTTATGATTGTAGTTGCATTGTTCCTTGAGTGAATAATGTGTATCTCGAGTGATTGTCTTCCTTGATGAAGGAACTGAGATATAATTACTAGCGTGTGGACTACATAGGCCCATATGTGTGTCACCTGAAGAAGTTTGGGCATCCCTGATAACAAAGTCCTTCAAGGAAGCTCCATTAAAGGTCCATGATGTATCGCCAGAAGGGAAAGGATGTGTGGAACAAGTGGATGAGTGATGAAGGCTTACGATTGTGAAAAGAAGTGAAAGTAGGATAGCATGATGGAGACTTAGGATCAACAAGTATGCTTTTTGACTTGAAATTTTAGAACTTTTGCCCCCAGTTATTTTGGTATTAGGGGAGATCAACTCTTTCTCTTTTTGCTTCATAGGATTTTTATCCTTGACTTTGATTTTTGTGGAGTCCAGTAGCTTTTGATTTTGATTTGGACTGAAGGACTTTTCTTTAGTTTTGACTTTTAGATTTTTCTTTTCAAAGCTTGATTTTTGATCCCTAATGAGTAAGGGCTTTTGTAATTCTTGTTGATCCAAGTCTGGAAGAGGAGTGGAAATGGAATGAGTGGATGAAATTTTAAGGCTATGCGAGTTATCAAGAGGGCTGACAATACACTCAATAGATTCTTCGCTGGAACCACTCTTAGGACTATTGATATCAAGAGTTGCTTGTACCACTACAAAAGATTTACATTCAGACTTAGTAGCCACAACACTAGGTGGTTCATACCCAATTCCTTGGCATTGCAACTTGTTTGTAGGTTGTTCATAACCAAGTAATTTCCCTGACGTCACTTCGAATGCACACTTTTTAGGATTAGCTGGAGCTTAAATTTTTCCATTCTATCTAGTATGAGGCCTAGCTCTTGAATATGTGTGGATCTCTTCATAGTATTTAATAAGGTGTCATCAACATAATCTTCCATGTTGTTATGCATCATATCATGAAAATAGTAGTTACTGCTCTTTGGTAAGTTGCTCCTGCATTCTTTATCCCAAATGGCATGACTTTCCAGCAAAAGGTTCCCCATGCATAGGTGAAAGCTGCCTTTTCTTGATCTCCAGGAGCTATTTTGATCTGATTATAACCGGAGAATCCATCCATTAGTATGTACATCTCGTATCCAACATTCATATCCACTATCATATCAATGTTAGGAAATGGAAAATCATCTTTCAAATGTGCTTTGTTGAGATCTCTGAAGTTTGTGCAAACCCTAATGGATTTTTATGCCTTTGATACAGGTACTATGTTTGAAATCTATTCTGCATAGTCTATAGCTCTGATAAATCCAACTTTTAGGGATTTTTCTAGCTTAGCCTTGAATAGCAGTGCCACATGAGGGTGCATCTTACAGAGTTTTTGCTTACTGGTTTAACTCCTGATGTAATAGAAAGATGGTGCATGATAAGATCAGGATCTAGGTCTGACATATCAGAGTATGTCTATGCAAAGTTGATCTTCTTTTCTAAAAAGAGATTGCTGAAATCTTTTAACTCTTCTGTTGATAATGATTGAGCTAAGTGAAAGATATGTGGTGTCTCTTGACTCCCAATATTTATTGGTTGAGTTGGTTCAATCAATATAGAAGACCTTTCCTGGAAGTGACTTGGTAGTATATCAAGTACCTCACCTTCAGGTTCCTCAGAGAGGTTTTCACCGTTAGGTACGTCCTTTATTTTCTCTATTTTTGATTCTGACATTGCCATAATGTGATTTTCACCATCAAATATTTTATTTTTCTTTTTTTGATTTTTGCGACTAAGATACTTGATATCTGTTTCAGTCATGTTCTCACTGTGTTCATTGGTGGAAGAGTCCATTGGTTCAACTGCATTAAGGTAGTAGGCTAATTTGTAGTCATTGGAAAAGATAGGTACATTCATAGGTTGGTTTTGGAGACTAAAGTCAATTAGCTCAGGATGTACCAAGGGTAAAGTTTGAACAGGTTCAGGTATTATCATCATAACTTCGGACCAAAAAGTCAAGTTCTAGAAGACTACCTTGCGTAAATGTCTCAAGACCAGGAAGAATTACAACATGATAGTTGAAGTGAACGCTAATATTTAGTTGACCAAATCCAATAGACCTACTTCTAGTATCGTTCTCCACGCCAGACTGAACTACATATCGTGGTTCGATAGTAACAAGATCAGTAGACAAATTCTCGACAATCGTGATAGAGGAATCAGAGTTTGATGCTGAATAGGTATTGCCATAAATAGGACTATTGTCGGAGCCATCAGAGTCATAGGATAAAGTGTGTGACTCGTCTTCAAGTGATTGAGTGAATGTATGTATAGTGTCAGCACCTACATCTTTGATGCTGCAAGTTCCTTCATGATTTGGTTCATTTATCACTTGTATCTAACATACCTGTTGACATCACCTTGATGGTTCTGTGAATTTTTGTCTTCTACTCCGTTCAGCTTCTTCTGGACTAATGACTGGTTCTATTTCTGTAGCTTCCAATTCTTCTTGTGTAGTTCCATACCTAATTTTTTCTATCCTATTAGAGGGAGATATAGTAGGTGAAGACTTTTCTCATGTTCTTCATTCTTTCAGCTTTTGTTCATAGTCTTCTTGGCATTTTAGTTTGATTTCCTCTATCTCCTTTTGTAGTTTTAAGCATATTAGGTCTTGTGTGTCATCTGTGATATCATTAGACTCTTCTGAAGTTTTTGTACTAGATGTATCTTAGAGATGATCTGGACCCCATTCATACTCATTTGAGTCAGTTTCTGAATCATCTACTTGTTGTCTACCAGTGTATGTGACTAGAATTTTTAGTGGTGCAAACAATTCTCTGATTCTTTCTACCTCTTCTCTCATATCCTCTAAGACTTCTACCCCTTGTAGTGTTGTAGCTGATACCATTGGAACTTGATTATCTATTGTCTCCTCTCTCTTGATTGCTAGTTCTTCTTGTTCTTTTTCATACTCTTCTTGAGTCTGTTGAGTGTTTACTTCTTGTGATGTCGAAGGCAGTATCTTTTTCCTCCACTTAGACTGATGATGGGAAGTATGTTTCTGGTCTGATGTCTTTCCTGTATTGTATCCCAGTCTAGCTTTATCATTTGTAGACTTAGTTTATAGATGAATAGGTTTAATAATACCTTCTTGATTTTTGGCTAGAGGACCAGTACCTGAATATCCCATGCGTTGAATCATTTTATATCCTAGACCATATTGTGTCGGAGAAATATCACAATGTCTCACTTCTTTGTCTTCACTATCTTCTTTGAAAAGCCATTTGAGAACATCATCCTCTTCTATTTCATCTGCAAGGGAAGTAGAGGATTGTACAAAGAGACCATCATATATGACATTTAGAGTGGAAGTTTGTGGCTTCATAACCTCTGATGGTTTTCCTGACTGTCTTAGTGATGGAGGAAGAGAGATTAGTGAAAGTAATGGTTCTATCTTGTATCCACCCATGCCAGTATTTGTGATTTTCAATTTCTTTTCTAAGTCCATCAAGATTTCTGAACTTTCAGTTGTAGAGGCTGCTCTATTATGAGGCACAAAGGTATCGATAGTCTTTGTCAATGCATTATAGGCGGAGTTTGTATCAACACAAATATTGACTTCAACTCTGTTATAAGGAAATTTTAAGCATTGATGATATGTAGATGGAACTACCTTCATTTCGTGAATCCATGGGCTGCCCAGTAGGATGTTGTATGATAGAGGAAGATCAAGCACCTGGAAAATAACATCTCTTTCTAGAGGTCCTACCCTGATTGGTAATAGTACCAGACCTTTAGAGGTTCTTTCTTCTTCATCATAAGCTTTGATTGTTTTTTTCTTGGCCGGATCAATGACATTTTTAGAAAAGCCCAGCCATGTAAGCATATTATAGGTACAAATATTCAACCCAACGCCTCCATCTATCAAAACATGTTTAACTCGATGTTTATGGATCATAGCTTCAATGTGCAGTGGTTGGTTATGTGGGTGATTCAATGAGTTGTCATCTTCTTTAGAGAAAGTGTGATAATAAGGCGAAGTCAGGTGACCCACCATAGATTGAAACCGATCGATATCTAAATATTTTGGGACATTAGTAGTGAGCAAGGCTTTGTCTAAGATCTCTTTATCAACATAAGAGATTTTGAGCAATTAAAAGATGGAGATTTGAGCATGCGTTCTTTTCAATTGTTCAACAATGCTATAACCAGGAGAGAATGATGAAGCCAGTTGTTTCGATTTAGCCATGGTTGTATCTATTTGTCTGTTCGAAGAACTTGATAGGTTTGATGTTGTTTGAGCAGGAGTTGAAGAACTAGCTCCTTGGAGGGTAACTTTCTTTTGAGCGCGGGTCACAACATTTGCATTTTGTGATTTGTTTTGTTTATCTTTGATTATGATCACATTGCAATATTCAGGTTGGGAAGACTCAATCATGTTGAAAAAATTTTCATTGTTGGTATAGGTGTAATTAACTTTGGCACCTCCTTTTGACTTTGAGGAATCACCTTATTCATAAATAGGTAAGGGATCTTTGAAAGCTTTGTGATCAACATTAGTTGTGTGATTTCCAAAAACAATTTTGCCAGCTTCAATGAGATCTTGAATCTCATGCTTGAGCTTCATGAAGTTGTTTGTGTTATGACCTTTCTTTCGATGGTATTCACAATATTCATTCTCTCTCCACCATTTTGGTTTGACTTCGGGATCATATGGCCTAGAATTGTCTGGTAAGGTTATAAGATCATTTGCCATTAAAGTTTTGAAAGTGGATTCGTATGATTCTTCTAGAGGAGTGAAGTCGCCTTTAGGTTTCGAAAGCCAAGGTTTCTCTTTAAACCATTCTTTTACTTTCTTTGAAGGATTTTCTGTTGTAGTTTCAATTGCTTTGAGTGCTCGTGTGCCACTAGCCAGGTTAAATATCGTGGATTTTGATTTTTCTTTAACAATGTCTACCACTCCATCATTAACAACATTTTTGTTTCTGTCTTTGCCATATTTCCAATATTTGTTCTTTTCTTTGGAACTAGAACCTTGTTGTGTTTCTTTCCAAAGTGAGATATCCCCTTTCTTTATAAGCACATTTTCCATTCTAAGGGCACTGTCTACCATTTTGTTTAATGAAGGGTATACTTGCATTTGGATACTGTATTTCAATTCAGGGATCAAGTTGTTGATGAAGATATCCATCTTCTCAGAATCTGGAATAGGTTGTTAATATCTAGAGAACATCTTTCTCCAATGTTGGAGGAAAGTGATAAAGGTCTCTCCCATTTTCTATTTGGTATTGCAAAGCTCTATCATAGTGTCTGGGTGATGAATGTTATAGGAGTATTGTTGTAGAAACAATTGAATTAATTATTCAAAAAAATTTATTCCCATAGGTAGGCTTGAGAACCATTCCATAGCTTTCCCTCCTAAACTTCTCGGGAAAAGGCGCATGAGATATGTTTATTCATGCATGAACTCCATACATAAAGCACAAAATTCTCTGACATGATCTTGAGGATCTGAGTTGCCATCATATTTGTCAAATTTTGGGATCTCCACTCGTGAAGAAAATGAAGGCATGTACAGGTTTTTATCAAATAGAAATGGGCATATCGTGTCCAGAGAATATTGTTTTGATGATTTATCCTTGTTTTTTAGTTCTATGATCTCAGTTTGTAATGCTTGTAATTGTTTGTTTACCATTGATAAGGGCATCTCTTCCTCTTTAGTGATGAGGGCCTCAACGTTATAACCAGTAGGAAGTTTAGTGCCTTGCTTTGCTAGTTCTAGAAAATAGTCTTCTTTTTCTCTAGCCATGATAACCTTCGTCATTTTTTGGAAATATTTATCCTTTTGACATTTATGAATATCACTTTCGGTAGGTTTAGAGGCTTTCGATTTGTTTGATGAGGAATCACTGTCAGTAGCATGGATACTGAGATCATCATAAGCATTGTGTTTAGTAGCTCGTCTTTCTTGTTTTATTCCAGATATGGTGGGAGACAAGGGTTGATCACAAATTGGTATATCTGATGATGAAGGTTTATTAGTGACAGGGTCCTCTATGTAAAATGGATTATCCTGATATAAAAAGGATGGTCCTTTGCCTCTATCGGCTTTCTTAAGAATAACTTCTGGTTTGAGTAGGCATTTTTATTGACTGATGTGACCTAGAGTTGTTTGTGATGCAGAAGTCAAGACCACATTTAAAGCTAGTTGTTCATTTAACGTATTGATTAAGAGAAGCAACTAAGATTTAGTCTAGTTTCGGGAAAGATCTATCCTATGTAAGACATGATCTAAGTTACCTAGTTTGATTTGAGAGAAGTGACTAAGACTCAATCTAGTTTCATGAATGATCTATCCTGTGTAAGATGTTGTCTAAGTGACTTAAGTTTGATAAATGGTTGATTGAACTAGTTGAAAGATGATCGAAAAAATCATGCAACACAATGACATAATTACATTGTTTAGATTTTTTTATGCTCAGGATGATGATAACCGGTTTTAAGTTTGCTGTAGACTTCTTTTAGGCAAGTTTGACTGTTCTGGACTGACAAAATCAGAGATTCGTATGACATGGTTTACAAGACCAGACGACAATTTGATAGCTTCAAGATGATGAAAACAATATTTTGTACGAGTTGCTGCCTAGGTTCGTACGATAGGTGGGTATACCTCAGATGACAAACTGATGAATCTGATGTTTTATCGGACGACATAGGACCAGGGCTCAAATGATACTTCCCTAAGCAGGACGACAATTTATTAGATTTCGTATGACACAAAATAGAGGCTCAGATGACAAACTGTAAGACTTGATGAAATTTCGTACGAAAATAGGTATTTAGCAGGACGATAAATCAGAAGACCCGTACGACAGTTTACTAGACAAAGACAAAATTTTGACAGACATAGTTTTCAATGACTGACGATGACCAGTTTTGAAATGGACTGAGTTTTTTTTTATAATTGATGTAGATTAGTTTGTGACACAGACATAGTTTTGACCACTATGATAGACTAGTTTTTAATATAGACAAAGTTTTGACCACTAGGATAAACTAGTTTTTGATACAGACAGAGTTTTTACCACTGAGTTGTTTATTGTTTTCTCCAATTTTGGTATTCTAGTTTCAGTTTCCGGGATGAAAACACAGTAAACACGCAATATGATAATGACTTCAAGCACAACATGCTAACCCTATGGAAATTGGTGAGAGAAGAAAACCTTTGCTTGCAAACTTAGGCACACACCTAATAGCTAATCAGAATATGACTGCTGGGTCTCACGCAATGGATTCTCAATGCCGTATTAGCTGACTCCAAATGCTAATGGGGGTACAAAATGACAAGTATCTTGGGAGAGTTGCTAGCTCTCTTGCATAAAGATTATCCCTCCTTTCAGAGGTGAATCGGTAGCCTCTATCTTATAGTTCTTAGTCAGGAATTCCATTCAAAATTACCCCTTGAAGTCATGCAAGCATGATTGAAGCCTATAGCTCGACAAGGTACTGAAACAAGTTGTAGTCATGTAAACATGATTGAGACTGCGAGGCCCTACAAAATGATCGATATGAGAGATCTCGAAGAGAAAACTCAAATAATCCCATCCTCTGAGACTTTAATCAACCAGAGGCCTATTTATTATAGTGAGTTAGAATGCCCAGGTCCTACTATACTCACTTGGGTTATTCTCACAGGGTGATTACTTTTTCCCACTGTGACAGGCCCGCTAAAGGTACACAAATCTCAAACTTAGAAAAAGCCTCAAGGGTCTGGATTTCTGATTGTCTATGCAGACAAGAGAATACTCTCCTACCTCTTAGAATTTTCTTAAAACACAAAAGACAGATTTGTTCATTAACTAGATAGCAATTTAGGTTCCTAAAAATGAATTTAAAGAATACAAAATATTTACTCGAATCTCCTCAGGCAACCTACAAAGACAACGAATTAGTAGTCATATTGTCTTTGTTTGACAAGTGTTCTGCAAAAAAGTGATTAGGCTATGAAAATTCCTCAGACAGACGAACAACAAGCCAGGATCAGCATTAGTATGATCAAAATTGAATAAAGAACCTAAAGAATGAAATCTTCTTTTAACCCAAAACTACAGAATTCTGTACGACGATTCTCACCAAGTCATACGAGACTGTATGATATCTGCAGTTTGTCATTCGGGCATGTGGGAAATCTCATATGATATTTCGCAGTAACTGTATGAACCAAAATCCAAAAAAAATAAAAATCTGAAAAATAAGAAAAAAGTTAGTCTTGGAGGCCAAAAGATGTAGTCTTCTGCCCCACGGTGGGCGCCAAAAATGTGTGTGTGAAAAGTGGAATAAGTATTTGCAAGTTGTAAGACACAACACTTCAATTAGGTCATTACATGTATGGTTAGACAGATATAAGCATGAATAATAAAACCATAACAAATCGACCAATTGCCTTCTTAAAGATGCGAGTATAGACTTGCTCTCAGATTTGTATAAGCAACACTAGTGACTAGACTACACCAAGATGAAGGATTTAATCTATATGAGAATGATATTAAGCTAAATTGATGCAAGATTATACTAGATGGATGAATAGTAAGCTATATGAATTCAAGCAATCATAATTGAACTAAATATGCAAAAAGCTAAACTAAGATGCAATAATCTCAAAAAAGCAAGCACAATATCTTCAATGACTCCAAAGCAAAAACTATATAATAACAATAAATCTCCAGGGTGTTTTGAATGAGAGATGAAGGCTAAATTTATAGAGAATCACAAGAGAGACCAACGGTCAAGATCAATTAGCAACGAGCGGTTGAGATTATTCAAGAAAAAGCACAATTTAGGATAATTGAAATAATAATTCAGTTAACCTTGAGATAGATTCCAATTATAGTTTGATTGAAATGCATTCAGATTATAAGTTCGAGTTTGCATTGGAGATAAAAATCAATTAATTCCATGCACTTGAGATAAAAATAGGTGATTCCATGCGTATTTCTTTGATTTATTCAAGAAAAAACTCTTTTCAATGCAACTGAACTTCTTTTCTTAAAAGCTTTGAGTTCCAATTTTAAAGAATGATTCATAATTCATTTAATTGATTTTCTGATTTCAAGTTCCCAATTTAGAAGAAGAAATAATATCTCAAGTTTGATTTCTCTCTCAATTCTGTCATAACCCTCTTTTTGGACCTTGATATGACTTGTTAATAATAATAATAATAATAATAATAATAATAATAATAATAATATTATTATTGTTATTATTATTATTATTGTTATTATTATTATTATTACTACTACTACTACTACTACTACTCCTACTCCTACTACTACTACTACTACTACTACTACTACTACTACTACTACTACTACTACTACTACTATTATTATAATATTAATTTTATGAGTAATGTTAGAAAGAAAAGATAAATTGAAATGAGGTTGAAGTTTTTAAATAAAAGGAATTTAAGTGGTGACACACACATGAGGTCATAATTTATTTGAAAATTGCTTATTTTCTCAATATCCTAATTGAGCACATGGTGTAGGAGAAATAAGAAGATTCTAGAGAAGAAATTTAAAATTTAAAATATTAAAGAATAAATATTATATTTAGCAAATATATGACATGGGAGTTACAAAATTATTCTATGACAAGAATAACTCTATTCATGGCATTTTTATGACAAAGGAGTTACAAAATGCATTTTTGGGGGAGAATTCAAATTTGAATTTCAAATGCATGGTCAAGTGTAACCCCCACTATGACAACAATCATTTTGCATGAAATTAATTTTGAAAATTCTTATTTTCTCAATATGTTAATTTAGCACATGTCGTAGGAGGAAATAGAAGCTTCTAGAGGTAAAATTCAAATTGCATATTCTTGCATGTAATTCCTCCACCAAGTGATCAATCAATTTTGCATGAAACCAATCTTAGAAAAGAACCTACATTTTCAATTAATTATCTTGATAGTGGAATTGGTGCATCTTTTCTATATAATGTATGCAAATCTTTCAAAAAAAGAGTTCATAGTTTGGGAATGAAAATAAATTTTCTAGAGTTCTTGTTCTTGTTGGTAGAAGTAGAATTTGGTAGTCACTTGTATAGTAGGTTTCTTTTAAGTTTGGTTGAAGAATTTTTCATGAAGCTACAGGGAAGGATCTAAGAAGGATAGCTGGAAGATTGGACTCAACATCAAGCTTCGACAATCCAGGTTATCGTCCCTTGCATTCTCTCATTTACATGTGAATTTTTTTTTTTTTTTTTTTTATATATAGATTTTATCTCTCTGGAATCTTCATATATATATATATATATATATATATATATATATATATATATATATATATATATATATATATATATATATATATATATATATATATATATATATATATATATATATATATATATATATATATATATATATATATATATATATATAAGTGCTCATCTTAATTGTTTAGAAAGATTAATCAAAAGAAAATCTACTTTCATTATAAATAAAAATAACTAAATAAAAATAAGTAATACACAGATAAAAGTTCTTTTTCAGAAAAATGCATATGAATATTGTTTTTATATATTTAATCTGTTTTAGAGAAAAAATAAATAAAATCAATTGAGTTTTTGGATTAAGTAAGTGGGCTACTACATGTGGTATCAGAGCGAAGGTTCAAGTCTAGGCCTTGAGCTCACTTCAACTTATGCAACCTTGAAGAGTATCTTGGAAGTAGTTGGAGGTTTTAGAGGTAAATCACTATATATTAAATCAAGAACTAAATGAGAAATTCAAATTTCAAGAAGACCTAGAGGGTAAATAAAGTGGAAGAGGAAGGCATACCACCACTTCAAGGAGTCAAAATGAAGCTACCAATGATGGAATCAACTAGACTAAAGGAATAATGAAACAAGAAGTCAAAACTATAATCAACATATTAACTGAGAAAAGGGATGAGATCAACTCCATGGAAAAATCAATGCAGGACCATAGAGCAAGGCAAAATGACATCAAATAAATAGAAGTGGGATTGAAAATGAGAACTTGGCAACGGTTGAATAAATGAGGGAAAACAATATGTTGGAGCTATTTAAGGATTTCAAGGAAATTAACCAACCTAAGTTCGAAGGAAAGAAATAGGTGAAGGAGTTGAGGATTGGTTGAATGAAAAGGGAAAATACATTGAACTAAAGGACTTTAGTGAAACAATTAAGACATTATGGGGTTCCCTATCAACTCACTAGAGATGCAGCTTGTTAGTGGACTAATACTAAGGAACAAATGGGTATAACAAGGATATAATCACATGAGATCAATTTATTCGCCATTTTCATAAGAGGAGGCTATCACAATTATTCTTCAATGAGAAGGTAACATAATTCCATAATCTTCGACAAAGGGCTTTGACAATTCAACAATATCAAAATAAGTTTGTCAAATTGTTAAAGTGTGTACATATGTGTAAAAAGATGAGAAGGGTCAAATCAAAAAGTTCATTTTTGGGTATCAATACCAACTTGGGCAGAAGTTGATGTGCATAGACTCATAGGCATGAAGGAAGTACTTGAAAGAACAATAAAGGAAGATTCAAGCTAGAGCAATAACGAGATAAAAATTTAACATGAATCATTCATTTAAGACGAAGCATGAATTCAAGGGAAATGCAAACTTCAACAAGGATCAATAGAATAATCTATCTGAAAGAAGCCACATCATAATTAAGATCAAAGGGATGGATACAATATTATAACTTATCCGCTAATGTTTGATGAAGTAAGGAATGATCCTCTTAGGAATTAGGGGGAATAATGATAGAGCCATTCAGAGTCTTGGAGAAGCGCCAATACCAATTGTGCAACAAAGAGATTATTCTATTCAAGTATAATGGAATCAATATGATAAAAGGAATACTACATGGGAAGACTCAGTTCTGATGCAACATATGTTTTCACTTTCATTCTAAACATTTTGAATTAGTAACTCTTTTTAAGGTTATAATTAGTGCATCGGGTCGATGCACAATTTAAGGGGGGAAGGATGTCATAACCCTCTTTTTGGACCTTGATATAACTTGTTAATAATAATAATAATAATAATAATAATAATAATAATAATAATAATAATAATAATATTATTATTATTATTATTACTACTACTACTACTACTACTACTATAATATTAATTTTATGAGTAATGTTAGAAAGAAAAGATAAATTGAAATGAGGTTGAAGTTTTTAAATAAAAAGGAATTTAAGTGGTGACACACACATGAGGTCATAATTTATTTGAAAATTGCTTATTTTCTCAATATCCTAATTGAGCACATGGTGTAGGAGAAATAAGATGATTCTAGAAAAGAAATTTAAAATTTAAAATATTAAAGAATAAATATTATATTTAGCAAATATATGACATGGGAGTTACAAAATTATTCTATGACAAGAATAACTCTATTCATGACATTTTTATGACAAAGGAGTTACAAAATGCATTTTTCGGGGAGAATTCAAATTTGAATTTCAAATGCATGGTCAAGTGTAACCCCCACTATGACAACAATCATTTTGCATGAAATTAATTTTGAAAATTCTTATTTTCTCAATATGTTAATTTAGCACATGTCGTAGGAGGAAATAGAAGCTTCTAGAGGTAAAATTCAAATTGCATATTCTTGCATGTAATTCCTCCACCAAGTGATCAATCAATTTTGCATGAAACCAATTTTAGAAAAGAACTTGCATTTTCAATTAATTATCTTGATATTGGAATTGGTGCATCTTTTCTATATAATGTATGCAAATCTTTCAAAAAAAGAGTTCATAGTTTGGGAATGAAAATAAATTTTCTAGAGTTCTTGTTCTTGTTGGTAGAAGTAGAATTTGGTAGTCACTTGTATAGTAGGTTTCTTTTAAGTTTGGTTGAAGAATTTTTCATGAAGCTACAAGGAAGGATCTAAGAAGGATAGCTGGAAGATTGGACTCAACATCAAGCTTCGACAATCCAGGTTCTCGTCCCTTGCATTCTCTCATCTACATGTGAAAATTTTGTATTTTTTTTTATATATAGATTTTATCTCTCTGGAATCTTCCTTTATATATATATATATATACTCATCTTAATTGTTTAGAAAGATTAATCAAAAGAAAATCTACTTTCATTATAAATAAAAATAACTAAATAAAAATAAGTAATACACAGATAAAAGTTCTTTTTTAGAAAAATACATATGAATATTCTTTTTATATATTTAATCTATTTTAGAGAAAAAAATAAATAAAAATCAGTTGAGTTTTTAGATTAAGTAAGTGGGCTACTACAAATTTAATTCTTTTATTTTATTTTCAATTTAACTCTTGCTTTGTGATTAATTCCTCTTTTGTAATAAATTAATTCCTTATTTATGATTAATGGCAAATTTATTAATTAATTAAATATTCTAGGATATTTAATAAATTAAATAGGATAATTGATCAAAATGATTTACTTGGAATGATTTAATTAATTAAATAAATATTTAATTAATATAGAATAATTCACTTGCCATGTGACATTTAATGATTGAAAAATTAATTAATTGTGTGCTCAAAGTTGATTTAATTGCCTTTAGTTAGGACCTTGGTGATGTTGTCGAGATTAGGGGCCCATGGTTTAGATGACCATTTTTAGGGTATTACACAACAAAGCTTCCATGTTAGGCAAATCATAATTGTCCTTTAATGAAAATACATCCAGATTCCTAAAATACACACAAAGTCTTATATCACCATTCTTCTTTCTAACAGGTACCAAGTTGGACACCCACGTTGAGTGTCTGATTGGTTTTATGATCCCTGTATTCCTCATTTTCATCAATTCCTCCTTCATCTTTAGAGATAGAGTTAGATTTATAGGCCTTTGTCTTTGTCTAAAAGGTTTTGCATCTGGCTTCCGAGGAATTTCATGCTGAAAGAGGTCTTATCTATATGCTTTAAGGTCATCATATGACCATGCAAAAACATGTCTGTATTTTCTTAATAAATTTATCAAGACCGTTATGATTTTTGGGGTAAGTCTTTTTCCAATGAACACCTCTCTAGGATTGTGTTCACTTCCAAGATTTATCTTCTCAACATCCTCCTATGTTATAAGGCTAGATTTTAGATCGGCTATATCCTGATTATCAAAAATCCTTTTCAACGCCACCAACCCTTTTGGGATCTTATTTGATTTTAGTTGCAAAATCTCTTTCCCAAACAAAGTGTCTTTACCATCTTGATTTTCTACATAGGCAGTCAAATCAATTTGTTGATCATTATATTGATCCTCACATATGAGAAATTTCAATAAATCATGATCATCATAAAAAACTTGCCATTTTTTTATATTATTTGGTACTGTTGGCCTTGTTTTGATTTCCACTTGAGTTATTTCATCAAAAGGGATGTCATTGTGCCTGATTGCGAGGTTAGCCATGAAATATGCTAAGATGTTCTTTGATCTTTCTGTCCAATTTATCGCAAAAGCATCAAAAACTTCTATGGAATCCCAAATTTCATTCCTGTAACGTCTCAATTTTGAATTCTTAGTAGAAAATTTGTTTTTTAACCTGAGTTATAAGTAGCTCCGAATCACCATAAAATACCAAAAATATGTCAATTTAATCGAATTACAGAAAACTAAAAAACACGACAATATATGTCATATACATGCTAGTAACAACCACATACACAAGTCCAAGGGGTTGAGCTTAACTGGTTAAAACACTGGATTCTCACTGTGGAGACCCAAGTTCAATTCCCAATAGGGACATCTGAAGTGGAATTCTAAGTTGTGACTCTTGGTCTTCCATAGGATGGGGAAGGTCTTGGGGTCAGTCTAATCAAACATAATAATAATAATTCAAAGATATGTAATGGGGATGGGGCCCCCTACTGTGTCCCTACTGGTTCATAGCTCCAGTCAAAAACTATTCAGGCTTTGACCAATTACCGATCAAAAAAAAAAACCACATACACAACAATAATGGCCAAAAACGGGGTAAGAACCAGAATCTGACATAATATCCAGAAACATAACAAAAATTGCTAGAAATGCAAAATTGATCAAAAATCATCACAAAATTTAGCCTTCAAATCTGAAAACACTAAAAACTCAAAGAAAAATGTTAGAAACAAGGGACAAGGGTCTCACCAAGTGTGTCAAAATGTATATGTTCAATTTGAACCCTAAATATTGCAAACCCTAGTTCCAACCAAAACCCTATATCTAAACTGGAATCTAACAAAACATTAATGAAGAATGATCAAATATGCAAAATCATGAAATAAATCAAATGATATCTTCACATATTCAAATGGCTAATATTCATTGTTCTCATATCTCCATTGATCTTGTTTTGGTATGGTTGCTTTTAGATTTGTGGTGCACTTGCACAAGAGCTCAATGAAGAATGGATGTGGTTGTGATGATGTAGACCTGATCATGATGTAGGCTAAAGTCAATTCAATAGAATGTAAATATGCTCTAAGATTTAATGATGAAAGAAAGAGGAAGAAGTCTCTTATATAGAGAGCATCCAAAAAAATGAAGGGATGAGGCTAAGAGTCGAGACAAAAGATTGTCAGCTAAGATTGAAGGGTAGGTAGAGGAAATAATAAAATAGAGCTGGTTAAGATGGAAAAGGGGTTGCTTGTCATTTAGATAAATGGAAGGGGTAAAGGTTAATAAATTAAATAATTTTTTAATTAATATTAGAAGGGCCACATAAACTAAATAAATGAAAATATTTATTTAATTTAAAAAAAAAGAATTTAAATAAATAATTTTTTATTTAATTTAGGATAGAAAAGACTTAGTGAATTAATTAAATAGATAAATATTCATTTAATTAATAGAAAAGGCTTAGTGAATTAATTAAACAAACAAATATTCATTTAATAAATAGAAGAAAAGAGGATAATTAAATAATTAGGCTAGGACAGTTTTACGTGTCTATAATTGTAAATATTTGAAAAAAGGAAAATGAATTTAAAGTTTATAAGATTGTAAGTGTTGATTTCAATTGTATAAAAAAATTATTTTATAGACTAACAATTACCACCTCTTATATTATCAATTTAATATACATAAATAAATATTTAATTAAAATATTTACATGAAATAATATTTATCTAAAAACATTTTTTTCATAAATTTTTAGTTTCTTTATTTTTTTAATTTTTATTTTTTAAATTCAATACTTACCTATTTTAATATATATATTCTCTAAAATTGAACAATGTTCACCTCAATTTACAATATATCTTTTTGAACTTTAACCATCTCTTTAAAATATTGCTATCTTAGATATATCGCTCGAGAATAAAATGATTATACTATTTTTATTTTGGTTAAATTTTTTTTTTTATGGCATATTACACCTTAAAATGAGTTTTCTTCTTCTCATTATAACATAAGTAAAATATAGTCATTATTATAAAATATATCTTTCGAGATTGATTTAGAATTTTTTAATATTATTTTAATGTTATTAAATTTTATTGAATAATGATTATTAATTTTGAAGTCATTTAAGTATTTATTTTAATTAATTGAATCGTAATTTTTTAATAATATATTGTTATTTTTAAATAAAATGATAAAGATCATTTTTTTTTGGTTTTAAAAAAAAATTAAATGAAGTGCAATATTTTTTAAAAGCAAAAAAACAAAAAATTATATTGTCAAGATTGACTTTTAAAAATAACAATTAAACATATTATCAAAATTGATTTCTAATTCAACTATCAATTTAGATTTCAACATTTTCATTTAACAATACTTTGAATTATCTAACATTTAACTAAAAAATAATATGAAAAATATAGTTAATTTAAAAAAAAAAAATACTTAATTTAGTTTATATGAGAAAGACTACTAAATATCCTTTGTATTTAAAAGACAAAATAACAATAAAATATATTATTAAAATTAATTTATGAAATCAAACAGTCAACTTATATTTTAATATTTTCATCGGGTAATACTTTGAGTTACTTAACTTTTATTAAAAAAATTATAGAAAAATATATAGTGAAATTTAGAATTAAAAGATATACTTAATTTAGTTTATATACAAAAAAAACCAACTATTTATCCTCTCACTTAAAAGACAATTCTAAATAGAAGAGTTATTTTATTATTTTATTTGATTTATTAAAATATTTTTTTCATAATAATGATTTTGTAATTTGAATATATTTAAGTATTTGTTTCAATAAATGGAATTATATTTTTTATAATAAATGATAAAAATAATTTTTTGAAACAATCCAAATGTATATAAATGTTAAATTGGATTTACTATATTTAAAGTGTAAATTAACAACACTAAACTTAAAAAAAATTAAAAAACATATTACTAAAACTAAAAACAACCAACGTAGGTCACAATTGTGATGTAATTTCCTTATTTTATAATATAATATATAATATAGGCTTTAGCTTTTTGTTTAAAAAAAAAAACCAACTCATTTTAGTCTACAATATAAATTTAATATAAAATAAATAATTAAATTAAAATATAAAAGATATATTTAATTTAGCTTATATCAAAAGAAAACCACACCCTCTACATATTTCTTAATTTAGCTTATATGCAAAAGAAAACTACACTCCTTTTTGCATTAAAGAGACAATTCTAAATAGAAGTATTATTTTTCAATTTTATTTGATTTTCTACAAATTTTTTTTATATTATATAATTTGAATATTATTTAAGTATTTATTTTAATTATATATAATTAATTAAATTATAATGTTAATATATTATAAGTTTAAATTCAATCATAAATATAGATTTTACTCAAAATACCTTGAATTATCTACCCTATATATACATATAAATTATATATATTTTTCATTAAAACCCAACACACTCATTTCGAAGTGTGATGGCTTCTATCATGATTGCATTGTTACCAATTTTCTGGCCACTTACATTATGTATTCCTCCCCCAAGGTTTCTCCCCATATGTTTGCCTAGAACACTTTTGTGGGCAAACATATTTTATGGCCTCATTAGGAGAGGAGCTCATCGTTTTCTCTATAATCACCCACAACTAAAAGATATACTTAAATTAGAAATAAAAGATATACTTAATTTAGCTTATACGTAGAAGGTAGAAAATGATATCCCCTTTACATTAAAAAGACAATTCTAAATAGAAGAATATTTTTTATTCTTTTATTTTTTATAATATTTTTTAGTATATTAAATAATTTGAATATTATTTAAGTATTTATTTTAATTGTATTTAATTAATTAAATTATAAATTTAATATATTATTATTTTAAATTAAATGATAAAAGAATCTAATCTCTATATAAGGACTAAATTAGTTTTGCTATATTTGAACTAAAAATCAACAACAGTAAACTTAACAAATCAAATTATTTAAGTATTAATTTTAATTGTATTTAATTAATTAAATTATAAATTTAATATATTATTATTTTAAATTAAATGATAAAAGAATATAATCTCTATATAAGGACTAAATTAGTTTTGCTATATTTGAACTAAAAATCAACAACAGTAAACTTAACAAATCAAATTATTTAAGTATTTATTTTAATTGTATTTAATTAATTAAATTATAAATTTAATATATTATTATTTTAAATTAAATGATAAAAGAATCTAATCTCTATATAAGGACTAAATTAGTTTTTGCTATATTTGAACTAAAAATCAACAACAGTAAACTTAACAAATCAAATTATTTAAGTATTTATTTTAATTGTATTTAATTAATTAAATTATAAATTTAATATATTATTATTTTAAATTAAATGATAAAAGAATCTAATCTCTATATAAGGACTAAATTAGTTTTGCTATATTTGAACTAAAAATCAACAACAGTAAACTTAACAAATCAAATTATTTAAGTATTTATTTTAATTGTATTTAATTAATTAAATTATAAATTTAATATATTATTATTTTAAATTAAATGATAAAAGAATCTAATCTCTATATAAGAACTAAATTAGTTTTGGTATATTTGAACTAAAAATCAACAACAGTAAACTTAACAAAAATATATATATATTATAAAAGACTGATTTGTAAATATTTGAACTAAACAACCAATTTAGATTTCCAATTTTTTATTCAAAATACCTTGAATTAGCTGCCCTATATATATATTGTATAAACTATATATTTTTTAGTGTTTAAACCCCAACTCAGTTGTTTGGAAGTGTGATGGCTTCTATCATGATTGCATTGTTACCAGTTTTCTGGCCACTTACGTTGTGTATTCCTCCTCCAAGGTTTCTCCCCATATGTTTGCCTAGAACACTTATGTGGGCAAACATATTTTATGGCCTCATTAGGAGAGGAGCTCATCGGTTGCTCTACAATCACCCACAACTCATGGCTGCTCTAAGGTATGTTCTACAACTTCATTTCTTATAATGCTTTGATTTTATTTGTAATCATACCAATCCTTCGACAATTGGCTTTTGTTTTGTAGGTTTTTGTGATCAACCAAAAGAAAAGAAAAATCTTAAATGATTTTTACAGAATTAAAGAGACTGTATTGATTGAAATAAAATAAAGTGGTTGTTTAGTTAGAGATGTGTGGAGTTTTTGCATGCCTTCTTATGGCTCCACATGCAAATTGATAGCTTTTATTATCTCTTCAGATCTGATGATAGTATTCAGTTTTAGTTTTAAAATAGCAAATTGTAACACAATATATAACAATTTTTTGGTTTGATGGGATCCTTTTCTTTCCTAGTTTTATGTAATCAATTTTATGTAACGTTAAAAATATATATATTTATTTTATTTTTTGATTTGGCATGCTTGGACATCCAGATTGAAAGAGAATAATGAAGTATTATTTAGAATATATTTATTTAAAAGAATATATTTTTATGTTCTAAGTATTTTGCATTTTTTATATTATTTTTTTATTTTTAAAGAAATGGATCATTTAATCTTTACTATGTCTTGTTAAATTATTAAAGAATATGTTTAACAAATATTTGAGATGTTAGGTGTTGTACTCAAAACTAACGGTCTTCAAAATCTTATATTTTGTATGTATCAAATTTCAAATCTCTACTCCGCAAAGAAATTAAAAATTAACCATCCATAGGGGTTCTGGAGTAAATGAATGTGCAGTATTCATCAACTTAAAATTGAAATTCTAAGCTGTGTTTTTCAGATTTCTTAAAGCCAAACTCATTCAATTCAGAAACAAAATGAGTCCTTAAAAGCTATCTGGAATGGCTCTTCTTACTGTGTACCCTACACCCGATTTCTAGTAAAATTTCAATTTTTTTATTTTCAGAATGAAGGTTATATATTACTTTTGTGTAAAATAATTTGAGAACTATAATTTAAAATCTAAAAAATTCAGTTAAACATCTTCTACCCTAACTTAGGCAAACAAAATCCCCGTTTCTAATACCTAGAATTCCACATCTCGCCTGGTAGCCAGAACATAGACTATAATTTGAAATCCAATGAATTAAGTTATGCATCTTCTCTTCTAATTTAAGTAAACAAATCACTTTTACTGATAGCTAGAGTTCCTGGTAACCAGAGCAGAAACTATAATTTGGGATCCAATGAATTCAGTTAAATATCCAAATCTAGGTAAACTTTAATTTAAAATCCAATGAATTCAGTTAAACATCCAACTCAGGTAACCAGAGGAGAGACTATAAATTAAAATCCAACAAAATTCACAAAATCCTTGTTACTAGTAACTAAAGTTCTACATCTAGCCCGGTAGCTAGAGCAGAGACTATAATTTATCCTCTTACCCAACCTTCTAAATCGATCTATAATGAATGCTCCAAACCTAGTCCCAAAAATATGATGAAATTTCCACCATTGGTGGTGGGCTAAGCTGCTTGAAGCAACACATAAAAAGTCTCACAAAGAAAATTATAAGATGAGTGGCCTATTCAAATCTCACCATTTTTTTTCACAGATTTCACAAAGGTGCATAAGGTGGAAGCATTGTCAGTAAATAACTTTTCCAAAACAATAATATTATAAACTAAGACATGAGAGAGGCCTTCAAATCTACAGAATTGTAATGCTAACGAACCTTGGTTTTCTTAAGCTGATCATCTCCAACCTTCAGATTCATGTTGTCAGAAATGGAAAAGTATCAAATTTTTACAAGAATGCAGCTAATCTATTTCCAAAATGGCTCACTAACTTTTGTGTTATAGATGCAGCTAATTCTGTGAGCACAACCAAGATCTTCGTGTTATACAGAAATCATGACTTTTTGAAACTAGTTTAGTTACAACCAAAACCTTGATATTGCAATTAGGTCGGGAGGTATTAGTACCGGGAAATCTGTAGGAAAAAGGGTGTACAAGTTTATAGAATCAACAGATTGGAGAAGCCATGTATCTTATAGGGTGAATGAAACAGACCCAGACCTGAAAATGCAGGTTACAAAACAAGGGGGGAGCAGCCATAAAATTATTGTGCTTTAAGTTTGGATTAGCGAATATAATATCACTTTTGGTGTGACCAGTAGAAGTAGAAGAAATTGCATGGAGTAAATAGTGTGAGCATTTTCTGTGCAAGAATATCACTTTTTTTTAAAGGTTGCAAAACAGTTTTATAATGTTGGCATTATTTTTTGAAATTCATTTTGATCTACGTCAGGGCACTAGTTTTAGGGTTGCACAAAACTATTTTTTCTTACAACATTTTTTTTTATAAAATTAAATATTTAAATAGTTACAAATTCAACCTCGTATTTCCTCCAATACTCGTGATCAAAATCTTTGACCAAATCTCCCATTTCAAATCTGTTTCCTTTTTATTTCTTTCTTAATATAAAATTTGGTCTTTGTTTCAAATCTGTTTCCTATGTATATTTAAGATTAAAATATTATAAAGGAATAATATTTAAGATAGAAGTTAGGTTAAGTTGTTTAAAGTCTGATATACTCAGATGTCTAGGTTTTTACCTTCTTTAAGATGACATTGTGATTATATAACATTTCAATTCAATGGAAGGATAGGAGTGATAACGAGGAGGAAGAATGATATTGATAGTTTTTGGTTTTATTTGAATTTTAGAAGTTTTACACATCTTATGAAATTGCATTCTAAAATTTTCATATAAAATACCATTATGAGATTGTTAGTTTATAGCTTTTATTGTCTCTTCAAATAAAATACCATTATGAGATTGATAGTTTATAGTTTTTATTATCTTTTCAAATAAAATATCATTATGAGAATTATAGTTTATGATTCTACTTGAATTTAAGAACTTTTACACATCTCATGAGATTGGGCTATGGAATTTAACAAGTGTCTACATTCATCATATTCAATATCAACAACAAACATATCAGTTCATGCTCATCATCACCTAAAATAAATATAGTTGTACAATTAAGTTGTAATGCCCCGCCAGGAAACCCCGAAGGGATAAGCTAAAATAACAAGAATAGAGTGCAATTTTTTTTTTTTTAAAGTTACAACACATAAGATGCAACATGATAACAAAGATTCAGATAACATAGCGGAAGACATTAACGACAATCTCCTAAAGAGTTTCCCAACGAGATTACTTAAATTTTCATAATACACTTTACTCACGCAATTAATCCATTAAGCTGAATATCTTAATAATGAGATAATTCATAAGCAGGATAATTTCTTTCAAAGGACGGAAATATAAATCATAACAAGGATTCATCCATTAAGTTCCCTTCATCAACCTCAACCAAGCTTTTCAATTTAAAATTACAAACTATACATCTAACAATCTAATACATTAGGATTTCATCATAACATAAGAGATCTTTCCAAGCATATTTAAATTCCTTAACAACCACTGAGTATAATTCATTACTCTAAGTTACATTATTCCATATTCCAACTTATTGCATTAAAAGGACGATTTCACACATGCATTATGATAAATCGCATCTCAAGCAATTATGCATTCGATCCACATGGCATTCAAGATAGAACTGAATATAAGCATTTAGAGTTAATTCCATTATCCACTTAACCATTTTACATAAATTAATCATACATGATAAGCTGAATAAAGGAACCATAAGAGAATACACCACATAACACCAAAATGATCTTGGAGTTCACCCCTAAAGGGCTACATCTCCGGGTCTGCTCAACTGCAAGACCCCCTCTGATAAATAATAAGGTTAAGAATACAAGAGGTTACACCAATACAATCCAGCCATCACGGCGATACATAAGCAATATACAAACGACCACATCGGTCAATAATACATAAACGATCCTTACAAGGTACAGGATCCAGCTGAACATAATCCAAGCTAATACAAGAGGACCAAGAGAGCATCCATAAAACTGAACCATCACCACCCAAGGTCTAGCATGAAACCGACACTCACAAGGGCAGCGACAAAGGACGACTCACAAAGGTACTCAAAACAGGACAAAACGACAACACACTAGCGAACGTAGGGACAAGTGTCATCACACAACCTGGTATGGATACCATGGCAAGTCTTCATAGGTCCCGGCCCATACACTGGTAACCCTGGCAACCTAATCCGAACTTCCGGCCCATCCAAGCCTCATGTGGACCCACACATCCTCTCGTGATGACAAGGAAGGTAGTTTGCCATTTCAGGCCTTCTCACAGCATGTCGAATCTATGATAGCACTCGTCTCATGTGTGAGGCACATTATCTTGTTTAGAGATTACATTCTAATCTATTTAGGTTATCACTTATTAGACTCACTTTCGACGGGTTATCCAGCAGCCACTTTGGGCACGGCCCCCAATCGAAAGCCACTTTCCCATACGACACTAGACTGACTCAAACGAACTCAAACCACGGAATACACATGGTAAGACGAACGGAGTTCAAGAAGAGAGAAACATTCATCTGGTCAAACACGACTCAAAGGTAATCACTTACTGACGGTACTCTAACTAGAGACCTGACAACTAAGGTTAACCACGAATCATTATTCGACTCACACAACGAGGATATAACCAACTATGACAACATCACAATTCAACAATCAACTCAGAATTCGAGGACTGATACAGGAACACCAAATCATCCATACGATAGGGTCCTACTAAACCAAGCAATCCTGCCATTTCATAATTAAAGCGAATACAGTAATTAAACTCGCAATGCAATAATCAGAAAGGACAATGAATTCTCAAATTGATTTAATCATTAAAATCGATCAAGTTCTCTACATGTTCTAAAAACAGGTTACAGTTATCTATCTCATCAAGGGTTAAGTTGTTCTTGGGTTTCTAACTCCTAAGGTTCAAGCATTGAACAGGCAATTTAAGCCATAAAGAGTTTTAACCAATTCATATTATTAAAAATACAGACAGCCATTAATCAACTGAAATAAGATATTTAATCTCCAACAAAACATCCTAGCTTTACTAGTTCAAAATCGTCCTCTACAGATTCATAATTTCCAATCCCAGATGCATAATACGGATCACGAAAATATAAACGTAGAAGGAGAATCTAAAAGGAGATAATCACTTTCAAGACATGGCGTTTAAATTTCTAAAGCCCAACGATAAATATTTCCCTACTTTCAATTACTCAAATGAGATGTTCTAAGATAACATTAACAACATCAATAAGTAATTACATCGTATTTCAACGATCTTCCAAAACATATTATTCTCTATTTTGTTTTTAAACAACGCTACCTTAATTAGCCAAAATCAATCAGAGAATAATTGTCAATATTAAATTGCAATATTACAGTCGCAGGACTTAATTGGAAAGAGGGCATAAGTCACGAAATGAAGCTACATAACAATTAACCTATAAGCTCTATTATAAAATTAATCATTATCAACTAAAATTTGCAATGATTAAAGCCTCCTTAATCGAAATTAAGAACTAATAAAACTCAACACTAAAATAGCATGCATCAAAATGCCATTACATAACATATGCATTTTTTTTTTTCTAAATGATAAAAAAAAATGCATTAAAAAAAACGTTTTAACAACTGTGATTAAACAAAACCACGCATTTAAAACAAGGAAAGCGTGCTGGGAAAGGGCCGTGCCCTAACCCTAGCCGCGGGGTAGCGCGCAGGCGGCGCCCACGGTGGTGCCCGCAGGTGCCGCGGCGCCCTGCGGCCACCGCGGCCCCTGCGGCCACCGCCGTGAGCCACGGCCCAACAATCCGCGAGGGAAGAGCACGGGACGCGGGGGAGAGTAAGGGGGCGCGAGCGGTGGAGAGGGGAGGGAGCGGGTGGAGCTCCGCTCCCCGCCTCCCATCCCCAAAACACAGTCCGAGCACAAAAACAATGACGCCCAGGTTCGAACACACAGTTCGAAAAAGATATATATTTTCCCTTATTTTTAAAAACCACCCAGTCTGATAATATCACAAACGCCCAGCACGAAATTGAAAAGAAATTTCGATTTTAAAAAAAATAAATACGATTTAATACAAAATCCATTTCCAATGAAATCAGTTTTGGCATCAAGATTCTTGATGGAATTCATCCATTCCTAACACAATCAGGGGTTTTCAACACCATACCGCAATGAGGAATAAGAAAGTTTCCAGCCAAATTCAAATGGACAATCAATTGGTTTTCCAATAACAAATTCGGAATCCTACCTGAATACGCAATCCTGGAATGCCTGAGGGAGAGCCCACCTGCCAGATCCAGCATCATTCCTTCTCCAAACCCCCAATTTCATTCCAAAATCTTTTCCACCAAAAATTTTCTCCAAAATGTCCATCCTCCCAATTTCCCCAAATTTGGGTAATATGGAAGAGTTGACCCAAAAATTCCATTTTTTTTGGAATAAAAACTTTTATTTACAATTAATTCCTCAAAAATTATTTCTTTTTAACTATCAACAAAATAACTTGCTTAATCAATTAAAAATCGATTTCTTTCACAATCAATTCAATTTAACCTTTCTAATAGAATAATCCAACAGATTTCAATAAAACTCTGTTGCGATAAAATACAAGACTTCATTTCATCAGCATATATAAAATGCATTAAATATTCGAAACCAGTTATTTAATCAAACTTACTCCAAATTTAAAACAGGGAATTCATTAACAACGAAAGTCATATAACGGAAACCAGATTACTCTAATCCTTTAATCATCAATGCACAAACGCATATTTACTCAAAATCATTATTAAGGACTAATTAATCGATTAACCAAACACACTAGGCACGCAAACCGAGAAGGTCAACCAAACAGACGACTCGCAAACCCAAACCAGAAGGGATCACCGACGACGACTGGCGATGCTCACTAGAGCACGACGAAGGTCAACTAGGGTCTTACGACCACCTAATCCGACTCTAGGGATTAAAAAGGTACACTCAAACCTACAAAACTAGGTGACGACGAACCTCACACTCATGCGACTTCGTACCTGAAATCTCCTGCAACCAACGATCATACATGCATACATATATAATAACTTAATGAATGCGTTAGCTCGATGAATATCATGAAATAAAAACACTAAACAACTAGCATAAAACTAGTGAGAAAACCACATCAATAGCTATGCGTAAAATCAACATCTGATTATAACATAATATTATGATTAACTAATCAAGATTAAGCCAAGGTTAGAAATAGACTAGGGTAGGGGTACTACATAAGTAATGAATTTTAGCCATCTAGTAAAATTATAAAAGTAATACAAGTTTAGTTTAGAGAAAGATCAACACTAGTTGAGTGTTCAATTGTACCATGTTCCTCTTAGCCATTCCAAAATAAAAAAACAAAATTAGTATACAAAAAGGCTGGTAGGAGAAGAGTTGATACCCATTGCATTGAATATAGGAAATATTCAACAATCATTAGATACAAGGAATTCACTCCATTCTTAGCACTAATGCTCCACAATCACAAAGTCAAGTCAAGATATGGTTTGGAGGGCCTGAAATGCACAAAAGAAGTCAATACAACCCATGAAAGGCCATCATAATGATGCAAAAGCAATGGAAATATACCTATTGGCCTATCCTAAACTTTTATTTGGATGCCTCTATACTAGTTTCTTGAAAAAAAATCCCCATTGACACTCCTTAAAACATATTGATAGAAGAAATCATATTGCAACAGACATCAAATTTCCAATTGAGGCTTGAATCATATTAATAGAATGCATGAAAATTATGCATTGAAAATAGATAGAATTGAATAAAAATGCACTTAATATATATGTAATTGAAAAATGTGTCGCTTTTTCACATAGATCATGGGTTTTACTCATCAACATCAACTCATATGTAGACAAGCATTCCTAATTTTCATTGCCATTATTTTTTTTGGGGGAAGAAAATATCATTACAATATCACTCCAACCAACTCACCACTTCTAATGTTTCAACAAATTCCTAGATAAATTGTTAAAGAAAATAAGAGGGATGCCTTGGCTTGGTAAAGCTTTAGGTCTAACACAATGAATTTATCTAGGACACCTTCATTGTAAATCAATAGAATGGATGCCTTGACCCTAAAGGCATCTAGGCCAGCCCAAATGAAAATAATGGGACTCAACCCTTTATCCCTTTGGTTACTTCAAATAGCTTTAATAGCACACATCATTTTTTGATATGTGCATACTTAGAATGCTTTAGATCAAAAAGAAAAATCAGTAGTAGTTGATCAACAAATGAGCATGAAATATACAAATAACATTAATCATAATCACATATCATAATTTTAATGAAATTAAAACTTAAAAAACAAGTCAAACAATGAAATGTCAATAGATAAATTAATTATTGTACATATCTTATGTACACTTTCGAAGCCCATTTTCTAATCTTCACTTTTTAGTACTGTAATAGGGCATTGGGGAGATTATTCCATGCAAACCAAGATTGTTTAACTATATTCTCCTATTTTGTTTTAGAAATGGCTTATGAGTGATAAGTCTATTTCAATATGTACTCTAGACTAAAAAATAGATACTTAATTTGAGATTTTGTGTCTCTTTCTACATATTCTATTTGACATGAAAAAACATTTGCAATTGATTTTTTCTTATGTGTTTTATACATATTTTAACAATTTTTAATTTTCTCTATTTTTCTCATGTTAAATTTGTATAATTGAACTCCATTTACACTTTTAGTTTGCCATGTCATTGCCATATAAGTATAATGTGACTGGATTATATTATATCTAAAATGAACTCCATTTACACTTTTAGTTTGCCATATAAGTATAATGTGACTGACTTGTATTGCATCTAAATTATTAAAGCTTCCACATTTTTACTTTGAGATTAAACAATCCGCAATAATCACCAAACGTATCTTCTTAATGACCTACTTTTTTTTCCATCATACGCCTCTTCTTAATCCCAATTGTGTATTCTTAGCAAGTTATCTACAACTAATGTAACTTGCAATTAATCAAGTAGCATCATGTGCACTAGGTGGTCTAAGACTTGTGCAACTTTTATAAACAACCCTAAGATTTAATTCTCTAGTTCTTTTCTTTTTCCTTATTAGACAAAATATTTTTATTGTATTAATAAAAATTAAACTATCAACAATCACTCATTATTATGAAATTTAAATAGCCTGAAAATCACCAAAGCATTTTTAAGCTCCTTTGTTATTTTTCTCATATTCAAGTGCAAGAGCAAAGTGCAATTCAAACTGATTTATATGGGAAGGACCTAGTTTTCCTACTTTTTGGTTGTCTAAATATTGTAGTGATTGTATAGAAATATGCATATCTGAAAAAATCACATTATATCTATATTCCACGATGTTTTTGTGTTGGGGTGCAAGACAACATACAAATACATATATAAGAGAGAGTGAGTGAGAGTCAAATTTCTATGAGTCAATGAGCATAAATATAATAGCAATAATATAACATGATAATGTTAAAATGATGTTGGATGATGTTGTTAGACAGTCCAGATAACCGAAAGACAACTGAGAGGGGAGGGGGGGTGAATCAGTTGTCATAGATTATTGGAAGCATTAACAATTTAAACTTTAATACTGAAACCCAAAACAATAATACCGGAATAGTAGTTAATCCAATTAAGCATAAACAATAAACATAGAATAAGTACCATCCACACAACACCAAGATTTGTATGTGGAAAACCCGGTAAAGGGAAAAACCACGGTGGGAAGCCTACCCACAATTAGATAATACTTCTGTAGTAAGTATGTGAATTTACAATGAAGGGGCCTGCACTTGCAGGAGACCAACAACCTAGTGCACATTGCTCATCACAAAAGGAGTCTCATTGACTACATATAAATCCAGACTACAATCCAGAGAAGTGTTGAACTGCAAAAGATAGCATCTCCTATGCTTGAGTATAGTTCCGGTTAAGCTTAATGCCGGAGGACTAAATCCTCTTACACAAACCCAATTCAATCTTCAATGATCGACCAACTCCTCTACCTAAATGATATTACATTATTCACACATTACATTCATTGACCATGACCTCTTTACAATAACCATGATGATCTACAATGAGATCTTACATCTTATTTATACAAACCCTCGACCATAAACAATCAGATCGGCTACCAAACAATAAACCAATTACATAATTACAAACCATGTTGGCCTTAGACCAAACAATAATATCCACACATAAGACATCCCAGAAATACAACAATGGGTCCTATCCACATGTTACATCAATGTCAGTCCATAACCTAGATCAACCGAGACCAAGTATAGGTCCACACGCTTCAACAATGATCTCCAAATGACAAGTCTCGAACATGATCACCAACAACACCCTGAAACTCCATCAGAAGCTTCACCAACACCAATTATGCAATGCATCAAAGATCTCCACCAAAAGCTCTGTCGGTGAAACCCTCGTCGAAACTAGAAACCAATCTTCTAAGTAAGCAAGATAACATCCAATCACCAGACCGAAACCAACTAACCAAATATGAGTATAAGCATTATGAACAAGCCAATTCCATCACCAGATTATACCAGAGTCAACAGGATCATGTCGGATTCAAGTTAACCAAAAACTACTCAACCTACCAGGACCAAAAGGGTACCGGTAAAGCATCCAAATAGCTAGTGTTGACATCAATGACAAAACATCAATGCAACACATAATCAATTCCACCAAATGGCAAACAATCTCCCCCTTTGGCATTGATGGCAACGCTAGATGTGAAAAGCATCTAAGTACCAAGAAATGCCAAACAAGTCTCCCCCTGTGGAAGACAACCAACAAACTTCTGCATATAGCTCTAAATATCAATAACTTCCCCCCTTTGAATAATATCTCTGTAAAGTTCTGATTTTATTTCTGAATTTCTTTTTCACATCACTATCTCTCCCCCTTTGACATCAATGCCATAAATCTCACAAAATAATCAAAGCAAAAACATAAGCCTCTGAATCTCAAAGCTGACTACTCCCCCTGAGCAGTAGCATCCCACATCAGTGCCAGATGAATAGTATCTCTGATAATGCATGCCAGACTGATGCCAAACCGCATCAATCAAGTCTCTATCAGAGGGGCAGAAACCCCCAATCTGTCTCTTAGGTACTCAAATGATTCCTTCGATAAAGGTTTAGTGAAAATATATATAATATATTCTTTAGTGTTCACATAAACCAGTTTAACTTCATTTGCTTCCACTTTCTCCTTCAAAAAGTTATACTTGATAGATATGTGTTTTGTCTTAGAATGAAATACCGGATTATTTGATATATCAATAGTAGCAGAGTTATCATAGTGAATAACTATTGGTGCATCACAATCCACATTTATATCCTTCAACATTTGCTTCATCCATAGAACTTGTGTATAATTAATAGCAACATCAACATACTCAACTTCAACAGTAGATAAAGAAGTACATGACCATTTCTCGCTGATCCATGAAACCAACTTCTTTCCAAGAAAGAAAGCTCCACCAGAAGTACTTTTCCGATCATCAACATCTCCAGCCCAATCAACATCTGTATATGCACATAAAGTAAATTTATCATCCTTAGGGTACCATAAGCCATATTCTAATGTACCTTGCAAGTATCTAAAAATTCTTTTCACCACCATATTTTGATGTACCTTGCAAGTATCTGATGTAAAGTTATAGAGTTGGATATGTGGTTTCATTGCAAGTTAGATGACTCTTGTAAGATTGTGAATGAGAAGCATTGTTAGTGTCATAAATGATCTTAGAGATTGAAGTAGAATGAAAATTGTAATAGTGTGTTGTTGACATTTCATATAGTATATGTTAAGAGATACTATTATGTATGGATTAGATAGAAATGATATAGGTATCTTAGGTTGCATCATGCACCTAGAATAGTTAAGCATTGATGTTATACTTCATGTACTTGTGTATGTTAGTAATCCAATTGTTAGGCATTGTGAATCTTAGATTACAATCTAGTACTATCTTATGAAGGGATATGAATTTAGATTCATAATGAATAGAATGGATGTTTAATTATAGGGATTTAGAACATTTGAATTGATGCTCTAAAATGAACATAGTTTATAGGATGTTACTCTTAAAAGTAGTGACGTTGAGATACCCTAGGGGAAAGAATGATATGATGTGTTTTTCCGCTTGCGTAGTTGTTCTATGATGTTCTATACTTTGTTGTAATTAGCAAAAGATGTAATTTGTAATGATTCATTTAATAGATGATGTATTTGATATGCATTAGATGGATGTTATAGATGTATGTGTTGTTTAGTATATGAGCTTTAAAAAAAATAAAATCTTTATTTGTAGTTAGATTAGGTGTATTTGTCTAGGGTATTTTGGCGGGCATTACAGGTGACTTGCATATTTCTATTAAGTTTTAGCCACCACCTACAAGCTATTGGTTGGGAGAACATTGAAACCCTTATTAAGGATTCAAAGCAATCATTCAGTTTGGAAAGCACAATATGCGTTGATATTAGATTTGGTTCAGTTTTATGTTTAGAAGTAAGAAATTTGAAACCATACGACCTTATAAATTTCTAGGCCATAAATAATATACATGTCAGAAAACCAGATCCTCCTAAGAAAGAATAAAATGCAATCCAACATTAATGCAATCTAAGCGGTTTGTCAATAATCGACAATGCTAATTTTGTGCTCAATACAACATCAATGTACTCTAACATGTTACAATGCCATTTTGAGGCGCCTTGTGTAAATATTGCATTTAATATATATATAATCTAGTAATAATAAAGGAAAGTTAAATGCTTTTTCCCTTTGAAAACAAAAAAAATAGCATTTAAAAATTATAATATCTAATTTATAATTTTTTTAATTATTATTTTTTATTTTATATTATATTTTGATTAGGGATTTAAAACATAAAAAATGATGATAATAATAATAATAAAGGAAATGCATTTTTTCTTTTGAACACAAAAAATATTAAATTTAAAAATTATATAATCTAGTAATAATAAAAGAAATTAAATATTTTTTATCTTAAAATAGGAAAAAAAGTATTGCATTTTAAAGTTATAAAATCTAATTTATAAGTTTTTTCTTCAATTATTATTTTTTATTATATATTATATTTTGATTAATAATTTATTTTACATATGATAATTTTTTAAGACCAATTTTAAAGCAAAATTTGAATTTAAATAAAATAAATAATGATTTTTTAATTGATAAATTATCATTTTGAGGTGCCTTTTGTTCTAGTGTCACTACTAGACTATTGGCGACTTTTCCTAGATTTATATATAGTATAGAAAAGTTTCAAATATTTGATTAAACTTTCAATAATATTTTTTTATTATATATTTTTACAATTTTAAATATCTTTTCTTTCTTACTTTTTTAATGATTTGTATTTTGCAAGATATTACTAACTCTCATACGAGAATTATTTGATCTAGAAGATAGATAATATGCTATATTTTCTATAGCGTCCTAAAATTGCGACACTTGCACTTTCGACTGCATTTGGGTCTTCACGATGGCAGCGCAACGTTGAACCTGGATGGAGACCCCGAAACTTGCTTGTGACACCAAAAACTGCATTTTTCTGCACCTTGGCATGATCCCTCCTTGCACCCTGCTGTCCCGGGAGGTGGGACCATGGCACCCAGCGCCCTGGTCCTTCAAGACTAGGGCGCCCAGCACCCTGGTCCCCCAGGACCATGGCGCCCAGCGCCCTGGTCCCTGGCCCTATTTTTGGGCCCGGTCTCTTTTGGGCATCGGGTCTTTAAGTTTGCAAATTGGAAAATATTGTTTCTATGTCAGCCCAAGGTCAGAAAAATCAGTCTTCTAACCCTAATTGACAAGTATATAAACTGCTTTTCCTCTCCTAGAAAGGAAGGAAAAAGGGAGGAGGACATATGTGAGCAAGGCGCGAAAGGGATATTCAAACATTCAAACATTCAAGCATTCAAGCATTCCTTCAAGCAATCGAGCATTCTAAGTCTCCATTCAAGGCTAGGTGTTGCATTCAAGACAAGGATTCAACCATTGAAGAGGAGATCACTTACAACACATTACATACAACATACATTACACCTTCGCATGTAAGAATACAAATATTCTTACAACAAGGTACCAGTACTTGTTTACATTACAAACATTTACATTTACAACATTCTCATTTCTTGGTTAATTCCAAAACCGGGGTTTGACCTAAAGGCAAACCCCTCATCCCTAACCCCCCAATTGTCCTCTCTTTTCTGTGTGTAGGTTGCAGGTACACGACTGTAATTAAAGATCTGGAATCCTTGTGCAGAGACGAACAGATCCACCTTCGTTTCGCGGATTTTTCGGAGGACCGTGTGCACGTCGGGCGCCATCGTCCCGTCAACTTTCGCTCAAATTTGCAGAACAACACCGTCTCGACATTTTACTGCTAATTCCAGGTCCGCAGCTTCATCCCATATCCCTATCTCTGTTTATAAGCGAATCTTCCTTGCTTCTACATACATTCTTAGTTCAATCATTCTATCTACATTCTTTACAAAAGAGGGTATCCTTGATGTCTTAACCCTTGAAACTCATTTAGAATCCAATCCTGCATTGTGAGGGATTGGATCTTGTGGGTTTCAGCCCCTCTTTTGAATGTAAAGTCCCTCCTAAGTGAAAACCATCAACCCTAGTGACCTCCCTTCTCTCTCCTTGGAGTTGGGGAGGGGAGAACAACTAGGGTTCAATTTTTCCGCTTTACATTTTGGTGAACCTGACATGAACATCCTCATTCTGATTATTCATGGTTAGATCTAAAAAAATTGCTTCCTTAATTACATTTCCATGTTTGATCTTTTGCAAATTTTAGAGGCTAATTGCATAAAAACCCTAAAATTTTCTTTTTAGTAATTAAGCTTGTGAAATGTCTAATTGTTAATGCTTGTTTCAGATCTATCCTTCTATTGCAAATTACCAATTCATATTTGTGCTTTAATCCTGAAAATTAAGTGGTTAAGTGTCAAAACCCTAATTTTTAAAACCCTCTTGATTCAACCTTTGACTGATAATTTCATTAATCAAAACACCTCCAAATCGGCTGTAACTTTGGATTCCGCAACAAAATCACAATATCTCTCATCCCTGAAAATTTGGAAAAAAGTTGCGAGGACCGTGTGCACCCCGAGCGCCATCGTCCCCGACATTTTTTTCTAAATTTCGGGAGCTAGATCTTACTATATTTTTCTGCTAAAATCCAGAATTGTGGCTAATTTTATCAATTCTAACACTTTCAAAATTAAAGTCAAAGTTGGTCTAGTGATTGCTTGGATTAAGGCTTATAATCATTCAAAAATTGTTGAAATTAAAATTCATATCAAAATTGTGTTTCTTATTGTCCTAGATCTGAAAAGTGTGTTGGCATTCATTCGAAATTTCAGTGCTTTATTCGAATTTTTACAATTTGTGACTTTTGAAATTAGGTGTTTAATTACAACAACTTTGATTTCCACTTTCAAATTTGAATTTTGCATGAAATCGAGTCAACTTTTAAATTTCAAAGCCTGCATTGCTTTCAGTATTCCCTCTAAAATCATAAAATTCAAAATTTCAATTTCCCTCTCTTTTTCAAAATTCAAATTTTGCATTTTTCAACAATTTTGGTAGGGTTCAATTTTGAGATTGCAACTTTAATTTGGCCTATCTACAGGTCGTAAAATCACTCAAGTTTTTCAGATTGGCTTTAAAATCATCATAACTTTCATCCCTGAAAATTTCGAAAAAAGTTGCGAGGACCGTGTGCACTCCGTTCGCCACGGTCCCTGACAATTTTTCTGAAATTTTGGGAGATTGTCCTGATTGCATTTAACAGCTTAAATCTAGGAGATTGGCTGATTTTATTGAAATTTGTTGCCTCTAAAATTCAAGATTTTCTCTCTCTTTAGTGCATGAGTTTTACAACAAAAAGCCCTACTTACACTATTCCCGTTAGACGAAGCCTTAGAATTAAGTCCTTCCAAGGTGTAATTACTAAGGAGATGGAACCTAATTTGAATGGCCTTTTTAACGAGGACATGGGTAATTCCTCTAATCCTCTTAATGATGAAGAAGCTCTCCATGAGGTTTCTGTAGAACAACTTTCGAAATTGGATAACCAATTTGATGATTTTCGACAATGGATGTCTCAAGAATACCCCGATAGTGAAGCTCTTTCCTTAATTGAGGGTCTAAAACGTATGGTTCAAAGTGATAAGAATGGAATTGATATTTTGCGTGGTATTGCACACATTGTGGATTCAAATGTGATGCCTATGAAAAGTTGTGCCGAAACTTTAGGTTATACACAACCTCCTACTCAAGTTAATCATTCTATTCCTTTGACAACTCCTATTGCTAGTATACCTACTTTTACATCAAACATAATGACTACTTCGATACAAGACATTCCTCCTATAATCAATAGTCATGGGGGAAATCCCTCTTCTTCAATCAACCCTCTTCCTTCACTCAATCCAACTTCTTCATTTATTCCTTCAATAAGTGTTCCTATTATATCTCCACAAATGAACATGACACAAGGGGGCAATTCATTTAACCATTCCATTCCTCCTTGTAGTGTTCCTCCTTTCCAATCATCTCCTATGGCTAACTATCATAGTGTCCCACCACCTTACTCTCAATCAATACCTTCTTTCAACAACATAATACCTCCATCACAATCTAACACGTCTAATATGAACTCTTCGACTGAAGCGACCATTAACAATCTTGCACAAACTGTCTCTTCTTTACAGCAACAGATTGCCTCTATGAATCAATCTAAGTTTAGTGTGCCCACATTTGATGTTCCGAGCCCACTTTCTCTTGACATTGTTCGAGCTATCCCCCCTAAACATGTTGAAATTCTGCATTTGGAGCTTTATAATGGTAAGGGTGATCCTCTAACGCATGTTAAGACCTTTCAAACAATATGTACCGATTTTGCTTATGACCAAAGGTTGCTTGCAAAACTGTTTACTAGAACATTAAGAGATAAGGCTCTACAATGGTATTGCTCGTTGCCTTCTTATTCTATCTCTTCTTTTGAACAACTTGCCAATGCTTTTATTCAACAATTTCAAAACAATATAAGTCCTAAAGTTACTTTGATTGATTTAATGCATTGTAAACAAGGTGTTAAAGAAAAAGTGACTGATTTCATTGGTAGATATAAGCATTTGTATGCTCAAATTTCTTTTCCAGTGCCTGACAATGATATTCAAAGAATCTTTATTTCTAATTTACAAAAAGATATTAGAGAAAAACTTCTGTTTTCTGAGTTTACTTCTTTCCAACAGTTGTGCACAACTCTTCACAATTATCAACTGACTGTGAGTCAAATGGAACAAGCAAATCCTATGGCTCCGAGTGATAAGGGTGATAGTAGTCAACAACCATTTGGGAAGTTTAAACCGAACAGAGAGTCAATTAAATTCAATGAAAACATCATCAACAACAATGTGAATGCAGCATCAGGTGTGCCTCCCATTTCTAAGTTTTTCAAGAAAGAAAGAAAGTTTACTCCTTTGAATGAATCATTGCATAGTATTATGAATAAATTATTGGAACAAAATGTGCTTACTCTTCCTCCTATAAAGCAAATAGATCCTGCAAAGATTAACTCACCCTATTTTGATAACAAATCTTTTTGTCAATTTCATCGTCATCCTGGGCATGATACTGAAAAATGTTTTGCTTTAAAGGGTAAAATTCAAGATTTGATTGATAATAATACTATCTCTGTTTCTGATGTGAATGATAAAGGCAACACATCTGTAGCTCCTCCTAACCAAAATCTTAATATTTTTACTGATCCATTACCTTCTCATACCTCTAATGTGATTGATACTAATGATTCCTCTGTCTCACCTGATGATCTTGTGTCTATGACTCCAAATGTGATTAACTTTGTGGAGCAGCAGAAAATCCCTAAAGAACCTTCCATCACATTTGATTCCAGTGAAACTATCAGGGCACCTGATGGTCCTTTATATATAGTTGCAAAAGTCAAGAATACACCTTGCCATGGAGTGCTTATTGATCCTTCTTGCATGGTTAATGTCATTATTGAAGAATTTCTTTTTACTTTGCAATTGAATCAAGTGATCTATGACAAAACAAAGTTGTGAAACTATTTGATGCATTTTCTTCTCCTGCAATTGGTTCTATTACATTACCTATTGAGGTCCATAACAAACCCCTTGATGTGGACTTTGCTATTATTCCATCGTCCGAACAATTTCGTGTGAAGCTAGGCTATCCTTGGCTATCTTCCATGAAAGCTATTGCTTCTCCTATTCACAAGTGTTTGAAATTTCCCCATAATGGTGAAATTGTTACTATCAATCATAGTCTCTTTAAACCAGCTGAAAGAACTTCTAGCGTTCCTATTGATTACTTTTGGCCTAAACAATTCCAATCTCTTCCACCGCGGAGTGATCATCTTTTAAAATCTTACCAAAAGTGGAAAAAAGATATGATCCTATCTCTCAGTGAACCTAGAACACCCAAACTTGATATTCCTATCATTCTTGAGAAGGAAGTTCTTCCTTTGAAAGATAAAACTAATGTCTTTCCTCAAGAAAATTCCCAACCCATCCCTATGAATGTGACTATGTCTATGACTAATAAATTTTCTAAAGGTAGACCTATACCTCCTCGTCATGATGGACTTGGTCTCCTTCCTAAACCAAATATTCCTCCTTTATATGGAGCAGTTCCTCCTCCTTCCTCTTATGGAGAGAAGAGACCTTCCTCTTCTCCTATTATTCAACCTAAGAGACCACAACCTAAACACCCAAGTGATAAGGATGAGAACATTCCTCCTCCTCAATCTTCTCAGCTTCCTACTAGGACTACACAAAATCGTTCTACACGTGAACGCCGACAAAAGCGTCGTCTTAGAGCTCAGGCAGCTGCTTCTCAAACTTTGCAATCCCCAAAAACACCTTCAGCTAGTATTATTCCATTTTCTCCTCAACCAAAAATTGAGCCAAAATCTCCTAAACATAAGATGCATGATGGTCTTGATCCTGTGCGAATTAAAGATCCTATTTTTATAAATCTTGATGATGATATAGATGAAAATGTTATTCATGATGAAAATGTTACTTCTGTTCATTCTGATAGTGAATATGAATATGTTGATGTTGATAACCATTTATCTAATGAATTTTCTAAAGCACTTATCCTAGCTCCTAGACAAGAACAACGTGGCTTGGAACATGAACATAGCCCTTGTTTGGATCTTGTGATAGCTCCATCTGCTGTGTTGGATGTTCCTCCTCTAGCGTGTTTCCTGCCTTCCCGAAATATTGATCAGCAAGATCGGGGGGTAGATGACGTGCTAGACTAGTTTCATTAGCATAGCAGACTCTCTCCTCCTCTCTTGATCTTTTTTGTTACTTCTTCTATGTGTTATTCTCATTCTTCTATTTGTTGTCCTTAGTGTTGTCTACTTGAGGACGATGCAAAGCATTGAGATCTCTTTTGGTCTCTCTCATGTTGACTCAAAAGACACATGTGTTCCCTTCTTCTAGGTGACCTTCCTTGATTGGGGAATGAAGAACAATTATGCATACATACATATGATATACATGAATTGTCATACAACATATTGACCCCGAGGAAAGTGAAGTCACCTTGTGCTTTGTGTTTTGTGTCTATTATCCTTGGGCTTATCTCACACCTGGGGGCTAAATCCTTGTGGTAACGTGCTCCTTTCTCATTTCTTATATATGTATCACTACCTTAAAGCAATCACCCCTGGTGAGGCGTGTGCGATCACTTTAACGTAGGGGGGCATACATCCCGTTCATATCTCTTCAAGATACTTGAAAATTTCTTGACAAATTTAGCTTTGCCTTGAAATTTTTTGATATCTTTCTTGCATGACTCATAGTGAGGGAACCTTACTATTGACAGTCATGGTTCTCCCTCGTGATCTTCCCTTTTACTTTGTCAATCAAAGTCGTAAGATCCTTAGTCCACTGGGGGCTTGGTGTATCTTGCCTCCTTGACGTGGTGAAAGTTTTTCAATATTGTTTCCTTGTACTTTACCGGAAGTATTGGCGTACGCTTATACTCCCGCTAAAGTGGGGGCTAAATGTAGCGTCCTAAAATTGTGACACTTGCAATTTCAACTGCATTTCGACTGCATTTGGGTCTTCACGATGGCGGCGCAACGTTGAACCTGGATGGAGACCCCGAAACCTGCTTGTGACACTAAAAACTGCATTTTTCTGCACCTTGGCATGATCCCTCCTTGCACCCTGCTGTCCCAGGAGGTGGGACCATGGCGCCCAGCGACCTGGTCCCTGACCCTATTTTTGGGCCCGGTCTCTTTTGGGCATCGGGTCTTTAAGTTTGCAAATTGGAAAATATTGTTTCTATGTCGGCCCAAGGTTGGAAAAATCAGTCTTCTAACCCTAATTGACAAGTATATAAACTACTTTTCCTCTCCTAGAAAGGAAGGAAAAAGGGAGGAGGACATATGTGAGAAAAGGCACGAAAGCGATATTCAAACATTCAAACATTCAAGCATTCAAGCATTCCTTCAAGCAATAGAGCATTCTAAGTCTCCATTCAAGGCTAGGTGTTGCATTCAAGACAAGGATTCAACCATTGAAGAGGAGATCACTTACAACACATTACATACAACATACATTACACCTTCGCATGTAAGAATACAAACATTCTTACAACAAGGTACCAGTACTTGTTTACATTACAAACATTTACATTTACAGCATTCTCATTTCTTGGTTAATTCCAAAACTGGGGTTTGACCTAAAGGCAAACCCCTCATCCCTAACCCCCCAATTGTCCTCTCTTTTCTATGTGTAGGTTGCAGGTACGCGGCTGTAATTAAAGATCTAGAATCCTTGTGCAGAGACGAATAGATCCACCTTCGTTTCGCAGATTTTTCGGAGGACCGTGTGCACGCCGGGCGCCATCGTCCTGTCAACTTTCGCTCAAATTTGCAGAACAGCACCGTCTCGACATTTTACTGCTAATTCCAGGTCCGCAGCTTCATCCCATATCCCTATCTCTGTTTATAAGCGAATCTTCCTTACTTCTACATACATTCTTAGTTCAATCATTCTATCTACATTCTTTAGAAAAGAGGGTATCCTTGATGTCTTAACCCTTGAAACTCATTTAGAATCCAATCCTGCATTGTGAGGGATTGGATCTTGTGGGTTTCAGCCCCTCTTTTGAATGTAAAGTCCCTCCTAAGTGAAAACCATCAACCCTAGTGACCTCCCTTCTCTCTCCTTGGAGTTGGGGAGGGGAGAACAACTAGGGTTCGATTTTTCCGCTTTACATTTTCATTTTATAATTTGCAGCTCTAAACAATATATTAAACCCCTAAAAACTAAGAGATATTTGACGTATTGAAAACCTACAAGAAAATATGATGATTAAATTACATACAATACAATGACTACCCAACATAGCATAATATGATAAAATATTGAATTGGAAGATGGTATCCATCTCAAATAGTCAAAAAATGAAACTTGAAAGACATGAATATTATTATGTGTATCTGGATGATTGTTGCACTAATAACTAAAGAGGTCAAATGCTATTGGCAATCTTCGTTCATATGTTTTCAAAATAAACAAAAAAAAAACTTACCAATATTAAATTTTAAATATATAATAATTATAATAATAATAATAATAATAATAATAATAATAATAATAATAATAATAATAAGAATAAAAGAAATGCATTAATGAAATTTTATGTTTAAAAACATAAAATTTGATAGTAATAAAAGAAATGCATTTTTTTCTTTCAACACACAAAAAATAGTGCATTAAAAAACTATATAATTTGATAATAATAAAGGAAGTTAAATGCTTTTTCCCTTTGAAAACAAAAAAACCTACAATTAAAAAATATAAAATCTAATTTATAAGTTTTATTTTTTAATATTATTTTTAATTTGGGGTGCAGGCATCCAGCACGGAGGACATTAACCCTTACGATTTGCATGTGGAAAACGATGTTCACTTTCTTGGCAAATTTATTTCAAAGAGCAGATTGAAATGGATTGAGTTTGAAGTGGCTGAATACAGTCCCGTACAATCGCTTTTGATTTTTTTAATGGAAAAAGAGACAAATCGAGGGCGAATTCAGATGCAAAAATAGAATGGCGAAATGGACAGAAATATTACCGTCAACCATGCAAAATGGATAGAGTTTGAGGCAGAGATATTAGCGTGTGAAATATGATGAAAACTGTGCAGATTAAAATCGATAGTTTGGTGTTGAAAGGACCTACGAAAGTAAACCCCTATTTTTGTATGCGGAGAAAGCTATAGCCATTTGAACAAACCCTAGCGATCTCAGGGAATGGCAAATTTTTTACAAAATATGATTTGATTCAGAGATGGGGTCTGCAAATTCGGTGATTGAGAATCTGACATCTGCGAACCTTGGGGCCTGCGAGCGCTAAGTCTGGTTGTCTGCAAGATGATCGAGGCAACTGTGGTGACATGGACAACACGACATCTTTGTGGAGCGGTTAATTCTCCTCCACCCGGTTTGAAACTCCTCTCCACTGCTATTTCCTTCCGTTCTTTTCTTTCCTTCTGTTTGCATATTTAATTCTGCACTTCATTTAATTCACAACTCCCCCCACCTACCTGGTCGCTCGTGCGGATTAATCTTTGGCTCCCTATGGAGTCAAAATTGGATGGCGGTGGCATTAACGGCTCTAAATCTGCAGACCAACCTAAATCTCTGCCAAAGAAATCTTTCGCCGAAACCGTCTCCCCGCCTGCAAATGTAGTCAACCCTGACGCGCGATTTTCTAAGGCTCCTGGCAAAGAAAGATCCGGTGAAGCATGTAAGTGCCCTAGCACTATCTCGGGCTCCTTCCGCATTTCACCCAATTTGGAAATGTTGAATGAAATTGCCTCAGAAAAGACTAGGTTAAGTAATACAACCATTTTCTTCTCATGTGTTGATGTTGAGAAACTCCCACCTAGGAAATTTTTAGACGACTGGTTTCATAACCTTAGGAATTTAAAATTAGGGCTTAAAATATCTTTTTGTAGACAAATTCAAAAGGGTCTCTACCTTATTTTATTTAATTCTCATGAGGCTCAAAGGGAGGCACTAAAGCGTCAATACTGGACAGTTGGAAATACTTCCTTCCGTGCCCTAGCTTGGTCTCCAGAGGCGGTCTGTGATGAGGTTCTCGCACTATCCTCCCCAAGTTGGGTCATCCTCAAGGATATACCCCCCTTCCTTTGGCATTTTCTTCCACATTTAATGGAAACCTTTGGAAAAAGGATCTGTATTGATGAAACAGCCCGCCTTGTCCCTAACCTGGATGCCAGAATGCTTGTATCGATCAAGCTAGGGATTGATATCCCACCATCTTTAACCCTAAACATCAATGAAGAAACCTTTGTCTACCCTATTGAAATGCTTGGTGGATTAAATGCATGCTTTCTCTGCAAAAAAGAAGGGCATCTTGAAAAAAATTTCCCAATCATTATCGCAGGAATCATAAACCCAGCAGTAACTCATCTGATGCCCCCACGAACCCTAGATCCAAGGTTTCTCAACACTCATCCACCTCACTCCCTGTTAACGAAGAAGTCGCTATTCCCACCACCAATTCTTCAAAATTAAAACCCATACACATTGATCACTCGTCCCTTGTCTCTGATCACCTCGGTCCAGCCTCTGACTCACCAATTGGTCCTCCAGAATTGCCCTCTGACTGTTTTCAGTTGGTCACTTCTAGAAAGCGTAGTAGAAACCAGAATGCCCCTAATCAAAGCCTTCCTTCTATCCCATCTATCAGCCAAATAATGAGCATATGCAATTGCCCCCTCCCTTCAAATATTAGCTCACCTGCTCCTGCTCGAACCCCGACAAACTCTGTGGTAAAGAAAATGGTTAAGAAACTTGAGAACCCTAGTCGAAGTGCTGATGTTGCTAGCACTAGTGATAACCCTGCAAGTGTGATGATCAGATCTGAAACCCCCAAGAATTCAGACTCCTCATTACCTACAGGGCTTACTCCTGAAGTTAACATCACCAACCCTTCGACAACCTCTATGCTCAAAGAGTTAGAAGATAATCATGTTATTGAAGTAATCTATGCCAATAAGGGTCTTGAAGAAATTAGATCTAGCACAATGCTCCTTGGCTTTCCAGACTCCCAGATGTCTAGGTTCGACATAGGAGGAATTGCAGATACTAGGAATGAACCATATGAAGTTAGTGAAGATGAGGATGACCTTATAAAAGGATCCTCCTTGACAAAAAAAAAAGGTAGGCCTATGGGCTCCAAGAATAAAAAGAAGTCTGGAGATCCTTGCAGTCTCCCTAGTTGAACTTCCTAACCCTCCTCTCTAAAGAAATACATCTCTTGGAATATAAGAGGCCTTGAGTCGCCTGATAGGAAGTTTGTCATCAAAAGATCTCTGAGCCACCACAAGAACATAGATTTCCTGATGCTGCAAGAACTTAAATCTGTGGGCTTCCATCTTGACAGCTCACTTGACTTTATCTGGAGAGATGTAATCAAAATTTGCACCAACTACCCGAAAGGAAATGGAGGAGTTTGCCTCCTTATCTCCCCCAAGTGGGAAAGTAACATTAATGATAAAGGGATCTCCCCTTGCAACAGAGCAGCCTGGGCTACCCTAGATATTAGGGGCTCCAGCTTTGGCGTTTTCTCTATCTACGTACCTAATGATTACAAGGAAAGAGTGTCCCTTTGGATTTGGCTGACTTCCCTCCCAAGTATCCCCTGGATAGTGGCTAGTGACTTCAATATGACTAAGCATCAAGATGACAAGGCTAGGGGACTTCCTTTTGAATGGAAAAATGCAGAAAAACCCCACTGGGACAAACTTAAACAAAAAATCCAGTTATTTGACCCCCTCGAGGGCACTAAAACTGTTGCTTCTAACCTATGGTACACTTGGTGCAATTTTCAACAAGGCTCCAATCGTATTTACTCCAGACTGGATAGATTTTATGCTAACAACAACTTCTTCTCCTTCTCTCCTAACCACTTGGGGAGTGCGGTTGTTGTCTTGCTAGTTACCCTTTCTGACCATTTCCCTATCCTTGTGGTCATTAACACTAGAAATGCTATCCCCATCAACAACCCCTATAGAAAGAAATTTATTCTCAACACCTCCCTCCTCAAAGACCAAGATGTTCTAGGTGCCCTTAAGGTGGTCAGGTTCTTTAACCTTCAGCCTCAGCCTCCCCAATCCTGCACTCTCAGGTGGACAAGGAATGTCTCCTCCTGGCAGAAAGTACTCCAAACCATTGGCCAAAAGAAAGCCAAGGACTCTAGAGCCATAGAAAAAACTCTCACCCTTCGCCTCCAATCCCTAGAGCAGGATATTCGGACGAACCCCTCCTCCCCCACCTTGGACAAGCATGTCTCTAAAGCCAGAGACATCCTCAGAAAGCACCATCAGGTCAAAATCAGGGTAGCCTTCATTAGAGCCCGCAACCACTGGCTCCAATTTGGAGATAAAGGCTCCAAAATCTTCTTTAACCTCCTTAAGAAGAAACAAAACAGGGAAAAAATTGATAGAATAACTGTAGACAACAAGGAACTCCTGGATCTCAATGATATCAAAGAGGCCTTCGAAATGTTCTATAGAACTCTCTTTACCTCAGAAGATAATGAGGCCTCGAAAGAGGCTCGACACAAATGAAGTACCATCATCCCTAAAAGGATCTCTGATGGTGATGCTCTCCTCCTCAAATCCAAGATCTCTATACAAGAAATTGTCGATGCCATTAAAGCCCTCAAGGATAATAAGGCCCCAGGCCTTGATGGTCTCCCTACGGAGTTCTACAAAGCCAATCTTGATTGGGTCACGCATGACCTCTATGACATATACAATGAAGCTCTTGACAATGGCACTCTAGGGGAATTCATAAATAAAGGTATTGTTAAACTCATCCCTAAAGATGGAGACAAAGCGCTCATTAAGAATTGGAGGCCAATCACCCTCCTCAACGTCTCCTATAAAATCCTTGCCAAAGCCTTAGCTACCCGCCTTGAAATGATTCTTCCAAAATTCATTTTCTCTACGCAAACTAGATTCATTAAAGGCAGGTACATATTGGAAAACCTTGTCACTAGTTGGGAATCTATGGAATGGGCCAGAACCTCTAACCAGGACGTTGCCATGTTCCTTGTGGACTTTGAGAAAGCCTATGACAGAGTCGAGTGGGATTTCATCCTCATGATGCTCCGAGCTTTTGGCTTCCCTAACGAGTTCTGTGACTATGTCTGAATTCTCCTCAAAGATGCTTCCGCCATGATTGAAGTTAATGGAACCCTATCCTGACCTATTCCTCTCTCTAGATCCATAAGGCAGGGCTGCCCTCTTGCCCCTGCTTTGTTTGTTATTTCCTCAGATGCCCTCTTCTATCTCCTTAGAGATGATGCTCTATCTCCTAGAGTCCATGGCATCGCGCTGCCAGATAACTCTGAATTGCTGAATATCTAATTTGCTAATGATACCTCTCTTTTCCTGGAGCTCTCCAAGCAAAACATAGATTCCCTCAACCTAAAAATCAACACCTTCAGTAAAGCCTCTAGAGCTAGGATCTCCAGCTCCAAATCTATTTTACTTGGCTGGAAGGATGAACCTCCAGACTGGCTACAGCAAGACGGGTACTCATGGGGAGGACCCAACATGATTGTCAAATATCTTGGTATCCCCTTCTCTATCTCCCCCTCTCTTTGGGACATGTGGACCTGGGTTAAGGGGAAAATTGATAAGAAGCTCAACAAGTGGGACAATAGGATCCTCTCCCTAGTAGGTAGGGTTCAAGTATGTCAAAAAATCCTATCCTCATACAGTATCTACTACTCTTCGATTTGGATGTTCAACAACTATCAAATTTATGAAATTCAAAAGGCTATCAGGCGCTTTCTCTGGTCTAATGGTAAGGGAAAAAGAAAGGCCCATGCGGTAAAATGGGCCTGGTGCCACTTAGATAAAAAACTTGGAGGTTTGGGCCTTAAGGATCTTAAGCTGCAAGGAATCTCCCTTGTCGCCAAATAGATATTTCATGCACTAGATGGGCAAGAACCTTGGAAGATTCTTATCAGAAACAACATTCAAAATGGATTCCCAAAGGCTGCCAAATCATGGAAAGCCCTCCCACTCAGTGATCTATTTGCTGGAAGTTTCTCGGTGTCTGTCCAAGGCACCTGGGTCTTTAAGTCCATCTGGAAAGCTTAGGAGCATGTGCGTAGACTTATCTGCAACTCTAGCATTGACTGTGGCAATACTATACATGGTGAAAGGTCGATTTGGTGGAACCTCCACCACAACTCTAAGCCACTGGCCTTAACCCAAGGTTGTTCTGCTAGATTCTGGCATAATAAGGGGATCAAGTATCTTATGGATATCCTAGAAAATGACAACCTCATCACCTGGGAGGAACTTAGTAGTAAATTTAATCTCCCAACTTCGCATAAGCGGACCTACAATATGATTAGGAATGCCTGTAACACCCTCAATCTCCCTAAGAACACTCATGTCGACACCCACAGGTACCTCTCATTCCTTTGGAAGGATGGTTCCCCCCTCCCTAAAATTAAATCCAAAGCTATCTACAACCTGCTTAACCAGGACACCTCTGTGATCGACCATGTCAACACCCTATGGAATGTCCACCTCAACCCTACCGCCTGGTATAAAACCTTTGAGAACCTTTGGAAATCTCCCATCCCCCCTAAGATCAAGTGTTTCAGATGGCAGCTCTTACTGGATAGATTGCCTATTAGGAATAATCTAGCTGCATATGATCTCTATTCTGTATGCAATAAACCTGAATCCACTCGGCACATCTTCCTTGACTGCCCTTTTGCTAGGGAGATTTGGTTAATGTTTGGAATATCCATTACTGAGCATGTCTTTACTTATGATATAGTTACTGGTTTCATCCATAATCTTAAAAATGATGCTAACTTAATTTGGCAAATTTTGTCCTCTTTTATCCTTTGGTTTATTTGGAAACTCCGAAATGAGGAGAAGTTCCAAGGTAATCCTAGGGAACTTACTGGTTTTTTAAAAAAACTAACACATTATAAAATTGTTGTACAGGTTTGCTTCCTGATGAATGTTGAATGAAACAAACTCTTACGGTTCCTCAAAGAAGGTCGAGCCACCATGTTTATGTACGAGATGCAAGATGGTTATGAATGGGCAAGGATCGCAGAAAATCAAATTGCCTTCGAGAGTGCAGTTAAGAAATTGATTAAAGAACTCCAAGATACCAGAGCTCTGTCCTTCAATAGGGTTGACATGTGCATACAAATCATGGAAAGGAAGAAGGTGGTCTGGATGGAAGGACCACAGGGGTGGACCACATGGCTAGAAGACCAGGATGAAATCCTCCTCTAGTTCCTTATGGTAGCAAGTACAACTTTATTTTGGAGCTTTCTTTTAGTACATTGTATATGACACTCGTCTAGTTCTTTTTAGTCTCACTGTTGAGGCCTTGCCTCCCCTAAACTCATCTAAATAAACATCTTTTTTGGTCTCTCGATTTATAATATAAAAAAAATATTATTTTTTAATTTTATATTATATTTTGATTAGGGATTTTTTTCATTTAAAACATAAAATTTGATAATAATAATAAAGAAAATACATTTTTTTCCTGTAAACACAAAAGAAAATATTTCATTTAAATTTTATATAATCTAGTAATAATAAAGGAAATTAAATATTTTTATTTTAATTTTTTTTTCCAGTTATTTTTAATTTTATTTTATAATTTGATTAATAGGTTTTTACACCCGTCTTTGAATATAATATGCTTCTCGATGTATTAAAATATTCCTTTTGATTGATTTACAATTTTATTTTTAAACAATTTTTTTAATAAAGATTATGAAATTTGAGAGTTATTTAAATATTGATTTTAATTGTATTTATTTAGGAAATTAATTTTTTTGAATTAAGTGGTAAAATTGATTTTTTTTAAGTGTATAAATCAATTAAATGACAATATTTTGAATTGTCTATTTTTTATTAAAAAGTACAACAAAAATAATAGTTAAATTTAGAAAAAAATAGATATACTTAATTTAGATGCTATGTAGAAGAAAATTACACATCCTTTGCATTTAAAAGACAATATTAAATTAAAAAATAAAAATTAAAAAGATTATTTTTTCTCCTAATAATTATCATGTAGTTTGAAAGTTATTTAAGTATTTATTTCAATTGTATATAATTAATTGAGTTATAATATTTAATATATTATTATTTTTTAGATCAAATGATAAAAATAGATTTTTGAAGAAATCTAAATCTATATATAAAAATGAAATTATATTTGATATATTTAAACGATAAATCGACGAGCTTATATTTGCCCCGTTTTACTATTTCATCTTATCTTATATTTTAATTATTTTCCCTAAAGTTGCCATGATAATTAGATGAACTTATATAATTAATAGGAACTTCATGATATATACATGTAGCTTCTATTGTAGTACAACTCTTGTCATTTGAATTAAATGACCTGTGTTGTAAGAAGACTTGACAGTTGCATTGAAATTTTAGAAACCATTTTCTATCAAAAGGATTAAGGGTGTCCAATTAGTATTGTATGTTTTGCAAGTTAATTTGTTTGAAGATATTTTTAGAGACATTTATTAATTTGTTTTGATAATTTCAAGTTAGCAAGTTTGTTAAATTTATTTTGATAGTCAAGATTGTTTTGAAACCTTAGGATTATTATAATGTTCAGATTTGAATGTTCATTTAGAATTGCATCTCATTTCAACTCAATTTTCTATCTTCACCCCTTCAACAAATAGGTACAACACTTTTCACAAGTCTATGATTTCTCGGATTGACAATTAAAAGCAAACTGAAGCAACCTTTTGCAAAGTATTAGAGGATCAATTCCAAAGTAATTATACCCTATTTTGTGTCCACAGTTTTGCCTAATCATAAACCAACATCAATAAAAAAAAAATCAACTCAGTCATTTTGAAGTGTGATAGCTCATATTGTCACAACCCTCCTTTATCACTTTTTGATTTGATACAATTCTATTATATTTTTGGTTGAGCTAATGAAAATGATTGAATAAATATTATAAAAGAATAAATAATGGATCCACACACACACTTGGACAATATAATTCAAAAGACATTATTTATTTTTATTTTTATTTTCCCATTCCCAATTATGGCACATGTTGTAGGAGGAATTAGAAGCTTCTAGAGGAATCTTCAATACCTAGCATGTAACTCCCCCACTGAGATTTTTATCAATTTTGCATGAGTCCAATATTGGAAAATAATCTCGTTCTTAATTAATTTCTCTAGATAGTGGAATTAAGAGACTTTTCCTATATATTGCATGCAAGTTTTCATAAAAGGAAGTTGATTATGTTTTGAAGAAAATTTCCCAATTTCCTTGTTGTTAGTAATAGGATCTTCTTTGGTAGTCACATTTTCATTGTAGGATTGTTAAGTTGTTCTTGAAGATTTCTCTCAAGTTGCAAGGAAGGATCTAAGAAGATAGCTAGAAGATTGGAGAGGATTCAACACCGAGCTCTGATAAGTCAGGTTCTCTTCTTTTATGAAAAATTTGTATTATCAAAAAAAAATATAGCTTCTAGATCTTTCTTTACAAAAAAAAATTAGATTGTAATTTTTTTATTTTATTTAGGGATAAATATTGATAAAGGTACTTTCCATATAATGCATGTAAAAGATAGCTTTATTATTTGTTTAATTTTCTTTAGAAAAAAAAAATATCAGATCTTGCTTTTGCTTTTCAAAAAAAAAAGAGATTTTCTAGATCTGTGCAAAAAACATATTTCCTTATTTAATTACTTTTTCTAATTAAACTCTTCTTTGTGTGATTAATGATAATCACTTGTGTATGAATCTTGTTCCTTATTATTCTCCTCTTAAATTCATTTCTCTGGCTCTTGGAATGGAAATATGAATGTAAATCTTATTTCTTTAATTAAATCTTACTTCCCTGTGAATAATCTTACCTCTTTGTGAATATAAGTTTGATCATCTGTATATGAAGTTATTTCAATATTTTTCCTGTGAGTAAAAAAAACAAACCCATTTCTCTTTGAATGCAGATTTGATCGTTTGTGTGTAAATTTTAATCCCTTAATTAGTTCATTCTCCTCTAAGAGCAGTCTTACTTCTCTGTGAATAGAAAACGTCTGGAAATAAAGTATAAACTTCACTGTATTCATTATTCCCTGTGGAAATAAAGTATAAATCTCTCTCTGTGACAAAAACTGTGTACATTTAGGTGTTTATTATAAATAAATTCTACCTGAGAAATCTCTATTTACCTCAATTCCAACTATATTGAGAATATTTCATCTTTATCTCAATAGCCTTCAAAAAAAATAAGGGATCTTTCTATGTGTATCCACGAACAGTTTATAACCCTTGAGATTGAAGTTATATCATAAATTTCCCTGATTAAATTAACTCATTTTTATCTATATTATTATTATTCTCATGGAAAAAGTTAATTAAAATTTATAAATTACCATAAATTATAAATTTTTATAAATAATTAAATTTGCATTCGATAATCTTCGGTGTTATTTACATTCGAAGCAATTTATTGTCGGGCAGCGTGCAGGGGAGGCGGTATTAAGGCAACCGCCAGGAGTGGTACCCCCCACTACCCTATGGTCACTATTACGGCAGTGGCTGCAGAGTAGTGGAGGGGACCACGACGGTCTCCTCATCACTACAGGCATGTACCCGCAAGTCCGTAGTGATGATGGGACCCGTGGTCCCCCGACTCCCTATTATCTTTAAACAGTGTCTCGTACTTTTTTTTTAGTTATTTAGATTTTTTTTAATATATTAAATTGCAAACTAAAAATTGTTAACAATTGCCTTAGTTAAATTTTAAGTTAGTAAATTAAATTTGGGAAAATCTATAAATAATTAGGATATTGTGTAATGAATTTGTAATTTTAAATTAATGTATATAATTGGAATCTCTTAATCCATTTGAGATTTGTTGGGTTACTTGGTCGGAAATTTTAGGTTCATTTAAAACAATTAAGTCATATTATTATGATTTGATCCAAAATTGCCAAAAGTCTAAACTAATTGTTCATTTGAACCAGTAACTCTATAATTAATTATTCTTGATTGAAGTAGTTGTTCCAGTTAATTAAACTTTGCAATGTCTAATTATGTACATTCATTTCATGATTGTTTTCAAGCATGATGATTTTTTTTAATAGCTTCTTAGTTAGAAAACTAAATGAAGGAAGTCAGAAAACCAAAACCTAGCAGCGTTCGGTATATACAGTGCGTCTAGGTCACGCTTACGGGTAATGCCGTCATGTTGAACTATTGCACTTGACGCCTAATAAAGCTGCATCAATGACGTCTATGGCATCGTCCCTATAAATCATCGGGGAGTAATAAGGGACACTTGGAAGTTAAAATCCAAGGGGTGGGTAATCCCCCTTGGATCTATAATCTAATAAGATAATCCTTAAATGATTTTTACATTCGTTGAGATAAACCATAGTAAACCCCCTTTAGGGTTGATTAAGTGAAATGCTTTTATGAAATTGATTTAATCTTGAAGAGTTGTTGATGATTGACGATTGGGTCAAGGGTGACGCTTATGATAAGTATTAGGATCTAGTTGTTTAGGCCACAAGCAATAGGCCACCTTGAGCCTTTTCTTAAGTGCTACCACCGTGGGTAGCAACCGTAGAGAAACTGTTTGGGACATTGACCCTAGAAAGGGTTACGTACCCACTAATCAATTTACATCAAATCATAGAGTAGAAAATAGAACTACATACTTTACGCCTTGATCATGTGCCGAAATGGGTATGTAGGCAGTCTTGCGACGGAGTTGTCCCTAGTACTCAGGCATTCGTGGGTGGGGTCTAGGTTTGGTAAGAAGGAGGATTGAGTAGAATCCTAATTTGAAAGATAAGTATAATAAAAAGGAAAAAGTAATTCAATGCATACTCGGAAGGAATCCCGTATCGATTCGCTTGACTTCCCGAGGCTTTAAGCCAAATTCTGAGGCGAAATTCAAGCTTGTATTATGTTATTTTAATTTCTCCTTAGGACGACGACCTCGGTGCACTCCTATTAGAAGAGTGTAGTACTTAGTGAGTGACTCAAGACCCGAATGGTCCCGATGAGTCTAAGTCTCTGGCCAGAGCACCTCCTATCCCAATTGGATAGATGCCTACCCCGTATGGGTAGATGCCTATCCCGTATTGGATAGATGAAACCTTCTGCTTCGTAGGGATAGATGCCTGACCCGTATGGTTAGATGCTCATCCCGGATGGATGAATGCCTAATCCTAATGGATGGATGCCCAGAGTATGCGATTGAATCAAACACAAATGATCAAAGTAAAAAAAAAAAAGTTGTCAAATTTTGTTGGGTTAAGTAAAGTGGGTTATTACATGTGGTATCAAAGAAAAGGTTCAAATCTAGGCCTTTTTCTCACTTTAATTTACATAACTAAGGGAATGTTTTGCAATTGTAGAGATTATATTATAAAATCTTAAATCAAGAACTAACTACATAATTTAATTTTCAAGTAAAACCCTAGAATGGCTAGAGGAAGAGGAAGAGGAAGAGGAAGGGGTAATGGAAGACGTACTACCACTAGGAGATAAAGGGAAGCTAACCATGAGGAAAATCATGAAGAAAACCATGAGGAAGACCATGAAGGGGATCAACATAACCCAGGGAATAACGAAGATGGGGTCGAGGCTATAATCAACCTTCTAACCGAACAAAGGGATAAAATCAACTTCCTGGAGCAATCAATGCAGGACCTTAGGGCAAGACATAATGACATTGAAAATCAAAGTGGAACTGAAAATGGAAACCCTGGTAGCAATCAAGGGAATATGATGGGTAATAGAAGAGAAAATAACATATTGGAACTCTCTAAGGATTTGAAGAAAATCACTCCTCCTAAGTTCGATGGGAGGCAAATTGGTGAAGGAGCTAAGAATTGGTTAAATGAAATGGAAAAGTACTATGAACTAAGAGATTTTAGTGAAACAACCAAGGCCTTATGGGGTTCCTATCAACTCGCAGGGGAGGTGGCTAGTTGGTGGACCAACACCAAGGAGCAAAATGGGTATAGTAGGGATACGATCACATGGGATCAATTTGTTCACCACTTTCAAAAAAGGTGGCTCCCTCAATTGTTCTTTCATGAGAAGGTGACAAAATTCCATAATCTACGTCAAGGGCCCCTATCAGTCCAACAATATTGGGATAAGTTCACCAAATTGCTTAAATACGTACCAATGTACCAGAAAGATGAAGAAGGCCAAGTGAGAAAGTTCATTTTGGGACTAAATACCAACATAGGGGTAGAGGTTGACATGCATGGACCCAAAAACATGAACGAAGTACTTGAAAAGTCCCTAAGGCAAGAGAGGAAGATTCAAACACTAGCAGGGTAGAACTATAATGGGAACCACTCTTTTAAAAGGAAGCATGAATTCAAGGGGAACACTAACTTCAACAAGAGTCAAAGGAATAATTCTTCCGAAAGAAGGTCACCCCCTAATCAATATCAGAGGAATGGAAATAATAATTATAATAGGGGCAATAATAATAGAGGCAACTATAATAGGAATGACCAGTAGAACAGGATAACTTATCCACCCAGGGCTAATGAAACAAGGAATGATCCCCCTAGGAATCAGGACAGGAGGGGTCCTCCAAGTGGATGCTTTATGTGTGGAGGAAACCATTTTGCTAGAGAATGTCCCAGGATGCAAGGTCAGATTAGGGCCAACCAACCACAACAAGGGCCCCAACAAAGGATTCATGTAGCAGTTAGGAACCGAAGAGCAAGATTCCAAAATGTTCCCGTCGAAACTACAAGTACACTATTTGAACAACCAATTTGAATTCTAATTGACACTGGGTCATTTGAATGTTTCATCTCACCTAAATTAGTAAGAAAATATGCATTAAAATTTAATCAAATGGAGTCATCATGGACAGTTCAATATGGGGATAAGGCAATTAGGGAAGTAACTAAGTGTTTGTCGAGGGCAAGAGTACAATTTCCTGAGTTTGAAACAAGGATAGATCTCTTTGTGGCACCCCTAGGATTATATGATGTAATTAATGGAATGAGTTGGTTAAAAAATCATCAAGCTAATGTAGATTGATATAACAAAGTTGTTGAATGTTTGGATGATGGGGGGAAAAGGGTCAAAATCCAAGGAAAGTTTAATCCCATTAATATAGAAACCATATCAGCCATGCAATTAAAGAAGGAAAGAAGAAGAGGAGGCCTAATCTATATGGTTGAAATTGACGAAGGAAAAGAGGAAAATACCCCAACCTTTGAAAATACCCCTTTCTTAAAAGAATTCAAGGATGTATTTCCAAAAGAATTACCCGGCTTACCCCCTAAAAAGAAGTTTGACTTTTCTATCGACGTACTACCAGGAGCTGAACTAGTATCAAGGGCACCTTACCGAATGAACTCAACTAAATTATAAGAGCTCAAAATGCAATTAGAGGAACTCTTAGCTAAGGGATTAATAAGGCCAAGTGTATCACCATGGGGAGTGCCAGTCTTATTCGTTAAGAAGAAGGATGGAACCTTAAGACTATGCATCGACTATAGGATGTTGAACGAGGTCACAATAAAGAATAGGTATCCCTTACCTCGAATAGAGGATCTTTTTGACCAAATGAAAGGAGCAGCAGTTTTCTCAAAGATAGACCTCCGATCAGGATATCATCAACTCAGAATTAAGGAGGAGGACATTCCGAAGACAACCTTCAAGACTAGATATGGACATTATGAATTCACAATAGTTCCTTTTGGTGTAACCAATGCCCCAGCTGCATTTATGAACCTAATGAAGAGTGTACTCCATGACTACTTGGACAAATTTGTTTTGGTATTTCTGGATGACATCTTGATTTACTCTAGGAATGAGGAGGAACATTTAGTACACCTACAAATTATTTTGCAAAGGTTGAGGGAGCATAAGTTATATGGGAAACTTTCAAAATGTGCCTTCTTCAAGGAAAAGATTCACTACCTTGGGCATATAATATCAAAGGAAGGAATAGAAGTTGATCCAGATAAGATGAAGGCAATAGTAGAATGGCCGATCCCTAAAAATGTTTCAGAGGTAAGAAGCTTTATGGGGCTAGCAGGGTACTATAGGAGGTTTGTGGAAGGATTATCTAAGATAGCAAACCCCATCACCTCATTATAGAGTAAGGATAAAAGGTTTGTGTGGACAAAAAAAAGTGATAAGGCATTCCAAATTTTGAAGGGGAAACTTACTTCAGCACCCATTCTAAAGGTACCAGATCCGAATGGACACTTCACACTCGTAACTGATGCTTCTATCGAAGGTTTAGGAGGAGTAATTGTCTAGGATGAAGGGGTAGTAGCTTACGAATCCAGGAAGCTAAAGACTCATGCAGTTAATTATGCACCCCATGACTTAGAGTTAGTAGCGATTGTGCATGCCCTACAAAAATGGAGACACTTCTTACTAGGGAAGCCCTTTGAGTTAAAATCAGATAACCAAGGACTAAAGTACATCTTTACCCAACCGCACTTAAATGATAGACAAAGAAGGTGGTTAGAGTTTCTAAGTGAATATGATTTTGAAATTGAATAGATTAAGGGGAAGGAAAATAGGGTGGCAGATGCTTTAAGTAGGAGGAGACACTTGACTATAGCAACATTCAAAACTTCTTTCAAAATGCAAGTAATGGATGAGCAGGAACATGACCCATGGTATGAACACGTCAAATTGACTTTAGAGTACGATCCAACCGATCCTAAGGTTGAAGGGTATACATTAGATGAAGATGGGTTGCTCAGATATAATAATAGAATCTATATTCCTAATTTAGGAGACTTAAGGGAAGTAGTCTTGTCGGAGGCTCATAGTGCCCCTTACTCAGGGCACCCAGGAGTTAACAAACTTTACGCAGATCTAAAGAAGTTATACTTTTGGCAAGGGATGAAGAATGACATAGTCAAGTATGTGGCTAAATGTTTGGAGTGTCAGAGAGTAAAGGTAGAACATAGACATCCAGCTGGATTATTATAGTTACATGATGTACCTCAACACAAGTGGCAAGTTATTAGCATGGATTTTGTGCAAGGGTTGCCCATGTCACCTTCTAGGCATGATACAATAATGACGGTAATTGACAAACTCACTAAGGTGGCACACTTTATATCGGGGAATCTGACGGACGATGTACCTGCCTTGGCTAGGTGCTTTGTTAAGGAAATATTTAGGTTGCATGGAATCCCAGAGAAAATCATATCAGATAGAGATGCTATATTCACTTCAAGGTTTTGGACAACTCTTCAAACAACTCTGCGAACTCAACTAAATTTTAGCACTGCATACCATCCTGAAACCGACGGTCAAACATAAAGGACAAATCAGATTTTGGAAGACCTACTTTGCATGTATTGCATGGACCAACAAAAGAAATGGGAAGACTACCTACCTTTGCTAGAGTTTGCTTACAATAATACATATCAAACATCTTTGGGAATGACACCTTTCAAAGCATTGTATGGTAGACCATGTCGAACACCTTTGAGTTGGGATAGCCTTGAAGATAGAGTAATTGTTGGACCAGATATGTTGAAGGAAATGGAAAGGAAAAATAAGGAAATTAGGCAAAGATTGAAGGAAGCCTCAGATAGGCAGAAAAGTTATGCAGACAAGAACAAGACACCAAGGGAGTTTGAGGTGGGAGAGAAAGTCTTCCTAAGGGTTAGGCCACACAAGAGTTCCATAAGGTTTGGGAAGAAGACTAAGCTTGCACCTCATTATGTTGGACCTTTTGAAATATTGGAAAGGATTAATCCAGTTGCATAGCGGTTGGCCTTACCTCCCCAGTTGAGCCGAATCCATGATGTCTTCCATGTATCTCTTCTTAAAAAGTACGTACCTGATGAGAAACATATTTTGAATTGGGATGCTTTACAGGTCTAGGAAATGCGAGGAATAATGATAGAGCCATTCAGAATCTTGGAGAGGCGCCAGTGCCAATTGTGCAATAGAGAGGTTGATCAATGCAAAGTACAATGGAATCAGTATGATGAAAAGAATGCCATGTGGGAAGATACTAGGGAAATGCAACAGTTATTTCCTTTTTTGTTTTAAACTAATCATGAACTATAGACTCTTTTGGATACATTCAATAAGTGCATCAGGACGATGCACAAATTAAGGGGGGGAGGATGTCACAACCCTCCTTTATCACTTTTTGATTTGATACAATTCTATTATATTTTTGGTTGAGCTATTGAAAATGATTGAATAAATATTATAAAAGAATGAATAATGGACCCCCACACACACTTGGAGAATATAATTCAAAAGGCATTATTTATTTTTATTTTTATTTTCCCATTCCCAATTATGGCACATGTTGTAGGAGGAATTAGAAGCTTCTAGAGGAATCTTCAATACCTTGCATGTAACTCCCCCACTAGGATTGTAATCAATTTTGCATGAGTCCAATATTGGAAAAGAATCTCATTCTTAATTAATTTCTCTAGATAGTGGAATTAAGGGACTTTTCCTATATATTGTATGCAAGTTTTCATAAGAGGGAGTTGATTATGTTTTGAAGAAAATTTCCCAATTTCCTTGTTGTTAGTAGTAGGATCTTCTTTGGTAGTCACATTTTCATTGTAGGATTGTTAAGTTGTTCTTGAAGATTTCTCTCAAGTTGCAAGGAAGGATCTAAGAAGATAGCTAGAAGATTGGAGAGGATTCAACATCGAGCTTCGATAAGTCAGGTTCTCTTCTTTTATGAGAAATTTGTATTATCAAAAAAAAAAATAGCTTCTAGATCTTTCTTTACAAAAAAAAATTCGATTGTAATTTTTTTATTTTATTTAGGGATAAATATTGATAAAGGTACTTTCCATATAATGCATGTAAAAGACATCTTTATTATTTGTTTAATTTTCTTTAGAAAAAAAAAAATATCAGATCTTGCTTTTGCTTTTCAAAAAAAAAAAGAGATTTTCTAGATCTATGCAAAAATCATATTTCCTTATTTAATTACTTTTTCTGATTAAATTCTTCTTTGTGTGATTAAATGATAATCACTTGTGTATGAATCTTGTTCCTTATTATTCTCCTCTTAAATTCATTTCTCTGGCTCTTGGAATGGAAATTTGAATGTAAATCCTCTTTCTTTAATTAAATCTTACTTCCCTGTGAATAATCTTACCTCTGTGTGAATATAAGTTTGATCATCTGTATATGAAGTTATTTAAATATTTTTCCTGTGAGTAAAAAAGAAAACTCATTTCTCTCTGAATGTAGATTTGATCATTTGTGTGTAAATTTTAATCCCTTAATTAGTTCATTCTCCTCTAAGAGCAGTCTTACTTCTTTGTGAACAGAAAACGTCTGGAAATGAAGTATAAACTTCACTGTATTCATTATTCCCTGTGGAAATAAAGTATAAATCTCTCTTTGTGACAAAAAATGTGTACAATTAGGTGTTTATTATAAATAAATTCTGCCTGAGAAAACTCTATTTACCTCAATTCCAACTATATTGAGAAGATTTCATCTTTATCTCAATAGCCTTAAAAAAAAAAGGGATCTTTCTCTATGTATCCATGAACAATTTATAACCCTTGAGATTGAAGTTATATCATAAATTTCCCTGATTAAATTAACTCATTTTTATCTATATTATTATTATTCTCATGGAAAAAGTTAATTAAAATTTATAAATTACCATAAATTATATATTTTTATAAATAATTAAATTTGCATTCGATAATCTTCGGTGTTATTTACATTCGAAGCAATTTATTGTCGGGCAGCGTGCAGGGGAGGCGGTATTAAGGCAACCGCCAGGAGTGGTACCCCCCACTACCCTATGGTCACTATTACGACAGTGGCTGCAGAGTAGTGGAGGGGACCACGACGGTCTCCTCATCACTACAGGCATGTACCCGCAAGTCCGTAGTGATGATGGGACCCGTGGTCCCCCGACTCCCTATTATCTTTAAACAGTGTCTCGTACTTTTTTTTTAGTTATTTAGATTTTTTTATATATTAAATTGCAAACTAAAAATTGTTAACAATTGCCTTAGTTAAATTTTAAGTTAGTAAATTAAATTTGGGAAAATCTATAAATAATTAGGATATTGTGTAATGAATTTGTAATTTTAAATTAATGTATATAATTGGAATCTCTTAATCCATTTGAGATTTGTTGGGTTACTTGGTCGGAAATTTTAGGTTCATTTAAAACAATTAAGTCATATTATTATGATTTGATCCAAAATTGCCAAAAGTCTAAACTAACTGTTCATTTGAACTAGTAACTCTATAATTAATTATTCTCGTGATAGAAGTAAACATTTCGTAATTTTGCATGTAAATGACGCTATTTTTGCATCATACGAATTACTTATATATTAATTTGTAATCATTGATGAGTAAGTTACATTCCATCATCTTCAATCAAGTTACACGTTTTAATATGTGAGTTCATAATTGTCATTATCATGTAATTATATATTAAATAGTTTAGTTGTAGAAAATGGTATTTTTATCAAATGGTACTTAAATGCCATTGAAGTAGTTGTTCCAATTAATTAAACTTTGCAATGTCTAATTATGTACATTCATTTTGTAATACCCCTGCCCTAATCAATCTCTAATCTCAGTTTAATCTTGTTCAGTTTATCTTAATATTATGATTATAGTCAGATGCTTGATTTAATGCATAGCTGTTGATGTGGTTTTCACACTAGTTGTATGCAAGTTGTTTAGTGTACCTATTTCGTGGTATTAATATCGAGCAAACGCTTTCATTAAGTTTATATATGTATGCATGTATGACTCTTGGTTGCAGGAAATTTCAGGTACAACGCCGCATGAGTGCGAGGTTCGTCTTCACCTGGATTTACAGGTTTGAGTGTACCTCTTTAATCCTTAGAGTTGGATTAGGTGGTCGTAAGACCCTAGTTGACCTTCGTCGTGCTCAAGTGAGCATCGTCAGTCGTCGTCGGTATCCCTTTTTGTTTGGGTTTGCGAGTCATCTGTTTGGTTAACCTTCTCGGTTTGCGTGCTTGGTGTGTTTGGTTAAATGGATTAATTAGTCCTTAGTAATTATTTTGATTAAATATGTATTCGTGCATTAGAGATTAATGGACTTGATTAACCGGGTTTTCGTTATGCGATTTTTTTATCGATATTGGATTGCTCGTTTTAATTTGGGAGTAAGTTCAATTAAATAGCTGATTTTGAATATTAAATGCATTTTGTGTATGCTGTCGAAAAAGAAAGTTCTGTATTTAATTGCCATAGATTAAATTGTATTCTGTTGGCTTTTGAAATTAGAAAGGGTAAATTGAATTAAATGAGAAAATCGATTTTGAATTGAAAAGCAATTTATTTTGTTGATATAGTTGGAAAAAGAATTATTTTTGAGAAATAATTTTAAATAAAAATTTTAATTCCCAAAAATAGAATTTTTTGGTCAACTCTTCCATATAACCTAATTTTTGGAAAAATTTTGGAGGATGGACATTTTTGGAAAGTTTTTGGTTGGAGAATATTTTTGGATGAAATTTGGGGATTTTGGAAGAAATTTGCTTGGAGCTTGGAGGATGGGGCTCTCCTCTGATCTTGCCAGGATTGCTAGATCAGGTAGGCCTCTGGTTATTCTTGGTTTCTTGCATAAAGAAAATCATTTTGGTGTTTATGAAAATCTGGTTGAAGTTTAAAAAAAAATAGGGTTTAAATGAAAACTAAATTTGGGGTGTTGCTGTTCTTCAATCTATTTTGGGTGTTGAAACCCATTTGTGTTTGAAGCCCCTTTGTGTGTGGAAAGGATGAATGCCATCAAAAGAAATGTGATACCAACATAGTTCTTTTAAACCAGATTTAGATTAAATCGAAATTTACATTCACTGTTTGGTTTGGCGTTTTTTTATCAATTTTCGAACAGTGGAAATTTTATTAAAATAATGGGAGGTCTGTAAAACTCGGGGTTTGAGGTTGGAGGGCGGGGAGCGGAGCTCCACCCGCCTCCTCCTCCCCTCCCCCGCTCGTTTCCCCCATCCTTCCCCGCTCGCGATGCCCTTTTCCTGCACCTTGTGCCGCCCGCAGTGGCTGCGGCTCACTGCGATGGCCGCAGGGGCCGCGGCGGCCGCAAGGCGCCGCGGGACCTGCGGGCACCGTAGTGGCGCCGCCGCGTGGGAACCGCCTGTGGCTAGGGTTTGGGATGCCCAGCCGCACGTTGGGAGGTGAGCCGGCCCTCGCCGCCTCCTTAAAATGCTTGTCTTTTTATTACTTTTTATAAAAGAATGTTTTTTTTTTTTATGTATTTTTTTTATTGTTCAAAAAAAAATATAATATGTTAATATTATTTTAATGTTAAGTTTTAATTAGATTCTTAATTATGATTAAGGTGGCATAATCATGATAAATGATAATTTGATATTGATTAATTTTATAATGGAGTTTATAGGTTAATTATTATTCAATTTCATTTCATGACTTATGCACTCTTTCTAATTAAGTTCTAAAACTGTTAATTTCGCAATTGAATATTATTGATTATATTCTGATTGATCTTGGATTAATAAATTTATATCTTACCTTCTAGCTGATTAGAGCATTTGGCTAATTGAGGTAGTATTGTTTAAAAATAAAATAGAATATTATGTTCTTGAAAAATTATTGAAATATGATATAATTACCAAGTGATGAGGTTAAATATTATCCAAGAACATATCATTTGAGTAATTGAGAAGTAAGTGTAATATTTTTATCGTTGGATAATTGAATTTAATCGATGTGATTTTGGAAAATTTAAATTAGTTAGTTAATGGTTGTTTAAAAAAAAAAAAAAATTCTCGTGAAATTGGTTAAAGAACTCTTTATGGTTTAATATGTCTGTTCGATGCTATGAACATCAGTGAGTTAGAAAACCAAGAACAACCTCTACCTAGATGAGGTAGATAACTGCTTTAATATAGACCTTGTGGAAAATCTTGATCGACATTTAATGTCTAGATTAATTTGGAGAAAGATTGTTTCTATTGAATGTTACCTATGCGAGTTTAATTTCTGTATTCGCTTTTGATTATGAAATGGCAAGTCGTGCTTTGTTTGGTAGAACCCTGTCGTATGGCATGATTTGGGGTACCTGTTTCAGTCCTCGGTTCCGAGTTGACTGTTGTTTTGTGGTAGTGTCGTATTTGGTCATACCCTTTGTGTGGGTCTCGAATGTTGAATTGTGGTTGACCATTGTTGGTCGGGTCTCTAGTTAGAGTACCGTCAGTAAGTGTTCATCTTTGAGTCGTGTTTGACCAGATGGTTGTTTCTCCCTTCTTGAACTCCGTTTATCTGACCATGTGTATTCCTTGGTTTTGAGTTCGTCTGAGTATAGTCTAGTGTCATATGGGAAAGTGGCTTTCGATTGGGGGCCGCGCCCAAAGTGGCTGCTGGGTAACCCGCCGAAAGTGAGTCTAATAAGTGATAACCTAATAGTAGATTAGAATGTAATCTCTAAGTAAGATAAATGTGCCTCACACATGGGATGAGTGCTAACATAGACTCGACATGCTGTGAGAAGGCCTGAAATGGCAAACCACCATCCTTGTCTTCACGAGAGGATGTGTGGGTCCACATGAGGCTTGGATGGGCCGGAATCTCGGATTAGGTTGCCAGGGTAACCCAGTGTATGGGGCCGGGACCTATGAAGACTTGCCATGGTAACCATACCAGGTTGTGTGATGACACTTGTCCCTACGTTCGCTAGTGTGTTGTCGTTTTGTCTTGTTAGGAGTACCTTTGTGGGTCGTCCTTTTGTCTCTGCCCTTGTGAGTATCGGTTTCATGTTAGACCTTGGGTGGTGATGACTCAGTTTTATGAATGCTCTTCTGGACCTTTGTATTAGCTTTGATTATGTTCAGCTGGATCCTGTTCTTTTCAGGGATCATTTATGTATTTATTGACCGGTGCGGTCGCTTGTATATTGTTTGTATTTCGCCTTGATGGCCGGATTGTAATGGTGTAATCTCTTGTATTCTTAACTTTATTATTTATCAGAGGGGTCTTGCAGTTGAGCAGACCCGGAGATGTAGCCCTTTAGGGGTGAACTCCGAGATCATTTGGTGTTATGTGATGTATTCTCTTATGTTTCCTTTAATCAGCTTTATCATGTATGATTAGCTTATGTTAGAATGGATAAGTGGATGAATGGAATTAACTTTAAATGCTTGTATGCAGTCCTCCTTGAATGCCATGTTGATCGAATGCTTAAGTGGTTTAGATGAGATTTATCGTAGATGCATTTATGTAATCGCCTTTTTAAATGCAATAAGTTGGTATATGAAAGAATGTAACTTAGAGTAATGGAATATATTCAGTTGTTGTTAAGGAAACTAAGTATGATTGAAAAGATCTCATATGTATATGATGAAATTCTAGTGGGTTAGAATATTAGATGTATGGCTTGTAATTTTAAATGAAAAGCTTGAATGAAGATTATGAATAGATCTTAATAGATGAATCTTTGCATGTGTTTTATTTTTCCATCTTCTGAAAGAAATTATCCTGATTAAGAATTATCTCGTTGTTAAGATAATCAGCTTATTGGATTAATTGTGTGAGTTAAGTGAATTGTGGAATCTAAGTAATCTCGTTGGGAAACTCTTTAGGTGTTAGTTGATGTCTTCCGCTTTGTAATCTAAATCTTTGATATCTTGTTGTATCTTAATGTGGTGTAACTTAAAAATAAAAATAAAAATTATTGCACTCTATTCTTGTGTTATGGCTTAATCCCTTCGGGGTTCCCTGGCGGGGCATTACATTTGGTATCAGAGCCAAGTTGCAAACATTGGGATCTCTGGTGTGACGTGTGCCCTCTATTGGTGTGAGGTGTATCGACCTTATGTGTATGCTTGTCCTCCTTTTGCATGTGAGTGATTGAGCAGACCTTAACTTGTGTGTAACGTGTGTGTTCACACCTTGTTTTTGCCTTCTTGATGTTGGTGTTTGAGTGTTTATATGTGCATTGTGTGCTTATTGATTTCTTGGTCTACGATTACTCTTATTCTGAAAGAGAGTCGTATGTACCTTCCTTTATTGAGTGTTGTACTCTTTAGACTAATCCATTTGGGTTGGTCCGTGCTTGTCTTGAATCTGAAAGTGCGAATTGTGTTTGTTTAAGATTATGATCTAGATTAGTGTGGTCCACTGAAGGACTAGTATGGCAAATATTGAATGCTTATTATGTAGAAAATTAAATGATCATCACCATTCCTCTCTCTCTCTCTTTCTGGAAATTAAAATGATTAGGATATGAGTAATTATCTTTGATTCGAGTTTTCTTGTTTGCAAGAGAGAAAAGGGTGTGACTTCTTGAACCCTTGTGTGAGCCTTATGATGTTTATGTTTTTAGATTATTAAAGGGGCTATGGGTTTTAAAATTTATTTTGGGTGAATGGGAGAAGACTGTATGTGTACGTTTAAAGAATTCTCCAGGTGTATGTTGTAGGAGTAGCATGATTAAATTCTATCTTAGTAAGGTGCATTAATATGCGAATAGTTGAATTATGTGAAACTGCTTGGTTTGTAGAAGTGTTAAAAAGGAGCATGTTATTGTAGCTTCGAGAGAGTATTAATATGTTTTCTGAAAGATTGTTTTATGTGTTTCATTAAACTAGTTTGATTGAAGATTTATTTTAGCAAATGCTCCATTGAACTCGCTTTGGGTATATGTAATTACCTTAATGTGTTTAGAAAGTGCGAATGAAAAGCTTGTTTGATGTGCATGCACTAATATGTTTTATTTGGGTAATAGCTCTTTGCTTATCTTTGATCGTAATGTGACCTTCTCTAATAGGTTGCAAATTATGACATGTGTCTATATTGTATTATTATAAGAGAGTGTTCTCAAGAGGTCTTGCATTATCGAAAAGATTGCCTGTCTTGATCTCTGTTTTGTCTAGAAAACTAGAACCTCCTGTTGCAACCATAATTATTGGGAGTGTTTTGTTAGGCTGATTGTCATCCTTCTAAATGGTAGCGAAATGAAAACCGTGTAATTAAATGATAGGCTTATAGTGACAAATTTTGTATTTTAGCGTGATCTTGATTGATCTTGTGTCTTTGTCGGAAATAGTTTGGTTATCAAACTCTCTTTCCCTCCTCCTTGCCTAATCCTAAGATTTTTAGAAATGATATTAAAGAATGCATTGATTTAAATAGAATGTTTATAAAACATGTGAAATTGTACTATTGCATTTTGGCTTCATATTGATAGATGAAAGTCCTCTTTGGAAAAGAAGTTGCATAGTTAGTAATTTGGTTTTGAATGCTTGGTGAAATTTGATAAAGATATAGGAATGATGTTATTTCCTTATATAATTGTGAATTGTTAATAATTTCAGTATTTGGATCTAGAGTAAACTTGACTCAGTTATTTATGTAGAAAGCATAATTAAAATATTCCTTGAATAGATGTTAGCGTACTGAAAAGTACTCCCCGTAAATGTGACTAAACCAGTACTGGTGTATTTGTGTGTATAGTAAGAAACCAGTGCTTATTATATGTGCCCATGGATTGGTGAAGTAATCAACCATGGAGGATATGTTGCTTATGAGTATGGGAAACCATACTGTTTATGTGTTGTTGCTTAATTGTTTCCCTACTGAGTACCAAACCTTGGGTTGTGGGTAACTTAGTATGTTATGGGGTAGTATTTGAAGTAACCATTCCTTGAATAGTATGGATTGGCGTACGAGTAATGTCGGCACGAAGCGACTTTAGCTTCTCTACTTCGAGGAATGATATAGTTGTACTATTAAACTGTATCAAAGGTGTACTCAATACTTTCCCTTTTTGATGAATCTAGTTATAGGTTTATATGTGATAGCCTATTCCTCTCCTTTATTTGAGCATATGGATGGTGATTCTTGTGTGTAGTGATGGTGTAAATTGGAGGATCCTTTGCCTTGTCTTCATGAAAGGTAGGTTTATTCGCATGTGCTGCCAGTTAGTATGTGTTGGTGGGCATGTGGGTGGACCCTAGTCATGTATACCTCTGACTTACGGCGAGTATCCTTCTAGATACGTCGCTATGCGGGATGTGACCTACGCGTGCTTTTTCTGTGAGGTGCACTACCATGCGGGATACGTCCATTGTGTGTTTTCTCCACTTGGGGTATTGCCATGCCACGTGACGACGTGATGCGGGGTGATGTCGAGGTGCACACCGCCATGCCATGTGGGTAGTGGGACTATGTCACACCACATGATGAGCTACTGCAATAGCTAGTTAGTTGTTCCTTCCTTCCTCGTTGGTGGCTAGATGTTAGTCACACAATGATGTTATGTGCAGTTGTGATATTCTTATTATTTCTTTGGGGATCAGCAATTTATTTTACTTTGATTTTGAAGGTTTAGCCACGATCTTGTGATCTTTTGCACTTTTGATTTGGTGTTGAAATTCCGGATTATTTTCTTGCCTTACTGTTGGAATTGATGATTTATTATCTTTATTCATCTGTACTTTGGTGGCTAAACTGGTTTATCCTTATTGTTTTCGGATGCTGGTCTTGTGTCGAAATGTGAAATTCCTCTCCAAGGACGTATGATATGGAATTGGTAGAGTGTGTGCGAGGAAGTTGATGTAGGGAACCTTGAGGATGGGGGTATGTGAGGCTGTGTTGCAGCTAGTAACCACTACCTACCTATGTGTGGTGACTATCTCTTGGAGGCTAACCACCTTGCTCAACAAGGGATATTCACAAAGGTCTTGCATGGAAGGTAGCACCGTTATGGTGTGCCTAGCACCATCGAGCCTTTGAGTGAGATATTGGATATTTATGATCATATTGTTGTTCTGAGATCAGGCATAGAGATGCTGATCATGCATGTTATCTTTGACCGAGCATTAGACATGCTCACATGTGGCCTTTTCTGCTATGCATTCCAGTATGTGGATGGTTATTATTTGTATCATGGAGTAAATTGTGTTAAACTTGTCACTATGTTATGGGACATAGTCATTAGAAAGGTTTTCTTATGCCTGGCAAGTGTAATCAATTGAGTTATTTATGTTGCTCTTATTTGGTTGTAGAAATTGATATTTTGAGCTAGTTCTATATTGTAAAGTTTATGAAAAAGATGGATTGGTAAAGGAAATTGATCTTGATGGCATGTTTTCTGGTCATGTTTGATAGATGATTATAGTAATTGTTGGTTACCTCCTTGTAATGCTTTAATTTGGTGTAATGAAAGGAAGAAAGTTCTTGTATCTCTCCTATGATTATTGATAATTTCTAGAATGTTATAAGGAATGTATGGTTTTAGATGTACCTTGCCAATGGATAATGGCGTTTGTAAAGGATTTTTGCAATAATATTTCATTTATTTATGGAAAGATTTCTATGTGCAATTTGATCTTTGTTGAATGAGTTTCAGGGCTGATGCGTACGATATGTTCTCCATCTAGCCTTACGACTTCCAGGAGTAAGTCAGAACCTAGGGGGGGAGAATGTAATACCCCTGCCCTAATCAATCTCTAATCTCAGTTTAATCTTGTTCAGTTTATCTTAATATTATGATTATAGTCAGATGTTTGATTTAACGCATAGCTGTTGATGTGGTTTTCACACTAGTTGTATGCAAGTTGTTTAGTGTACCTATTTCGTGGTATTAATATCGAGCAAACGCTTTCATTAAGTTTATATATGTATGCATGTATGACTCTTGGTTGCAGGAAATTTCAGGTACAACGCCGCATGAGTGCGAGGTTCGTCTTCACCTGGATTTGCAGGTTTGAGTGTACCTCTTTAATCCTTAGAGTTGGATTAGGTGGTCATAAGACCCTAGTTGACCTTCGTCGTGCTCAAGTGAGCATCGTCAGTCGTCGTCGGTATCCCTTTTTGTTTGGGTTTGCGAGTCGTCTATTTCGTTGACCTTCTCGGTTTGCGTGCTTGGTTTGTTTGGTTAAATGGATTAATTAGTCCTTAGTAATTATTTTGATTAAATATGTATTCGTGCATTAGAGATTAATGGACTTGATTAACCGGGTTTTCGTTATGCGATTTTTTTTATCGATATTGGATTGCTCGTTTTAATTTGGGAGTAAGTTCAATTAAATAGCTGATTTTGAATATTAAATGCATTTTGTATATGCTGTCAAAAAAGAAAGTTCTGTATTTAATTGCCATAGATTAAATTGTATTCTATTGGCTTTTGAAATTAGAAAGGGTAAATTGAATTAAATGAGAAAATCGATTTTGAATTGAAAAGCAATTTATTTTGTTGATATAGTTGGAAAAAGAATTATTTTTGAGAAATAATTTTAAATAAAAATTTTAATTCCCAAAAATAGAATTTTTTGGTCAACTCTTCCATATAACCTAAGTTTTGGAAAATTTTTGGAGGATGGACATTTTTGGAAAGTTTTTGGTTGGAGAATATTTTTGGATGAAATTTGGGGATTTTGGAAGAAATTTGCTTGGAGCTTACAGGATGGGGCTCTCCTCTGATCTTGCCAGGATTGCTAGATCAGGTAGGCCTCTGGTTATTCTTGGTTTCTTGCATAAAGAAAATCGTTTTGGTGTTTATGAAAATCTGGTTGAAGTTTAAAAAAAAATAGGGTTTAAATGAAAACTAAATTTGGGGTGTTGCTGTTCTTCAATCTATTTTGGGTGTTGAAACCCATTTGTGTTTGAAACCCCTTTGTGTGTGGAAAGGATGAATGCCATCAAAAGAAATGTGATACCAACATAGTTCTTTTAAACCAGATTTAGATTAAATCAAAATTTACATTCATTGTTTGGTTTGGCGTTTTTTTATCAATTTTCGAACAGTGGAAATTTTATTAAAATAATGGGAGGTCTGTAAAACTCGGGGTTTGAGGTTGGAGGGCAGGGAGCAGAGCTCCACCCGCCTCCTCCTCCCCTCCCCCGCTCGTTTCCCCCATCCTTCCCCGCTCACGATGCCCTTTTCCCGCACCTTGTGCCGCCCGCAGTGGCTGCGGCTCACTGCGATGGCCACAGGGGCCGTGGTGGCCGCAAGGCGCTGCGGGACCTGCGGGCACCGTAGTGGCGCCGCCGCGTGGGAACCGCCTGTGGCTAGGGTTTGGGACGCCCAGCCGCACGTTGGGAGGTGAGCCGGCCCTCACCGCCTCCTTAAAATGCTTGTCTTTTTATTACTTTTTATAAAAGAATGTTTTTTTTTTATGTATTTTTTTTATTGTTCAAAAAAAAAATATAATATGTTAATATTATTTTAATGTTAAGTTTTAATTAGATTCTTAATTATGATTAAGGTGGCATAATCATGATAAATGATAATTTGATATTGATTAATTTTATAATGGAGTTTATAGGTTAATTATTATTCAATTTCATTTCATGACTTATGCACTCTTTCTAATTAAGTTCTAAAACTGTTAATTTCGCAATTGAATATTATTGATTATATTCTGATTGATCTTGGATTAATAAATTTATATCTTACCTTCTAGCTGATTAGAGCATTTGGCTAATTGAGGTAGTATTGTTTAAAAATAAAATAGAATATTATGTTCTTGAAAAATTATTGAAATATGATATAATTACCAAGTGATGAGGTTAAATATTACCCAAGAACATATCATTTGAGTAATTGAGAAGTAAGTGTAATATTTTTATCGTTGGATAATTGAATTTAATCGATGTGATTTTGGAAAATTTAAATTAGTTAGTTAATGGTTGTTTAAAAAAAAAAAAAAATTCTTGTGAAATTGGTTAAAGAACTCTTTATGGTTTAATATGTCTGTTCGATGCTATGAACATCAGTGAGTTAGAAAACCAAGAACAACCTATACCTAGATGAGGTAGATAACTGCTTTAATATAGACCTTGTGGAAAATCTTGATCGACATTTAATATCTAGATTAATTTGGAGAAAGATTGTTTCGGTTGAATGTTACCTATGCGAGTTTAATTTCTGTATTCGCTTTTGATTATGAAATGGCAAGTCGTGCTTTGTTTGGTAGAACCCTGTCGTATGGCATGATTTGGGGTACCTGTTTCAGTCCTCGGTTCCGAGTTGACTGTTGTTTTGTGGTAGTGTCGTATTTGGTCATACCCTTTGTGTGGGTCTCGAATGTTGAATTGTGGTTGACCATTGTTGGTCGGGTCTCTAGTTAGAGTACCGTCAGTAAGTGTTCATCTTTGAGTCGTGTTTGACCAGATGGTTGTTTCTCCCTTCTTGAACTCCGTTTATCTGACCATGTGTATTCCTTGGTTTTGAGTTCGTCTGAGTATAGTCTAGTGTCGTATGGGAAAGTGGCTTTCGATTGGGGGCCGCGCCCAAAGTGGCTGCTGGGTAACCCCCCGAAAGTGAGTCTAATAAGTGATAACCTAACAGTAGATTAGAATGTAATCTCTAAGTAAGATAAATGTGCCTCACACATGGGATGAGTGCTAACATAGACTCAACATGCTGTGAGAAGGCCTGAAATGGCAAACCACCATCCTTGTCTTCACGAGAGGATGTGTGGGTCCACATGAGGCTTGGATGGGCCGGAAGCTCGGATTAGGTTGCCAGGGTAACCCAGTGTATGGGGCCGGGACCTATGAAGACTTGCCATGGTAACCATACCAGGTTGTGTGATGACACTTGTCCCTACGTTCGCTAGTGTGTTGTCATTTTGTCCTGTTAGGAGTACCTTTGTGGGTCGTCCTTTTGTCTTTGCCCTTGTGAGTATCGGTTTCATGTTAGACCTTGGGTGGTGATGACTCAGTTTTATGAATGCTCTTCTGGACCTTTGTATTAGCTTTGATTATGTTCAGCTGGATCCTGTTCTTTTCAGGGATCGTTTATGTATTTATTGACCGGTGCGGTCGCTTGTATATTGTTTGTATTTCGCCTTGATGGCCGGATTGTAATGGTGTAACCTCTTGTATTCTTAACTTTATTATTTATCAGAGGGGTCTTGCAGTTGAGCAGACCCGGAGATGTAGCCCTTTAGGGGTGAACTCCGAGATCATTTGGTGTTATGTGATGTATTCTCTTATGTTTCCTTTAATCAGCTTTATCATGTATGATTAGCTTATGTTAGAATGGATAAGTGAATGAATGGAATTAACTTTAAATGCTTGTATGCAGTCCTCCTTGAATGCCATGTTGATCGAATGCTTAAGTGGTTTAGATGAGATTTATCGTAGATGCATTTATGTAATCGCCTTTTTAAATGCAATAAGTTGGTATATGAAAGAATGTAACTTAGAGTAATGGAATATATTCAGTTGTTGTTAAGGAAACTAAGTATGATTGAAAAGATCTCATATGTATATGATGAAATTCTAGTGGGTTAGAATATTAGATGTATGGCTTGTAATTTTAAATGAAAAGCTTGAATGAAGATTATGAATAGATCTTAATAGATGAATCTTTGCATGTGTTTTATTTTTCCATCTTCTGAAAGAAATTATCCTGATTAAGAATTATCTCGTTGTTAAGATAATCAGCTTATTGGATTAATTGTGTGAGTTAAGTGAATTGTGGAATCTAAGTAATCTCATTGGGAAACTCTATAGGTGTTAGTTGATGTCTTCCGCTTTGTAATCTAAATCTTTGATATCTTGTTGTATCTTAATGTGGTGTAACTTAAAAAAAAAATAAAAAATTATTGCACTCTATTCTTGTGTTATGGCTTAATCCCTTCGGGGTTCCCTGGCGGGGCATTACACATTTAATGATTGTTTTCAAGCATGATGATTTTTTTCATAGCTTCTTAGTTAGAAAACTAAATGAAGTCAGAAAACCAAAACCTAGCAACGTTCGGTATATACAGTGCCTCTGAGTCACGCTTATGGGTAATGTCGTCGTGTTGAACTACTGCACTTAACGCCTAATAAAGCTGCATCAACGAAGTCTGTGGCATCATCCCTATAAATCATCAGGGAGTAATAAGGGACACTTGGAAGTTAAAATCCAAGGGGTGGGTAATCCCCCTTGGATCGATAATCTAATAAGATAATCCTTAAATGATTTTTACATCCATTGAGTTAAACCATAGTAAACCCCCTTTAGGGTTGATTAAGTGAAATGCTTTTATGAAATTGATTTAATCTTGAAGAGTTGTTGATGATTAACAATTGGGTCAAGGGTTACGCTTATGATAAGTATTAGGATCTAGTTGTTTAGGCCACAAGCAATAGGCCACCTTGAGCCTTTGCTTAAGTGTTACCACCGTGGGTAGCAACCGTAGAGAAACTGTCTGAGACATTGACCCTAGAAAGGGTTGCGTACCCACTAATCAATTTACATCAAACCATAGAGTAGAAAATAGAACTACATACTTTACGCCTTGATCCTGTGCCGAAACAGGTATGTAGGCAGTCTTGGGATGGAGTTGTCCCTAGTACTCAAGTGTTCGTGGGTGGGGTCTAGGTTTGGTAAGAAGGAGGATTGAGTAGAATCCTAATTTGAAAGATAAGTATAATAAAAAGGAAAAAGTAATTCAATGCACACTCAGAAGGAATCTCGTATGGATTTGCTTGACTTCTCGAGGCTTTAAGCTGAATTTCGAGGCGGAATTCAAGCTTGTATTATGTTATTTTAATTTCTCCTAAGGACGGCGACCTCACTGCACTCCTATTAGAAGAGTGTAGCACTTAGTGAGTGACTCAGGATCCTAATGGTCCCGATGAGTCTAAGTCTCTGGCCAGAGCACCTCCTATCCCAATTGGATAGATGCCTACCTCGTATGGGTAGATGCCTATCCTGTATTGGATAGATGAAACCTTCTGCTCCGTAGGGACAGATGCCTAACCCGTATGGTTAGATGCTCATCCTGGATGGATGAATGCCTAATCCTAATGGATGGATGCCCAAAGTATGTGATTGAATCAAACACAAATGATCAAAGTAAACCAAAAAAAAAAAGTGGTCAAATTTTGTTGGGTTAAGTAAAGTGGGTTATTACACATATCATGACTATAATGTTATAATTCTTTGTTTTCTCTCCATTGATGTTGTGTATTCCTCTCCCAAGGTTTCTCCCCATATTTTTGCCTACAACACTGATGTGAGTCAAACTATTTCATCTACTCTACAATCACCCACAACTCATGGCTTCTTTAAAATGTGTATGTTCTTTATTTCTCACTACCAACTATTATTATGCTCAAGTTTTATCTCGCTATCATACCATTCCTTGATTATATATTTCAATTTAGATAATTGGATTTTGTTTTGTAGGGATTTGTGATCAACCGAAAAAACAAAAAATCATGAATGATTTACACATAATTAAGGAGATTGGATTGACTGTAAGTAAAATAAAATGGTTGTTTAGTTAGAGATGCATGAATTTTTTGCATGCCCTTCTATGGCTCTCCATGCAAGGGATTCAATTGATAGTTTTTATTTTCTCTTGAGATCTAATGACATTATTAGGTAGCAAATTGCTACACAATATATGCTATTTTTGGGGTTTGATGGGGGGTCTTTTTCTTTCCTTTTCTATGTAATTTAAAAAATATATGTATTTTTTTTTTTTGGTTTGACCTTGCACATCAAGGTTGAAAGATAATAATGCAGTATGGTTTAGAATCATGAATTAAATATATATAGTTATTTAAAAGAGTATGTTCTAAGGATATGTGTATTTAATCAGCTATTTTTAAATAAATGAATTATATTGTGTTATATTAAAGAATAAATTAACAAGTGAAAATAAATAATTTTAGAATATAGAAGTTTAGATGATAATAATTAATGTATATTTTTCAAAATGATAAAGTATCAAAATCTAGTTTTGATTGTGGTATTGAGGTGTTTTCTTGAAGAATGTGTTTAATGATTACAATCAATATTTTGTGATTAGATCTAAAATTAATAAGCTTCAATAAATGATTTTTTCTTTTGTTTTTTTGCTTAATGTTAAATTCACTTGGCTAAAATTAGTAAGCTTTAATATTATGGTTACTTTTTTCTATGACCCAAATTTGTATTAAGAAAATGAAGTTGCTTTTTGGAATCCACATATGTTAATGATGTAGTGTGATGAAATGGATTGCACTTAGATTGATCAAATGATTAGATTGATCAAATGATTAGATGCCTAAAATTGAATTAGGATTTGTCCTTTAAATATTTAACAACCTAATGTTTAAACCACACAATTAAAACTCAAGTTGGAAAATCATGGTTAGTAGAAAATGGGTCAATTTGTCCCATTTTGAATTTGAAGGTTCTGAATTAGATTCACGACATAGATCTAAACTAGCTTCATTTCCATGGGTTCAAATTTGACTCAAGTAAAAGAATGGGTTGGGATGTAGGAAGCTAGATTCAAAACATAGATTTATTATTTGCAACCTTTCACATAGAAACCTACCCCTTGTACATTGTTAATTGCATTTATGGGTGAAAGGTCAAGTTAACCAAAAAATAGATGTGCACTTTTCACCCTTTCATTTTGTCCACACTTTTACTTGCATGTAGATGCATGTCAAAAAAAAAACAAGTAGTCAACATGAAGTAAATAATGAGGATTAGTAAAAATAATGTGTACATAAATAGATAGATAAATGACATCACATGCATGCTTCTTATAATAGCAACCTAGAAAAATAAATTGATATTTTTTAGGCATGTGGTAGCCAAATGAATAAAACTAAAACTTGTTGTGTATGGTTAGAGTTGAAAACAATAAAAAATTATTGGAATGATTTTTATTTATTTAATTCTTCTGATATAGGAATATTAATATTAAGGTTATACTTAATTAAATAAATGCAAAATTATTATTTAACGGTTACAAATAAGGATAAAGGGGGAATCAGTTAATTTAAACAAATATTTATTTAATTAATAGTTGGAATTGGATAAAGTGTAATATGCCTTGGTGTGGATATACTTAGGTGCCTATGGTTTTACCCTCTTTGAGATGACATTGTGACTATATAGAAGCAATGGTGTTTTAAAGAAGAATATAACACAATATCTAGAAATGGATTAGACTAATAGTATGATGCATCATCCATTGGGAAGAAGAGAAGTGCAATGAAGAGGGAAGTTGGTAATTGCCCCATAATAGGACAAGTAGATTCAAAGAACACATGTGTGGTCTTGACATGGATTAAGGGATTAGGATAAATGGAGGAAAGGATGAAAGTATGAATGAATGAAGATAAGGGAACATAGATTAGAATGATGGAAAAGATCAGGGTGATAGTCATGCTATGTCGATCTGAGTAACCTTTATTTATTTTTGTACTTAACTTTAAAATGGTTTAGCAAAAGGGTATAAGGTAAGATTTCTAGTATGAATACCTTTGTATATGATCATGTTCTCTAATCTACAATTGATATGCATCAAAGATGATTAGGCATGGTCTCTTAAGAATAAGTGGGTTTCATCCTAGATTAATTTTTGGATGCAAAACCATGAAATTCAAATGCTCTCATGAATCAATATAGATGAAATATTCTATTAGTCCTCAAGGATTGACTATGAAACTATCAACCACTTGAATGATTGGTTGAGTATTTTCATTGTCCTTGTATGTGTAATTGATTCATAGTTTCCTTGGTCTACAACTATAGAAACCCCTAAATCAATGAGTTTCTTATGAGAGTATTTTGAAATGGACATCTATAATTGGACTTCTTAGATGAGAATAATTCAAGATAACTGATATTTAAAACATGAGATTTGCCAATATTCAATCAGATGCATGATTGACAGGTCATCCTCCTTTCCCTCTTAGGAAATATTTTCTCATAATTTTATTGAATATGAGCATGTCAATAAAGAGTGGAATTTTATCATATTCTGAGATCCCTTAGAATATTTTAGGTTGGTTCCTCCCTTTGAAGATCAAACCTTTCAACAAAAAGAGGAATAAACAATAGATATTTTCTAGATGCTTAAGTTGCAAGAGATGGAAATTGCTAATGATTGGGTTCAAGAGGAGAATTCATAAATTCCTCTAATATATTGATAATGGAAGGAGTTGATTGTTCTGCTATCCTTCCAAACTATAGTTACAACCACTCCCCAAATATGTTTGATGTCCTATCATTTCATTATCATTAACCAATTGAGTTGACTTATTTTTTAAAGTTTGGTGTAGGTTGTGAGGGCAATTGTTGAGCTTTAGGAGGTTATCATGATGGTAGTGGTTAATTATTAGATGGTGGTAGAAAATGATGGACTTGAAAAGCATTGAGAGGGGGGGTGAATCAGTGACTCCAAAACACATACTACTTTGAATACTAATCTATAGATGTTCTTAACCAAGCGGTTAAACAAAATACATGCTCTCCAAAATGAAATAACAACATCCAGAAAAGTAGAACATCCACCATAACACAAGTGTTTATACGTGGAAAACCTAAATAGGTAAAAACCACGGTGAGATGGAACTCACAAATTAACTATCTGCAGTAATAAAAAACTGACCAGTTAAGGCCTTACAAAGAGCTCTGCTAGGAGCAAATCTTGTTAGAGATTCCAAGCTTGATTAGAAGCTTATACCTTGTTAAGAGTACTACCCTATTAGGAGTAACCTCACTGGAGGATTTGAGAATCCAAACTAATAGATCACCTTGTTATAGGATTTGTACAATGAATCTTGTTAGAGCTTACTCGGTTAAGGGATTTGCACCCATTGTAATGATTAGAAAACAACAAGAATAGCTTGATATGTTTTGAGTAGCACAAGACTTGCTTGATCAGATCCTTCTAAGTATATTCAATTCTGCTCTGCATCTTAACATTTATCACTTCTTAACAAAATCTTTTTCATTCTTTTCACATAACAACTCTCTATCTTCTACTTGACTCAAAAGACGATTCACTACAATGTCTTAAATAAACATGCAATCCTTATGTCGGTCATAGGAACACAATTTCCTAGGTGCAGTGAATCTAGACATATAATCATAACTCATCACAAAAATGACCGCCAAACAAACGGTGCTGGTAACTCATCACAAAAATAGATATCGGTTAGAGAAGTTTAATACCGGTTGAAAATTGACTGTTGTTATGGAATCTTCACTAGATCTTCTTCTTCATCTTCATTCTGATTCTGATGTCGATCTGGTGTTACCTTAGGTTATCTCATAGGTACATACCGGTTGACACAAAGTACCGGTTTAGAGATAAACCTTAAACATACCGGTTAGAAGTGTAAACCAATTGAAGTTACACCGGTAGTCAGTGTTGTCACATATGTGTGTGAGAGTGTTTCATCAATGACAATAAGTGATGAATACATTACAATCATCATCAAGCCAACAATCTCCCCCTTTGGCATTGATGGCAACACTTAGAAAATTTTGAGTAATTTACAATACTGCTAAGTGTGCATACAACATATCTACATATATATGCTCAAGCTCCCTTTTGAATGTAAAATTATAGTACTCCCCCTTAGTGTATGCATAAATTCAAAATTTTCAAAAACAGACACACATACATACATATTATTATTACTCCCCCTTTTACTGCAATGCCAAAATGATAAAGCAAAATATATATATAGAGAAATCCTGTATCAAAAAGTTCAGTATATATGACTTTTGAAAACAAAGTCATGCATTAGGAATTCTCATGAAAATATTGTTGAAATTTTGTTTCATCTGAGATAGAGAATTCTGCCATGATTCCAGTATGTGATCCATATACTCTAATGTAGACAACAACTGAGAATAGAATTCCTCCATTAAATCAAGTGAGCACGTTTCCGGAGTAGCAAGAATAGCTTCAGTACGAGAGTAGGCTCTCTGAAGAATGTCAATCTATGAGGTGAGCTGATTCTTGAACTCTCTTAGAGATTGGAATCTCTTAGCTCTCTCATTATCATTCCTGATCAGTCTATCATGTAGTTCATCTATAGACCGGTTAAAGACATGAATAGAGTCCTAGAGTGGGACATATGCCTTACATAACCTTTCTATTTCTTGCTCAGTTTCAACTTGATTTTTAGAAATATCAAAATAAAAGAAAGTAACATTGGAGGTAGAGGCAAGATACTTTCCTCTAGATTCAATAGCTTTCTTCAACAAACTGCCAGTATGAGATAAAGCATTTTGCTATTCTCAATGTGCCTTGCTAACTTATCTTCATATGCCTTCTTATGGCTCTTTTCAACAGACATTTGAGCAACGTCTTCAAGTGTTTTGATTTGATCAGATGCCTCTGCAACTAACTGACCGAGTTTGTTGATAGGAGTGGGAAGATGTGCGACAGAGGTTTCCAGTAGTAATCCAGACAAGATGTCTACAACATTCTGAATTGTCTCTGCCTCAATTCTTTGTTCTTTCATCCTCTTTTTATGTGCACGATCTTCCATCATACACACAAACTTCATCATTTCAGAAGCACTCAGGGTATTCATATTAATAGGTCCTAAAATACTTAAAGAGTCTTCATCATCATCATCATCAAGTAGTTTTTGCTTTCCCTTTTCAGAGGATATACACTTAATGATGGCTCTTTCTGTATTTGCTTCCGTTTTATCTTCTGCCTTCTGTGTAACAGCTTCCTTAGTGGTCTCCTTTAGAGTGATCTCAATGGCCTATGGAGATTGGGGTTTCTCCAGTTGTTCATTTGCTGGTTGAGGTTTCTCTTGTCGTTTAGTTGCCGGTATACTGACTTCCTCTATTTGAGTAGCCGGTTGATCACCTGTTTTATTTTGTACTTCTATGATTGAAGGAAGATCCATATCAGGTGTAGTAATATCTTCTGATAGGTCTACCGAATCCTCAATGTCCTCATCAATATGAATAAATGAGTCATCCTTCTTCTTGGTTGAGAAGACTATATCAGCTGGGACAATTTCCTCTATGTCCAATTCTGGTAGAGAAACATCATCTGCGGATTCATCCTTATCAATAGATTAGAGGGTATCTACCCTTTGTTTGATTTGACAGGCTAGTTGATGAGTTTATGTCTCAATAAGTGCTCTTTTTCCATTAAGAACCTTCAATCTTCTAATTTTAAAATCAAAATATACTTTTTATTCCTTAGTCAAAGCACTAATTCCATCTAATGACAATGTGGGAAAATACTGTACAAATATTTCATCAATAATTTCCTTATCTAACTGAGTGGCTTCTTCCCATTTTTCTAACAAAGTATTATACAAGGATACTGAAATATATTTTCCTAATTCATGCGGATTTCTACTGTAATGACTCAACAAGTTTATTACCTGTTGGTGTATTTGCTTCTGCTCATCTATAGTAAAAGAATCATAATGTTCTTTAACATTTTCAACCCTGTTCCTTCCCAACATTTTCATTATTCTTTCAAACATGGTTTTAGGTTTGTAGGAGGCAATTTCTAGAGGTGTAATTACCTTTGGTACTACCTTTGCCTTTTTTGATGTTCTGCCAGTTGCTTTCGCCTTCTTAGGTTTTTCATCAGACTTTGTTCCCTCAAATTCTGGTTGCAAAATTAATTTTTTGTTTCTTCTCTTCTTTGTACACTTTCCTTTTTCTCAGGTATTTTGGGTCCTTGTTCCTTTTTGCTTAGGACACTTTGAGTCACCCTTGTAGTCTTCTTTTCAAGAGATTTTTCTTCACTTTTCTTTTGCTTTCCTTTAGCTTTAGCTATTGATTCAGTACTGGTTTCAGCAGGTGCAACTTGGATTGCAAGAATATCCAATTTTGCCTTCTTTTTGTCTACAGGTGATGCTAACTGAGTATTAGCATAGCCAACTAGTAAGTCATCATTGACTTTGTAGCTCATTTCTTCCATCTCTTCCTCTCTAGGTTCTCTTGCTTGCATTAAGCAAAAATCATTTGTAACCATGAAGATTATGTCTTTTTCAAAATGTCTTACTACATCTTGTGGTAGCCTCATCCTCATGCTCATTTTCTTCTGAAATTCATTGAAGTATCTATTGGTGGCACCCGAAAAGGTATTTTTCACAGCTTTAATGCTATTTCTTATCTGAGCATTGAGCAGTTGTTCTTTGGACCATTCAATGTCACCTATACCAGGTATAAAATTCAGAAAATAGAAAAATAACCCAGCTAGTAGCTGACCAAACTTAAATTTCTAAGTATTGTCCTTTTTGACAGATTTCAAATTTAGAAAAAGCTGGACTCTGATAGCTTCATGGATATCATAGTTTTCATCTTCAATAATCATATTGTATGTTGTATGAATTGTTGCGGATGGAACACTGTTAAGTCTACTGGAGTAAAATACTCTGTAGCCTATTACCATTGCAACAAGCTTCACTGCAGGATCTCTGATATTGTTAACAGAGAAAGCACACCCATCAGAGGTGGAACTGGTTAGCTTGAAGACTGTATCTTTTGTGATTTTCCTTAACTCAAGAATTTTACCGGTTGAGCAATAACCCGTTACAGCCCTAATGGCTTCCTTGGTAATTGTATGATACATATTCTCTCTAGATACATATTCTCTCCATGTACTCGACTCAAAATTATTCTTATGTGTTCTTCTTCAAAATCTTCAAGAGGGTAGGCAGCATTATGAAATCCTTTCTCAAAAACCCTAGCATAGTTTTTATCTTTCCTTCCTCATCATAAAGTGATTTTAGCTGAGTATAGATTTGAAGAGTTCCCATATCCTCAATTTTGCAATCTATATAGCTGGACAAATCACTTTGGACAATGACTCCACTCGGTACTTGCGATAATGCATTATAAGACATAATTTTCTCTGCCTTTACAACTTCTTCAGGCTCAGCAGTGATTAATAATCTCTCTACATGTTTAGATGTAGATACCATTTGAAGATAAACAAGATTCAAGACGAAGTTCAAAGAAATACCTAATGTCTTGTATGCCGCTTCGTTTCCTAGTTGAATTGTTCAAATGCACTCTCGTTCGCTTCTCTGCAGCTACCAATTCAACTTAATTTCTCTCAATCTCAAAGCAATTTGACAATTCACACCAAGACTATTTCGCTCTACTTCTGCAATTGCTTCAATTCTTTTTGAAAGGGTTAGGGTAAAAATGATAAGGTAAAACTTGCTTTTATCCTTTTTACCGACTGTAATAAATGCTCATACTTTTAAGTTAAAAACCCTAATTTCATCGCTTAAGTGACATACTAGTTGATTAACATGTCAGCACAAAAAGAAGTCACCAAAATTCAAAAAGATTCTTTCTCGCTAATTCTACAAAGGGGTCTGAATTATGTTTTACCGTTACGCTCCCCTTAGCCATTTTAGACAGGCTTAAGTCACCGGTGCTGGACTCTCTTCACTAGGTGAAGGAGTGATTTCTTCTTCAAGCACTTCTTCACTCTTCTTTTTCCATGTCCGATTCATGTCTTCTCTTGTTTCCTCAACATCAACCTTCTTCTTGCCTTTTTGATCCTTAGAGGAGTTGACTAGTTTTATGTTTCTTGTTCTACAAAACTTAGCCATATGTCCTTGTTTGTTGCAGTGATAACATACCATACCAAATGATCTCTAGGGTCTTGCATTTCCTCTTCCTGTTCTTTTTCTACAGTTCATAGCCACATGACCAACTTTATTACAAAAGGTACACACCACACTTGTTACCTTTTCCATCTTAAATGGACTAAAACCGTTGTCGTAGGATCTTTGCTAGTTCCTGTTCACCTGGTTATCATATTTTCTTCTTTAGTCACCATATGGTCTAGGATGCATCTTCTAGTAAAGTGTCAAGTTCTCTTCTAGAACTTTGCTCCTCCCTCATGTTGTTTGAGAAGGATTCCCCTAATGTGCTTGAATGTTTCAAGACAAAGAGCAAGAATTTTTTTTACAAAGCTCACAATCTCCTCAAAAGGAAGCTAAGAGTTTCTAATAGGTCCCAAATAGTAAGAATATTTAGTAGTGTTCACATTAAAATTCTCGTAACTAAGGTTTATGGCCGGGTGGCTTAATTTTGCCTTTTCTGCTTTCCAGCAGCGCAGGGCGTAAAGACAATTGTCACCTCGACATTACTCCCTCAGTCTATTTTTGGCATTCAAGTTTTGGAGTAGCACATCGGTGACAAATGGAGAGACATTGCTAACTGGGCTTCTTTTCAGGGCCCACCTTGTAGCGCAGTAAGCAAGTGGTTACCGGGCACTGTCATGTTTTGGTGAGCGCGTTTCTATTTGAAAGGATTACCTAGCCTGCCCCTTTGTGGTTAGCAAAATATTTTCAGTTTATGACAGTATGAAGATCGTTGCGGATAGGGAGTGAAGTCTTGGGGCCGTTTTGCTGGTTGTGATCTTCAGGGTTACACGGCATGGTTTTTCCGTTTAGGGGCGGTTTTACCTTTTTGGCATGTTTGGGAGTTGTTTCCAGAGCCACGGGATCTATTTATGCTTATTTTTTCTCTGTTATGAAGGGTTCAAAACTTTTCAAGAAGAACAATTAAGTTTCTTAGTAGGAATTTCAGCCTTTTTAAACTATTACTGTTTTCTGAAGAAGGTTAATCAAACTGTGCCTACGGCCTTTGTGATACTTCTCTCAATATGCTTTGATGGTCTTTTCTGTGCTTTTCTATTAGAATTCCAATAACTTTGGGAATACATATTGTAGTCACATAAATCTGTCCATTTTAATTAAATGAATATTTCGTATTTATTTGGTTAAAAATCCACTAGCCATCAATTAATTAAATTAATATTTAATTAATTCATCTTCAAACATTCTCCTATTAATTAAATAAATTATTCAATTTATTTTAATTAATTAATTCAACCAAATTCACAATCAATTAAATAAATAAATTCTATTTATTCAATTTAATCCTCTTTCCTCTTTTAAATAAATTAAATAAAACATTTATTTAAATCATTTATTCCCCCCCACTAGCATTTTCCTACATCTCCCACTTGCCTCCTAAATCCCTTTCCTAAATTCTTCTAGAACCTATCTAATCCTAATCAATTAGCCTAATCCATCCCCTAATTATTGTCACATTCCTAAGCAACTTGGAGTCACTTCTCAAAGACTTCAAAGTCTTTGAAAAACATTAAATTCTTGGTGTGTTCAACAATTTAACCTCTAAAGTCTTCCAAACCACTTATGGCTCTTACATGACCATTTATGGTTAACCCCTAACTCAACCCTCATGTGACTCATGTGTCTCCTCAAGCATTTATTGCTTTGACCATGGTTATCGCTTTAACCCTTTCACAAGAGTTTATCCATTGGATAAAGGCTTTATTCTTTGAATAAAGAATTTATTCACTCAACCCAACCTTGACCTAGACTCCCAAGTTACCCTTAAGGTCATGTCAAGCATTTAATGTTTATTCCCTCTCCTCTCAACCCATCTCATATTGACACTTGTCATCCTGGGATTGGGTTGAAAGTCCTCACATGGATTGAATATCATTCAATCCTGACCCTTGTTGAGATTACTCAATCTCAACCATCCATTGCTCCATTTTTCCTATAAATAGAGCCCATTTCTTCATAATCCAGATCTTGAAAACTTGTATGCATTTAATCTATAGGCATTTTTAGAGAGCATTTAACATCATATTCACTCTTTTGGTTTAAAATCAATTAGTTAATTAGATAAATCTCTTATTTCAACTTTTATTCACACTTGCATAACATAAGTCATAATCATCTACAATCTTGAACCTCCATAAGCATCCATAGTGCAAAAAGCTGCTGAGAGCTACACTAATTTGGAACTTGGAGAGGAGAGGAACAAGGGAGAAGGAGCTAAGAGCATGGTAGAAGGCATTTGGAGATGCCTTGTTGTATTTGCTTCCATAGTTAAATATCTTATCATCTTTTTAGTGTCTCTTTTGATATGCTTGCTTAGATTAGTTTTTGGTTGATTAACACTAACGGTTTCTTGTGTTTTTGTGTGTTATACGACCATAGGCTTTAGTATAACTTTGCCCCATTTTGTAGAGCATCATTTGGTGAACTCGACGTGAATCAAGCACCCAACAACATTTTTTTTGTTTACCAAAACTAACTTTTTGACTATTTAGCTTGACACATAGGTCGCGCTTTGGCACTTTTGTTCGCACTTTAGTGCTATTGTTTTTGGTATTATAGCGATTTTGTTCTTACAATATCACTATTGTCCAAGAATTAGTGCTTTTGCTAGTAGTTTGGTGCTTTTGTTAATTAGTTAGCGCTTGTGTTTCTATCTTAGCGCTTTTGTATTGTTGTAAAAATCGTTTCCTTTAGCGCCTTTGTCTTTATTGTAGCGCGTTTGTGTTAAGTAGCGCTTTTGTTTTTACACAGAGAAGCGCTATTGTAACAGAACATTGTAAAAAGGCCTTGTAACTGATAAAATCATTTTTTTAAGGCTTGTGGAAGCCCACCATATGGTCAAATTTTACTAACTGTTTGCTTCATGTGCAGGTTTTAAACTAACTCTTTTTGGCTTAAAAATAAAAAACACTTCATTTTGGTGCTCTAAAACTTACAATCAAATTCTATTTCTTTGCAAGTTAGGTTCACTTCATTTTGGTGCTCTAAAACTTACAATCAAATTTTATTTCTTTGCAAGTTAGGTTCACTTCATTTTTGGTGCTCTAAAACTTACAATCAAACTTTATTTCTTGCAAGTTAGGCTTCATTTTTCTTTTGGTGCTTAAAATTAACAAGGTAAAATTTATTTCTTGCATCAATTTAAAAATTCACAATCAACACTTCAACTTATTGTGCAAGTAAAAAGAACAATCAACTTGTCTCAATTTTGCAAAAATGATTTTACTTCATGCAAACATGTTTTTCATTAAGTTGACCAGGATTTCAAATTCTAGTTTACTCAACATTTTTCCTTTGAAGTTAAAAAGAACATCATGGTTGCTGGAGCAACATCTCCAATTAGATAAAACATCATTGCAATGACAAGTTAAAAAGAACAAGTGTATTTTGTGTTTGGCACACTTGTGCAAAAGAGTTGGTCGAGTGGTCCTACTTATAACACACACTATCCTCTCCCTTGGCTTTCATGGTCCTAGGCGCAAGAGAAAAGTGTTAGTAACACTAAAAGTTTTATCTTTTTAAGAGAGGCCTGCCAAGAGACACATCACTCTTGGGAATGACCTTGTGCAGTAAATCCTTCGAGCCGCTATAGAAATCATGTGAGAGCGAAAGCTGTAGCCTTGGGTATAGCTGTTCCTACAGTGTAACTTGCCGAAAGGACAAATGGGCCCCACCACAAGCTACAAGGCTCTTAAGTGAGTCACTACAGAATGAACTTATGTCCAAAAACATCAAAAATTACTAAACACCTTTAAGTAGTAGCCCACCCGTTCTATTGATTGAGGATATTTGTGATAAATTCAGTGCAAGAGCATATATGGTTTTGCTCCCAAGATACTCACCACACATATTTCCTTGAGTAGAAACATAGCTTTTTGAAAGGTTACTTGTAGCCCGATAAAAGTGGTGACGCCCCCATCATAGGGATCATCTATTTGTTATAATCACGCAAGACTTAGTATATCACATCCTTACCTACCACGACGGGATTCATAAGGTATGTAGTACCAAAGTCAAAGAAATATCAAGATGTGGGCTGAAATTATTGCAACTGGCCATTTGACCTTAGGGATAAAAAGTGTTTGAAGTGTTTTTGAGTCAAGACCAGTGCAAATTGAGCTGACTTCAGGCTTTGGAAAAACACCTAAAATACATTTGAAGGAAAGGGTCATTAAAAGTTCAAAAGATTGGGTTGATCTAGACCCATACTTACTTGTGCCTTTTGAGGCAACATTCTTGTGTTTGTGTGCTTGCTTTGTTTTCTTGTCAAAGAAACATCATAAGAATCCAAAATCCAACACAAGTATTCATCCAACACACACATTTTCAAAACACAAAAAGATCAAAAACAAAGAGCAACAACAAAAGTATCAAACTATATGACCATTCTTCACATCTTAAGAAAGGAGAATCTTCATCAAAACATCAACTTGAAGAAAAGACCATTGAGCTCAAAGGCTCTTATCAAAAGGAGGAAATTCTTTTATCTTAATAGACAAATCTTTGTCTCTCATAGAACCTTCTTAGGTCACATGCGTCTTTACCTTCAAGGGAAATCAAATGAATTTTATCCAGAATCATTAAACTGCAGAGCTTTTACTCAATATAGAGCTTTGAGTTATCATAAAAATAAGGGAGGCAAGATCAATCCTACCTTCTTTCTAGATATTTGTATCACATATAACTTAGCTAGGGAAGAAACAACAACCCCTAAACAAGAAGAGAAAGAGTTTGTTCCTTTTGTGACACAAAGCTTTTATTGAAGTTCATATTTCATCTATTATCACATTCATATCTCATCAAATCCATTCCAACTCTGGAAACATCAAAAGGTTTTTGTCCTAAGTTCTATTTCAAAATATTGCTTGAATCAAACACAAACACATCACTTTTTAGAGTGTCTCTAAATCTAGGATAAACTCATCCTAAGAGACATTTCTACGTAGGTTAAAACTAGTCTATGAGTGTATCCTCTCATTACTAGGTAGTTGCATCTGTAATACATCTCAGATTCCTCTAAACCTTATCACATCAAACTTTGTCAATCTAACACAACAAGCAATTCAAGAAATGACTTTGGTAACATTTACCTTTAGTGCTAGGGATCCATATGCAAAACACTTCACCAAACATAAATCTCTCATTTCATCAACAACTCATCATCATTTTCACCCAACTTCAACAAAAACTTATAAACAAAATGGCTCATACCAGGTCCAGGTCTAGACAACAAGAAATTGAAGAGGAAGAGGAGGAAAATCTTAATGAATTCCAAGAAGCCCTTGGAGGAAACACAAATGATGAAAATCCAAGTACTCCTACTCCTACAACAATAGAAAGGGCATAACACAACCCTCTCTTTAATAGACTTTTTGATGAAATACTCAGGAGCAATGTGGATGCTCACTTTTTAAAACTTGCTCAAGAGGGGACTAAACTACCCTCTGACTTTGATGTCGCACAACTAAGACAAGCATTAGAATGCCAAAGTCGTAATGAGGATGAAAGAGGTCGAGATCACATCAGATATCACCTTCATCAAGGTAATCCCCCTCCTCCTCCTCCTCCAAATGACATAGACATGTTGCCGCAACAAGTCAAAAATCTCGCCCAACAACTTCATAGTGGTATAAAAACCAATCAATTTTCACTTAATAACATTTGTCCCTATCCCTTTGATAAGAATCTTCATATGCCACCTTTTCCGCAAGGGTTTGAAACACCCAAGTTTGAAAAGTATAGAGGAAAAGGAGATCCTCGTGATCATGTTAGAGAATTCCACTTAGCTTGCCTCGAAGTGGCATACGAGGATACTTACCTAATGCGACTTTTTCCCCAAAGCTTGGGAGGAACAACCACATCATGGTTTTCCCAATTACCAGGTGGCATTAGGACATTTGAAGAACTCATCCAGAAGTTCCTGGCATATTACTCACACAACATTGAACGTGATATCATAATGGCTGATCTATGTAACACTAAACAAAAACCAGGTGAGCTATTTTTCATTTTTTCTGCAACGATGGCGTCAAATGTCTAGAAGACGTTCTCTTCAGTTACCTGAACACGAACTAGTGGAAATATTAATTTCCAACTTAAATGACGAAATGGAATTTCACCTAGACGTAAAAGACACAGACTCTTTCAATGACATGATCACCAAAGGCTTAAAATGTGAGCGGACTCTCATAAAAAAGGGCTTATCAAGATATACAATGAGCTAAGGATGCTTCAATAGTGACAAGCCTAACTTCTGGAACAAAAACAAAAAAATCGTCAACGACAGGGTTGTGGATTCAAGAACTATCAAAAGTGCACAACCTATGGTACGATTTGTAGGATAAAACCCCCCACCCAAGAATAACACACTTGCTCCTCCAAATCAAGGACGCAACACATCTCAAGAGGAACCCAGACAACGTCAGCAAAATTTTAAAGCAAAACAAACATACACTCCCTTAGGGGAACCCATCGAAACAGTGTTACGTCAGTTGGTTTCTCAAAATCTGGTTACCTTACCCAAAACATCAAATTATGAACCTCAAGTCAAACCTTCATGGTGGAGGGATACTAACCATTGCGATTTCCATCAAGGGAAGGGACATAAGACAAGAAATTGTCACAGATTGAAAGATCTTATTTAGGATCTTATTGACCGAGGTGAAATTGAAATCGAAGGACATGACCCAAAAAAAACAAACAATGATCATCTCATGTTTAAAAATCCACTTCCATCACATGATCAAAGGGGTCCTTCCACTTCAGGGAGAAACACATATACTACTGATTATACGCAAGCCGTGTATAATTACACTATGAATCACCTATATGATGCCAGTGAACAGATTGCAACTATAACCATAAAAAATCCTAGCTCCACTTGCAATGTTGTTACACGTCACAACAAGATTACCATAAAAGCAGCTCCACAAGGCACCCCATCTATCCCAAAGCAATATAACCTTGTGGAATAGTTAGACAAAACACCCGCACTGATATCTATCTTAGAGCTATTACGCCTATCTCCATCCCATAAAACAATCTTGGATCAAGCTCTCCAAGAGGCGTCAATCCCTGCAAACCTAAATACATATCAGTTCCAATCTATGGTTGGAAACCTAAGGTCATCACCTTGTCTCACTTTCTCTGAAAGTGACAACGCATCCTTCCAGCAACCTCACAATGCCTCACTATACATTGAAGGGTTTATCAACCAACATAAGATCAAGCGAGTCTTGATCGATAATGGAGCAGGCCTGAATATATGTACTCTACAATTAGTCACAACTTTGGGATATGCAATTGAATCAGTGGATCCCCGCAAGAAAATCACAATCAAAGCCTATGATGATGCAGAGCGTTCATCCAAAGGAGCTATGGTGCTACCAATTCGAGCAGGTCATGTGGTGAAACACATCATCTATCAAGTTCTGGACCTTCCTCTGCCATACAATTTATTATTAGGAAGACCTTGGATACACGCCATGCAAGACGTTCCATCCACCTACCATCAATGTATCAAGTTCCCGCATAATGGTGTAGAAATTACAATCCTGGGCGATGCAAACCCCTTTGCATATTATCATAATATCAGTCATCAACCAGAGATTACCGTTCCCAACAATAGAGACGCCATCTCCTCCACATCATACATAAGTCCAGCCTCTCTTTCTAGTTCAAACACTACTATACCCAAACAAGAGAAGCTCAAGCTGAAGATAACAAAGGAAGGTCCTGGGGAGTACAATTTGAGCCAACTCTTTTGTGTGGGACAAATGCCTACTTCTCCTAGAACTCAAGGTAAACCTCAATGGTTACTTCAACAACCACTGATCAAGCCAACATGTACTTTGACGCCATTCATCCTTGGAAAGAGTCAAGAAGAAGAGACCAGAGATGAGGACTTAGCAGAATGGATCTATAAAGATCCCATCACCACTGACATTCTGCAAGCTAAGCTTCCCACAGATCAGTATGGAAAAGGCCTTCTCATTATGCAAAGAATGGGTTATGATGGTCAGTGTGCTTTGGGACCTTGCAAGCAAGGACGACATGAATTGCTATAGCCAGAATTAAAACCCAAAGATAACACTAGCCTAGGCTTTCAAAAGGAGATTCTTCCTAAGCTCAGATTCAAAGGAAAACCCAGCAAACCACTATATCAGCCTATTACAAAGAGGTCACCTTTGATTATAAAAGCAACATCAAACACCATAGCAACTGCCCCATTGAGGTCAAAAATCCCAGCAAAACCATCTACGACACCAATCATTCCACCAATCAAACCAGCAAACCCTATCAGCAGTATCAATAACATCAATAGCACCATTAGTAGCAGCAGCTATATCAGGACCCACAACAATATCAACACCACCGGCAATTCCAGCAAAAGCAGCAGAGTCAACACTACCGATACAACCCATATCAGATTCGTTGATCCCCATAATCCTTCCTGCAACACTAATCATTTCATCTACAAAGGTCCATCAGCCGATCACACCTGCAGTGTTTAACTCAAAGGATATCCCAATATGGTACAGTAACCGGTTACTAGAAAGTGACTCAAAAACTGACTCACATGAGTGGGAATTTGATTCCATACAACTTAATACTTCAGATGAGGAAGACACATCACCACCCCCACCTCACAAAGACATCCCTGTTAACGGAGAAGCACAGATAAAGACCTCTTGGGTTCCTGAGCTAGAAACTTCTTCCACAGACCCTATGTCACATCCTACACCTGATTCTGACAGGGAGAGTACCATCAACGACCTTCACCACAACGTCTTAACCCTCACTGACACATCTAACAGAATTAACCTAATCGATGAGGTAATACCTATTATCCATCATGAACTTATCGAATGGAACCAACCTAATCCCCCATGTCTTGACCATTTCCAAAATGATGAGGCAATCATTGACTATTTGGAACTACGGGATAACATACCAAGTGGGGATCACAAAGATGGATTCGCCATAGAACTTAATAGCGCAACATACTTCGGGGTGGACGCCAAACCTTTCAGCTACAAAAATATAACAATAAAACATGGATCTTCCAGTGAAAACCACACTGTGGCACTGTTTGATCCCACAAAAGTAAAAAGAAAGAGCGTATCCAATGGTGAAAACCTCTCTGAGGCACTGGAGGATGAAAGGTTTGACATTCTCCCTTCTAGTACACAACAGGAATGATTGACAATTCTCATTGAGGAAACAAAAGAATACAATGTGGGGACTCCTGAAAATCCTCACCACATACATCTGGCATCTCTTTTAACTCCAGAGGAACAACCTAAGTTTGTAGAGTTCTTCCAGAAGCGTTAGATCAACTTCGCATGGTCATACGCAGACATGCCTGGGCTTGATCTTGATTTATTAATGCATCACCTCACCGTAGCAGAAGGAGCCAAACCTATCAAGAAGAAGCTTCGCAAGATGCATCCTCAGATTGCAGTACTAGTCAAAGCAGAACTTAATAAACTCCTAGATTTGGTTTTATCAGACGAATTGATTATGCAGATTGGATATCCAATATTGTGCCTCTCGGCAAACCAAATGGGGGCATCCGTATCTGTACTGAATTCAAAGATTTTAATAAGATATGTCCTAAAGATGACTTCCCCTACCAAACATTGACATAATAGTAGACCTCACAGCAGGACATGCCATGCTTTCACTCATGGATGGCTTTTCAGGATACAATCAGATAAAGATCGCACTAGAGGATCAACATAAGACAACCTTCGCATGTCCATGGGGAACATACTGCTGGAATGTAATGCCTTTTGGTCTAAAGAATGCAGGAGTGACCTATCAACGAGCAATGACCACCATCTTCCATGACATGATGCATACTATAATGGAAGATTATGTTGATGACTTACTGGAAAAATCACTAATAAGAGAAGGTCATCTGGAAATATTAGAGAAAATATTTAACAAACTAGAACAATATCATGTTCGAGTCAACCCAAAGAAATGTGTCTTTGGAGTAACCTCAGGGAAGCTTCTAGGATACATTGTCTTAAGCAAAGGAATTGAGGTCGATCCTGCCAAGGTCAAAGCAATCATGGACATGCCACCTCCCAAGAATATCAGTCAGCTCAGGACATTGCAAGGACGACTTCAGTCCATCTGAAGATTCATTGCACAACTGGCAGATACGTGTCACCCCTTTACACACCTGTTACACAAAAACATCCACTTTGAATGGGATACCAGATGCCAACAAGCATTCCAAATTCTTAAAGGCTATCTCATAAATACACCATTGCTGATCTCACCAGATCTGAGTAAGCCTTTACTACTCTATATATCAACAACAAATACAACATTGGGTGTACTATTGGCACAACACAATGCAGAAGGGAAAGAGTGTGTTGTTTACTACATCTCTCGCACACTGGTTGGCTATGAACTCAATTACACACATATTGAGCGAGCTTGCCTAGTAGTAATCTTGGCAGCCACTAAACTGAGGCACTATCTATTAACACATAAAGTACAACTAATTGCAAAGATTGATCCACTCAAATACTTACTCAGTAAAGCAGCACTGACAGGCCACTTGGCCAAACTGGTGATGATTCTAAGTGAATTTGACATCGAGTATGTGGATCGTAAGGCTATCAAAGGCCAAGTTATTGCAGATCAGTTGGCCGATGCTCCCCTCATAGGTGATCATCCTCTCATTTCCAATTTTCCAAATGAAGAGATATTCATGATCACAACAGCACAACCATGGAAACTATACTTTGATGGTTCATACACTAGGCATGGCTCGGGGGTAGGCATTTTGTTTATCACACCTCAAGGTGACAACATCCCGAAGTCTTACAGGCTCATATTTTCGTGTACAAACAACATAGCTGAATACGAGGCCTTGATCATAGGACTCAAGCTAGCCATACAATGGAAGTTACAAGAACTACAAGTATATGGCGACTCCCAACTGGTCATTTGACAAGCAATAGATGAATATGAGACCAAGGATGAAAAAATAATGCCATACAAACAAATGATGGACAAATTAAAAACGTCATTCACTACTATCACCTTTGAGAAGATACCCAGAGATCATAATCGAGCTGCTGACGTTATGGCTACTATTGCATCTCTCGTAGATCTTCCACAGAATTCAACATGCTACGAGTTCTTGGTCGAACAAATTTGGATTCCCACTTATGATATCCCCGAATTTGAGATTATATGTCGCCTTATTGGTCCCAAATCCCCATGGTACGGTAAGTTCTACACTTACCTCCGCGATCACACACTTCCACCTGACCAATCAAATAACCAACATGCCAAACCGCTCGATATACCATTATTGCTGAAATCCTATACCAACATAGTCTTGATGGTACTCTCCTTCGATGTCTGGAACATGATGAGATAACAAAGGCCTTGGAAGAGGTACATGAAGGAATTTGTGGAACTCATGCAAGCAGTTCGTCACTATCCAAGAAACTCCTGCACACTGGATACTATTGGCCATCCATGGAAAAAGACTCCTATTACTTTGTCAGAAAGAGCAAGAAATGCCAAGTTCATGGAGACCTGATACATGCACCGGCACAAGAATTTCAACCAATCACAACACCATGGCCTTTTTGTCAATGGGGACTCGACCTTGTGGGTAAAATCCATCCATCTTCATCCAACAACCACAAATTCATTATTACCGCCATCGAATACTTCACAAAGTGGATCAAAGTTGTTCCACTTACCCAAGTCACCGGCAAGAAGATCGCCTCATTCATCCTTAATTACATCATCTGCCAATATGGTGTACCCATGTCCATCATCACAGATAATGGGCTTCCTTTTAAAAATCAAGATGTCCGTTAGTTCTGTGAGAATTTTCACATCCAACACCGCTTTTCCACTCCTTATTACCCACAAGGAAATGGTCAGGCTGAAGCATCAAACAAGAACACATTAAGAATCCTTAAGAAGACAGTCAATGATGCCGTTCATGATTGGCATGTTCAATTAAATCTAGCACTATGGGCATATCAAACTACCATACGAACCCCTACAGGCGCAACTCCCTACTCACTGGTCTATGGTGCAAAAGCTATCGTACCTATTGAGGTCAAGATACCATCTCTATGGGTTTCCTTACACAATCTCATAGATGATGAAGCATACAAAGTATCCCATCTCCAAGATTTAGAGCTACTTGATGAGAAGCGACAAGCAGCATACAATCACCTCAAGGACTATCAATAGCACATGAGAAGAAGCTATAATCATCGGGTTAGACCTCGTACATTCGAGGTAGGTGATCTTGTTCTTTGAGAAAATCCTCATAACCAACCCAACTGAGAACATCAGGGAAAGTCTGAATCAAATTGGCTAGGTCCATATGTTATTACTGTTGTATTTGGGTCCAGGGCATACCAGTTGGCTACTTCCGAAGGAGAACCGCTAGCAGATTCGATCAACAACATACACCTCAAACGGTTTTATACATAAGCTATACAGAGCATCAGGCTCCCATACATATCGACACAAACACCAAAAACATTCAGATAAATGTCTTGAAGAAAATACAAAAAAATAAAAAAAGTAAAGAAAAATCATGCATCCAAACGGTGAACAACCACTCCGGTGGCACCTTGGGTAAGTGTGATGGTGAAAACCTGGCAAATAGGTGCCACTCGTAAAGGTTGTGGCTCCATTGTCTTTCAGACCTGTTGCTATCACGTTCGTTTCATTCACTCGTCCATCCGTCCAAACCATGACTTGTTATTAATCTGCAATCAAGGATAGTATTTCATGCGTCTTGCATCCCGCTTTTTCAAAGTCATGCCTAAAACTGGGGGCAATACCCTTAACCTATTTGATGGAAGTGGATTCTGCATTACTTGTGATTCATTGGGTCTTCATTCAAAATTGTCTCTCAAAATACCAAAAACATTCAAACTATCTCACAAAATCAAAAAACATTAGAAAACATCAAAAAACAATCAAAAACATGGCAACGCACTGTACATACGTTTTTTAAGGAAGATACCAAACAAACATTGTGAAACACTCCAAATGATGACCACTTATCTGATCAACGAAACAATCAACATCAACACACCCATATGTCTTAAAAAAGGATGCATCCTTCCTTACCAAAACAAAGACAAAATGACATTTTCCTTGACAAGAAAATTTTGTTTAAGCTATCAAGTACTTGGTTGATTTATAGTTTATTCATATCAGGTTCCTACAACATTGTTTATGTATCTTCTGCGAATTATTCCGATGAAGTTCTGGGGCATGTACTAATGGTGTCTACGTGGGAAGTTCACTAAGCTACATGATCTTATGCAAAATACAGTTATAGATCACTACGGCTTGCTGACTATAACGTATACCTCAACCATATGAGCATGAACCATTATCGAGGGTTCATATTCTTTATTCTTTATATATGTTGTTTGCTTGCAGGTACCATGCTCCATCTTTGGTTCCTACTACCTCATCCAAACTCGATATTGGTTTATCTCTTACTACGGTATGAACTTGTCTCAGGATATGATGAGCAAAAGATCAAGGAGGACATTCCAAGTCATGCATGAAAGGAGATAATCCTTGTCTGTTCCGCAAGCAATACTCAGGTCAACTTGATCCATTATATCAAGTTGCTTGTATTAACTTGCTATATCGAAATTCATGTAGGGAATACTCAGGTCATCTTGAATCATTATGTCAAGTTGCTTGTATTTTTCTTACAACATTTTAAAAGTTCAATGATGAAAATAAAGCACTATGGATCGTCATTCCATCTCATCTGTTTATATAGCATTCTGTTGCATATCGCCTATCCATTTATTCATTCATTATTCATATACATAGTTTTGTGTGCAAGTGTGAACAAAGTTAATATGAGTAGTTATGTGAAAATTGAATTGGTCTTGAATACAATCACGATGGAGTACTCTGATACATCATCAGTGCATCATGCAAAGTCTAAACAACCTTGCATTCATCTATCATGATCATATCATCATCATTACATTTAGTTGCATTTGCATCGAGTGCATTTAGTTGCATAAAATTACATATAGTTCATTATCATTTATTGGCATTAGTCTTATTATATCATTTCATCATTTCATAAATCATGACATTTAGATTCATTCATATGATAAATTGTCCTTGATTGTATTAACCATTACTATGCATTCATTTAATGTCAGTTACCAATCATCATTTATCATCATTTATCGTTGCATACATCTATTTATCTATCCGTTAGTTAAGTGAATTCATTTATCCAATTAGTATATTTTTATACTCATTCAATTCATTTCATTTAGGATTCATTACCAACATGCATTCATTCTACTTTTTAATTGCATTAAGGTGCATTTATTCATGAGTTGCATTATCATTTCACTTCATCATATTTTTTTTGCCATTTAGAATCATAATAAAAACCATTTGTTTCCATATTGGTTTGTGTATTATCCATATGCATTCATTTAGAAATCATTATTTAAAAATTTGTACTTTGCATTTGTTTATCCATATTGCACTCATCTAACAAACATATAGATGCATTTACATATATAAATCATTCATTCAACACATTACATTAGCATCATTATCTCATTATCTCATTAAAACATAAAATCCCAAGTACCAACATCATCATCATTTCATTATGCATACATATAATCATCATCGCATTTACATACATAGATCATTCATGCATATCAACCTGCATCCACATATTAGCATCACATCATAAAATATGCATATAGACATCATGTAAAAACAAATCATCATAAAAACATGCATATAGGAATCATCTCATAAACACATACATAAAGCAAGTACAACTATCCATCTAAGCATAAAATCATAAAATCATCATCCTGCATAAGCATCCATACATGTCATCAAAATGCATATCAGCATAAAATATGGAATCTCCTCATATATCATATCATATCGCCACAAATATACATGTATCAGAGTACAATGATGTCCAAAATATTGGCTACCAAGAGCCATCCAAGACACAGTCCAAAATAACAATGTAAAGACATGCATACAAAATGCTCTCTCAGATGCCACTCTGACTGGATGTTGCACCACCATCACCACCTGCTCCCCCACTAGCCCTTGCACCACCTGATCTATCTCTTCGAGGAGGACCCATCACACCCCCACTGCTCTGGATCCTCTGAGATCACTCTGATCTCTCCCAACGCATCTGTGAATAACTCAGTACCCGTCGACTAGATGGCACCTCCTGCTCATATAGGCCCTGCCAGTAATCCACCTCTGCACCTGCTCTTCGTACCTCCCTCACCAATGCCTCCACAAACGACCCCTGTCCCTATACTCCCTCCAAGGCCCACACTCTCTCCTGCAACTGGATCACCCCATCCATGACCTGATCTCTCTCCCGCAACACCACAGTCAACTTTGACTCTTGGGCAAACAACTGCACATCTCTAGTTGCTACCTCTCCCTCCAAATCCTCTACACAAGTCTGCAAATATCCTATCATATGATCCCGCAGATCTCTGCCTGTAGCTCCCTCCCCCATATCCATAGGTACCTCTCCAGTGGCTCCCTCTCCAGTCTCTCCTTCCTCTGTATCTATAGGTGCCTATCCCTCACTTGCATCCCTACCATCTAATCTCATGCCTCCCTGCATCAAAGGTCCCTGAGATAGCCGCAATGGCTGCCCACCTCTCCCTCTCCGTTGTAATCGACCACCACCCCCACCTCCACCTCCAAATCTGCCACCTCCTCCAAACCCATAACCACCACCATCCCCTCTCCCCCATCCACTTACTACTCTACGACCTCCTCTCCTCCTTTGTCTCCATCCCCTCTCCTCCTCAAAATTTGGAATCGGCTCTGCCGGATCTGATATTCGTGGAATCGGATGTGCTGCAATATACTGCGTATACTCCTTTGACACCCCAGCATCCACCATCCCCAACCTCATATGCCATGGTCTCACTTGTAGTGTGTGGAACTCTACCAATGCCTCATCATAGGGTAGCACTAGCCCCCATAAATACCTCTCTCGTACTACCCATGCATACTCTCCCGAATCACTAGGCAATCCCTGCCTCCGCCCAAACTGTCTCAACACCCTACCCGGCAACTATCTCTCCACATTATAAGTTGTCCTACCAATGAGGTACCATGTCATGAACACATGACAATGCCTCTGCATCCTCCTCCCACGGCTCACACTCAATGTACGGCCTCTAGATCACTATATCCAAGTCATCCAGTGCCCGCCGCCACCACTCTAACTTCCCCAGGTGGGGCTGACTCATCATCCCTCCATACATGTATACATAGGGCTGATCTACTACTCGGAATCTCAAACTAATTGGTCAGGTAACCGGTAGATGCTCCCATGCCTAGATATGCAGTAGCATGATACCCACTCCCAATGAGTCCATTCCTCGATATGCTACCTCATGTAGCTCCCGATATAAGTGCGATAGCATGCATGGTCCCCATGCAAACCGAGTCCCCTCTGTCATCATCTGCTCAATCACCTGCCCCCAACCCACGACAAGTGTGATCGTCGATCTAGACATAACAGTCCCCCAACAATCCTTGATAGCACTGCTGGTAATGGCTCATACAAAGTTGCTATGTCCTTCCAGGCTATCGACCCATCATCAATATACACATCCTCCTCAAAAACCGTTGTATAGTTGCAATCCCCCACGATCGGTCGTATGTCACCAGCTCTCCTCAAATGGGAATGTGCAGGATGCGCCATACATCCTCCAGTGTAACTGTCATCTCCCCCTGTGCTAAGTGAAACGTACATGTCTCACTATGCCACCGCTCTGCCAATGTTGTAATCAAACCGTGATTCATCTGAATCATGGGCATATACATCACATTGTACAGGCATGTCGTTGCAATGCAATCCACCTCGACCTCTGTCAATCGATCGCGCAACACCTGTATGGTGGGATGCCTCTCGCGCAACTGTAAGATGCGAAGATCCTCCTACACAAGTGCATCAACCATCATCATCAGTTGTTTTGTTTCAAACTTTCTTAAGTTTAAACCTAGACTATCAACAGATACTTTGATCAAGTATCTTCGGGTCTCAACAGATAACCAATCATGGTACACCTAGACTTCAACAGACATTTATCCTAATGACCTAAGTCTCATCAGGGCTGCTATGGTTCAAAACAACTCTCACCTCATCTCTCCATCCATCCATCCATCATTGACATCAGAAGATTTTTGTTCAAACAAACTGGGGCATCTATTTTCCTACACAAAAGCGCTATCTTGCACACAACAACACTAATATCCTAACAAAAGCACTCAATCAACTACTCAACAATGCTAAACCAACAATAGCGCTATATTGACTATACAAAAGCGCCACCTCCAAACAACAATGTTCAATCAACCACCCAATAGCGCTAAACAAACGAAAGCACTAAAACAACTATGCAATAGTGCTACACTTGACAAAAGCGCTAAAACCACTACGCAATAGCGCTATAGCGGCACAATAGCACTAATTAAGTTAACAACAATGCCAAAACATAGTTTTAGCGCTATTGTGTTGACTCAACTTGGACTCAACAAAAAACATATAAAAAATGCATAAAAATAAAAAATTCAAATTCACATATCGTTGGTCCGTAGTCGTCTGGCCGCTGAAATTGTCGAACTCTCTCTAATCAGTGCTCTGCTATGGGAACCGGCATCCTGACTGCTACTTACTTCTCTAAACAATCACTCCCAGAGCTCAATTTCCACTATGGACGCGAATGCAAATGAGCTTGTTTTCACCCCTTTCTCCTCATATATACCCTTCGTCGTAACCCTAATTTTCTCCTGCTCACCGCTGTGGTCCCCGCGAACTTCTTGAGCCTTCCATTTCCTCATTTTAACTCCGATTTCTTCTATTTTTCACCAATACTGCTAACATCTTCTCTTCTACCACCCTGTCAATTTTCATTCTTTTTCGAGAGATCGCCTGATTTTTCAAAAAAATTCGGCCCATCTCTCGAGGGGGCATACCATCCATTAAATTAATATTTTATGGGGCATATTTCTTCGCACCTATGTTTTATTTCTTTGAAACGACGCGATAAACCGCACCGTCTCAAAGAGGGGCAAATGTAGTCACATAAGTCTGTCCATTTTAATTAAATGAATATTTCGTATTTATTTGATTAAAAATCCACTAGCCATCAGTTAATTAAATTAATATTTAATTAATTTATCTTCAAACATTCTCCTATTAATTAAATAAATTATTCAATTTATTTTTATTTATTTATTCATCCAAATTCACAATCAAATAAATGAATAAATTCTATTTATTCAATTTAATCCTCTTCCCTCTTTTAAATAAATTAAATAAAACATTTATTTAAATCATTTATTCCCCCACTAGCATTTTCCTACATCTCCCACTTGCCTCCTAAATCTTTTTCCTAAATTCTTCTAGAACCTATCTAATCCTAATCAATTAGCCTAATCCATCCCCTAATTATTGTCACATTCCTAAGCAACTTGGAGTCACTTCTCAAAGACTTCAAAATCTTTGAAAAGCATTAAATGCTTGGTGTGTTCAACAATTTAACCTCTAAAGTCTTCCAAACCACTTATGGCTCTTACATGACCATTTATGGTTAGACCCTAACTCAACCCTCATGTGACTCATGTGTCTCCTCAAGTATTTATTGCTTTGACCATGGTTATCCCTTTATCCCTTGCACAAGAGTTTATCCATTGGATAAAGGCTTTATTCTTTGAATAAAGAATTTATTCACTCAACCCAACCTTGACCTTGACTCCCAAGTTAACCTTCAGGTCATGTCAAGCATTTAATGCTTATTCCCTCTCCTCTCAACCCATCTCATATTGACACTTGTCATCCTGGGATTGGGTTGAAAGTCCTCACATGGATTGAATATCATTCAATCCTGACCCTTGTTGAGATTACTCAATCTCAACCATCCATTGCTCCATTTTTCCTATAAATAGAGCCCATTTCTTCATAATCTAGATCCTGAAAAACTTGTATGCATTTAATATATAGGCATTTTTAGAGAGCATTTAGCATCATATTCACTCTTTTGGTTTAAAATCAATTAATTAATTAAATAAATCTCTTATTTCAGCTTTTATTCACACTTGCATAACATAAATCATAATCATCTACAATCTTGAACCTCCATAAGCATCCATAGTGCAAAAAGCTGCTGAGAGCTACACTAATTTGGAACTTGGAGAGGAGAGGAATAAGGGAGAAGGAGCTAAGAGCATGGTAGAAGGCATTTGGAGATGCCTTGTTGTATTTGCTTCCATAGTTAAATATCTTATCATCTTTTTAGTGTCTTTTTTGATATTCCTGCTTAGATTAGTTTTTGGTTGATTAACACTAACGGTTTTTTGTGTTTTTGTGTGTTATATGACCATAGGCTTTAGTCTAACTTTGCCCCATTTTCCAGAGCATCACATATATCTAAGATTTTGCCGATTAAACTATGTTTTGCACTTGTTAGCTGGTAAATGCATGATAAGTATTTTTGTATGTTGCAAAGAGATTTAATTGTGTCTTGGTTATGTTCCTGATTCATACTTGTAGATTGTTGAATTGGCTCAAAAATCACATGTACTTGGGTTTTGTATGCTCTTGTCTTTCTTAAAAATGCTCTAGTGCATCGCCTCAATAGTTTAGATTTATTGTTTTAAGTATTTCCTTCTTTTCCCTTTCCTCAAAACCCATAAGGAAGAGTCGGCTTCTCAATCTCGGAAGTCATTCAGTGAACCCTGGGCAACTGGTCCCCCATCACTAAATTTCCCATAAGGTTGTTTGTTTCCAAGGTAAAATTTAGAGTCAACAGTTCTTTTTCTGGCACGCCCGGTGGGACCATTTACTTCAAATATATCTCTGAGCTAGTTTATGAGTCATAAGCTTGTCACCAAGAGTTAGGCAGCTTTAAATCCTCACCTTCTTTTTCCTCCACTGGTGACCGTCCATTGAGCCACAACTTCATCCTCACAGAGTTTTCCCGCAGTCATACACGCTATGATGGCACACGTTCCCCCCATAAATTTTGTGACCTAGGATAATGGTAGCCCTCTCATTCCCCCAATTCGACTTGTGGTTTGGGGAGCCATCCCTGTAGCTACGCTTAAAGTCGTTCCTAAGTTCACAGGAGAATGCCATAAAACTCCCGGGGAGCATTTGCAGGATGTAGCCACTGTCTGCACTGTCCATGGCATCACTGAATAAAATGTGGCTCTAAGATTTCTCGTAGCCTCTTTCAAGGGAAAAGCTTTGGATTGGTTCACATCCTTAGGCCCCAACACTATAGGAGATTGGGATCAGCTGTGAGATCGTTTCTTTCAGAGATTCTCAGATAAAGCCGACAGATCGTCCTTGATGCACCAACTTATCACAATAAAAAGGGCTCCAATGGAAGCACTAACTGATTTTAATCTGAGGTTTCAGTGAACCTGACAGAGGATACCTTTGTCTTCTCTCCCTCTGGCGGATATGGCTTTCATATTCTATTTAAAAGCTTTCAATTCTGACATATCAATGATGATTCAATCTTTAGGAGGCAATAAGACAACAAGCATTTGACATAGTAGTCCAAGCTGAAAATAACCTTATCAATGCTAGGAAGCTAGCCCCTCGCCCCACAATGCCAGTATTCCTTGAGATATCCACTCAGGTCTTAAAAGAAGCTACTCCTAGTACGTCCGCTCTGCACTCTATGTATTTTTTTCCTACTCCCCAAACCGCCTCTTTGACTACTGAAGTTAGTGATATGAAGAATATTCTAAGATCCTTCTCCAATGAGATTGTCAACCTAAAAAGAGCCCAGGTCTCACCCACCAAGCCCCCTTTTCAGCAAAATTTTCAAGGGAATTGACCTCTGTACCAACATACGAATCACCGTGCTGATATATCTCCTCAACCGAATGGAAAAATAGTCCCAATCCCAAATTCGTTGCAAGTTGTTTACCCAACCACTGGTAGGGAACTGACAACAGGCCAAAATAACCTGGCGGACGACACCAACTCTTGGTGTTTTCCGTGCAACAAAGCTCATACTCCGAGGAATTTTCCAAGAGGTAATTTGTAGCAGAGGGTGGCAGAACAAATAAATTCAGGCATCATGCCGGATGAGTCTGCATATATATCTCTGGGTATGGATAATGCAACTTTTGTCGTTCGGATGCAAGGAATGTCATTGCAGCAAGAAGCAAAGATCGCCCCCGATCATGCACTTTTTTCATGGATGGAAGATGATGATGCAGTGCTGACCAATGACACAATCGCCTCAAAGGATGGAACCCCTCTCGTGCACTCAGATTACAATCTCCGCTCTAAAAGGCGTTTGACTGGGGAAAGTACTGGCAGGATGAGAGCAATGACCATGGACAAACCCCCTGAACAACTGGTCGCTAACTCTTCCTATCCGAGAAAAGAGTTTATCCCTTATAAGCTGAAGGAGTTGAAGGTTCTCACACCTCAGGTGCTAGATGTGGTAGAACAATTGAAGAAGGCCCCGACTCATGTCTCTCTATGGGATCTCCTGAGTATTCTGGAGAAAAAGAACAGACTAAGAGAGGCTCGATCTCATGGTGGAAAGGATGCAAGTGTGATAACTCCATAGTCTCTTCAGACTGACGGAACGAGTCTCCGACCCGCAGTAGGTGAAGTGCACTCTCCGACCGTATTGACAAATGAAGGCTCGCCCCCTACTGCCCAAAGAGAAGGTAAGCCTAAGCCAAATCCATTCTACCTTACCCTTATAGTTGGAGATAAACTTTTGCATAACTCCATGATAGATTCCGAGGCTAGCATTACCATCATGCCTAAAACAATCACCAACGTATTAAACATCAGGTATGACCCTTTGAATAAAGGGGTTATGCAGCTCGATGGGAACAGGGTTTAGACGGTAGGTCTCATTAAAAACCTTCCTCTAATGTTGTTTGCATGTCCGAGCATGATGGTGTCTCAAGAAGTAGTGGTCATTGATATCCCGCCTGTCTTCGAGATTTGTCTTTCCTAAGACTTTACCACTAAAATAGGAGGCTATATTGTCCCTAGATTGGTCCCATCTCATCCTTCATACCCAACACGTCGCCAAGCTGAAAATCCTCTCAGAACCCCTCCATGCTGAGCATGTAGCCGACCAGGCCTTGATCAATTTCGAGCCTACACACACCTCTATATCAAATGATGAACGGAAGGTGGTAGATCTTTTAAAAGACGAAGAAGTAACGGGATAATTTCCACCTGAGCAAGAAGTCTTCCTGAATGAGTTCATAGATTCAAACCCCTTCTCTAACTACCATGCCACCGGCCTGGGTACCTATTGCATTTTTGAAGAGAATCAGATCATCCCAAAGATTACTAAGGATCCGTTCTCCGAAGAGAAGTTTTCTTAGGCATTATGGACCCTGCACTTCGATGATGCCAAATGCAAGATGGGCTTCAAAGCAGGAGTTTGTCTCACCCCCCCTTCGGGCGAGCAAATCTTGAAGCCTTTTCAGTTATAGTTTGCGTGCTCAAATAATGAAGCAGAGTATGAAGGACTGATTCAAGGTTTGAACATGGCGGAAAGGATGGGCATTAAAAAGTTGAAAGTCCTTGGTGATTCTGAGCTGGTGGTCCATCAAGTTCGAGGGATATCTAGTGCCAAGAACGTCTGCATGAGGTCTTACCGCGCTAGAGTGTGAGATGTAATAGAAAGTTTTGATTCTTTCAATATCATAAGTATTCCTCAGAAAACGAATACCATGGCAGACCAAATGGCTACCATCGGAGCGCAATTTGATCCTGCTACGGACTTACTCACCAGATCTCAAGCAGTCGGCGTGGTTGTCCGCTCGGCTATCCCTGATAATGATACTCACTGGCAGGTGTTTGAGAGCGATGAATAGATTGCTTTGTTCATCCAAAGCTTGGGAGAATTTGCTGATCAGCTGCAGCCTAAGGTAAAGGAAGCCTACGGGAATCAGGTCATCTAGCTGAGATCTAACAAGCTTCCTAATGGTTTGATCACTTTATAGAACCTGTTTGACCATGAGGATGCCAAAAAAGATAAGCAGAAGCTCACAACAATCAAAGGGGATTACGTCAAAATGTCGGTCGACAGTGGAAGAGTTCTCAAGGTAGGAAAGGATGTTTCCTCCGAAGACAGAAATAAGTTGGTCCAATACTGTGATGAATATGAAGTTGTCTTGGCTTGGTCTTATGAGGATTTAAGAGGATACGATCCTAATATCATCTATCCTACCATTGGGCTTGCAAATGAGGCCAAGCCGGTCTGGCAAAAGCAAAGACCGGTTAACACAAAAATTGAATCTCTCATGGCTCAGGAGTTGAAAAAGTTGATCGAATCAAGGATCATTTACCCCATAAAACACAGTACATGGGTGTCAAATTTGGTGCCTGTTAGGAAAAAGAATGGAGATATCCGGCTCTCTGTGGATTTCTGAGATCTAAATCAGGTGTCTCTCAAAGACCACTATCTTCTGCCATCAATGGAGCAATTACTGAGCATGGTGGTGGGATCAGAAATGTTCTCAATGCTCGACGGTTTCTCAAGATATAACTAGGTAAGCGTGAAGGCGGAGGACCAACACAAGACGATGTTCACCACTAAGTGGGGAATGTTTGCGTACCAGAAGATGCTCTTCGGATTGTCAAATGCTGGGGCAAATTTTCAAAGGGCCATGGATTCATCTTTCAAAGAGATAATTAATAAGATCATCTTAATATACTTACATGACCTGACTGTGTTTTCCAAGCACCGGGAGGATCATTTTGACCATTTCGAATTAGTCCTCCAAAAATGTCTTGAATTTGGGATTTCCTTAAACCCAAACAAGTGTATCTTTGGGGTTCCTCAAGGAAAATTACTTGGGCATATAGTTTCAAAGGAGGGCATTTCCATTGACCCAGACCAAGTCGAGGCCATTAAAGACCTTCCCCTCCCGGTCAACAAAAAGGGAGTCCAATCTTTTTTAGGAAAGGTCAATTTTGTTAGTCGCTTTATTTCTGACTTTGCCGGAATAATAAGACCCATCACCCTCATGTTAAAAAAGGATATACATTTCAAATGGACAACTGAAGCCAAAAAAGCTTTTGATGAGATTAAAAATGTTATTTGTTCAGCTCCTGTATTGTCTAACCTAGACATGTCAAAGGACTTCATAATGTATGTTTTTTCTGGCTAACATAGCATCACCATGGTCCTAACCCAAAAGGATGCCCAAAAAGGAGGTGAGCATCACATAGCTTTTCATTCAAAGACTCTTAAGGATTATGAAGCCCGATACAACTTTGTCGAGAATCAAGTCTTAGCCGCTATAAAAGGACTAAAGAAATTCAGGCATTTCATCACCTATAATAAAACCACGGTGTACGTACCACGGTGTACGTAGCTCATCTTGCAGTACGGGAATACATTATGGAGGGTGACATCATTTAAAAAAGGGCAAATTGGATCACCAAGATCTTGGAATATGATGTCGATGTCAAGCCGACAAAGCTTGTTCGTGGGAGAGGCCTGTGCGAATATATAGTTCAAGAATGCGAGCCCTGCGATGATGAAGCGGCCACAGATGAAACAATTATGTTTTTGCCTAATGTTCCAAAATGACAGATGGATTGAGAAAAGAAAGTAATTCATGAAGAGTGGGATTTTTCGTGAAGATCTCCCCCCGGTTAAGAGGAGATTTTACAGACTCCAAAACAACGGTTTCCGCTTAATAGATGGAATCCTTTTCAAAAGAAATTTTGATGGAATCCTGCTCTGCTATGTAGACCAGAGCCAGGCTGATAAAATTGTACATGAATTCCACTACAACTCCTCAGGAGGCCATTTCTTTGCACCAACGACTACTATCAAGATTACTTAAGCCGGGTATTTTTGGTTGTCCATGTTTAAAGACACACATAATTTAGTAAGGGAATGCAAGGAGTGCTAGTATTACACAGGAAGGAGCAAGAAAGCTACAATGCCTCTTAGGCTTGTGTCAGTGGAAGAGCCTTTCGCTCAATGGGGTCTTGATTTTATCGGAATGATCAATCCTCCCAGTTCGGATAGACATAAGTAGATCTTGACAGCTACTGATTATTTCACCAGATGGTCCAAAGCCGTTCCTTTAAGGAACTCATCAGAAAGTGAAGTGTTGGCTTTCCTAGAAGACCTGGTGTGCCGATACGGTTCCCCCAAAACTATTATATCGCATAATGCGCACGCATTCATAGGCTCACGAATTACCCAATTCGCCCTCAGCAGAGGTATCTATCTCAAAACCTCTTCTAACTACTATCCTCAAGGGAATGGACTTGTTGAGTCCACTAACAAAAACTTGATCAAACTTATTAGAAGGATAGATCCTGAATACAAGAGGGAGTGGCACCACCACTTGAGAAGCACATTATGGGCAGACCGCATAACACCCAAGCAAATTCTTAAAAACTCCCTGTATAAGTTGGTATATGGAAAGGATGCACTTTTCCCCATGTCGCTAGAGATCCCAACATTGCAATTACTAAAATCAATGGAAGTGGCTGAAAACAGCCCTATGGCCGTAAGATTGGCAGAGATTATGAAGCTGGAAGAAGCAAGGGAGGTAGCCTTTGCGACTCTCCAAGACAAACAGGAAGTCGTCAAAAGATGGTTTGACAATAAAAAGAGCTCTAATCTAGTCTTCAGCCTCGGAGACCTCGTATTGAAATACAATGAGAGGGCAGTGAAGCCTGGTCAGCACGCCAAGTTCGATTGCTTATGGGAGGGACCTTCCCGCATTGTGCATTGCAAAGGTTTCAATGCATTCTAACTAGAAGACATGAATGGGGACCCCAACCCGATTCTGGTTAATGGTTTCCACCTCAAACCTTTTCATTAGGTGTTTTGTGTCCTTTTAAATTTATATATTGTATATATTGTGAATAGTCTTTTTTAGTGCCTATTTATTTTATTTATTCTCAGCTAGTATCAAGCAAGCGAGAGGAGCAAGAAGAGAAAGCAGAGAAAGGAGAAAAGTGAAAAGTTCATTATATTAAAACATTTTTGTATTTTCATTACAAAATGAGTAAGCTCTTGGCCCCTCCTTTTCTGCAATCATTTTGCTCAAGTCCAAGGTGACGGTTCATCACATCTTCAACAGCTCTCTTCAGTCTCGTACTCATCGTCGTCAGAGGTTTCCTCTTCTCCCAACCACTCAGAGTCAGAGGCGCTCTCGAGCTCCCTGGGCATGAAAATAACAACCAGGTTTGGTTGTTGATCTGGAGTCATAATCCTCAGGATGATGTAGTCCCTAAATTCAATATACTAGTCTATACCTTCTGGGACTGGCACCATCAAATTGACACGCAGAAGAAATTCCATGGCAAGCTCGGTGCGATACCGATGAGAGGACAATGTCATTGTTTTCAGCCCACTAATGAGCAGGTGCCAAGCTACCTCCTCGTTGCGTGTGACGAACTGCTCTAGGTCGGATGGCAGTGGAAGCCCTCGGAAAGGGACATAGTATGCAATCACATCTTCCAGCCTGCCCAAATAATCTTGGGAAAAGGGAGCTTGGGTCAACTGCCAAGCTAGCAGCCCAGGCTGACCGCAATCCAGCACCGAGGCTATGAACCGCGAGCAGATATCTGTATTCACTCGGTATCGGTTTGCATTATCAATGAAATATTCTCCAAGTATTCACTTGATGGTGGCTATTATCAAAGGATTTTTCCTATGCGTCATCCTCTGTAATATTCGATATGAGATTTTCCCTAAGAAAGCGACCTGCGCTTTGCTACTAACAAGCCTAACTGGAGTATCCATGACTACAGAAGCTCCGTCATTAAAGCTTGCACTGTGCTAAAAGAATGTCTGAAAAGACATATTTATAGTAGAATTTCAACAGAAGATGACGAATGCTCAAAGCGCATGCCTTCCCAAGTCCCAATACTCCTGTCATATCTCCGTTAATTCGCATCAAGCAAATGAGCTTGTTTTCAGAATGTCGGTGTCCTGCCAGGTACCTCGAGAGGGAGGTTGATACGAGCAAAAGCCATGCGTATGTACAGGTACATCGTGTTTTAAATGCCAAGTTCCGCTGGACTATCTCAGCTCGCGCAAACTTTACTACCTGTTGATTCTCTCGATCAAAGAAAAGATTTGCCCGAATGGATTTTCCTCGAGCAACGACATGTTAGTTAAATGTAGTCTTGGGAAGCGGGAATGACGACATCCTTCATCAATGGGAGTTTATTGCAGCTGGAATTTGAGTTGGGGCGCGTGTAAGCAGGTACTTGCCATTAGACATTTGCTTTTGCAAAGATCTAGGCATGTTTTGCATTTAAGGCTTGAGGTTATTCCCTCTTCTCCGTCTATTTTTGAAAAGAAAGAAAAAAGAAGCCCAAGTGCTTTTCTCTCCGGACTTTAGAAATTCTTTAGCAAAGGAAAGAAGCTTTCTGCCTGTAATGGAGTCCGAAGCAACGTTTGCAAGTGATGTGCCTGGAGGCTTCTGGGTTGATGTTTTCAGGGAGTTATCCTATTCTGCTCATGCCATCCCTCCAAGGATGGAGTATCCAAGAACGAAGACCAAGACCAAAATGACAACTCGGAATGCGTCCGCCATTCTGGACTCGAAAAATATTTTTGAACCCAAAGTTCGTAAGTAGCCTAAGAGTCTCAGAGAGGCTACATGCTCAAGGATTCTTCATCATAGAGCAGACCCCCAATCCATGACAGTGCGTTTCTAGAGTAGCTGAGCCCCCCAATGCGTGGTTCCCATGGTCGCATACTACTCTGATCTCATAGCAGCTTGCATGGAAGTTTTTGATCCTACCTCATGCTTTGTCAACGACTCCCTCTTGAGATTAAGAGTATCTCCAGAGGCCATTAGGGAGATGATGTGCTGCCTAATCTTTGAAGGAACAAAGGTTTTCTCAGAAAGCTCAATGGAGGAATTCTGGAGCACCAGGAGAGATGCTTTGACTTTCTGTCAAAACAATCTCAATTGAAGTCTGTCTTCTGGACTTCTGAAGTTCCTTTTGTCATATAGCAACCTAAGGCAAGAGGACCTCAAGGACATTTATTCTACCCTTGCTTGGCTGTGTGGTCATGATAGTGACCGAGATATCACAGCCTCCATGATGGGTTTTCTCTTCAAATGCAAGAAACAAAGGGAACTGTTTCACTTTGACTTCTCTGTGACTATTGCCAGAGCCACTATTAAGCAATTATCGGAGTTCCAGAAGTTGTAGCGCTTCGGGTTCTCTTCAGTATTGGTGCACCTGCTATTACACCAAAATGAGGCTTTCTTCAGTCAGTTCATGCGATTGGCTATTTACGATGAGTCTGGAAACAAAATGTCGGTGACCTGCTGGACACCTCTTCTACTGGCCTCCTATGATTCATACTAGTTTTTAGATCTATTCATGACTCCCATGCTCAAGGACCTCGGTGTGATCCCCAATGAACCATTAGCATGTTTCTCCCAGGTCCAGATGAACTGGATGCAAAATGAGCGCCCCCCTTGCGACTGGTTCTTGGTTCCTGACTTTTCTTTCATATGGGTGCATGGTTTCTCTGAGGAACCCTTTCGGCTGCCTAGTTATGTAATCGAACGACCCCTGGCTCTTGAAATCGCAAGGCAGCTGGTGAGGATTGGAAGGGCCATTGGAGTAGGTAAGCATGATACCTCTATCACCGAAGACCACAAGGCCATTGGCCCAATCACTCTAGTGCAGAGGAATATAGCAGAAGAGGTTTTGACGTCGAAAATGGTGCAGCTCGGCTTTGTAGTGATTGATGACTCTTGGAGCTACGACCTGATGGCTGCCTTAGCAAAAGAAAGAATGATGTTAAGCATGAGGCTCAAAATTCATGGGTGGAGCGTACAAACCCCCGGGTTGACGAACCGAGCTTATATGTGGGCCCTGATGACTTTCCTATCTTAAGACGCCCCCATGGTTAAAGTTTACTCCCCCTTGCAAAAATTCAACCCCGCGAAGCCTATCCCTCATGCAATGTTGGAAACTATGAAAACTTTAGTTTGGCCCAGGAAGAAAAGGGAAGACTTTTGGGTATATCAGCAAGAGGTGAGTCAGCCTAGAGCCAACATTGGAAATGCCCCCCTGGATGAACGCTTTGAGTAGGAATGGTGTAAGGCAAATAAATCTGATGATGAGATAGGTGACAGTTCCTCATGTGGGGACTCGTCTCCTAAGACTGCCCCGCAGCAGGAGGTAGAGGTTATAAATATTGAAAGGCAAGATCTGGAGCCACAAATTCTCCTTCCATTGGATAATGCAGCTCATAGGCCTCGTTCACAGGCTAGCAAAAGGCGGTCCAAGAAGCAGTCGCGTGACTCCCCTTTGAAGAAGAGGCAACATCCTAGCATGTCCAGGGGGAGCTCACCGTCTCAAATCCCAGAAACATATTTAGATCTTCAGTGGTCGACATCTTCCACTGCTCAGGTGCGTCCCTTTTTTCCCTCATCTCTTGCTTAGGTTATTTCTTCAGCTGTCCCCATTACCACAATGCAGGCCTCAGTCCCTACTACTCTCACTTTAGCCCTGACGGGTATGCCGGTTGACCCCCAGAATGTTTTCCTGCAGACCTTTGTTCCTTTCTTGGCCACGACTTTTATATCCACAGCTTTTCCCTCGCCAATAACAGAGGCAGCCTCTATGTCGCATAGGCTAGGTTTTGGAGAATCCTCTCCTCAGGTTATGGGAGTAGCATCCTCAAGCCCTTTCCTATTAGGAGCTTCCCCCTTTGTCCCACTATTTTCCCTGTCGGCTCAAGCTCACCCCATCCAGACTGCTTTCACTGGGCCTATTTCACAATTCCCTTTCACAGTTCCTCCTGGTGCATCTTTTGTGGGTCAGGCTATCGATAATCCAGATGAGTTCCAGCAATAGGTTGCTTATGATAGAATTGCTTGCCTTGGTAAGACAAGCAAGTGAAAGGAAAAGGAAGGCGCTCATCCAGCCCGCCCTCACCTGCAGACACATTTTAGTGAGGAAAAGGATTGCCTCTACTTTGCAAATCTTTTCCCCAAGGTTGACAAGACGAAATCTCAGATGAGACCAATTGATTACACAGTGCATGCTATCGACGTTAGCCTTCAAAGTGCCATGACATCTGACAAAGTAGAGATGATGGAGGAGACTTCAAAAGCTGTATCCACAGATTTTATCAAGAAGAGTCACCGTCTAGAAAAGATCCAAGCAGAGAATGCTAGTCTCCGAGATTCCCTCACCCAGCAGAGAAAGGAGGATAAAGCCCAGAGCTCAGAAATCAATCGTCTACAAAGCCTGCTGGCCCAAGCTAATTCAGAAAAAGGGAAGCTGTAGTCGGCCCTCAACAATGTGAGCTCTCAGCTAAAAGGCCAAGAGGCGACAAGGAACATGGCTCTGAAGGAGTTGCAGGAGAAGGATGCAGAGATACAACAATTAAAGGCAACCTCTAGGAATGTTACTCAGGTCCAAATGCAGCTGCGTGAAGAAATTCTTCTAAAAGAAGGTTATGCCCGCCAACTGAGTGAGGCTCAAGTATCATTGTCTGAGGAAAAGATAAAATTCAAAGCAGAACTGAAAGTGAAAGAGGCTAATCTCATACAGTCCAGTGAGCGCATTTCAGAGGTGGAGACTCTTTTGCGACATGAACAAGATCGTAGATTGTAGCTGCAGCAAACTGTTTGAGATGGAGAGGCCAAAATTCTCACTTTGGAGAATCAAGTGGCCATTGAGCAAAGAAAATGCAGTAGGTTTCAGCAAGAGATGGTTGCGAAGGATGATGAAATTTCATGATTGCTGAGCATTCCACCTCTGGAGCAGGTTCCCCAAGACTTTTCTACCATGTTGATAGAATTGTATGTCTCACACTAGGAAAGGATCAAGCAGTTTAGTCCCTCGCTATAGCTTGTGCTGAGATTCATTCAAGACGCACAATCCCTTTGTGTAGAAGCGGAAGCCTTGGTCGATAGTTCAATGATGGTTTTGTCTCCAAAGATCCCCATAGCTCAAGAATTGATCCAAATGTTATACGCAGCTTAGGATGATGAACTAAGAGAGAAAGGAATAAATGATCGCAAGCAACTGATCAAGAGAAAAAATGTTTTCATCAATCACCACAAAATGGTCATGCATACATCAGCTGCATTAGAGCCACTACAAGTTGATATCTCGACCATCAAGCAACAGATAGAGAGGTTTGTTTTGCTGGGCTTGCCTTCCCCTTTCTTTGCTAATGGTTCGGTATTAAGAATCGAACAATTGTCGAGTTAGATTGAGCACATGCAGCAAGATAGATCTTTCACTCAGAGCTTGAGCGACCCTGTTTCAATCGAGGATGTGGAACGCCTTCTGCATCTCCTTGCCTAGCTCTACGCTCTTTTGAAATTGGTCCACGATGAACCCATAGGGTTGCCATTTGATGAGGTCATCTGTCTGGATCAACACTATCAGAGTTTGGATGCACAAATGTTGCCTTCGGAGGAGGATTGATCGACGCTGCAGCAGGTCTCTAACCTGCTCCATCCTGTCCTAATATGAAGTCTGGTCTGCGAGCCAGCAGTTTTGGATTCCCATATTCCGTAGGTAGAATTTTCCTTGTTAGTCGCCAAGAAAAGTTCACATTAAAATTCTCGTAACTAAGGTTTTCGGTCGGGTTGCTTAATTTTACCTTTTTCAGCTTTCGAGCAGCGTAGGGCGTACAAGACAATTGTCAGCTCGACGTTACTCCCTCGGTTCATTTTTGGCGTTCAAGTTTTGGAGTAGCGTGACGGTGACAAATGGAGAGACATTGCTGACTGGGCTTCTTTTCGGGGCCTACCTTGTAGTGCAGTAAGCAAGCGATTACCGGGCATCATCATGTTTTGGCGGGCACGTTTCTGTTTGAAAGGATTTCCTAGCATGTCCCTCTACGGTTAGCGAAATCTTTTCGGTTTATGACAATATGAAGATTGTTGCGGACAGGGAGTGAAGTCTTGGGGCCATTTTGCTGGTTGTGATCTTCAGGGTGACACAGCATGGTTTTTCTGTTCAAGGGCAGTTTTGCCTTTTTGGCATGTTTGGGAGTTGTTTCCAGAGCCACAGGCTCTATTTATGCTTGTTTTTTCCCTGTTATGAAGGGTTCAAAACTTTTCAAGAAGAACAATTAAGTTTCTTAGTAGGAATTTCAGCCTTTTTAAACTATTACTGTTTTCTGAAGAAGGTTAATCAAACTGTTCCTATGGCCTTTGTGATACTTCTCTCAGTATGCTTTGATGGTCTTTTATGTGCTTTTCTATTAGAATTCCAATAACTTGGAGAATACATATATCTAAGATTTTGCCGATTAAACTATGTTTTGCACTTGTTATCTGGTAAATGCATGATAAGTATTTCTTTATGTTGCAAAGAGATTTAATTGTGTCTTGGTTATGTTCCTAATTCAGACTTGTAGATTGTTGAATGGGCTCAAAAATCATATGTACTTGGGTTTTGTATGCTCATGTATTTCTTAAAAATGCTCTGGCGCATCGCCTCAGTAGTTTAGATTTATTGTTTTAAGTATTTATTTCTTTTCCCTTTCCTCAAAACCCATAAGGAAGAGCCAACTTCTCAATCCTGGAGGTCATTCAGTGAACCTTGCGCAACTGGTCCCCCATCACTGAATTTCCCATAAGGTTGTTTGTTTCCAAGGTAAAATTTAGAGTCAACAAGTAGCAAACCCATAGAAATATGACAATGTCAGATTTGGGATATTTTTCATAGGCACTTCATCATGGTCTTGATTATCCATTCTAGTTTCTCACAGAATCCAATACCAACATCAGTTAACAAAGAGTTGAAAATTTTAAAGAAAACTTTGGTCTGCTCAAAATCTCTTCCCAATGCTAACTAAATAAGATTTGTCAATGACTTAAGTAGAGTTTTATGATTTTTCTTTTGATCCCCCATAAGTTATTTCCTACTATTGTATTTGTAGTAATTTTAGCATCTAGGTGGTTTGGAAGGAATGCACTATTTATCTCCTTTGACTCATCCATTAAAATGACATATTTTAAAACAACACAAACCAAAGTTAAAACCAAGTTAATGTTGACTATTCCTTGTCAACCCACTAGAGTGTTGATCAAAATGTTATAACCCTGACCCCTAGAAATAATACCCAAAATGTAGGGTCAAATTATACCCTTATCAAACTTGAGTCAAATTTATGACAATATAAATAATGTTCAAACACTAGAGCCATAAGTCCCTAGAAACAATGCCAAAAATGTAGGGTCAAATTATACCCTTATCACACTTGAGTCAAATTTATGACAATGTAAATAATGTTCAAATACTACAGACATATTTTTTTTAGTAAAGTATCTAAAATGATTGCAATCAATATTAGGGAGTAAGACTTACTAGATAAATGATAAATGAGAATAAAGAATCACTAATTATTTGATAGAGAGTCACATGATAGTAGAAACTTATTGAAACTTTATTGTGTTTCTAGATTTCCTAGGCACACCAAAAATAAAGGTTAAAAACACACTTAGCTACACACACTCTAATCAATGTGAATTATTATAAGAAGTGTTGATTTAATCTATAGTGCAAAGTTAACAACATATATAGAAAATAAAAGAATTGGACAATTAAACAATCCCCTATAATAAATAGGTCTTTTTTATTAAGAAAAGTATGGCTTATCCTCCCAAGCTACAACTACAAGTGCTAAGCTTAAAGTAGCGTGATCTTTATTAAATATGAAACCATTTTACAAAAATGTCATGTAACAATTAATATTCTCCTAGAAAGAAACAAATACTTCAAATTCTCTGATCTTGCATAACTACAAACACTCTGATCACTTTGGATTATGTAAAATTTAAAAAATGCCTACAGTGCTAAAGTTGACAAACATATATAGAAAATTAAAGAAGGGGCAACTAAACAATCTCCCACAATGAGTAGGCCCTTTTTTTATTAAGACGACTATATGTTAGAGGGTAGTGTTGCTTTAACCTAGGCATGCATACTGGTACGTTTTAGGTACACCTGAGGTACCCTCTAGGCATCCAAGTTCTTTGTGGATTCTTTTACAAAGAATCCACAATGAACTTGAATGCCCAAGTGGTACTTGGGCAAACTCGAAGTGAAACTAGGCATAGTGAATGAGCATTGCATTGATTGTCACTTAAAAAAGGTTTTCTCTTACTACCAAAATTCTTGTTGCTAGTTTTCATTAATGTGCTTCCTAACTCTAGATATTTTGAAAAGTTACCCTATTAAGTAAAGTATGTGCTTTCTTCACTACTAACATTGTCAATTTGTAGTAACAAAAGTTTAATAGATTCTACAAGGAATTGAAATTCCCATGAGGTATTGCAGATAAGATAGCAAGACATGATTTGTGAATACTTTATGAATTGAAAGATAATGATAGCATTGTAAACCACCACACTAATATGCTTAGGAAAAATTGACCCATTTGGAAAATGAAAATGGTAATATAACATGTACAAATATGAAATTTTGTGAAGAGTAAAATGGATCCAAAATCTACATAAAAGACAAAACAAAAGGTAGAAGGGTCCAAGATAATGCTATCTAAGTCTTGCTAGCTTCTTTAATTCTTGAAACCTTTCTTTGATTTAGTGGGAAATTGCAATTATATTGTTGCTTACATGTGGGACAAAATATATCTAAGTGTGGGATATTGCTGCTGCTAGGATATGTTGTTGTCATTGATGTCAACATATTCCTATGTTTTGGTGCTTGTGAGAGTTGTTTGATGTTCCGGTGATTGCATTGAGTTGATATGGATAGTTTATCTGTTTGGGATGATGTAATACTTCATTCCTTATTGGTTTCAATGATTCAAAAGATTGTTTGATCGTATTATTTGATCTGGTTTGTAGTTTAGTCTTTCTATGCAATGGTTGGTAGAGTTTGGTGTTTGATCCGGTGAGCTTCGGTATGATCATATATTTAGTTGTGGATTTGGGGGAATGATTTGGATGTTCATGTGTATCTTTATTTTAAATGGTTCTTGATTTGGTGCTCTGCAAGTTATCTTTGTAGTTCGAATTTTTACTGTTGAGTGTTCTTGTGAGTTAACACATCGATCGATGAAGATTTGCATGTGGTATTGGTGCAACTATTGCGGATGGCTCTAATGTTCTTGTTGGTGTTTCATGATCGTGTCCTATTTGTCTTGGTGATCTGCATTGATCTTTGCGTGCATTCTTGGTGATTTTGTTTATCCTATGATATTCTTCATGTTATGCGATATTCTTGGTGGTGTAGCGTGTTGTGGTTGATCTTGACGAGATTTTTGGTGGTGATGCATATTTGGAGATTTTATTTAGGTCCATGTTATGTCATGTATATCATTATATTGGTTCGGTGGTTCACATATGTATCGAGTGATGTAAATTTGTAATTGAGGGTCGAGGGTTTGGCCGACCTTGTAGTCAAGGTTGATGAATTGTATATATAGATGGTATAGTCATGTAATTTATGTATTAGTGTTGTGTTTGCATTATTAGTGAGTGGTGTATGTGTGCATAAGTGAATTTATCATTCGGTGTGGTGTATAGAGAAGAGATTGTTGCAGGGCAGACAAATGTTCTTAACCGGAACTGTCATCGGGCATAAGGAGATGCTATATTTGCATTTCATGTAATCCAGATTGTAGTCCAAATCTTATTGTAAGGTAGTGAGCCTTTCCTGAGGGTTGGAACCTTTTGGGTCATCTTATTTTGAGAAGTGAGCTCTAGGAAGTGTGTCAAAATGCATGTGCCTTCCCCATTGTAATATTTACACATACTACTGCAGAGTATCATCTTATTGTGGGTAGGTTCCCACCGTGGTTTTTCCCTTAATTAGGATTTCCATGTCAAAATCTTGGTGTTATGTGTGTTGGTGCTATTGTGTTTATCTTTATTCTTGCTGCAATTGTTTAGATCTGAGATTGTACTTAATTTGATTAATACGATGAAAACTTAGATCCTTTGGAAGAAGCTTGACCGCTTGAGGAGATCCGGGATGGCAAAATATGTGTTCAAGAAGGAGAGTCCTAGATTTGATGGAAGCAAATATATTGTTTGGAAGGATGGGATGGAAGTTCACTTGAAATGTCTTGGAGATGAGTATTGGAAGATCACAAAGAATGTTTACAATGTTCCTCAGAATGGACCAGTTACTATTGCTGAGATCAATGATGTTGAACATAATATAAGAGCTACGGAAGCATTGTTGAGTGCCTTGACTGATTCATAAATGACCAATGTGATGGGTTTGCAAACTGCACATGAGATCTGGAAGAAGCTAGAGACCTTGTATGAAGGAGATGCGCACATTAAAGTTGCTAAGTTGCATAGCTTGAAAGGGAAGTATGAAGCATTGGAGATGGTAGAAGATGAAAACATATCAACCTTTATGGCTAAGGTGAATGATTTTGTCATGAATATCAGATGTGTTGGTGGAACCCGTGAAGAAGATGAGATTGTTACTAAGGTGTTGAGATCATTGCCTCATGTTTATTTAAACACAAAGTAGCTGCTATTGATGAGATCCAAAGTGTGACTAGAGACATGTTGGTTGGAAAGCTTACTACATTTGAGTTGAGAAAATTTGGAGAATCTCATGGAAAATATGAGACTGCATTCAAAGCCTCTATATCCGAGAAGCAGAAGTATGATCCAGGAGAAAGTTCTTGTTAGGTATCCATATTTGAAAGAGAGAAGAGAGAGATGGAAGAGCAAGAAAGATAATTGGATGAGCTTGAAGCCCTTATTGCTCGGAGGTTGCCTAAAGGAGCCGGTAAGTATGATGAAAAGTTACCTTTGAAATGTTTCTCTTGTAATTAGATAAGACATTTTGCTTCTAGGTGTCCTGAGAGGATGTCTAAATATGATAAGCATGATAAATTTGAAAGACATGATAGATCTAATAAGAATGATAGATATGAGAAGCATGATAAAAGTGATAAGCCTTATAAGCCCTACCAGAAGTACAAAAACCATAAGAGACGCTATTATGTTGTTGATGAAAGTGTAACAGATGGGGAATCATAGAATGGGAATTCAGAAGACAAATTTGTATTTATTGCTATCAAGGAAGATGATCTGGTATCAGTGAATCCTACAAGCTGTATTGTTGTAGAGAAATCTTTAGCTGCTAAGATTGAAGAGAAAGATGAATGGGTGATTGACAACAATTGTTCACATCATATGACAGGTGATAAAAGCAAGTTTGTGAATATAGAAAGGTATGATGGTGGTATAGTGAGGTTTGGTGATAACAAAGCTTGTGTGATTCGTGGTAGAGGTTCTATATCTTTCAATAGTAAGCATAATACTGATGATGTCCTGTATGTTGAAGGTTTGAAGCATAATATTTTGAGTGTTGGACAGATGGTTGACAAGGGATATGATTTGCAATTCAAGAATGGTAAATGTAAGATCCTAAATGCCTCTGTTATAGAGATTGCATCATATATAAAACTAAAGGTAATATCTTTCACCTAAATGCTGGTGAGAAAAGTTGTTTGATTGCTCGGATTGAAGAGAGTTGGTTATGGCATAGAAGAATGTGTCATGTTAATTTTGACTACATGGTAAGGATAAGTTCTACTCAAGTTGTTAGAGAAGGATTATTGGTGATAAAAATAAAGGTATGATGACTAAGAGAAGGATTGTTGTTGAAGAGATATGTTTGATTTCAAAGATTGAACCTAAGGATGTAGTAGAAGCATGTAAGGATGAAAATTGGATAAAAGTAATGGAAGAAGAGCTGAATCAGATTGAAAAGAATAACACTTGGGAGCTTGTTTCGAGACCTAAAGACAAGAATGTGATTGGTACTAAATGGGTGTTCTGAAATAAACTGAATGAAGCCGGTGAAGTAAAAAACAAAGCAAGATTGGTATGTAAAGGGTGTTCTCAGATGGAAGGTATTGACTATGAAGAAACTTTTGCTCCTGTAGCTAGAATTGAAGCTGTTAGATTGTTGCTTGCATATGCTGCTTACAAGAATTTTAAGGTGTATTAGATGGATGTCAAGTTAGCCTTTTTGAATGGTGATCTTGAAGAGGAAGTCTACATTGAGCAAACAGATGGATTTTCCTTATCAGATGAAGGAGATATGGTATGCAAATTGAAGAAAGCTCTGTATGGACTGAAGCAAGCCCCTAGAGCCTGGTGCAAGATTGGATAAGTATTTGTTGAAGTTGGGATTCTATAAAGGTACTGCTGATAGTAATTTATACTTCAAAGTTGAGAATGATAACATCTTGATTGTTGAAGTCTTTGTTGATGATATGATTTTTGGCGGTGATGATGATCTAAGTACGAAGTTTGTTGATGATATGCAAAAGAAATTTGAGATGTCTATGATAGGTGAGATGAAATTCTTCTTATGATTGCAAATTACTCAGACTAGTAAAGGTATTTTCATTTCTCAATCTAAGTATGTGAAGGAATTGTTGAAGATGTTTGGATTAGCTGATTCTAAGCCTATTAGAACTCCTATGGTGACTGGATGCAAGTTGTCTAAGAAAGATGAATCTCATAAAGTTAATCAGACCTTGTATAGATCTATGGTTGGTGGATTATTGTACTTAACTCAGACTAGACCAAATATTATGCACGTTGTTTGTCTTTGTGCTAGATTTAAATTAGATCCTAAAGAGACTCATGTTGCTGTTGTGAAGACAATTTTCAGATACTTGAAGGGGACTGTTGACTATGGGTTATGGTATCCAAAGAATGATGATTTCCTGTTATGTGCCTATACTGATGTTGATTGGGCTGGTGATGTTGATGACCGGAAGAGCACTACCGGTGGAGCATTCTTTTTGGGAAAGAAGTTGATTTCATGGTCTAGTAAGAAACAAGATGTTGTATCTTTATCTACTGTTGAAACTGAATACATTGTTGCTGCTAGTAATTGTACTCAAGTAGTTTGGATGAAGCAGATGCTGAAATATATTAGGGTGATTTATGATGAGCCTACTATCACATATTGTGACAATTCCAGTGCTATCAATATTTCAAAGAATCCAATGCTGCATTCTAAAACAAAGCATGTGTCCATAAAGTATCATTTCTTGAGGGAGAAAGTTAGTGATGAGGAAGTCAGATTGGAATATGTATCTACAAAGGATCAAATTGCATATATTTTCACTAAGCCTTTGCCTGCAGATACATTTGTCTATTTGAGAGACAAGTTAGGGGTCTTTGTCCCACCTGTTGAGAACTAGATGCATGGAGTTGCATCAATCTAGTGGACTTCAAAGCCTTACCCTTTTATCCGGGCTGATGAGTTTGTGCTGCTACTCAACCAGAGTAGTCAATGTGTGATTTTGATGTTCAATTGTGGGTTTATCCTAAGGCGGAGATTGTTCTTCTTAGAAGATGAGTTTTGGGAGAGAGCATAACTTGTATTTTGTCTTTGGCATTGATGTTAAAGGGGGAGAGTCATGTAAAAAACTACTTTATCTTTGGAGCTTTGTGTGCATGATCTTAAGGGGAGTTTATTGCAAGATGCTGGTGTTAATTCATTTCCTTTGCATTGATTGTTTTTCACATTCATATGTTGCCATCAATGCCAAAAGGGGAGATTGTTGGATATTGTTGCTACTAGGATATGTTGTTGTCATTGATGTCAACATATTCCTGTGTTTTGGTGCTTGTGAGAGTTGTTTGATGTTCCGGTGATTGCACTGAGTTGATATGGATAGTTCATCTATTTGGGATGCTGGAATACTTCATTCCTTATTGGTTTCAATGATCCGGAAGATTGCTTGATCATATTATTTGATCCGGTTTGTAGTTTGGTCTTTCTATGCAGTGGTTGGCAAAGTTTGGTGTTTGATCCGGTGAACTCCAGTATGATCGTATCTTTGGTTGCGGATTTGGGAGAATGATTTGGATGTTCATGTGTATCTTCAGTTCAAATGGTTCTTGATTTGGTGCTTCGCAAGTTATCTTTCTAGTCCAAATTGCTGTTGTTGAGTGTTCCTATGAGTTAACGTGTTGATCGATGAAGATTTGCACATGTGGTGTTGGTGCAGCTATTGCGGATGGCTCTAATGTGCTTGTTGGTGTTTCTTGATCGTGTCCTATTTGTCTTGGTGGTCCGCATTGATCTTTGTGCGCATTCTTGGTGATTTTGCTGATTCGATGATATTCTTTGTGTTATGCGGTATTCTTGGTACTGTAGCATGGTGCGGTTGATCTTGGCGAGATTTCTGGTGGTGATGCATATTTGGAGATTTTATTTAGGTTCATGTTATGTCATGTATATCATTAAATTGGTCTGGTGGTTCACATATGTATCGAGTGATGTAAGTTTGTAATTGAGGGTTGAGGGTTTGGCCGACCTTGTAGTCAAGGTTGATGAATTATATATATAGATGGTATAGTCATGTAATTTACATATCAATGTTGTGTCTGCATTATCAGTGAGTGATGTATGTGTGCATAAGAGAATTTATCATTCAGTGTGGTGTATAGAGCAGAGATTGTTGCAGGGCAGACAAATGTGCTTAACCGAAATTGTCATCAAGCATAAGGAGATGCTATATTTGCAATTCATGTAATCCAGATTGTAGTTCGAATCTTATTGTAAGGTAGTGAGCCTCCCCTGAGGGTTGGAGCCTTCTAGGTCATCTTATTTTGAGCATTGAGCTTTAGGCAGTGTGCCTGAATGCATGTGCATTCCCCATTGTAATATTTACACATATTACTGCAGAGTATCATCTTATTGTGGGTAGGTTCCCACTGTGTTTTTTCCCTTAATCGGGTTTTCCACGTCAAAATCTTGGTGTTTTGTGTGTTGGTGCTATTGTGTTTATCTTTATTCTTGTTGCAGTTGTTTAGATCTGAGATTGTGCTTAATTTGATTAATCTGGTGAAAAATGATTCACCCCCCCTCTCAGTTTTCCTTCTTGGTTGCTGCTAACTCCAAGGAATTCTCATCTTTTATATACATATAGAGTGTTGGACTATTAGCCACATAATTCAAGAGATTGATATTGAAATCTATTAAAGTGTTAAGTTCTCTTCTAGAACTTTGCTCCTTCGTCATGTTGTTTGAGAAGGAATTCTCTGATGTGCTTGAATGTTTGAAGAAAAAGAGCAAGAATAATTTTTGCAAAGCTCACAAATCTCCTCAAAAGATAATTAAGAGTTGTCATCAACTCCCATTGCATTAGCAATCTTCACGCAATCATATCTAATGGCCCAAAGAAATATCATCTTAATATTTTACAAGTCTGGCTTGTTTTGTTTATAATGCTTAGAGTTAAAACAAAAAAAATCCATATAAATTCCAAGTGTCTTTAATTCCTTCCAAGCAGTGGGAAAAACTTATTCTCTAATATCCCTTGCCTTGCATTGCCTCCCAATATTTCCTTTTAAGTCTCTTCTATTGTTGACTAATGTGAATGGTATTCTCACCAAGCCCCATGAACCAACATGTCATTGCATCCTTAAGGTGGCGAGAAACAAATTCTGTCGTGTGCATTGCTCCAAAAAATATAGCTTCAACATGACATGGATCTCAAATAGGGAGATATAAGGAACTTTAGTAGCAAACCCATAGAAATATGGCAATGTCAAAGATAGAATATTTTTCATATGCACTTGATCTTCCAATAGGTTTATAGAAAGAGTTCTATCAAGCTCTTCATCATAGTCTTCATTATCCATACTAGTTTCCTACTCATCCAATACCAACATCAGAAAACAAATAGGTGAAATTTTTAAAGCTAACTTTGGTCTTCTCAAGATCTCTTCCCAATCCTCAACTCAATAAGATTTATCAATGGCTTTAGTAGAGTTTCATGATTTTTCTTTTGATCCCCTATAAGTTTTTGATTAAGGGAAAACAGGTTTTGATGGGTACCTAAAACCCAGTACATAAGGAAGATCAAAAGATAAGCTTTAACGCACAACTAAACAAAAGACAACAACTAAAGAAAAGACAGCTGGCGTACAAAACGCCAGCAAGTAAAAGATCGGAACAGACTAAAAACCAAAAATGACCGACAAAAGCCCAAGCTTAGGTCAAATTTTGAAGCATCTCCACCGCTTCCAGCTCCAACTAATCCATAGTTTCTGCAGCCCGCTTGATGTCCTCTATTTCTTTGCTCTGGTTATGCATCCTTTTAGTACTGGCTCTGGTTCTTCTTCCAAGTCTCGTTTCCTTATCCTTAAGGGTGTCGTCTTTGACCTCAATAATACCCTCTGTAGCCTTTTCCCCTTGGTAGCTCTTCAGCTTGCGGACGAGGGTTTTCATGCTCGCGAAAGCAGCCTTCAGGATCCTATGGCTCTGCTCCCCAATTTTTTAAAGTGTGTTCTCAATACCATCCAATCTGTGATTAGTAGCATCTTCTTTGTTTTCCAAGCAAGTAAAACTGTCACGGTTGGCATTTATAATCTCCTTCGCATTGCCAATCACCTTGGTTAGCTCACTAAGACATTCTAGGAGGGAGTTGAATTTTCCAGAACCTAGGGCTTGTAAGGTTTCGATTTTCCCAGCTTCTTGGGCTTGCTTGAATTTTATGCCCTCGATTTCTTTTTGAAATTAGTTGAGCGCTTGTTTGAAGTTCTCTATCCTGTTATTTATGCAAAGGCCTATGTCCACTTGATGCTCTTCTTGGTTCTTGACATCCATGGTATTAAGATTGGCCTCCAGACTAACCTCTTTGTACTCAGTGTTTTGATCATCTTTTGTTGTCATGTCCTCCTCCATGTTGCTCTTTTGCTTCAAATCAGACCTGAGAGGCGACCTTTCTTCCACCTCCCCGCCTTTTGAATTCTTCTTTTTCTATTTTAGGCTCACCTGGGTTTGAGCCTCCTCGCTTCCGGTGTCTGTGTCATTGTCAGTCCCTTCCTCCTCATTCCAACTATCATCCTCCCCTCTTTGTTTATTTTTAGCAAACCCTCTGTTTTGTCTCCCCTATTCCGATTTTTTCTTTCATCTGCTTGTTTCGGCCATTTGGGGGTCATCTTCAGTCTCTGCTTCCGTATCATAGCCGTCCCCTTCTTCCTCTTTCAACTCGTCAAAATCTTCATCCGAGTCAGAAATCTCTGCAATATTCTTTTGGATGGTCGTGTTCTTGATGTGATTATACAAAATCACCATCAAGCCTTCATGCATTGCTAGGTTGATCCCCTATAAGTTACTCCTTATTGTATTTATAGTAATTTTAGCATCTACATGTTTGGAAGAGATGCCCTATTTCTCTCCTTTGACTTGTCCATTAAAATACCTTATTTTAAAACAACACAAACCAAAGTTGAAACCAAGTTAATGTCTTCTATTTCTTGTCACCCCACTAGTGTTGGTCCAAATGTTATACCCCCATCCCCTAGAAACAATGCCAAAAATGTAGGGTAAAATTATGCCCTTGTCAAACTTGAGACAAACTTATGACAACATCAAATAAAGTTTAAGCACTAGAGCTATAGGTTTTTTAGATCAAGTATCTAAAATGATTGCAACCTATATTAGGGAGTAAGACTTAGCGAAAAAATGATAAATGAGAATAAAGAATCACTAATTCTTTGAGAGAGAGTCACATGATACCCGAAACTAATTGAAAATTCATAATGTTTCTGAATTTCCTAGGCACACCAACAATAAATCTTAAGGCACACACTTAACTACAAACACTCTGATCACTTGAAATTACATTAATAAGTGCTGATTTAATCTATAGTGCAAAGTTAACAAAAAAAAAATGGAAAATAAACGAAGAGGACAACTAAGCAATCCCCTATAATGGCTAAAGCTCAAAGTAGCATGATCTTTAGTGAATATGAAAACATTTTACAAAAAATTCTGCAACAATTAAAAAGTCATGCAAAAAGAAACAAATACTTCAAACTCTTTGATAATGCATAACTACAAACACTCATCACTTTGGATTATATAGAAATAAGAAATGTTGATTTAATCTCCCACCATGAGTAGGCCCTTTTTATTAAGAAAACTAAATGTTACAGGGTAGTGTTGTTTTAGCCCAGGAATGCATACCAGTAAGTTCTAGGTACGCCTAAGGTACCCTCTGGGCCATGAGTTTGTTGTGAGTCCCATGAAAGATCCACATAGCTTTTCACATACTACTGAAATTCTTGCTTCTAGTTTTCCACCATGTACTTCCTAACTCTAGAAATTTTAAAAACTTGCCCTATTCTACCAAGTATGTGCTTCCTTCACTATTGACATTGTCAAGTTGTAGTAACAAAAGTTCAAGAGATTCTATAAGGAATTGAAATTCCCATGAGGCATTGTAGATAAGATAGCAAGACCTAATTTAGGAATACTTCATGAGTTGAAAAATAATGATAGCATTGTAAGCCCTAATACGCTTAGAAAAAACTGACCTATATGGATAATGAAAATGGTAATAGAACATGTACAAATGAAGTGTAAAATGGATCCAAAATCTAGACAAAAGACAAAACAAAAAACGCAAGTGTCCAAGGCAATACTATCCAGGACAGTATTTTTGCCAAGATAATGTCCCCCAACTGTGTAACTCATAAATTGAAATGAACAGATGTTTCATCTACCAACACATGCAAGAAGTTTTATAGGGCCCAAGAGAACATTCCAGAATCCACAAATCTATAAAAGATGATGGAAAGGTGTTGAGAAAATAGGTGTTGTACACCTTGCATAATAATGTTGTAATTGTAATATTTATTTATTATGTGGTTTCCCATGGACATGTAAAGAAATATTTATTCATTTGATATTGCACATGGACATGTAACATATAGAGATTCTTTGAGAATATTCTTGAGGCCACTTGATGAGTTGTATTGTAACATTGAGATTATTATATTGTATTTATTTAATATTGAGAAAAGATATTTTAAAAGAGAAAACTTAGTACCCAATATTAAATGTGGGGTCAAGGGGTAGGTAAGCACATGGTTTTACTTTACCACTAGTTGTTTTTGTATGAGCTTGGGTCTATAAAAGCAATCACATGTTTAATGGTTAAGGTTGGCTGGTGGTTTTGGGCGATCATTGTATTGAGTCCTTTGGAGGTTTGCATTTGTCAAGCATGACATGGGATGTGTAGATTCATGCTTGGACACATGAGAATACATTGGAAGGCTTGATGATTCAAAGGTATTCATTGTGACTCTATGTTGCTTTATGACTGATGAATACAATGGAGTATGGATGCTTTTGGAGGATGAGTTTTTCCCTCATGAGGATTCTCCCAAGATATATCTTGCGTTATCTTGCGGCTTGTTTATTTCATCTTTGCATTATGGTGATTCCATAAGCTTGTATGCATGTTTTTCTCTCATGGGTTATGTAGGAAATGGATTCAATGTATGTGGGTTTAAAACATTATTTCCTAACAAAAGCATGTGTTTAGGACATGGGAGGGTAAGCAAAGTTGTACCAAGCAAAGGAAGGAAGATTCAACTATTCATATGTTATGCTCTTAGTATTCATCTTCCTAAGGGAAGTAAGGTTCATATGTTATGCTCTTAGTATTCATCTTCCTAAGGGTAGTAAGGTTAAGCATTGCTACTTCATAATTTATTGTAAATTATGAGTATCACTGTTCAACTTCTTATCATTAAATTTATAATTTTGATGTTAAATATATGTTGTCGTACCAGGTTCCGGTACCTGTACCCAAACTGGCAATTTAGGCTTATCCTCCCAAACTAAAACTACAATGGCTCCGCATAAAGTAGCATGATCTTTATTGAATATGAAAGTGTTTTACAAAATGTTAGCAATAATTAAAGACTCTAGTAGAAAGAAACAAATACTTCAGCTATAATGTATCTGTATTATTTTTGTATCGTCTATGCTTTCTATCCATCTATATTTGTTGCTAAGCCTAGCGGCTTTTAGGGGAAAGAGAGAAAACAGACAGTTACAATACTAGGAGGTAGATATGACTTTTTGGTGTAGCAATCAATAGCAAAGTTACTCGTGTTGAAGTAGCAGACAGTTGCATTACTCTTGCCACATTAATGCTTGTTAGTAGTTACCATATAAGATTGAGCTGGTGCGGTTGAGGAAGTCAACTGTTGACTCATTTTGGGTGTGCTTCATTAACTGTTGCTGTGATGATGGAATTGTCTAATTACACAAGCAGCCTTGGATCCTGGAAATACAAACCTCCATGTGTCAGTTCAAATGAATACCCCTCCTATGATAGGTGAATAGAGGGAAAAGCCTGTGCAATGATTTAATAAGTTTGATATGGTGAAGGTTGTGCTCAGGATTAATGTCAAGGTTAAGAAGATTCTCTTCCCATAGATGAAGAACTCATTGAGTTGCTCGCCAAAAAACTAATCACCAAGTTTTCCAAAAACGTTTGGTGATTTTTCATGAAAAAATTGCAAAAATATGTGCCTTTTTTTAGCAAAACCCATAAAAAACTTGCCCAGATTTGATATAAATCCAACTTTATGCCAATCACAAATTTTTTTTAAGGGTTTTCATCCGTTTTCTGGAGATGAAAAGCAAACACAACTCAGGACACGATGGTGTGCAACTGTAATAGGTTTTTTTTTCTTAACCTTTTTCATAGTTCCACTTTCTCCAAATATTGGGCATCTAAAAAATTCTGCAAGGAGCATATTCACTTCCATCAGAGTGCCATTTTCAAAACATTTAATAAACAAAAATGTGCCAAACACCTAATTTCGCTCCTGAGTGAAAAAAATATGAAAGTGGTGTGCATCATGAAGATTTGTTGCCTCCAAATCCCCGATGTTGCTCCTCAAACCTCATTGGGGTCTATGACATGTATTAAACTCTAATTTTGATTTATATATAATGGAAATCAATAACATATTCTACAAATTCAGTAATATAAAACAAATTTGGTAATATGTGTTTTATAAGAATATTTTTAAAAATCTCTGTATTTTAAAATGAGAAAAAAATGTGGAGTTTATCAAAAATTTGGACCTACGAGTTTTGCAACTATTCTCTTCCCTCCCTTGTTCAATTGTTAAACTTATGAAAACCATGAAATAGATTCACAAGAAAGAGGCAGGAGAGAGGATATCCACTCCGAGGTATAAATTCAAGAAGGCATACAACTCTATACAAGTGAACTATTTTGAAGTACAGCTACTGATAAAAATGAAAAAGTATAATCAGAAAGAAAATGAAGCAACATAGAGAAACCAATCACAGGAGTTACACTTTAGACCAAAAGGGACAATGGCAATATTTTTATTGGTAAAAAAAAATCTTTGGGTAAACTTGAATACACAAAACTGTAAAAGAATTTTTTATTTCCACGGGGAATTTATAGATGGATCCAACTGTGATTTTCAAAAGGCCATGACATGTCATAGGGTATCCCTTTTATACAGGATCCTCAATAAATATACAGCATTGAGATCTTCAGTAAGTCTGTCTTTCAAAACCATTGATAACTAGTACTGTGCCATATGTGTCCTCAAGAACTAGGATAGTTAATGCTACACATGGAAATAATTTGCACTATTTTCAAATGAAAATTTGAAAATTTATTATACAGCTACCTAATATGTATGTGCCCAAAAAAGGTTTCTTGTTCAAAGATGCTTTTAACTTCCTATGAATGCCTCCATTGGCTGTGTAGTCATCTCTCTGTGACTACTAAATGGACTCTCTAGGCCATCACAGATGACCATTTCTTCGTACGAGAAATGGCATGCTGGTCATCTCCCATGAGAGTCAAATCCTCATCATGCCATTTCAACAGTGTCCGCTGTCTTTTCTCTGCGCATACCAGATATTCTTGAATTGGTGGAAGTCCATCTGTTGATTGCTCACCTATTTGGCCTCTGATAAGCTGCAAATCAAACCAAAATGCAGAGTCAGTTGACTGATAGATTCTCACAGATGATCTATTTTATGTGAATGCAATGCTCTCTTAAAATTAAATCTTCATCATTTTCTTCCATATTAAGCATCAGATACCTTTGAGGCCCAGTACCTCTCCGCTTGTTGACAGACATCTCTCAAGTCACGACCTGACATACTGTCAAGAATCCATGACAGAATAATCCAGACATGATAATTAGACAATTACTAATAACTAAATCCACGTGATCACTAAAATATTTACAGCAAAATATAAATCAATGAAAAACTATAAAACAAATTCAAGCAACCAAACGTTTTCTTTGTATTGTAAGTTTTCCATGTAATAAAAACATATTTATCATAACCAACAAAGAGCAGTACTGTACTGTAAAAACATATCACCAACAAATGAATTGATCAAGTCACAATAAATGCTTAGGAACAATCTCATCTGATGCATACTCAAAGAATTAACCATGCAGTCATTCTTTGTTATCTATCTATAATCAGCTTGAAAGTTGTAAGTCTCGGTTTTGAGAAATGCAGAAAGTTGAGAGATCTTGGAGGTTCAGGACACTTTCAGATAAAATACCATTTTGAGATTGATAGTTTAATATTATTGTTCTACTTGAATTTTAGAGCTTTTACACATCTCATAAAATTGGACTCTGAAATTTTTCAGATGTCTACATTCATTATATTTAATATCAACAGCAAACATATCAGTTCCTACTTATCTTCACCTAGAATAAATATAGCTGTACAAATAGGCAAAGAATTTAGAAACTCCTTACCAAACAAGCTATGGCGATGGATATAGCTGAGCCTCATTGTTATACTTTCCAATCATTTAGAAAATAACACTTTACAATCGACTTAGATGAAGCAAAAACTTGTACCTACATCCATGTAAATAGAGAGACAATTTGGGATTTGGATGCATTGAAGCATACCATTTCTCCACTGCCCATCTAGTAAAATTATAAAAGTAACACAAATCTAGTTCAGAGAGAGATCGACACTAACTGAGTGTTCAATTGTACCATGTTCCTCTTAGACATTCCAAAATAAACAAACAAAATTAGTCTACAGAAAGGCTGGCAGGAGAAGAGTTGATACCCACTGCATCAAAAACAGAAAATATTCAATCATTAGATAAAAGGAATTCACTCCATTTTAACACCAATGCTCCACAATCACAAAGTCAAGTCAAGAAATGGCTTGAAGGGCCTGAAATGCACAAAGAGAAGTCAATAGGGCCCATCAAAGGCCATCACAATGATGCAAAAGCACTGGAGCTAGTGCCTATTGGCCCTCTAATGTCCCCTTCCAAGGAGTAGTCGGAGGCGACCACTTAGCTTATTTTTATTTCTGCATGCTAATGTCAGAAAGTAGGGGAATAAATTAAATTAATTAATTTTAAGTTGTCCAATAAAGTAACATTTAGAGATAACTTATTTTAATTAATTTATTGAAGTGATTAAAGTGAAAATTAAAAGAAATATTAAAAGGGTCACTTTATGATTGAGCTTAATGAAATATTAAATAGTAGGAATTTAAAATTGGCCTTTGGGAAAGTTCCTCGAGTTATTATAAAAGCACATTTTGAAGCTCATTTTTTTATGCTTGGTTTATTTTCTCTTTTTTGGAATTTGAAGAGCTTTTTGTGCAGCAGAAACCCTAGGACAAAATCCCTAAGGGCAATCAGTTTTGGTAGTGTAATATCTATCCTCGATGGTTATTAATGGACCATGGAGTCACTCAAGTTTAACATTGAGATTTAACAATTTGGAAATTGCCAAAATTTGTTAAGTCTTGTATCAAGACAAATTTCAGAACTTGCATATAGAAGATTATTGTGGTCGAAGATTCTCACTTTATTGGAAGAGTATTGCTGAGTATTGATATTCCTTTCTGGATGCCATATTCCAGCATAGTGGGGATCAATAACCTTGGTTGAAATGGATATTGTCTTTAGTAATATTTGGGGTCAACTGGCTGTTTGGACTCCACAACCAAAAATATAGTCGCCATGATAAAATAAGCAATAGTTGCAACTGGGAACAGGAGTTCTCATTGTTTTTGGACAATTAAATGCTGGTATTGGGCTGCTATTATCCATCAATGCTGAGCAAATGATATAAAGGATGCACGTGGATTTAATAAGGCACTTTGTGGATGTTTGGAAGATTCAAACCTGATTACACTCGCTCTCAAGGAAAAATGTTGAGTTGTTGGGTTGAACTCTTGCCTAGATTGGTGTTTGGTGCTTAAGTGTGATGTGATCTGGTGTCCTTAGCCTGAACATTTGGAGGTTCCTCAAGCGCAGGCATTGCTGCACACTCACTGTCAAAACTGCTGTTTACTGTATTGTAATACCTTCATGATGATGAGCATATTGCTCACTTAAGAGGTCAGAGTATTACTTATTTTATATCTGATAATTCTGTACATTGCAGCGGTTTAAGGCATGAAATATGGTCCTTGTAAATCGTATATTTTGGTTGCGGATGTTTTACTTAATGATGCTTATTCAGTCTTGAACATCTGTGTAAATCTTGTATCAATTTTCAACAAGAATCAAGTACTGTACAACCTAGCATATCAGAAATTTATAAAGTAGAATGCATACAAACCCTTTGACATTAAACCTTATTGGGAAAAGTGCAAAAACTTGGTGAAAATTTTGAGAGGATTCTTACAGGCCCATCCCAGACCTTGATGTAGATGCCTCTGCACTAGTTTCTAGAAAAAAACTCCCCATTGACACTCCTTGAAACACGACATTAAGAAGAAACCATATTGCAAAAGACATCAAATTCCCAATTGAGGCTTGAACATATGAATAGAACACATGAAAACCATGCAAGTACTTACATTTTAAACATATCCGTGACTAATGTCATGCTGTTTTTTTAAAAATAATCTGGTCAAACCAAGGGAAAGACACACGGAATTGAAAAAAAAGGCACTTAAAATGCATGTAATTGAAAAATGTGACGCTTTTCAACACAGGCCATGGGTTTTCTTCATCAACACCGACCCATCTGTAGACAAGCATTCCTAATTTTCATTGCCATTCATTTTTGGGGAAGCAAATCTCATCACAATATGAATCCAACCAACTTACCACTTCTAATGTTTCAATAAATTCCTAGATAAATTCCTAGATAAATTCCTAGATAAATTGCTAGAGAAAATAAAGAGGGATGCGTTGGCTTGGTAGAGCTCTAGGTCTAACAAAACAAATTTATCAGGATGCCTTCAGCATAATTTTTTAATCCTATGGGAATCTAGGACTATCAAAATAAATGTAATAAAACGTAGAATTATATTATGTTTTCTATCCTATTTAACGTGCTGGGGTTGGAGTGTAGGGCCACTATTGTGGGGATTCACCCTTCTTACCCATTAGATTCAACCTTACACCAAGATTAAAATGGCGTTTACTCCACCTAACAAGAATGGTAGGTGCCAACCCAGTAGGGCACTGAGAATTTTAAATCAATATAATGGATGCCTTGACCCCATAGGCATCTAGGCCTGTCCAAATGAAAATAATGACTCTATCCCTCTGGTTACTTCAAATTGCTTTAATAGGATGCTCCAATCCCTCAGAACTATAGATACTTGGCCTGTCCAAATGAATATGTTGAATTTGAGAATCACAAAAGAATCTAGATCTGTGCATACTAGGTCTTCAATTCTTAGAAGGCTCTATATCAAAAAGAAAAATCAGATGTAGTTGATCAATAAATGAGCATGAAATATACAAGTAAACATTAAACATAATCACATACCATAATCTTAATGAAAGTGAAACTTAAATAACAAAGTCGAGCAATGAAATACCAATCTAGATAAATTAATTGTTGTACATATGTACAATTTTGAAGCCTGTTTTCTTATCTTCATTTTCAAGGACTGTAATAGGGTTCTGAGGAGATTCTTCCATGCAAACCAAGATTGTTCCAGTTTTTTCTCCAATTTTGTTTTATAAATGACTTATGAGTGACGAGTCTATGTTAATATGTACTCTAGACTTAAAATAGATACTTAGAGTTTGAGAGTAACTACACAACACTGAATATTTATTTTTGTCTTATAATTGAAGTTTGGATTTTGTTTCTCTTTCTACACAATCTATTTGGCATAAAATAACATTTGCAGTTTTTCCTTGAGTGTTCTTCTGTATATTTTAACATCTATTAATTTGCCCCATTTTCCTCATTTTAAATTTGTGAAATTGAATTCCAATTATACTTGCCCTTTTTTTGTTGCTCCAAAATAATTTTTCACCTTTATTTTTCCAATTTTCATTTTTTGTACATGTCCCCTTTCCTCCTTAGCCACCATCTTTTTGTTTTCTTTCTCCACTATCCTCATCATCATATGTCCTTTTTTCTCCTCTACCTCACTCTAGTGATCTGACCTTTACCTCTGAAGCTTGTAACACTTATGTTAACATCACATGCCAATGTACTCTAAATAAAAAATCTTATCTAGAAATTTCACAATGGTAAGGTATTCCATTGCTACCACAATGTATCTACATTTGTGTCTGACTCACCTTCAATGGTCCAATGAAATCCATACCACACCTCTCAAAGAGTTCCTAGGGTTGCAAAGGGAACAGTGGCATGAAGTCTCTCTTCAGAGGTTTGCTAGTTCACTGGTAGGTACCGCATCCAACATCCTATTCGCAAGCATTTGTGTGCAATGCTAGTCACCATAGTTCTGCCAGTGGGGCTTTGTGTGCTATGGCATTCGATCCCATGTGGCCGCTAGCCAAACCCTTGTGTGCTTCCTTCAGTACTTTGGAAATCTCCTCCCGCATGATGCATCTCCACAGGTTTGCCAGTTCACTGGCAGGTACCGCATCCAACATCCTATTCGCAAGCATCTGTGTGCAATGTTAGTCACCATAGTTCTGCTAGTGGGGCTTTGTGTGCTATGGCATTTGATCCCATGTGGCCACCAGCCAAACCCTTGTGTGCTTCCTTCAGTACTTTGGAAATCTCCTCCCGCATGATGCCTCTCCACAGCACCTAGCCAAGACTCATCTTGTATAACAACACGTTTATGAGTTGGAGGGGCTTGCTCTTGAGAGCCAATTGCCTCCTTTCACTGGGTGGCATTTCTCTCAGGAAGGTGGAAGTGGACATGAACTCCCCGATGCAATCATGCCATGGCGACAATGCTGCAATTCCGAACACATAAGCATCTGAGAAGTCTTTGTTCACCATGTTAGGTGGCTCTCTTGACTTGATGCATGATAGTTAGTCAGTGATAACATGGCTCTTTCCCGGTCGCACAATAATGTTAAACATAAATTCTTGCAGTAGAAGCAACCATCTACATACCCTCCCTTGAATGATTGGTTTGTTTACAAGGTACATTAAGGCTTGGTGGTCCACATAGAAAATAAAGGGTGTCACCAGTAGGTAATGACGAAACTTCTATATGGAGTACACCATGTTGAGTGCCTCTCTCTTAGTTGTACTATAATTCCTTTCAGCCATGGAGAGTAGGCGACTGGCAAAGACAAGGTGGTCTAGTCCTTGTACACCCACTTGTGCCAATGTAGCCCCAATTGCATAGTTCAAAGCATCCCCGTGCACATGGAACTCCTTGTTCTAGTATGGGTAGGCCAAGGTAGGTGCCCTATGATAGCCCTGAAAATTGATTACATAAAATTTTCAAATTTTAGCCCAAAACATTTATTTTCAAGTTGTCACTTATATCCTCTCAGAACAATACAAGGCTTAGGGTTTAGGATTTATCGAGACTTCTTACATTCTTGTGAAGAAAACTCTAGAAATGATATATTTCGCTGTTACTTTTTCCCACTTAAACCAAGGGTACCCTTTCCATGAACGGGGACATTTTATTCCCTATGTTATCGGGAAAAAGTGTATAGTTAGTAATGTTAATTATCAATAGTTAGTTAGCCGACGGGTAGGTAGTTGGAGTCGCGACGGTTGTGTCGCACCCCTTCGGCAGTCATATATTGTATCACCTCCGGGTGTTGGAGGACATGTAATATTGACGACAGATATAATATGAACATCCTTTGACATTAATGGCAAGATTATTCTGGTACTTCTTTTGTATTTGCATTGTGCATTACTGTTCGATTTCTGTATTCTTCCTGTTTACCCAGTGAGGTAAACATTTGGCGCCGTTGCCGACACGAACTCGGGAACAGGAGACACGGAGACACGGATGGCGCACAGACACAATGGGCCTACCCGTTGGTGAGGTGAACCCGGAGGTCGACGATGCCCAAACAGAACTCTACGTAGGAGAAGACACTGCGACGAGAGAATTTTCAATTCTACTCCAAGTAGCCATTCAGACCTACGTGCGACGAGAGGCGGCGGAGGCGGAAGTCCCACCAAGTGCCGTGTGGACAACGTTGGAAGTGAGTCCGGAGGTAAATCGGTTGATGAACCATCTCCCCCGACTGCTAGCACAAGCATCGTTGGCACAACAAGCTCGCCTGGAGGAGATTGCCCGGGAGGAGTGACGCCAAGAAATTTTGCAATAGTACGAGGAACGGGAAGCAGAACGAGATGGCGCTAGGTCAGGGGCATTTGAACCGTGAGCCATACGGGGCGGAATAAAGAACACTTATTGTAATAATTATGTCATATTGTTGGCATAAACTTGTCTTCCACATTATGAGTGAATAAAAGTGTTCTATTTTTTTATGTCATTAAGTATATAGAAAGCAGTCTGGGAATAAATGCCCAATACACTGAATAAAGACAAAAATAAGCCACAATATATAGATGAACGTGCAGTAGCCCAACGTGCCTTGATCCTTGAACAGCAAGTGGAAAGGCGACAGAGGTATAAGCGAAGAGAGGAGGAACGCTCCGAAGGGGATGGTGAGGCCAGCGGCCACCCACGGAGTCGGGAGGAGTTACTTGCGGAAACTCGCCGCAGGATAGAGTATACCAAAACTCAGTTGAGGGATTTGAGGGACTTGCCACACACACCAGAGGCTAGGAAAACTCCAAGGAGTGGGGAGGAGGCAGAAGAGGGAGAAGACACCGGGGCTGCCAGGAGTGTCGGAGGGACACCGGGGCACGGCGGTCAAGCACCCCTTATAGGATCTGACCCATCTGGAGTAGGACAACAGCCGCCAATAGTAAAAAGGCAAGGTATGGCACAAAAACAAAAACTTCCAAAGTTCCATGGGGATGGGAAAGAAGACCCTGTCCGCCACTGTCGCACTTGTGAAACAATTTGGGGAGCGAATGGTGTTACTGATGAGGACGAGTGGGTAACACAGTTTCCCGCAACCCTGAGGGGCGTAGCCATCGACTGGTTTTCGGATACGGATAAGGCTAAGATTAGCACATGGGCAGACTTGAAGAAGGAATTTCAAGCAGAGTTTCGTCTCCTAAGAGACGATAATGAGATCGTAGCCGAAATCTACGGCACGAAACAGAGGAAGGACGAGACTGTCCAAACCTACAGCCGGCGGCTCAAAGAGCTGCTAGGAAAGATGGAGAACCAGCCGGCAGACGTACTGAAAAAACGGTGGTTCGTGGAAGGTCTAAAGAAATCCCTTAGACGAAAAATGAAGATAGTACCTCCTTCTTCATATTCCGACGCCTATAACAGGGCAATGGATTTAGAAAGTGAACAGAAGACGTCCAAGAAGAAGAAAAATAAATCCTCGTCGGAGGATGATTCCTCTTCTGACAAAAGTGATAGCAGTGATGACGACTCTAATCGGAAGGTACGGGCTCTCTAGAAAGATATGGAGCGAATGATGAGAGAGATAAAGGCAACCAAAGGAAGCACAAGCAAGGGCGACGAAGGAGAGTTATGGTGCACGGACTGCCGTACCGACGGACACACCAAGGGGTCTTGTCCGAAAAAAACATTTTGTGATATTTCCCAGATTGCCGGACACCTTACCAAGGAGTGTCCGTACAATATGAGGACCCGTAACCAACAGGTTCTCTTTACAGAACCATTTGCGTCAGCCGGCACGTCCCAGCCTGCGAGCAACAACGCCTCGTCTGGCGGCTATCGAAACAACAGGCGAGGAAGAGGTAATAATAACAATACGAATAATAGAAGCCGAATCCAATACGACGCTAAAGGGCGGCCGATGATACAATGCCGAGCTTGCAATCACTAGGGGCATTTCGCCAGAGACTGTACAGTGGAAGAAGCACCACAAAAACTTTGCAAGTGGTGCGGTCCGGGGGACCATGATGATGGCAATTGTCCCAAATCTGGCGTGAACCTGTTGAATGTGGAAACGGAAGATGCACTCGCCATAACAAGGTCCAAGACGAAAGCAGCCACTTATCCAGATCCTCGCACGGAAAAACGAAAGGCACTGGAGGCACGAGCGGAATTGGAGAAGGAGATGTCAACGAGCAAGGATGCACAGGGGCTTGCGGGTACTTCTCGCTCTAAAGGAGAAACAAACATTATAAACCAACTGTTACAGGTCGAAATACCCGTCAAAATGAAGGACCTCTTGGAAAGTATGCCGCACTTGCGAGCGACATTGTTGCAATCCACAATAATAACCCCAGTAGGCCAACCAATACATGGCAAGGACAACCTTGGCGAGACAGCGGCAAACCCATTAACCCTAACGATCAATAATGGTAGACACCCAGCAGTGGTGGAAATGGGTATATTGGGCATCGTCCTGACCGACACAATTGTCGACGGCGGGTCGGGAGTAAATGTCTTGCCAGAGGAAACATGGAAAAAATTGGGTAAACCTACTCTCTGGCCGTCCACCTTTAATTTATTGGGAGCAGACCAACACGGCATCAAGCCGCTTAGCACACTCATGGCGCAACCAGTGACGATCGGAACACAGCCGTTCGTCTTGAATTTTGTGGTCATCCCATTGAAGAAGAAGGGGTATGATGCCATCCTCGGCAGAGGCTGGTTGGTGGCGGCCAAAGCAAACCACAATTGGAAGAAGAACACCTTGTCCATGGAAAAGGCTGGCAGAAGGTATACCATTGACCTCAAAACTCAACTGGTCAGTGAAGAGTTGGCGTCAGAGTCAGAGTTCGACGGAGACAACGATACCGACGAAGGAAAAGATGGCAGGGAACCAGATGATGAAGGCATCTTAGGAATTCAAGCTTGTTCTGAGGATGAGACGGATTCTTTGAGAGGGCTCTTCCATTGGCAAATGGAAGACTATGAATTATTGTACGGGTGCAATATGTTGGGGATTGAAGGACCTGACATGAACGAGTTTCCGCCAGAATACGGACAATACAAGGAAGGGGATGCCCCTATGGATGATGCACCAGCGCACCAGTTTGACAAAAGTAAGCCCATAAGGTACCAGGAATCCGCACTTCAAGTTACAAACCTTGGAGAAACTTCAGAACAGAAAAATATTCTGGTCGGCGACGACTGGAATCCGGTCTTAAAGACGGCGGCGTTCAAAATCTTCACAGAATACAAAGATGTGTTCGCTTGGACGTATAAGGACCTCAAGGGGGTACCACAAGAACTTTGTGTACATCGGATCCCTTTGGTTCCCGGAGCCATGCCCGTACGGAAGAGGCCATACAGGATGAACAAAAATTATGCGGCCAGGGTAAATAACGAAATTGACCGCATGCTTGAAGCAGGGATTATCTTCAAGGTCCAAACGAGTGAATGGGTATCACCCATTGTGATATCCTTGAAAAAGGAGGCCGATCAGATAAGAATTTGTGTAGACTTCAGGTGTTTGAATGCTGTCACAATTAAAGATCCATTTCCCATACCATTCACAGACACCATCCTCGAGGAAGTCGCGGGTCACGAAATTTATTCATTTATGGATGGATTCTCCGGATATAACCAAATTTCCATTGCAGAGGAGGACAAATTGAAGACCACCTTTATCGTAGAAGATGGCGTCTATGCATACAACCGGATGCCATTCGGGTTGTGCAACGCGCCAACTACCTTTCAACGGATAATCCTCCATATCTTCGATAAAATGTCCGTGGGAAACTTCAAAGCATTCTTGGATGATTGGTCCATTTACAGCATGGAGGAGGCACATCTGGCCGCACTTGGCGAATGCATGGAGAGATGCCGACGAGCCCGCCTCGCCCTAAATCCCAAGAAATGCAGATTCATGGTGCCTCAGGGCAAGTTACTAGGGCACATCGTCTGCAAGGCTGGACTGAAGACGGACCCTGACAAAATACGGGTCATTGTGGAGATGGAGGCGCCCGACGATGTCACTGGCGTCAAGTCATTTCTTGGACACATTGGGTATTATAGGCGGTTTATTAAGAACTTCGCCCAAGTATCATACCCACTTGATAAGCTGACACGAAGGGGGGAGCCGTACGTCTGGGGGACGGCGCAAGAAGAGGCTTTTCAAGAGTTAAAGTCACGATTAGTGGGTGCGCCAATCTTGACATACCCAGACTGGGACAAAGAGTTCCATGTACATGTCGACGCATCCAACTTCGCCATAGGGGCCACCCTGGCGCAGGTCGGCAGCCACGGGCTGGACCACCCAGTGTATTTTGCAAGTAGACTCTTGTCAAACGCGGAGAGGAACTACAGCACGACGGAGAGAGAAGCCCTTGGCATGGTATACTCCGTCCAAAAATTCCGACATTACCTATTGGCGACACCATTCACATTTTATGTGGATCACCAGGCGTTGATGTATTTGGTGAACAAGCCAATCATCCAGGGGCGGATTAGTCGATGGCTGTCGCTGTTACAAGAATTTACGTTCAACATCATTGTCAGACCTGGCAGGAGCCATGTCATAGCCGACCAGCTATCACGGATCAAGTCGGGAGAGCCGGCCGAAGGCGTTAGCGAGGATTTTCCGGACGCCCATCTTTTTCGCATTGCCATCCTTCCTCATTGGTACACGAGTGTGGGTGAATACCTGTCAACGTCAAAATTCCCGAAGGAAATGTCACCAGGCGAAAGACGGAAACTTGTATTAAGAAGCCGAACATTCCAACTTATAAATGGTCTTCTCTACAAAATGGGACCTGACCAGATCCTACGACGATGCGTCTTGGAAGAGGAAATCCCAGGAGTATTGAGAGAAGCCCATGAAGGGGCCGCTGGAGGACACATGGGACCGGATACGACAGCAAGGAAGGTCCTACTAGCTGGCTTGTGGTGGCCGACACTGCATAATGACGCCAGAGAATGGGTGACAAGTTGTGATACATGTCAGCGTGCTGGGCGACCGTTAAAAAGAGATTTCATGCCACTTAACCCGTCGCATGCTCAAGAGTTGTTCGAAAGATGGGGGTTAGACTTCGTCGGTCCATTGAAACCAAGTCGCGCCCGACGATGTAGATACATCGTCGTGGGGACAGAATATTTGACCAAATGGGTCGAGGCGAGGGCTTTGGCAGACAACTCCGCCGTCAGTACGGCGAAATTCATTTATGAACAGATTATCACCCGGTACGGAATACCTATTCAACTGACAAGTGATAGAGGGGGGCACTTTGTAAATCATATTGTTCGACTACTGACAACCGAGTTCAAAATTTTTCATTCTCTATCAAGTCCGTACTATCCCAGGGCAAACGGTCAGGCTGAGGCGACCAACAAAATCATCGTGTCGGTAATTTATAAGTCCTGTGGGGTGGAAAAAGAAGACTGGGAGGAGCGTCTGCCTTCGGTACTTTGGGCGTACCGCACAACTTACAAAGTAACCACCGGGCAGACACCTTTCCAATTGATGTACAGCTAGGAGGCTGTGGTACCGGTCGAATTCATGGTGCCAAGTCTCAGAATCGCTATTGACAACAAGCTAGGCGACATGGAAAGCCTTCGAGAGAGACTATACGCCTTAAATAAGTTGGATGAAAGACGGACGATGGCACAATGGGTGACAGACGTGGCCCAGCAACGCAGGAAATACTGGCATGACCAACACATTCGGCGGGCGAGGTTCACGCCGGGCCAATTAGTCCTAAAGTATAACGGACGGAATGAGATTAAGCCCGACAAGTTCAGAGTGAAGTGGCTAGGTCCTTATAGGATCCGAGAAGTCGCAGCGAATGGATCCGTCAAGCTCTCGACCCTCGACGAACAGGAAATTCTAGAGGGCGTCAACGGGTCAAAACTGAAAGTGTATCACCAGAGGTTGGAAGCGCGCAGGAGCAGCCCGACAGGAGGCGCGCAGTCGTAGTCAGATAATAAAAGAAAATGAAAAAAAATTAGAAAATTCGAAAAAAAATAAATAAATAAAAAATATATATATATATATATGAAAATTTGAAAAAATATATACAAGAAAAATTGAAAAAAAAATTGGAAAAAAAAAAAATTTTGAAAAAAAAAAGAGAAAAACAAAAACAAAAAACAAAGCAAAAGAAACCACCGTACGGTGGCACCACCAACGGTGGACACCACCGTGCGGTGGAAGCCACCGTGCGGTGGAAGCCACCGACGGTGCGAAGGGTTTATGCCGAAGGCCGTGGAAATAAAAGCTTTCGTTCACCGCACAAGACAAAGACACCGCACGAAGCCACCGAAGGGGTTTCTCTCACGACGCCGCACATACCGAACGCAAGGAACACCACCACGCCTACCGAAGGGAAAAAGAAGCAGCCGAAGGGAAGGAAAAATTTTCGCGTGGGAAATGGCCGTGGGAGTGTAGTGGAGAGGGATGCAGGGTGGGTATGCCCTGGCTTTTCCAATCGCTCTTCAATGCAGGGAAATTGAAGAGGGGGCGCAAGTATGGCAAAGCATATGCGATTAGCAAGAAACGCGATCACGTAGATGCTGGCAAATTCTCGTTCGCACATCATCATCATCAGTGGAGGGGGGAAGCGGCATTAGCGAACGCCCAGGCAGCAGGGAGAGGCGGAGGAGCGAGCTCTGGCGTTAGCACTCGCCACTAAGAAAGAGGCAACTCTCTTAGAGTTCTACTCGCCCAGGTGCAGACTTTGCGCTTCTTGGTTCCATGGTTTGTGTTGCTGGACACATATGGAACTGCACTAGCGAAGACAGGAACTCCTGCTAGTAGGTTACATGTATTGACAGGTTTTTTATCTTCTAGAAAGCATGCGGCCCATTAGAAAGGCAATGAAGCCTGTGCAATCCTCAGATGATACAAGTCCAAATCAAGGTAGATAAATTTGGCAAAGCTTAAGAGTTTGCAAAAGCAATGCAAAGTCATCGGAAACACAAAGCTACCGCACGAAATGGAATAGAGCCGGATTTTTAGCGAAGGCCAGGTTTAACTGAAGCAAACCAAACTCTTGCTCGCTGCCATGCTTCTACCAAGTTGATGACAGAACAAACCGCTTTGACTACCGTGCGGTGTTCACACATATAGGCCCACAAAAAGCTACCATGCGGTGTTCACAAATCTAGGCGGCAAGAAGTTACCGGGCGGAGTAGTGCGGGAGGTGGACAAGAGGATTTTTTGTTCAGCTTTTTACTAGCCGGAGGTAGTTGGAGATTACCGCCGTACAGGCCTATCTGCGAGGAGGTAGTTAGGTGCTTTCCGTTCGACAAGGGAAAATCAAGAAGTGGTCAATGGAGTCTGCGGGAAAAAGAAACTGGAAAAAACAGTTGCAGGATAGCAGCCATAGGAAGCCGGATGCACGTATTCTTCCTTCAGATGTTCGAATAGCAGGTGGCACAATGGAAGCCAGACAGAAGAAAAAGACACCACAGCAGCCCACTGCACGAGGGAAGAACACCTCCACTTCACAGAATATCACCTTTGAGGGATTGAATGGGGTGGAATGTCGGAGATGGTGGCAAGACATGCCAGATGATAATTTGGTGAAGACAAGTCTTCGCAAAGCAGGGGTAGAATGGGCTATCTGGATGCCTGTGTTCGCCATTCGCGAGTACGAGGGAGCATTGCGATATATGGTTGATACCTTTGATAGCCACTCACGGACGAGCACATTTGAGTATCTTGGGAAGGATATCACCATATCCTTCAAACCTGCAGATTTCACGAGAGTATTTGGCATCCCAGGCATACATGGCAAGAAAGTGGACTTGAAGGCGAAGAAGATGACACGGGAGGAAAAGGAACATTGGATTACGTGAGTGTCGCGAGACTTGACCCCAGCAGAGATGGCGAGCATCGTAGACGCCACGAAGGGTCGTGGGATGCGTAGGTCCTTTGTCGCAGAGGGTCATTGGCGATGCATAATGGACGTCATCAAAAGCAGGTTGACAGGGTCGGGTAGGGCATCCGACATCGCTTTGCCACAGATCATATTGATGAACGGGTTACTGAACGGTGTAGTGTATGATTGGGCTACCTTGTTATCAGAGCGGATGTGTGCATTCTTGATGATGGAGCAGCCCACGTTTTACATGCCCCACTATGCCATTGGACTATTCTTGGAGGCTACGCGGGAAGCAGTGTCAGAGGCTGAGTTGGAGGTACGGCCACAGGGACCTTTGGCGGAGGGTGAGCCTCCTATCATGCATTGGTGACACCTGGATATTGGACACTCTTCCGCGAAGCGGAAACGGGTATTAGAGACCACCGCAGCAGAACCGGATAGTGGGCGAGAAACTTCCAGCAGTACAGAGGATTCCGAGGATTCCGAGGATGACAGTAGCAGTCGGGCCACAGACGAGGGGAGGATGGAGCCCGCCGGAGAGCGAGTGTTGTTTGCACCACCCACACTCCCACTTGGCACACTTGTGGGGTCGTCGGCGGGCAGTACTTCGATTCCGGCATTTGGGCAGAGCCGCACGCCTGTTACACTCGGGCCCATGCAGCCGGCCGCAGCACCTTCCGCCATACCATCGCAGCAGACTTGTGCACCAGCCGCAGGACCGACTCCCGTAGAGGCATGTACTGACAGCATGGCAGAGTTGTGTGGTCCACCGCAGGGAGGCGTGGCAGAGGAGATGGTTGAGACGGAGCCTCAGGTGCGACTGGACGTTGTGGGATCCGACGCAGTGGTGACGGTTGCTGCCTCCTTGTTGGAGGAGCCCATCGCAGGACATGGTTCCGAGGGGGAGAGAGGGTCGGAGGTGTTGAGTGCAGCTCCATCGGTGGCGGCTATGGGGAGTTGGCTGACCCGGAGATTCCAGATGATAGTGATGCCACCCGTAGGAGCAGCTGTACTCTCACCTCGGCGAGAGCCTCCCACTGAGGTGGTGGATCTGGAGGATTCCTCGGCGGAGACGCAGGCACCAGCAGAGGGACAAGTCACTGGAGAGGGTGTTCCTACTGGCCCAGAGCAGGCGACTGCTACACTTGAGGGGGCGGGGGAGACACCATTGTGCCAGCAGGATGCAGCAGGTGTGGTTGAGGAGACTTTTGAGTTACCACGTGGGCTTCTTGTACCTCAATCGGGGCTGGATGGGGAGGATATTGAGGTTTACTTGGCAGATATGGTGACGAGGGGTCGGCGAGTGGTGGCCGCGGCTCAGACACGGGCTCTACAGCAGGCTGTGGAGGAATTAGAGCAGGTCCTCCAGTTTATGCGAGACGGCTGTCTAGCAGCTTTCACCTCATGTTTTGAGGCGCGAGGGTGGCCAGTTACCCAGACGGATGCGATGTTGGAGGCTTGGCGTGTGCCTCAGCCCGTCGTGGAGAGTAGGGTGACGACTCTCGTCCGGGAGATTGAGCAGGTTTACAGGGAGGCCTACTATGCCTTACGCCAGACGCAGCATGAGTCTGCGGTTCGCGAGGCTGCTCGAGTTGAGTTAGAGCAGGACATGGCCAGACAACAAGCCTCGTGGGCAGCCGAGAGATCAGAGTTGGTCGCACAGCTTGAGACAGCCCGCGCAGAGAAGGTTGCGGTGGACACCCGTCTTTCGGAGGAGCAGAGTGCGCGGAGTCTCGCCCAGCAGGAGTTAGATGTTGTTCAGGCCCAGTTGGTTCGCATGACAGAGTCGGCCGATACCAAGGAGAAGGAGCTACTGGAGGCTGCGCTTATGGTGAAGACGGCCTTAGAGAAGGTGTTGGTGGCAGAGCGGGATGTGGCAGCACGCACCCAGTAGGTCTATGAGCTCCGCGCCCGCCTGGCGGCCCAGTCACCCGCATCTCACCCTTCGACTTCAGGGACGCTTCCTCAGCCCCCTCCTTGACTTTCTCTTGGTTGTATATTTATATTACATTGTCTCCATTTTGTTGTTAGTCGTCGGAGACGACTTCTTTTTTGGGGGGGATGATGTTATCGGGAAAAAGTGTATAGTTAGTAATGTTAATTATCAATAGTTAGTTAGCCGACGGGTAGGTAGTTGGAGTCGCGACGGTTGTGTCGCACCCCTTCGGCAGTCATATATTGTATCACCTCCGGGTGTTGGAGGACATGTAATATTGACGACAGATATAATATGAACATCCTTTGACATTAATGGCAAGATTATTCTGGTACTTCTTTTGTATTTGCATTGTGCATTATTGTTCGATTTCTGTATTCTTCCTGTTTACCCAGTGAGGTAAACACCCTAGGTAAAAAGTTGGTCAATCGGTTCGTAAGATGAAATTTCCTCAGTCAAGTGCATAACTTCCCTATTACCGGTTCCCTACTGAATTTTTAAATGGCTGCGCTTATTTTTTCCTAAGTCCGGCAAGTACTAAATACCTCGACCATCTGTTAAAGAAAGGATAGATCTAACGGCTAGCGCTTCCCCGCAATCAGAGATGTGTGGATTTTAATGACCGTAGCATCACGAGATGATGTCGCGTGTTATCAGCGAAACCGACAGGGTTAGTAGCGCAACCAATCAAAAGCTTTGTAATACCGGTTCGCAGGTGGTAAAGTTCGGTCCACTAATAGTCCTATCAATTTGCACGTGCTCAGAGTGAAGGAGGATGTTATATCCTAAAGTAAAAGGTGCTCGATTTTTAAGTCCTGAAGGAGTTGACAGGCAGTATGTAGAGTGGTAAGGATCAAACAGATCAGACGGCCCTTGTATTCCAGCAATGGAATTTGCGAGGTGGTTACGGATCGCAGTATCACAAGATGATGCCACATGTCCCTGTCTAATCAGAAAGGCTTGCAGGGAGGTTGCTGACAGAGCTAGGTCGAAGGATGATATGGAGCTATCCAGTCAAGATTTTGAGGGTCCACAGATACAGTTGGAAAGTCAAACTGCTAACTTGGCAGGAAATGACCGTTAGATTTGCCAAGTTAGATGAGATTTGCGGCTGAGTTTCAAATGAGAAGTTTGGAGGGATTTTGGGGGCACCGGTTATAGCTCGCGGGAAAGGGCAAAACGAATGGGATTTAGACTTGTCAATTTAGGGTTTGATTTGACAGTCAAAGATGATAGCTCAGAGATGTGAAAGGATTTGGATAAGCTTCCAGTTTAGGTGAGATGAATCAAGAGTTCTCTGATGAATTCAAAGATTTGCTTGTCGACAGAAATCCTGAAGCAGGAGATTATAAACTGAAAAGAGGAATAAGATCAGAATAAAATCATTCACATAAGGTAAACACATGCCAGTAGAAAAGGAGTGATGGCCTAGGAAATGGTGGTGAATTGAGTTATAGGCATAATTTCTAGAATCCGTAGCTGATAGGTTGAATAGAAGATATCAAAGTGATGATTCTTCACATGGATTAACACCACCACATTGAAAGGAATTTCTGGTTATAAATTCACTAGGCAGATGATAGAATGGGTAGAAACAAATATAAGTTTTTTCATCATTCTGAGAACAGTTTTTCATCTGTAAGAGGATGGTGTTCGAACAAAACTATAAATGGAGTCGTCGTGTATTTTACGACATTGGATGGATGATCTTTCTTTGGTTTGATGTTGTTCATTGCTAGAGGGGATGTGAAAGCTTAGGGGATTGCCAGAGGGGGTGTGAAATCCTTTTCTTTTAAAGAAAAGTCACCTCAGGCCTATTCTCGGCTCTTACTCTGCATTTCGTTGGCAGAGTGTTCCAAGAGGGAGCTCGAGGGGAACTGAAAGAAGGATTTGTTTGGGTGAGAAACGACAGCCAGTCATCTCTGCAACATCAGGGAAGCAGCAATGCCTTCTCAATAAATCCTATTTACCCCCAAGTTCCTCTTTCCATTTTCTCTGATCCGGGGCATAAAGGTTGGAGATTTTCCTTTAATTTGGAGGGAAAGTCTTGTTTCATGCCAGGATATGTTTTCCTTTTCAGGAAGAGAAATGCTATGGAATAGAATGAGCATCTCAAAGTCCATTCAGGAGTGTCTAGGTGATATCGGCACGACTCAAGTATTTTTGTTTCTACCAATAATCAGTTGGAAATTTTGGTTCCACCTCATCACGGATGCCAGCATGCGGATAAGGAATGATTTGTAACAAGAATTGTGTACAACCTTTAAGGCTTGGTTTTATTGACAAGTGTCTGATGGCCTGAAGCTTGTCGCTCCCTTGTTTTCTATTAAAGGGAATTCAAGGCCATTAGTTAGGGTCCAAATTTTTCTGAGAAAGATCTCTGTAAAATAGATCTTTTCTGCAGGGTTAGGTCTAAAATAGTTCTAGAGAGTCATAGGAAATAACACGGATTGTAGTGTTATTTTGCAGAGCAAAATTATAATAAAATAGTTCCAGTTTCCCCTTTTCAAATGGGTCACTCTATTTTTGAATTTGTTGGCTATCATCTGATAAAAGATAGCTCATAATATTAATGCAAATATAGTTTCCTAATCTTTACTCTCTTCTGTGTGATTTTATCTTCTTTTAAGCAAATGGGATCAAGGGTTTCTTTTGTTTATTGCATTGTTATGATGTATGTACTCTTTTACTCAATGCTTTAATCCAAGGGGTTAATTAAAAATGCTTGAATAAGATTACAGAGAAAATAAAGCTCGCCATAGTATTTGATAAGTAGTTCAGATAAAGGATCATAAGCAGAGTAATAGTGTAAGGCAGTATTATTTTAGGCAAGACCAGCTATTAGATGAAAATGAAACATATGAAGAGATCATCTATGATCCTTTCCTTCCCCTTGATAACAACTTGCTGGATATGATCAGTAAGGAGGAGGATTCTTTGGAGAATCCTCATTTTAGTAGGCAAGTTGATAATGCAAAAGAGGCATGTATTTTCAGTTATATGCCAAAATATGAGATTTTTCTTTTCCAACAAGATGATGTATTTGCAGAAAAGGATATTGGTTGCAGTCAGGGTGTGTGTTATATCGAGTACATAGCATATATATCACAAGATTGCAGATGTACTATATCATTGCACAGTTTTCAGGTTTTCAATAGTAATTGCAGTGATAAAGTTAAGCATAGTGGACAGACAAAACTAGCCAACAAATTTGAAAAATAGTCTTCCAAATATGTTATTAGATTATATTTGATGCTTTCAAAGGAAAATCATGTTTAAGACAGAGGAAAGAAAAAGTTGATATTGATAGATGGCTTTGGGCCATCACATTTGGTCTGATCCTGCAAGCCACAAGTGAATTGGGGTAGAGTGGTTTTCTTTGACTCTATGCCCAATGGAATTATGAATAAATTCCCTCTTAATTGCCTGTTCATGGACAATTTTGAGGTTCTACTTTTCTTAAAAGTAGTTGTTATCCATGAGCATTAGTAAGATTTGCTTTGTTAGTTTAGTTTCTTTTGTTGAAGTTACCCTTTCCAGGTAAATTCTTGTTGGTCTGCCCTGCAGTCGGTCTGCTTTACTCAAAGATTCTGGTCTCTCGTTTCATTCCTGAGAAATGAGTGTCCCCAACTAGAGCCACTGATAGCCCTGAAAATTGATTACATAAAATTTTCAAATTTTAGCCCAAAACATTTATTTTCAGGTTGTGACTTATATCCTCTGAGAACAATTCAAGGCTTAGGGTTTAGGATTTATCGAGACTTCTTACATTCTTGTGAAGAAAACCCTAGAAATGATATATTTCGCTGTTACTTTTTCCCACTTAAACCAAGGGTACCCTTTCCACGAACGGGGCCATTTTATTCCCTAGGTAAAAAGTTAGTCAACCGGTTCGTAAGATGAAATTTCCTAAGTCAAGTGCATAACTTCCCTATTACCGGTTCCCTTCTGAATTTTTAAATGGCTGTGCTTATTTTTTCCTAAGTCCGGCAAGTATTAAATACCTTCACCATCTGTTAAAGAAAGGTTAGATCCAAAGGCTAGCGCTTCCCTGCAATCAGAGATGTGAGGATTTTAATGACCGCGGCATCATGAGATGATGCTGCGTGTTATCAGCGAAACCAGCAGGGTTAGTAGCGCAACTGATCAAAAGATTTGCAATGTCAGTTCGCAGGTGGTAAAGTTTGGTCCACTAATAGTCCTATCAATTTGCACGTGCTCAGAGTGAAGGAGGATGTTTTATCCTAAAGTAAAAGGTGCTTGATTTTTAAGTCCTGAAGGAGTTGACACGTAGTATGTAGAGTGGTAAGGATCGAACAGATCGGATGGCCCTCATATTCCCGCAATGGAATTTGAGAGGTGGTTACGGACCGCGGTATCACGAGATAATGCCACGTGTCCCTGTCTGATCAGGAAGGCTTGCAAGGAGGTTGTTGATGGAGCTAGGTCGAAGGATAATATGGCGCTATCCAGTCAAGATTTTGCGGGTCCACAGATACAGTTGGAAAGTCAAACTCCGAAGTTGGCAGGAAATGACCGTTAGATTTGCCAAGTTAGATGAGATCTGCGGCTGAGTTTCAAATGAGAAGTTTGGAGGGATTTTGAAGGCAACGATTATAGCTCGCGGGAAAGGGCAAAACGAATGGGATTCAGACTTGTGGATTCAGGGTTTGATTTGACAGTCAAAGATGATAGCTCAGAGATGTGAAAGGATTTGGATAAGCTTCCAGTTCAGGTGTGATGAATCACAAGTTCTCTGATGAATTCAGAGATTTGCTTGTCGACAGAAATCCTGAAGCAGGAGATTGTACACTAAAAAGAGAAATAAGATCAGAATAAAATCATTCACATAAGGTAAACGCATGCCAGGAGAAAAGGAGTGATGGCCTAGGAAATGGTGGTGACTTGAGTTATAGGCATAATTGCTAGAATCTGTAGCTCTCATGTTGAATAGAAGATATCAAAGTGATGATTCTTCACATGGATTAACACCACCACATTGAAAGGAATTTCTGGTTATAAATTCACTAGGCAGGTGATAGAATGGGTAGAAACAAATATAAGTTTTTTCATCTTTTTGAGAACAGTTTTTCATCTATAAGAGGATGGTGTTCGAACAAAACTATGAATGGAGTCGTTGTGTATTTTACGACACTGGCGGGATGATCTTTCTCTAGTTTGACGTTGTTCATTGCTAGAGGGGATGTGAAAGGTTAGGGGATTGCAAGAGGGGGTGTGAAATCCTTTTCTTTTCAAGAAAAGTCACCTCAAGCCTATTCTCGGCTCTTACTCTGCATTTCGTTGGCAGAGTGTTCCAAGAGGGAGCTCGTGGGGAACTGAAAGAAGGATTTGTTCGGGTGAGGATCGACAGCCAGTCATCTCTGCAGCATCAGGGAAGCTGCAATGCCTTCTCAATAAATCCTATTTACCCCCAAGTTCCTCTTTCCATTTTCTCTGATCCGGGGTATAAAGGCTGGAGATTTTCCTTTAATTTGGAGGGAAAGTCTTGTTTCATACCGGGATATGTTCTCCTTTTTAGGAAGAGAAATGCTATGGAACAGAATGAGCATCTCAGAGTCCATCCAAGAGTGTCTGGGTGATATCGGCACGGCTCAAGAATTTTTGTTTCTACCAATAATCAGTTGGAAATTTTGGTTCCACCTCATCACGGATGCCAACATGCGGATAAGGAATGATTTGTAATAAGAATTGTCTACAGCCTTTAAGGCTCGGTTTTACTGACAAGTGTCTGATGGCTTGAAGCTTGTCGCTCCCTTGTTTTCTATAAAAGGGAATTCAAGGCCATTAGTTAGATTCCGAATTTTTCTGAGAAAGATCTCTGTAAAATAGATCTTTTCTACAGGGTCAGATCCAAAATAGTTCTAGAGAGTCATAGGAAATAACAGGGACTGTAATGTTATTTTGCAGAGCAAAATTGTAATAGAATAGTTGCAGTTCCCCCTTTTCAAATGGGTCACTTTGTATTTGAATTTGTTAGCTATCATCTGATAAAAGATAGCTCATAATATTAATGCAAATATAGTTTCCTAATCTTTACTCTCCTGTGTGTGATTTTATCTTCTTTTAAGCAAATGTGATCAAGGGTTTCGTTTGTTTATTGCATTGTTATGATGTATGTACTCTTTTATTCAATGATTTAATCCAAGGGGTTAATTAAAAATGCTTGAATAAGATTACAGAGAAAATAAAGCTCGCCATAGTATTTGATAAGTAGTTCAAATAAAGGATCATAAGCAGAGTAATAGTGTAAGGCAGTATTATTTTAGGCAAGACCAGCTATTAGATGAAGTTCTATTAGATTTTCAGCAACAGTTTTCATCGACTTTGTAGCCCAAATGAATAAGGCACTAGTATTAGCTAGCAAATCTCATTAGGTTATCAGTTTTCCGGTTTTATCTTCTTCATGATCTCTCAGAACAATCATTTGCTAAGATTTATGTATTTTCTGAAAATAGTCTCACCATCTCTCATACTCCAGGTTAAGGTTGAGGATCACTGAAGGATTTGCCATCCTTCAGCATTCTCCCTTTCTGTTGAGTTTTATTAATGAGATAATCTGCTTTGTTTTTAGTAAGTTCTTGAATATCCTTGCGGAGAGTAGGAAAATTCTTACCGAAGCAATCACCCTCCCTGGTTTTGCAGAGCCTAAAGTGCATGAGGACCCTCCGTCCTTGTTATTGTTGGTCCAAGCCTGACAGATATTGATAGTTGGAGGTGGCTTGCCATAGATATTTGGAGGAAATCAAATTGGTCTCTGCCCTGTAAGCAGTGTAAACCCGTCGTCCGTTTTTGGGAACCAGCAAAAATTGGCACCTCTGCTGGGGATGAAATGTAAAGAATCTCTGGTTAAGAAATATTTGCTGAATATATTGTTGAGATTTCGCCAACAGAGTGAATAAGCTTCTTAATTTGTCCCTTGTTGGTTTGAGTCAATTCTGATAAATGTCGTTAAGAATCTGTTGTAGTTCTTGTTCTATAAAGAGTTCAGTCCAGATCCGTCCGTTTTTCAAGATTATGTGTAATACCTCATGATTGTGAGTGGAGACTCTGAGACTCTAAGATCTATGCACCAGTGTGTGTCTTCTTGAAAAAGAACTAAGAAATTTGCAGGAAGGATGAAGCAAATTTGAGCTCTTATGATGAAGTACCCCGACAAGTTGAGGATAGAATTAGTAGTGCCGTTTGATGTTAAGGAAATGTGGTAGTGTTGGGTTGAAACAAATCTGACCTATGAAGAAATTTTAGTTGTTTGAGTATTGGTCCTCTACAAGGAGGTGGCGACTCTGTCAAAAGATCAATGTTAAAGATTTGAAGGAGTGAAGGTGATTTTCCAAATCCCAGGTTGAAGAAGGCAGCAGCATTTCCAGCATTTCCAGGTATTTAGATTTTCATGAGCCCGGTGTATTTTCATGAAAGTTGTAAAAAATGTGTTCCCTAAGTAGTGAAATAAGCAGTAAGGAAGGGAATGGTAGTAATTATTTCACATGCTCTTGTGATTCGATTTTCATCTTTTTGTATAAGATTAGATGGAGTATGTTTTGAGCCTCATAATGAAATAGTTCAAGAGATGACAAAGAGATAAGGGAATGAATGAAAATATGTATCATATGTTTGCATTTCCTTATGAAAGGTCAAGAACAAATGTACAATCTATGCCAAGTCATAATAGAGCTTTCTTTAGGGAAAGATATAAACCATTGAATTTTGATGGTACACAAGGTTTACCAAATCCTTTTCCTGTAGGGGTTAGGGAACAATTACCAGGATTTAATGGGAAGAAGTCAGAATTAACATGATAGCATTTACAGGAGTTTTCTGAATTAATGGAAGACTTTGAAATAAATCAGGAAGATGTTTTCATGAAGTTATTTGTTCAGTCTTTGAGGGAAAATGCCAGAGATTGGTTCTCCTACATGCCAATATGTTCTATCTCATCATGGGATGAGTTGAAGGTGACATTCATGGAACAGTTTGGTGAAAGAATTGATCCGAGCTCTGTTATGAAAACATTCATGGACATTCAGAAAGAAGATCAGCTAGTACCTGCTTTTAATCTCAAGTTTGCTAGGGCATTGGATAACATTCCTAGCAATTACAAACCAAATGATACAGTATGCCTAGTTGTTTATTTGGCTGCATTTGAAGAGGAAGAGAGTTATTTGATAAGAGATATGGATCCTAAAACCTTACATCAGGCTTATAGGATAGCAATGGAGATTGAAAACAATTTGAAGTATGAGATCCCTAGGGGATACCTATCTGCAAAGGTATATTATCCTAAGATAATAGGGTTCGAAGCAAAGCATGAATCTGAAACAAAAGGACCATGTCAAGACTTTTATATTCCTACTGATTACATTAGGCCTGTTATTGATTATGATATGAACCAAAATGTGAGTGAAGAGGACTTGTCCAAGACAGTGGTTATTCCTCATATTGATGAAGAAGAGGCTAATGAGAGAATGCCTGACATATTAAATGAAGAGACAGATATGCTGTCAATTACTTTGATGAAGGACAACAACAATGATTTTTCCAAGGAGAACACCTCACAGGAAATTGGTTTGCAGTCTTGCGTTTCAGATAGATATGACAATGAGTATGAAGAATTGGAAAGTTTTATGTCTTAAGTGGTTGTAGGTTTGAAGGACTGTGATAACAAAAATTCAGATGATGAGATACCATCAGTTTTTTATGAAAATTTTTGTGAGGATTGTATTATTGGGTGTTGTTCCAATTCAGATTCTGATTCCTGGTTTGCTTATAAACTTGAAGATGAGATAAGAAATAATTTCAGTGAAAACATGAATGCATTATTTGATGAAGATTCAGATGAAGATTAATTGGTGCTTTGTTACAATACTTTTGAGAAGGGTCTTCATGTTATTCTTAACCCTTCATATGAAGAAACAAATGAGAATCTGGAGATTATTGCATGAACTTCTGAAATGGTATATTGTGAAGATGAAGGTGCAATATCTAATTCAGAGGTAGGTAACATTGAACGGTTTTCCTCTGTTGCTGATAATAGTTACATTAGATTTGAAACAAAGCAAGAAAATGAAACATATGAAGAGATCATCTATGATCCTTTCCTTCCCCTTGATAACAGCTTGCTGGATATGATCAGTAAGAAGGAGGATTCTTTGGAGAATCCTCATTTTAGTAGGCAAGTTGATAATGCAAAAGAGGCATGTATTTTTAGTTATATGCCGAAATATGAGATTTTTCTTTTCCAACAAGATGATGTATTTGCAGAAAAGGATATTGGTTGCAGTCAGGGTGTGTGCTATATCGAGTACATAGCATATATGTCAAAAGATTGCAGATGTACTATATCATTGCACAGTTTTCAGGTTTTCAATAGTAATTGCAGTGATTAAGTTAAACAAAGTGGACAGACAGAACTAGCCAGCAAATTTGAAAAATGTTCTTCCACTTATGTTATTAGATTATATTTGATGCTTTCAAAGGAAAATCATGTTTATGACAGAGGAAAGCAAAAGTTGACATTGATAGATGGCTTTGGGCCATCACATTTGGTCTGATCCTGCAAGCCACGAGTGAATTGGGGTAGAGTGGTTTTCTTTGACTCTATGCCCAATGGAATTATGAATAAATTCCCTCTTAATTGCCTGTTCATGGACAATTTTGAGGTTCTACTTTTCTTAAAAGTAGTTGTTATCCATGAGCATTAGCTAGATTTGCTTTGTTAGTTTAGTTTCTTTTGTTGAAGTTAACCCTGTCTAGGTAATTTCTTCTTGGTCTGCCCTGCAGTCGTTCTACTTTACTCAAAGATTCTGGTCTCTCGCTTCATTCTTGAGGAATGAGCGTCCCCAACTAGAGCCACTGATAGCCCTAAAAATTGATTACATAAAATTTTCAAATTTTAGCCCAAAACATTTATTTTCAGGTTGTCACTTATATCCTCTGAGAACAATTCAAGGCTTAGGGTTTAGGATTTATCGAGACTTCTTACATTCTTGTGAAGAAAACCCTAGAAATGATATATTTCGCTATTACTTTTCCCACTTAAACCAAGGGTACCCTTTCCATGAACGGGGCCATTTTATTCCCTAGGTAAAAAGTTGGTCAACCGGTTCGTAAGATGAAATTTCCTAAGTCAAGTGCATAACTTCCCTATTACCGGTTCCCTTCTAAATTTTTAAATGGCTCTGCTTATTTTTTCCTAAGTCCGGCAAGTACTAAATACCCCGACCATCTGTTAAAGAAAGGATAGATCTAACAGCTAACGCTTCCCCGCAATCAGAGATGTGAGGATTTTAATGACCACGACATCACGAGATGATGCTACGTGTTATCAGCGAAACCGACAGGGTTAGTAGGGCAACCAATCAAAAGCTTTGTAATACCGGTTCGCAGGTGGTAAAGTTCGGTCCACTAATAGTCCTATCAATTTGCACGTGCTCAGAGTGAAGGAGGATGTTTTATCCTAAAGTAAAAGGTGCTTGATTTTTAAGTCCTGAATGAGTTGACGCGTAGTATGTAGAGTGGTAAGTACCGAACAGATCGAATGACCCTCATATTCCCGCAATGTAATCGGCGAGGCGGTTACAGACCGCGGTATCACGAGATGATGCCACGTGTCCCTGTCTGATCAGGAAGGCTTGCAGGGAGGTTGTTGGTGGAGCTAGGTCGAAGGATGATATGGCGCTATCCAGTCAGGATTTTGCGGGTCCACAGATATAGTTGAAAAGTCAAACTGCAAAGTTGGCAAGAAATGACCATTAGATTTGCCAAGTTAGATGAGATTTGAGGCTGAGTTTGAAATGAGAAGTTTGGAGGGATTTTGGAGGCATTGGTTATAGCTCGCGCAAAAGGGCAAAACGAATTGGATTAAGACTTGTCGATTCATTGTTTGATTTGACAGTCAAAGATGATAGCTTAGAGATGTGAAAGGATTTGGATAAGCTTCCAGCTCAGGTGTGATGAATCACGAGTCCTCTGATGAATTCAGAGATTTGCTTGTCAACAGAAATCCTGAAGCAGGAGATTGTACACTGAAAAGAGGAATAAGATCAGAATAAAATCATTCACATAAGGTAAACGCATGCCAGTAGAAAAGGAGTGATGCCTAGGAAATTGTGGTGACTTGAGTTATAAGCATAATTGCTAGAATCCGTAGCTCTCAGGTTGAATAGAATATATCAAAGTGATGATTCTTCACATGGATTAACACCACCACATTGAAAGGAATTTCTAGTTATAAATTCACTAGGCAGATGATAGAATGGGTAGAAACAAATAGAAGTTTTTTCATCTTTCTGAGAATAGTTTTTCATCTGTAAGAGGATGGTGTTCGAACAAAACTATGAATGGAGTCGTTGTGTATTTTACGACACTGGATGGATGATATTTCTCTAGTTTGATGTTGTTCATTGGCAGAGGGGATGTGAAAGCTTAGGGGATTGCCAGAGGGGGTGTGAAATCCTTTTCTTTTCAAGAAAAGTCACCTCAGGCCTATTTTCGGCTCTTACTCTGCATTTTGTTGGCAGAGTGTTCCAAGACGGAGCTCGTGGGGAACTGAAAGAAGGATTTGTTCGGGTGAGGACTGACAGCCAGTCATCTCTGCAGCATCAGGGAAGCTGCAATGCCTTCTCAATAAATCCTATTTGCCCCCAAGTTCCTCTTTCCATTTTCTCTGATCCGGGGCATAAAGGCTGGAGATTTTCCTTTAATTTGGAGGGAAAGTCTTGTTTCATGCCGGAATCTATTTTCCTTTTCAGGAAGAGAAATGCTATAGAACAGAATGAGCATCTCGGAGTCCATCCAAGAGTGTCTGGGTAATATCGGCACGACTCAAGTATTTTTGTTTCTACCAATAATCAGTTGGAAATTTTGGTTCCACCTCATCACGGATGCCAGTATGCAGATAAGGAATGATTTGTAACAAGAATTGTGTACAGCCTTTAATGCTCGGTTTTATTGACAAGTGTGTGATGGCCTGAAGCTTGTCGCTCCCTTGCTTTCTATAAAAGGGAATTCAAGGCCATTAGTTAGGGTCCGAATTTTTCTGAGAAAGAAGTCTGTAAAATAGATCTTTTCTGCAGGGTTAGGTCCAAAATAGTTCTAGAGAGTCATAGGAAATAACAGGGACTGTAATGTTATTTTGCAGAGCAAAATTGTAATAGAATAGTTGCAGTTTCCCCTTTTCAAGTGGGTCACTCTGTATTTGAATTTGTTGGCTATCATCTAATAAAAGATAGCTCATAATATTAATGCAAATATAGTTTCCTAATCTTTACTCTCATGTGTGTGATTTTATCTTCTTTTAAGCAAATGGGATCAAGGGTTTCTTTTGTTTATTGCATTGTTATGATGTATGTACTCTTTTATTCAATGCTTTAATCCAAGGGGTTAATTAAAAATGCTTGAATAAGATTACAAAGAAAATAAAGCTCGCCATAGGATTTGATAAGTAGTTCAGATAAAGGATCATAAGCAGAGTAATATTGTAAGGCAGTATTATTTTAGGCAAGACCAGCTATTAGATGAAGTTTTATTAGATTTTCAGCAACACTTTTCATCGACTTTGTAGCCCAAATGAATAAGGCACTAATATTAGCTAGAAAATCTCATTAGGTTATCAGTTTTCCGGTTTTCTCTTCTTCATGATCTCTCAGAACGAAGCTTATAAACAATCAGAGCAATCATTTGCTAAGATTTATGTATTTTCTGAAAATAATCTCACCATCTCTCATACTCCAAGTTAAGGTTGAGGATCACTGAAGGATTTGCCATCCTTGAGCATTCTCCTTTTCTGTTGAGTTTTATTAATGAGATAATCTGCTTTGTTTCAGTAAGTTCCTGAATATCCTTGCGGAGAACAGGAAAATTCTTACCGAAGGGAGCACCCTCCCTATTTTTGCAGAGCCTAAAGTGCAGGAGGACCCTCCGTCCTTGTTATTGTTGGTCCAAGCCTGATAGATATTGATAGTTGGAGGTGGCTCTCCATAGATATTTGGAGGAAATCAGCTTGGTCTCTACCCTGTAAGCAGTGTAAACCCGTCGTCCGTTTTTGGGAACCAACACACTAATCAGTCTCAAATTCAATTCATTGAATGCCTTGTCGTACTCATCCCCCCACGGGAAGCGTTGTCCCTTTGTTGTCAACATGTCAAGGGGATAAGAGATCTGGGAAAAGTTCTTTGTAAACCTCCGGTAGTAGTCAACATGGTTGAGGAATGATTTGACACTCGGTATATTTTTTGGTGCCTCCATTTGTACGATGATCGTCAATCCTGCCTTGCAGACCCAATGTGGCCAATAAACTTGCCTTGGGGCACAATAAATCTGCACTTTTTTGGGTTCAATGCCCGTCTTGGCCTTCGACATCTCTCCATGCATTCTTTCAGTGCAATCAAGTGAATAACATGCCCACTATATATCGACCAGTCATCCAAAAAGTCTCGAAAGTTTCCCACTGAAATGTTGTCAAAAATTAGTAAAATGATGTGTTGAAAGGTAGTAGGGGTGTTCCACAAGCCGAATGGCATTCTATTTTATGCATACACCCCATGTTCCACTATGAAGGTAGTCTTCAATTTGTCCTCCTCAACGATACTTATCTGGTTGTACCCTGAGAATCCATTCATAAAGGAACATACTCATGGCCTATAACCTCCTCTAGTATGGAGTTGATGGATGGAATTGAGAATGTATCTTGATTGTGACTACATTCAGGCACCTGAAGTTGACATAGATCCTTATCTAGTTTTCCTCCTTGAGTGATATTACAATCAGCAAGACCCACTTGCTTGTTTCTACCTTGAAAATTATGCCCACATCTAACATTTTCTCAATTTCTTCATGTACCTTGGCAGCATAATTTTTGTTCATTCTAAAGGGTCTTTCGTACAAATTGTGCAAATTTTGTGTATGCAAAGTTTCAGTGGTATCCCTTTCAGATCCTTATATGTCCAGGCAAAGGTATCCTTGTATTCCATGAATATATTGAATGCAATTGCCTTCAATACGGAGTCCTAGTCATCACCGACCAAGATGACCTTCGGGTTATCTTCATCGCCTAGATTAATTTTCTTTATACTTGGCTCATATTTTATTGCCTTGTCCTGTTGAAAGTGATAAACCACCAAAATACCAGCTACTAAGGAAAACTAATAGCCACCCACTTAAATGGAAACTAGTCACTATTAGTGCACATGGAAAACACACACTTGAAGGAAAATATGCAGTGTCACCATGGAGAAGATCTGCCACTTGTCAACCACCTTTCTATCACCTCAAAATTGTAACCACCAAATATGGGAAGTTCCAACTATCACATGGTTGCCTCTAACTCAATGTTGCTTGTAATTCTATCTTCTTCAACCTCCTTGTTGCTCCCAAACCTCTATCACCAACCACACACTTGGCCATGCCACTTCATTCCCTACCAATTACTGGAAAGTTCCAAAATTGATTGATCAAACATGTCCTTGACTTTATGCCATTCATATAGCACTTGATACAAACTTCAATACAACCTTAGCCCACACTTGTAGCATTGCTACAACACTATTGAGTTGCTAGGTGTGTTCTTATCAATATCGAGAAGCAATGACAACTCTTGAGCGAAGCTTAACTTTTAATGCTATCGTGGATGACATGGCAGTAGTCTTAATCCTTCTGACATCTCCTATAGGTGAATATGTAGCCCCACAAACATTTAGCAAGCTACTACAAGTGACTCGTAGCCTTGCTATGGGTGTCAATTAATTGCTACATACATATTTTTGCTTTGTTATGAGTGACCTGCAACCTGCTATAGATGTCCAGCAGCTTGACCCCACTTGTTTACCAAAAGTTGATCCAGTTGTAGATGACAACATTATATATCTGTCTATTTTCTAATTTGTTTAGCACTATTGGGGAATAGATCGTCTTAATTGCAAATGTATTCTGTCAAAACTCTAAATGTGGCAAAAAAAGAGAAGTTGAAACACATGCTTTAGCTCAGTATTCTCTACCTGTGGAATATAATGAATTATGAAAGCCTCAAACATCTGTATAGCATCCCACACTTGATTTTTGTAATGTTTGAGGCAGTCCTTAACCTAAAACTATTCCTTAATGCTAGGTTAAGGTTTTCATGACTTGATGCGAAATGAGGAAGTTGACTTTTGGATGCCAAAAAGTAAGAGCTGTCAAAGTTAGTGCTATGTGGAAGTTTCTCCACTTGATGCCAAGTGGAGATGTTAATCACTTAGTGCCAAGTAGAATTTTTAGATATTCGATGCCAATAAGAAATTTTCAAATGGTTAACTCAAAACTGTGAATTCCCTTTAAATTTCTTTCACTTTTCATTTTCAAACACTGACCTCGATGAAAAGTCCATTCCTTATTGCTTTTCATCTTTATAAATTCCATTTTCCTGTGGTGAAGCTTGTAACTGCCCTAATAACCTTCTTCCATGACATTCACTGCCATTCACTGCAAAAGTGGAAAATAAAAAAGAAAAAAGAAAAATCCAAAATAGGAACTTTTGATATTCGCGCTTCTCTCCCCAAAATCCAAGGCACGGCGAAAACACAAAAAGCAACTATTGTAAAAATAAAAAGTTTGAATCTATGGTATGCACTGAAACCACTTGTCTTGAATTATGAATCCCCCACAGTAGCACTTTCATGCTTGGAGGATGATCCCTATTTATCATTCTGCCTTAATAATCTGGATAAGATTTGCCTTGACCTCAGTCCTCCATATCTCTCCCTGGCATCTGACACCATAGTCTTTCTTTTAACTTCACTTTTTCAACATAGTCATAATTCAGATCTTGATAAGCTTCATGATAAATCATTAGTGAACCAAGTCATATCAATACTCAAGGAATTGGCTATTTTGGTAGTTAAGGCAACATCTGTTGACATTGACGTGACAAGAGTGACCTAGCATTTGGCTACAAAAATGATTGATCTTTAAGTTTTCATCTACTTTTGCGTACCAGCAATATATTCATCTACTTGCTATTGAAACTGTTGATAAATGTTCATACAAGCAATTTGTATTATGTCTGAGAAGAAGGGAATTAATTGTTCAGATTGCAAATGACTTATTTTGAAAATGGATCATGGACCATAATATAGCAGAAGAAAGCTGCGATTCAAAATCTTCACAACAATCTACTCTACAAAACATAAGTGCAACTATAGGCTTTATTTGTGCAACTATTCTCATCTTCTCAAATAATTCAAAATCTTGCACATATAGAAGAATAATGAACATGAAATAATGAACAAAGCTCAAACTATCAGTGAATCAAAGAGTTCAAATAAAAATAAAATTTGCCAGCCAGTCCATTGCTGAGATCTTGGTAAACCAGCATAGAGAAAGTCAAAGTCTATTACATACCCTTCTGTGGCTACAGACAGAGTGGCCAATTCGGGTGAGTTCAAATGGCGTGCATACTGAGCTACAATTTCTTCACGATTTTTCTGATCAGGGAGGCCAAACACAATTGAAGAATCAAAGCGGCTGGAAAACAAAATGATCTCAAATTAACAAATAAATATTAGCACATATGATCTGATAGAGCTAGGGAACAAAAAGTCCACTCTAAATGCCAACACCAGAAAGGTACAAAAAGAATGAAACAACTCTTACATTATTATAGTTCAAAACATACAAGAAAATTATAGCATTGCATATGCTGCATAAAGTTATTATTTGTGGGTGACATTATGGCAATAGAAGTGTAAGCACAGAGTGCAGAGGAGAAGCAGAGTATGGCATCAAATATGGCTGGATGAATTTCACTTTTTTTCTGAAAGCAAAATTTTAGAAAACAGAATGTTTTTGGTGGTTTTACAGGAAAATAGAACTCAGCCCAAATTAGGAAAGAAAAATTCCCAGGAAAGCCACTAGCCCTAACCAGAAGTTGAAAATTTAGAAGATGGAGGGTTTTCAGAGGCAGATCTGAATAGCCTGGGGTTTACATGCATAGATAATTTAAATTCTTGCAAGGAGATCAGAGAAACAAAAAAGTAGTAAGTAGAAAGAGTAGTTGGATTGAGTATAAGTATAGAAAAGGAGAAACAGAGATTATATTGGTGTAAAATGATACATCCAGATATCTAACAATATTCCAAATCATAGATATAAAAAATTGTTTAAAAATCACCAAAATCGCTGTTTTTCCTGAGTCAGTGTTGCAGACGATTTAATCTTCTTTTAAATCGTCACCAATTTATTTTAAAAATCGTGAGATTTATTGCCGATAAAGTCACGAGGAAAACCGGAAAAATTGCGTTTTGAAAAGTTTGTAGGTTTATAACTTCCGGCAAACCTAAAAAAGCAGCTTCATTTTTTTACGCACGAGGGCAAACTTCATTTTTTTAAAGCCCGTGACTGAAGACGCAACGGCCGACAGGTTGATTGACTAGATCTGGATTCGATGGAAGTTGTTGACTGGTTGCATAGGTAGAGTTGTTTCCTGATTCCTCTTCATCTCTTCCACATATCTGCTCATTTGGGCGTATTTTCCTGCACGGCTGCACCAACATTTTGCAGTCTACTATTAGTCTATTCTAAATCTACTATTACCAATATAGCTTATATTTCGTAGTCTGCTATATTTGTAATAATAGATTTATATATTGTTTCAGTGTTGAAACTAAGGCAAAGGAGTAAGGGAAAGACACCCTAAGTGAAGAAAAAAATAAAAAAACCAGAAAATTTAATGTATATGTGTGTTTTTTAAGAATATTTTAAGAAATTATATATTTTCAAATGTTCAATAAATTTGCTGATTTTTTGAAGATTCCCGATTTTTTTTAAATTTTCAGCCAAAAGATTTATTGCCGATTAAGAGTTTTTCATCTTTGATTCCAATTGTATCCGTTCCAGACAAGATTTTAGATTTGTTGACCAAGGATCTCTTTGATAAAGGCCTAATCTGCAAATTCATAGGTCACTAGCCAGTAATGGAAGATTTGAAGAATTAGATAAGCCATATGGAGTTTTTGTTGCCGCCTTGATATACGGTTCCTAGGCAAGTGGTACTTTTAAGTAACCTTTTATGAGGATAAGGACAGAGGGAGTGTTCAAAGGAGATTTCTGGTTCTTTAAAAATGCAGGACTATATTGAGACATTGGTCTCTGCTTTCTAACTCAAAAGGAACAAATCAAGGATGTCCCTAATTGATCAGGCTGTATAAAATACCACTTAAATATTGGGAGGAAAAATATATAAGTACAAACTACAAAAAGGTTTGGAAGTTCATCCACATATCAGATGCAACTAAAATGATTTATCAAACTAAGCAAGAATTTATGTCTAAACTAGTTCCTGTAGCAATAAGGCTATGCTCATTCTCTGAGGGTTGGAGACACAACTTCGATTTAATATTTTATATGCTCTCCCTTCCAATGCCATGAATGCATGTATATAAAGGATCTAAAGAAATAATAGCCTTTGTGGTCCCATAAAAAAGATTAAGAGATGCACAAAGGAGGAGCAAGAGGTAAGGAACCCTCTTTTTCAAATATTCTGGCAGCCCAAATCCACCAATAAGGTACAAAAACATCTTTTAAAATGAAGGAAAAATGATCAATTTTTTCTCAGGAAAAACTCATTAGGAATTTCCTCCAGAGTGAAGGAAGAATAAGCAAGAACAGATAAATAATGCTAGGAAATAGCCCATACAAGAAAATCTACAAAATTTGTGTGAAGTCATTGAAGATCAAACGAAGGAAATTCCTTGCATGGATAAGAAAGATCACTGCATAAAACACTATTCAATTTGCAGATATCCAACAAGAAAAAAAAAGCAGATTTAGGGAACATATCAAAATGTGAAGAAAATCAAGCAGAAATGGAAAACATACTAGGTGGTCTGAAAAGCATACACCTTATATGGATAGGACAACCATGAACTACCAATTGCATTAAGGAAGAAAATGCCACATTTTGTTCAGTTTATGGGATCTCAGCCAACAAAAACATAACCAATAATTCAAACCCAAGATTTTATTTCAAGAAAGGAGGAAAAAAATAGAAATACAAACCAATTGGGTAGTAAACAAAAAAAAATTACTAATATCATCCCCAATGGAAGGGGTGCCTTCCACCCATGCCCCATGAAGATGCTAAGCTTGAATGTAAGATGCTTAAATGCCTATACCAAGAGCTATTTGGTAAAGTGGCTACTATAAGAAAGCCCCCTTGAAGGGACAAAGATTGGTGAGGATCAGTTGCAACTTATGGCCAAAACCATGTGGAGAAAATGTGAATGTGTTGTGACAAAGAAAGATAGTTCCAGATGACTTCCCATTCTTTGGATCCAAGCTTTGTTTCATGTGCAACCCTCTTAAAAGTAACCAACTCATAAATTTAAACATCAAATATCTCAAAGAGATAAGACTTGATCAATTCTTGATAAACTCAGAATGGCTAGAAAAAGGGATAATATACTCAATAGAGGTGCTAGCTTTGTCAGGATCAGACTGCTAACATATTAATTCTGAAATCACAAATGACTTGAAACCTGAGTGAATAACATTTAAATTTGAGTGCATACAAATGTAAGACACTAGATTCGAAGAAACCCTGATAATGGGGGATCTTTCCAATGGAAAGGTCAACTGCTTTTTTCTGACCAAAAAAATGAAAACTATTTAATATGAGGTTAAAAATAGAATAGACCAAGGTTTGGGAATTTATTGCAAAGAAAAAGAACTAATCTCCAAGGACTTGCAAACCATTCGAGAAGAGATAGCACAGGAGGAATCCAACCAAGAGAATTTCGCTATGGAGAAGTGTTTGATACCAGAGCTATATCAAATCCTTACAAATCATTGAAAGCGAATAAAAACACGAGAAAATGTCATTTGTTAGCAGTCCTGAGAAAAAATAGAAATAAGATGGAAAAAAGAGTTACTTAAAAAAATGAATTAATAGCTGGCAATTATTGAGAATAAATTGAAGCTATCACATATTATGAAGGCCTATTAACTAAGATGATGTTGTGAGGGAAGAAGTACAAACAAACCTTCTCTAGATTATCCCAAGATAAATATCAGGGAATCTAAATGAACTGCTAATGCAACTATTTGCAAAATGAATCAGGAAAGTTATCTTGAAAGTAGGAGCAGACAAAGGCCATAGTTCAAATAGATTCCAAGCTGATTTCTTCCAAAAGAACTGGCACATTGTGTGAAAAAGTTATTGAAGCTGTGGAAGAATGCAGGAAAAGAATATCTCCAAAGAATGGAGCCAGACCTTTTTCACCTTGATCCCAAACAAAGAAGAGGCCAAATATTTTGAAGATTAAAGGTCCACAGCTTTGCACAATCCAGTCTTTAAGTTTGTAATTGAAGTAATGGCCAGCATGCTCAAAGAAAGGGCAGATGACATAATTTTAGAGGCTCTAGATGGTTTAGTCACCAAAAGACAAATTATAGATGGATTTCTAATTGCACACAAGACACGACATTCACTGAAATTTTCAAGTACGATTGTCAAATTTAAAATAAAAAAGCTTATAATCAATTAAACTGGAAGTTTCTGGATAAAGTTATTGTAAAAAGATGGCTTTAATATCAGCTGGAAATAGTAGGTTTCGAGCTGCATCTCAAAATGTCCTGGCCAAGGAAGATCCTTTTTCTGCTTCAAATTCTCAAGATGACTGACATAGGCAGATCCCATCTCACCTTATCTTTGCATAATCTGGTAAAATCTCTGAGAAGGATAGAGGAAGGTTTGATGTTAAGGGAAGCATGAAAGTAATCCAAATCACTGCCACTGTAAAATCCACATTTAAGCCAAAGAACCCCTTGAACATGATTACAAGAAATCTAAAAAATTTCCTTAATATGTATGAATTTTGATCCAAATTGGATCATTTAGTAAACAATCAACTAACTAAACCACTATTCTAATTCAACTAGACAAGTGAATATGATGTAGCTTGTAATACTATTAAACAATCTTCAAATGACAATCTCAATCAAGAATGACATGTGAAAGATGTACAGGGAAGCCTACAAGGTTGCAGCCAGGTTTGAAGTTATCCAAATAGATTGGGATTAAACACATTTTTAGCAAGATCCTAAAAAAAACAAAGAAAATAGGGTTCAGTTATGACTATGCCAGACCTATCAATTGTAACCGGGTGGCAGTTGAGGAACTGCCAATTGCAACACACAGTGATGCATATGCATCCAAGCAGTTAAAGAACCAAAATGATAGTTGCATGTGTCATGGAGATTGTGAATCCATCACGATAGTTTTGCCCACAAATGGCAGTTTTCCCTGTTTTCTGTGGTAGTTTTGTCAGGGAGAAATAAATAATCAACTTTTCCCTTAAAAAATGTTTTCTCTTCTGATTCTGGTCTTTTGGGCTTCTTGTTTTGAGCCAAGAGTGGATGTAACTAATAAAGCATGCCTTGAGAGTTCATTCTAAGCATACCCTGACTGATTAATGCATAGGAATTTGAGTAATAATTAAATTGTTGACTTTGGCAAGCATTTGAATAGCATTTCAGTGAAAATTGGCATCCTTGAAGATCTCAATAAGGCAATAAACTTGTTATTGGAGAAAAGACAGACAAAAGAAAGAAAAATTCCTTACACTTCTGACATTTCTTCACACACTCAGCTCTGCACGGTAAATCTCTTGCATTATAGTTTCTTTTGCTGTTAAATTCTTGAATACAACCATATTCATTCTTTTAAACACTCAAAGTCTCAAACAACTCAAATATAGGCACTAAATGATTGTAGTCTCCACAGAATTTAAGAAAAAGTTTTTCAACCAAAAGGTTCTTTGAAAAATTAAGATTTGTGTTGTTAAAATAATTACAGAATATTTATACCAATTACAAAACAAATTCGCTGCACATAAAGAATCAATGCAACAAAAGCCAAAATGTATTTATTTAATGTCAACCAAAGGAAACAAAGCAAGATAAAGTTTATCCTAGTTTGTATCTAGAGACCTACCAAGTCCACATCTTGTGATATATTTAATTAATTTTAAGAGTTCCAATGGGGTGTGGAAACAAAAAATAGAAAGAATTTAATTCAAGATTATCTCATTGAAAAGGAAGTGGCTAGCCTTTGCTGGCAGGACCCAACCAGTACAAGCGACTCTGCAAGTTGTCTCAATATATATGATGTCATTATTTAAATCTCTATGTTAAATATTGGATGGTCTTAAGATAATTAGAGCGAAACTTTATTTTGAATGGGGTCGATAAAAAAAGAAAGATATGTCAAATAGCTTCAATAAGGCTTGTCTTCCAAAAAGTAACAGAGACCTAGGACCAAGATCTGAAGTCCTGATAAATGAGGCACTTGGGAATAATATTCTATGGAGAACTTGTGGGAAGAAAGAAAGATCATGTAGCAGGTACACCAATATATGTATCTCTAATGACACTTTTCTACTCAAACCTACCTACCAATAGGTCAATGATCTGAAACTTCTTAAAATTATTGTAGAGATCTAATTCAACAACGGTTGAAAAGGTAAATTGGCAATAGCAATGAGGAAAATTTGAGGAAGATACATGGATTAATGATGAGCCACTTGTAGGCGAATTTCATAGCCAACAAATAATATGCTCTTGTACAATAAGGACATGTAAGCAATTGTGTGACTAAGCAAGAGAGGTTAAGAAATTGTAAAATAATGGAATGGCCACCTATAATGTCCCTTTTTAATATGTTCTGAAAATATACCTGATAAGGGCAGGGTCAAGATCCTGCCTCCTATTTGTAGCAGCAATTACCACAACTCGCTTTTCCTGTTCAAACCCATCTATCTGCACCAAATGATAACATATGTTACCCTCCATTTCTGGATCTTTTTGGTATTCATATTCTTGAACTCGACTATAGTGCTATCATAAAATGAATCTAAAGTTCAAGTTGCACATGCTTTATACTAGATTATTCTTCTGATCTAGTGACTGACAAGGCATTGAATGCAGCCTGCTATCCCTGAAGTTTATCAAAGACAAAATTGACAGCAATAATATGAATGACAAAGACCTCTATTTTCAAGGCAGGCTTCCCTTAAATACTTTACACAACTTTATGCACCATATCGCTTACAAGGTAAGAGCAAATAATTATAAGAGTTTTGAAAACGGAAAGATAACTGGGAAAATATTAGCAAATATACAGATGTTCATGATAAATTAGATTTAGCCATTTTGATGCATACCCATGATACTTTCACATAAAGAATGAAATTTGACAAAATGGTTGAAACCTATGTTCCACGGAGATGCGTCCCCAAGCTTGATACCCCCATGCCCATACTGGGGATGGAACGGATGTCCGTTTCCCATCAGCCAAAAATAGAGGGGGCGTTTCCTGTAGGGTTGGGGGACATTTCTGGGCTGTAATTGAAAGAGAAGGGGAGCAGATCTTTATCATCGTCGCTGTAATGTTGACCTTGAAGAAGTGATACCTGGTCCCAGCCTCATAGTCTTTGTAAATATTTATACGAGTATTAGTGTCCTCAAAGCTGCATCTCTCTTGTATCAAATATGTATTTCCATTGTGACCGTTAAATTCCTTTCAAATCGGGCACTCTATTTTTGTATGTTTTTATTCTTTTAGGTGTAGATGTCTCCCAAATTGTTTCTTGATATTCTTGTTGAATTCCTTTCTGGAAATTTAACTAGTTGTACAGACATTTGAATTTCCACAATGGATTCTAAATGTGAAGACTATTTTGTAATGGGTGCATTGGAATGCTTTGGCTAACTGTGATCCATGCATGTTTTAATGCAATTTGGCAAACGTCATCTGATGTTTTGTAATTTTGTTAGTTCATAGCTTGCTAATATATATTTTAACAGTTGTCCCCTGTTGTACTCTAAAAAATGGCCCAAAAGTACCCCCATACTGAAAACACATCCCGCTGTCCCCTGTCATCGCCATTCCCAAAACTCCATGGAACATAGGTTGAAACATTCATTGTGATACATAAAACGTCAATGACTATAAGTTGCAAAGCTAAAAATAGAAGCACCCATCAAGACTCATCCCAAGATAAATTGATAACATAACATAACTCACAAGTAAGAAAGAGTAGCACAACAGATTCTTTCCCAAATTGTATATATTAGACTTCTCAAAATACTTACACAAATAAAGTCTTTGAATCAAAGTCTACTAACTCACTAACTGAATCTAATAGATGAAGTTTAACTTTAGTCACTTCTAGGAATCAGCCATTACATCATCATTCTTATTCAACATATACAACTTTACAGAGTTATTCACCTGTTGTGACAGTTAGTTAAATAACTAATTAGTAGATTATAGGCATAATATTTCCAATCCATGTTATTGAAATCACAAATGCTTATGGATGTAATTGTGTGAGATTTTTTTATCAACATTCTGGATCATACTCCATGATCTATCATCAAGATTAAGATAGGAAAAAAATGAAATAATGCAAACACTTGAATGCTAAGTAGGAGGAGAAAGAGGTGAAAGGAGCAAAATGTATGGATATCATAGGATCATCGTTTTGGTGTTGGGGTGATAAAAAAATTGCTTAGGGTTCTTGTCATGTCCCCTTCTCTAATTAATTTAAGTAGGGACCTATTTATTTATTTCTCAGTGGCTAAGGGATAACATTGGAAATGATTACAGAGGGAGATGAAGACAATGAATCTGAATTGGTGGATCCTATCTACACAGCTAGCATTCAACACAGCCATTAGTCCCTATTGATTGGAGTTTACCTAAGCATAGAGACTTGCAAACGAGAATTGTTGTAGGCCTGAAGAGGACACAAATCTGGCTGGCCAAGAAGAAAGCAGAAAATCCAAAGGTTGCTCCTAAGAAGTCAAAGAAAGATGGAGAACAAAGTAATCCAAGTGCTGTGAATGTCTCTTCTTCTGTTTCCTCTGCTCAAACAAAATCGACAGAACTCTAGGTGGAAATGGAGTTTATGAAGAGCCACTAGAAAAGATAAAGTTTCTTGAGAAGACTTGCAAACAAGGCCCATTGCAAGATGTAGGGGCCAAAGAGAAAGATAAAGAACGAGAAGATATAGCTAAAGGACAGGAAAGAGATAAGGGGAAATGAAAAGAAATAGCAAGGGACAAAGAACAAGCGAAGGAAGCAATAGACTCCATACAAATGAAAGTCTTGTTGTGACATAATCACACATCACCCCATTCCAAATGGGGACCCCCTACTTTTTAGGTCCTCTTGGTCTTTTGGTTTTGGATCTTTGGGTATTTTCGCACCAATTCCTTCGGTCTCCCTGGTTTGCAAGTGTTTTTGATGAATTTTGATCAAGTCTGCAAGTGTTTTGAGCAAATTTGACTAAGTTTGGAGCCTATTTTCTCTATTTTAGGGGTTTGCCCTTCAGACTCAAATTTGAGGTCATTTCCTTAGGGTTTTGGAAAATTTGAGCATTGCAATGAAGTCAAGACCCTTCAAGGAAACTACCAGTGAAATTTGAGCAAGTTTTGAGCACTTACTATTTTTAGTAAGTTTCATTGCATCCTGGATTGCCCTAATTTTGCCAAAAATCAAACTTACAATTTTTAGCGGTTTCTACTTTTAGTAATTTTCTATTTTTAGTAGGTGTCACCCTATCCCAGTTTGCCCTAATTTGATGATTTGAAGTACTTCCTATTTTTAGGAAGTCTATTTTTGGTAGGTCCATCTAAGGCAGTTTTCAAGACACTGAAGGCATAGCATTCCCGAAAACCCAAGTCTAAATCAAGAAAGTTGAAAATGCAGACAGGTATCAGAAAAATGGCTAAGTATGAAGTTCTTTCATGAAGTGGAAAAAGCACGAAAAATCTTCTAAGGTGCGAAAAATCCACTTCATTCCGAAAATGGCAAAGAAATCCAGATGATGAGCAAAAATGTCTAAGGCAAGAAAGAATTTCTTAGTTTTTCAAAATTCCATCCTCCTAATCAAAATGCATATCAAATGAGGAATGCGTGCCAAATGGAGGTCATGGAGGAATTCCAAAATTTTCAAAAAATCCTCCACCACAGTGAAATAGCACCCAAGGATGGGAGCAAGGTGCCAAATTTGCCTCATGGAGGAATTTCTTAAAAGGTTCAAAATCCCCCTCCACAATGAAATACCGCCAAAGGATGAGAATGGGCACCAAAATGGCATGGTGAAGGAAAAGCAAGAAAAAGTTACAATCCTCCTTCATAGCAAATCAGCGCCCAAACTTGAGAGGGAACACTAGACAAGGGATAAGGAGGAATTTTCCTACAAAGAAAAAATTCCTGCAATAATGAAATTAGCGCTCTAGCTAGAGAATGGGCGCCAAAACATGGTCCAAGAGGAATTTCTCTACCAAGAAAGAATTCCTCCATCAAGGTCAAACAGTGCCCAAGTAGAGGATTGAGCGATAGAATGGTATAGAGGAGGAAACACAAAAAATTCCAAAGTTCCTCCACAAGGTGGAAATGGCGCTCAAGGCCAGAGATGGGCGCTAGAATGTGTTGACGTGGCTAAAATCACATTGCTGCGACTCTAACCGGCCAACGTAGAATAGAATTTACTTGTTGAGTATCGTATCCTCTCTTGTATAAAGAATCCCTAATGCTGTTTTTAATCGATCAAAGGGGACCACCTCAAGGTTCTAAATGTCAGTTCTTGACTGCGGGATAACTCAACGGTCAATGTGTTTTGCTGGGAGCACAAGGGGCCTTGCATTTTGCAACAAGTTGGTCTGTATCTGATTCTCCAATTGGGAAATAAAAGCAAAAGAGAAGAGTTTAGGAAATCTAAAATTAATAAGACTGGTATGCGGGTAGACGGATTCAACATGACCAATCCCTGCTTGGTCAGAATGGCTCACAACCTCGCAAGAACGGTGCAATCTTCAAGGGACTTGGAAGATTTTCAGAATGCAAATGCATGGCTAAGAACACAATTCTGGCATAGCTCAGATAGACACCTGCAATTGAACTAAACACGACTTAAAGGCTCAGGCTAACGATACAAAAGGATACACAATCAGCATATCCTCAATGGTATGAGCCTGAATCCATTAGATACCTACACACCAAGAAGATCTATCTAAACTGCTGAAGAAAACAATGCAAACAGAAGAAAACCAGGATAACAAATACCATTCTTCAATGTTTATATATTGATTTTGACTGCCCTTACAACAATTTTTTGCAGCATTTCTATGCTACTCCTAAAATCTAACCTTCTACAATCTAACCTATTCTAACTGAAATCTAACCACCTAACAATAATCTAACTATCTAACCCTTAACAAAAGAAAGGCCTCTGCCTTTTATAGAATTTACAAACTAAACCGATGGCCAGGATTGACTGCATCCAAGGGCTGCAATCTACCTTCTAGAAATTGGCAGCTTTAACCCATGCCTACTCAATTCTCAAATATCCCTTCAACCACATTTCCAACTACCTACAACTGTTTGGCATTAATTCAGTCCTCCTGGTAGTTGGGAAAAACTGACTTGTGTCCCCTCATTTTGAATTCATTAGACGGGGCCCACAAGCAGTCTTTTACATTTAAACAACTTCAACTCCCAGAAACTGAATTTCTGGAATTTCTTCCAGCAGTGCATTTCTGTGAATGCATACACATGTTGCATTTTGTGTGTTATGTTGTCTTCAATCTTGCTGGGACTTCAACTTGTCGCTCAGTGGTGGCGCGCATCTCCATGCTTCATTCTTTCGACCTTGCGCTCTGCAACAAGTTCTTGCACCTTCGCTTCCGGGTTTAATTGCAATCTGCAAACAACCAATTTCAACCTGGATTAGTCATTTTTGAAAAATTAAATAAATTAATTTAACAAATATTAAATTTTCAAATGTCCTTTTCCGAAGTTAGGGTTTTAAGATTTAAATGGCAACTCTAATTTCCCTCTCGCAGGATGCGATTTCGATTTTAGGTTGAACACTGTATCACTTAGAAATTCGGGTTCTTTTGATGTTTTGAGAGATTTTAATTTAAAAGACCCTTTCAATTTTGACTAATCCAACCTCTTTGTGCGATCTGTTTTCAAAGTTTAGTCGCCCCCACTTTGAAATAAGAAAATCAAGTCATTTGATTTAAAATACGCAGTTTAAACGTTTTGCCCTCCTTAGATTGTAAACTTCGGGCCATTCACCTAAAATGAGAGATTTTGGTTTATAACGCCCCTTAGACAAAATTCGGCCTTTTGGTATGTTATGGGCGATTTTGCTCCTTTTTGCATTCCTTTCACTTAAGTATATGAACTTTTGTGAAAACTTCGGGCTATTTGCTCCTTTTTGGGCGAATTTCAATTCCAAGTCATAATGCCCCTTTTGGACTAAATGCGAACTTCATACTTTAAACAAAATCGGCGAAGTCTTTACTCCCTCGCGTCTTCATTGCTCTGAAAAACTCAGGGTTTTGGGGAATAATGTGCGTTTTTTTTTTAGCACGCCCTCCATTTCTAACTTTGAGCTCCTTGGATGATTTACGTGAAGCATAGGGTTTCGCAATTTTTGGCTAAAAAGAAGACCCTTCTGCGCAATTTGGAAGCTTAGTGTTTTTCGGCTTAAAAGATCATTTTGCGAACTTGGATTCTTCTTCACCTTTTCGGCATTTTTGGACGATTTGCGAGTTTTTTAAACTTTGTCCCTTTTTCGGCATTTTAAGCCGATTTGTGAGAGCCTTTGTTATTTTTGGCTTAAAAGCTGATTTTGGGAGTTTTACCCCCTTTTTATCATTTTCGGCCTGAACGGTAACTTTGCGTGATTTAGAGGTTTTGTTTAGTTTCGGCCTTTGGGAGGACTTTGTGAGCTTTGAGATTTTCTTTACATTTCGGCCCGATGAGCCGATTTTGCAACTTGTTTTTAATTTCAGCCTTATTGGCTCATTTGTGCGATTTTACTCCTCTTTTGAGTTTTCGGCCTATGGGGTGAAATGGCGAACTTGGGAAGAATTTGGAGGCAACGAAAGGATTGGATTTTCCCTCGGGCTTTCTCTCATACGAAGACTTCAAGCACAGGGGTCCCCTGTCCAAGACGAGGTGTGTGTGCAGAATGCACAACAAATGGCGACTCGGCTGCGAAATATTCCCGAACATTTCAAGGATGACTATCTGGATCAAACCCTAGAATCTTTGGTATATACCCCACAAAACAACCCAAATGACAAAAGACAAATTCAAAATAAAAATAAGGTCGCAAACCGAATCAAGTCACTAAACCTGAAAATCAAGTATGTGCAGTGAAGTTCATTCAGGCTTAAACAAAATTGGGATATCATTGTTCAATCAAGACAAGTTACCTTGTGGACTCATACTCCAAAAGCAACCTGGATAGAGCCCCGCTGCCAGCAAGCGTTCATAGCCCCGACAGAGTTATCGCATGTAAGCTTACAGAGATTACTCTGTTTCCGATAGATTTTCATTTTTGATACCGGAAGAGGTGTCTGCATTCCCTTTGCCAAATTTCTTTTGATATTTTATTGCGTTTCAGATTTCTTTCCTTTTGATTTTCTTTCTTTTCATTTTCACTTTTGGCTTTGCAGGCAATGAAGCCTACATGGGATTTGAGCGTTACAGTGGTTGCTGATGCAGAGCTTCAGATTTTCAGTTTCAATGACTTGCCTTTGACAAAAAAACAAACTTAAGCGATTTTAAGCATTTAAGGTGCAGTGATCGCAATTTTGGTGACAAAACGTAGTAAGCAACTAAATTTTTAGGATGACTAAGCCTTAAACCAAATGAGCTGAATACGGGGACAACCGTCAATTAGGCACTCTACCAAAGTCAACATCCAAGAAACAGACCGGCAAACATCTTGACTTCGCACACCAATGCTGGGAAAAGCAAACAAACCCCTACAAAAACTGACAGGGAGACAACCCCTTCCGAAAGGACACCTACACTACGGAAACCAAACTAACTAAAGCAAAAAAAACAGAGAAACTAAGCTAGCAACAAAAAGAAAAACTACTCTTAAAATGGAAAACAAAACCTAGACTAACAATGTACAAGGAGAAACTGCCTATACAAAATGCGGATTACATGAATGCGTTCCCGACCCAGGATGATTTCTTAATATGTGCAGCAGTATCAGGGCAACGGGGATAGTTCTAAGTTTGGCTTGTTTGTCTTTGTATTCTGAAAAGAAAATTTTCAATTGGCCACTCTCAGATTTAACCAGGACCTCGGGTAGAATTATCAGTTGAGGGAGTTCATTAGGTCCATGGTTAATCCATTTACATGTTTTCCTAACATATTCAAAATTAAACGGAAAATTTTTAGAATTAACAGTAGGAGGGAAAGAAACAACTTGGTGAGTTTCCAAGTCGTGCAGGGTGTCATGCAACGGGAAATCTTTAGCAGTTGTATCAAGAGGTCGCCACTGGTGGTGTAGCATCCCACTTGCATCCGGCTCGTGCAAATCAGCATCAGATTCTTCATTGGGTGGTACAAGCTGAAAATCAGTTTGGAACTCGAACTCAGGAAAGTGGAAATCATCATCTGTCGGTGCATCCTCAAGTTGCATGAACAATGCGGCTTTATGCACCTCTATCAGCATATCCTCAAATAGCAGGGACTCTTCGATTGATTGGTTCTCAAAAATGTCCTTGACGGACTCCTAGACTGTATCCTCCATTGGTGGGGTTGCCGCAAACTGCTCTTCAGCATCGGGCTGCTCTACGGAGCTCACTTGATCGGCCTTAGAAAGATCCTCTTCAACCCTATCTTCATCAAGTGCAGGGACAACACAATCATCTTCTGTCACATCTTCCTTTGGCATAAGGACATCAAAATCATTTGCTGCCATAGTCTGATTGACAGATTCTTCCTTGTCAACATTGGGCATTTCTATCTTTTCATCATCAGGGAGTGCGACGCTACGTTGATGTTGAGATCTTCTATACTCATCTGCAACAAGGTAGGTACTCCACACTTTGTTGGTGATGCTCTCCTTAGATTCTTTCGGTAGTCCATATTGGGCTTTGAATTGACTGACTGCCTCCATGCATAGCAAGCAAGTGAATTCTGAATGTGGGGTGAGATGAATTCTGCACCACCAAGGTGACAACACGCTCTCCAAGCACAACTCCTCGAAACCAAACTGGTTCTCAATCTGGTCCTTAAATCGTGTAAACTCATCAATGCTTAACAGAGGACTAGGGATACCCGACTGTATAAACTCCTCTGGTTTGGGGATATCCCAGAAAAATATCTGCCCCTGCAATGCTAACTCGACTCTTGACAAAAATGTCAAGCAGTTCAGCTCATCGTGCTCAGTTGTGCCATGAATTTTGTAGTGAGCTGCCGATGTGAACTCGGATAACTGCTTGGGATATAGCTGCAAACTCAGCCTTTGCTAGATTTGGGCAATGTCGGACCGCGGACAGTCTTCATGAAATGGCTGACTCAACATACTGACTCGGAATTTTTTTGGTTTTTTCTGGATTAACAAGGATCTTGCATATCCCAAATATAGCATTTAAAATGGCCTAATAGACTTAACTTGCTGCACGGAACTTGACAGGGAGGCCCTCCTTCTAGCGCCAATTCATTGACATGGCTAAACTCACATTGTTGCGACTCTATCCGGCCAACGCAGAATAGAATTTACTCGCCGAGTATCCTATCCTCTTGTATAAGGAATCCCTAATGCTGTTTTTAATCGATCAAAGGGGACCACCTCAAAGTTCCAAATGTCAGTTCTTGACTGCGGGATAACTCAACGGTTGATGTGTTTTGCTGGGAGAACAAGGGGCCTTACGTTTTGCAACAAGTTGGTCTATATCTGATTCTCGAACTGGGAAATAAAAGCAAAAGAGAAGGGTTTAGGAAACCTAAAATTAATAAGACTGGTATGCGAGTAGACGGATTCAACATAACCAATCCCTGCTTGGTCAGAATGGCTGACAACCTCGCAGGAACGGTGCAATCTTCAAGGGGACTTGGAAGATTTTCAGATTGCAAATGCATAGCTAAGCACCCAATTCTGGCGTAGCTCAGACAAACACCTACAATTGAACTAAACACGATTTAAAGGCTCAGGCTAACCATACACAAGGATGCACAATCAGCATATCCTCAATGGTATGAGCCTGAATCCATCAGATACCTGCACACCAAGAAAATCTATCTAAACTGTTGAAGAAAACCATGCAAACAGAAGAAAAACAAGATAACAAACACCATTCTTCAATGTTTATATATTGATTTTGACTACCCTTACAACAATTGTTTGCATCATTTCTATGCTACTCCTAAAATCTAACCTTCTACAATCTAACCTATTCTAACTAAAATCTAACCATCTAACAATAATCTAATTATCTAACCCTTTACAAAAGAAAGGCCTCTGCCTTTTATAGAATTTACAAACTGAACCGACAGCCAGGATTGACTGCATCCAAGGGCTGCAATCTGCCTTCTAGAAGTTGGCAGCTTTAACCCATGCCTACTCAATTCTCAATTATCCCTTCAACCACATTTCCAACTACCTAAAACTGTTTGGCATTAATTCGGTACTCCTGGTAAATGGGAATAACTGACTTGTGTCTCCTCATTTTGAATTCATTAGACGAGGCCCACAAGCAGTCTTTTACATTTAAACAACTTCAACTCCCAGAAACTGAATTTCTGGAATTTCTTCCAATAGTGCATTTCTGAGAATGCATACACATGTTGCATTCTGTGTGTTCTGTTGTCTTCAATCTTGCTGGGACTTCAACTTGTCGCTCAGTGGTGGCGCGCATCTCCATGCTTCATTGTTTCGACCTTGCGCTCTGTGGCGCGTTCTTGCACCTTCGCTTCCGGGTTTAATCGCAATTTGCAAACAACCAATTTCAACCTGGATTAATCATTTTTGAAAAATTAAATAAATTAATTTAACAAATATTAAATTTTCAAATGTCCTTTTGCGAAGTTAGGGTTTTAAGATTTAAATGGCGACTCTAATTTCCCTCTCGCAAGATGCGATTTCGATTTTAGGTTGAACACTGTATCTGAAAAATAAATTGAATGAATGATTCAATAATCGGATAATTACATTGAACGATATACACGTATATATAGAGGTTACAAGACAATGTTCTATAATTAGAACATAACGTTAAAGTTAAAAACTAAAGAGCTAAATGCTAGATGAAGCGTGAAAGCTAAATTAAGCTTAAAAGCTAATTACATAAAAAAAAGTAAATGATCATTAACCAAGGAACTAAAAATAGGTGACTAACATAGAATTAAATATTCTAATACCCTCCCTTAATGGTCATGCTATCTATAACACCAAGCTGCCCTCTAAATTTGAGAAACTTTGTCGGGCTCAAGGACTCAGTGAGGATATTTGCAGTCTGATCTTTTGTAGGAATGTACTGCAGTATCACTGATCCATCTTCAACATGCTGGCGGATGAAATGACAATGAAGCTCCACATGCTTTGTCCGCTCATGAAAGACTGGATTTTTGGCTAATTTTAGAACCCCTTGATTATCACAAAACAAGGGAATAGGTCCTGGTTGAGACATTTGGATGTCTGCAAGCATCCTACATAGCCAAATTGCCTCACATGTTGCCTTAATAGTTCCCCGATACTCTGCTTCGGTCGAGGAAAGAGCTATTGCCTGTTGCTTCTTGCTGGTCCATGTGACTGCACCTGTACCCAAGCTAAAAACATACCCAGAAGTTGACTTTCTGTCATCAACACAACCTGCCCAATTTGAGTCTGTGAAACTGTTGATGTGTTTTTTATGCACATGTGAACACAGAATAAAATACCAAGGTATCTTATCCTCTCTTGAACAAAGTTTCCCCGAATGCTGAAAATTTCGCCTAAGGATCAATCGAGGCAACTCCAAGGTTCTGATATGTAGGGTCTCTACGTGTGGATAAGCTCTGTTGGTGTGATGTGATTATGCTGGAATCACAAGGGGACTTACGTTTGATGGCCCGAGTGTTTAGTCTGTTGGAACTTGATTCCTATCTACTGGCTAGAAGATAAAAAAACATCAAAAGATACAGGGCTCAGAAAGTCTACTCTAAGACCTAGAATGTGAGAAGAAGGATGAATGACTAGTTGGAGTCCTACTGGGCTAGGTCTCACCATCAAACTGAATAATTCAACACCAGCTCAGTGCGATCTTCTAAGGGATACTTCGGATATGTTCAAATCATCACTGTCAAACATTGATCACCATTCAAGTTAATGCATGACCAATAGATGCGTAACGACTCGAGATTAAGCTCATTCAATGCTAGTTGACCACGCAAGGCACCCTTACAATCAGCAAGAGGCTAGTGGTTTGGACTAAGCGGATTCCACGCGAGTGCATTCAATAACTTCCTTCATTCAATCTAATTATCTATCATCTAAAATGAAGATTCAACAAGAGACCATGCAAATTGCAAAGAAACGACACATTTCAACATAGCTTCAATGAAAATGGAGTTTATTTACAATCAAGGCAACAATTTCTTGCCTTCTCTTCCTAATCTACTCTAATTACTATTCTATTTGCTATTCTATTTTACTGACTATTAGCTATTCTAACCTCTATTAACCAACTATTAACTATTAACCCCCTACAAATGAAGAGCCAGAGCTTTATATAGGGAGCTCTTTACAATTGAACGGCTCTGATTGATCTACAATCAATGGCTAGGATTACAAGTTGAAAACCCTAATTAGGGTTTGTTACAACAAACTCCTTTAGCCAATGAGAAAATTACATTTCAGGAGTGTGGACCAATAGATGTCAGGGGTAGGTGCCTCGAAGTTTGTGCCATTAGTGGTGAGTTAGGTACATTGAATCTAGACATGCTGATGTGGACTTATCTGATTGGAGGAACAGTGACTGGGATGCCACCTTGTATGGTACTTGCTCATATCTCTTTTGATACTCAATTTGGTGATGTTGAGAAGCTAACTTTGATTAACTCTTCTGAAACTATTTGCTTCTTCAATGTTTCTTTGTATTGACCGCGGTTGACCATCCTTTGTCCTTGATGTACTTGATGAATGATGTACCTCCTTGACTCCCATGTGTTTGATGAGGCCTCCTCATGGTCGAATTACTCCTTAGTAGCTCACTTCGCTCTGAAGTGTTTGTAAGGTCTTTCTTCTGATATCTTGTGGTTTCTCCATGTGGTAGAATGAAGATCTTGAGGATAGCTTGCAACTCCTCGAACACTTGAAGTCTTCCAATGCTTTCCTCGAACACTTGAAGTCTTCCAACGCTTTAAAAGCACCTTGAGTCCTCCTCGATGCATTTGAAGTATCCTTGATGATGATGGAACTTGAATAGGTCTTCCTTGTCTTGGCTTGATCCTCCTCCATCTTGATTTTATTAATCTGCAAAACAAAGAAAGGATGATTAAGTATACATGATATATTTGTTCTAATATGATATTTCTCACCTTAAATCATCAACAAGAGGGCATTAGAATGAAATTTGCTCAGGATCCTCTCCAAGGACAGGCCCTGTAATGAGATTTTCACTCAGGACCCTTTGGATGGGTCAGGAGCGAAATTGGTAATCTCACTTAATTCCCTATTCATAACTCATTCTTCTAGGCATTAAACTTCATAATTGTGCTCCTTCTAGGTATAGACAAGCCATTTGCTCTCAAAAATTGCTTAGGACGGGGTTATCCAAGTGCTAAGGCAAGGTACAAGGTCCATTGAAGAAGTTCGCTCTAGACCCTTTGGAAGGGTCAGGAGCGAAATTCTTCCTTTAGGTTGAATTCCTCCTTCTCACCTCATTTTGCCTTGATTTTCACCTTTCAATACCTCTCTCATGAAGACATCATTTATTTGACCTCCAAGAAGGCCTAAAAGAAGGATTTTGCTTTGGGCCTTGGCCAAGGACAGGACCTATAAGGAATTTCGCTCTGGACCCTTTGGAAGGGTCAAGAGCGAAATTGGTGATTTAGCTTCAATTCTATCACTTCATTGCCTTAAATCACCTTTCAAAGGCAAGTACATATCAATTCTTTCCCAACCATGCCTTAGAAATCAAGATCTTGGTCTCAACAAGGAGCAAAAAGAGGTTTTTAGGAAATTTCGCTCTGGACCTTTTGGAAGGGTCAGGAGCGAAATTTGCTTTTTAGAACAAATCCTTCACATTTTGTGACCACAACTTACTCAAATGCATGCCTAAGGATGCCTCTAAGTTCAATCCACCTCAATCAACACTAGGCTTGATACAAAATTGGGAGCAAAAGGAGGTTTTAGGAATTTCGCTTTGGATCCTTTGGAAGGGTCAGGAGCGAAATTTGCCATTTAGTCTTAATTCCATCATTTCCTTTGCTCCAATCCACCTTGCAAGGCAAATATGCATCAATCTTCCCTCAACTACGCCATAGGAACTAAGATTTTGACCTCAAACAAGGAGAAAATAGGTGTTTAAGAAATTTCGCTCCCACCCTTTGGAAGGGTCAGGAGCGAAATTTGCATTTTAGGCCAAAATCCTTCACCCTTTCACCCCTCAATTGCTTCCAACAATTGCTTCCAAGGCATGATGACATCCTAACTAAGGCTTCAAGGCACAAAATTTAGTTCAAATTTGAAGCAAAGGGAGGATTCTATAGAAATTCGCTCTGGACCCTTTGGAAGGGTTAGGAGCGAAATTTGTCTTTTACCCTCAAAGCCATCATTGCTTTTACTTCCATTCAGTTCCTAAGGCAAGTATATATCCATCCTCTCTCCACCATGTCCTAGGAACAAAGATCTTGGCTTGAATAAGGAGGAAAATAGTGTTTTAAGAAATTTCGCTCTGGACCCTTTGGAAGGGTCAGGAGCGAAATTAATGCTATAGGCTCAAATTGACTTCACTGACTTCATTTCCAACCTTTCCCCTATCAAAACAAGTGCTTTGCTTTCAAAAATGCATGGGAAAAGGATTAGTTCATAGGTTTGAGCAAGGTAGAATGCCTTATGAAGAAATTCACTCTGGACCCTTAAGAAGGGTCAGGAGTGAATTTGCTCTTTTTGTCTCAATTTTTATCCTTTTTCACTCATTTCGCTTTAGACTTGTCCTCTTGACTCCTCTCCTTGCCATATATGTCCACTATTTGATGTCCTTAGTGAAGAAATAGGTCTTTTGGGGAATTTCGCTCTAGACCCTTTGGAAGGGTCAGGAGCGAAATTTGTCCTTTAGGCTCAAAAATTGACCTTTTCATCAAATTTCCACATCCAAGCTTATCCAAGGCGTCTCCAAAGGTGAACTTAAGCTTATTTCCCTCAAATCCATGCTTTAAAGTGAAAGTTTTGTCTAGAATAGGAGTCAAGAGGGAGCTAAGGAAGATTTCGCTCTGGACCCTTTGGAAGGGTCATGAGCGAAATTTGCAAAAATGTTCAAATTCTTATCCTTTTTCCAAATTTCAAAGTCTAGGCTTGGTCGTTAGGCATTTCAAAGGGAAAATAGGTAAATTTTACATCAATCAATGCCTAGAATTTCATCATTCATCAACTCGACAAATCTCAAAACCTCAAAGGGAAAATCTTGGATGATACTGACTCACAAGCCTTCATTGACTTCCTCAAACTCAAACAAGACATAACCTATCAACAAGAGCAAAGCCTGACCTAGAGAAGGCTTTCAAAGAAACCCTACCTGGACCACCTACTGACCCACCTCAACTCAAGCAGAGCCTGCTATCCTAATGATCTCTCTGACAACTCTCCAATGCAAAGGCTAATAGCCAAGAACCTAAAAGACCAAGAAAACTAACCCTAGAAAGCAAAAAGTAGGGGTCCCCATTTGCAATGGGGCAATGTGTGAATACGTCACAACAGAAACCAACCAGCCTAGGATCTTTGCTTCTGTTGTACAGAATGCCCAAATAAGGAGTGCCCTTCACATATCTAAGCACACGCTTCGCTGCAACCCAATGTTCAACTCTTGGGGCTGACATGAAGCGAGAGATATAGCTCACAGCATAACTGATGTCAGGTCTAGTGGCGGTGAGATAGATGAGGCTGCCCACTAGTTGCCTGAATGAAGACTCATCCACTATAGGTGAATCTGATTTGGCTAATAATTTGAGCCCTATCTCCATAGGTGTAGATGCAAGTTTACAATCTTGCATTCAAAACTTATCCAGTAGGCTCTTGGCATACTTTGACTGAGAAATGAATATGTGGCTATCAGTCTGCCAAACCTCTACACCGAGACAATAATGGAGAAGTCCCAAATCTGTCATATCAAAATGCTGACACAAATTCTATTTGACCTGATGACCAGATGTGCTGCATTGCCAATAATGATGAGATCATCAACATAGACTACTAGAAATAGAATATCATCACTAGTATGTTTGACATACAAATTGGGATCTGAAGGACTCCTCTAAAAGCCCTGATCAATCAAGTACTTATCAATTTTGATGTACCATGCACGAGGAGCTTGTTTGAGGCCATAGAGTGCTTTGAATAGTCTACATACTTGGTGTTCCTTACCAGCAACCTTGAAAGCTGGAGGATGCGTCATGTAGACTTCTTCCTGCAAATCATCATTGAGAAAGGCACTCTTGACATCCATTTGATGGACTTTCCATCCAAATTGAGCCGAGAGAGTGAGGACAAGCCTAATGGTACTCATCTTGGTTGTGCGAGAAAATGTCTCTTCATAGTCGATTCCCTCCTTCTGTGAAAACCCTTTTGCCACCAATCGAGCCTTGTACTTATCAAGGCTTCCATCAGCTTTATACTTGACTTTAAACACCCATTTGCAGCCAATGGACTTCTTCCCTAGACGAAGATTGGACAATACCCAAGTGTTGTTTTTCAGAAGACTATGTTGCTCAGCTGTCATAGCCTTTACGCATTCAGGTACACCTTTAGCCTCTGTATATGTTTGAGGCTCATAAATACTGTGAATGTTGGCCATAAGAGCAAAATTAACTGTGTGTTGCATGCTCTTACTCTAACTGATCTACCCTCACTAAGCTCATCATCATGAAGATCACCAAAGGTCTTGGCCCACCACTATGGCCGGAGAGTAGAAGTACCAACATCTGCTGCAGGATGAAGATTACCTGGAATATCTGGAGCAAGCTCCTCTGGATGTTGATCTAGAAGATCCTGAGTAAAGTCAGAGGATGCAATGTCATGCCTGGGAGACCCCACAAATTTAGAGTCAACTAAATCCCTCCCGTCAGGTGGAGCTAAGGAAAGACGAACACCCATACTTGCAGCCTTTGGAGGGTGATCCTCAGTGCTCAAATCAGGAGAGGAAGGCTGAAAAGGCCCCCTTTCTTCATCAAATACTACATCTTGACTGAATATGAGGTGATTAGTGTCTATATCAATTAGCTGATATGTCTTATGGTTGTCACTGTAGCCGGTGAACATCAATTTCTGACTCTTTGGATCCAATTTGGTGCGCTTGACATTTGGAATCCAAACATAAGCTATAGAGCCAAAAACTTTCAAATGACTAATTTTGGGCTTCCTGCCAGACCAAGCTTCCTCTAGAGTCATCTTCTTAACGACCTTTGTAGGAGACCGGTTTAGAAGGTAGACTACAGTGAAGACCGCTTCCGCCCAAAAGTGTTTTGGAACATTTCTATGCTCCAACATAGATCGAGCCATCTCAGTGACTATACGGTTCCTGTGCTCAACAACACCGTTCTGCTGTGAGGTGTAAGGTGTGGTAAGCTGATGCTTAATGCCATGTCATGCACAAAAGTTGGTGAACTCTATAGAACAAAATTCCCCTCCATTGTCGGACCGAAGAGTGGCTATCTGATAGCTTAACTCTTTTTCCACTAAGGCCTTAAACGTCTGAAACATTGTGAACACCTCTGATTTCTGCTTAAGAAAATAAACCCACATGCGTTTGCTGAAATCATCAACAAATAATAGAAAATACCTGCATCCAGTGACTGATGGACTGTTCATGGGACCACAGATGTCCGCATGAATGAGTTGCAAGACCTTGTAGGATGCTCTCCAAGCGTCTCCATCTGAAAACGGAGTCCTATGCTGCTTTACAGCTTGACATGCTCCGCAAACTCCATGATTTTGAGTTTGAATCTCAAGTAATCCTACGACTAGATCCTCTCGAACAAACTGGGAGAGATAGTGGAAATTGAGATGCCCATATCGTTGATGCCAAAGAGTGCTGATGGAAGTACTCCTAGCTGCCATGGCGAGCTCCTGAGAACCAGTAGAATCAACAAGTCTATAAAGACCATGATCCTCAATACCAACTGCAACTGTAGTGCGAGTCTCCCTGTCAACAATGTTGCACTTGTGCAACTCGAAGACGACATCCAGTTGTAGTGAATGTTGCATAATCTGACTGACTGACAGTAGATTGAGCTTCATACCAAGTACAAAGTATACATTGAGGAATATTAAATCCCTCCCACCAGATGAAATTTGAACGTTGCCCTTGCCGACAACAGTATACTCTGCACCTCCACCAAAGATCACTGAATCAGTGAAAGGCATGTACTTTGTAAACCAATCTCGACGATGTGTGAAATGCCGAGAGGGTCCAAAGTCAATGTACTAGGCTGATGATTGAACATCATCAGAGGAGGTTTGGGCCATGAACGCATAGAAGGCAGATTCCTTCTGATCAGGATGCGTGGTAGAATTGGCTTTCTACTTGGACCCTCCCTATTTGGATTGCAAGGATGCTATCAATTTCTGGCAATCTTTCACCATATGGCCATATATATGACAATAGGAACACTGTAAGCTCTTCTTTTTGGAAGACTGTTGAGGTTGACCTTGACCTTTCTGCTAGAAGGACGGAGCTTTACCCTTGTACTTATGCAAAGCTGAGGCTGTGAAAGCCTGTTCAGTGGATGAACTAGCACTGCCTTCAAACTGCTACTTCCATCGATCCTGTTGTAGCAGCTTATTGCAGAGATCAAGAAACTTCAAATCAACACTAGTAGAGGAGATATTGAGCATATCAATGAAATGCTCGTAGGATCTGGGAAGGCTTTTCAGCGTGATCACTACCATATCCTCTTCCACCATGGTTCGGCCTATAGCTTCCAGCTGATCACGGATGTCCTTGATCTTCGTAAGATGTGCCTGAATAGATGACTTCTCATCCATCATGATAGAAAACAACATATTCTTCAGAAAGAAAGCTCGGCTCTTGTCAGACGTTTCATGAAGATCCTTCAAAAGATCCCAGATCTCTTTTACTGTTTTACCTTAAGGCACCTGTAGGAGTTGATCATCTGTGACATAGAGTTTGATAAGCATGACAGCCTCTCGATTCTTCACATCATGCTTGTCTTGATCATCACCTGCTGTTGTAGGACGAGATTCCTTGCCATAAACAAGCTGATCAAGGCAACGATACTCAAAGATGGTAAGCATACATTGTTTCCGGGTGTTGTAGTTGCGGCCGTTGAACTTCTGACTGTGTTCCAACATGATGTTGGTTAATGATGCCATCACGGAAATCAAGATTGATCGAGGTCAACTGAATGAAAGCAAGAGACAGAAGAATTTGATTTAAAAAAAATCAGAATAGAAGCAGCTGCTGAAAAACTAAAACCCTATAAGAGAATTTTGGCACGAATTCCAAGGTGCGAATTTCAAGTTGGAAGAAACCCAGAAATTAAAATTTTCTGCAAACTTAAAACAGCATTAATGGTGGCCAGAAGACAGGAAAATTCCCAACTTCCACAGAATTAGCAGACATTGCAAATTGTTTTTAAATTCCAAGGCAAGTTCATTGGCATAAAATTCGAGGCATGGAAAATGAGGCACCAAGAAAAATATGAGACCAACCCAGAAAAGCTCTCGAAAAACCCACCAAGAATCTAAAAACAGAATGCAGATCCGACGGCTCAAAAATTGAAGCACGAAAAATGATGCACCCAGAAAAATATGACGACAACCCAATTGAGGTCTCGAAAAACCCACAAAGAATCTACAACCAGAATAAAATTTCAACTTAAACTGAAGGGTCAAAACCCTAGTCGAAAATTGCAGACCCAAGAAAATTTTCAACCTGCAAAAAAAAAATCTGCCCAAGAAGAGAAAAAGAACCTACTCTTTTTTTAAAAAAATAAAAAAACAGTTTTAAAAAATCTCTTCAATAAAAACTTTGAAAAATTTTAATAACAAAATCTTTCGAAATTTTTAATTTCCATGCTTTAATACCATGAAAAATAAATTGAATGAATGATTCAATAATCGGATAATTACATTGAATGATATACACACGTATATATAGAGGTTAGAAGACGATGTTCTATAATTAGAACATAACGTTAAAGTAAAAAACTAAAGAGCTAAACGCTAAATTAAGCGTGAAAGTTAAATTAAGCTTAAAAGCTAATTACATAAAAAAAAGTAAATGATCATTAACCAAGGAACTAAAAATAGGTGACTAACAAAGAATTAAATATTCTAATAGTATCACTTAATAATTCGGATTCATTTGATGTTTTGAGAGATTTTAATTTAAAAGACCCTTTCAATTTTCACTAATCCAGCCTCTTTGTGCGATTTGTTTTCAAAGTTTAGTCACCCCCACTTTGAAATAAGAAAATTGGGTCATTTGATTTAAAATATGAGGTTTAAACGTTTTGCCCTCCTTAGATTGTAAACTTCAGGCCATTCACCTAAAATGAGAGATTTTGGTTTATAACATCCCTTAGACAAAATTCGGCCTTTTGGTATGTTTTGGGCAATTTTGCTCCTTTTTGCATCGCTTTCACTTAACTTTTGTGAAAACTTCGGGCTATTTGCTCCTTTTTGGGCGAATTTCAATTCCAAGTCATAATGCCCCTTTTGGACTAAATGCAAACTTCATACTTTAAACAAAATCGGCGAAGTCTTTACTCCCTCGCGTCTTCATTGCTCTGAAAAACTCGGGGTTTTGGGGAATAATGTGCGATTTTTGTTTAGCACACCCTCCATTTCTTACTTTGGGCTCCTTGGATGATTCACACGAAGCATAGGGTTTCGCAATTTTTGGCTAAAACGAAGACCCTTCTGCGCAATTTGGGAGCTTAGTGTTTTTGGCTTAAAAGATCATTTTGCAAACTTGGGTTCTTCTTCACCTGTTCGGCATTTTTGGACGATTTGCGAGTTTTTTAAACTTTGTTCCTTTTTCGGCATTTTAAGCCGATTTGTGAGAGCCTTTGTTATTTTTGGCTTAAAAGCTGATTTTGGGAGTTTTACCCCCTTTTTATCATTTTCGGCCTGAACGGTGACTTTGCATGATTTAGAGGTTTTGTTTAGTTTCGGCCTTTGGGAGGACTTTGTGAGCTTTGAGATTCTCTTTACATTTCGGCCTTATGAGCCGATTTTGCAAGTTGTTTTTAATTTCAGCCTTATTGGCTCATTTGTGCGATTTTACTCCTCTTTTGAGTTTTCGGCCTATGGGGTGAAATGGCGAACTTGGGAAGAATTTGGAGGCAGTGAAAGGATTCGATTTTGCCTCGGGCTTTCTCTCATACGAAGACTTCAAGCACGGGGGTCCCCTGTCCAAGACGGGTGTGTGTGCAGAAGGCACAACAGAATGGTGTTATGGAGGAATTGTCCTCCAAAGTGAAAATTCCTTCCCTCGTGAAGAAATACCTCCAGGGAAGGTAAAGAGCATCGAGGAGGTGTTAGGGAGGAAAATTCCAAATTTCAAAAAGCCCATCTCCTTCATTTAAGGTATGTACGATAATAAAATGGAACGCGGAGTTGGCTAGAAATTCAAAATTCAAATAAATTTCATCCCAAGGAGAAAATTACGCCCAGGATGAAATTTCAAGACGAAGGAAAAACTAAGAGAGAATTTTCTCTCCTCTAAATTCCCAACCTCAAAATGGAAAGAATTCCTCAAAAATTGGAAAAGTGACGGATTGATCGAAAATCTCTTTTAGAACAAGATAAGTACAAGAACACGAGAAAATTCCTTTTGGATATAAGTTCTCTCTACAAGTATCCTCTCTCAAAAATCCAAACAATCAGGATTCCTATAGAAGTGGATAAAATTGTCAAAATTCTTTCAAAGGAAGGAATATCTTTCAAAATATCTTTATGAATCCAAAATGGAAAGATTTTCACAAATATTGAGTTGGCAACAAGCAAAAAGAATATTCCGAATTTATGACACACAACTCAAGGATTTTTGGAAATTTCCATTTTTGAACTCAACGTTGATGGCGGGGTCCGTTTGCATGGCAGGTTGTCAAGGGAAACATGACGGATTTTAAATGCAACTGCCAATTTTAACCATTCGTGAACTTGGCAGCTTTTTGGGAGATTTCCATTTAAACGATGTATTGGAATTCATTTCTCACAACAGTTATTGGAGAAATTCAAAGTTCGAGCAAAGTAGAGAGTCAAAAGCATAATTTATTAATTTTTCTAGAAGTTCTTGTTCTTGGAGGTTTTATTTTATTCCAAGTTTGGAATCTATAGGCTGGAATTCCTTCTCCATCGATTTATTTAAATTCCTTATGATGATTTTTGTGTTATTTATTTTGTTTTGTAGGAATGGCAAAATCCAACAAAGCGGCGAACAATTCCTGGCAGGCACAGATCAAGAATGAACTAAAAGGATTCCTTCTAGAATCAAAGATTATTTCAAAGTGGAAGGAAGTTGGTGACACCAACTTAGAACATTCCAGCTAGGAGAATTACGAAATAGAGTATTTGGAACAGCCAAACGTGCTATATTAGCCATTGCCACCAAGATTGTCAAGAGCAAGATTGTTGCAATTGCTGACTTCCCTCCAACCATCCAGTGCCTGGAGCTGATTATGGAGTGCACGAAACACTATAATGCTAAGAGAAGAGTAATTTTGGCACCGGATGGCAAAATCCTAGCCAACTTGACAACTCAGGCAATTGGAGAAACATTTGAAATTCCAGAATACCAGTCCATGACCTATAGGACCAAAGAGAGAGCTACGTTGATATATGATGCTGCCATTGAAAGATGTGCTGGATTAATTAATAAAGTATGGATGCAGAAAGCAAAGCCACACATTTCCAAGATGCCAAAACAAATCACCAACATGGACTTAACGCAGGAATATGCCAATCTTGTACTGATGTTGAGTAGGGTCATGGGATGTCAATAGGCTTTCTTTTTTGAACCTTGGATGTTTTTCTTCATCAACGAAGTTATGGAAGGTGATTGAATTGTAGATTGGGCAAGGTTGATCAGTCACAACTTGCATGCGCAGCTGAAGAATTTGAAGCAGTCCCAATCTTTTTATATGAGTTCATATGGCATCTACTCGCTAGAAAGAATGGGCAAATTCAATGGCTTGCCAGGAAAGGGACCTATGGGATGTGGACCAGGCCAATGGAAGGTTCACGAGTGCCATCTGCAGTTGCACACTTAGACAACACTACTTCTTTCAAGTTGGTAAGCGACACCTTCACCATGCATTTAATCAAATTATTACAAGGTGGATTCCATACAAGGTTGTCGCAAGAGGCTAGAAAGCTTATAAAGTACGGAGCCTGGTTTATCCAATTTCCAAAGTTTACTTGCGTCCGGGTCCAAGGGTTCTTGGACCAGCCATATAAGTTGCCAAGGTATCGAACAAACAAGATGGTGCTGCTGGAGGTGACAAGGCAACTGACCGCCTACAATAAAATCCAAAAGAAGAAGAAGCTATCAATTGAATTTCCAATTGTCGTAGGAGATTACATAGAAATGTGTCCGATGTTGGCAGCGGCCAAAAAGTCAGAAGAGGAACTATTATTCTATCACCTGACATTCCATACAACAAGGTCATTCTTTGACCCATACAACAAGATCAAGAAGGTTATCGGGGTGAAGCACAAACACAAAATTCAATTGGAGGATTACTAGACCAATGTCAGGGATGACTTTGAGGTCAAGAAGAGAATGTTCTCCAGATTGTCCATTAACATGATAAGATTTTGTGAAGTAATTCAGGTGCCGGATCAGGTTAGAGAAGATGAAAATGTGGTCCAATCAGAGTATGAAAACCTGAAGGATAGGCCTATTCAGGCTCCAGATTGGTTAGAGCCAGAAGTTGATGATCTAAATGTTTTAGTAGGCGAGTCCTAAAATTCACTAGGCACTGGGTTGAACAACACATCACGAAGTTAAAGGCAAGTAATGCTTGCCTGAATTACCGGTTGATGGGAGACCTGGACTCCCATAGTGAAGCAATAGAATGATCATCAAGGGCCCGAGTTGGAGAAGGGGAAATTCCACAGGAAGGAACGAAACAAAGGAAAGAGAAAAATGAAGTCAGAAACAAAGAAGAGAAAAGAAATCCAGCCAAAGGAGCCGTAGCAAAAAAGGCCAAGGGTAGAGGAAGCACAATCACCAACCAAAACCTCTAGTGTGCATGAAGTTGAGATGTTCATGCAAGAAGTTGCAAGGAGTCGGCCACCAGAAAATATTCTTGACAATGCACAAGCACAATATATTCTCAGCATCAATGCTTCCCATCAACCTATTCAGCAGGAGAATAAAAGGCAAGAAATTCCTCCTAATCCAGAACAGCAGAGTCAAGATTGTTTCATTGAAACAATTCTAGGAGACTTAGAGGAAGTTTCCCAAGAACAGGGGCAGATGGAAGTATAGGATCAACCAGCAGCCGCTCCAGATTGGTTGAAAGAAAGGATGAGAAAGGAACTAGAGCAAGAAATGGATCCTGCACAAGAATTGGAAGAACTTCTGACTAGAATAGACAAGCCAACAAAGAAGAAGGCAATTAGGAAGTTTTCTAAGATGACATGAGACGAGTCGAGATTCAAGACATTGCACTTAGATGTGCCAAAGTAGACAAGGATAGAAGTGAAATCACACCCGATGAATATGAGATCAAAGAAGTCAACCTAGGCCGTGCTTCCACGACACAGGTGGTGGAAGATTTTGATGAATCATCCTTAGCATTGAAAGAGCAAATGAAAAGGATGAAGGAGAAGAATAAGAGGCTGAAGAGAAAAATAGGCCTTATGTGAATTTCTGTGGAGCCTAAAGCATCCACTCAAAGAGGAAGATCCATTCTTTGATCTTCCCTCTTCTCTTCCCAAAGAATCCATTAATGACATTGTAATTGGCATAAAACGAATATTGTTATGTTTGATAATTTTGGTTACCTGACAGTGTATTAATTAATTGTATTAAGTGGGTTGTCACTCTCGGGTAGTTATGTGTCGGTTGGCTAACGGTTGTGTACCTCTCGACAACCATCGAAGCCTTTAAATATGTTGTGTATCGCCAAGGAAGTAGGACGGTATTGTCGGATCTGTTGTAATCCTTGGCCGACCATCTCTGGTCTTCTTCTTTGTAATAATTTCATGTGCGAATAAAGATATATTTTACTGCTGTGTCTGGTATGCATTGTCATGTACATTATTATTTCTTGTATTTAATTTACCAGTTGTAGCGGTTAACATTTTGGCGCCGTTGCCCTAAAAGAAGTCGGGTCAGCCTTGAGTGATTCATGTCCGTAGATCCCATTAAAGGAGAGAAGAGGCCACAGGGTGTTCAAGACCAAGCGGTTAGATGATCCGCCGACCCTCGGCCAGAGGGAGCACAGAGACGAGTCGAAGCCTATAAGTGCTCGGAGTGGTGGGACATTGGAAGTACTCGAAGTGTTGGGGACGCTGAAGGTGGACGTGTAGAGGACGCCTGCGTGGCCGAGAGTGTAGGGAAAGCACCAGAATGTAGCGGTCGAAATAGTCCACCCAGGTTCGGCACACAAGGCGAATACACACGCACCTTCCGAGTGAAAACAATGTTGAACACCCAGGAGATGCAGAAACTACCGAAGTTCACAGAAGACGGATCAAAGGACCCCGTACAACATTGCAAAACATGCATAACCATTTGGGAGGCAAATGGCCAATATGACAAGGACTAGTGGCTGAAGGCATTTCCCGCCACCCTTCGGGGGATCGCCATTGACTGGTACACAGACTTCAACGCCCAGCACAAGACGAGATGGAGTGATCTGAAGAGGGCGTTCCAAGAGGAATTCAAACTCCTAAGGGATGATAATGAGATCGTGGCCGAAATCTATAATACTAAGCAAGGGAAAAATGAGAGTGTACATGCTTACAACCGTAGGCTCAAAGAACTGTTGAACAAGATGGAGAACCAGCCAGCCGACGGGTTGAAGAAGAGGTGGTTCACGGAGGGATTGATGCCCTCACTGCACAAGAACATGAAAGCAGTGCCTTTGTCCTCGTACGCCGATGCTTACAATCGGGCCATGGACATCGAGAGTGAAAACAAAACCTCCTCCCGAGAGAAGAGGAAGGCTGACGATGATGAGAGCGCCGAAGGTAGTAATGACGAAGAATCCAAAACCGTACGAGCCCTTCGCGGGATATGTTGACAATGATGAAAGAATTGAAGGCTGAGAAAGGAACCAGCAAAGAAGGTAATGAACTATGGTGTACTGAATGCAAAAGGGAGGGGCACACGAAAGGTAATTGTCCTAGAAATATGTTTTGTGAAATTTGCCAAGTGTTGGGGCATTCAATCAAGGAGTGCTCGTACAATTTGAAGATGAGAAGTGCACAAGTACTCTTCACACAGGGAGAGTCCAACCCATCGAAATCACAAAATGTATCGCCCAGTGGTTATGGAAATCAACGAGGGCGAAACCAAATACAGTACCACTCCAGAGGACATCCTATCATACAGTGTCGACAATGTAGTGAATGGGGACACTTTGCAAGAGACTGCCATAACAAGAAAGACAACGTACAATTATTGTGCAAATGGTGTGGACCAGGTGACCATGAAGACACCAACTGCCCGAAGCAAAAGGGTATTAATATGTTGGACGTGGAGGAACAAGAGGACGCAGTTTTGGCAATCACGAGAGAACAGACAAAGAAGGCGATGTATTCAAACTCTAGTACAGAAAAGGAACGACCCGAAGTAGAACAAGTGTTGGCGAAGGAACGAGTAACTTCCAATGGAATTGCAAGTATGTCATTGCGGGAGTCAAAGAAGAACATAGTCCACCAAGTGCTACAAACAACCGTACCCATCAAGGTGGTAGACCTTCTTCAAACTATGCCGCAACTGAGAATGGCAATTGCCAACACAATCAGTGACGACACAGTCATCCAGAAACAATGTAAGCCACACGAGGAGGAACTGACGGGAAAACCATCACCCGAAGGGAATGAGTCTAGTGATCCAATGTTGCTGACGGTGAGCATCGGGAGGAAGTCGGTGGTCGTCGAGATGGAAATAATGGGGAAGAAGTTGACAAACGCCATTGTCGATGGAGTCTCGGGAGTAAACGCACTGCCAGAAGACACTTGGAAATATTTGGGGAAGTCGACGCTCTGGCTGCCCACCTTCCATTTGGTAGGTGCTGACCAACACAGCGTCCAGCCATTGGGAACATTGATGGCACAAAAGGTAATGGTTGGGACACAACAATTTTTCTTGGACTTTGTAGTCATTCCATTACAAAAGAAGGCGTACGACGCACTCCTCAGGAGGCGATGGTTGATTACTGCCAAGGCAAATCATAATTGGAAGCACAACACACTCTCGATTGAGAGTGATGGGAGGAAGCACGTCATTGACTTGAGGAACCAGGCAGTGAGTGAAGAGCTGGCATCCTCCAACTCAGAGTCTGAGGGGTGGAAATGGCATGGAACCCAACGATGAAGTGGAAGATTGCTCTGAAGATGACACGAGTTCCCTGAATGGACTATTCCACTAGCAAATGGAGGACTATGAGGTGTTTTCGCCAACATGCAATTTTCTTGAACCTACCACTCTTCGTGAAGAGCAACTGATGAAAGCATGTAAAGTTATGAATGATACATCTGGTAGTACGGAGATGGAAAGTGGAAGGGAAAAGCCCATGAAGGAAGAACAAAGGCAGTACGAACAAGGCACCCGGAAGGAATTACAAGTTGTCAAGTACCGGAGCACCTTAAAGGCCATCCAAAGCCAAATACACAGACAAGAAGCTAGGAAAAATCAAAGTTGGTCCAGAGAAGGAGCACCGTACACATTTCCCTAGTCTGTACGAGCAACAAAAGTCCGTACACATCCGTACGGCAAGGGGAAAGTGACCCGTACCCAAGGAAGAAAACATTTTGATGGAGGCAAAATTGAGCAAAAGGGGAGGACAACCATACAGAACCACACAGGTCAACGCAAGGAGGAGATTAAAAGACCATATGGAAGACATCTGTACACAAGGAAGAGAAATTCGTACGGAGGGTGAAACAAACCATACAAAAGCAGGATGGGTTGTATGTACGGGGTGTGCAAAGTTCTGTGGAGTCTGTATGAGGTGTGTAGAGTTTCGTACGAGGGCGGAAGGAATTCATACGATGAAAAGCAAGAAAATCCGTACCAAAATTTGCACGAGATTCAAGGAAAATCCGTACGGCCAAGGAAATGAAAATCCGTACGGCTAGACACGAGAAAATCCGTACAGCTAGACACAAGGAAATTCGTACGGCCAGCCACAAGAACTCCTGTACGAACAGATAGGAGAAATCCGTACGAATAGTGAAGACATCCGTACGAAGTTTGGAGCTGTCCATACAGAGTTGGCAGAGAAGTTTGAAGAGATCCGTACGGAACTACCAGAAATCTGTATGGAGTTGGAGGGTAAATTTGGAAGAATCCATATAGAATTGGTAGCTGAGGAGATCTCATATGGTGATAGTTGGAGGCATCTGTATTGGCCATACGGAAGTAAGGAAACTCCTGGTAGTCACGAGAGCTTTGTTGGTTAGATGGAGGAGATGCCATTGTCAAGGGAAGAGAGGATGCTAGCATCACCTGGCGGACATGGCGGAAATGACGGTGTTGGTGGACATGGCGGAGTTGGCGATCCTGGGCATGGCGGAGTGGACCTGCCATCTAGCGATCGTGGCGGAGTTGGCGGTCCTGGACATGGCGGAGTGGACCTACCATTTGGCCGTTGTGGCAGAGTTGGCTATTGTGGACATGGCGAAGTGGACCTGCCATCTTGCAGAGTTGGTGATCGTGGCGGAATGGAACTGCCATCTGGCAATCCTAGTAGAGTTGGCAGAATGGAACTATCTGGCAGCCCTGGCAGAGTTGAACTTCTGTCTGGTGATACGGAGCCCCATGGAGGGATGGCAATTCCATATGGTGGACAAAGCTCAAGACCCCATTGGGGGTGTTGCCCCCAAACCTCCTTTTGATTCAGCAGGTACACTACATGTTGGGGTTGTCTAGTACAAATCTTGGCCTACACTCTTGTCATTAGTCTTTCTAGATATTACTTGATGTTTACTTGTCGTCTGGAAGACGACTTTCTCTTTTGGGGGGGATAATGTAGTTGGCATAAAACGCATATTGTTATGTTTGATAATTTTGGTTACCCAACAGTGTATTAATTAATTGTATTAAATGGGTTGTCACTCTCAGGTAGTTATGTGTCAGTTGGCTGACGGTTGTGTACCTATCGACAACTGTCGAAGCCTTTAAATATGTCGTGTACTGCCAAGGAAGTAGTACGGTATTGTCGGATCTGTTGTAATCCTTGGCTGACCATCTCTGGTCTTCTTCTCTGTAATAATTGTATGTGCAAATAAAGATATATTTTACTGCTGTGTCTGCTATGCATTGTCATGTACATTATTATTTCTTGTATTTAATTTACCAGTTGTAGCGGTAAACAAAGATTGAAGAAATAAGGAGAAGAGCTCAATATTCTAAGGAATGGATGGAAGATGTCTTTTCTTCGGCTGGAAAATTTCTCAAAGTCTTGGCTCAATTCCACCAGAGAATTCAGGCTATTGTGAATAGGCTGGAGACTGCAGATAGTTCATGGGAAGATGTGCATATTTACTGAGACTTGACTATTCTGCGACTAAGAGAATTAATGAAGATTCCTAGGCAGACTTTGATTGATGGGAAAGTTGTACAAGAGAATGATATTTATGACTTCCCACGGTGGTTTTATGTCGTCTGCACTAGGAAGGAATCCTTTGAAAGATTTAACAAAGAGTCAGCGTCGCTGAAGAATCAGTCAGGAAAGTTCAAGAAGAAATCCATAATGTAGTTAAGGCATTATTTACAAGAAGGTTGAGATGAAGAGCTGACAGTTGACTTCCTGAAGGACAGGTCCCACGAGTTCTTTGTGGAATCCTTCTCCAAAGGACATGTGGAAAATGTTTCCTTGTTCTCCGACATGATGCGAAGAATTCAGGAAGCGACGCCAAGTTGGGAGAATATTTTCTCCAAGTGCGAAGAGGATATTTCCCTACTAGAATCCAAGATGGAGAATGTGCCAAGTGTCTCCCTAGGAGAATTGGAGGCCGTCATTGCTAAATTCATTGCATTCGTCATTAATGAACAGGATAATGGTTGTCCATTTTTGGACGAGAATCTTTTGACCGCATGATGGCATAGTGGTGTATTTAGTGCTAGGAATATTTGACCAAGTGGCGGCTAATTTAGTGCATAACAGCCGTCATAAAGAGATGGTGGAGCATTTATTGCAGGTAGGACGAATTTGGATGAAGTGGTGCATTTAATGCACAATGGCTGATTTTGGAGATGATGGTGCATTAATTACATAATGGGCACCATTTTGAGCAAAGGGTAATTGATTGATAGTGGGTGTGATGCATCATTAATATTTATTCCCACTATGTGGCGTCCTACTTGGAATATTTTGGTCAAACCCTAATTAGGGTTTGCATGTTTAATCTTGGTTGTTGATCGGTTTGTAATCTAGGTCGTCCATTTTCCTCTTCGAGGCCTATAAAAGGAGGTCACCCCTTCATTTGTAAAGGGGGGAGATTGTATGAAATTGTTGCGATAAGTTATTGAAGTAATAAACGGTAATATATTGTTCTTTGATGGTATACACTTGTGTTATTTTGTAGCTTGCATGGTTTCACTTTCCTCAGTTAAATTTATTGTAAGCATTTAGAAGAACAAGATTGATTGTAGTGTTTTAAGGTGAAGATCGCTTGCTCATACCTTTTGTTGTTAGATGATTTTTATCAACAGTACAAGGTTGGACTGAGCTATTTTATGTGTGCGCTTAATTTACATTGTGGGATGAACATTGTTCTCTGATGGTGTTCATCAATGATTTAAAATCTTTCAAACAAAACCTCTGAAGATTGCACCCGTTTCATGTAGTTGTCTTCTAGTGGCGAAGTGAAGTGTGGTTGATCTCAACTGAATCATTGCTATCTATTGAGTTCTTATATTTAGAGTAGTTTCCCTAAACCATTCATATTTTACTTTCAGCATTTTCCAATTGAAAAGTCCCAAAAAAAAAGGTTATTTCATTGCCAAATCATTCACGAGAATATCCTTGAAGTTATAAATTTGCCTAAATCTTCTTTAAGTGCATAAGTCCCCTTGGATTACTAGCATTTCACATCAAGCCAACTGAGCTCACATCCATTGCATTATAGGAAACTTGGAATCAATTGTATTAACTTGTCGCAATCTTAGCATACATTGGACTTTGATCAAGAGAAGATAAAGTGACCGTTGGAAAACTTTATTTTGTGTTGGTGTGGTCACAAAACACCCGTCAACAGAATTGGCGCTAGAAGGAGGGCTACTACCGAACTTTCACTGAAGAAGAAATCCATTTTACAAGGAAAATTATTCAGATGAACCAAGATGGTGTCGCCACCTAGAGGATCGCCACTTGTCCTCTAGCCGAATTTGGGATTCAACAATCATCAAGAAGACATTATCCCAAGACTGGGAGATCTTGCTTGGAGATTGAAGACAAGTGCACCTCAATACATGCGTGTTTGTTTTGTGTTGCATGAAGAAGAAAAGAAGGCCATAGAAATTGGAGTAGCAATTGAAAGAGAACTCCTTAACTAGAGATTTCCACGTGCTCCACTTCCTCCACGTCAATAGTTTGAAGAGATGAAATTGAAGAAACATGCTGGATCACATCAACTTGTTCTCACCAAAAAGACATCAAAGGATTTTGAGATCCACTTCAGGAGCTAAGGAATTACAAGAGTTGAAAATTGTTCAAGTCAAGATGTGGGAAGAAAGAAGCTTCAACAAGTGTTGGAAACGACTTGATACAATTCAAATAGGTACAAACACCAAAAAGTGTTGGAAATGTTGTCATTGATGTCAATAATATATATGTGGAAGCTATCATTGTTTGAAATGTTATCATTGATGTCAAAGGCATATGTAGATGTTTGAAAGTTATCCCTAAATGTGGAAGTTGTCATTTATATATGGATTAAGATATTGTCATAAACATTGACAATAAAGGACAAAGGCCTAAGGACTTAAATCATGGATAGATATACTCATTAAGGAGCAGCGATAACATATTATGTACATCAAAGAATGAAACGTGGCAGATTGATGCATAAAGCTATCCCACTTAGATTGTTAATGATAAAGGTGTGAATCATTAAGTCAATGTAGAGGTGCGATTGAAGCCATCTGTAGTTATTCCAGAGCTGACTCAAATGACAGTAACTATTTGTAGTGATCACAACAAACAAGGGGAGTATTAAAGGCGATATATATCAAAGGCGAGTTTTTGCAGCAATAAATAATAAGACAAGAAGTATTTGTTAAGAGTCAAACAGTTATAAGATACGACTTCAGTATTTGTTGAAAAGTCATATAATAGCAATTGAATGATCAAAAGAAGGGTGAAGGAGGAAGAATCATCCAGATTCTTAATTTGGACTAATAATGGAGATTGTAGAGATTTGGGAGCCAGAGAAAAGTAAATACTTTTATTTAGAGTTTCTTATGAATACTGTCAGCCAGAGTTTTCAACATTGTAAATGCATTTGGCATGTTCGGGAGATTATATACTCATTGTTGAGCAATGTATATTTTATTTAATAATGTGAAGATATTGTGTAGTCCACTGGCTTCAAACTTATGTCGTGTAAGTCTCGATTCAAGTCGTACGTTCAGTTTCTGCAAGCAATTATATGAGGCACTCCTTATTATATCAAGTTTGAGGAAGTAAAAGCAGCATCACATAGATATGAGATTCATAATTTGGGAGAATTAATATCACTGATATTATTACCGCAGCAGCAAAGAAAAAAAATTGGATATTTTCACGGATGGTGACTTGCGTGGAAATCAGTGTATCAGAATCGGGAATACTTGGCAAGCATACAATCTTCTATCAAACTGAATATTGTATCGGATTTACCATTGTGGTATTGGTTTCAGGATACTACTATGGTATTGTGGTATTTCTAGAGCAGAGATCATGTCGATGCAGCGATCATATAACTCATTACTCTTAAGATGCAGAGATTGATCTGTATTGGTATGCTTGACAACAGTTTAAAGGACAAGTCAAAGACAGCGTTGCTTTAAGTAACAGCAAATAAAAGAAGACAATTCAATTAATAAAACGATGATTCAGTAAGCAGCGATACTGTATTATGTAGGCAGCAATGATACGTGAATAAAGAGAGCAGCGAACTTCTTATGACTATGTTGTATGTAAGTCATACCCAGCAGTAGAAGCTAAGTAATAAACAAAAAGCAAACAGCAATTAGAAGTGGTGGTTTGTTTTATCAAATGTTAAGCAGCGATCTCAGATATGTTCAGATTTGTTTGATCATGGACTGCGACTAAAGTTATAATATGTAGCTCCCAGGTTTATAATTAAACATAATAATTCATATATGAAAGAATTGAAAAGTTATATTGTTAGCAAGGAACTCAATAAAAGCCTCGATAAACATTAGTTAAGGCAATAATCATTTCATGACAAAGGTTACGTGTCTATGGAAAGAGGTCTCTATTCAAACAGATGCATCATTTTATTTGGAGATAGGAATATATAAAGGAGGAAGTAGTGGAGAGTAATGAATGAGATGAGTGGAGTAATTGAAATGAAAGAACATATTTAAGTGGTGTGTATGAAATTATGAATAAAAGTATGTGAGAGATATATTATAATTTGTTATTAAAAGACAATCATTCAAATGGTTGCATCTACATTGAAGTATTGTATCCTTTCATGAGGTCATTTAAAATATAAAAGGGAGTAAGGTCTTGAGAAGAGTGTGTCTTCAAAAAAAGATGTAAGAGTTGAATGATAAAGGCAATAAAAGAAAATAAAACAAAGACAATATAGAGAAACTTATATCAGATATATATGAAGTTTGAACACTTCATGGCAGGTTTATAATCAGATTTAGCAGATTTATTTAGACTCTGAGCATCATTATGAATATATTATCAGACTTGTGAAGAAGGATTTCATGCAGAGATAAATCAGACTTTGGAGCAGCATCATGAAGTATATTTAAGTAAAGGTTGTGAGAAATAGTATGGCAGATTTATAGGAGTTTTATGAGGAGATTGTATTCAATTCTGTGACTTGTTCATTGACTCATAATAATAGTAGATTGGAGAAGGAAATATAATCAGATTTGTGGAGAGAAATAGTATCTATCATCCATTGAAGAATTTGTAGGTTGGTGCCTATTAAATAAGACATTGGTGTCGCTTGCTGAGTTGGTGCTCAGTTGTGGGAGTTGGTGCTCAGTTGTGGGAGTTGCCTACAAATTCAGAAGTGGGAGTCAGTGCTTCCAGTGGGTTGGTGCTCACAAACAAACTTAGGGGTTGGTGCTTACAAACATTGTAAAGAACAATTGTATAAAAGCAATAATTTGCCGTGATTTTCTCCCATTTGGGTTTCCACGTAAAACAGTATGTTATTGTGTTTTTTCTATGTGCATGATTGTTGAAGGATAGTGAATAATGTGCTAATATAATTAATAAAGTTTAGGTTCGTAAAATTCATTGTATACTGATTCACCCCCCCCGACCTCTCTCATTATAACCATGTGCTCTTCAAAAAGTACCTCAATAGATAGCCTATTTGAATATTGCAGATCTGGAAATAGCCTCTGTTATGATCAGTTCACAAACAGCAGCAATGATTCTCACTTGGTACTTGAAAAACACTAATATGTCCCTTCCCGATTGAAATTAACACCACTAGAGTGCTCAGAAAGGAATTTTGCAGCATATAACACCACTGGGACCGACTTCAAACACCTGTACAATAGCAATAAGGTTCTGCTGTAGCTTTTTGCACTATCCTCTAAGATGATTTGTCACTCCTGGGTTAGTCTCAATGCCTTTCTCTATATAAAGTGCTTCCAGAATTAACTCAAAACCTCCTTCATTGCTCAGGTAATGACTACAATACTTCCAACTGGCAGAAAAATCTATGTTCACAATTTGCTGAAGCTGAAATGTGCCCCTTTGGCAGGGCTGATGGGTACAAAACTCTTCTTTTGACCTTCCAACTGACTAGTTAAGCCTTCATTTCATCATTTAAGAGGATTGCAGGCCTAGCACCTTAAAACATACACAACATAACCCAAACATGGCCCAAAATCTGCATTGAGGCAATTTCAAACATTTCCTAGTTGAACGCTAACATAAAGTAGGGTGATTTGCTCTACTAAATCATAAAATCACTTCAAAATCCTCACAACTGCTACAAAGAGAGTGCCCAAATCTTCAAAATAAAGATAGAACAATACCCAAAATCAAATCCTTAAACCCTTTGACTCCATAATCATCTTTGGGACGCCAAGCATGAAGAAAAAGAATGGGCAACTAATTAAGGAAGAACCTGCAAAAGAGACCAAACCCCAAAAAGAAAACCACAAAATGCAATTGTCTGATCTAGAAAACCATATATATCTTCATCTTTTCCACCAAACCAAAACCCAAATCTTCACAAAATCACTAGCATTGAATACCAAGCTTTTCCTTTGAGCAAGACTAACAGCATATCAGCATATCACCCTGGAGAGATCTCTCACCCTCAAAGAATATGTTCCCAAGGAAGTTTTTCATCTTCCAAGAGCTTCTGCAAAAACCACAATTTTCCTTCTCCCAAGAAAGTTCATGCAAGCATAACCAAAATGAGCTCCAAATATCAATTTTATACTTTCCAAAATCCAACGGCAAAGTGGAGAATTAAAATAATATTTTATTAAGTCCTTGTCTCCCAAACACCATGCCCAAGATAAAAATTTGACTTTAATTGACATTAAAACATTTCATTTTTCCTTCATTTAGGCGCACAAACCAAAGTCCAATTTAAAAATTCACCTTTTTAATTTTATATTCCATTTAGCTCAAAAAATGACTTTTTAATTAAAATAGTGAAAATTTCACAACACGGTCACCATTTAATGCATCCATGATTTAGAAAATTTCGTCCTGGTTCCAACAAGCCATAGCACTAAGGTACTTGTAAAATATTTATATATAAATTAAGCCTCCTTAGCAAAAATAAATAAAATAAACCATAAGAGTACTCGGCAAGCCCAAAATTTTCAACTCAGCAACTTAGAAAGTACTTAAAATTAAAATCTCTTAAAGAAATATTTTTTTGTGAAATTCTATTACAAAATGTATTAAATTAAAAATTGGTATCTTGAAAGATAAAATGCATGGTTTTATAGCAAAAACATGTGCAAAATACATTTTGCCTGGGTCAATATTTTGGCCCATGTTTTCTTGCAGCTATAAAAACACGAGTTAAACTTGTGAAAACACGCCCAACAAAAAAAATAGAGTACTCGGCAACTCAGAGAGCACTCGCAAAGTTTACAAACTATGAAATAAACTACTAATGCACCAATTTTGTAAAAAGTGCTAGAAAGCATCGAAATCGAAAAATGATCACACTGAAGTGATCCTGATGATGAAGACTGATAAATGAGGCCAATTGGGTGTCTTTCTAAAAATAGATGGCCTCTCCAAGATTCTTGGAGAGCACACCAAAAGCCGGAAATAACTATAATGTCCCCACTTTGAAATAGAATTTAATGGTAAATAATAATAATAAAATTAAAATTCAAAAGAATAAAAATAAAATTAAAATTAAAATATAAAAGAATATAATTAAATATAATTAAAATTTAATTAAGTTAATGAATGTTCAAAAGACATGGAATGAAAAGTTGTGACTCCCTCAAACATGAGATATAAAAGGGAGAAGAGAACCTCGTTTGAGAGGGGGATAATTTGGGAATCAGAAGTGCAGATATGATCATGAAAGGTTGTGTCCCTTTCAAAGGGCAGATATAATGAAGAGTTGCACTCCTTTAAAGGGTGCTAATGGTGAAAAGGGTATGTCTCTTGCCAAAGGGCATACATGATGAAGAGGTGTGACCTCTCCCTCACACTGAAAGATATAAGAAAGGAGGACGGGGGTGATAGAGAGGAGGACCAAGGATCAAAAATTAATTGAAAATCACAACTTCAGAAAGACAGCAATCAAGGCATATGTAATTGTTATTGAGGAGTGATCTTATTATCAAATAAGACATCAGTGAATGTAATTAAGCAAAGACAGTAATTAAGGACAGAGATAGCTAATTAATTCAGATAAGGGAGAAAATCAGAAACAATAAAGAGGCAAGCAGATTCCATTATCCATCAAAGACAGTAGGAGATTAAATTCAGTCAGCAACAGCAGTGGTTAGGACAGCAACAGCGGTGGTTAGGACAGCAACAGTTCCAATCAAGAGAAAGGAAAGAAGTCCGAATTACTTGTAAGATTTAGGCTATGCTTTAAGCATGATTATTCTGAAATTAATCATTAGATCCACAGGAGTTAAGAATAACAACAACTAGAATTAACAATGTCAGTTAATGACTCAGTTGTCTTAGAAACTTATAACTATATTAACTAGACATAAACATGCGTGATATATTCATGGTATTCTTTACTCATTGTGAATATGTAATACACAACTTAAGAGAATAATTAGGTATGTTTAGAAATAAATTCTTGTAAGGAAGGGTATGAGATGTAATGAAGGGGTGATGAGGGGCTCATAAGAAGGCCGTTATAGCACGACCAAAGTGGCGTCTAGGACTTTGAGAGCCCTTACATGTAGGAGTTAAGGAACACAGTTACATTCTCAGCCTAACCCCACAAGACATGTTTAATTTGGGAGAAATAGACTTAAAGGGGAAATCCAATCACAAGAACAAGGATAAGGATGGAAGTGATGAAGGAGAACGATGATAGGATACCTCACTAGGTAGACTATGGTCCCATGAGGCCAAGGGGGCTCTGGCTTTCACTCCGTTCTTGGGCCTAGGGTAGAGGATCTCTTGGACACCTTATCATTCCTCCTTACTCCCACTCTCTTATGGTTGAGTTCCAATAAGGAATTAGACATAACTATGATTAAGTTAATGTATCTAACCCTAGGTATAAAGAATTTTTGTTTAATTATCCTTTTTAGAAGATTTAAATTATCGTTTAGATACACTTCAATGGTTTCCTAACCTATTGCAGGATCTCAATCAGGTAGGCATCTTGCTCCATTTGTAGTTTTACATAGAAATGGTGATTTAGGGCAAGAACTGGGGTTTTTACAAAAAAAGGGGACAGTTCATTGGTAACATAAATTACTCCTCTAAACAAGTTGATAAAAACCCAGAAAGTTAGTGCCAACTGCAAAGCAAGAGAATCTGAAAATGGGAGCATTACACACTGTAAGACAACCCTAAAATGCAGACATTACATTAGAGAAGAAATTGGTAATGCAAGCCTATCCCCAAAATGTATGTGATGAAAGATGGGTGTTAGAGGGTCTTCAATGTTGAGAAGAGATTGAGACACAACCAGTGGAATACAAAGCTAGGGTACTGAGGAAACTTAGTCTCAATAGATTGCAAGGATAAGCAATGTCTCACGGTTCACCAATCTATCTCCTTCTATATGTGAACCAATAGTATCCAAGATGTCTAAATGCCTCTAAAACATATGATGAGTTGAAAGGAATAATCAATATGGTACATCTAGGACCACCACAAAGATATCTATGCTTGAAAGTGACGAACTTGGGAAGAAAAAAGACCAACCATCTTGCATCAAGGCAGCAGAAGAAAGTGGCTAGATAACCACCAAAATCTTTCGATAGACAATGGTATCTCCCATGGATTTCATTGTAAACTGGACATCAAAATATAAAATCCTCCTTAGACTCAATCTTTGACACTAAGGTAGAACACCCTTTCAGTCTATAATGTTTCACTTTTCTTGCTGCTGCATGCAGTTGACGAAATGAGCAATTCATCTTTTAAGCACTGGGCTATGAATGCCTGTTTCCTCACAATTCCAGCTTAGTCACCATATACTACCATTTATGTTATGAAGAGCACTAACAACAAAGAGACCCAAGAGTTTGCATAGACACTAGTATCTCCCATGGATTTCATAGTAGAATAGAAATCGAAAAAATAAATGCTCCTTGGAGTCAATCTCTTGACACAAAGGCGGCAAACCCTTTCACTTTATAACATTACACTTCTCTTGCCGCTGCACGCAATCAACTAAATGATAAGTGCATTTTTCAAGCAATGGGTTATGGATGCCAATTTCCTCACAGTGCCAGCTTAACCACAATATACTCCCCTTTGTGGTATGAAAAACAGTAATAACAAAGAGACCATTTTAGGTGCTCATGTCCTCATTTGGAGCTTACAATACGACCCAGCACCAAAACTATTTTAAAACAGGCATCCCTTGATGTCTATGACCATAATAGGGTTCACTTATCCAAGACTCCAATCAACACATCCATCTGACTTCCTTGCTGATAATAGTTAAAGGATTTGAAAGATTTAGAAAATATTTTTTATTTATTATATGTCCTAAATACAGGGAAGAACAGTTCATTTGGCATCTACTGGTGAACTAAATTACACATTTGCATTTAGGAATGTATAGAATCTGTTGAAATTTTAATTCACCTTGTAGAAGAGAAATGCACTACAGTGATTGTCAACTTAAAGTGAAATGAGTCCAGCTCTTGAGCCAGAATGAAATGTAGGAATGAAGCCGAATATTTTGGCAATCAGCATGCGCACCCTCCCTTGCCAACTAAAGCAATGACACCAACATTCTTCCTAGTACCTTTTGATCCACATTACTTGCAATTAAAAATGTGCTTGAATCATATTTGTAGGCTACATAAGGAATGTACCACTGCCAATACCATAAGAACCTGGAATAAAGATATAACAATGATAATACTATTGCCACTACTGATAATACTAATGATAATGCAGTGGTAGGTACACAAGTGGCAATAATAATAATGATACTACATTGCCAATGATAATAGTTAATAGTAATACTACAATAATAATGATAATACTACTGCCAATGATAATAATGATAGTAATGATGATATTTGACTTTTACTTTTTTATAAGTACCACTGCATATAATGATAATAATGATCCAAAGCATAGCTTGGTCGTGTCATTATATACATGAATAAAGGCAATAAATGTCCTGACCCTTGGGTTGACAGAATTCATAGCATTTAAGTGAGTACTCTATTGGAAAAGAAAGCATATGAGTAAAAGTAACTTATGCCAAGAAAATAAGCACAATTCTAATATAAGAGAAATGTTTTATCATTACTGTACCTGGCGCAGAAGTATTGATAACATCCTTCGGGTCGCCTCATGCATTTCCTTGTCACGAGCTGCAGCTAAAGCATCAACCTGCAAAAGACATTAAATTAGTGACATACTATATTTTCACTTACCATGAATAGCAGAATATGAAATAAGCCATAAAACTATGAACAGAATTGAAGGATGCATACAAGCATCCAAATCTCAAAATTTAATGATAGAATGTCTCCATACTAGTCACATGAAAATCCTACTCAAAATATCCATTTGCCACAGGCCATAAGATAATGAAGAGAGAGCTTTTAAAAGAAACTCTGAATTCTTTTAATGTTACACGTACATTTCATGTCAGCTTCAACCTAATATATTAGTTAAGTCAAAAAAAAATTGTAAAGCAATTTTGGAAAACATAAGCAGAGCTTCAGACAATGCAGGAATTTGATTTGTTTATCCACAAAATGTTAATTACCAAAGACAGATAACTGTAGAGTAACGACTACAATAAAATTATTACACTGAATACATGATCAAGAACTTGGGCACTTTAGTGATGCTCTATCCACTTGGTAACAGACATTGCGTTGATTTAAGTAACACAAAGGAAGGACCCATAAAGGAAACAAAAGAATTTAAGCTATCAAGAAAAGAAATTGATGATGAATTCCCTCACAGGTTATCGACATTTTGAAGCTAACATTATATAACATGCCAGTTACAAATGTAGTTACTACAATTAATGAGTCCTCCTATCAAAATTCTTCCTCAAGAACCCTATTCTTGCCCTACCTCATAAAGGCCATCTACGATTGTATAACTACATTTTATTTGGTAAAGAATTCTAACTGAAAACATTTCAAGTTAAAGAAAAAATGAGACATGTTAGGTAAAAGACATAAGTTTATGATAATTGTTCCTCTTGCTACATAAGCACCAACTGAACATTATACAAAAGAAGCTATATTAATTTATATGAAATGCTGAAATCATCTGATTGATTAGCAGATAAAGTTTCTTATGAAGGATACAAAAGAATGTGAGCTATCAAAAATGACTTCAACTATGAGTTCCCTCATAGGTCATCGATATTTGAAAGTCAAAACTTAATGGTAGATAACGTGTTAGTCACAAAATTAGTAATTGCAACTAAATGAATCCTAATTATATAGATATATGTGTCCCAAAATGGAATATGGAATACTATGCTTCCTACACCTTATAAAGAATGTCTTCAATTATCCACAAAAACAACCAACTTGATGCTTTGTATAGCTACATTTTTTTTGTTGTATAGAATCATCTTTTAAACCATTTCAAGTATAGCTCGCAATATCTGTTCCTTCTGCTACACAAGTAACAACAAACAAAGATACCACAGGAGCTATATTAATGTCCACAAATGGCTGAATGCAGCATACGACTCTTTAAGTACAGCCAACGAAAAATACCACAAGTAATGGGTTTCCAAAAGTATTACCCATAAAAGAAATGAATCAAAATAAATACAGAAACAAAATGTAAGTTTTCAAAGAAATATAAAACCCAAAAGCCCCAAGAGCTAAAAAATTACAACAATATATGATAGAGATGTAGCTACCAAGCATGCAGATCAGGATTTATCTATGTCTAAAGAAACAAGGGCAAAGGTTGAAGAGCTCACCTATGGGTTTAAAACAACTAAAAATTCTTTGAAAAACACTCAGATAGTGTTTCTTAAGGCTGAAAAAGAACTTGCTGATAACACAAAATTCAAAGAGCAAGAAAATGAGGAAAGCACAAAAGAGATTGGGCAACCGATTGAATAGTTTGATAGCACTCAAGAGGAGTTTAATCTATTATATTGCACCAAGAGATCAGAAAATGGAAGTTTGGACCAGCAGGAGGATTGGGTTGAGCATGAGCACAATGATAGTATTCAATTGGTTGATAATCCATTGTTTGAGATGGATTTTGAGTCTTCTTTTGATAATCCACTCTTTGTGTTGGATGATGAGGCACCTCTTGGTTTGGTCAACACAAGTGAGATATGGGATCCAAGTATGATGTCCAAACATATAATGGAACCATTTGATTTTCCTATTGGGTCACCCAGGATCATTGTTGGTTTGCTTCCTGCAGTGAACCATAGTGATTTGGGTCATCATGGTATGATGGTTGACCTTGTGGGTTTACCACAAGGAGGTGAGAACTGAGAACTATTGTGCGTTAGAATTCAATTGGATGGAAACCATTAGTGTTGAAGCTATAAGCATCATCAAATGCACTCTTGATGGAGTCCACATGAAGATAAGTGTAGCGCAGCATCAACATGGTGGAGTTACTTTTGGGTAAGTATCTATGCACAAGATCATTTTCATGGGTTCTAAGTGACTAAAGATAATCGAAGAAGCATACCTTGGGAAGTTATGGAACCAAAAAGCAATGATAATGATACTGTTATCACTTTTTATAGTCATCTTATGAGTCCATTTGAACACCTGCAAGTGGACTCGAGAGAGATTTTGAGCAAAACTTGGAAGGCGTTTCTGGCCAAGGGAGTGATTAGAGAATTTTATTTTGGCTAATAATTTTCAGCATTGCAGCAATTGTTGTTCTTCTAGGTGTTGAATTGTAAAAATCAGACTTGAACGGTTGTAGATTTAAGCATTTTCAATCCCTTCAGCTCCTAGATAGGGTTAGTCTATGGCCTCAAATGGAAGGAATGACAGGTTTAACTAACCAGTTTCAGTGTTGGATGGGTTTTTGGGCACCAAATAATTGTTATTGTTTATATTCAACTTGCACTTATGTTTGGGACAGCAACTTAAATTTCAATGACAGTTATTATGTGGGAGTGCAAGGCGTTGAAAATGAGAAAGTTCATGTCAACTTTCTTGAGCTTACTCCTATGGTGCCATGCCTTGGCGTTTTTGAAGAGCAATGCTACTGTTATCTCTTTTCAAAGTCATCTTATGAGTCCATTTGAACACCTGCAAGTGGAGTGGAGAAAGATTTTGAGCAAAACTTGGTATTTTACTAAGTTGGTGATTTTTAGGAAGGCATTTCCAGCCAAGGGAGTGATCAGAAATTTTGTTTTGGCTAATAATTTTCAGCATTGCAGCAATTGTTCCCCTTTCTGGGTGTTGAATTGTGAAAAAATGACTTGAACAGATGCAAAATTTATTGCAGAACATATAGTACAAAAATATTTAATTATATCATCTTTTGAAGAGGCCACAACACTAAAATGAAGGGACCATACAGATTTATAATAGTTGCAATAAATTTAACTTGGTCCATACTTCTCATTCAACCATATTGAACTAACTCAGAAGTCATGCCTCTTTCCAAACTTGACAATTCCATCTTGGGGGCTTTTAATATCAATCAAGTCATTAATTTTTGGAGCTGTGTTTGTTTATTGTTATGATCAGTTTGAACATGTTACAGATAGCCACTTGTATATCTGATCATTATTGTAAGGTGACGATCCCACAATATTGATTGATCACACTATTATAATGGATATCATTAGACGTGATATCTATGGATATGTCATGATGGTTGATATCTCTAGAAGTAATATCTATGGATATACCATACTGGTGGATATCATGAGACATGATATCCGTGAATAATCCATGATGGTGGATGTTACATAAAGAGATATTCATGGTGGATATTATGTGATGTAATGTCCGTGGACATGCCATGAAGTGATATACTTGAATATGCCATTATGGTGGATATCATGAGACGTGATATCCGTGGACAAGCCATGATGGTGGGTATTACATTAAGAGATTTATGATGGATATCATGTGACATGATATCCGTGGACATGCCATAACACTTGATATCACAGTGAGGTGATATATTTCTCTTCCTCATAGAGATGTAGCTATTGTGGTAAATCATCACTATGGAGTGATGTAACGATGAGAAGGATTCCTCCCTAGCTAAGAGGGAGTGTTGAAGTTGTAGCTTCAGTCGGAATCCTAAATACCGACTCTATAGATCAAATGTGTAAGTGGCCTATCGGCCTTACACATTTGATCAATTAATTAACCTTATCAAAACTATTCAGACTTCCTTACATAACCATACTTCATCATCCATGTCAATTCATTTGACAAGTATTATGATAAGTTTGATTATCTATTTGTGTCACATAGTTGATTATCGTTTTTATCTAAACTGATTCTATCTATCAAACTATTGAATATATCGGTTTAGTTATGTATTACCATTGTATATCGGATTAGTGAAATATCCCAATAACTATCATCAGTTTAGTTATCGATTTGGTTTATATGCATCGGACTCTTGGTGAAGAGTCGTGACCCCTTCGTGGGTCTTATATTTGTATGCATTCATTTAGATCGATAAGATAGAAAATATATATACTACAGCTCGATACAACAAGGAGTTAATACTAAGCAGCCGGTGTCTATAGCAAACCGAACATATAGCACACATAGCAGATAAGTATACACACAGCAATTGAGATTGCAGACAGCAGATCCATTGAATACCATATATGTTCTATCAGTATGAGATACTGATCGATTAATTACAGGATGAACGTAAATAGTAGGAAGTCATGCACAGCAGTCTATATTGCAGTCAAATACAATTTTGAATTCGATGAAATTCAACAGCATATAAAGGTTTGTAATCATCAAGAGATCAATAGATGAAAAGAAGATCAATCTATTGCATTAATTGGTCTATAGAAACTATCCACCATTATAGTGATCTTTATTTGAAGGATAAGAAACACAGCAGTGATAGAACATGTAATATCAACACATCAAACAGTCCGTGATGGAACAAGTGATACCAATACGCAGTTCGTGATAGCTCAGTGCTTGGCATATAGGAATAGATAATAGTTTGTGATTATTGTCAACGTGGAGTAAGTTGATAACCTACAGCACTTGGTGAACACAACAGTTCATAATTATCATCAACCTGTAGGAGGTCGGTAATATACTGCATATATATATATATATATATATATATGAAGATCGTTTATACATTCTGACAAATTGAATTCATACCTTACATAGGTTGAATTAACATCAAACTGAGATCAAAGTTAGATAAAATTTAAATTTCCCTGCTCCTTCAAATCTGATCAAAATTCAACATATCTTTGTCTTGTATATCATCCTGACCAAATTGGGGGTCCCCCAATCTCGGCATAGCATTGAGGTTAGGAACAACTTCTTGTTGAGGCCGAATTGCTTCTCTGGTCCTTTCATTGCCTAGCAGCATTAGCAGAGCATTGACCTTTTTCTTGGTGTTGTCAACTAAATCACGACCAAAGGTTCTATGATATCTATCGAGTGACATTTGAAGAAACCTAAAATTCTGCATTTCCAAGGTGTTTTTGATGCTATCATATAATGAAACATATGCATGCCCATTTTGGAGTAAATACCTTGGAAAAAGACCTCCTATTTCAGCTTCACCCTCCCACATATCATACTTTTGAACAGCAGAGATTAACTTGTTGGCAGAAAGATAGACATCGCATGCCACTCTTTCAGCTATAATCACCAATAATTCTAACGACTGTAGAAGGTTCAGTGTGTTTGAGAGAAAAATTGACATTAATTGGGAGGGCAAGATAAGCCTACTTACCTCGGGAAATAGGATTTCCTCTCCTATAATCCTTTTCACCCTTCTACTTGTGTGGTTACTTTGAACGTAAAAAACTTGTCCCAGGATTTCATCAGTGATGTGGCCTGAGTATGGGCACTCCCAATCTGCCACCGAGATCATGACTCTGTAATTTCGTGGCTTGTAGTCCATCTTGCACCTACAATTCCTCTATTGAAGCTTCTCGTTGTATGGCAAATTTTGAATTCTATGTGAGTTACTTCGGTTAACACCTCAATTCCTCTATTTTCCTTCTTTTGTAATTGCTCATTACCCAGAATTGCACCTTCTCATTAGCTCGAGAACCACTTCCTTCACAGTAATTCTGTCTTCATACAACTTCCACTAGCTTTCACTATTTCCAACAATTTTGAGTATACGATACCAAGTACCGAGCCTTATTTATCTTGTTAGTTGGGTGATGTCGTATGTGTGAAGAACCCGCCACATGTCTACAAATTGCTACATGTGAAAGTGGTGGAGCATTTGGCCTTCAGTCTACATGAACGATCGTAGCTATGAAAGGAGCGCTCACAGGTTTCCCTGGGTAGCTTTCTCTGCTTAAGACAAGATGGCCCGAGAATGAGACTACCCTTTTGTTCTCTGAGAACCCACCTCTCTGATTCGTCATCCTGTTGGCCTACCTTTCGAAGAGGTGACCTCAACTAAGATGCATGGTTTCGGATGGATGCTCCACCGATGGTGTCTACAAATTAGTACATGTGAAAATGGTGGAGCATTCGGCCTTCAATATACACGAGCGGTCGTAGCTATGAGAGGAGTGCTCGTAGGTGAGTAATAATTAGCCTTTACAATAATTGATATGAACCTAAACTTCAAATCAAAGGTTATTATTCATATCACCTTGTCATGATTATTTAATTGCCCTTATCATCATTTAGGATTTGCTGAAGGTGAGGGAATAAATTGACATCAATGCTCCTGTTAATTGATTTGACTTCCACACGGTCACACCCTATATTTGCTAACTTGTCCGCCAATTTGTTGCCCTCTCTAAATTTAAGTGAAATGGCATATGTTTCAAAAGAGTTTAGTATATCCCATATTTGATTAAGAACATAGCTAATATGCCAATTAGAGGATTTTCTGATTTTGCATGCATTGGTGATCAAAGTGGAATCACCTTCAATATGTATTCTGTGAATCCTCATTTTTTTTGCGAGTGATAGCCTGTATAGAAGAGCTCAGGCTTCTGCAAGATTGTTTGTTCCTTGGGGTAGTGAAGAATATTTGAAAGCCAATAACTCCCCTAAATGATTTCTAATACACACTCCTACCCCCGACTCACCTAGATTACCCCTTGAAGATCCATCAAAGTTGACCTTTGCAAAATTGAGTTGAGGGGGTTATCAAACTATATGTGCTCTATCATTCCTTGATTCACCTACTGAAGACTGGTTACCATTGGTTGGTAGACATATACCCTTCCATTTTTTTATTAGCTCACCATCCCATGGAGTGAACAATGCACTACTCTTCTGATGTTTCTGCACATAGGTGTTTACTAGCTCAGTGATTGAAATGTCTATTTCACAAAACACTTTCTCTATGGGTGAGTGTTGTGACCATTTCACACATCGCCCCATCAGAATGGGGACCCCCTCTTTTTCTTAGGGTTTTGCTTTCCCTTAGTTAGTTTTTCTCTCTGCTTGCTTGGTTTTGAGTGAGTGGGTGGTTGCCTGGGTTGGCTAGATTAGGGCTAATCTCTGAAAGCTCGTTTTAGGGTTTCTTTCAAGCTGACTCTAGCCTAGTTTTGGGAGGTCATTAGTTGTCTGCCTGGAACCTTAAGTTTGCCTTAATGAAGTATTTCCTTTCAGGAGAATCAGGATGGCGAGATTGAAGAAGAGGGTGAATAGGTCTAAGGTCAAGGTAGGTCTAGTTTGATGGTTTTCTTGTTAGAGTCCTGTTTGCTTCCAGGTCTGAGTTGATTGAGCAGAGTCAGTGATCAAAAGGAGATCAAAGTGGTGATTTTGGAAATTGATGAATGAATGCACTGATGATGAATTAAGGAGTTTTGGATGGAAATGATCAATATTGTTGACTTTTGAGGCATAATTGAGAAAGTTGATACATTTTTCACCTTGAAGAAGAGCTTTTAGGCTTTGGAATGATGAAAGCCAGTCTAGGAGGAGATTTTTGCTCCTGACCCTTCCAAAGGGTCCAGAGCGAAATCTCCCTTTCTTGCCTCCCTTGGGCCCTGAAAACCCAGTTGGACCTCGCCTAGACCAAATTGGATGGAGAATTGTCTTGATAGTGAAGGAAGGAAGTTGATTTGATCAAGTTTGATGAAAATGAAATGAACCAAGGTAAGGAACTAGCCAAGAGGATGAATTTCACTCCTAACCCTTCCAAAGGGTCCAGAGTGAAATTCTTGAAAGCTCTTATTTTTCCTTGGCTAAAATCAGGATTTAGGTGGAGATGCATGAGGAAGGGTCTATGTTTGCCTCTTGAAGAAAATTGGAGTTCAAAAGGTCAAGGATCAAACGCAAAACATGATTTTCACTCCTGACCCTTCCAAAGGGTCCAGAACGAAAATCCTTGTTGCTCTCATTTTCTTCTCAGTTTTGGCTAAGTTTTGTTTTCTAAGGCATGTTTAAGGACGAATTGATATGTTCTTGCCTGGAGATGGAGTTGATTGATTTTGAAGAGAAAGATTGTGGCCTAAAGGAGAATTTCACTCCTGACCCTTCCAAAGGGTCCAGAGCGAAATTCATCATAAACCTTATTTGTTGCCTTGAATGGGTTAGAAACCTTGTTCCTAATGTGGAGAATGATCTAATTTTGCCTTGTGAGGTGGTTTGAAGCTTGAAAAATGAGCAATCTAGCCTAGAATGAGATTTTCGCTCCTGACCCTTCCAAAGGGTCCAGAGCGAAAATCTTCTTAAAGCTCATTTCCTCCTAAGTTTGGCTAAGTTTTGATTTGCAAGGTATCTTGGAAGGAAGGTTAGACATCCTTGTTGCCTTTGAAGGTTTGAAAGCATATAAGAAAGAAGGATTTTAGACCAAAAGGGAAATTTCGCTCCTGACCCTTCCAAAGGGTTCAGGGCGAAATTCCTAAAAAACTCATATTTTTGCATTGAAGAAGGTCAAGTTTTTGATCTGTTATGACGTAGATGGAAGGAAAATAACTTGTCTTTGCCTCTTGAGGTCGTTTTAAAAGGGAGAAATGAAGGATCTAGCCCAAGTCATCCTGACCCTTCCAAAGGGTCCAGAGTGAAAATCTCTCTAAGAGACATTTCTTGCCTTATCTGGCCAAATTTTGGTGTCCAAGACATGATGAGAAGAAGAATGAACATGTTGGAATCCTTGGGGATGTTTAGAAGTTGTGAAAATGAAGGATTCTAGCCAGGAAAGGAAATTTTGCTCCTAACCCTTCCAAAGGGTCTAGAGCGAAATTCCTTGTAAACCTACTTTTTGACCTTTCTTGGACATGAAACCTTGTTTCTAGGGCAATGAAAGATGAAATCCTACCTTGCAAAGAAGTTTCAAGTTGAAAAAATGAAGATTTTTGGTCAGGAATGAGAATTTCGCTCCTGACCCTTCCAAAGGGTCCAGAGCGAATTTTCTCAAAACCTCTTTTTGCTATCAAGTTTTTGCTAGATCAAGTGTGGGATAAGGTAAAATCAAGATGAAGTTGCCCCTAAGACTGACTTTGAATTGCTATAAACCATGAAAGATGAAGGAATTGAGCCTAAAAGTGATTTTCACTCCTGACCCTTCCAAAGGGTCCAAAGCGAAAATCCTTAAAATCATCTTTTCTTCCAAATTTTGAGCAAAGCCAAGCTTGGACAAGGGTGTGAGAAGGCATTTGGATTGCCTTAGAGTGGATTTTGGTTGCCAAGAATGCAAATTTTGAAGCCTAATGAAAATTTCGCTCCTGACCCTTCCAAAGGGTCTAGAGCGAAATTTCTAAGATGCCCCTTTTTCCTTGCAAATCAAGACAAGATTTTGGTTTTTATACCCTGGAGAGGAGTGAGACAAGATGTTCTATGCCTTGGAGGAGATTTGAAGTTGAAAGGATGGCAAAATAGCCCTAAAACAAGATTTTTGCTCCTGACCCTTCCAAAGCGTCCAGAGCGAAAATCCTAAAAACTCCTATTTTGCTTTGCAAAATCAAATCAAACTTGGATTGTGTGAAAGAAGGGAACTATTTCCTAGCCTTGTGAGGTGGATTGAAGTTGGAATGATGAAAAATGAGCTACAAACAAAGAAATTCGCTCCTGACCCTTCCAAAGGGTCCAGAGTGAAAAACCCTAAAGTCACCTTTTCCTTCAAGATTTGAGTTAAACCAGGCCTAAACAAAGGTGAAAGAGACTATTTAGAATGCCTTGAAGAAATTATGACCTTCAAAAAAATGTGAATTTTGAGCTCAAGTGAGAATTTCACACCTAACCCTTCCAAAGGGTCCAGAGTGAAATTCTGGATAGGTCCTGTCCCTGGCTAGGTTGTTGAGCAAAATTGACCTTTTTCGCCTTGTGAGGATCAAACCAATGCTAGCAAGTTGAGAAGTGGATTCAAACTGAAGGAATTTTGATGAATTGAAGTGAAAGAGATTGGAAAATTGGCTTGAAGAGTGAATTTCGCTCCTGACCCTTCCAAAGGGTCCAGAGCGAAATTCCCAAAAATGCAGTGTTTCCTTCAAAATATTGTTGAGCCAAGTCAGTGGTTGAGATGAATAGACCCTGGAGATTGCCTTGGAAAAGGTCAATGATCAAGCAAAGGTGAATTTTGACCTAAAAAGAGAAAATCGCTCCTGACCCTTCCAAAGGGTCCAGAGCGAAATGCCTATTTTCACCCAATTTACTCATGTGAAGAGCTAAAAAATTGAAATCCAAAACTTTGTTAGGCCAAAACAAGCGTAAGCTTGCCTTCCAGAGGATTTTGAAGTGAAGAAAATATGGTATTCATGGCCTAGTCAGGGAAATCGCTCTTGACCCTTCCAAAGGGTCCAGGGCGAAATCCTTGAAAACATCTATTATTCACCTTGTTTAAGCTAAGTTGAAGGCAAGTTGCAAAATTGTAAGGGCAAGAGGATGGGAGATTGCAAATCTAGGTTGTGAAGATTTTGATTCATGAAGTGAACAAGCCTAGATAAAAAATTCAATTAAGCCTTGAAATAATTTAAGCCTCCATCACTTTGAACATTTTCAATGCCTAAGGAGAATAAAAAATTCATCAAGTCTTGATCAAGCCTTAACATTCCTAAGCTAGCCCATAATTTTTCACTAAATTTGCCTATTACAGCACATTTAGGAGATTGAAACAAGTTCGCATAAATTAAGGCATTTATAATTTGATTAATTAATTTTTAAGCCTAAAATACATGAAAAATCCACCTTTAAGCTTTGGAATTAAATTAAAAATAAAAAATTATGTTTGAGCGCTCAAGAAATCACTATTGTGCCTTTACAAGCAAGTCGGCCATCCTTTAAGAGGGGTTTTATTTTATTTTATTCCCTATTTGCCAAGTCGGCCTTTAAGGAAATCAAGGTGAGCGCCCTATATAAGGGAGGTGTATTTTGACAAATTCAAATCATTCATTCATTATCTCTCATGCGAACTTGAAGAGCAGATTTGGAGGTGCGAAATTGAGCTAGTTGAAGGCAAATTTCCAAAATTTTGAAGGTATTTGAAGGCTAGTGGAAGGCGAAATTCTTTTGAAGGCTGATTGAAGCATAATTCATCCAAAGGAGGACCTGAAATTCAGATCAAATGTCCTTGTCCAGCAAATTCCTATCTCCCTTCATTCATTTTTCAAGGTTGATAGCTAAAATTCAAGGAAGAGGTATGAAGAACCAGATTTTTGAAATTTTTATTCAAGATTTAGTTTGATTTTCCATAGTAATCCTTTGAAAAATCTAAGTCTTGTACAAACTGATTTTAATTTAATTTGAAAATTCATAATTCTTAGATTTATCATTATTTTCAAATTAATATTTAGTTATTTCCTTGAAAGGTCTCAAATCTCCTATAATGAAGATATTATGCTCAAACCCTAACTTTAAGCTTTTGTGTAGGTATCAAATGACGACCCCCAAAGCCGGAGGATCTAGTACTCGACAAGCTCTCATCAAGGAGGATCAGAGGAATGACGAATTGGAGTCCAAGATCGTGTCCAAGTGGAGCAATATCGAAGACACCAACCTAGGAAACTTCAATGTGAAGAAGTTTCGGGAAGCGCCCTACATCGGCAAGCCGTCACCTGTTGCAAAGAAGATAACTGAGAGTGGCATCATCAAGGTTGCAGGTTTCCCTCCCGCAGTCAAGTGTCATGAGTTGATGATTGAGTGTGCCCGACACTATGATTCACACTCAAGGACGATCGTAGCCGAGGATGGAACTATCTTAGCCTATCTTTCGGAGGAAGCTATAAGTGAAGTTTTTCATCTCCCAAAACATAGAGACATGATCTACAAAAGTCTAGAAGGAGCTAGGTCTATCTATGAGGATGATCCTGATTCCTGCTTGAACTTCATTAACAAGAATTGGCTACTCAAGAGCAGACCTCGCCTGAACAAGATTCCCAATACACCGCACAGAATCGACTTCCAAGAATAATTCAAGGATTTGATAACCTTGCTCAATCGGGTCACGAGTGCCTTTCAAGCTTTCTTCTTCGACAAATGGATGTTCTTCTTCATACAACTGATTGTCCAAGGAAAGGGAATGCTCAATTGGGCTAGAATCATTAGCAACAGCCTGGACGTGCAGTTGAGAAGACTAAGGCCTACCAAGTCATTTCACATGAGTTCATATGTTATATATGCCTTGATCAGAGGTTTTGAGTATGCAGGACTACCTCACAGAGGAGTTGTTGGAAGAGGACCCGGAGAAATGAGAGTTTGTGATTCTTATGTTCAACTACATCATCTGCCAAGAAGTGACTACAAGCTAGTCAATGACACCTTCACGATGAATATTACCAAGATATTGCAAGGTGGGATTCACAATCGATTGTCTTTGGACGCACAGGAGTTCGCGAAGAAGCATGGTGCATGGTTCATTCAGTTTCCAAAATTCACATACATCAGAGTTCATGGGTGTCCTTCACCTCCCTACATGTTGCCAAGATATCCTATAGACAGGATAGTACTACTTGAGGTGACTAGACAGTTGGCAGCTTATGCAAAGGCATCAAGACACAAGCATGGAAATGGAATTCCCGTACCCATCATACTAGGGAACTCAGTTGAAGTATGTCCTAATACTCAAGCCGCGGAAGATGCAGAGAAGGAATTATCTCTATACTCATTCACATCCTTTGCCTCGAGAGAGAATTTTGATCCTCATGGTCATATAGAAGAAACAGTCGGGAAGAAGTACAAGCACGAGTTTCAGGTGGAGGACTTTTGGATGAATGTCCAAGATGATGTAGAGGTCAAAAGAAAGATGCATTCCAGGTTACCCTTGGATCTCATCAGGAAATGCAAAATTTATAGAGTAGCCGATCAAGCCCAGGATAGTGGTAGATACCTCCAGTCATCCTATGAGAAGGAAGATAAAGAAGTGAAAATAGATTGGAATGAGCCCGAGGTTTTAGACCTAAGAGCTTTGATGGCTCCTGTTTTATCTTGCACTCGCAGATGGGTGGATGTACAACATCAAAAGTTGAAGGAGCGGAATGTATCTATGACATTCACCCTGGAAACAAGACCAGAAGAAGAGGCAAGTGTGAGTGAGAATACTTCTCATTCCAAAGGTTCAAAGAGGAAGGAAGGACCTGAGAAAAAAGAACCTTCCAAGAAGAAGCAGAAAATGAATCCTGATCACCCACCAAGCACATCTTCTAGGCATGAAAAGGAAGCAAGTCAAGGAGAAGATCAGAGGCAGATAGTGTATGAAATTGATGAGTCTATGGAATCCATGGTAGAGAATGATAAACAAGGAAAAGGACGGACACCTCAACATTCATCAAGTCAATTTCCCCAAGTTGGTGCTAATGAGCAACAAGAAGAAAAGAATGATGATGAAGCAACATCTCCTTTCCGGGAAGATAGACCTCTACCTAAAGAAATACAAGTGAGGGAAACGAGATCTGCCATTCCGGATTGGCTGAAAGAGAGGCTGACAAGGGTAGTTGTGGTTGAAGAGGAAGAACATGTATTTGACTTGGAAATCCTTATAGGAAATTCTCATGAAGTAATAGAGAAGAAGAAGGCCACAAAGATGTCAAAGGTAATTAGAGATGAGACAGGATCCAAAAAAGTGCAGATAGCTACACTAGTGATGGACAAATATGAGGATGAGATTCTGGCAGAAGAATATGATCTAGAAACATTTGATCTTGGTCCACTTACCACTGAGCAGGCTATGGAAGAAGCAACTGATTCACTGAAAGCACTCAAAGACAAACTCAAAGAGGAAGTGGAAAAGAATAAGAAGCTTGAAAAGGAGGTCAGTGCTTGGAGGAATTATTTTAGCCATCTTAACCAGCCTTTGAGACGACAGGATCCAGCAATATCTCCTTTACATGCACTTCCTCTTAAATCAATAAGTGAGGCAGAGAGGGTGAAGAGCCTAGTTCAACTCATGAGTTCTTGGATTGATGAATCTTACAAGGTAACTATTGAATTTGCAACAAGAATGATGAAAACAGTTCATCAAGCTATCCAGGTCCTTGAGATTATCCATAATCTAATGATAATTGTAGCTGCATTCACTCACACTAGAGATGTTATCATCCCAGTCTTACAAGTGATAAGAGAAACACCAAGACGGATTCTAGCACAAGAAAATATAATGGATGGAGGAACCCATAGCCTCCTGCAGTGGTCAGCCCTGCTCCAAATGAAGGAAGTTCTTTTTGAAGACAACAACACCAGATGCAACCGAGTTGAAGGCACCATCCATCCAATTCAAGACAAGGTGTTTGAGGTGTTGTGTACCATCCTTGACAGGCGGATTGAGATCGAGACAGATGTGGACATCCAAGAGTTGGAAGATAGAATCAAGGTCATCTTTTGCAAGGAAGGGAACATTGTTACAGAAAGGCAGCGAGATCAAATGTATGCCACTATGTTCCTGATTGAGAAGACCAAAGAACTTGAGCCTGGGTGGGAGGTGACTCTTCTCACTGCTTTTGATCAAGTCCTTCACTTGGAAGAACGAATGAAGAATCAGACTGAAATTACCATTGCTGAGATTGAGGGAATTGTGTCCAGATTCATTGAATATGCTAGAAAAGAGCATAGGAAAGGGAACAAAGTTCTAGATGAAAAGTTGTTATAAGATGATGTGGCAGCTTAATTCCTATTGGTCTATGTCTCCTTGTTATTTGTGCCAATTTTTATTGGCTATGGATTAATAATGTTTATCTAAATGGGGACTTTTTTGTAACAAACCCTAGGTGTCAAAATCTCAACCATCGATCTTCTTTTGATCCGGGCCGTTCATTGTATTTGAGGATGCTATATAAGCCCTCACTCATTTCATTTTAAAGAGTTAGAGAGAGAGAGGTTAGAAAAGTTAGAAAGTTGGAGAGAAATAAGGTTAATTTTGCTAGCAGCAAAATTGAGTAGTGAAGAGAGAAAGTTGAAGAATTATTGTTTATTTGGCTATGAGATCAATGAAATATTGAAGTTATGGTGTTTTGTTGCAATCCTTGTGGCTATCTTCATGGTTGTTTATCTTCTTGAATCACTCTTAGTAGAGATATCATTTAGATTTTAAGTTTGAAGGACGAATGTTGTGCCTGATCTTTGATAAGACTCACATTCCAAACCACTAGCTCCTTACTGATGGTAAGAACGCCTTGTGTGGTCAACTGGAAACATTGAAATTGATTAAGAGTTCAATTATCATTGGAAGTATTGGTACATATCTCCCTGATAGTATCTATCTCCTTGGTGATTTGAAAATCGTTGAATACCCTTAGAAGATCGCACCAATTCTAGTGGAGTTGTAATCCTTTGGCGATACTGAAATTGGTAGAATCTTATCAAGACCGGTCTTCATTAAGTCATTCTTAGGATTAGTTTAAGTATCTCTTCCTCGAAACCCTTATCTTTTGATCTTTTTTGAAAATCTGTTAGTATTAGGAAAATCCTGTTTCCTCATTTGGAAAGATAGTAGCACGGACAAGCTTTCTTTGAAAGTACGTAAGGCCCCTTGAAGAAACAACAAACACAACGACCACTGGTGCTTATCCGCGAGTAGAGATCCTACAAAGCAGAACCTTGAAGTCCTTCCGATTGATCCTTTTTGCGATATCTTCAGCATTCAGAGACTTTACTCAAGAGAGGATAAGATACTTCTGGGTATTTTATTCTGTGTTTGGTCGTGTACAAAATACACATCAACAGTGAGGTATGTTGTCTGAAAATCCTCTTGTTTCATTCCCACCATATTGACCATATGAATGTAGCTGGAATGGTTGTCCATATACACGAGAAAAAATAAGATTTGAAGAGAATGGGCCAAGTCTGAAAGAGCTCCCAAATTGTGTTTGGTAAGGGCAAAGATGGCTCTAATTTTATCATGACAAAACACCAACATTGGTGTGCAAATGTACATTGGATAAATAAATGATCCACGTTTTCAAATTCCTGGTCACATAGTACACATTTAAACTGTTGTGCTATCTGAAGCTTGGCAAGCTTGTCACTAGTAAGGATTATTTTCTTTAATGCCAACCAAGAGAAACACCCTGCTTTCAGCATGATTACATTATTCCAATAAAAGGAAAAAGCTTTGTGGGTTTGTTGTTGATTTATTATGTGTTGGAGTGCTGAATAACCATTTTGGACTATATAATTTCCATTTACAGATGGGGCCCATATGAGTTTGTCCTCCTTATTTGTCAAGTAAACTGTCCTTTATGTAAATACTAACTGAAGTAGCTTTTTTGGCTCTTCTTCAATTTCAACCTCATTTATGTCCTTCCAAATGACTTTCCCTGAATAGAGAGTAGCTCCACTTACATAGTTTACTAGCTTATGTCCCCATTTTTTGATGAAAATCGGTATCACCTGTTGCAATTGGTTGTTCCGAGCCAGAGGGGGGTAACCATTCCTTGAATCAAATCAAAAATTAACTGACTCCCCATTATGGAGTTGCCAAGATATATACTTTGTCACTAGATCTCTAGAGGATATCATAAAGTTCCACATTGCTGAGCCATCCAGAGGATTTGATATGGAAAAGATTCTAAGAGGATTGCCTGAATCTAGGTATTTGGCTTGCATGATTTGGCACCACTTTGATTCTGAGTTTGTGTACATTCTCCATACCAGTTTTCATCCAAAGGCTTTGTTTCACTTAACTAAGTCGTGCAACCCTACCCCTCCTGATTTTTTCTCAAATGCCATATTGTTTAATGAGATTAATGGGATCTTTTTGTCTTCTGATAAATTCCTTTTCTAGAGAAAGGTTCTATGATCTTTTCAATTTGTAGAATCACAGACTTCGGAGCTTTAAGAACTGAAATGTAGTAATTAGAGATGGCAGTTAAAATAGATTTAATAAGTAGGATCCGACCTGCAAGAGACAACCACCGAGCCTTCCATGATGATATACTATGCTTAATCCTTTCAATCATAGTTTTCCAATAGATCTTATTAGCTCCCATGAATAGAGGTATACCCAAGTATATGCTTGGTAAGTCATTTGCCTTAAAGCCAAGAATTTTAATGATCTTTTTCCTTATAGGAGCCTTGGTATTAAGAATGTATATTGTGGATTTATGGGCATTGATTTGCTGACCTGATACTAATGTGTATAACTCCAGAGCCTTCTTCATTTGACTTGCTTCTCGAACTAAAGATTTGGCATATAGTAATGTATCATTAGCGAAGAGGGAGTGTGTAATGGATATGAATGTGTTTGGTAAGTGTATCCCTTGCCAAAGACCCCTGTCATAATTGGATTTGATCAATCTACTGCAAGCTTCTGCCATAATGATGAACAAGAAAGGAGATAGAGGATCTCCTTGCCTTACTCCTTGGGTAGCTACAAAAAAACCTGTTGGGGTTCCATTTATAATGACTGAAAAGTGAGCTCCTGAGATGCATGCTTTTATCCATTTGCACCATTTTTCAGAGAACCCAAACTTATGCAAGACTTTAAGTAAAAAGCTCCATTTCACCTTATCATAAGCTTTCATCATGTCGATTTTGGCAATAAAGGATGGTAGGTGTGAAGTGTTGATTGAGTGTAGGACCTCATGTGCTATTAGTGCCCCTTCAACTGTTTCCTTTCCTGGTACACAGCCACCTTGTTCTGGGGAGACAATGTTTGGGATTAAGTGTTGTAATCTCAGATAGATGGCCTTGGTGATGATCTTATAGATAATATTGCACAAAGAGATAGGCATGAAGTCTGCAAATGTTTTTGATTCTTTCACTTCTGGGATAATGGCAATGTTTGTGACATTGAAATTCTTTAGAACTGTTTTGCTTTTTCTTGACTCTTCAATTGCAGCCAGCAGATCAAACCCTAATACATCCCAACATTTTTGGGAAAACAATGCAGTGAATCCATCGGGGCCTGGTGCTTTATCAGCAGCTAGTGAAAATACTACTTTCTTAATCTCTTCAATAGTGAATGGTTTCATTAGGTCTTCATTGTCTTGTTGTGTAATAATTTGTGGAATGACATCCGAAATTTCAATTTCATCTTGATGGGAGGCTGAATGAGGTGCATTGGTCGGAGCTAAAAGATTTTTGAAAAAACTAACACCTTCATTTTGGATGTTTGATGCATTGGTGAGTGTGTTACCTGTATTATCATCATTAATGGAGAAGATTGTTGATGCTGCACGCCTGGACTTGGCAGATGCATGGAAAAAATTTGTGTTACTGTCCCCTTCTTTTAGCCATAACTCACTGGATTTGTACCTCCAGTATATTTCCTCTCTCTTGCTCAGTTCTTCCCAAGTCTCTTGTAACTGTTTTTGCTTATCATATGTAACTGAGTTGAGGCCATGGAGAATTATTCTCTCCTGAATGTCTAATAGCTTCTTTTCAACTGAACTTTTCTCAACAAAAATGTTTTTAAAAACTTCCACATTCCACACTTTTATTTTGCTCTTGACATATTGCATTTTCCTGTTTAGTTGGAACATTTTGGTACCCTTTTGATGAGAAGCACTTACCCACCATTGCCTCAGGAGTGGAAGGAAATGTGGATGGCTGAACCACATTTTTTAAAATTTGAAGGAGGGGCGATGCACACAAGGTTTCTGGCAATTCATAACTTGTAATGAAATAGCATAGTGGTCTGAGCATACAAGAGGTAATATATCAGATTCCATTTTAACATTTTGTAGGGATAAGAGTTAAACCCACAAACTTGGATATAAGTGAAAGTTGGTAATCGGATTCCAATAAACCAATCAGCCCACTCTAAAATGACAACCATGGCATGCTCTATTATTTGAACATGACTTTGATTCCTCAACCTTCTCACCATCAACAATAAGAGAGCATCATTTGCCCTCTTGAAATTCTGCATGCCCTCTTTGTAATCCATGTAATATATGCCCTTATTTTTTATTTTGTTTCTGTTTTGAATTGGTTAGAGAAGTAGACAAAGATGAAAAAATTGTAAAAATTGTTTTTCACAATAAACTCATTTGCAGCAATAAAATGACATTAATATACTTCAGAAATACCCACAAATGGCAATATTTTCAGTTTTATTACAGAACTAGTTTCACAATATTGCGTCAAAATAAACACCATCCAGGTCAACAATATAATTACAATACCATTTCAAAGATACCCTTTAAATCTGATGTAATGTTGATTTTGCAATTTATAACCAACAACTGGAAACCCTTGTCTTGGACACCACACTCCAAACTTATCTTTTTGCCTCCAACAAGGTTCCTCTGAGATGCTCTATGCAAGGTGGCCCCAAATGCACAAGAAACCCTTCTCAAAATGGACTTAAATGCATTGATCAAAACCCCATGTCCCTCCTACAAATACAGCCTCCAGCAGAAATGGTACAGCTAGCAAAAGGTGGAAACTTCCCCAAAACGTCCAACAAACTTCTTTCTACCCTTCTCAGACTTCCTCAAATCTGTCCTGATATTCTGAGATCAATAAAGCAGATGTAAATCAATCTAGGAAGCCCAACTATAATTCCTAAGTGAAATAACCACTAAATTCTCCATATTAGATCTTGGGCACCCATAAAGTTATATACTTAATTTAACTCTATAACTTATCATTAACTTAAATGAAATACACTGGACCATATTAAAACCCAAAATTTCATCATCATGTTCTCTAATCGACATCCCAAAAATAGAAACATTGGCAACTAGCCAAGTCGATGTCCACCCTGACACTTGCTAAAAATGGTATGGAAATATTACCCAAATGTACTCCACAAAAGGACGTTATGCAAATCTCAACTACCTAAGCTCAACACAACACCTATCACCGCCAAATAAGTTGGATCAAACTATCACCATGAGTCCCCTAACCCTAACTCATTAGCCTAGAGGAACCAATTGAATAGGCTAACTATGACCATGTTGAAGTGCTTAGGAACGGGACATTACAATCTAGCTGCAAATATTGCTGTAGAACAACTAATTTTTCCTTATCTTATTCAACTCAATGACTCCATTGCCTACATCAAGGCATATACCAAATAGGATGGCATGCGTAAGTGTCAAGTTTAGAAGAAGTTACTCAAGTAATGATGAATAATATCACTAATGAGTTGTCCCCAACCAATGAAGATCTTGCTTTCGTAATATAATGCTGATGATTTAGAACATCCAACACTTGAAAGCCCTTACCTCAAGCTGTTCTATTACCCTATTCAACAAGGTAAATATTATGCTCAAGTTCATCATTGAAGTCCTTGAATGAATAACATATGGAACAAACTTGATGACATATATAAGGCTGCACTTATTTTATGTGTTACATTGCTTTATTTATGCTTTTAGGGTGAAAAACAAGTTGGTACAATTTTCTAGAGTATTTGCCATTTCAAACATGTTTCACACCATAGTTCCTACTTCCTAGGAAACTTCATTTAGGAACATGGACAATGTAATAGGCTCTATAACCCCAAATTTTGGAGACTACATTTATATATAACATAGCCATCTGCTTATTTATATATTCAGTACCCTAATTGGATTGGTTTCTCCATCCCCATACTAATGTTAGTACCCATACATCTCCTAGTAACCATGGTTCATAATGATAATATCATACAAATACCTACCAAGAACACTTTTCATGAACATCGATCACCATGACTTGTCATAAACATGTCAAGCACACTCTATCCAATTGGTTGCCACTTAAAACTTAGTCTTCATCTTGAAAGCCCACTCTTCTTGAATTGTTGCCACTTAAACTTGACAAAGACCAACTAGGTTGGGCAAGTGCTTATAGAGCCCTTGCCACTTTTTGGATCACTTAGAGTGATCTATGGATAGACATCCATTAAACATTAGATCATGACTTCCTTTTACTTGTTTTCATACATAACTTCAAAAAATGTATTCGTACAACCTTAAAAATGATGAGCTTATTCCAAACAAGGGCAAACATTAAAGGAATAACCATGAAACTCAGCTTTTATATGAAATGAATTGACAGATGGACATAAGTGAAACATGCAAGGTCTTCAACATAAAGAAATCGTAGGTGTGAAACAAATTCAAATAATGCAATTATAAAATTAGAAGATCTTAGTGCAGCCTACAACTCATACTTCACTCAAGGTTAAGTTGCCTTGGCAGACTTGTGTCTTTTAATCAAGGATTTTCTAGTCATTCATCACACTACCATCAAATTCTAAAATTCTAGTAAGTGATATGTATCCTTAGAACTCTAAAAAGTTTGTTTATAGTACAATTTAGTATATTTTCTTCCTTTCAATTTCACATTTTGGAGGTTTGATTATTGATTGTCTTTTAAAATTGATTAGGGTTTTTCATTGATTTCTGAAATTCTTTGTTCATTCTATGATCCTTCACAATCTCTAAAATCAAAGGCAGAATAATCATATCCTGGCCTATTTTATTTATTAAAATAAAAAAAAGAAAAGAAAGTGACCAGCAAGTTCACATTCCAAGTTGAATTTATGTTTAACTTCTATTATTTTATTTAACATTTATTTTATTTCTACGTGTTGAAATACTCAGAAAGCAAAAACCTTTCATCTATCCAAATCTAGGAAGCCTTATTCCAAACCCTAACTTAATTGTCTTTTGTGTCTATCAATATCCCTAGGTTAACTTAGCTCGACTTAACATTTGTCCTTAACATTGTATTGCTCCATTATGTAACCAAAGATCTCATTTGGTTTCTTAGAACCACTAGAAAAAAATATCTTGACCTATCTCAGAAGCAATAGCTTAGTTGTCCAATAGAGCTTGGTTGTTGAGGCCAAACTAAACAAACAGCACTGAATAAAGGAGCATCTGCGGTTTTTAGGAAGGAAGAAAATTGAAATACCGCATCATGTTCTATGGAAATACAGGATTGCATCATGTAGCATGCACTCCTCTTTGTTGCCCCCTTCAAAGCAAATGAGTAACTCTTAGGGGTGCATGAATGGTGCGGCAGCATATTGGAAAAAACTTAATAAGTTCTTTAACTATCTGGCATTTCATTCCTTGGGGTTACAATCAACTCACATGGAAGGTTTTGCAACTTTTGAGATTGGCTCAACTTCTTATATTGTATTCACAATAAATTTGTTTAGGGAATGATATCTTCATGGTATAAGACAATAGGATCAAGAGCAAATATGTCTGCCCTTCTTTCCAATTTTGGGTGAGGGACTCTGCCATGGCTGCTAAATTGCTACTGCTTGTACTGCTTCATGCCCCCACATTTAATACTAGGATATCATATGTCCACCCTTTCATATTTTGAGCAAGGGAAAAGATAAATAATGAGGCCATCGCTTGTGTTCATAATGAAGTAAAAAGTGCATTATAAGAATCTCAGCCATGGCAAATCAATGTTGTTCCAGCATTAGGAGCAGAGATGAAACAAAGGGTTAAGATAGAGACAATCACAATCTAATATAACAAAAAAAGGAACTTTTTCCAAAACTTTAGCAGCAAATCAAGTACAGTTCTCCTACTCTAAAGACAATTTATTATCCTATTTTACAACAACCAAATATCAGAACTGAATTTCTTATTGGATGAAAAATTTGAGACAAAAGCAACCAGCAAACAAAGATTTCCGATTATTGTAAGTTTTGAACAATTTCAAGAGATGTCTCTCAATATCTACAAAACAAGTTTTACACTGAATACCTCATCTAAGAATATGATGGCACCATTAGGAAGTTCATTTGCAAGATTAAATATAGACCCCAACAGCCGCTCACTCTCACCATAGTACTTTGACATCACCACCTCAAGTGGAACATATAACAGAGGAACACCCTGGATACAAGAATTCCACTGTTAAAACAACTAACCACTCGAGATGAAGTTAAAATGATGCATGAAATTACAAAGGACAACAATACCAATATCATATTGATAGCTTTCCATATAATTGCCAATGCAACCCACAGTAAAATACCTTATCTTCCAAGTCAAAATGATGCATGAAATTACAAAGGACAATAATACCAATATTGTATCAATGGCATTCCAAGTAATTGCTAATGCAGCACACAAAGTAAAATACCTTATCTTCATTCAAAGAACCAACATATCACAATAAAGCATTCAACACTCTAGAAATTCTCTTACTAGAAATGCCAGAATATAGAAAAGAATCAATTCCTTTTACGACTTAGAATTCATTTTATTGGTTTTTCAAACCAAACTGTTAGCCAGCTTTGTTAGCTTTCTTATAGCTGCAACATACAGCATTTTCATAGCTCTAACCTTGGAGACTAAGATTCCTAAGAACAAACTTCAGCACAATGCTTCACCTCTAGCAGCACAAAAGAAACCACTTCAAAAGGAATTGGTCACATCAAAAGGAGACGCCATCAAACATAAGAAAGGAAAAGGAATCAAAGAATGAGCTTAGTAGGAAGAACTTGTGCTTCTTTTGCAAGAAGCCATGGGGGACACCAATGTCTTGATAGAGGACAAGTACACTACATAGAGGTGATACCAAAGAACGAATTAGAAACAGAGGACCTTGAGCCCAAAGTTGAATAGATAGAGAAAAGAGGAAGCAAAGAAAAGGAATCTTCGATACGTACTCACCTCACTTTTGGGTGCACTTGAACATCATCTATTCAAAGACTGGGATTTCGTATAGACAAAAGATTATAGTATTGTTGATAGTGAAGCCACCCATAATTTTTTAGATGAGAATTTGGTATCTAGGAGAGGATTAAGCACAAAGGTTTGTGAAGGATTCAATGTCATAGTTGTAGATAGCTTCACCATTTGTTGTACTAGGAATATGCAACAACTTGACATCACCTAGGGAAGGTATAGAATGCATGATGACTTCCATGTTGTTGGATTAGAAGAGACAGCCACGGCTTTGGGTGTGCAATGGTTATATTCCCTTGGAAAGTTCACCCAAAACTATCAAACTATGGAGCTGGAATTCAAATCAGAGGGGAAAGAGGTAGTGCTTTGAGGCATAAAAGATGGACCACCAAGAGTTGTCATTGCTAAGAAGATGGAGCATCAAACACAATGAGATATCTTTTTATGATGATATTTGGTCTATTTTGGATCAACATAACATGACATTTAATGTTCTTAGGTTACCACCAGGTAGAGAGTTTAATAAAGAGTCAAGAGGGATTCATGTTGAAGATATCTTTCTGAATGAAGAAGCTGTGGGCACCACAAAAAGATCTCAAGGAGTTATCTAAGTCATGCACCATAAGCTTGGTAGAATAATTTCAAATTTGGATATTTTTGCAAAAGATTACCAACAAGACACAGGAAGAAATAGTGGTGATAGCATATTACTATCATGACACAAAGGAAACATACCAGGGACTGCAGTGATCAAAATTTTCAGCCCTAGAACTGCTGCCATCAACATTTATAACCACCACATTACATCATTGGCAGCCATAATTCTTTCAGTCATAGGATGGGGTGATTTCCAATTTGTTGCAGCTAATGAAGTACTTTCAGTCATTGTGTGGTTGGTTTCAGCCTCCATATTGCTACTGTGTTATTTTTTGCAAAGGATTTTCATTATTGCAGCTATTGTACCATTTCCATATTGCTCATTTTGATGATTTCAGATCTTGTACTACTGTTATCAGTCATATATACAAGCAGGTTTGCAGGTCATGAGAGAATTTCCTTGTTTGATAATGCTTTTGGAAGATTTCAGCTATTGGGGCTATAGAGGACATTTATTCCAACCACCATAATGCTGATTCGGATGAGATTTCAGGTGATTTATGGCTGTTGCAACTCTTTTCCAGCCAACATCAAATCTTATTTAGGCCATTTTTTTTAGTGTACACCCTGCAACAACACTGTAGGATAGATTGGAACTCGAAGAAATTGTTATGAAGTTCGAATAAAAGCTCTAGATTCTTCAGCTCATACGAATAGCAAAGTGGGGCAGCAAAAACATGGTGATGGCTTCATGAGGCAACCCTTGGCCTTGTGGAAGTTTATGGATGTCTTCAAGATTTGGGGTGAAGGAACCATTTGTCATTAATTCAAAGAGGATCATCTTGAGAGTGGATTGCATTCCTTGCCTAGTCCTATTAAAGAGTGGAAGGAAACATTCAGGGGATCTCACCACGAATTTTTCAAAGGTTTGCATTATGATATTGTGCATCATGTAGATTTCTTAATTTTCATTAAATGGCCCAATGTAAGATACCAACTAGGAAACTTGCCCAAACTGACGGTCCTGGTTTGATTTCAAATCTTTGACCAGCGAATGTGTTTTGGGGATTTTGGTGAATTTTGAAGTTTTTATGGTTTTTGAAGGTTTTCCCTTGAATGTTTGACAATGCTGAATGGAATATAAATGCAATACTTGAAAGAATAATGGATTGAAACAAAATTCAGAATTCTGATTTTTATTACCAGCAATTTACAAATTCAAATAAATAACTATTTATGACATCCAAAGCCAAAATTGGCCTACCAGGTGTCCCACGCTAGCCTAGATGAGCTTATTTCATTGCTGGAAGTGATGCACTGAACAATACTGGAGCCTCCAAGTGCTATCAATTGCTCCAAAGTTATCTATTTGCTTCACTAATAATTATCTAAAACAAATAAATGAATAAATGGCAGATCTGATGCTAATTCTCTGTGATAACCCCCATGATATCACTTGATATAAATTATTTAAAAAAAATATTAATATCCTAAAGAAGAAATAAATCATTAAATATTGTAAATAAATGTTTAAAATATTAATGTATTTAATATATAAAATAATAAAGAAAAATATTATTAAATATATTATTAAATGTCAATATAAAAAAATAATAAAGAAAATATATTTAATATATATTAAGAAAGTATTATTTAATATTTAATACATTTACAATGACAATATTTAAATATATAATAGTTAGTATATTCAAAAACATTGAATATTTAAAATATAATAAGTTCCCCCCCCCACCCCCCTCCCCGCACAAATCAATATTAACATATATTAACCCCCCCCCCCCCCATGATCACCCCCACACAAAGGGATGCGACGGTAAATGCAGCCTGGGCTGCAGTTACCCTCGCACCCCTTCACGCGGAAGGGGACCGTGGAGGGGCACATCCCTTCACGGGGTTTAAAGGGGAAGGGAGGAGGGCGGGAGAAAGGGAAAAAAGGACGAGAGCGGACTGCGGAGGAAAGGGAAAAAAGGACGAGAGCGGACTGCGGAGGAAAGGGAGGAGGAGCGGACTGCAGGGAGAGGGTAAAGGTGAGCAGACTGCGAGGTAAGGAACAAAATTCCTCCCTATATTAAATAATAGGTATAGCATATGGAAGATCATTATTATTAATATTAATAGGTGGTGTTAATAATAAAAGTTCATTAATATTAATTAAAATTAGTTAATAATGGGTAATGGGTAAAGGGTAAGGTTCATTGATAGGTGATATTAATGGTAATCTAGTGAATATTTATACATATCTTAATGTATAATATTCACTAGTCGTTAAAAATAGGAAAAGATATAATCTTGTTAAATGTTGTATACATAAGTTTGCATATTAAGAAGGATTATGAATACAAGGTATCTTAAGAAATGTATGTAATGTCCCTACTAGTTAGAGATTACTGTCCTGCAAAACAAATTGTTAGAATACAACATATATATATATAAGCCATTTTCTTAATTTGCAATCTATCTTTAATACTAAATTAACATAATCATAATTTCATCTAATAAAAAGGATACGAATGCCATACGAAAGTATGTCCTTAGGCGGCCGTGAAGCTTGCCCTCTTGGAACCCCTTGGTTCCAAGATGTCCTTAGGCAGCCGTGAAGCTCGCCCTCTTGGAACCCCTTGGTTCCAAGCCCTCCAGGAAATCGAAGATGAGTTCGAATCCTGTCTTGGGTGTAACCTCTTACACCCAAGGCATCCAAGGAAGACCCTTGTCTATTCCTTGCCTTGGGTGATGCCTTCATCATCCAAGTCCTCAGAGGGGATCGGCCTGACCTTTGAATCCTGTCTAGGGTATAACCTCTTACACCCAAGCCAGCCAAGGAAGACCCTTGCCTTTCCTTGTCTTGGGTGATGCATCCCATCATCCAAGTCCTCAGAGGGGACCGGCCAGATCCGTCTCTTCTTGGATGAACTTAGTCAACCAAGCCATATATATGCATATAGATATTCAGTATATACTGCCCTCCAGGGATTATCATAATCCCTCCATTAGGCTAAGGGAATTTCTTCCCTATAACCTTCATCATATAATCACATTAATATTACATTTTATAATTCATTACTGTTTTCCATTCCATAATTTACGTCTTCATTTACATATTCTTTAATCTTTCTAATGATCCTAAATATACATACATATTCTACAGACTCCTATCTTTATTGCTACATTCATATAAGTAATCATTAGAGATATATGTATTCATAAAAATGCATGTGTGTGTGTGTGGCACACATGTCCACACACATACATACCTTAAGACTTCTTAACCCCTCTTACCTGTACACAGATTGTAGCCCGCGGTTAGAGTTCACACTGTAGATGTCGCCTGCAGATTGGGAGGCATACCTTAAAGAACACAAATGTTACTTCCTGTAACTTGATAACAATTCTGATCCGATCTTATCAATGGTGATCTCACCAAATGCTTTTGATTCCTTCCCTTTATATCTCTCAATTTGAGGGAGAGGTCACACCTCTTCATCATGTATGCCCTTTGGCAAGAGACATACCCTTTCACCATTAGCCCCCTTTGAAAGAGTGTAACTCTTCATTATTTCTACCATTTGAAAGGGACACAACCTTTCATAATCAGATTTGCACTTATTATTTAAATCAAATCTGCACTTCTCATCACCAAATTATCCCCCCCCCCCCCTCCCTCCCAACCCCAAATGAGGTTTTCTTCTCCCTTTTATATATCATTGTTGAGGGAGTCTCAACTTTTTCCTTTTATGTCTTTTGACTTTTCATTAACTTAATTAATTTTTTTATTAATCATATTTAATTATATCATTTTATATTTTAATTTTATTATTATCATTTATTATTAAATCCTATTTCAAAGTGGGAATATTATTATCATTTATTATTAAATTTTATTTCAAAGTGGGGATATTATTATCATTTATTATTAAATTCTATTTCAAAGTGGGGATATTACAATTACATTGATAATATCTTACCATATTAGCAATATTATATCAGATTTGATTAACCGTATGAGCTTTAGATTTTATTAACATCATTATGTTATTTTGCCATCTTTATATTATATTACATTAACAATATCACTATGTTAATATGTGACTGAATTAATGTATTGTATTACATTAACAGTGTTAACAGTTATCATATTATATTAGCAGCACCATAATATATTAACAACATTGTGGTATACTAACCATGTCATATTGTATTGATCATATTAAATTGTATTATTAATATTAAATGTAATAACCAAATTAGATTGTATTAACAATACCATCGTATGATATTGTTAACAGCCTTTATATACATACCGTAATGTTTTCCCGGACAGTATGTCTCCAGATCCCATAGTCTTCCCCCCGTATTCCTCTTCCATTATTCTCCCGTGGTGACCTCTACCTTATACCCCGTGAAGGGTTACATCCCTCCACAGGTCCCTTCCGCACGAACTATAGTGTATTAATATTTTAATTTAATAATACTTTTTTCTTTATTATTTAATACATTAAATACCTTAACCTTTTAATCATTCATTTAATAATATTTTTCTTTATTATTTTATATATTAAATATATTAACATATTTATTTATTTATATTATTATAGTTTTATTGTTTATTTTTATTTGAATATGTCAGGATTAGTAATAGATATTACTTAAATAATACATTTAATAAATAAATAAATTTCAAATAGAAATTCGTTATTATTATTATATTAATTAATAATAATAATTACTTCCTTAGGATATATATAACAATCAAGGAAGGGACATGACAATGTAATGCATATGTAAAAGATGGAAAATCATATTGATATATATGTTAATTAAAGAATACATTGAGAATTCATGTTAACACAGGGATAGTTTATAAACTGAAAATGTTATGCAAATGTATGGCTTGGTTGACTAAAACTCAACCAAGAAGAGAAGGATCTGGTCAATTCCCTTGGGGACTTGGATGATGGAGGCATCATTCGAGACAAGGAAAGGCAAGGGTCTTCCTTGGCTGGCTTGGGTGTAAGAGGTTATACCCAAGACAGGACTCAAAGGTCAGGCCGATCCCCTCTGAGGACTTGGGTGATGAAGGCATCACCCAAGGCAAGGAATTGACAAGGGTCTTCCTTGGAGGGCTTGGGTGTAAAAGGTTACACCCAAGACAGGATTCGAACTCATCTTCGATTTCCTGGAGGGCTTGGAACCAAGGGGTTCCAAGAGGGCGAGCTTCACGACCGCCTAAGGACATCTTGGAACCAAGGGGTTCCAAGAAGGTGAGCTTCACGACCGCCTAAGGACATACCTTGTATGGTATTCGTATCCTTTTTATTAGATAAAAATTATGATTATGTTAATTAAGCATTAAAGTTAGAATTGCAATTTAGATTCCTTATATATATATATATATATATATATATATATATATGTTTGTTATGTTCTTACAATCTGTTTTGCAGGATAATGATCTCTAAATAGTAGGGACATTACATTCTCCATGTTGGCGGCATTATTGTACACGGGCATAATATTAGTTAATTATGTGTAATTGTTTTGGTTAGTTGGCAACCGAAGGGTGGAAGTTGCGGTGCGACGGTTGGCGCTCGCACCCCCTCGGTACCCTTTTATACTCCGGAATGTAACTTGTAAAACACACTTATGATGAATAGAACATCTATTACACTTGTCTGATATTTGCGGCATTATTCTGCGTTATGTCCCTTATGTCTTAAGTTATTCACCCGAGAGGGCAAACATTTGGCGCCGTTGCCTAGACGAACTCAGGAAGGGAAGACACGGATGGCGCACAGACACAATGGGCCTACCCGTTGGTGAGGTAAACCCGGAGGCCGACGACGCGCGGACAGAACTGTACATGGGAGAAGACACAGCAATGCGAGAATTCTCGATTTTGCTCCAGGTAGCCATTCAGGCATACGTTCGACGAGAAGCAGCGGAGGCAGAAATCCCACCAAGTGCCGTGTGGACAGCGCTGGAGGTTAGCCCGACAGTAAACCGGTTAATGAACCACCTCCCCCGGCTGCTTGCACAGGCATCGCTGGCACGGCAGGCCCACCTGGAGGAGATTGCCCAGGAGGAACGACGACAACAAATCCTGCAACGATATGAAGAGAACAACCGACAAGACACGGAAAGAGATGGCGACAAGCCAGGAGGGAATTGAAATGTGAACTTCTTATTTTCAAATAAAAGTGTCATTGACACGAGTTGTACTTGAGCAGATGAATTAATAAAGACATGTTTTGATTTAAAGAATTGAGAGTTAAGGAGATGTGTTACAATTAATGCCAAACTTGTTGAATAAAGATAGAAATAGAAAACCGGAAACGAACGAGTGGGAGGCCGCGCAAAGGGCTTTGATTCTGGAGCAGCAAGTAGAACGTAGACGGAGGCTGAGGCAACTTGCCGAAGGACGACCTGCCGAAGGGGGGCCCGAGGGGAACCAAGGAGGTGTCACGGAAGGTGCAGAGGCCGACGGAAATTTCTACCTATCGCCAGATCATCGTAGGACGCGGAGCCACGAAGAATTTCTAGAAGAAACAAGGTTAAGGCGAAATCTAGTCGAGGAGACGCGGGATCAGTTTAGGAACTTATCCCTCACACCACGGAGTGAAGATCACCGACGGGAGGCAGGAGTAGGAGCGTGTCCGAACGAAGGGGAGGGCAACAGTACGGGTGTAGGTGCCACACGTGACAGGCAAAACACCGTACCTCCAGGACACACCACCAACACTACCGGAGGTAGCAACGCCGGGCCACAGACACAGCCACAGACACAGACACAACCGCCTCCAGGAAGACGACCAGGGATGGCGAGCAAACAAAAGTTACCAAAGTTCACAGGGGACGGCAAGGAAGACCCCTTACGGCACTGCCGTACATGTGAGACCATTTGGTCTGCCAACGGAGTAACAGACCATGATGACTGGGTACAACAGTTCCCAGCCACGTTACGAGGAGTCGCCATAGATTGGTACTCCGATATAGATAAGCAAAAAGTGGCCACATGGGCTACCCTATAGAAGGAATTCACGGAGGAGTTCCGATTGCTTCGTGATGACAACGAAATTGTGACAGAGATATATAGTACCAAGCAAGGTACTAAGGAGACAGTACGGGCATACAGTCGGAGGCTGAAAGAACTCTTAAGTAAAATGGAGAGCCAGCCGGCTGAGGGTTTAAAAAAACGATGGTTCGTGGAAGGATTGAAATCCTCCCTACGGAAAAAAATGAAGATTGTACCTCCGACGTCATATGACGACGCCTATAACAGGGCAATGGATCTGGAAAGCGAGTACAAAACATCAAGAAAGAAGAAAAGTAATAGATATTCATCTGACGATGACGAAGATTCTGACGGAGAGAGCAGTAGCAGTAGCGGATCAGGTAAAAAGGTACACGCGCTCCAGAAGGACATGGAACGAATGCTGAGAGAATTCAAGGCCATGAAAGGGAGTACAAGTAAGATGGAAGAAACTGAAGTATGGTGTACAGACTGCAGGAGTGATGGACACACAAAGGGTACTTGCCCGAAGAAGGCATTCTGTGAGATTTGCCAAATGATGGGACACTCCACCAAGGAGTGCCCATACAATATGAAAACCCGAAGCCCGAACCAGGCGTTGTTCACAGAGCAGGCCACAACATCCGCACCAGCGGGTACGGGCCAGCAGACTAACACAACGGCATCATCTGGAGGATACCGGGATAATAGACGCGGCGGCGGCGGAAGAAACAATAACAATAACAACAACAAAAACCGGATCCAGTACGATGCCAAGGGACGGCCGATGATTCAGTGTAGGGCCTGCAATCAGTGGGGACACTTCGCCCGCGATTGCACGAAGGAAGCCAACACTCAGCACCTCTGCCGATGGTGCGGGCCAGGCGACCATGAGGACGCAAATTGCCCGAAGCCTGGCGTACACCTTCTAAACATAGAACCTACGAAGGCAGAAGTATTGGCAATCACAAGGGCACAGGCTAAAAAGATTGCCTACCCAAATCCCCACATGGAGACCGAGAGAGTGCGGGAGGCCAGAGACGAGATCACGAAGGAGATGGCCGCACAAGGACAAAACAGTCACCAGACAGCGAGTCCACCACGGACGAAGGGAGAAGAGGAAATCTTACGGCAGATCTTGCAAGTAGAGGTACCGGTGAAAATTCAAGACCTCCTGGAGAGTATGCCGCAGCTAAAAACGGCTATTTTAAACTCTGTACCCCCACAAGTAACAACGGAGGAGGTCGTGCGCCCTGCAACCAACTCCGCATTTAGGGAGGTCACGAACCCCGCGGTCGACCCCATGTTGTTGGTAGTCAACAGCGGACGCCACCCGGCGGTGGTAGAAATGGCTATACTAGGGACCACCCTAACAGACACGATTGTGGACGGAGGGTCAGGAGTAAATGTACTCCCAGAAGCGACATGGAAAAAGTTGGGAAAGCCTACGTTGTGGCCCCCTACGTTCAACCTACTAGGGGCAAACCAACATGGGATTAAACCCATTGGTACCCTCATGGGCCAGCAGGTGATGGTCGGCACGCAGCCATTCGTGTTGGACTTTGTGGTAATCCCCTTAAAACAGAAAGGATATGACGCCATCCTGGGGCGGGGGTGGCTCATTGCAGCCAAGGCGAACCATAACTGGAAGCGGAATACCCTTTCTTTGGAAAACGTCGGGAGGAAGTACGTAATCGATCTCCGTACGCAGATGGTGAGCGAGGAGTTAGCCTCTTCCTTCGACTCGGAGTCCGAGGGACACCAGTTAGCGGAGGGCGGAAATAGATGCCGCATGGAGCCCAGTGATGAAGGGGTATTAGAACTGGAGGCATGCTCAGGGGACGACGGGGACTCCTTGAATGGCCTCTTCCATTGGCAAATGGGAGATTATGAACTATTTACACCATCGTGCAACGTATTGAGCATCGAAGAAGGACCAGAGATATTTCCCCCAGAATATGGCGAGTATAAGGAAGGGGAGGCAGCAGTGAATGAGGCGCCGGCACACCAATTTCCAGAAGGGGAGCCTATTAAGTATCAGGAAGCCACGTTAAAGGAAATGAATCTCGGGGAGACAAGTGACCCCAAGATCATCCTGGTCGGAGATGATTGGAATCCAGTGTTGAAGGCCACAGCCTTCAAAATTTTCCTAGAATACAAGGATGTCTTTGCATGGACATACAAGGACTTGAAGGGCGTGCCCCCAGAGTTATGTGTGCACCGAATAACGTTGGTACCAGGAGCCCAGCCAGTGAGGAAGCGGCCGTACCGAATGAACAAAAATTATGCTGTGCGAGTGAACGATGAAATTGAGCGGATGTTGGAAGCGGGCATAATCTTCAGAGTACAGACAAGCGAATGGGTGTCCCCCATTGTGATTTCCCTCAAGAAAGAGGCCAATCAGATCCGGATCTGTGTAGATTTCCGATGCCTAAACGCTGTCACCGTTAAAGACCCGTTTCCCATACCCTTCACAAATAGCATCTTGGAGGAAGTAGCTGGGCACGAAATCTATTCCTTCATGGATGGGTTCTCTGGTTACAACCAGATATCCATCGCGGAGGAAGATAAGCTGAAAACAACCTTCGTGGTGGAGGACGGTGTGTACGCATACAACCGAATGCCCTTCGGTCTATGCAATGCGCCTGCCACCTTTCAACGCATCATCCTGCACATCTTCGAAAGGATGTCGGTGGGGAACTTCAAAGCATTCCTGGATGATTGGTCTATTTACAGTGAACAGGACATCCACTTAAAAACTCTGGGAGAGTGCTTAGAAAGGTGTCGGAGGGCACGATTGGCCCTCAACCCGAAGAAATGTAGATTCATGGTACCACAGGGGAGATTGCTGGGACACATTGTGTGTAAAGAAGGATTGAAAACGGACCCAGACAAGATTCGGGTAATAGTAGAAATGGAGCCTCCGACGGACGTCACGGGGGTAAAGTCCTTCCTTGGTCATGTGGGGTACTACAGGAGGTTTATCAAGAACTTCGCGGAGGTGTCCCACCCGTTGGATCAATTGACAAGGAAAGGGGAACCATACAGTTGGGCAGAGCCACAGAGCAAGGCCTTCAAAGAGCTGAAGACAAGGTTGATGGCAGCGCCCATACTGGCATACCCGAACTGGGATAAGGAATTCCACGTTCACGTAGATGCCTCAAACTATGCTATCGGGGCTACATTAGCCCAAGTAGGCAGACACGGGCTGGACCACCCCATTTATTTTGCTAGCAGATTGCTCTCGAAGGCGGAGAAAAACTATAGTACCACAGAACGTGAAGCACTCGGCATGGTCTATGCAGTACAGAAATTCCGTCATTACCTCCTGGCCACACCATTCACATTTTACGTAGACCACCAGGCACTCATGTATTTAGTAAACAAGCCCATTATCCAGGGGAGGATAAGTCGTTGGCTATTGCTACTACAGGAGTTCACATTTTTAATTGTGGTGAGACCAGGGCGAAGCCATGTCATAGCCGACCAGCTGTCGCGGATTAAGTCAGGGGAACCTCCAGAGGGAGTAAATGATGATTTCCCGGATGCACACTTGTTCCAAATAGCCGTGCTCCCTTCGTGGTACAAAACGATTCGAGAGTACCTATCGACGTCCCGATTTCCGGAGGGTATGCTTCCAGGGGAACGAAGAAAACTCGCATTATGGAGCAGGACCTTTTCGCTCATCAACGGGTTACTTTACAAGATGGGGCCGGACCAGATATTAAGGCGTTGTGTCATGGAGGAAGAAGTCTCGAGTGTACTAAGGGAGGCACACAAAGGGCCCGCAGGTGGACACATGGGTCCAGACACCACAGCCCGAAAGGTGCTTCTCGCAGGACTATGGTGGCCAACAGTATATCACGATGCTAGGGAGTGGGTCGTGCGGTGTGACACTTGCTAGCGGGCGGGCAAACCTCTGAAGCGGGACTTCATGCCCCTCAACCCGTCGCATGCACAAAAACTTTTTGAGCGATGGGGACTCGACTTTGTAGGTCCTCTTAAGGCCAGCCGCACACGACGGTGCCGATACATTATAGTTGCGACAGAATACTTGACCAAGTGGGTGGAGGCAAGGGCCCTCCAGGATAATTCGGCAGTAAGCACAGCGAAGTTTATATATGAACAAATCATTACAAGATATGGTATACCTATTCAGTTGACCAGTGACCGGGGAGGACACTTCGTGAACCATGTCATACACCGGTTGACATCAGACTTCAAGATTTTTCACTCATTCTCAAGTCCGTACTACCCACGTGCCAATGGCCAAGCGGAGGCCACAAATAAAATAATAATGTCGGTGATATATAAGTCTTGCGGAGTGGAGAAGGATGACTGGGAGGAGCGCCTGCCGTCAGTACTTTGGGCATACCGAACGACCTACAAAGTAACTACTGGACAGACTCCTTTCCAGCTGATGTATGGACAAGAAGCCGTGGTGCCAGTTGAATTCATGGTACCAAGTCTGCGGATTGCCATCGATAATCGCCTTGGCGACATGGAAAGCCTGAGGGAGAGGTTGTACGCGTTGAACAAATTGGACGAGCGAAGGATGATGGCTCAGTGGGCGACAGAAACAGCCCAGCAAAGACGGAAGGTGTGGCACGACAAGCACCTCCGGCGAATGAATTTTACTCCCGGACAGCTGGTGTTAAAATTCAACGGGAGGAACGAAATTAAACCGGGGAAATTCAAAGTCCGATGGTTAGGGGCCTTCCGGATACGTGAGGTCAACACGAACGGGGCGATAAAGTTATGGACGCTGGATGGGAAGGAGATACCAGACGCAGTCAACGGGTCGAAACTGAAAATCTATCACGAACGGAGGGAACCGGGAACCCCCAGTCAGTCAGCCGCTCCTAAAAATTAGAAAATTTGAAAAAAAAGTATATATAAAAGAAAAATTCGAAAAAAAATATATATATAAAAAAGAAAATTGAAAAAAATATATATGAAAAAAAAAAAAGTGACCACCGTACGGTGGACACCGCAAGTGGCACCACCGACGGTGGCACCACCGACGGTGGCACCACCGACGGTGGAAGCCACCGACGGTGGAAGCCACGCAAACATAAAAGGCCACGCCGAAGGGAAAGGGAAGAGACATCGCCAAAGGGAAAGGGAAGAGACATCGTCGAAGGGAAAGGGAGGAGACACCACGCGCACCGAACGAAGGAGACACCCCGCGCAGCGCACGAAAAAGAATATAAACGCCGCACAAGCTATAAACCGAACAAAGGAAACAAGACACCGCCGAGGATAGAAGAAACAAGGACGCCGGACACCGCCGAAGGGAAACAAGGAGACACTGCCGAAGGGAACCAAGGTAGCCACCAAAGGCTGCGAGAAGCATAAAGCGTCGCATGATTGAAACGCCGCACACCGAGGGAGACACCACGCCGAAGGGAGAAGGAAAGAAGACGCTGGCCAACAAAGAAAACGGGAGGAGCGGCATCGCCTAGCGGACAGTACACGTGTCGTGCGTTTTTTTTTTTTGGAGGTAGTTACCACCGCACGGCCACACCAAGTCCGCACAATTCCACGCAGCCACAGCAAGGGTTATGCGCAGCAGCCACAAAGGGAAGAATAAGAGCCACAGGTAGACCAGCCGCACGGCGGCAGCCAAAAAGAGAGGGCCGTTACGAAGGGTGGATTTTTTCTAAACAAATCAGTTACGGGGAGATCAATGGATTCAGCCGAGAAGAGGAGTTGGAAGAAACAGCTGCACGCTTCTTCCAGCAGCAGCCAGAAGAATAGAGGTAGCAATATCAGGATTTTAGCTTCAGGAGTGCGTGTTGCAGGCGGCACCATGGACGTCAGCGCTCGGCAAAAACAAAAACAGAAAACACCACAGGTTGCCGCAAGTGCGAAAAACACAGTGACGCCACAGAATATTACTTTCGAGGGCCTGAATGGATTGGAATGCCGCAAATGGTGGCAGGATACCCCCGATAATGACCTGGTAAAGCAAAACCTCCGGAAGGCACAGGTAGAGTGGGCTATCCGGATGCCTGTGTTCCCTATCTGGGAGTACGAGGGTGCCCTACGCTTCATGGTGGACACCTTCAACAGACATACATGCACCAGCACATTTGAATACCTCCGGAGGGATGTCACTATATCCTTCAAAGCGAGGGATTTCACGAGGGTATTCGGCATTCCGGGCAGCCAGGGCAAGAAAATAGACCTGAAGGCCAAGGAGATGACACAGGAGGAGAAGGAGCGGTGGATTAAATTAGTCTCCCGAAATTTGACCACAGCGGAGTTGGACAGCGTGGCTAGAGCCACGAAGAGTCGGGGAATCCACAAGACTTTTGTTGCGGAGGGCCACTGGAGGTGCATCATGGATGTTATCAAGAGCAGATTGACAGGGTCGGGTAGGGCGTCGGACATTGCCCTCCCTCAGATTATGCTGATGAATGGGCTGATGAATGGCATCGTGTATGACTGGGCAGTGTTACTGGCAGAGCGTATGTATGAGTTTCTGACGCTCCAGCATCGCACATTCTACATGCCTCATTATGCTATAGGGTTATTCTTGGAGGCCATGCGGGAAGTAGTGCTAGAGGATGAGTTGGAGGTACGGCCGCAGGGACCGTTGGCAGCGGGAGAGCCTCCAATCATGTATTGGAGGCACTTGGACATTGGGCACTCTTCCGCGAAGCGGAAACGGGCGGTGGATATGGCCTCGGCCTCAGGGGAGCCTTACAGCGGGAGGGAGTCCAGCAGCACGGAGGATTCGGAGGAGGAAGATGAGGAGGACGATAGCGGTCAGGCAACGGAGGAGCCTGTACGCGTCCGGTTTGCCCCACCTCTGTTACCGATGGGCACGACTATGCCAGCATCTGGAGTAGGCGGCACTTGTATTCCGGCCTTCGGGCAGAGCCATACGCCTGTTACATTGGGTCCCCTCCAGCACGAGCAACAGGAAGCACCGTCGGGCCCAGCCACAGCGGCACTTACCGAGGACATGGCAAAGTCAGGGACCGAGGAGTCACCGCACCGGGTAGTGGTCGAGCAGGGGCCGACGGAGGTGGAGGCTACCGAGTCTCACGTGCGGTTGGAGGTCGTGGGTGGTGACGCCGTGGTGACTGTTTCTGCTTCGTTGTTGGAGGAGCCGACCACAGCGACCCATCCCCCAGTCACAGAGATGCGTGTTGACCTCGAGGCTATGCAGAGCTGGCTCACACAGCGGTTTCAGATGACACTGGCACAACCGGAGGGAGCTGTTGTATTTTCACCGCGTCGAGAGACGGGAGCGGAGGTAGTCCACTTGGATGACTCGTCAGGGGAGGCACATGGACTCACCGTTGGGCACGAGGCAAGGGAGGTCGCCTCTGGGCAGGCACCAGGAGATGGTGCACCTTCGGTGGCGGAGGCGGTACCTTCGCAGCAGGCTACAGTAGTGACCGCTCCACCAGGGATTTCCCAGTCTTCGGCACAGGTGTGAGAGGATGTTGAGACTTATCTCGCGGACATGGCTGATATGGTAACGAGGGGTAGGCGGGTAGTGGCCGCCACCCAGACGCAAGCATTGCAGCAGGTGGTGGTGGAGCTCGAGCAGGTCCTACAGTTTATGCGGGTGGACTGCCCGCCAGCCTTTGCTACCTGCTTTAAGTCTCAGGGGTGGCTGACTACGGAGACAGAGGAGATGCTCCAGGCCTGGAGGCTGCGTCAGCCCGTTGTGGAGGGTCGGGTGACGGCAGTTGTCCGCGAGATCGAGCAGGTCTACAGGGATGCCTATTATACATTGAGGCATACACAGCAGGAGTCTGCAGTCAGGGAGGCTTCCCGAGTAGCGTTGGAGAGCGAGGTGGCCAGTCAGCAGGCCTCATGGGCAGCCGAGAGGGCGCAGTTGTTGGCCCAGCTAGAGGTGGCCCGCACAGAGACAGCTGAGGTCCAGACAGCGAAGGCCGAGGTGGAGGGCCACCTGGCAGCCGAGCAGACACGGTTGGCCTGCGCGACGGAGGCAGTGGATACCAAGGAGAAGGAGTTACTGGAGGCAGCACACATGGTGAAGACAGCTCTAGAGAAGGTCCTCGTGGTGGAACGGGATGTGGCTGCACGCACTCAGCAGGTGTATGAGCTTCGTTCCCGCTTGGCAGCCCAGACACCGCCATCTCACACTTCTACTTCAGGGACGCTTTCTCAGCCCCCTCCCTAGTCTTTCCGATATCTTGTATAGGTTGCATTATCTCCATTTTTGTAAGTCGCCTGGAGACGACTTTTCTTTTTGGGGGGGATGATGTTGGCGGCATTATTGTACACGGGCATAATATTAGTTAATTATGTGTAATTGTTTTGGTTAGTTGGCAACCGAGGGGTGGAAGTTGTGGTGCGACGGTTGGCGCTCGCACCCCCTCGGTACCCTTTTATACTCCGGAATGTAACTTGTAAAACACACTTATGATGAATAGAACATCTATTACACTTGTCTGATATTTACGGCATTATTCTGCGTTATGTCCCTTATGTCTTAAGTTATTCACCCGAGAGGGCAAACACTCCAAGGTTGTCAGATAAGACCCCCAAATTTTGGCAATTTTCCTCAATGAGATGCTCGTGGAGTCTTCATGTGCCCCAATTTCCCTGAAAAACTTGATGATCTGCTGATGTTTAATGTTGACAATGAATTCTGAAACAAAAACCAACACTAAAACCCTCCAATTTATTTATTCTGAATTTCCAGGCAAGGATGAGGGGTACGGCCTGCTATAGAAGGTACGGCCTGCAATAATTAATACTTATTTTGCTGGGAATGTCTTCCTATCTGCCCAGATCTGCTATTGCTATCTCAGACCTGCTGTAAATGTATTAGTTCTTCAATATTTTGGCCCCCGATGACCTGAAAGAGGTTCCTTTCTATGCTGCAAGTGTGTGGGTTTGCGTCCAAACACTGTAAATGATTGAGAGTTTTCGTTCCCAACCTGAAATCCAACCGAAGCTTGCTATTGCAGACTTCTCCAATGATGAAAGTGTGTAAAACATGAATCAAGGAATGACCTCCAAATGCCTTTTAAAAGGCTCCAAACCCTAGGTCGTCACTTTTAGGGTTTATATGATTTCACTTTATTATTTTTAATAAAATACAAGTCTTCCTTTAAAAATCAACCCCTTAGGCATTATATTTTATTATTATAATGTTTTCCCCTTTTTATTACAACATTTTATGCCTCAAACGCCTAGGAAAAAAGGGGCCAACTTATTATAAGTTATTTTATTATAAAGTGATTATAATATCACTTTAATATAATTTATTTAAATCCATAACTTATAAAATATTTCCTTATTTATTCATAAAATGCAATCTCGGACTCAGATCTAAATTCCGTCTAAAGCATTGCGGTCACCGATGCCACCTGAGTCCTGCAGGCTAACTGGCAGTTCCTCCTAAAAAATAGGAACTCGCCCTAAAAAATAGGAACCTCACTCCAAACTCCAGAAACTACTCAAAAGGCTCCTGCTCTACTCCGTGGTCCCCTGGGTGGTCATCTAGTCAACTGCCAGATCTCCCTAAAAAATAGGAGACCTCCCTAAAAAGTAGGAACTGTCATGTAAACGCTCAAAATGGCTCACAAAGCCCTGGCAAAGCTCTATGCCCTTACCATCCGGTTGTCCTATGGGAACTCGAGTGATAGATCAACCCTCTGCTCATCTCCTGTCACCTAGAAAGGGGACATTACACCCAATTTTTTTTCTAAAGAAGTAATTAAGCTACAAAGGTTACATAACAATGTTGTAGAAAATAGAGATGGAAGATGTTATAATAGTTATTGGCAGAAATTATTTCACTTAACAAGGACAAGATCTAGATTCTACATATTACATCATGGTTCATAGTGTTCACAAGGTATTATTTGATCTCAACCTACAATTGTTTATTCTAGGAAGGGTTGATTACCATGTCCTCTTTTTGGAAATAGAGACATGGAAAAGACCTCTAGCCTATACCAATTTCTCATAGGCCAAAGAGTAATACAAAGGAAATGATTTACAATATTAATTTGATTTGGGCCAGGTAATTTCTAATTTTTTACAAGATAACTTATTTATAATGTCCCCTTTTTGTGGCCTTTCTAGTATCTTTAGGAACTCCAACATTCTTGGAGAGTGCCTGAATTTTTTTGACCAAATTTCTATAGTGGCAGTGAGTTTAGGAGTTCAAGGCAAATCCCATGGTACTTTGCGATACAATTTCAACATTAAGTGAGCTCTCCACACTTCTTAGAGAAGATTGCTATTTAGGGAAAGCACCAATTTAGGTTCAATTTCTTGAGCACTTACGAATATTTTATTATTTTGGGATGGTCAGAATTCATTTTCAGTCAATTCTAATATTTTTGTAACTTTGGCTGGATGTGAAGAAAATAATTTAACAATTAAATAATTAAATGTTAACTAGTTGAAAAAGCAAAAATCAACAAACAACTTATATTAATTATTTAATTCGAGTATAAAGTCACTTATATGGAGCAAAAAGGACTATTATTTAAAAAGTGTTTTATAAATATAGTTTTTGTAAAGTTCCACAGGGATTTATAAAAGGAGGTTGAATAGACTCACTTGATTCATTCTCGGCATTTGCTATTTTCTAGAAACCTCGGTTGCGGAGTTGAGCAGAGTTCTACAGCCCTAGTATGGAAACTTACAATGAAGATTGGTTTTGAAAGTGAAAGACCTTCCCTAGCCAATACGAGTAGATTCATAGAAGATTCACATTGGCGCTTAATGTGCAAATTTATTGAGACTGCAAGCAATGATAAATTTGCTATGATTAAAGGCTTGACAGTTATTCTAGTCATTATCCACAAATTATCAGGAAACCCAAATCAAAGGTGTTGAGGGCATGTTCATGCTTGCTACAAAGTTTCGTCTATCATATTTTACCTACCACCATCAAGATTTAATATTGGCCGACACCATTGTTGTCAATATTGGAGGATTGTTAGGCACCATCAAATCCACAGATCAAAGATTGGCCTAAGAGCATGTGAATGACAAAGATTTCAAGTCACCACAAATAGAAGAAATCGTTCAGCTAGGAAACCCTCATATGTGGGGTCATGGGAAAGCCATAAAGGCTGCACCAGGTCTAAGAATATATTTCAGTTGCTGCCACCCTTGAGATTTCATGATAGCTTCCACCCAAACCATTATATGATTCAAAGGATAAAGGCATGAGGGTTACAAGTGGGATGATGAATACTCTTTCACAGTTGTAGTATATGGATACCCACCAACCTTGACCTCTAAATTAGCACATTGCCATGGTCCAACCAACTAGGTTAGACAGCAAAGCATGATAAAGTTTAGTATTTTGCATAAATAATGATGATAAATGGATAATCTGCTTCCAGCAAAAATGATTGCAGAAATTCTTATGATAATTTTTATTACTTGATAATGCACATTATTGATATCATTGCAAGTCAATTTGGGTATTGTAAAAGATTAAGCATTTATAGTTTATATGATATATCCAAATCTTTCATCTCAAAACAATTTTCCAACAAATGATATATTCCAAGTGCTTGACAGAATATCTACAAGCTAAGAATCAGAAATATTGCAAGTTGGAAACAAAAAATTGGAAGAACGATTTTATAGTGGTATCAAAGCAGTGTATCCTACCAGCCAGTGGGAAATAGTTAGCTATAAGCAGCCAGAGAATTCATATGCACCAAGTGAAGGAGTGACCAGGTATTATTTAAGAAGGCCACCAAATCATTATGGTAATCCAAAAGGAGAAATTCCCACTAATTTCTTAGTTGAGGCACAAGCAGAAACAAGAAACATGGGTGAGAGATGGGACCCGAATGAAGGTAGCACAATACAAACTTTGAATGATCTTTCTAGGAGACGGAAACAATTAGTGCATTTGATGATGTAATGATGTAGAATATGAATACAAATCAGAATAATGCAAGCACTAAAGGTAATCAAAGGGATAATGGAGAAGCTAGTAATACTAGCATACCAGTTAGTAACAATTCCAAGGCAGCCAGTGGAACATCATCTAGGCCTCTAATGCCTACATTTTTATAGAATGAAGCTGCAGCAAGAGGAAATCAACAGAATGTTGAATAAGATTCTGTGGAGTGGTTGCATGAGTACGGGTCATTAGGTAACGAATTTCATGCTGCCATGTCTCTATAAGATTTCTGTCAACTCAAGCTAAGAAATAGACCCAAAAGAGAAAGACGCCCTAATAGCCAAGATTTGTAGAAGTGGTTAGATAAGCTATCGCTTCCCACTTTAAATGGTTTCAGTAATTGCATTGCTAGATCATGGGTTCAGAAACTTGACACTTTTTTTCATTAAAACCTTTGTTTGAGAATAAAACTATCAACTATCAAGTATGCCACTTCATACTTACAAGGTGATACGCACAAATGGTGGTACCATGGGTTGTTCATGTTGACACAAGGTCATAACCTCATTAACTCCTACGTGGAATTCAGCCAAAGACTTATAGATAGATTTGACAAGAAAGATCTAGAGTTATAGTTCCAAGAGTTGGCACAATTGAAACAACATGGTACAATGGATGCTTATGTGTTAGAGTTTCAAAGGCTTCAGTTATGGTATCTAATATTTTTGGGAGGAAGTTGATAGTCCTTTTTACTAAAGGGTTGCAAAATCACTACATGGCTAAGTAAAGGCTTTGATGTTGTAGTAGCCAATGGGTTTATATGAATACTCACCAGCCTTGACCTCTACTTCAGCATATTGTTGTCGTTCAGCCAACCAGGTTAGGCAGTGAAGCATGATAAACATCTGTATTTTGCATAAATAATGATGAGAAATGGATAATCTAGTTTCAGCAATAATGATTGCATGATAACCTGTGTAATGTGCTGGTCTTTGTCTATTCTGCAATTTCTACTTCAGTTATATGGTTCTGCATTATTTCTATTTACTAGTCAATTATCAGTGTATATCAATCTTAATCTGCTAACAACTTTAACTGCACTTCTTTTAAAAGTGATGTGGACCATATAAATAAATGTTGCATCACAATATTTAGCCACAATTAGAATAACATTTGGAACCTACAGCAGTTAAGCTAAAGCACATTAACTTGATATAAATGAATACAGAAAAGCCCCATATTCACAACAAATTGTAACTGTATGACACATTTGAACAATATAAGGTTGTCTAGACTCTAAACCATTGCAAGATTTCATCCCACTTCCTAGAAATTTTCACAAATTTACTAAATTAAAAGGTACCATATACAAATAAGAAAATTGTTCAAATCTACATGGTTCAATTTACATATTGGTAATGTGTGCAAGCTAATGGAGAAAATGTATAAAAACAAAAACTACTATATTCCTCTAGAAAATATGAAGCTATAAAGTTATATGCAATCATTAAGTTTAGCAAAACAACTAATGGTAGTTTTTAAGAGCATTTACTGCTTGGCTTGCAATGACACGAGCACAAGACGTTTTTCCTGTGCCTGCAAATACATAGCAACAAATGTCAATCCTTTGAGTACTTAGAAGCCCACAAATTTTCTACAATTATAAAAATAACAGATGAATTCAATTAATAACCATGCAATCTCCCTGTGCAGTTACTCAAGCACCTTTACTAGTAAATTAAATCAACACGACGTTTCCTACATAGAATATCACTTACTTTAAGGACTCTTTAACTATAAGTAGTAAGCATCAGATATTGGCATGGAAGATCTACAAACATCTATAGCAATGTATGGCATTCATCATATACACCATATGTAAAAATATGAAGTCAAGTCACATAGAATGAGATTACGAAATGTTTACCTACCAACTCAAATTGAGCACATTTAGCTGTGAAAGTAAACGAAGCAAAACTACATCACAAACCTCAAACAACAAATACAAACAGACAATTTCAAAAGTTTCTTAAAAATATTGTGGCACTAGATACTAAGGGGCATATAAAATCAGCACATCAACAATCACAAGCTTCCAACAAAAAAAACACACAAAACTACAATTACAATCTTCTTACATATATTTTAGTAAGAGATACAAATATACACTTTTATAGTGACCTTGAAAAATATAAATCATATCTACCAATTACGATCTTCTTACATATATTTTAGTAAGAGATATTAAGGAATATATACACTTCTATAGTGACCTTCAAAATAAAAATCATATCTACCATTAAACATCCCTTAATATTGGTATCTAATAGAATCCAAGTACATAGATAGGTTATAGATATACTAATGATTTGCTGAATTTTATGGGGAATTTAAAGCAAACTAAGAGCAATAAACAAGGGAGAGACCTTATGTAAAAGCAAATTTATTTAAGCTATTACAAAAAATGGCTTGAGGGATTGCACTAAACTAATCTTTTCCTATTTCATAGAATAGAACATCAAAAAATTCCATGCCTAGATTGAAGGGCACACAATATGTTGAGCAATCCTAGATCACACATTAAAGTTAAAACAGCAAGTCATGATACGCACAAACACACTGTCACAACCTAAGTCACCAGGTTTGACCGAATTTGAACCTTGAAGTTCGAAATTCAGCAAACTTGAAAAACTATTCAAAAAATCGATTAAATTCGATTAAATTCGGAAAAAAAATTAGGGTTTGTTAAAGTGTTTTTTATTTTTTGGGGTTTGCATTTTAGGGTTTTCTCGCGGATTTTATAAAAGGGCGGCCGCAGGAGTTGCAATCACACCCACGCGAGTTGCTAACGGAGCCCACTCTGCCCGACCGCCATGCGAGTTGCCAAAGGACTTTTGTCTGCCCGGCCGCAGGAGTTGCTCGGCCGCCACCAGTCGGCGACGCCACCAGCTCGCGTCGCCACCAGTTCGCGACGCCACCTGCAGTCCGCGACGCCACCAGCTCGCGTCGCCACCAGCCCGCGACGCCACCTGTAGTCCGCGACGCCACCGGCCAGCATCGACACGTCCACAACCAGTCCGCGACCTGCACAAGTAGGCCGCCATTTTTTTTTATTTTATTATTTTATTTTTTGTTTATAATGTTAATGTTTAAAAATTTATGATTTTATATTAATATTTTCTAATATTATATTATATATTTTAATATTTTTTTAATTTTTTTTAGGTTTAATATTTTTTATGTTTAATATTAATATGGTGTCAATTTTTTTTATGTTTATAATATTGTTTATTAAATGTTTATAAATTTATAATGTTTATAATATTGTTTATTAAATGTTTATAAATTTATAATGTTGTTTATTTAATATTTTTTTAGGTTTATTATTATTTAATAATGTTGTTTATTTAATATTTTTTTAGGTTAATTAATAGTTTATACTTTATAATGTTGTTTAATATTATTATTATATAATTTATAATTTTATATTAATGGTTTTTTATTATATTGTTTAATATTATATATTTTTAAAAGGTTGAAATAAAAGTAGTGTGTTTTTTAATTTTTCTTTCCAAACATGCAGATTTTCATTTAATGGCTCCTCCCAAATCAACTTCTGAGGCATGGAAGCATGTGACCCGAAATGGAACTCACATCAAATGTAACATATGTCAGGCAAATATTATTGGAACTTTAACAAGGCTTAGGGACCACTTCCTTGCTAATACAGGGGGTCTAGGTGGAGGTGTTCAAGCATGCATAGGTGCGACTCCAGAACTTAAAGCTATTCTAGAGAAAGAGTTGGCTGCTTCAACGGTAGTCAAAATGAAGAAGGCACAAAAGAAACAGAGAATTGAAGGAGATATATCTAGATTCACATCTGCCATGTCTTCCTCTTCTGTGCAATCCGAAGCGGCGAGTGTACCAAAACAAAGTGGAACACTAAACAACTTTTGGAAACCAGTAGAGAAACAACAGGTGGATGATGCAGTTGCTGATTTGTTTTACACAAGTGCTATTCCATTCAATGTTGCGAGAAATCCTCATTTCCGCAATACAGTTCAGAAAATTGCAGAGTTTGGCAAAGGGTACACACCCCCAGGTTCAGAGGCTATCAGGACAACTCTTTTGCAGAGGTCAAAAGATAGAGTGACTGAAAAATTAGCTGATGTCAAAGCCACTTGGAAGGAAACAGGTTGCACTATATTGAGTGATGGATGGTCAGATATGTGTCAAAGGCCATTGATTAATGTTTTGGTGTCTTGTCCTGAAGGTGTTGTGTTTTTGAAAGTCATTGACACCATGAACCACAAAAAAACTTCAGAGTATATTTTTCAAATATTAGAGGAAGCCATTCTTGAAGTAGGGATGGAAAATGTGGTTCAAGTGGTAACTGATAGTGCAGCAAATTGTGTGGGAGCTGGGAGGCTGATTGTAGAGAAGTACCCACAGATCAATTGGAGCCCATGTGCAGCCCATTGTCTCGATTTGTTGCTTCATGACTTGGCTAAATTCCCATGGGTAAATGAAGCTATTCATAGAGGGAGAGCAATTGCAAATTTCATACGGAATCATCATCTCACATTGAGTATTTATAGGCAGCATGCATCAAAGGAATTGTTAAGGCCTTGTGAAACAAGATTTGCTTCATATTATATCACTTTGAAAAGAGTGGTTGAAGAAAAAGAAACTTTGAGGTCTGTTATATGTTCCAATCAGTGGGAAAGTTCAGTGCTTTCTAAAGGCCCCAAGGGGAAGAACATAGAGCAAATCACATCCTAAACAGCAATTTCTGGGAAAGTGCAGCAAAAGTCTTGCTTGTATGTGAACCAATTGTTGACATGCTTCGTATGGTTGATGGTGACACTCCTTGCCTTGGCATGCTTTATGAAAGCATGGACCAGTGTAAGGAATCTTTTCAAAAAGCACTAAACAATGAAGAAGCAGAATATATGCAGATATGGGAGACAATTGATTGCAGATGGAAAATGATGCACACACCTTTACATGCAGCAGCTTGCTTTTTGGAGCCTAAGTTGTTTTCTATTGATAGAAGGGGTGATAATGAAATCATTGCAGGGCTTTACCAAGCCATTAGCAGGTATGTACCAAATCCAGAAATTGCAGCACTAATCAGAGATCAAAGTTGGCAATACAAGAGAGGAGAAGGGATGTTTGGAGGGGCAGAAGCCAAATATGACTCGCCACGTATGTCTGGATATAGATGGTGGATCTCTTATGGATCATCAGCTCCTGAACTGCAAGAGTTTGCTATTCGAATTTTGAGTCAGGGAGCAAGTTCATCAGCTTGTGAGAGGAACTGGAGTTGCTTTGACCACATCCATTCCAAAAAGAGGAACAAATTGCTGATTGGAAAGTTGGGAGATCTTGTCTATGTTCGCAGCAATTTGAAATTGCTGATGAACAAATCAGCAAAGATCACTTCTTTACAACAAACTCTTGAAGGCATAGCAATGCCAGATGCAGATGAGCCTGACTTTGCAGATGATGAACTGAGTAGTGATACAGATGATGATGATTTGGCATCCCAGCCAAGTGCTCTTGATGACTTAGAGTTATTTTAAAGTTCTAAAGTTTTTGACTGTTATTGTACCTTTTTGACAAAAGAACATCTTTGCAATAGTGAAAGCATATGTTTCCTACGGTTTATATTTTATAAATGTGTCATCTTTTTGTAATGATTTCAAATCTATTTATCAATGTTAAACTATTTACGCAAATTTATAGATATATTACATATATTTATTAAAAAAAAATTTAAAATTACATATGGCGAATTTAATTCGAATTTTATACATTTCGAATTTTTTCCGCATCGAACTTCATTCGAATTTCAAAGTTGTCGAACTTCGAATTCGAATTCGAACCTGGTGACTTAGGTCACAACCACACATGAGAACACTAGATATATGTGGAAACCCAGAACGGAAAAACCAAAATGAGAATAGCTGCTTGGATCTACTGCACAAATCCAGCCTCACAAAATAATAGATAACTTACAATATGAAGTAGACACCAGCCCACCAAAGACACCAATCCCCAATTACATTTGCAGGCAAAACCTACAAGAGACACCAATCCCCTACACAAGTTCTGACCACCATCTCAGGATGTGAGACACCAATCTCACCAATATACAAAAGATATGAATTGCAGACCTTTAGGGCTGAATACTCAGCTTTTCTATAATTTGAACAACATCAAAGCTACTTCACACAATGCATATGATCTTCTAATAAAACTGCACAATGATTGGGACACTACTCACATTGCATCATCCACATGCACATTAACCTCTCCTTATAGATCCTACAATAATTGGACACACTAGGAAGAACATAGATCAACTATATATATAAGTTACAATGATAATTGCATTCACATGTTGGCCTAAAACATAATTACAATATCCACAAGTCAACCGCAACATATTCCTTAACCAAGCATGTAATAGGCCAGTCCAAAAGCCCACACGTTACAATAAACAAAAGATCGGACTATGTGTTACCCAATGTAGCTTAATTTCGTCCCAATGCCCATCCACACACTATCTCTAATGAGCACACATTACAAACCTCTCACACATCAAACCGAAATAGTAACCCAGATGATCAACTAGCACAATGACCACTCTCCCACTTTAAACTCTCTGTTCACAAGGGATAAACTCTAGAAACTCTGGAATCAAAGAGAACAAGTGTAGAAATACTCTCCTTCCAAATGGCAAGTTATAACTCTTAGGTGCGTGTTGACGTGTCTGAAATCGCATTGCTGCAAACTCCATACGGCCAACACAGAATAGAATGTACTCATTGAGTATCCTATCCTCTCTTGAGATAAGGAAATCCCTAGTGTTGTTTCTCACGTTTGATCAAAAAGGACAACCTCAAGGTTTCGTTTGTCAGGTCTTGACTGCGGGATTACTCAGTGGTTTGATGTGTTTTTTGCTGGAAACACAAGGGGACTTATAGTGTTATGAATGATTGCTAGATGAGTTCCCTAGGACTTTAATGGTCTTGCTTATCAAATGATTTAAGTTGGGTTGATACTATTTTCAGCAGGACTGTGGATTCTCTTGGTAAAAAAGGGGAAAAAGGAGAGATAGGGAGAGAGAGAGAGAGAGAGATACAGAAAATATAAATTATTTAACTAAGATAGTAGATTCAGTAAACAGATAGACACCTCCAGATAACTAGATTAAGCATTACCAGCCATTTAAACACAATACTTGCATCAATCTAGTGCGATCTTCAAGGGAAAACCGAGTTTTCATGCTATTAAATACAACATCAGAACTTTAACATTCATTCAGTGAGCATTCAATAACCGAACTAAGCATATGAAGGGTTCAGATTAACCATGCAGAAGGAAAGACAATCAGCCATTCCCTAACGATATGAATAGCAAGGACTCTATCGGATGCTTACTTAGAAAATGCTATATAAAGGAAAGAAACATAACTGAAAATTCTAAATTAATGAAGGAGACCATGCACTCACAGGGAAACTTGAAACAGTTTTAACTTTGCATTAAATCCTGTAAATTTCACCACAGCTTTAGCAACAATCCATGAACTTCTTACAAAATGAGGGAAAACTGTAGGATTTTGCCAAGATCAAGGGCACAATGAAAAGCATAAAAGGAGAGACAATAGAATGACAAGAACAAAACTGTATTCTCATCAATATGCAAATGATCAACTGGATTAACCAATACAATGAAAATAGGCCTGCATATATAGGCAAGGCCATATGGTTGTACGAGCACACAATTATGACATGTGGCTCAATAAGAAACAAGGGTAGGTAAGAAATACTAGGGGTAGGTAGGAGAAATAATATATTATTCCACAAGAGGTGGATGACCCACCGAATGTGGAGTGTAACAGCAAAATAAGACCACAAAAGGTGGAATTTCTCCTACAAGCTCTATCCCTAAGTGTTTCAAATCCAAACTACGAAGAGATGCATTATCCTAAGTTAACTTAAGTAAAGTGTAATAATATCCAAAATGAATATTTATTTACACCAACACCCCCCCTTAAGTGCAACTTAGGGGAATGAAGACTCAAGTCAACAATGCAAGATGGGGCCCAGCTACTAGGCCTTGATAGGTACCCATGTACAATATGCAAATGCAAGCAAAACCATGCAATGCAATCTCTCACAAATGGAGAAAGGGAGAAAACCCAGTGGGAAAAAACTCCCCCCCAAAAGAGAGATGAAAGAACAAAAGACTCTCAAAGAAGAAGGACAAAACCTCAAAGAGGAAAAAGTCCCCCCCATAAGAGAGGAAGGAGAAGTCAACTGACCCCCCCTAATGACACATCCCGCACCCCCAAGAGAGCTCGCAACTGCTGGAACTTACTCTCAGTGAAAGGTTTGGTGAATATGTCAGCAACCTGCTCTGTTGTAGGACAATACTACAAATCAATGACCTGCTCCTGAATGAGCTCTCGGATATAGTGCATATGAATCTCGATGTGTTTGGTCCGCTTGTGCTGGACCGGCTTCTTCGAGATCGCAATAGCACTCTGATTGTCGCAATGTAGAACTGTCGGCTGTGGAGTGGTGAATCCAAACTCTGTGAGGATCCGCTGGAGCCAAATGGTCTCAGTCGCTGCGTTAACAGTGCCTCGATACTCAGCCTCAGTCGAAGAGAGAGCAATAGCATGTTGCTTCTTTCTCTACCAACAAATGGGGCCCGAACCAAGGTGAAAACTATAACCAGAAGTAGACTTACAATCATCAAGATCGCCAGCCCAATCGGAGTCTGTGTAACCAACCAAGCGAAGTTCTGTGCCTGCTGCATAGTGAATCCCATAGTGATGTGTACCCTGGATGTAATGAAAAATGCGTTTGGCGGCTTTCCAATGAAGCTCATGTGGTTCCTACATGAAGCAGGAAACCATGCCAACTGCAAATGAAATATCAAGGCATGTATGGGTCAAGTAGATGAGACTACCCACAAGCTGACGATACAAAGTGGCATCAACTGGTGGAGAAGAACACTAAGCCTCAAGCTTGACTCCTGAAAGAAAGGGAGTTAGGGCAGGCTTACAATCAGCCATATGAAAGCGTGCAAGTAGATCAAGAGCATACTTGGGCTGTGAAGTGTAATCTCGGAAGGTGACTGTGAAATCTCTATCCCGAGAAAGTAGTGCAAAAGACCCAAGTCAGTCATAGCAAATCTGTCATGCAAAGCAGATTTGACCTTGCTAATGATGGCTACAGTACTCCCTCTAATGATCAAGTCATCAACATAGAGCACAAGTTGCAAGTGAGAGTCATCCTGTCGCAAAATGTAGACATTCGGATCGGAATGACACCTGGTGAACCCTGCGGAGAGAAGAAAGGAATCCATCTTGGCGTACCAAGCCCTGGGGGCCTGCTTAAAGCCATAGAGAGATTTCCTTAGTCTGCAAACCAAGGAAGTATCCTGAATGAAACCCTGTGGCTGCTCCATATAAATCTCCTCATCAAGATCACCAAGAAGAAAAGCACTCTTCACATCCATCTGATGTACAGCCCAACCATGAGCTGCAGCAATAGCAAGTGTCAAACGAATGGAGTTCATCTTGGCTACGGGTGCAAAGGTCTCAATATAGTCAACACCTGCAACCTGAGAGAAACCTTTCGCAACAAGCCGAGCCTTATACTTATCCACACTACCATCCGCTGCAAACTTGGTCCGATAGATCCACTTACATCGAACCATCTTTCTCCCCTTAGGTAGATGGACTAAATCCCATGTGTTGTTCCTCATCAAGGAACTATACTCTTCCTCCATAGCTTGGTCTCACTCAGGAACCCCTGATGCTTCCCTAAATGTCTGTGGATCGGAAGCGGTAGCAATGAATGCATGTGGTAGATCCTGATGCTGTGATCGAGTTCTCCGTGTATCTGAAGGATCCCCAACAAGAGAACCCGCGGACTCAAGTGTCTGTCGAGCACAACGAGGTCTAGGTGGAGGTAGAGAACGAGGCTCTTCAACTGCAAGTGGACCCTGTGGAGGTGTAACCCTGCGAGTCGGAGTTGAAGGAGTCTCATCATCTGAATCACTAACATCACTATCCACAATGGAGGAAGGTGGAGGAGGTAGAGAGGCGAAGCTAGGAGAGCTTTCCTCAAAGTGAACACTCCTCTCAATGAACACCTCATGTGTCTCAGGATCCATCAATCTATATGCCTTAATACCCTCAGGGTATCCAACAAATATGCAAGGCCGACTCTGAGGTTCCAATGCCTTGCGTTTCTGCGGAGGTATGCGAGCCCATGCTGGACACCCAAAAACTCTGAAATGTCTCACAATCGGTTTCCGACCAGCCCAAGCCTCAAAAGGAGTAATACCTTGCAAAGCTTTGTGAGGAACCCGATTCTAGATGTGTGTGGCACAACTGATAGCCTCTGCCCAAAAGGCGGGATCAAGAGAACGTGCATGTATCATACAGCTAGCCATTTCTTTGAGAGTTCTATTCTTGCGTTCTGCAACCCTGTTCTGTTGTGGAGTGTATGCGACAGAATGCTGAAGATCAATCCCCTCAAATGTACAAAAATCCTCAAGTCTTTTGTTCACATATTCCCTTCCATTATCGGTGCAAAGAATCTTGACCACTTTCCCTGATTGCTTCTCCACACGAGTCTTGAAGTCCTGAAATCTGTCAAATACTTCACTCTTATGAATGAGAAAGTAGACCCAAGTGAAGCGGGAGTAGTCATCAATGAAGGTGAGGACATAGCGGGCCTTACTAAATGAAGGTGCTGGAAATGGGCCTGCTACATCGTTGTGAACAAGTTGAAGAACTTCCAAAGCTCTCCAAGGTTTCCCCTTATCAAACTTCTCCTTGGGATGCTTGCCCATGGAACAACCTGAACATACACCCTCTGAAAAACTGATTCGAGGTAGACCTGTGACCATGTCTTTAGTGCTGAGCTGCTGAAGATAGCGGTAGTTGAGGTGACCAAACCGCTCATACCATAGCTTACTTTATGAATTTGAATGAGTAAGCAAGGCCCTAGAAGGTGAACTTGGCACAAAGTGGGAGAATGAATAAAGCCTTGAGTTGTCATTGACTTGTCCAACTGCTACCAAGGCATCATCATCAAGTTCCTTTACCACAACTGAATCTGGTGTAAACTCAACCTTTTTCCCATTCCCATAGTGAGTGATTTGGTAGATAGAGAGAAGGTTGGTAGACAAGTTAGGAACATAGAGAACATTCTCAAATGTTCCATCATCCATGTCAACTGAACCTTTCCCTTCAACCTCTACTTGTGTATCATCACCTATGTAAATGTGAGCTACCTTAGATGGCTCCAATGAAGAAAACTGCTCCTTTGTAGAACCCATGTGATATGAGGCACCCGAGTCAAGTATCCATTGCTGTGAAGAACCTGTTGTGGCCACAAATGCTTGCCCTTTTCCCTTAGACTGTGAGGAAGAGGAAGGAGATGAATCCTTCTTTGTGTAGGCGGATGGCAAGTTGATGTTGTTTTTCTTAAGAAGATTAGTTAACTCATCAACTTGCTTTGACTTCCGTGATTCCCTTGATTTGCCACCAAAGCCTTGGACTTTGAAGACTTGAGAAGTCCCATGTTCAACAACTTAGATTGTTCCAATATTAACATTTCGGTGAAAGCATCAAATGAAGGCATAACATAGGAACTCCCCACTGTCAAACGATGAGTTTGGAAGCTAGACACAAATGCTGCATATTATGGTGCAAGCTTGTCCAACAAGTTGAATATCAACTAAGCATCCTTTTTGTCAATTCTACAATCCTTAAGCTTTGCTCTTAGCTCATTTGCTTTGGTGACATAATCTTGGATTGTATCAAAACTCTTGGGATCCAAGTTGGTGAGCTCATTGTCAATTTTGTAACCTCTGATTTCATCAACTTGACCATACAATTTCTGAAACATATCCCAAGCCTCCTTGATTGTTTTACTCAATGTGAAAAATGAGGTCATCTGATACATACTTGCGCAAAGTTCCAAGAGCCATGCAATTCTTTGTGAGCCATTCTAATTGAGCATTAGGATCAGCCTTAGGATCAGGTGGTGCTGCTATTGTTCCATCTATGTAATGCGTGAGACCCTTTTCCATTAATTTACTCCATACTTTAATTTTCCATGATGCATAATTATGTGGAGTTAAAGGTGGAAATTTATGAGGACTCATTGCAACAAAAATGAAAGAGCACAAAGAGAGGCACAATCACACAAGACACCCCCCCAAATTCACTCAATCAAAGAGCCCCCCCAAAAACGATGATTTGGCACTTTATACTTAGTGCGTATACAATGGGCCACTTGCAAAAAATGGCAGAGTGGGCTTCTGATTACAATTTTACAACTGCCTCAATAAGGCCAAAAGAGACTCAAACTAATAATGCAAGAGATCTAAACTAAGATCCAAGCACTTTACAAGTACCTAATAGGCCAAATAAGACCAATATCTGAAAGTACAACTTCCACTCAAAATCTCTGAAATCTGATCATAGATTATGAGAGTAGACGAAAAAAACATGCACTTTCAAAAAAAACGGCACCTGAAAAGGAGGTCGTATGAGCTCAAACGAGGCCTTTGAAGTTGCAAAATTGAGGATTGGACAGGTACAGCTGAGAGAATCCGAAAATTCCGAAAAACCTGTGCACCAATATCAAAAAATAACCACACCACTGCGAAGATCACGAAATTTTAGCCCATTTCAAAAAAAATTGCACCAAAAAAGGAGCAAAAATGAGCAAGATATGGCCTTTCAAAGTTGGACTGCAAAACTGAAAAGCTCAATGAAGAGGGGGTCAAAAAATTTCAAAAGTCTGCTGATGTGGGGCTGACGTCAGCAATTTACTGGCTTAAATTTGACGGCCGTAAGACGTCGCGAAAACTTCACCTCCCAACTGACTGGGCGTCCGTATCGTACGAACTGCTGACTAGGCACAGTGACTGGGCAGCTGACTAGGCGTACAGTTGTTGACCGCGGGCCAGTGGCGGGCGCGGGTCCGTCGGTTTAGAGGACCGCCGGTGGGAGGGAAGTGTCGCCGGAGGCGGCAAAGTTACCGGCGGGCCGGGAGCCGAGGGGGCCGGCGACGTGAGCAGGGCAGCCGGCAGTGTGTCTAGGCGGCCAGCGAGAGGTCTGGGTGGCCGGCGGGAGGTGCACGGCAGCGGCGGCGGGCTCCGACAGCGCAGCGGGAAGGAGAGGTGCCATCGGCGGGAGGTACACGATCAGGACAGAGGCCGGAGCGGGCGCAAAGACTGGGGAGTACGGGCGATGCGGCCTGTAAAAAGATGCAACCAAAAATGATAGAGTACGGAGAGCACGAGGGTGGGGGTCTGCGGACCCCCCAAAAAAAAAAAAAAAAATTTATTTTTTTTTTTGTTTTTGGATAGCTTTTTTTTTTTTTTTTCGAAATTTTTCTTTTCTACTTTTTTTTTTCGGAAAATAATAAAAAAAAATTCAAAATCCGTACAATAATAGCCAAAATGGGGAAAAAAATTCTCACCAAAATAGGTCGACTTTATAGTCGAAATTCATGGAAATGGCCTCCCGGATTCAATGGTGATGTCCAAATCCCTGTACGACACCCCCAAAAAATGAAAATCCCCAAATCCGAAAATAGAAGCCTCCAAAATGTCTCCAAAAAAGTAATCAATGAAGCCCCAACAGCTTTGATACCATGTAGGATTTTGCCAAGATCAAGGGCACAATGAAAGGCATAAAAGGAGAGACAATAGAATGACAAGAACAAAACTGTATTCTCATCAATATGCAAATGATCAACTGGATTAATCAATACAATGAAAATAGGCCTGCATATATAGGCAAGGCCATATGGATGTACGAGCACACAATTATGACATGTGGCTCAATGAGAAACAAGGGTAGGTAAGAAATACTAGGGGTAGGTAGGAGAAATAATATAATATTCCACAAGAGGTGGATGACCCACCGAATGTGGAGTGTAACAACAAAATAAGACCACAAAAGGTGGAATTTCTCCTACAAGCTCTATCCCTATGTGCACACTTCCCTAAGTGTCTCAAATCCAAACTACGAAGAGATGCATTATCCTAAGTTAACTTAAGTAAAGTGTAATAATATCCAAATGAATATTTATTTACACCAACAAAAACCAATCCCTTAAATAGGCTTCAAAAATGGATGAATGGCCAAGATCTAATCTAAACAAATGGCCCAGATTCATCCTTACAAAAAGAGTACCCATACCCATAAATGGAGGGTAAATATCAGCAACTACCCCAAAGGGAGTAATAACTACCCAAAAAGGTAATTAAAACTTATCCAAAATAAATCAAAAAGGCACATACATAAAGTTTACATTTAGTTGACTTGGAAGTCAAATATGACCCTTTGGCCAAAAAGTGCACTTTTTAGAATTCAAAACAAAAAAGCGCTTTAGGAGAGCACTTTTTCTTTTTCAGCTTCACATCCCTTTTGCAGGAGTTCATCCTCGCCGTGCAAATATTCTTGCCAAAGGTCCCGACCTGCTGTATGTTCCTCACGAACATATTCCTTGAACCTGAGGCACAATTGGAATAGCAAACTGAATGGAGGCATATGAGGATGACGAATTTTATACTGCATGCCTTCAAGGTATTGGTCTACGTGCTTCAAACCATCCTTCCAGCTGGAACGATTACGCTCGAAGCACAACATGTCTGAATGGAATTGACCAGCAAAACTCAGGTCCCTAGTGGAATAGGTGATCCTATCCGTCCCTAGTCTTTCCTCCCAGTCTGGCTGTATCACTTCATCGGACAGGTCATTTTGCCATCCCGAGACCATTGATCGGAAGATCATCTTGTCGAGTTCTTGCATGGTTTTCAGAATTGTCTCGCATGCATCGTGTTCTTTATCAATGATTTCTCGTGTCATTCTTGATGGTGATAGTCCAGTACCATTCTTTGAAAATGTCAATATCATGGGGGTGCAGGATGTCGAAGAGTGTGGGGATCTGTGCCTGGGTCCAAAAGAGAGCTCTTACGAGGGGAAGAGTGGTGGCAGCCACTTCATGCATTCTGAGGGATTCCCTCTTTACCTCTAATAGCCTAACCAGGGTGGTCTCTCGATGGTGGGCCATCTCTTTTACTTCTTCAAGGATTCGTTCTCCCCTCCCTTTGATGCCTTGTATCCATTCTCTGACGGCCCTTGCAGTATCCCGTACTCCTTCAAACTCCGTTGTGGTCCTCTGTGCCAATGCCATCGGGGGAATGTGGGATTTGGAAGCATTGTGTAATGGCCTCAAGAGTTGATCAATGTACCCCTCGGCCTGCTCAGCACGAGCTTGATACATGTTCTTTTCAGCTGTTATCTCCTCAAGTTGCCTGAGTATGTTCTGTACTGAATCCCTGAATTCCTCATTTTCTTGTTCCTTAGTGGCTTGTCCGATGGGTACAGTCGTGATGCTATAATCAGCCACTGTAATCTGATCTACTGGCTTGTCTATAAGCGGGGTGGCAATGTGAAGAGTACGGTTCCTTTGCTCATCCTTGGTCATTCTGGAATATGCCTTGGGCTTTTTCTTCCCCTTGGCTTTAACTTGATCCATATGTGAGAAGATGTCCTCCAAATCGATGGGTGGCTTTGTGGCGGCCTTGCACTGGGCTCGGGAAATTAACCATTCTTGAGGTACAGTTTGGGTTGATGCTATGGTTAAGTTTGCACTCTGTTCTTTGACGTTTTCAGCCGTCTCATCACAAATTTGCAGCTGTTCCGCTATAAGAGGAGTAGAGGAGATGCTGAGTTCTTTGCTTGCAGCCGAGTTTCCCCCCACTTTACTGATTGATTGCCTGGTGCCTTTGTGTGACGGTTGCTCTTTAGTCTTTTCAGGCCCGCGGGTATTATCAGTCTTTTTCTCTCCTTCAACAGTGGAGTCATCTTTGGTAGTATTATGGAGCAGCAATTCATGGCGGCTCTATTGGGTGGGTTCATGTACTTCGATCCCCTGATTGGATGGAATCTCTCCTTCCTCAATTTGGTTATGTGGTTCAGTTGATCCAATTACTCTTAGCTAGGCGTCCAGCGTGTCGGGTGCGGGAGGATCATCAGCGTCAAATGCATCGATGTCACTTTGGGAAGGAGGAGCAGGTATATAATCCAATTCTACTACATCATCGGACGAACTAGGGTCCTTTGATGACGAAGTGACCTCTGGTCTCCTAATGGGAATCTTTTCCCTTCTTGTTCTTTTGGATGTCCGAGTTCCTCTGCTGGCCTTAGCCTTCTTCCTTTTCTCAAGCTTTTCAATCTCTTCCTTAGGTGCACTGGAAGTTCCCTCATCTCCGGAGGACTAAGAATCAAGGCTACCCATTAAGTGTTAAGTGAACTGGACTCCTTCATGAATTAGTCGCTCAATCTGCTGGTGCAACCATTGGTCAGTATATCTTCCTGGGGCTGCCATGACTGCCTCAAAATCAGTGATCGGGTCCTGCGACCAATCAACGCCTAGCAAAAGATGCCTTACTGCCTCAAATTCCCGAACTTGCAGGCAATTTCCTGAATTTGCGAGTTGATCTGGGACCTAGCGATATTCATAGAGTCGCATTTGCTGCACACTCAACCTTGAATATTCACGCCTTCGGACCTCATAGTCATCAGAGCAGTTTTTCCAATAATCTTCAACTGACTCCTTTGCTCTGTACCGCCTGCCATAGGCTCTCTTTGCCAGATTGTCGCGATCGAAGCATTTCCTTGGAAAATGCTCCTGTAGGCCATAGGAGGCCAGCTCTGCAAAGGATTCCTCTGCTTGGGATGGGGTCTTTAGATGGACATCCTGGTTGCCTATAATCATGGGGAATGTGAATCCAACCTGCTTGTTGTCTCTAAGTAAGCTATTGGCCGGACGTGACTGCCTTGCAACCTCCATGAGAACTATCTTGTCGGTTGGGTACTGTGGAAGCCGGAGAGGGGCACCATCAAAGCCAGCTATCCGGATGTAGGAGAACCTTGGGAACTGGATGAACCAGGCTCCGTATCTCTGTACTAGAATAGTAGCTTGCTCCGAGAGCCTTATGTGTAATCCTCCCTACATAAGCCTGACCAAGCGCATTGTGAAGGTGTCATTCACGCGCTCATACTGGCCAACTACATAGGCCAGGTTGTTCTTTTCCCTCTGAGCTATATCCTGATAGTGTAGCTGTGGGTAACAATCATATACTTTTACTTGATCGGGTCCATTCCCGATTTGACCTTTCATTATCAAACCCTGTAGCGGCTGGTTCCTGGCGAACATGTAGACTAAATAGGATGTCATAGTGAAGTACTTCTTTGCCTCAAGTTCGATCAGCTGGGTGTGGATATTGTCGCTTATGATCTGGGCCCAATCAAACTTGGATTTCCCAGCGAAGACCTATTCTGTGAAGTAAAACATCCATTCTTCAAACTAGTTGGATTTGGGGAGTCCCATAACCCTGTTGAGCAATGTGACCATGTCCCCATGCTCATTGTGAAAGTCACTTCTTGGGGTCTTTTTCCCAATTCTGATGCTTGGAGGTCTTCTCTCCCTATACCACTCTTCATTGATCAGTGTTCTGCATCTGGCAGGATTCATATCATACACCCCCTGCGCTTCATCTATAGTCGTGGATGTGGGATTGTTTGGGAAGGGAATATCAAATGCGTTGCCAATGGCCTCAGGAGTGAAGTTAGCGAGGACCATGTCCTCGAGGAGCACCAATCTGGAACCTGGTTGGTAATGTCGGGCAGCCTCCACTACTAACTCATAGTTTTGCAGTGCTAGGGGAAATCCCGCTGCTTGGGCGATGCCACTTTCCATCATCTGCCTAGGCTTGCCATAGGCATCAGGGGAGAAGACTCGGCTTCTGAAATCTTGGATATTGATATGGCCTAGGTCAGTATCACCGACATTGTCCCAGACACTCTGAACTTTTGACTCCCTCAATCCCCCTCTTTGATACTGGTATTTCATCCTTTCGACTCTGCGAGGGATATCTGATTTGGATGCTCGTGATGTCTCAACTGTAGCAGGCGTCTTTGATGATTCTACCGCCAATTTAGGCATTTATCCTGCACAGCCGGACGCGGATTACAAGGCGATAAAAAGGAAGTAAAGCAAGTTAGATAAAGGATATACCAGCATACCAGGATCAATTCAAAAATCGAATTGAAAGAGCAGCATGATATTGTTAGCTAAAAGCTTGAATGATTTAAACATAAATATTTATGAAGCTTTTCGATTGCAAATTTACACTTAGGCATTAATTTCAAAATGGACAAAGCTTGAGAAATTTTCCTAAGTTTGAAAATGCATTTTCTAGCTGATTCTTAGGAGTAAGTTCTGACTTCAATTGCTTTGCATGACGCCTTACAAACGGAAAAAGATGCGACTTGAAGACTTAAGCATTTTAATCAATTTTGCACAGACATCCATCCAATTTGTAAATATTTCAGACGATCGAGAGAGGTAAAGCATACTTACCTGGTGAAAATGAATGGCGAGAAATTGCACGATTTGCAAATTTGAATGGGAGAGCTCTGCAATTTTTTGAATTTCAACGGTTAACTTTTAATCCAAGTTTTCGCGCCCATGGTTTGTGCCTTGCCTAAGCCCTTGAGCGAAACCTATTCTTAAGCAGTTTTTAAGGCAAATGATTTGATCTTGACAAGGTAAGAGTGAGAGATGAAGTTCTATGAAGGAAGAATTGAGCAAAAGAAGCAAATTCGCTCCTGACCCTCTCAGAGGGTCTAGAGCGAATTTTCATTATAGGTCTTGTCCTTCCAAAGGCTCCAAAGCAAATTTTCATTATAGGTCCTGTCCTTCCAAAGGGTCCAGAGCGAAAATTCCATTTTAGGGCGTGTCCTTCCAAAGGGTCCAGAGCGAAAATTTCATTATAGGTCCTATCCTTCCAAAGGGTCCAAAGCGAATTTTCATTATAGGTCCTGTGATTCCAAGGGTACAGGAGCGAAATTCCTTAGGAGAGAAGGTTTAGCTAATGAAATTGTATTGAAGGTCTTCTTAAAGGTGATTCTAGTGTTCAAGCAATCCTAAGAACTATGAATTTGAGAGTGCTTTCATTTGAAAAGTGAGAAAACTTGAGACAACTCCTAATTTGCTCATGTACCTTCCAAAAGGTCCAGAGCAAAATTGATTCTAGTGCCTTCTTGTTGATGGTTTGAAGTGAGAAGTACCATGTTAGGATGGACACATCATATGTGCTTGACACCATATTTTGTTTGTTTTGCAGATCTACAAGACCAAGTTGGAAGGAGATTAGGCAAGGACAAGGACGGCCTCAAGGACACCTTAAATGCATGGAAGGAGACCCAAGGTGCTGTTAGGATGAAAGGACTTCGAATGATCAACAATTGCAAGCAACGGAGCTAGCCATCCTCTAGGACCTCATTGTATCACATAGAGAAATCACAAGACGTCAAAAAAAGGATCATACAAGCACTTCAAAGAGAGATATGCTGCCAAAGAAGAAAGAAAGACTTGACATTGAAGAAGCTTCATCAAACACAAGAGAGTCAAGGAAGGGTACATCATTCATCAGGTACATCAAGGAAGAAGGAGGATCAACCAAGATCAGTGCAAGGGTACGTTGAAGAAGCAAATAGTTTCAGAAGAGTTAATCAAAGTTAGCTTCTCATCATCATCATATTGAATATCAAGAGATACAACATTCCTTGATTAAGTAAGTACCAGACAAGGTGGCATCCCAGTCACTATTCCTCTAGTCAGAAGGGTCCACATCAGCATGTCCAGATTCGGTGAACTAGGCTCATGCATGAAGGCACAAACTCTGATGTACCTACCCTTGTTTCCTATTGGTTCTCATGTTTTGAATGTAATTTTCTCATTGGTTAAGGGACGTTTGTTGTAACAAACCCTAATTAGGGTTTTCATCTTGTAATCCTAGCCATTGATTGTAAATCAATCAGAGCCATAGAATTGTAAAGAGCTCTCTATATAAAGTTCTAGCTCTTCATTTGTAAAGGAGAATAGTGGTTAGAATAGTTAATAGTTTGTGAATAGAAGCTTAGATAGCAATTAGAGTAAAGTAGGAAGAGAAGGCAAGAGATTGTTGCCCAAAATTGTAAATAAACCTCATTTTTCCTTGAAGTTAAGGTGAAATGTGTTGTTTCTTGCAATGTGCACGGTTTCTTTTCGGATCTTCAAATTTGATGGTAGATAATTAAATTGAATGGAGAAAATTGTTGAATGCACTCATGTGGAATCCGCCTAGTCCATACCACTAGCCTCTTACTGATTGTAAGTGTGCCCTACGTGGTCAACTGGCATTAAAGAGCTTAATTTCAAATTGTTATGCGTCTATTGTTCATGCATTAACTTGAATGGTGATCAGTGTCTGATGATGTAACGATTTGAACATATTTGAAGCATCCCTTAGAAGATTGCACTGAGTTGGTGTCGGATTGTTCAACCTGATGGTGAGACCCAACCCAGTAGGACTCCACCTAGTCGTTCATCTACCTTCTTACATTCTAGGTCTTAGATTAGATTCTCTAAACCCTGTATCTTCTGATATTTCTTTATTTCTCAGTGAGTAGTTAGGACTTAAGTTCCAACTAATCAAGCATTCATGCATTCAAATGTAAGTCCCCTTGTGATTCCAGCATAATCGCATCATACCACAAGGGCTTATCCACACGTAGAGACCCTACATACCAAAACCTTGGAGTTGCCTTGATTGATCCTTAAGAGAAATCTTCAGCATTTGAGGAAACTTTGTTCAAGAGAGGATAAGGTACCTTTGGGTATTTTATTTTGTGTTTGATTGTGTATAAAAGACACATCAACGGGACTGCCTTGGCTTAGGCCTTAAATCAAACTCTAAATAAATTTGGTACATGGAATGCCTTTTAGGGACAATATCAAACCCCAATTCCTCATGCAAACACCAAACTTGAAGGGTGTGGTTAGATTTTTTGGCTGGAGTTCGGAGTTGGGAACATGTTTTGGAAGAAGGCTAATTCCCATTTTCAGTGCTAGGACCGAATTTCAGACTGCAACTCAGGTTTCAAGGAATTCATACATTGTTCTTAGTCTATTCTCTTTGCTCTCTAACCTTATAAGCATATGGATTTCATGTTGTTCATCATTCTCCCAATTTGCAACCCTATTGTCAAGGTTTATGACCTGGTTCTTAGTGCTTTGTGCCTGTAAAATTTGGATTTAGAAGCAAAGTCGGTGCAAAGTTCACTCCTCGGATACATTTTCCGATTAACAATTATTCCAAATCCTAGTGCAAACGCCGAAATTTGCAGGGTGAAAGATGAAATTTGGTGCTAACCTCGGTCTTAGGAAGGCTTTGAGGATTAAGGCCTAATCCTATTTGTTTGATAGTATTGAGTTTGGGAAGGTTTAGGCAGAATTTCGGTGAAAGGAAGGATTTTTAGAATAGGGTCTTATTTCGCCCTTGAGTGCAAACATCGAGTTTTTCGGGCAAACTCCAAAATTCATTCCAAGTGTGAGCTGACCCATATTTTGCTTGGTTCTATGTCTCCTCATGGATCAATTTTCCCTTGGATGACCTTCCTCCCCTCTCTTGATTCTTCATTTGTCACACAAGACCCTTGGGTTTATAAGGGGGCCTAACATTGCTCCTTTGCCCACCAAATGAGTCTTCTACCTTTGTCATTAACTAAAATCTCACTTCCTCTTCTATCCTTTTTGTTGGAGTGAATAGGGTTTTTTACCTAGTAAAGGTGTTGTACCCAGCTAGTTCCTAGTAGGGGACTTACTCACATGACTTAAGTTTACTTAGGTCCTAGGTGTCATTTTAGAAGCCTTAGTTGTTGAGATAAGAACATATCATATCTTATCTTTATGATTCCTATTTAATTCTAGTCACCTAGGTCATTTAATATTGGCACTTTAGTAGTCTCATAATATAATATTAAGACGTGTCATAATTTCATCTAATCCTATGTCTCAACCTTGTCTTTATAAGCAAGGCTTCTCATTCTATAATTCATATTCAATCAATCAATCTTGCATAATGAAGAAAGCTATTCTTTCCATTTTCTCTCTTATGGAAGTTGATTTGGTCTAGCAGCTCATCTTCGGGGTGTTGAGGAGTCACCATTAACTTCATGGTATCAGAGCTCCAATGTCACAAATTCCTTCCCAGACCTGAGGGACGTCATCAAGCTTGACGAATTTGTTGGGTGCAAATTGAGGTTTCAAAACCTCATAGCTGAATCCAGGGTGTCAAAGAAAGTCAAGTTTGTCTTTCATTTCGTCAAATTTCGTTATGTTTTGTTAGATCTGCAAGGGTTTAAAGTAGCATTTGAAATTGTCTATTCTTGGTGATAGCTGAATTTATGAGGCACTTCAGGCCAAATCTAACCCTGTCGTTGTGTTGAAGTCTCTAAAACCTATAAATCGATTGTCAAATTGTCAATTTTTGACACATTTTTCTTGGGGGCATCAAAGATTCTATACGGATCCATACTTGGTCATACGGTCTAATTGTATGGATAGGTGTCTATGAGAAATAATCAACCCCCTACGTCATTGTAAAATATATTGAGGCATATTTTTCTTTATGCATATTACTGGTGTCAATCTATGAGATCATACTAGACCAAGTGTCATTTTGCATAATCTGATGTACTTTGCAAGCATCACTTCATCATCCTTCTATGTAGGTCGTAGTTTGTGCTGAGACAGTTAATCTAACAAAGTTTGATTGGTCAGAGTGCAAATTGCATGGTATGAAGCACGTTTTATGTCATTTTTTAATTAAAAAAACATTTAATTCACATCGTTGTTTGGTCAACCAAATCCCAGAGCACCTTTTGCATCTACCCATGATCTTATTAACCACTATCGTCAGCGGAAAAGAGCCAACCTTGCCAGCAGCACATGAATCATGATGCACAGCCACCACCTCTCTATACTGCCACCACCCAAGTAGCGTCACCATCCTCAGCGGCGCAAAAAAAAAATTCTCCCAATTCATTGACGGTCGTGTGGTGTGACCAGGAGCTAAACCTTCAAGTTCATATTGAAGACCACTAGTACCCAAAAGGGGTGTTTTTTCCTTTTGCAATAACTTGCTCATACAATATTGGCAATTGAAAAAAGAGTTACTATTGGGAAGCTAGTTCAATCTACTTTCCAATGATGCAAGTTATTTTCCAAAAAAAAATTGTTTAATCACAATAATTACTGATTGAAGTCGGATCTTGTTTTTTGGCTCCTGAGCTCATAACCTTTTGCCACAATCTCCAAGTTCTACAATTCTTAGAGTGTTGCAAAGTTATTGAGGAACTCTATCCAGCCATTTGTGCACTTTTTCCTATTTTTGTCACAAGTATCTGTTATTTAGTTTTTGCTATATTTGCATACTAGAGGATTACTTGGATATTTTGGCAGTTGGGAAGGTGTTCTTTTGATCTAATCAATTAACTTCAGCTATATTTCCTATATTGATCTTTGATTTTATCATTTGCAAAGTGTATCATTATTGTAATAATCGGTTATGCAAATCATCCTTTTGTAATCACTTTGACTAAGGGCAATTATGGGTCTTGTCAAAAAAGGCATTCTAATACATTATAGCTGGCTTCATCTTTTGCCTCATATTTATGGACTCATCCCTAAGATAGAGAGACAATTGAAGAAATTTGTTTGGGGTAGTATGGATGACTGTATCATAGGATTGATTGGTTGTAGTTTCAGTGCAAGCATCTTCAAAGAGACCTACAATCAATTTTTTGAAATCAGGTGCCCACACAAAGTTTGGACCAAGATTTGGGAGAATTTTGGAGATCCACATAATCTTCCATTTCCAAATGATCCTGTATAAGCTTGCCTCATTCCACTTGATGATGTAGACAATCTTCCTTTTCATGATGATACCTTAGAAGAGTTTAATATGATGCAGAACTTGAATGCCTTGATGATCCTAAGACTTCTCCTATAACTCCCACTTCTCCAATTGAGATCACATATTACTCCTTTTTTGGTGACTCATTGAGAACATCCAATGATTCATTGCAATAGGTATCTAATTGTCTTCTTGATTGCGATTCCTATCTATCAGACATTGCTTCTTTGTTTGTGGAGTTTAGCATTTCAGATTTGGAAGAAACATTTGAAGATTTACCTCTCCTATTTGATGATAATCATGGCACAACTATTGTCACATCATATTTGTCTTTGGAGCTCATTCAAAATCAATTTCCGATTGTTTCGTGTTTGTCACCTTCTGTTGTGATTGGGCATGTACCTGATTGTTTTGTGACATCTTCATAATCCAAGGACTTGACAACACATGAGTAGGTTTGCAATGTACCCTTCCTAACCAATGGAGTTGGTGGACCTTTAGCCTATTCAGTTGGTTCCTGTAGCCTACTAGGTTAAGGTTAGGGAACCTTGGAGGCCATTAATCCAGCAGTTTGGCAATATTTGATAGTCAGTTGAAATCTCATGGGAGTTAGGTGCAGGATGCCTTTTTCTGGAATGATTTTGGGATAGTTTTCCAATACACTTTTTAGTAAGTTTCGAGCACCAATTGGGTCGGTTGTCAAGGTTATTTATTTTTAGTATTGTCGGTAAGACCAGTTTTGATGACTATCTCAGCATTTTATATAGTCCAGGGATTTTAAATTAAATAACGATAATTTATTAATTAATAAAGTTAAATTACTTTATCGCTATTATAATTATATTAATTTAGGACTATAGGTGGGGCAGTTATAATGTGAAAGTGACTTAATGAGACATGGGAGAATTAAAAGAAAAAGAATTTAATTAAATAAAGTGGGCCTGGTGAAGAGGTTTGAACCAATTAAGGAAAATCTAAAAAGGCATTTTCAGTAGTCATTTGGACATGTTGAGTTTGGATATTCAATATTTCTATTTCTTCTAGAGAAGATTGCTTTCTTGGTTTGTAAGGATGGAAACCCTTGCAGGCAACATTATGTATGTAGTTGAAAGATGCTATCTGGAGAATTTCATGGTGTTTTCATTTGGGAAACACATTGGAGCTTCATGGAGCATTCATTATTGCAAAAAATCAGTTTATAGCTACAAATTTCGAAGGGATATCATTTAGCTGCAGATAAAGAGTTTGAGGAGGAAGCTCTGAGTTGGATTTTACTTGTATTGGCTGGTCGTATCTCTTCTATGCTGGTTGTACACTTCCAAAGGCTGGTCGTACACTCTTTGCTGGGTATCTGGGGTTTTTGAGTTATATTTTGTTGTTTTGGAACATCTTGGAACTACACACACCTTCCTATCTTCAACATAGCATTGGGAGACAATATTGAAGGTTGACATCCATTTTAGAGTGCCATTTTGGTGTATTTTGGGAGCAGCTCAAGCTAGACAAGCGTACCATTTTCTAGGTATGTTGGATTTAGATATGTAATGCATATTTATGAACTATGTTGTTATTTTTTAAGAAACTTGTACTTAGAGATCAGAAATTAAATTTCAAATTTTTAGATCTATAATTTCTGAGTTTTATCTATTTTCTAAATTTGAAAGTTGTTGCAATATTTCCTATTTTTCTGCACTATATTTGTCATTTGAAATCATTGCAAAAAAAATCATAGCACAAAAAAAATTCAAGCACAAACAGGGCTGCATATTTCAGTGGTATCAAAGCAATGTATCCTTCCATCCTAGAGGGTACAGAATGAAAAAAAAGTGATATGTCAAGGTTTCATCAGCCATCTTTTACACACCATTATAACAAATGCAGAAATAGATAAAACACAAATTTGGTTGCCGAAGAACAAAGAGCGCAAAAGTATAGGCTACAGAAAATTTGGGTGACAGGAATACCAAAGATCAAGGAAAGAGAAGTTTCTAAATTTGTTGGATGCACCGATTAGAGGGCAACAAGCTGCAGAACAAAGGGCACAGCAACAAAATCAATGTTTGGAGTTATTAACAAACCTAATGGCTCGTCAAATCGGGATAAATATTGGTGCAAACACTAATGAAGACAATAACAGCCAAGGTGAGAACTCAGTTCATGGAGGAGTTCCAAATCAACAAACTAGAACAATTACTTTGAGGTCTCTTATGCCTTACTTTTCCACCTAGGGTACTAGCAACAGTTGATAATGAGCCTCAGATAATAGATTTGCAAGATTAATTCAGACATGATTGGGAGAGTGGAGGTCTTGATTTCCAAGCTGCTATATCATTGAGGGACAACATTATTGTCAAAATGAAACATAGACCCTGCACTAGTGATAGATTACGAAATTTTGATTCATAAAGGAGGGGAGATTGACTCATCCTTATTATGACGGTTTAGGGAAGACTACAGCTAGAGCTTCGGTCCAAAAGGTAGATACCTATTTTCAGCTTAATCCTATGCTAGAGGAAGAGGCCATTATATACACAACTAAACATCTTGATGGCATTGCACGTGAGTGGTGGCATCATGGGATGATCACCATGGGGCATGATAGGATTTTATTTCTTATGCAGATTTTACACAGAGGTTGATTGAAAGATTTGATAAGAAGGATCCGGAGCTGCATTTCAAAGAGTCGGCACACCAAATAGCTAAAACAATGGGGTTCAATTGACACATATATTGCATATTTTCAAAGGCTTGCAGTGTTAGTCACTGATATTCCAAAGAGAAGACTCATGGTCCTTTTCATGGACGGGTTGACAAATCCTTTGAAAGGATGGATTAAAGCTTTCAATCCCCCTTGCTTACAGGAGGCCATCAAAAAGGCTAGAGATATGGAGGCTTCTACCTCTAGAAGCAAATTTCAGTCTAAGGGATTCCCTAATAAGAAGGACAAGGACAAGAAACAATTCCAAAGGGAATCACATCAGCCCAAGAGTGATTTGAATAGGTTGGATAGTGGGCAATACTGCAAAGGCTAAGTAGTTGGAGTATTTTTTTTATCGAGGAATCTACACCAGAAAAATCAGATCAGTAATCAGATTCAGCAAGTAATGAAGAGGAAAATACATCAAAAGAAGAGCCTAGGGATGATAGGACCATTGCACAACTTACTAGTGCCGAGAAGGCAATCACTTTCAAAGTAAGATATGTAATATAGGGGCAGTGACTAGTTGCTTTGATAAATACAAAAGCTACACATAATTTCATTGATGAAAGGTTTGTAGCTAAGAGGGGATTGCAAACTGAAGAACATGATGGATTCAGGGTGATCGTAGCTAGCAGACACACGCTTCCTTGTACTTGTAAGATTACCAATCTAAGTATATAGTTGGGTGATTATACATCAAGAAAATACATTAGACGAAGAGCCTAGGGATGATAGGACCATTGCACAACTTACTAGTACACAAAAGGCAATCACTTTCAAAGTAAGATGTGTAATACAGGTGCAGTGAGTAGTTGCTTTGATAAATACAAGAGCTACACATAATTTCATTGATGAAAGGTTTGTAGCTAAGAGGGGATTGCAAACTGAAGAACATGATGGATTTAGGGTGATCGTAGCTAGCAGGCACACACTTCCTTGTACTTGTAAGATTACCAATCTAAGTATATAGTTGGGTGATTATAAGTTGAATGATGACTTTTGTGTGGTGGACATGGGGGAAAATGATGTTAACCTTGGCATGACATGGATGTTGACACTTGTAGAGTTCTCTTTCAACTTGCAAAAGTTGGAAATAAGGTTCAAGCATCAAGGTAGGAAAGTGGTACTTTGAGTAATTATTCATACAACTCTAGAAAGTGGTTGGAGCATTCGTCAATCCAAAGGGCATTACCAAAAACTCAAAATGCCCAAAATATTCTCTTTCTTCATTCAAATCTGGTGATTTGCTAACCTCAAATCTATCTTAGAAAAGTATCGAGCCCCATGCAACTCATCAATCAATTCATCTATTCTTGGAATTTGATACTCGTTCTTGATTGTTTTTTTATTCAAGGCCCCTATAATCAATCGACATTTGCATTGTTCCATCATTTTTCATTACTAGGAGTCTAGGACTACTACTGATGTGAATCGGCTCTTGCTAAGTCTTATGTGCCCCATCTCCAATAACCTCTTAATTGCCTTTTCTATTTCATCCTTATGCCTCATAGGATTTCGATAAGGAGTGGTGATTACTGGTTTGGCTCTTTCCTCTAGCTCAATGACATGCTCTATTCCAATCTCAAGAGGAACTACATGATGGATACTCCCGAACACCTTGCTTTGCTTAGATAGCATCCTCTGAACATTTGGATGATAACTGTTTTTTTGCTCATCTAGAATTTCAGGAACTATTGGCATGATGAGACACTCTGCTACCCACTCTACATGGTCATGCTGAATAAACCGATCCATCTATTTGAGTGATACCACTCTAGGTCCTCCATCTGAAAATCCTCTAAGTACAACTTTCCAACATTGATGTTGGAACCTCATTTCCAACTTTTGCAGGTTGAAAGAGAACTCTACAAGTGACAACATCCATATCATGCGAAGGATAACATCATTGTCCCTCATGTCCACCATATAGAATTGATCATTCAACTCATAATCACCCAGCTCTATACTTAGATTGGTAATCTTACGAGTACAAGGAAGCTTGTCCCCGCTAGCTACCATCACCTTGAATCCATCATGTTCTTTAGTTTGCAATCCCCTCTTAGCTACAAACCTTTCATCAATGAAATTATGTGTAGCTTTTGTATCTATCAAACCAACTACTTGCTGCCCATGTATTACACCTCTTTGAAAGTGGCTGCCTTTTGGGCACTAGGAAGTTGTGCAATGGTCCTATCATCCCTAGGCTCTTCTTTTGATGTACTTTCCTCTTCACTACTCTTTGAATCAAATTGTTTATCTAATTTCTCTGATGCGGATTCCTCAGCCAAAAAATACTCTAACTGCTTAGCCTTTTCCTTCATACTGCATTTATGTGAGGGGTCACATGGCTCCCTACAATGGAAACATAATTTCCTCCTTCCAAGGTCATTGCTCACTATCCAACCTGTTCCAATTATTCTTGGGCTGATGTAATTCCCTTTGGAACTGTTTCTTGTCCTTGTCCTTCCTATGAGGGAATCCCTTAGACTAAAATTTGCTTCTAGAGGTAGAAGCCTCCATATCTCTAGCCTTTTTAATGGCCTCCTGTATGGTACATGGATTAACAACTTTAATCCAACCTCTCAAAGGATCTGTCAACCTATCCATGAAAAGGACCGTGAGTCTTCTCTCTAAAATACCAATGACTAACACTGCAAGTCTCTAAAAATTTGCAATATACGTGTCAGCTAAACTGCATTGTTTCATCTATACCAACTCTTTGAAATGCAATTTCAAATCCTTCTATCAAATTTTTCAATCAGCCTCTTTGTAAAATTTACATACAAAGTAATCCTATCATGCCCCATGGTGATCATCCCATGATGCCACCGCCCATGTGCAATGCCATCAAGATGTATAGCTGCGAATTAAATGGCCTCTTCATCTAGCATAGGATTAAGCTGAAAATATGTATCTACCTTTCGGACGCAAGCTCTAGTTGTAGTCTTCCCTGAACCGTCATAATAAGGAAGAGTCAATATCCCCACCTTCTCTGTAAATCAAAATTTTATGATCTATCACTAGGGCGGAGTCTATGTTTCATTTTGACATCAATGTAGTCCCTCAATGATATAGCAACTTGGAACTCAAGATCTCCACTCTCCCAATCACTTTTGAATTGATCTTGCAAATCTGTTATCTAAGGCTCATTATCAACTAGTGCGAGTACCCTAGGTGGAAAAGTAGGCATAAGAGGCCTCGAAATAATGCTTCTAGTTTGCTGATTTGGAACTCCTCCATGAACCTGAGTTCTCACCTTGCCATTGTTACCTCCTTTATTTTGTTCGTTAGTGTTTGCACCAACATTTATCCCCATTGGGCGGGCCATAATTTCTGTTAATAACTCCAAACACTGATTTTGTTGTTGTGCCCTTTATTCTACAACTTGTTGCCCTCTAATCAGTGCATCTAGCAAATTCAAAGACCTCTCTTCTCCCTGATTTCTGGTATTCATGTCACCAATATTTTATGTAGCCTGTACTTCTATTGCTTTCTGTTCTTCTATTGCCCTTTGTTATTCTGAAACCAAATTTGTGTTTTACCTATTTCTACATGTGTTATAATGGTATGTAAAATGTTGCTCATCAAACCTTGACATGTCACTGTTTTTTCATTTTGTTTTCTCTGGGATCGCAAATACACTACTATGATACCACTAGTTAGGAAGGGGACTGTTGATGTGTTTTTTAGGACACTTCAAACACACAATAAAATGCTATGTATTCTATCCTCTCTTGAACAAAGAAACCTCATATGCTAAATGATATGATCAATGAGACAACTCCAAGGTTTACAATGCGGACAATCAACTTTGATTTCTGGATAGACTTATAATTTGATGTGATAATATTGGTAATCACAAAGGGACTTACATTTATGAACACGACTAGAATGTGGAAACTTAAACAACATCAAAGAAATAAAGGGAAAAAAGGAGATAAGGGTTTACAAAGTCTACGCTACTCCTAAGAATGTAAGAAATGATTGTTGACTCGAGGACGCCAAACCAAGCTTGTAATGTCCCCATTTTTCAAGAGGATCAGTTCGTAGAGGGGTTTGGCCTATTACTTGACCCTTGTAGGCCAAGGAGTTGATAAGAGGGGCGCTTGGGCAGTTGCTTGTGGCTTCACATTTTATTTTCATATGATTTTTGGTGAGATAATGTATTCTCACGTATGGTGTCATGTATGAAGTCAATTGCACTTTATATTATAAGGATATTTTAATATTATCTAAAGTGCAATTAAATATTATTTTAAGGTGCAATTGAATATTATTTTATTAAAAGAGAATCTTCTAGAAGGAGACCGACCCATGTGAGGAAAAGAATAAATAGGGGATGTGGCTCATTGTTTTGGCATCGAATGTTTTGACACCTTCTTTGTTTGATAGGTTGTGGAGCCAAGGGTTTTTGCAGTTTATCTTCAGCCATTGGGAACGAAAACTCTCAATTGGTAATGCGGTTTTGAGGTTGTGAAATATCTTCTGAATTATTGCTGGTTGTGGGCTCTACCTCAGGAGTTCAACTTGGGCTAAATTTGTGGCCAAGGGCCAAATTTACTTGCAGACTTGGTGATTCGAATTGAGATAATAATTGGGAGAGTTTATGCTCCAACGATTTAGAGAGCTGGATATCCATCTTGAGCAATCTGATTTATTTATCAGACATTTCCAATTATTCAAATCAGTTTATAAGAGCCACGATTTTGCACATTGCATCAACATTGGGCATCGATTTCACCCCTAGGCTAGAGCACTCAATTTGGGAGAAGTCAACGATGAAATTTGATGCTTAAAAGGTGGCGTGGAAGCTGTAATTTATTTATTACTGTCTGAAGCAAATCAGAACAGGGGTGGTACTGAGAAGGGCACGATTTTGGCATCAAAGAGATCTCTTTTTAGTGGTTGTTGCTTGCTTCTTCAACTTCATCATTGAGCGATTTTGTAACCAGGTTCCTATCATTGTTTGCGTTGGATTCCCATGTCAATTTAGTTTCAGTGTTGCTGCTGTTGGGACTCATTAAATTTGAGTGAATTTGAGAGGCCCATTTCAAAATTTTGCTATTTCATTTTCAGAAAGGCACCTAATCTCATTCAGGTGGCCTAGTTAGAGAGAGGGTAAAATGGAGCCAGTTGATTTTCAAAGGGTAAGGCTTGGGAAGTGTGTCCTACACCTTTCATTTGGCCTATGAAGTGTTCTGCAACTCTCAGTTTTCAGTTTGGATTAGTTTATCAAGTACCATTTCAAGGGGTGAGCTGAAAGTGCATCATAGGGGCAAATGCAGATTTTATTAAGTAGCCTACTTTGAGCTCCTATATCTTTTGACTGGTTGATTGTCATGGTAAAATTCAAAGTGCACTAAATTCTGTGCATAAATGTGAGTCAGCATGCCAAGTTTCAAGTCTTTATGAATCCATTTGCTCAGTTTCATAAGCTCAATCCGTTTGCAATTTGTGTTGTTTGACAAGTCCTTGTTTCAGCTACTAGTCAAAGCCCTGCTTTGCTCATGTGTAAAAGTTGCCCCGGTGAGTGTCATGTCAGAATGTTTTTCGAGGCTATTGCTCGTATAAAAGACATGCTATGTTTCAAATTTCAAGCCCTTGCCAATCCGTTTGATCAGTTTTCAAAAGGATTTCTTGAGCCACCTAATTCAGTGTTTCGTATTTTCATTGCTACATCAATTAAAGTTGCTATTTTCATGAGCACACCATTTGCACCCAGTCAGCCTTTTGGTCAAACTGAGTATTCTAAGTTTTGATTGATACTTCAAGGTACCTCTGCCTCATATTTAAGGGTCTACGAAGATCATTTGATATTTTCTAGAAAGGCATCATGAGTTCCCTGCGCATTGACTTTATTAGGTCCGCAGTGCTGACAAAGCCAATTGGTCATCTTTGACTATTAATATTTCTTCACTCGGGATTCGTCTTGAGAAACCGCTTGGCATAGTTCATATTTGTATATCAGAGTACACGCCTGTCAGTTTGTTAAGTCCAGAAAGGTGTTTTCACCAGTTTGAAAATTACGTCTTTGCGATTAAATGCGAAAATGTGCCGCAAGTGCCTAAAAGTCGCGAAACTCAATTTAATGATTCGAAAATGGTGTCGATCGATTCCAGAGAGATATAGAAGAAGATAGAGAATATTATAAGAGCAATATGGACATTAATGGTACATTGAAGCAGATGCCTGGCTATTTGATAGCTGAAAGGGCGTAAAACCAAAGTTTTTGGATTTTGGTAGCATTTTCCCTGGTAGATGGCATGGAATGGATAAGAGTTTAGAAGTATCGGCAAATGTGATTGCTAGGCTTAAAATCAAATTCCTCAACCTCTATCAAATTCTCCCTGCAGATGGTGGCGTTGAGGTGGAAAATGAAGTAGAAAGGCAATTTAAAAATCTTCTTCAGCAAATGCATTTTGGCAGGTCTAAAGATTTCCAAACTCCTCCTGCGCAGAACATGGAGGAGGAGCATATTTTTAATATTCAAACAAATGCATCTGCAGGTGTAAAGCATAAACTTTCAAAGCATTTTTCTCCTGGGGCAGCATTGAAAAGGTAATAAAAACTTTCACAGCAAATGCAATGGCTGGCAAGAGCCAAATTCCACAACTTTTACCAGCATCTTCCTGTGTGGTGAAGGGGAATAAAACATTAAGCAAATGCTATTAGCAGGTGTATTGGCAGCCTCCTCCCTGTGTGGACTTTGAATTGGGGCTGCGTGGAGTGAAGTTTGGGAAAAACTTCAAGCAAGTGGTGTAAATGCCAAGAAGCCCCCAACAGCAATGGCATTTGCCAAGGTGAAAATAGCAAGCAGCTCCTCCTTGTCTCCCACGTGACAGATAAAACACCAGTAAATTTTCAAGCAAATACAATGGTGTTAAATGCCAAAGACCCCCATTTGGTGTGGTTTAGAAGGATAGAAAGTCCAAAGCAAATGCAAATGCCAGGTAGAGCGTCCAGCCCTCCCACGATGTAGACAAAGGAGGCATCAAAAATTTTAAAGCAAATGCAAAAACGCTATTAAAAGTCTCAGATAACCTTCAAAATTGCATTCCCAGGCATGAGCATTTATCCCACATTGGCTGGGCAGGAGTATATTTTGATATTTAAATATAAGGCTCCACACATCTATAATGTCAAAGCTTAAAGGCTTTTGACAGGCAGCTGCTTGGCAACCTAGTGGACCCCACGCGCGTGTGTGCGATTCCCGAGGTGACTAAGGAGGCCAGTTGGCGACCAGGTGGACCCCACCATGTGCACGGTTCCCAAGACGAATTTTGCAGAGAACGGACAGATTAAAGATCGTGCAAGTTGAGGAGACCGGACGGTGGTCGCAGTTTCGCAAGCCAAAGATGCTCGAAAGTTACCCATCGCGAAATGGCAAAATGTTAAAGATCGTGCAAGTTCGGTGGTGATCTACGGCTGGCGCTATTTCGCAAAGCAAAGATGCATGCTAGTTAACCATCGCGAAGCAGCGAAAGGTGATGTGGCAGGTCCGAGTGGCAATCTGGCTGGCAGGTCTGAGTGAGGTGGTGCTGAGGTGGCGGTGACGTGGCAGTCCAAGTGGCGAATCAATGAGGTGTCATCCCAGTGGACCCCATGAGAAAATCTCAGGTCGCCACATGGTAGGACGCAGGTTGCAAAAATGGACCCAAAAATTAAAGTTAAATGTAAAGTTTGAACTGTGGAAAATTCGAAAATTTAAATGATGGGTTTGCATTGAAAGATTAATTCGCTCAGGGGGTATTTTTTATCCGAAATGGCAAGTATTATATATCATCGGAAAGCTCTCAAGATGAGGAATTCAGTCATGTAGTTTGTTTTAATAGACATAAGATATTTTGAGAGCAGTTTCCACGGGAAGAAGAGATATTTTTGCAGTTAAGGAAAAAGGGACACTTGGCATGTTCTAATGCATTCTGGTCTTTTCCCTCTTGTTCATATTCCCATTTCTTCTCAATTGTAAGGGTTCCAGAAAATTTGGAGAAATGCTCCAGATTTTCATGGTTTCCAATTATGAGTTTTCTTCAAGATTGTACAGGGCAATGTCCTTTTCCATAGAATAGAGTATGATTCAAGCTATAGGTGTTATTTGTTGCAGGTTCTTGTGTATGTAAGGCATGCACAAATTCGCACAGAATTTGTCTCTGAAATGTATCTTCATTTTATTCAAATCTGATTCTTAAGGAGGATCAAGTTTGTCATGAGCAGTTGTGTCTGTGAGTGTAATGCTTGTTTGTAGGTAATCTTCAAGGAAGATTTTAAACTCTGTGAGCAAACATAAATAAAATAGGGTTCATGTTTCTGGATCTGATATTTTTTGTGGATAAGCTTAGTAATGCATTTATGCAAGGCAATAATGCAGGAATATTTCATGATGAAGATGGATTTGCAATGAGTGTTTTCATTTGTAGTCTGATGTATGACTCTGTTGCCCTTGGATAAGGCACTGGTCTTGCAGATTTTGGGGTTTTCTCAGAGATTTAAAATCAAATCAGAATATCTACCTTTATTTTATGTTCTGTGGAAATGTTCCACCTATCTCATATTCAAACCTGTTTGAGTTGTCAATGCAGATTTAGCCCATCTACAGTACCCTCATTGTTTTGAGCCTTTTATGAGATCTATCTGTGTTTATTGATGCTGCCGTATGTGTGTATTGGGTCTGAGTAAATGCATCAAAGGTATACCCACCTAGGTTTTGCAAAGCCTGAAGTGTAGAAGGATTCATATCCTTGTTATGTTGTCCAAGCCCTGAAGTTTTCATAGATTGAAATTGGCTATTTCATAGATCAATTGCAGGTGTATTTGGGTTAACCAATTTTGGTGAACAACAGCTATTGTAGATGTCATTTTATATCAGGTCCATCATTGTCGTTGATTCATGAATGTAAGCCTAGAGTCATGGTATCTACATGTTCTATTGTATCTGGTGATTGCATATAATAAAGGAGAAATAAGTGCAGGCCATTATTTGATGATATGTCCATATTCATGATAATAGTAGTTTGCATGCCAAGTGTTTGTGAAAATACCTCTTGGCTGTAGGTGCACGTTCTTCATTCGGAATTCATATATATGCATTGGAAAGATCAAAAGAAGTCATTAATGCATTGAGTCTATAGTTTAGATATTATAGAAATTGTTTGCAAGCATTTCTTGTGCCTTGGTGTCAATAACATGCAGTTATATCAGACTGATAACTCAGTCCAGCAAGCTAGAAGATCATATGTGAATTGTTTAACAATATTCCTTGTGTTATAAATGGCAAAAAATTTTACATCAGATTGGACAAGGGATATTAATATCAGACTGATAACTCAGACCAGCAAGCTAGAAGATTATATGTGAATTGTTTGACAATATTCCTCAAGCCTTAAACAACAAGTTTAACATCAGATTAGGCAAGGGGTATTACAAAGCTTTCCTACACCATGAGGAAACAACTAAATAAAGATGGTGCAATCTCCTAAGGATAGGCGAATGATTTTCATATAACCTATGCACACCAACATCATGAACAATGAGCATATAGCAATTGAAGTTAAGCTTTTAATCAAGTTTAGACTAACCACACACTGCAATTTGCAATCAACAAACTCCAAGTGGTATGAACATTAGGCTTCACCATTCATCAACAACAAGATATTCCATTCATCTAACACATCTAAACTATGAGAAGTAGAGACCATGCAACAAGTTGAAATAGCTCGCAAGATTCACCATTTCTTCAATGAAAGTAGTATGTTTACTACAACAAGTCTTGGCAACAATCTCCTTTCCTCCAACTCTACTATTATTTGCTTCCTAATTATGATTTCTAACTATTAACCCCTTTTCAAATGAGAGCATTGAGCCTTATATAGAGGTCTCATTACAATTCAATGGCTCAGATTGATTCGATATCAATGCTCGAGATTACATGATAAAACCCTAATTAGAGTTAGTTATAACTAGCTCCATTCGACCAATGATAAAATTGCATCACATAGGACACGTGTCCTTAGAATTTGGATCAATGAAACATGAGGTTAGATATATAGAACAATTTCCAATGCATTGTCATCTGTCACTCACTCTCTCCATAGATGAATCAAGTTCAATGAACTTGGACATGCCGACTTGTACAACTTGAGTGGTTGGTGATGAATAGGATGCCACCTTAGTTTGCCTTGTAGATCATCAAAAGGAAATGTTTGTGATGGGGTAATATCTCTTCATACCCAACATTATCCAAGTGCTCAATGTGATGAAAATGGGGCATATTCCCAAATTGTATCATCTTTGTGATCAAGTCAACCTTCTAACTTTGCTTAACTCTACTGAAACTATCTCCATTCCTTGATCACGATTATTCTTCCATCTTCCTTATACTCGAGGATTCACCTCCTTGTGATGTCTTTCATCCTAAACATTCTACCTCCTAGCAATCCTTGTGAACATGTTCCTAATATAGGGGGGTATACATATGTTATGCTAGCCTTGAATACCTTGATGTTGCTTGATTTACCCCCTTGTGTTGCATTTCCAGCTTGATGAAGTTTTCATGTAGACCTTATGCTACCTATACTTGATGTAGAACGCTTTGTTCATGGTACACTTGACCTTGATCTCCCTTGTAACTCTAATTTGAATATCTTGCCACGATGTGGAGAGGGGTACCTTTAAGTGTAACTGGAGTCTTTCCATGTAGTCTATCTGAATGTAGAGCCCTTCATTGATGAGCAAACCTTGTTGATCTATATCTGCATGGACAAATCACCCTTGAAGTACTATCCATTTGGATCTTGGATTTCCTAGGGAAATTCAAGTCCATCTCCATTGTGTAACTTATATTGATCATCTTCTCATGTGGTGAAGTTATCCTTCTTGCCTTGAAATTCCTTTTTTATGTTTGAGTACTTCATTTGATTTGCCTCCTTGTATTTGTAAGTGTGATCTTCTTGATCTTGCTTAAGCCCTTGAGTGTAGACCACCATCTTTCATCATGCCATGAGTCTTTGTAGCTATGATGATCTTCAAGTTGTTGATCCGCCATTATCTTGAATGTCCCTCTACCCTCAAATCAGAACCTGAAAACCAATCGATGTAAATGAGAACATTTGCATAAAACACCATTAAATCACCCTCCAAACCGCCTTCTACACTTGTTAAATACTCCTTTCATGTGCAGGTTTGTTACCATTGTAACATATAAGGGTGCAATTTAAGCATCCTATTGCACAACTAGGGCACACCTTTGATGTAATTCTACACAAATCATAGTCGAGCAGGTTTCACAACTATGTATGCACAACTTTGATATTCTTTTGACCTCTGTTTGCATCATGAATGTAGACTTAAGGACCAAGTTTTATACGACTTACTCTTCAGCGTAAATGAGGGGTGTGTCTACACAACCTGATCAGACATTATTCTTCTTCAACATTGAGTGCATATTGAGGGCCTTATACACAAAGTTTTCCTTGAGCGGGTTTTGAGGGTTGTCATGCACAAAGGGAAGTGGGCACACTTGAAACCTTCCCATGCACAAAGCTAGCTCACTACATATAATTGTTGGCAAAAGTACGATGTTGCCTATAAATGATAAAAAGGTGCCCTAGTCTAGAACACCAATTCATTACAAAACAACCTCTGCTCGGTCCTGTTGTGACCTTTTCACACATCGCCCCATTGCGAACGGGGACCCCCTCTTTCCTACTTCTTGCGTTTTTAGTTTAGGGTTTTGGCAGCATAGTGGGCATTTTTGAGTTCCCATGCCCGAGTCTCGGATTTTTATCATGCCTAATTATCATTTAGGGTTTTTTGAAGTTATAGGATCAAGCACGTAAAGTTGAGATTTTAAATGATCCTAATTTTGTCTAAGTGTAGACCTTTTGAGCGTTAACGTGTTTTTGAATGTCCACGTCGATGATTTTTAAGTGCTAAGGTGTTTTAGGAACTCTTGGAGTTGTTTTCTCACTCATAAGAAGTTATTCAATTTGATTTTGCACTTTATCCTAATAGGTTTCCTTGTGTTTCGCTCAAATTTTTGGTAAATTTGCCCAAGTCCAGGTGAGTTTTATTGAGTTTTGAAGTTTCCTAGTGCTTTTGAGTGGAAACATGATCATATTCCTAATGAAAATCCATTTTCTAAGGGTCAAAAGGTCAAAATTCTAGACTAGAGGTGCTTTTTCCCTCATATTCTTGACTACCCATGATTTTCCTCACTCAAAATCCAATCTGGACATGGATTTCCCCTGGAATGTAGACATGCCTTATTGTTCCCCCATTCAAAATCCAGACTAGGGGCGATTTTCCACCAGGATGATTAAATTCTATCCAAGTGTTGGGAATTTTCTGACTACCTTCGAATTTCCCCTAGGGAGTGTGGATGAAGTTGCCGATGATTTCAATGAGGATTCCTGATGACTATTGATTTTCCACCAAATCTTTTCATGACGACTTTTGAGGATTTTAGTGCGGATAGTGATTCCAGACTTGGTGCAAATTTCCACCAAGTGCAAATTGAAGATTTTTGAGTCTGGATTGGATTGCTATCCAGATTGGGCTCGATTTTCACCTAGAGGTGTTCTTTGGCCAAAGTATTGATTTTAGTCAGGATTTTGATTCTAGACTTCGATCGATTTTCCCTTGAAGGCAATTTTGTGCAATTTATGATGAAATTTTGTCCGGATTTTTATCCAGACATGGGTCGAATTTCCCCAATGTACATTTTTTGAGAATTTTAATTATTTTTATTTAGATTTTTAATCCAAATAGGCGTCGATTTTCCCCATGGGTCCAATTTTGGATGAAATTTCAAAATCTTTTTAATGGCGTGACCCAAATTTAATTGTTTTTAATGATGTTGAGGATTATTTAAAAAATAAAAACAATTAACAATTAATAAATGACTTGCAATTTAATATTAATAATTTATTATTTTCCCAGGCAAGTTGATTTTCCCCACAAGTGTGTAAAAGAGCAAATGTTTTATCCCACATTGCTTGTGTGGTGAAAACTCAAGGCAAAAGCAAGTTTAAAAGAGGAGGCCAGCATTATATTATTATTATATTTGCCAAGTGTGTGCTTACTTAGGCGATTTTTCCTCCAGCTGGCAAATTTTGGCGAAGTGTCAAGTTGACACATTGGGCTGAAGATTGGTTTTATTGTTCATTTTTCCTCCATTCCCAGCCAAGGCGATTTTTCTTAGCTGCCATTTGAGTGTGTTTGAAGCATCAGTTTCAGACTTTGGCGATTTTGGGAAGGTGGCGTCATTTTTGAAGTTAGGCGATTTTTGTTTTGGGAGGTTTTTACCTTCATTTTGGTGATTGTATCTCCTTGGGTGGTGCCGCCATTGTTGGGAACTTGCTGATAATTGTTCTCAGATCTGATTTACACCATTTTTCAGACTTATGTGACCTCCATTGTTGGCTGGTAATTAATTTTCAGACTTCATTCTTCATTACCCAGCTAATTCCAACTTGGACAATTTGCATTTGGAAAGAATTTTGTGGAGTTTTGTGTGTATTTTCAGACCATTTACATGCTGTTACAGGTCTGAAACTCCATTGGTAGGTGGCTGTCCTCAAAAAATAATCATTTCCAGCCACTTGTCAACCTAGGCGATTTCATTTTGGAAGCATTTTTGCTTCACTCTGGAACCATTTTCTGAGTTTATCTTCATTCCTAAGGGTCCCAGTAGGTCTAAAAACTCCATTTTCAGACTTGTCTTCAGATTTAACTTTCATTTCCAGCCCTACATACATGCTCAGATTTACCCATGTTTGCCTTGAGAAATTGATTTTCATCATATATTTTGCATAACACACGATTGCAACAGGCCTCAGACATTTTTCGTGTGAAACTTATCCTTTTCACACCTTTCCGTAGTCATTTCTTGATCCGGTATGCTCCTTTGCGCTCTATTTTTAGTAAATTTCCGAAGTGTAAGGAGGTGTCTTCAGACTTTCTTAAGTCTGAAAATGATTAATTTTATGAGCTTTCATGAGGGTCTTGTACCCTAATTTTATGTATTTACGAACTATTTTCAGAATTCGTTTAAATATGAACAAAGCTCTTGATTTCCATTCCTAAATTTGTCTACATTTTAAGAAATCAGAACTTTTTTAATTCTGAAAATAGCTTATTAGGATTGATTTTCCGAAGTTCTAACTTCTAGCTTCGTACAGGTACGATGTTGAAGTCCAGACTCAAGGATAGGAGAGAACAACAGAGGATAGTTGAGATGAGATTCTATCCAAAATCCAAGATGTCATCCAGATGGAAGGAGATTACAGACACGAACATGCATTTCCTGAACATGAGCCAGATGCGACAGCCTATGTTCAGAATCGGAAGCCAGATTCCTTCCCCAGCTTATGTGAACATTATGAAGAGTGGTATTTATCAGGCCGCTAGATTCCCGCGATCCATACAGTGCAATGAGCTTATCCTGGAGTGTACACGATGTTATGATCCTCGCTCCAGAATAATTAAGACTCCTAAGGGTGCCATCATTGCCTACCTTGTTGAGGATGCGATTGCTGAGGTGTTTGGAATTCCACGTGGAGCAAACATGAAAGATATAACTAAGGATGAATATGAAGAAAGATATAAGAAGGTGGATGCGTGTAAAACCATAGTGTTGTGACGTATTCACACATCGCCCCATTGCAAATGGGGACCCCTACTTTTTGCTTTCTAGAGTTTGTTTTCTAGGTCTTTTAGGGTCCTATCTATTAGCCTTTGCGTGCTGAGTGTTGCTAGAGGGATCACTAAGAGAGCAAGCTCTGTTTTAGCTAAAGGTGAGTCAGTGGATGCTCTGGGTTAGGGTCATCTTTGAAAGTCTTCCTTAGGACAAAGTTTTGCTCTTGCTGCTAATTGTGTCTTGTTTGAGTTTGAGGAGGTCAATGAGGCTTGGTGAGTGAATATCCTCTTTGAAGGTCTGAGTTAGGTCAAGTTGGTGAGTGATGAAGTCTGGAATGTCATCCTGATCTTCAAATGTCCTGAAATTTGGTTGTCTGGAATGTCATCCTGATCCTGAAATTTGACTAAGTCTGGAAAATTGAAGAATCCTCCAAAAACTAGATTTTGCATTATAACTCCTGGAGGTCCGTAACCACTCTCAAACATCCTGACAGTATATATGGAATATAACTTTAAGTATAGGAAAGAAGAAAGATATAGGGAAATGGCACTTATACTTAAATGTTATATTCCATATATGAATCATGACGGAGAGTCCAAAATGTCAAATTTCGCTCCTGACCCTTCCAAACGGTCCAAAGCGAATTTCAATTTCACTCCTAACCCTTCCAAAGGGTCTAGAGCGAATTCCTCTATAGGACATTCTACTTTGATCCAAACTTACAACTAACTCATTCTCAGGCATTAATGAGGGCAAAACACTTATTTGGAGTGAGGAAATATGAAAATGAAGTCAAGATTTGAGCCTAAACAAGAATTTCGCTCCTGACCCTTCCAAACGGTCCAGAGCGAAATTCTTGAATGACCTTATTTTCTCACTAAGACCTTGAAATAAATGCCACTTTGAGAGCAATTTGACTTGATGATGATAGGAGGAGGCCTAAGAAGTTATATTCAAGCCAAGATAGGGAGGAAAAAGGTGAGAAATGAGCCCAAGTAAGAATTTCGCTCCTGACCCTTCCAAAGGGTCTAGAGCGAAATTCACATAATCTTCATTTTCTTCCTTGTTATGGCCAAGTTTTGAACTTTTAAGGCATGATTGGAGTGACCTTGAGGTGTTCTAGCCTTTGAAAAGAGGTTTGAGGCGATGAAATGGTGAAAATCAACCTAGAATGGAAATTTTGCTCCTGACCCTTCCAAAGGGTCCAGAGCGAAATCCTCAGTTTGCCCCTCTATCTTGCCTAAAATGATGAAAATGACCTTGTCTTGAGCTAATTTGATGGTAGATTCACTTAAGTGAGAAGAAAGGAGCTTGAATTCGATCAAGTTTGAAGGAGAATTGGATGAAGGAAGTGGGAAACCAACCAAGAACATGGATTTCGCTCCTGACCCTTCCAAAGGGTCCAGAGCGAAAATCCCCATAGACCTCAATTTCTTCCTTGTTCAGACCAGGTTCTTAGTTTCTAAGGCATGTTGGGAAGTGTTTGACATGTTTTTTTTGCCTTAGGGAGTGACTAAAGGTAGAGGAGATGAAGAATTTAGCCTAAAACTTGAATTTCGCTCATGACCCTTCCAAAGGGTCCACAGCGAAATTCTTGAAAACACCCATTTTCTCCTTAGATGAGGTGAAGACCTTGGTTCCTATGGCGTGGATGCAAGTGGAGTGGTGTATATTTGCCTTGCAAAGAAGATTGGAGTTGAAAAGATGAAATATCAAGCCTAGAGTGTGAATTTCACTCCTGACCCTTCCAAAGGGTCCAGAGCGAAATGTCACAAAACCACTCTTTTCTCTCAATTTTGTGCCAAGTCTAGTGTGGGTCAAGGTGAATTAGGATTGAAGATGTCCTTGGGCATAGCTTTGGGTTGCTAATAATCAACAAATATGAAGGAATTAAGAAAAAACTAGGATTTCTCTCCTGACCCTTCCAAAGGGTCCAGAGCAAAATTCCTAAGATCACCTATTTCCCCTTCAAAACAAATCAAACTTTTGGTTCTTATGGCCTAGATAGGAATGGAGTAACGTTTTCTTGGCCTTTGAGGTGAATTGAATGGAAGAATAAAGGAATAAGCTCAAGAGCAAGGATTTTGCTCCTGAACCTTCCAAAGGGTCCAAAGCGAAAATCCTAAAACCTATTCTATCTTCCAAAATTTGTGCCAAGCCAAGCCTAGACCAAGGTGAGAGAAGTTGGGAGATGCCCCTAGGATTGCCCTTGGATGGATTTTGACCACCAAAAACGAAGATTTTGAGCTAGGACAAGGATTTCGCTCCTGACCCTTCCAAAGGGTCCAGGGCGAAACCCTAAATAGGTCCTGTCCCTGGCCCTGATTCTTAGCGAAATTCTCCTTTCTAGCCATTTTGAGGGTCAAGCAAGTTTTGTCATGTTGAGAGAGGGATTCAAAAATGGAAGTCTAGGTATGAAAAGTGAAAAGAGTAGACTTAGGTGAAGGAAAACAAGCAAGTCAAGAATTTCGCTCCTGACCCTTCCAAAGGGTCCAGAGCGAAATTCTCAATTTCACCTAATTTGCTCATGATGAGGGTCAAGAGATGGATTCCCAACCCTTGGTGGAGAGAAGACTAGTGTATGCTTGCCTTGGAAGACATTTTGGAGTGGATGATAGAACTTGAGCCTAAATAAGAATTTCGCTCCTGACCCTTCCAGAGGGTCCAGAGCGAAATCCTTAAAGACTCCATCTTGCTCCAATTTTACCTCAAACTTGGTATTGGTTGATATTAAAGGGATCCTTAGGCATGCATCTAAGCAAGCATGGTCACAAAGTGAGAAGAATTTAGGCCAGGAATGCAAATTTTGCTCCCGACCCTTCCAAAGGGTCCAAAGCGAAATTCTTATAGGGCCTGTCCCTGGGGAGAATCTTGAGCAAACTTCATTTTAATGTCTTCTTATTGATGATTTAAGGTAGGAAATGCTATGTTAGAATGAATTCATTATGTGTCCTTAATCACCTTTTGGTTGGTTTTGCAGATGGAAGAAAACCAGGCCAGGGCAAGGACGACCTCTTCCAGTCCATCATCATCAAGGACGTTCCACATGCAAAAAGGGAGGACTCAAGGTGCTTTCAAGCGTTGGAAGACTAGGGGTGTTCAAGGAGTTCAAGTTAGCCTCAAGACCTCATTCTACCACAAGATGACAAAGAAAGGCTTTGCCAGCATTTCAGGGCGAGATATGCTACTGGAGAAGGAAGACTTGAGAATAAGGAAGCCTGGTCAAGCAAAGGAAATACATCATTCATCATATCAAGGACAGTGGAGGATCAACCAAGTCACAAGCATTAAGCAAGGTGGCATCCCAGTCATCATATCTTCGGTCGGATTGGCCCACCTCAGCATGACCAGATTCAAGGTATCTAATTTATCAGAGGCGGCACAAACTTCGGTGTACCTACCCCTACTTCCTATTGGTCCTCACTCTTGCAATGTAATTTTCATTGGCTAAGGAAGTTTGTTACAACAAACCCTAATTAGGGTTTCTATCTTATAAATCCTAGCCATTGATTCTAAGTCAATCAAAGTCGATTGTTTGTAAAGGGTTCTCTATATAAAGCCCTGGCTCCTCATTTGTAAAGGTTAATAGTTAAAAATAATAGTCAAAGAATAGGAAATAGTTAGAGAGAATAGTCAATAATTAGTAGCATTTTAGAGTAGAGTAGAAAGAGAAGGCAAAGATTGTTGCCAAGATATTGTTGCAAAAGACTTGTAAACTTCATTGAAGAAATGGTGAATTCTATGGGTCGATTCAACAATTTGCATGGTCTCTATACTTCTCAAATTTGATTTCATGTTATTAGGTGAATGGAAGAAATTTGTATGATCAACGATGAAATTCGTATATCCATACTACTAGCAGTTTGTTGATTGCAGACTTGCCTTGCGTAGTCAACTGGAATCATTCAGCTTAAGCTTAACTTCGATTATCGCTTCTTCATTGATATGCATCAACCTAACAGTGTCCATGCTTGTAGTGGTGATCTAAACATCATAAAGCTTTCCTCAGAAGATCGCACTAATCTTGTGGAGATGATCCTAGGATGTCAAAGCAAGACTTAGTTAGAATTTCATCAAAGGTCATTCATTGCTCTTATGTTCTTAGTGTTAGAAATAGATCCTGTTCCAACCCTTATCCTTTTTCCTTTTTTCAAAATCAAGGGCCGGTGAAATTCCACGTTCCAGTAATATCCAAAGCAAATCAGACATGCAGGTCCTCGAAAGTAAGTCCCCTTGTGATTCCAGCAAAATCACATCATACCGCAAGAGCTCATACACACGTAGAGACCCTACATATCAGAACCTTGGAGTTGCTCCGATTGATCCTTCGGCGAGATCTTCACCAATTGGGAAACTTTGTTCAAGAGAGGATAAGATACCTTGGTATTTTATTATGTGTTCGCATGTGCATAAAAAACACATCAACACGTAGTAAACAAGGAGTGGATGATTGATCCTAGGACTCATTATTCCAAGGCTCCCAAGACAATCATGTCCACAGACTTCAAAGATGAATATAGTGATTTAGTATTCCTTCTTAACCGAGTGATGGGAATGCCGCAGGGTGCAATATACGATGGATGGATGTTCTATTTCATCCACGATTGTCTGAAAGGAACTTTGATAAATTGGTCTAGAATCATAAGTGACAATCTGGATTTTCAGTTGAGGAATGTGGAGTGGTCCAGGTCATTCGCCATGACTTCCTATTTGGTGTACCTGCTTGCACGATTTGTTCCCTGCAAGGGATCGATATGCATGGGTGAAGTCGGGAATGGGCAAGAACAATTCAGGAGTTATGAGTGCTATCCACAGCTGAACATGTATCGAATTGAAGATTATAAGAGAGTGAATGATGTATTCACTATGTGCATCACGCGAATGTTGCAAGGCGGAATCCACAAAAGGTTGTCCAAGGAGGCAACAGAGTTGATAGAGAAATATAGATCGTGGTACGTACAGTTTCCCACTTTCACATACCTAAGGATTCATGGATTCCAATCCAAACCTTACAAGATTCCTAGGTATCCTACTGACAGAATGATCTTGTTGGAAGTGGTTGGACGGCTTCTAGAGTTTGATTCTATCCAGAAGGAAAAGCACAGAACAGGTATGTCATTTCCTATTCAGTGGGAAAGACATTGGAGGTTTGCCAATCCACAGTAGCAGCTAGCACAGCAGTTGAAGAGATTGAATTCTATCGATTTGCAACATATAAGAAAAGAGAAAGATTTGATCCAGATAAGAAAGTTGGAAGGATTAGGGGAGTTTGGGAAAAAATCGACTTATGAGAGCGCACAAATGAGTTGTGCAAAGATGGAAGGATCTATTCATGATATTCAGTTGAAGATCCTTGCCTCAACTGAGGAACTATTGGGAGTTGATGTCAGTGAAGCCAGTGGGTTACACTTAGCAGAATTGAGAGACAAAATGAAATTCATGTATTTCAATCAGTTGGACTCTTTGAAGAAGAGTCAGATCGATGACTTGGTCTCTTTGTTGATTCATGTTCATAATTTCCAAAAGCTCATGCCAGATTGGGAGAACACTTTGGATGCTTGCTCAGATGCATTGGACGTGATTGATTTACAGCAAGATACCTTACCCAGCATTTCCATGGAGGAGTTAGATTTTGTATTGGCTAGATTCTTGGAGTATGCTAGGAGAGAGAGAGAGGTGTAGGACGGAATCTTCTAGAAGATTCCTTATTTGATGACTAGGTATCTTTCTATTGGGCCATATGTTGGTGGCACCATTTTTTATGTAAACCCTAATTAGGGCAACTCTAAGGTTTTGTTGGCATGATCTTGGCCGTTGATCTTGAATCAATCTTGGCCATCCCTTTTCTATGAGACTCTATATATACCTCATTGCCTCTCATTTGTAAGAGAGAGTTTTTGTAGAATTGTTGGTATATGCTGTAGCTTTTGAATATAAATCATTTTTCGACTTGATAGTGATTTTGTTTTTCAAGTGTTGTTTTGCATTCAAGATTCTCAATTCCTCCAAGTTAGATTAGAATTTTAGATTTAGATTTTGCTTTCAATGTTTGTTAGATTGAATGAAAGAATTGTTGAGTATATTTGTGTGGAATCTATTAATCCATACCACTAGCCTCTTGTTGATTGTAAGTGTGCCTTGCGTGGTCAATTGGAAATTTATGCAAACTTAACTTCAATTATTACATATCCATTGTTATGTATCAACTTGGATGGTTTCAATGCTTGATGCTAGTAATTTGAATATCTCTGAGATACCCCTTAGATGATTGCACTAAGCTCGTGTCAAAATCTGTTCGACTTGATGGTGAGACCTTGCCTAGTTTGATTCCACTAAATTTGTTCATCATTTCCTACATTCCTAGGCTTAAAATAGATTTCCTGAACCCTATTCCCCTTTTGTTCGTCTTTTTAGAAAGTCTTGTTAGAATTAAGTCCAAAACTACATTGCCAAATTCTAAGTTATCAGCACACCCATTCCATATTCATGATATGCAAAGTTAATTCGAACAATTGTGTAAGTTCCCAAGTGAAAACAGCAATTCACATCGACCATTGAGTTACCCACTCGTCAAGACCTGACTGTAGAAACCTTGGAATCATTTTAGTTGATCTTATCCTTAGCATCTGAGGTGATTTTGTTCAAGAGAGGGCAAAGTACTTTGGTATTTTATTCTGAATGTTATGTGCATAAAACACACATCAACAGGTCCCTAGCTGCAAATTAAGTCTGATCTTCAGGTCCTTAGGTCTGATCGTCTAAGTTTAGTGCTCTAGGTATTCTTGTTGTCTCAAGTTGGAATAAGATATGAGTTTCGTTTCTTCTAACTGAATGCTAAAGTTTTTAATCAGATTTTTCTTTTAATTGAACCCCTTCACCTGAGCACATATGAGACTCAGCTCTGCATACTGCATTTCCTAGGTGGTCATGCACAATGTTGCCCTAGGCGGATTACAAGACCTTTGTTGCATAACTCTAAACACTTTGTTTTGAAGCTATCCTGCAAAATACTTAAGGTTGAGCACATTATAGGGGGTACCTTGCACAAAGTTGAATATGCTATGAGGAGTTTGCTTTAAACTTAAACAATCTTATCCTTTTCATGTTTGATCTCACCTTGATCTGTCCCTAGTTCGCACCTCTCTGCTCTTGTTTTGGTTGTATCTGCTTGTTCATGGCTTGAATTGTTTCGATTGTGTTGAAATGGGCAAGTTCGCTCCCCTCTTTATATCCTCCCCTGCTTCATCAACTAAATTCTTAAACTATCCAACCGACCTTACCTTGCATTTTAAAACGTTTTTTATTCATGAAGAAGACGACTTGAATTATTCATTTCACCCATTTAAAATTTGAATTCATCCTCAATTGGGGGGATGGGGGGTGACCTAAGACTTCTCCACCTATGAGCGGGTTTGGAGGGTGATGATGCACAAAAGGGAGGGCATTTAAGGGGTTTTCAAACACAAGCTAAGTGCATTTAAGGTGGTCTTGAGTGTAATTCTGGGCGGAATTTCTCACTTACCTTGAATAAACTTAATTCAGCTATATTCATTCTTCACTTTCTCTTACCTCCCCCTCAAGACGGCTATCTTCATTCATGAATTTGACAGGTATAAATGAAGGGTAAAGGGAGGGCATTTAAGGGGTTTTCAAACACAAGCTAAGTGCATTTAAGGTGGTCTTGAGTGTAATTCTGGGCGGAATTTCTCACTTACCTTGAATAAACTTAATTCAGCTATATTCATTCTTCACTTTCTCTTACCTCCCCCTCAAGACGGCTATCTTCATTCATGAATTTGACAGGTATAAATGAAGGACTAAACCCTCACATTCATCACTTCACCAGATTCACATTTCGTTCTAATTTAATTTTGCTCTGAAAATTAGGGTTTAGGTCTATTTTTTGGATACCTTACGCCTAATTCCCCATGTGCAAGTCTGAGTTTACATCTCCCTTGGTCTGATTTTCATTCCTTAAGTCTCGTTTTAGTCTCCTTTAGGTCAGGCTTGATACCTTTAGGGTCGGATTGTAGATTACAAGTCCGAGTTTTATGTTTCATCTCTGAATTTTCTGAGCGCATCTAAGCTAGTGGTGTGCACAACATGAAGGGCATAACTGCCATGGGGTCTTGCACAAAACAAAGAAGGTTTTTAGTGAAGCCTGGCATTACAAAGAGTGGAGCGGGATTCAACAATGTTATTGCACAAGCTAGGTGCCCAACCGGGATTTGAGAGTGCCCTTGCACAAAGCTGAGGTGGTAGAGCACATTTTAGGGGCTTAATTGCATAAAATCTTGTTGAACGCATATGAAGGGTAAGCTGGCACAACTAAGGTGAGCACACATAAGGGGGAGTCTTATAGAAAATACAAGTCGAGGTCCCCTTGAATCCAAACCTAAACACATTTTGAATGGAATCCAACATCAGGAGGACGGAATTTAACATTTGTCATGCATAAATGCAAGTTGGAATGCATATGGAAGGGTAGTGTGCATAACTAGAGAGGCATGAAGACCTTTTGTTTACACAACCTTTTGTGCTAGATTTACCACCTTTTGGTTCAAAACTTAGACCATTCACAACGTACCCCCTTTGGGTATGCATAAGTTTGTACGTGGTATAAGGGGGTTGACTCCTGACTTAGCCAAATTTTGACACTAATTCCTCACCTAAGTCCTACAAAATGTGAGCTTGTAATTCATGACCTTAGGTGTAGTACTTTCAATTCCTAATGGAATTACAAGCAAGCTTACCACCACATGTGCAATCAACAACTCCTAATGACATCCTGTACCCCTAGCAACCTGACAACTTCAATGACCCAACAACCTTCTTAATATTGAAAATATGACAGCATTGACAACCTAACACTTAGCAATTAAGCAACATGACCTCAACTCTATCATTCACACAACCAATCTCTTCTCAAGAGCAAAGGTTAAGGACTATGAAACTACTACTAAGCTTGAAGATAACCTAACTAAGACACCTAAGCTAAGCAAAATGTGGGGGACCCATTTGCAATGGGGCGATGTGTGATAAAGTCACAACAAGGACATTATTATCCGCCCTTCCCAAAATTGCTTGTCCTCAAGCAATTTCAGCTCTAGATGCTGCAACATCTAATCATTCTCCCACATGGCATCCTCTACTAGCAAGTTCTTCCATCTGAAAAAAAATAATCTGATCACCCACTTCCAAAGTGTCCTCTCTCTAGTATCAATTATGGCATCTGGAATTATTATCAACTTCCCCTCATCCAATGGTGGCAACTCAGATGAGGGAACCATATTATGACCGAGTGCCTTCTTGATCCTGCATACAAGAAATACATTATGAACCATGCTGCCGCCCATTAGTTCAAGCTCATAGGCAGCTTCCCAACATACCAAGATACTCTGAATGGTCTATAAAACCTAGGATTGAGTTTCTCTAATCCACTTTTCTTGAGAGTAGACTACCTATATGGCTGCAAACTCAAATAAACCATGTCCCCAACCTCAAAACTACACTCTATCTAATGCTGATCAACATACAACTTCTATTGATTATGTACCTATTGCAAGTTTTCTTTCAATGGCTTCATGATATCCTAAATCACCTTGTTGATGTGTTTTTATGCACATGTGTAATGTCCCTTACTAGGTTTAGACATGTTTTAACCATAAATAATCTATTTCAATATACTTATGACTCAAGCTAAATATATTAGGTGACATCTCCACCTTAACATGAATCCAAACAGTGATATTCCACTACTCAATCAATTATATATTAACAAATAAATTGTTCATCTATCATACATCCATAACTCTTAATGCAAGTGTCAAACCAATTGTAATGTCCCCTACATGGAAACATCTCCTTTCCCAACTTCTTAAACACTAGCAGTAGTAACAAAGATAAACATATTCTCCTTCCGTTTCTTGTTTCATGAACTCTTACTGATCACAATCTAATATTATCATTTGTCTAATTAAGACACTATGTATATATATAAATGCATGTGTTTACAACCCTATTGATATTACATCATATATATATATATATATATATATATACTGACTTGATTATATACTCATAAATAAATAAATTAATTAAATAATATAATCAATTATTGATATGTTTGCTTAATGACCTGTAATATACCTTATTGGTATTAGTTATTAATATATTTAATGGGTAGTAAAGGGCAGACATATCTGACGCAAAACAGATCTGGTCTGCCACCATTATGAATTTAAGTATTACTATTATACCAACTACAGTCTATGTTAATATTATAATTGAATTCTGCATACAACATCATATATATATATATATATATATATATATACCACAAAGAATAAGAAGGTTACTGCAATTCTGATCTCATCACTGATCTAATGTTACTAGATGCTTCTTGTTTCCTTCCCTTGATCAATGCCTAAAGACCAATAATTATATTTAGTGGGGTGTAAGGGCAGACAGATCTGACATGCGTCAGATCTGGTCTGCCACTATATAAGAAATTAAGCAATCTTTATTAACATTACTATTAAATTCTGCATTCAAAGATTATTAGACTTCATATGTTAAGCATACGTATTAAGCCATCCTCGTGCATACCACTGAGAACAAGGGTGTTTATTGTCAATTTCTTCCTAATCCTTTTCCATCCCCCATATATATTTGTATACGTATCCTTTTGTGAAGAATCACGACTCCTCAAAACGTCGTATCTGCTTTATTGAAGAATCGTGTTTCTATGACCACGATTCGTAGGATGGAATTAATTACTAAAGTATTCTATTATTAATGTCGATTCATGGTCGTATTAGAATGTTTTACGCCATATAAACCCATGCTTTATTTCGAATAGCCATTTCGGGGCGGAAGTGAAAACTATGCGTAGACTGGCTTTGGACTGCCTTTGCGTATCATGTTGTATATAAGATTCTTGTATATCATACTTTGTGTAGTATGATGTATACTTTTTGAGTATTACACTATATATAGGATAAATAGATCATCAATTGTAGGTTCACTTAATTGTAGGTTCACTTCTGTATATATATATATATATATATATATATATATATATATACTGTAGATAATATACTTATATGTAAAATACGATAGATATGTAAGCAGTATACTTCTGCGCATTAAATAAGTAATATATATACTTCTGAGCATTATACAATTATACGTATACTATAAAATACGATATATATGTAAGCAGTATACTTCTGACCATTAAATAAGTTCATCACAAATTACTTTGACATCAATGACAATTATTCATCACATGATTCTTTTAGTCATTGTTTACTCCTTTGTATTTTTAATTGTATTATTATTATTTATTATTGAATATATATATATATATATAAATTATATTTACAATTAAGAAAATGTAAATTATGTTTATAGTTTATAATATATAAAATATGTTTATAATATAATATTAATTTATTTTTATTTGAATATTTATTAGTAATAAATATTAATTTAATAAATAAATAGGTTTCAAATAATCATTCTTTTGTAATTAATTAAAAATAATAATTATTTCATTTAGGATCGAGGAGGGGACATGACAACATGCAAACACAGAATAAAATACCCAAAAGTATCTTATCCTCTCTTGAACAAAGTCTCTCAAATGCTGAAGATTATCTTAACAATCACTTGAGACAACTCCAAAGTTCTGGTATGTCAAGTCACGACGTGTGGATAAGCACAATTGGTTGATGTGATTGCTGGTATCACAAGGGGACTTACATTGAATTGTTGAATGCTTGAATCGTTGGAACTTGGTCATCTTATCCTCTCTTGAACAAAATCTCTCAAATGCTAAAGATTATCTTAAGGATCACGTGAGACAACTCCAAGGTTCTGGTATGTCAGGTCACAACGTGTGGATAAGCACAGTCGGTTGATGCGATTGTTGGTAACACAAGGGGACTTACATTGAATTGTCGAATACTTGAATCGCTGGAACTTGGTCATCTGATATTGCAATGTTGTGAGGCATTTTTATCCTAAACTAGCTTGAGTTAAAAAAAAAAGGCGCAAAAGATGAAGGGTTGAGAATGTCTATTGTAAGGCCTCAAATGTAAGAAGATGGATGAATGATTAGATGGAATCCTACTAGGCGAGGTCTCACCATCAACTTGAACAATTTGACACAAGCTCAGTGCAATTTTCTAAGGACATTTCAAAGATATTCGAATTACTATCATCAAACATTGATCACTATTCAAGTCAATGCATAAACAATGGATGTATAACAATTCGAAGTTAAGCTCATATCATTCCAGTTGACCACGCAAGGCACTTACAATTAGCAAGAGGCTAGTGGTATGGACTAAACAGATTCCACACAAATACATTCAACAAATTCTTCCATTCAATCTAATCAACATGAAAGCAAATTGAGAAGTAAAGACCATGAGACTTGTTGAAGTAACAAACCAAATTCATCATAACTTCAATGAAATCAATTGCTCTTTACAACAAGATTTGGCAACAATCTTTGCCTTCTCCTAATGTAACTTCTATTCTAATCTAGCTATCATCTTAGCTCTATTCACTATTCACTACTCTATTCACTAACTATTAAACTTTTCAAATGAAGAGCTTGAGCCTTTTATAATGCTCTCAATACAATTCAATGGCTCGGATCAATTTGAGATCAATGGCCTAGATTTTACAATGAAAACCCTAATTAGGGTTTGTTACAACAAACTCAATTCTAGCCAATGAAATAATTACAATGCTTTGGCATAGCCAATAGACAATAAGGGTAGATGCCTCGAAATTTGTGCCATCATGGGTGAGTCAGCTACATTGAATCAAGATGTGCTGATGTGGAACTCCTTGATTTGGTGAGTGATGACTGGGATGCCACTTCAATTCGCTTGTGGGACTTGGAAGATTTGATACTCAACATTACAAGCTTGCTCGCTGCTTGGTGTGATGGTGGGAAGTATTAAGGTAGCTAGGTCCTTCCATCCTCGCTTGCTTGCCTTGGGGTGATTGTATGACTTTTCCATCGCGCTCCTTTGATGTCTTCATGTCTCCATGGTGTCGTGGGAGTTAAGATTCTGCCTTCCTTGATACCCTTGTACTTGCTGATGAAGTTCTCTTCTTGAACTTGCATGGTGGCGGAATCTTGCAATCTTCCCCCTCTCATTTCTTCAAGGTGTTGCTTTGCAATTTGCATCATCTTCCTTTCATATCTGCAAAACAAAACAAGTATAGCATCAAACATTTATGGCATATAGCTTTTACACACCTTAATATAATTTCTGATTTTTTTATGTGTTGCAAGTCTGATAAGAAGATTTAGAGAAAATCCGCTCTCATGAAGGAGCAGTTGAAGTTGGTTTTCGCTCCTAGAGAGGAGGACTTGAATCTTTTTCGCCCTCAACCTTAAGCACTTGAAGTTCGCTCTCCTCTTTCAGTTCATGAAGTTCGCTCCTCTATGCTTGAAGATGAAGTTCGCTCCCCTTTCTCAATTCATGATGTTTGCTCTTCTAGGCTTGAAGATGAAGTTCGCTCCTATAGCCTTGAACATGAAGTTCGCTCCTGTAGCCTTGAACATGAAGTTCGCTACTGTAGTCTTGAACATGAAATTCGCTCCTGTACGCTTGAAGATGAAGTTCGCTCATGTAGGCTTGAACGTTGAAGTTCGCTCCTATAGGCTTGAAGATGAAATTCGCTCTCCCTGCCTTGAACATGAAGTTCGCTCTTGAGGCTGAGCTCATGAAAGGAATTTCAAATCAGAACTCTAATTCACCCTAGCTCACTTTCATTCACTCTCTCAACTCTAATGCGTGATGTCATGCTCATTATGAAGTGTTAGGAAGAATTTCAATCTGTGGGAGAGGCACATGAAGTTTGCTCCACAAGAGGTGCACATGAAGTGGTTTGAAACTCAACACTTAGTGTTTGCTTGCTCACCTTGCTTCACTCCATCCACTCAAACTTGCAAAATAAGGATCATGGAACAACTTCGCTCTCAACTAAGGGCACTTGAAGTGAATTTCGTTCCTGAAGAGGAGCATTTGAAGTGGCCCTTACTAGCAATCCTTCTTCACTCCTTGGTTGAACTCATGATGGACTTAACTTCTCATGTGATTTAGATGTTACTGAAGGCTAACAAACTCACTCATTTTACACCTCACACAAAGCTATCCACTTGACTCCTGGCTTCCTGACCAACTATGCCCCTTCAACGTAAAGGCTAATAGCAAAGGACTCTAACACTACCCTGGAAAGCAGAAAAAAGTGGGGGTCCCCCTTTGCAATGGGGCGATGTGTGAATACCTCACAACACACCTGTAGTAAGTCTTTTTCTTTAGGCACTCTATTATCCCCAAACAATAGATCCATTAAGTTGGGAGCCTCATATCCATATAAAGCCATGAATGGCAACATTTTGATTGACATGCGATAAGTAGTATTATAACAATACCCACCAAGGTGTAGCCATTTAATCCAAGCCCTCTGCTGCCCAGAAACATAGTTCCTGAGATACCCTGCCACCCATTTGTTGACAATCTTTGTCTGCCCATCTATTTGTGGGTGGTAGCTAGTGCTAGGAGTGAGCTCAATCCCACTCAATCTGAAGAGCTCCTACCAAAAGATGCTAAGGAACTCATTGTCCCTATCACTCACAATGCTCTTGGGCAACCCATGCAGTCTAAATATCTCCTTGAAGAATAAATCAGCAACCTATGCAACTGTGTATGTCACTGAAAATACAAACAAGTGTGCAAATTTTGTCAACTTGTCAACCACCACACAGATAAAATCTTTGCCTTGTGACTTAGGTAACCCTATGATGAAGTCCATGGAGATACATTCCCACTTCTAATTTGGAATGGGTAAGGGTTGAGGTAAACTAGTTGGGTAAGTGTGCTCATTCTTATTCTATTGGCAAGTGGGGCACTTTCTGCCATTTATACCCTTTCCAAGTAAACCTCTCCTAGATCTGCCTCTAAGTCTTAAAGAACCCGGATGACCAGCCATAGGTGTATCATGAAAAGTCCTCATAATCTATGGGGAAGGCACCAAATAGATCCTGCCCTTGTATATGATCAACTCATTAACCACTGTGTACTTATCATCATGAAGTGTGCCCTCTACAAACCCTTGCTGCCCATGAATCTCTAGCATACTCTGCTGCAATTAACTCTCTCTAATCAGCAGAAATGTCTATCAACAAACATATGTGAGGCCTTCTATAAAGTGCATCAGCAACTATGTTTCTCTTTTCGTTGACATAAACAATGTCAAAATCATATGCATGCAATCTGTTGACCCACTTTTGTTGCCCATCATTGAGATCCTTTTGGTTCATGAAGTATTTGATTCTATTGCAATCTGTTTTGATAATGAGCTTGTCCCCAACTAGGTATTGTCTAAAATTGGCCAAGGCATGCATAATGGCCAACATCTCTCTATCATACTCAAAGTAGCTCCTCTCCACACCTCTTAACTTCCTACTCTCAAATGTTTCTCATGCATCAAAATTGCTCCTATATCCTCTACTAAAGCATCACACTCCAACTCAAAAGGTTTGGTAAAATCAGGTATTGCCAACAGTGGGCATGTGGACATTACCTACTTGAAGTGCTCAAAACACTTATGTGCTGAATCTAACCACTCAAAGGCTCACTTCTTAGTCAAATCTGTGAGCGGGCTTGCAATCTATGAAAAACCTTTGACGAACCTAGTGTAGAATCCACAAAGACCAAAGAATCTCTTAAGCTATGCGAGATTCGTAGGAATAGGCCATTCAACAATAGCCTTGATCTTCTCAAGGTCCACTCTTACTCCCTCTGCACTGACTCCCTCTGCACTGATGATGTGACTCAGGTAGAGAAGTTTTGTCATCCTTAAGTCACACTTAGACTCCTTAGCATATAAAGACTCGCTCTCTAAGATACTCAATACCTCCTCAAGATGCTGCACATGCTCCTCCCGAGTCTTGCTAAAAAATTCCACTTGATGATGTAGACAATCTTTCCTTTAATGATGATACCTTAGAAGAGGTTGAATATTATGCAGAAATTGAGTGTCTTGATGATCCAAAGACTTCTCTTGCAACTCCTACTTCTCTAATTGAGATCACGCGTTCATCTTTTGTTGGTGACTCATTAAGAACATCTAATGATTTGTTGCAATAGGCATCTAATTGTCTTGCTAATTGGGATTCCTATCTATTAGACATTGCTTCTTTGTTTGCGGAGTCTTACATTTCAGATTTGGAGAAAACATTTGAGGTTTTATCTCTCCTATTTGATGACAATCATGGCACAACTATTGTCACATCATATTTGTCTTTGGAACTCGTTCAAAATCAGTTTCCAATTGTTACATGTTTGTCACCTTTTGTTGTGATTAGGCATGTACCTGAGTGGTTTGTGGCATCTTCATCATCCAAGGACTTGGCAACACGTGAGTAGGTTTCAAAGACAACATACTTCTTTGTATCTTTTCTCTTTTGGAGAGGAATTTTGTCCCAATGGGTTTTCTCCCTTTCTCAATTTGTGAGAGATTTTCTTTGTAAATGGGTACCTATCATGGTTTCGTAGTCCCTAACTTGCACTTAAGGGGGAGCATTAGAGTGAATAAGACTTTCTACCTAGTAAAGGTGTTGAACCTAGCTAGCTCCTACTAGGGGACTTATTCACATGACTTTAGTTTACTTAGGTTGTAGATGTCATTCTAAAAGTCTTAGTTGTTTAGATAAGAACTTATCATATCTTATCTTTATGACTTTCATTTAATTCTAGTTACCTAAGTCATTTAATATTTTGCACTTTAGTTGTCTCATAATACAGGATTAAGAAACATGTCATAATCTTGTCTCAATTGTATCTTTATATGCAAGGCCTCTCCTTTTATATTTCATATTCAACAAATATTCAACCAATCAGTATTGCATAATGAAGCAAGCTATTCTTTCCATTTTCTCTCTTGTGGAAGTTTTTTTGGTCTAGCAGTTGATTTTGGGAGTGTTGAGGAGTCACCACTAACTCCTACACCTTCTGCCTCTTTGAGTTGAATCTTGAGACTGATTATAGTCTTTTCCACTTCTTCAAGGCTATGTGACACTTTTTCTTTTGAATCACAATCTCTTCTTCATATTTTTGCAGCTGCAACTTTTGCTTCAAATTATTTTTCTTAAGCTGATTTCGCTAAAGGCACAAATAAGTTCTTCAAGATCCACCTCTCCTCCCATTTCGACAATTCCTTCCTCTTCTGAATCCATCTTCTCTTTTCCTTTGTCTTCATCTTCAAAGCGCCACTCTTTTCTTCTATCACCATGAAGAGATTTTCTTCTCTATCACATACTTTCATTGCTTTCCTTAGATGAGCTACTATCTTCTTTGGAATAGAGGCTTTTCTTGTGCTTGTGAGAGTTCTTCTTTTCGTATCTACATTGTTTGTGACACTTTTTGTACTGATGATGCCTACTTCCTTTCTTTATGTTATGATCTTCTTCATCATCACTAGTTTCACTTTTTACCTGTGAACACTTAGCAGCAAAATGACCTATTTTATCTCAATTAAAAAATTTAAAAGGTGACTTACCTTTATATATGCCAGCAGCCGGATACTTTCTTGAGCTTTCTCACAAAATACGCATCCTTTGTATCAGATTCATCATTGGAACTCTCACTTGATTCGAGTTCTTTATTCTTCATCTTCTTTAAAGCTTTAAAGGATGCTTCTTGCTTTGATTGTTTCTCCTCTTTTGTCCTCATTTCATATGTTGCAAGGATCCCATGCAACTCATCCGTTGTCAATTTATCTAGATCATTCATCTCTTCAATAGCGGAAACTTTGGGATCAAATCTCAAGGGGAGAGACTATTGTGACCTAATCACACATCACCCCATCCCAGATAGGGACCCCCCTTTGCTTTTAGGCCCTTTTTGTCGTTTGGCTTTTGTTTTGTGTGTGTTAGTGGCAATCTCTTCAATCTCTCCGCGTTACGGGTGTTTGGGAGTCAATTGGGGTTAATCTGCCTCTCTGTCAAGCAAATTCTGTGAGGTCTAGGCCTGTTTTATCCTTTTCTAGGGTTTTGCCTTCTGTCCTAGATTTTAGGGGTTCCTGTTAGGGTTTCGGAAAAACTAAGCATACGACTGGAATCGAGACCCTTCAGGGCACCTCCCAGCAAAATTTGAGCCCAAACGGAGTAACTTTCTATTTTTAGAAAGTCCCTATTTTTTAGGGATTTTTCCGAGTCCCAGAATGTCACCATTTTGCCAAAAATCAAACTTACTATTTTTAGTAATTTCTATTTTTAGTAAATTTCTATTTTTAGTAAGTCATCCTACGCCCCGTCCTGGGCTCTAACTCTGACATTTTGGAAAGTTTCTATTTCGGGAAAGTCTATTTGTGGCAGGATCAGGCTAGCAAGCAACAGAGAGTCAACATGCACAATCACTTCTAAATCTGGAAAGTTGAAAGCAGACAGGCAGGGGTCTAAAATGGCTAAATCTAAAGAATCATCCCTGAAGTGGAAGGTCAAAATATTCTAAGTCTAGAAGTCATTCACAAGCAGGAAATTCCGCCTCTCCATGGACATGGCCAAAATGCGCCCAAGTCAGGGCTGGGGCGCCAAAATCAAGAATGCATTCACAACTGCAATTTTCCACCTCTCCATGGACATAGTAAAAATGTGCCCAAGCCAGGTCTGGGGCGCTGAAATCAAGGAGTCATTCACAACTGCAATTTTCCACCTCTCCATGGACAGAGCCAAAATGCGCCCAAGCCAGGTCTGGGGCGTTGAAACCAAGGAGTCATTCACAACTGCAATTTTCCGCCTCTCCATGGAGAGAGCAAAAATGCGCCCAAGCCAGGTCTGGGGCGCTGAAATCAAGAATGCATTCACAACTGCAATTTTCCACCTCTCCATGGACAGAGCCAAAATGCGCCCAAGCCAGGTCTGGGGCGCTGAAACCAAGGAGTCATTCACAACTGCAATTTTCCACCTCTCCATGGACATGGCAAAAATGCGCCCAAGTCAGGTCTGGGGCACTGAAATCATGAAGGCATTCACAAGTGGAGAATTCATGAATCCCTGGCATGGTAAAATTTCACCCAAGAAGAAAAACTTGAAATTTTGCCTAGGGCACGGAATCCAAGGAGTCAGGAAAGAGTAAAAAGCAGAAATTCCCCTCATACGAATTTTCAGTTATGCTATTTTTAGGCATCAAATCCCGGCCAAATATGGAAATTTTTATGGATTCCGAATCAAGACGAAATTCCCCATCCAATGAACCTGTTGTGACCATTTCACACATCGCCCCATTTAAAATGGGGACCCCCTCTTTTTGCTCGTTTTTCGTTCGCCTTTCGCTTCGTTTTTTAGGGTTTTGTTAGTCAGTCAATTGTCTGGATTTAGGGTCAAGCCTTAGGGTTTTAATTGTCGTCTTTTCAGGCCAGAATCCAGTCAGTTTTGAGAGCTTTTTGAGTCTCCTTTCGTAGGATGCAAATTTTGAATGAAATGATTTTGCCAAAATGGTCTATTTTCAATTGGAAATTTTGAGTGCAGAGCTTAAATTTGTCTAAGTGTTGAAGATGAAATGTGAATTTTTTTTGTCCAATTGAGTAATTTTGACTAAATTTTGAAGTTTTAGATTTTTGATCCCGGGCATTGGGAATGATTTGTTTTTGCCTCGTGAATTGATTAAACTTGTGAAATCATGTTATTTTGGCCTGTAGGAGCAAAATCGCTCCTGTCCCTTAGTGAAGGACCGGAGCTCGTTTTCAAATATCTTACTGTCCTTACAGGGTCAAGATGAATTTCGAATTGGAAGTGATAAAGAGAGGCGTGATCTTTCCGTTGAATATAAATTGAAGAATTTCACGAACACGGAAATGCCTCAGGGAAGAAAATCGCTCCTGTCCCTCAGTGAAGGACCGGAGCTTAAAATCAAATATTGCTTTGTCCTTGCAGGATTTTAACGACTTGATGATTTGAAGAGGTCCAAGGAGATGTGTTCTACCAAATGAATATAACTTGAAGTGCCGTCGTGAAGGAGAATGACTCAAAATGTAAAAATCGCTCCTGTCCCTCTGTTAGGGACCAGGGCGAAGTTCTTTGTAGCTCCCGTCCCTCTCCCAGGGACCAGAGCGAAATCCTTCATAGGGCATGTTCTGGACGAAGATCAAGCAAGTTTTTGGTTTGAAGGCAAGAAAAGATGTGACTTGAACTCGTTGAAGACAAATTGAAGATTATGAGACGTCAACAAGGGACCCAAATGCCCAAGTTCGCTCCTGTCCCTCAGGCAGGGACCAGAGCGATTTTTGTCTTAGATGATTTTCTTGCCAAGTTACAATGGATTCCAAGGCATGGATGAGTGGAAAGGTACATTACGAATCCGTTGAAGATAATTTTTGAAGGTGATAAAGTGAGATGAAGCCCACGAGCAAGATCGCTCCTGTCCCTCTCCAAGGGACCAGGGCGATATAATGAGTATGTTGCTTTTTCTTCAAGTTCAAAACACTCCAAGTCCGGATACATGGTGGCAAGAGCATTTCGAGGCATCCCAATCAAACACAAGGCATCAAAGGTCGCAACATTAAAGGATTTACACCAGGACACCTGATTCGCTCCTGTCCCTCAGGTAGGGACCAGAGCGAAATTCTTATAAATGCCTAGATTTCAAAGTTAAACAAGTATCAAGTGATTAAGAAGGATCAAGGGACTTCATCTTACATTATGAAAGCGATGGCAAGTGGATGGAAACAAAGACAAGCTCAAAATCTTAAAGTTCGCTCCTGTCCCTCTCCAAGGGACCAGAGCGATATCTATTATACTTGCCAATTCATGTAAAATTCATGCCAAGTCAAGGTTTTGTGGGATCACACAAGGTCTAAGGCGTCTTAACAAGGTGATATGCAAAGGTGTCGAACGTCAAAGTATACCAATTTGAATAAGAAAGTTATATCGCTCCTGTCCTTTGGACAAGGACCAAGGCGATTTTTATTAAAACACTCATATTTCTTTAAAATCAAGACAAGGCAAGGATGGGCAAGATCGAGAACGCCATTTGAAAGAGGATGATCGAAGTACAAAGGTTGAAAGGTGGCAAATTCTAGCTAGAGCTTCAAGATTGCTCCTGTCCCTCTCCAAGGGACCAGGGCGATGATCTTCTAAAACATCAAGGTGTCTTGTGGAATTCAAGCAAAACGAAAGTGGAATGAAAGAATAGCATTGTTTATCCTTCACAACAAAGATTGAAGTTCAAAGTTACAAAGGTCAAGGAGAAATTATGAGGATCGCTCCTGTCCCTCTCCAAGGGACCAGGGCGATATTTGCTAAAGCACTTATCATCCTTCGAAGATCATGACAAAACAAACTTGCAAAGGGTTCAAAACGTTGTTTGAAGGATAATGAACGAGGAATTGATATCAAGAACGAAGAATCTCACGTAAAAGAATAGGGATCGCTCCTGTCCCTCTCCAAGGGACCAGGGCGATAATGGTCATGAGATGCATTCATTCGCACAAGTAAGTCAATTAAGATCGAAGGACCCAACGAAAATGCCAACTTCAACGTGAAGATGAAGACTTTGAACGTCAAAAGTGCAAGGATCGAGACCAAGATGATGGATCGCTCTTGTCCCTCAGTCAGGGACCAGGGCGATGAGGTTTGTATATTTCATTTTCAAATTTTGGCGCTCAAACACATTTTTGAAATTATTTAAATACTAGAAAATTCGATAAGTTTGAAAATCCAATTAAAATGGCATTTAATATTTGCGCTTGGTATTAATTAATTGTTTTTGCCTTGTAAAAATCGAAATTGTTAAATTAAAAAACGTTGGCAAATAATTAATTAATTATTTTAATAAAAAATTAAATATAGCGCTTGGTATTTATTTGTTTTATGGAGGTCGGCCCTTGTATTGATTTAAAAATCGTTTAAATTGCCTTATTTAATTACCAAGTCGGCCTCAAGGTGAATATGAGGTGAGCGCTATAAAGGGTCATGAAGATTTTTTATTTTTTTATCATTTTATCATCTCAAGTGCGATTTAAGGAAGACAAAGGGAGAAGTGCGAAGTTGTGTTCAAGGTGGTGCGAATTTCATTTCAAGTTAGGAGGTGCGAATTTATATCCAAAGGAAGGCGCAAATATTATCCAAGGAGGTGCGAACTTGAAGTTTAAATTGTGCGAACCTGTCAAGCATTGGAAGACTACGTCAAGGACATACCAAAGGTGGCGAAATTGCTATTTTGAAGAAAAGATCATGTTGAAGGCCATCTAATATCAATTTTGCCTAGGCGATTTTATTCATTTTGCATTCTAGAGTTAGCTCTCTCGTGAGGTATGGCGATTTGGTTTTATTGTTTTAAGTTTTAGATCGTCATAGCTTAAATTTTGAATTTTGAATTTTGAATTCCTAGCTCAATCGTTTTTTAGGAAATGATAACTCTAAGACTTATCATGAAGTTTCCTAAAATATTCTCTAATCTATGTTATATATTGCAAGATCTAGTTTCTCATTATGAAATGTTGTGTAGGTATGGCAACCCCGAAGGCGGGAGCATCCACCAGTCGTTCAACTCTCATGAAAGAAGATCAGAAGACCGAAGAAGTGGAGACTAAGATCGTGTCGAAGTGGAGCAACATTGGAGATACTAACTTGGGTAACTTCAGCACGAGGAAGTTTCGAGAGGTCCCGTACATTGGCAAGCCATCACCTGTCGCCCGGAGAATAATCGAGAGTGGCATCATTAAGGCGGCCGGCTTTCCTCCAGCTGTTCAGTGCCATGAGTTGATGATCGAGTGTGCTCGTCATTATGATCCACAGTCCAGAACGATCATGTCCAATGAGGGAAACACTTTGGCGTACCTTTCAGAGGAAGCTATAAGTGAAGCTTTCCATCTTCCAAAGCACAGGGACATGATATACAAGAGCATAGAAGGAGCCAGGTCAATGTACGAAGATGATCCAGATGCTTGTCTAAGCATTATCAATAAGAACTGGTTACTTAAGAGCCGTCCCCGTCTGAGCAAGATCCCGAACACACCGCACAGGATTGATTTCCAGGAGGAGTATAGAGATTTGATTACAATGCTCAACCGAGTTACAGGAGCCCCTCACGCCTTCTACTTTGAGAAGTGGATGTTCTACTTCATCCAGGTGATTGTTCAAGGGAAAGGTACCATACATTGGGCTAGAATGATTAGCCATTGCTTGGACGTATAGTTGAGGAGACTCAAGGCTACCAAGTCCTTCCACATGAGTTCATACGTCATCTATGCATTGATCAGGAGTTTTGAGTACACAGGACTACCCCACAGAGGAGTGATTGGAAGAGGACCCGGCGAGGTCAGAGCTTGTGATTCCTATGCCTACTTGCATCATCCGCCAGGAAGCAACTACAAGCTAGTTAATGATACCTTCACGATGAACATCACAAGGACGTTGCAAGGTGGGATTCACAACAGATTATCTCAGGATGCACAGGAATTGGTGAAGAGGTACGGTGCTTGGTTTATTCAGTTTCCGAAGTTCACTTATATTAGAGTGCATGGATGTCCTTTACCTCCATACATGTTGCCGAGATATCCGACAGACAGAATTGTGTTACTTGAAGTAACAAGACAGTTGGCAGCGTATGCGAAGGCATTCAGACACAGACATGGGAATGGAGTTCCAGTACCTATCATTTTGGGCAATTCAGTTGAGGTATGTCCTAATGCTTTAGCCATGGATGACGCAGAGAAGGAGTTAGCCTTGTATTCTTTTTCAACCTTTGCTTTGAGAGAAAGCTTTGATCCACATGGACATTTAGAGGAGACAGTCGGTAGGAAATTTAAGCATGAGTACCAAATTGAAGATTTTATGATGAATCTCTTAGATGATCTTGAAGTGAAACGAAAAATGCATTCTAGATTGCCTTTGGATTTCATCAGGAAATGCAGGATTTACAGAGTGGCCGACCAAGCACAGGACAGTGGCAGATATATCCAGTCATCCTATGATCGAGAAAGTAAATCAGTAAGGTTAGATTGGAATGAACCAGAGGTCGTGGATCTAGATACTTTGATGGCTCCAGTCTTGTCTTGTACTCGCAGATGGGTTGACGTACAGCATCAGAAGTTGAGAGAACAAGGTATAGCTATGACTTTCACTTTGGAAGAGAAACCAGCCGAAGGTGGAGCTAGTGTGAGTGAAGGCAATCCTAATCCTAGAAATTCAGGTGAAGGTAACCTTCGATGTGCCAGTGAGGGCAATCTCCATCCAAGAGGTTCGAAGAGGAAAGAGAGACCTAGAAAGAGAGAATCTTCCAAGAAGAAACAAGAGGCCAACCGAGATCGTTCATCCGGCACATCTTCTCAACAGGAGAAAAGGACACTTCAAGTGGAAGAATCCATGGAGTCGATGGTACAGAACGACAGGCAGGAGGAAGGACAGGCACAGCAAGGGTCACCAGATGGGTCTCTCCAAGATTATGAGTTAGATGAAGATAAAGAAGACAACGAAATGACATCTCCTCCCAGACAAGAAGAAATAGTTCATAAAGAAATTCAAGTTCAAGAGACAAGATCGGCCATCCCAGATTGGTTGAAGGAAAGATTAACCAAGGTGATCGTAGTAGAGGACGAGGATAATGCAATTGATTTGGAAAGCCTTGTTGGTCGCTCACACGAAGTAACAGAGAAGAGAAAGGCTACCAAGATGTCCAAGATGATTCGAGATGAGACTGGATCCAGAAAACTGCAGATAGCTACACCGGCAGTAGACAAATATGAAGGTGAGATCCTAGCAGAGGAATATGATATACAGACTTTTGAGCTAGGACCATCCACAGCAGAGCAGACGTTGGATGATGCCACTGATTCATTTGAAGCATTGAAGGACAAGCTTAGAGAAGAAATGGAGAAGAATAGAAAGCTTGAGAGAGAGGTCGGTGCATGGAGGACATATTTCAGTCATATCAATGAACCTTTGGGACGTCAGGATCCAGCTAGATCACCAGTGCAGGCACTTCCACTTCAATCAATCAATGAGGCAGAAAGATTCAGGAATATGGTCCAGCGTACAAGTACTTGGATGGATAAATCTCATACAGTGGCCATAGAGTTTGTAACAAGGATGATGAAGATTATTCATCAAGCTATCCAGGTTCTTGAGATAATCCACAATTTGATGATAACAGTAGCCGCATTTGCCCATACCAAAGATGTTGTCATTCCTGTCTTGAAAGTAATTAGACACACATCAAGGAAGGTCTTAACACAAGAGAAGATCATGGATGGAGGACCTCACAGTTTGCTTCAGTGGTCAACCTTACTCCATATGAAGAGTGTTCTCTTCGAGGACATCAGTACTAAATGTAGCCAAGTTGAGGAGGTGATCAATCTGATCCAGGACAGAGTATTTGAGGTACTACGTACCATTCTTGGCAGAAGGATCGAGGTCGAGACAGATGTGGATATGCAGGAATTAGAGGATAGAATCAAGGTCATCTTTTGTAAGGACGCTAATGTTACAGATGAGCAATATGATCAGATGTTTGCCACCATGCTCCTGATTGAAAGAACAAAGGAACTTGAATCTTCATGGAACGCAGCTCTTCTAGATGCATTCGATCAAGTCATCCATTTGGAAGAAAGTATGAAGAATCTTCCCGAGATTCCAATTGCAGAGATCGAAGGAATCATATCAAGATTCATTGCATATGCTAAAAAAGAGAATTGGAAAGGGAATAAGATTCTAGATGAGAGGTTGTTATAGATGACATGGCATCTTATTTGTCATTGGTTTATGTCTCCTAGGTTTTTGTGCCAAATTTAATATTTGGCTATGCATTTAATATTGTTCAGTAAAAAGGAGGCCATTTGTAACAAACCCTAATTAGGGTTTAGGTGTCATGATCTTGACCGTTGATCTACTTTCAATCTGGACCATTCATTGTAATTGAGGATGCTATTTATACCCTCATTTTTCATTTCATTTGTAACTAGAGTAATAGAGAATAGAGATAGTTGAGAGATTAGAGAGATTAAAATTAGAAGCAATTTTACTTTTGTAGCAAGATTGAGTTTGAGGAGAGGAATTCAAGCAATTGTTGTACATGATGACTTTGAAATCAATGAAATATTGAAGTTATGGTGTTTTGTTGCAACTTTCTTGGTTATCTTCATGGTTGTTAAATTTACTTGAATCATGCTCAATCAAAGTAGTGTGTTAATTTGAAGGACATAGTGTGAGACTTGATCTTTGGTAGGATTCGTAATCCAAACCACTAGCTTCTTGCTGATTGTAGGAACGCCTTGCGTGGTCGACTGGAGAATACCTTGAATCACTTAACCTTCAATCATTATTGTGTCTTGGATATGTACCTTCGTGGTGGTGTCTTTGATCTTTAATGCATTGAAAATCATTTTGGTTACCTTAGAAGATCGCATCAATTTCAATTGAGTTGTTATCTTATGGCAAAATTGAAGTTGGTTGAATCTTGCCAAGTCTTGTTCACACGAAGTCATTCTTAGGGTTAGACTAGATTAAAATCCTTTCAAAACCCTATCCCTTTTGTTATTTTTTTGAAAAGCTTCTTAGTTTAGTAAGATTTCGGAATTTCGGAGTGTAAGATCCCCTTGAGGACACAGCAAATCACATCATACCAACTGGTGCTTATCCACACGTAGAGACCCTACTAACCAGAACATTGGAGTCATCCTAACTGATCCTTCATGCGAATCTTCAGCAGTTAGAGGCTTTATTCAAGAGAGGATAAGATGCCTTTAGGTATTTTATTCTGTGTATGATGGTGTACAAAATACACGTCAACAGAATTGGCGCTAGAGGGAGGGCAGTTTTCCGAATTTCCGAAAGTCCGAAGATTTTGAAAAGGAATACATTGCAAACATAATCATGAAGTACGATGGTGTTGCCACTTGAAGGATTGAATCAAGTAGTGCAACCAAATTTGCAAATAGGCAATACTCAAGAAGATATTGTTTCAGGATTGAATCAAGTAGCGTGGAACGCAAGGAGAAGTCAAGTTGAGTATAACAGAGTAAGAATCATCTTGGAACAAGAAGAAGATAGAGCCGAAGAACATCAAAGGGTCATAGCTAGAGAACTTCGCAATCAAAGGAATCCACAATAAATCTTCGCAAGACTTCACGCTGGATCGCATTGGTTCTTTCTCGCTCGAGAAACATCAAAGGTTATTGAGGTCGACACCAGGCATCAAGAATCTAAGTGAACTTCAGTTTACTTCAAAGGCGAAGCGAGTTAAAAGAGAGGACACTCCTAAAGAATTTGAACTAAGATTGGAAGAATCTCCTGAGTCATCACAAGTTCTTCAAGAACAAGTACAAGCGGCAATCCAATCCAGTATCCAGGCAATTTCTCAAACGAAGGGCCAAGCCAGTTCATCAAGTTCAGCTTCAAAGAGTACAATGGCTCAACGAGCTCCGCCGCCTCTTCCTCCTCCTCATATACTTAATGGTGCAACTTGGCTAGTCAACAATCCATCACCATTGGAATTTGCAGTTTATCATGATATGCCAAAGAATCCAGAGCATTTTTGTTCCAAGTTCAATGTCAGTGATTTCCATCGCACGGCTGAAGATCATATCAACATGTTTGAGGACCTTCTTCGCAACAGACAAATTGAATATCGAGATGTGGCATGTAGGCTTTTTCCCTACTCATTGGGAGAAGAGGCATACTTTTGGTTCATTCATTTGCCTACAGGGTCCATCAGGACTTGGGACGCGATGAAAGACGCATTTATTGCCAAATTTGGTATCCCAACTACACCAGCTGAGTTATATAGACAATTTGTAGAGGTCCGAAGGAGAGAACATGAACCTATTACTTCCTTCAACAACAGATTTCACCCCGCATACACGATGCTACGTCCCCCTTATCTCATTGCAGATCCAAGAGAAATTTACTATGGAGCCTTAGATCATCTCACTGCTATGTTCGTAAGGACGCACCCGACTCCGAATGATCTAAATGCGGCCTATGCAAAAGCTATTGAAGTTAGTAAGCACATGGGACAGAATATCACTGGACCACTATTACATATGGGACCTATCGCAGCACCTAACCAGATGCAGGCAGTTGGTACGGCCTTGGCCAACCAAACTCCAGTCATGAATCCAATTCCGCAAGCAACATACCCGAGCGTACAGCCGGCAAATCAATTGGTCCTTCACCCCGGAGCTCCAATTTCTCAAGCTCCACCCGCACAACCTGTGTACCTGCAAAATGCCACAAGTTCGTCAAGGACACAAGAAGAAAAGGACGAAATGAAAGAGTTGATTGAGCAAGTCAAGAGGCTATCAACTGAGGTGACTCATTTGAGGAACCAGAATAATCAACTCCAAAGCATGCAAAGGATCAATCACAATCAAAATTTCCAAGGAAATAATAATCAAGGTTTTAGAAACAATTTCCAAGGAAATAACAACCAAGGTTTCCAAAGGAGACCATGGAATACGGCTCCCAACAATGGAAATGTGGTGACGCCTCTAGACAATCCACCAAATTCGCAAAATCAAGAAAATCCTTCTACAAGCAAAGTATTTCTAGCCGAAGCAGCCTTGTCCAGTTGGTGCAGACTCCACAATACGAACCAACATTCTGAGTTGCAGTGTCCTGAGTTCAAGATCGCGGCTGACATTTTCCAACAAGAGATGCGCACCACTAATCCACCTGAAAATCCTCCCACGACAGGATACGAAATTGTTCCAACCACGCAGTACGGTCAAGCCATGATTGTTGAAACCTGCAGATATTCACAAGAAGAAATTAGTCAAGCACAAAATGGAAGATTTCCACCAGAGTCAGCTAATGGACCAATGATACCACCAGGATCCCAGTTTCCGCCAGCATCTGCAAATGGACCTGTAGAAGATTCAGAGTATTATTTTCCACCATTGAACGACAGTGTCCTAGTAGAAGGCATAAAAGAGGTATTTCATCAATCATCAGGAGGTGTGAATCAAAGAGTTTATCACAGAAATCAAAGGAACCAAGAACCTTTAACTACATCGATCCCTCCAAACAATTTCTCTACTCCGCCGGATCCCCAAGCCAGCAACATTCCAGAGTACCCGCAGAATACTCAAGAATACAGACCAAGGAATATTGCACCTCCCGCGGGAAATGAAATGAAAAGATTGGCTGCACTGGTGTTGGATGAACTCAAGAAAGTCAAAGTGAGTCTACCACTCTACGAGTTGCTAAAAGTGTCAGAAATCAAAGATGCAGTAATCAACAGTTTGAGTGAATCTAGGTCAAATGTTCAAGCCACTATCAATGTGACCCAAGAGGAAGCCAATCCACAAGGACATTCCGAACAGAATGAATGCATGGTCCAAACCATAACCTTCCCAGCTAAAAAGGAAGATATGTTGGAAGGAAAAGTATTACTTAAAAGGGGCGAGACTAAGAGGACTCAGCCCACTGTCAAAGAAAACCTCACCACTAACTTGGTTCTTCCAGAAAAGGAAGTAGCGATCAAGAAAGATGTGGTCAAGAAAGGAAAATCTATAAACAAAGTCAATCACTCAAAAGAGGAGAGCCCAGCAAAAGACGATCATTCAAAGATTAATGAAGTCAAACATCAAGAACCAAGTGAGGAGACCTCAGTCCCTTCCCAAGGAAAAGATGAACCGGCCCCGTTCCTGTTATCAGTTAGAATATTTGGAAAATTACTACACAATTGCCTTTATGATTCCGGAGCTTCAAGTAACGTGATGCCCCTGGCTGTTTGTCAAAGACTAGGTATAACTCCCGCTCCTACCAAAAGAAAAGTCACTCAACTTGACAAGACAGAAGTTCCAGTCATGGGTGAATTAAACAACATACATATGCAATTGGCCGCAGACCCAAGAGTCCAAAATTTCATAGATATATCAGTAGTGGATATTCCAGATTCATATGGGATGCTCCTAAGTCGAGATTGGTCACGAAAATTGAATGGGTATGTGTCAACTGATTTCGCACACATGTGGCTACCATGGAGAGGAGTCCCGAACCAGATCAAGATCGATAGCACTCCAAGGGTGAGATTGATGATAACTGAATATGGGGAAGACAATGAAGTCCTGTTTTTGGAGTCCGACCTAGGGACATATAAGCCTAAGGTAGAGGAAGTCTTGATGGTACAAAACGTACAAAATGAAGATACCCAGCAAGAGGTGATAGAGTCTACAGAGATTATTATTGAAAGTGACCAAGGATCTGATCAAGAGGATGAAGGCATGTTTGAAAATTTCAGGAGATTCGTACATAGAAACATTCAGCAAAGTGTGCAACTTGGCAACCTAACATCCGTCCGAGATTTGCTTCTTCCAAATTGGTGTAGAATACACAATGCCATCCACTCGGAATTATCTTGTGCTTTATGCCAGACTGCATTGGAGCAAGTATATAAAAGAGCCCCACAGACACTAATTCTGGAAGAAATTCAAGATTCAGAGAATGAAAGCTCTACAGAGACCGAGAGTTCTATAGAAGACGAAGTCTTATCCGATACATCATCTGAAAGTCAGAAAAGTCCAGAGACAGAAAATCAAGAAAATCAAATTTGGACATTAAGGTTCGATGGATCTAAATCCAAACAAGGATCTGGAGCTGGTTATGAATTAATTAGCCCAACAGGAGAAACCTACCTCGCCGCTCACAGATTACAATTTCCTTGCACCAACAACGTAGCTGAATATGAATCCTTGATTCATGGATTATTATTAGCCATCCAAAAGGGGGCGAAAATACTGCAAGTATATGGAGACTCAAAAATTGTTGTAAGGCAAATCAGGAAGCAGTATGTTTGCCATGACAAAAGATTGACCAGATACAGAAATCGAGTCTAGGATCTCATTGAAAGTTTTGAAGCTTTCAATATCAATTCTATATACAGACATCAGAATCAAGTGGCTAATTCCCTTGCACAGGCCGCCAGTTCTTTGATACCATTAGCAATGGAAGGATTGAAGAAGTTCACAGTCGAGTTAGTATCAGTTCCCTCAGTCCCAGACAACATTACCAACTTCCAAGTTTTTGAAGACGACAAGCACATTCTAGACTTCTTAACCAACACAGATGTCTTCTTAACACAGATCATTGATGAAGATGAAGTGGGGGAAGCTGAATTCGATGCTGAAGGTGTCTTGAATTTAAAGACAAACACTATTCCAAAAGGAATGGTAGAATTGGAGAGAATTTTTGATCCTGACAAATTGAAAGAAAAGAAGAACCACAGCATGGGAGGAAACATGTGCGACACGATCAATCTAGGTGATGATAAACAAGTTAAAAATGTATTCATTGGTAAGTCCTGCTCAGCGACTGAAAGAAATGGAATCTTGAAAAATATGAGGGACTTCCCAAATGTCATTGCATGGAGCTATGAAGATCTCAAGACTTATGACACTGCAATTATCACTCACACAATCCCGTTGAAGCCAGGAAGCAAGCCATTTAGGCAGAGACAAAGACCGGTTAATCCTTTATTGGAACCACTAATATATCAAGAAGTGAAGAAGCTGCTCACAGCCAAGATCATCTTCCCAGTAAGACACTCGACGTGGGTCGCCAACCTGGTACCTGTTAGAAAGAAAAATGGAGAGATCAGATTGTGTGTTGATTTCAGAAATCTCAACCGAGCATCAGAGAAAGATAATTATCCTCTACCATCATTAGATGAGGTGTTGCAGATTGTCAATGGATCGCAGATGATGTCCTTTCTAGATGGATATTCAAGATATAACCAAGTTCTAGTCGAACCTGAAGATCGACTAAAGACTGCTTTCACCACCAAGTGGGGAACATTTGCATATAAGAGAATGCCTTTTGGACTTATAAATGCCGGGGCCACATTCCAGAGAGCTATGGATATCGCTTTCAGAGATTTAATTGGTAAATGCATTATTATATATATGGATGATATCACAGTTTTCTCCAGGCAAAGAGAAGATCACGTGGATGACTTAAGAAGAGTCTTCCAAAGGTGCAGAAGATACGGTGTCTCCCTTAATCCAAAGAAATGCATATTTGGAGTCATAGAAGGAAAGCTTTTAGGACATGTCATTTCAGAAAAAGGAATATCCATCGATCCTGAAAGAGTGAAGGCCATATCCACTATCAATTTGCCAGCAAGCAAGAAGGAACTCAAGTCTCTATTTCATCATTTTGAAATATTCCCAGGATGGCGGAACCTAGCAGGACAGCTACTATCTCCAGGCAAGCAATGATCAAAGCAGAGACGAAGGGTTTTCTCCCCCATTCTCGGTTGAATTCAAGATGGGAAGAGATCAGTGATACCAACTTCGGCACGTTCAACTGGGCTGCATTCAAGATAAGAATGTTCGGAACTGCAGGACACAATCCATCTCCGACAGCTGTCAAGATTGTGAGAAGCGGAATAGTTGTAGCAGCTGGCTTTCCTCCCGCCATTCAATGCCCAGATCTAGTCTTGGAATGTGCAGCACGTTACAATCTGGAGCGGAAGACGATCTCAACACCAGACGGCAAGTTACTGGCAACATTGACTCCAGAGGCAATTGCTGAAGCCTTCGGAATCCCTTCACATTACTCCATGACATACAGGACCAGCAGTGGAGCCCAAGCAGTCTATGAAGCAGGCCCCACCAGGTGTGCTGATTTGATCAACAAGCAATGGTTGCTGAAACCTAGAGTGCACGTTTCCAAGATGCCCAAAACTCTCACAATCTTCGAGTTCAAGCAGGAATATGTGGACATGATTAAAATGTTGAGCAGAGTAATGGGATGCTCGCACACGGTGAACTTCGAGCCTTGGATGTTCTTCTACATTTGGCGAGATCATGAATTCTAATACATTGATTGACTGGGCTAGATTGATCAGCCACTACTTGCACGAACAATTGAAGAACCTGCAGGAGAAAAGGTCTCAGTCCTTCTTCATGAGTTCCTACCTATTCTATATGCTGGCACGAAGAGGTGGATTCGATGGGCTGCCAGCAAGAGGAATCATGGGCTGCGGGCCAGCTCAGCTAAAGGTACATGAATGTTATCCTCAGCTGCATCTCCACAACGTGAATTCTTACAAGTTGGCGAATGACACCTTCACCATGTACCTGACACGACTTATGCAAAATAAGTTGCACATGAGGTTGTCTCCGCAAGCAAGTGCTTTGGTCCAGAAGTATGGCGCCGCATTCCTGCAGTTCCCCAAGTTCACCTACATCAGGACACAGGGTTTCTCCTTCCAATCTTACAAATTGCCTAGATATTCGTCAGATAAGCTTATACTGCTTGAGCTCATGAGGCAATTGACTGCCTACGATCAACTGCAGAAGAAGAAGAAGAAGCAGTCTATTGAATTTCTAGTTGTCTTAGGAGATTTCATGGAGATATGCCCAGGATTGGAGGCCGTTGAAAGTGCAGCAAGCGAGTTGGCATTCTACCGACTACCATTTTACACTTCCAGGGCCCAATATGATCCTTACAGCTAGATCAGGAAGGTTGTCGGTGTCAAATTCATACACAGATTTCACTTGGAGGATTACTGGGTCGGTGTCGAGGATGACTTTGAGGTCCGGAGAAGAATGCACTCCAGACTGCCCCTCGACACCATCAGAAAAGTGAGATCCATCAAGTGCCAGATCAGGTAAAGGAAGACTCAGATTTGATGCAACCCGAATTCGAGAGGATAAAAGATCAACCTATCCTGTTGCCAGATTGGTCGGAGCCTGAGGTAGATGATTTGAACATTTTGGCTAGGCCAGTGCTAAAATTCACTAAGCACTGGATTGACAGGCAGACAAGAAAGTTGGTTGAAAACCATTTCGCTCTGACATACCAGCTGATGGGAAATCTGGATTCTCACAGCGAGGCAACTGAAGACTCTTCACAGGGTCAGGCAGGAAGAGAGGCCCGGATGGACAAAGGAAAAAGTGCCCCAAAGAGGCCAAGGATAACAAAGACGAAGGATGCTCAACAAGAAATCCCACGCGAGGTTCAGCAGGAAGCCCAGCAGGAGGAGCCTCCACAAAAGAGAACGAGGACGGGAAGGGAACATTCACCAGTCAGCTCTGCGAGCGTACGAGAAGTAGAAATGTTCCCACATCCCGCAGGCCCACTTCCAGGAAACGTTCCAGCACCTGATATACTCAGCATCAATGCTTCACAGGGTCGTCATTAGCCAAGAAGTCAGAGGCAAGAGGTTTCCCCGCGCCTGGAAGAAGTTCGCCAGGATAATTTCATAGAGACTATCCCTAGCAAAATGGAAGAGGAATCTCAAGAGCGGGAGCATGCAGGGGAGTACAGCCATTCCATCCCCGCGCCGGATTGGTTGGTAGGCAGATTGGGAAATGAAGCAAGAGGGCAGCCCAATCCTGCTCAGGAATTAGAAGAATTATTGAAGAGGATGGATCAGCCACCGGAAAGGAAGGCCCCCCGGAAGTTTTCCAAGGTAGTTAGGGAAGAATCTGGAGCCCGGACCTTGCACATTGTTGAACCTGCTGTGGATAGGGATAGGAGTGAGATCAGGCAAGAAGATTATGTCATCAGACAGGTGGATCTTGGCCATGCTTCCACCGGTCAAGTAATGGGAGATTTCGACGATTCTTCCTTTGCCATGAAGGAGAAACTACTGAAAACAAAAGCAAAGTGTAAGCGGCTGAAGGAGGAAAACGAACTTTTATGCGAGTATGTCAGGAGTTTCAAGAAACCCCTCAGGGAAGCAGGTTCTTCATCCACTCCCCCTCCCTTCCTTCCTAAGGAAGTAATTGACGATGCAGAACTTACAAAGGCAATGGCACAGAATTCCCGAGAATGGGTAGAGGATGTTTATGCTGAGGCAGGGAAATTTGTAGAAGATCTAGCTCAGCTCCATTCGAGCTTCGTAGCCCTCCTAAGTAGGTTGGAAACGGCAAAAGGACTATGGGAAGATGTTGATGTCTACCAAGACTTAACCATTTCCCGACTCAGGGCTCTGATGAGGACTCCAAGGCAAACACTAGTAGACGGGAAAGTAATCCAGGAGAATGAAGCCTACGACTTTCCCCGATGGTTCTACGCCATCTGTTCAGGGAAGAACACCCTTGATAAATTCAGCATTGATTCCGTCACCTTGAAGGAATCCATCAAAGGGATACAGGAAGAAATCCTCAGTGCCATGGAAGCTTTATTTTCAAGGAAACTCAACGATGGGAGAATAACAGTGAATTCTTTGAAATCCCAGTTGCATGATTTCTTCTTCGTCGGTTCGTTTTCCAAGGAACATTTTGCAAATGTTTCTTCATTCTCCGGTATGATGAAGAAAACGCAGGAAGCTATGGCGGATTGGGAAAGTTTCTTTTCCAGAAGTGAAGAGGAGATTGCCTTGATGGAATTCAACATCGAGAATGTGCCAAGTGTCTCCATCGGAGAATTGGAAGCCGTCGTCGGTAGTGTTGACGTGTCTGAAATCGCATTGCTGCAAACTCCATACGGCCAACGCAGAATAGAATAGCCGACTGATTATCCTACTCTCTCTTGAGATAAGGAAGTCTCTAATGCTGTTTTTCTAAGTTTGATCAAAGGAGACTACCTCAAGGTTTCTTTTGTCAGGTCTTGACTGCGGGATCTCTCAGTGGCTTGATGTGTTTATGCTGGAAACACAAGGGGGCTTACGTTTGATTGGTAATTTCATATGCGAATTCCCAGGGACCTCTTTTGGTTTTCTTTCAGGTGATGTTGATTTATTTGAAGCTGACTTAGCAAGACTGGATTTCTAAAAAAAGGATAAAATTGGGAGGAAAGAAAGGAAGGGTAGCGAGAGAGAACAGTAAATATTAACTAGGACAACAGATTTACCCAAGCAGACAGACACCTCCAGGAAACCAGGTTAAGCATCATCAGTCATTCAGACACAATGTTTGCATAAACTTAGTGCAATCTTCAAAGGAGAAACCAGATTTTCATATTACCAAATACAATATTAGAACTTCTATATTCATGATACGTGTACTTTTGATAATCGAACTGAATCATAAAATAGCCCAGATTAACCATGCAGAAAGGAAAAAAAAGCAATCAGCTATCCTCTAATGGTATGGACTGTGGAGATTCTATCAGATGCTTGGTAAGAACTGCTGTATAAAATGAACAGACATAATTAAAAGCTTTCTAATCTAAATGAAGAAGGAGACCATGCACTCACAAGGAAATTTGAAGGTAATTTCAATCCATTGTATTAATTCCTGCAAAATTTCTTCAGAGCTTTCGCAACAATTCAAGAACTTCCTCCTAAATGAAGGAAAACCAGTCCCCTTAAATAGGTTTCCAAAAATGGATGAATGGCCAAGATCTAATCTAAACAAGTGGCCCAGATTCATCCTTACAAAAAGAGGGACCCACACTCATAAATAGGGAGATAAATATCTACAACTACTCAAAAGGAGCAATAACTACCAAAGGATAATTACAACTTTGAAATAATCCAAAAAGGGGAGGTGCACAAAAAAAACTTTACAATATGTTGACCAAAAGTCAACTGTCACCCTTTTGGGACAAAAGTGCACTTTTTAAGACTTGGAGGGAAAAAAGCATTTTTGAGAAACTGCTTTCTCTATTCTGGTTTCACATTCCTTTTGCAGAAACTGGTCTTCGCCATGCAGGTATTCTCGCCATAAATCACGACCTGCTGCTCGTTCCTCGCGGACATATTCCTGAAACTTGATGCATAATTGGAAGAGGGGATTAAAAGGTGGCATGGGAGGGTGGCGAATTTTGTATTGCATGCCTTCGAGATACTGGTCCACGTGCCTTAAACCGTCCTTCCAGCTGGAGCGATTACGCTCGAAGCATAATATGTCTGAATGGAACTGACCAGCAAAACTTAAGTCTTCAATGGAATAAGAAGCCTTATCTGCTCCCAATCTTCCCTCCCAATCCGGCCGGATTACACTGTCGGACAGGTCATTTATCCACCCTGAAACCATTGATCGGAGGATGGTCTTGCCTAGTTCTTGCATGTTCCCCAGAATCGCCTCACACGCGTCATTTTCTTTATCAATAATTTCCTGGGCATCGTTCTTCATGGTGACGGTCCAATACCATTCCTTGAGAACACTGATGCTATGGGGACTCAAGATGTCAGGCAGTGTGGGAATTTGTGTATGTGTCCAGAAAAGAGCTCTTAGGAGGGGAAGGGTAGAGGCCGCTACTTCATGCATGTGAAGGGATTCTCTCTTTACTTCCAACAACCTGACGAGAGTGAGCTCTCGATGGAGAGCCATTTCCTTTACTTCTTTGAGGATCTGTTCTCCCCTTTTCTTGATGTCTTGCACCCATTCCTTAACGGCCTTTGCGGTATCCCGGATTCCTTCAAATTCAGTTGTGGTCCTCTGCGCCAATGCCATTGGGGGAATATGGGATTCAGAGGGGTTGTGTAGTGGCCGTAGGAGCTTATCGATGTATCCCTCGGCTTGTTCAGCACGGGCTCGATACATGTCCTTTTCAGCCGTGATTTCCTCGAGCTGTCTGAGTATGTTTTGCACCGAGTCCTTAAATTCCTCCTTTTCTTGCTCTTTTGTAGCTCGTCCGATGGGGACAGTCGTAATGCTATAATCTGCAAGGGTTATTTGATCTGCTAGCTTGTTTACGGGCGGGGTAGCAATATGAAGAGTGCGGTTCCTTTGCCCATCCTTGGTTATCTTAGAGTATGTTCTCGGTTTCTTCTTCCCTTTTACTTTTGTTTGATCCATTCGTGAGAAGATGTCTTCAAGGTCGATGGGCGCCTTGGTGGCGGCCCTACGCTGAGCTCTGGCGATCAGCCACTCTTGAGGCACCGTCTGGGTTGAGGATAGGGTTAAGTTAGCACCTTGTGCTCCCATACTTTCAACTGGCTGATCACAAATTAACAGCTGTCCCGCCATCGGAGGGGTGGAAGAAGGAGGAAGCTCTTTGTTTGCATCTGAGTTCTCCCCTATCTCACTGAATAATTGTCTGATATCTTCCTGTGATGGTGGCTCCTTGGTTCCCTCGAGCTCATGGATCTCGTCTGTTCTTTGTTCCCCTTCGACAGTTGAGTCGTCCTTGGCTGCATGGAGGAGTAGTAATTCATGGCGGCTCTGCTGGGTAGGTTCATGCACTTCGATCCCCTGGGTGGATGGGATTTCTCCTTCCTCTATCTGGTCACCCGGCTTGGTCGAATTGGGGCCCTTTTGCTCGGTGTCCGGCATATCTGGAGCAGGAGGATCATTGGCTTGGAATGCCTCTATGTCGCTCTGGGAAGGCGGAGCAGGTATGCAATCCAAATCTATGGCACCATCGGGCGAACTGGGGTCTGAAGATGAAGCGGTCTCTGGCCTTCTTATGGGAATCTTCTCCCTCCTTGTTCTCTTGGACGTCCGAGTCCCTCTGCAAGCCTTAGTTTTCTTCCTTTTCTCTGGTTTTTCAGCTGATGTCCTTTCATCTTCGGAAGACTGAGAGTCGAAATTGCCCATCAGATGGTAAGTAAACTGGACCCCTTCATGGACTAGCCTCTCGATCTGGTGTTGTAACCATTGATCTGTGTATCTTGCCGGGGCTGTCATGACTGCTTCGAAATCCGTGATTGGGTCTCGAGACCAATCGACGCCTGGCAAGAGATGCCTCACTGCTTCGAATTCCCGGACTTGGAGACAATTCCCCGAGTCTGTGAGCTGATCCGGGACCCGACGGTACTCAAAGAGTCGCATTTGCTGCACACTCAATCTAGAATATTCCCGTCGCCTGACTTCGTAGTCATCGGAGCAATTTTTCCAGTAATCTTCAATTGACTCCTTTGCTCTGTAGCGCCTACCGTAAGCTCTCTTTGCCAAATTGTCATGATCGAAACATTTTCTTGGGAAATGTTCCTGTAGGCCATAAGAAGCTAGCTCTGCAAGGGATTCTTCTGCTAGGGTGGGAGTTCTCAATTGGACATCATGGTTGCCTATGATCATTGGAAATGCGAATCCAGCCTGCTTGCTTTCTCGTAATAATACGCCGGCAGGGCGTGATTGCCTTGCCACTTCCATGAGGACTACTTTATCGGTTGGGTACCGCGGAAGTCGAAGGGGGGCACCTTCGAAGCCAGCAATTCGGATGTAGGAGAATCTTGGGAACTGAATAAACCAGGCCCCATACCTCTGCACTAAAATGGTAGCTTGCTCCGAGAGCCTTATGTGTAACCCTCCCTGCATTAGCCTGACTAGGCGCATTGTGAAGGCGTCGTTGACACGTTCGTACTGTCCAACCGCGTAAGCCGGGCTGCTCTTTTCCCTTTGAGCTATATCCTGGTAGTGCAGCTGCGGGTAGCAATCATAAACCTTTACCTGACCAGGCCCATTCCCGATCTCACCTTTCATTATTAATCCTGGCAGTGGCTGGTTCTTTGCGAACATATAGACCAAATAGGAGGTCATGGTGAAATACTTCTTTGTCTCAAGCTCAATCAGCTGAGCATGGATGTTATCACTTATGATCTGAGCCCAGTCAAACTTAGACTTTCCGGCAAAGACCTGTTCTGTAAAATAGAACATCCATTCTTCAAAGTAGTTGGACTTAGGGAGTCCCATGACTCGGCTAAGTAAGGTGACCATATCGCCATGTTCATTATGAAAGTCACTTCTGGGGGTCTTTTTCACAATCCTGGTGCTTGAAGCCCTTTTTTCTTTGAACCATTCTTCGTTAATTAGTGCCCTGCATCGAGCTGGGTTCATATCATACGCCCCCTGTGCCTCGTCCATTGTTGTAGCTATGGGATTATTTGGAAAGGGGATATCAAATGCATCGCCGATAGCCTCAGGGGAGAAGTCGGCAATAGTGATATCTTCCAGAAGCACTAATCTGGACTTTGGCTCGTAATGCCGAGCAGCTTCCACTACTAATTCATAGTTCTGGATTGCTGGAGGAAAACCTGCTGCTTGGGCGATGCCACTTTCCAGCATTTGCCTAGGCCTGCCATATGCATTGGGTGAGAAGACCCGATCCCTGAAATCCTGAATATCAATGTGGCCAAGGTCGGTGTCACCAATGTTGTCCCAGATACTCTGGACCTTTGACTCTCTTAACCCTCCCCTCTGATACTGATACTTCATTCTTTCAACTTTCCGTGGGATGTCTGATTTGGATGCTCGTGAGGTTTCTGCTGCAGCGGGTGTTTTTGATGATTCTGCCGCTGATTTAGGCATTTATCCTGCACAGCCAGACACGGATTACAAGGTGACACGAGAATGACGATGCGGGTTAGAAAATAACAGAAGTGTTTCAACAGACCGAGATTAGCTTAAATGTCACTCTGGGCTAACAATCTGATTAACTTCTACAGCATCATATTCCTGAAGATTTATGACTAAGCATTCTTACTCTCGAATTTTTGGATTAATTTTAACAAAGGCAGAACATGAGAATTTTGAAAAGAGATGCAGTTTTCGGCCAAACTCCGGGAATAAGTCCTAAATTTTGGATGCTCGAATGATGGAGATGCAGACTCTAAGCATTTCAAATTTTGCGTATTTGCGTATTTGATTCACACATTTTAAATGACCGTACGCGATAAGGCGTACTTACCTGATCGGAGCGAATGATGGGTGATTGCCCGACCTTGTTGCGCGGGGCGAGCGGATGATCCTCCTTGTTTTCGGATTTAAGAGTTCCTTTCGAATTTTGAATTGGAGGTTCTCGAATCTAACCTTCGCGGGTGTGCTCGTCCTGACCTCCGCGTTACACACTGTGCCTTCTGCGTTTAATGTTTTGCTTGCTTTTTGGACTTCGTTTTTAAACTTTCATCTTGGAATTTCGGACGCTTAGGGTCCGAAAACGCTGCTTGCCCGACCTTGTTGAAGCTCGAACGCAGGGGCCCGAAGTATGCGTGTTTGATATGGTTGCTTTTAAAGCCTTAACACTCCCTTTTCATTCGGACGCGGGGGTCCGAAGCATGCATGTTGTTTTAGAAACACCACACTTTCCCTTTCGGAGCTTAGGGTCCGAAGAATGTTTGATATGCGTTTTTTTTTTTTTTAAAAAAAACTTACCTTTCGCCTTTTTCGTTCGGACGCGGGGGTCCGAAGTGTGCCATGCGCTGCATTTTTAAAACCTCAGTTCGCCCTTTTCATTCGGAGCTTAGGGTCCGAAGAATGTATTTCGATGCTGGAGAAATGCCTTTAAAACTTACTTCGCCCTTGGTCATTCGGACGCGGGGGTCCGAAGTGCGTCTCGATGTTGTTTTTGAAACACCACACTTTCCCTTTCGGAGCTTAGGGTCCGAAGTATGCATTTCGTGTGTTTTTAAAACTTTAACTTCGCCCTTTTCGGAGCTTAGGGTCCGAAGTATGCATTTCGTGTGTTTTTAAAACTTTAACTTCGCCCTTTTCGGAGCTTAGGGTCCGAAGTATGCATTTCGTGTGTTTTTAAAACTTACACTTCGCCTTTTTCGTTCGGACGCGGGGGTTCGAAACGTTGTTTTTGATGTTGCTTTTAAAAACTTTAACTTCACCCTTTTCGGAGCTTAGGGTCCGAAGTATGTATGGTGTGCGTTTTTGCTTTTTAAAACTTATTTCGCCCTTTTCAGAGCTTAGGGTCCGAAAACGGTGTTTATGTAGCTTTTTTAAAAAAAACTTTAACTTTGTCATTTAGGGTCCGAAATGCGATGTTTGCACAATGTTTCAAAACTTCACTTTGTTGAAGTTCGGACCTAAGGTCCGAAATGGATGCGCAGCGTTATGTTTTAACTTGATTTTGGATATTTCGGACCTGGGGTCCGAAAATGGATGCGCAGCGTTACGTTTTAACTTGATTTTGGATATTTCGGACCTGGGGTCCGAAAATGGAATTCCACCTTACGCTTTTAAATTTTGATTTTCCACTTTCGGACACTTAAATCCAAAAAGAGGAGCGCATAACGTTTTTTTACCTTAACTTGACTTTCGCCAAGTTCGGACCTGGGGTCCGAAAAGGAGATGCATTATGTTAAGTTTTGAAATTTTGGAACAAACTCTCGGTATTTACGCCCGAAAGCCAGATCAGTCAAAAGGGCTCATTGGTTCACTACTCCAACGTTGATCAGCTTACGGACTGATCACGAACTCGCTCGAGGAGATACGAGAAACTCTGATTCAATTCTCGGGATGACGATCAAAAAACTCAAAACTGGAAAGGGGGACCCTGTCGGCGACAGGGGGCGTGTGCAACGCACAACAAATGGCGACTCTGCTGGAGAAATGCTCCCAGTCATTTCGGGAACGCAAGTTCGGATCGAACCTAGAATCTCTGGTTAACCACCACGACCGAGAGGAGAGAAGGAGAAGAATCTTTCAAAATAAGATAATGTGAATAGTCAAATCAAATCACACGCAAGTCGGATCAACTAGTGTGTGCAAATGGGGTTCATTCCAGCCTAGAAAAAGTTGTGGCATCAATGTTTCACTGTGTCGAGATGTCCAACGGGCTAATACTCCAAAAGCAACCTGGATAGAGCCCCGCTGCCAGCAAGCGTCTATAGCCCCGGCGGAGTTATCGCCTGTTAGCTCACAGAGATTGCTCTGTTTCCGGCAAGAAGGTTTTATCCCTTTTTCTTTTTATACCGGCAGAGATGCCTGCATTCCCTTTTGCCAATTTTACGCTTAACGCTTGATTTCAGAGCGCTTGATCAGTTTTCTTTTCTTTTCTCTTTTTCTTTTTTTGGGAATAGTAGGCAATGAAGCCTACGCGGGATTGAGCATAACAGTGGTCGCTGAAGCGTAGCCGCAGACCTTTCATCGATATAGCGTCCCTTTGATTAGCAACTGATTGTATGCAGTTTTTTTTTTTTATGTGTATCTGTGCAGTAATCGCGATATTGTGGATAGGTTTTGACTAGGACAAGATTTTGTAGAGAAAGGTCGTCTAGATCTAACCGGACGGATCATGGAGTGCTCCATTAATCAAAAGTCTCCCCGAGCTTGGATTCCAAAAACAGATGGTAACAGTAATCTGGCGTCGCACCAGCGTTTGTACATGGCGAAGGCCTCTTTCGAGAAAATGACAGGGGTCCCAAAAATGGAGCAGGAAAACAAGAAACTAAGCTAAGACAAGGAAGGAAAACGGAGCCGCTATTCACAATGAAAAAGGCTTGGGGAAGCCTATGGCTGGAAATAATGCTTGAGGAATTGACCATTCACGGGCAAGGGAACGTCCTCGCCTGTTAGGGTCCTGAGTCGGAATGCATTCTCTCCCAAAATTTCTGAAATTTGAAAAGGACCGAGCCACAGATTATCAAATTTGTCGTGCTCTCCCTTTCTTTCATGAGCTTTGTCCCAACAAAGAACAAGATCGGAAATGCGAAAGGCCTTTACTTTTGCCCGTCTGTCGAACCAACGCTTGACTACTTCTTGGTGTTTGGCAAAATTATTTATAGCGTCGTCTCTTTTTTCATCTAAGTATAACAGCTGGGACAACCTGGCTTCCGCAGCGTTATCGATTCCTAGGTATTTGCTCATGAACTGCAAAGTTGGTATTCTCAATTGTATCGGGAAGATGGGGTCAAGACCATATACTAAGTGGTATGGAGAAGTTCCAATGGCAGCCTTGCATCGGGTACGGTCTGCCCAAAGGGCAAATCGGAGTTGGGTATGCCAATCTCTCGGGTTCTTGTCTAAGAGTCTTTTAATCACACTCAGGAGGTTTTTGTTTGTGGATTCCGCCAAACCATTACCTTGGGGATAGTAATTAGATGAAAATTTTAAAGTGATCCCGTAATTGAAGGCCCAATTTGAAAATTTTAATGACGTGAAAGCAGAACCATTATCACAGACTAGAGCATGAGGACAGCCAAAACGTGTAATAATATTCTCCTCTAAAAATTTAATAACAGCATCAGCATTGCATTGTTTCAACGATTGAGCTTCAGACCACCTTGTACAATAATCAGAAGCGGTTAGAATGTACCTGTGTTGCGCAGAGGAGGGTGGGTTGATTGTACCTATGAAGTCGAGCGCCCATTGGCCAAATGGTCTTACCTCTATGACTGGTTGGAGTGGCATAGCTGGGGTGCGCTCCCTTGCTGCGGATACTTGGCACACATGACATTTCTTTACATGTTCGTGGGTGTCACGAAATAAGGAAGGCCAATAATAGCCTGCCCTGAGGATTTGGTGAGCCGTTGCTAGGCCTGATCCGTGGCCGGTTCCGAACTTGGTATGGAACTGCTCTATAATCTGGCGTGCTTCATCCTCATTTACGCACCTCAGGTAAATGCCCTCATGATTCCTACGGTATAAGACGGCACCTTGCAGCATGAAACGGCTACTCTTCATCCTTAGTGCCCTTTTCTGCACTGGGTTGAGGTGTGATGGGCATTTCTGATTAAGAAGGTAGAAAATTATGTCATCGTACCAACTGTCTGGGGAGACCTGTTCAATCAAATACTGTTGATGTACGATTCCTGAGCATTCAGACGCGAGGGTTTGTGTCAAGGCCTGACCTCGCACTAGCTTCATAGGCTGGATTTCAAAGTCATATTCCTGAATGATGGTCACCCATTTGCCTCTCCTTTCGCCTAGCTCATTTTGCATCAATAATGTCTTCACTGCGACATCTGGTACTATGGCATATATCTTACTCCTAAGTATATAATGCCGGAACTTCCTGATGGCTTTGACTAGCGCATAGGCCTGCTTTTCAATGTTTGGGTATCTTAGTTCAGCCTCCTTCAACGGAGTACTCATGAATGCTATCGGGTGCTCACCCTTTTCCTCCCTTCGCTGAGTTAAGATTGCTGCACAGGTGTGCTCGGAGGCGAAGGAATAAATGTAAAAGGGCCTTAGGTAGTCAGGGCTTACCAGAACCGGCGCTTGGACGATTGCTTGCTTGATCTCTTCGAACGCCCTTTTGGTTATTGGGGTCCATTCTATCTTGGCGTCCTTTTTCAACATATCGTTGAGAGGGCGAACTATTTCAGCGAACCCAGTTATGAATTTCCGAACAAAATTTATCTTTCCGAAATATGACTTAAGTTCCTTTTTACTTGCAGGGAGGTTGATTTGCAGTATGGCCTTGATCCTATCAGGGTCAATTGCTATGCCCTTTTCTGAGATAACATGGCCGAGGAGCTTACCTTCGGTCACTCCGAACATACATTTCCTTGGGTTTAAGGATATCCCGAATCGACGACAGCGTTGGAAAACCTTTCGCAAATCATTCACATGATCTGCCCTTTGTTTGGAGAAAACGGTCAAGTCGTCCATATAGACAATGATGCAGCGACCTACAAGGTCTTTGAATGCAATGTCCATGGCGCGTTGAAATGTAGCCCCTGCGTTGATCAAACCAAAGGGCATTCTCCGATAAGCAAATATCCCCCACTTAGTGGTAAACGCAGTCTTAAGTCGGTCCTCGTATTCGACCATTACTTGGTTGTACCCAGAGTAACCGTCCAAGAAGGACATCATCTGGGATCCGTTGACTGTTTGCAGGACTTCATCAAGGGAGGGCAGCGGGTAGTTATCCTTTTCTGATGCTCTGTTTAGATTACGGAAATCGACACACAGTCTGATTTCCCCGCTCTTCTTTCTTACTGGGACTAGATTAGCGACCCAGGTAGAATGTCGTACTGGAAAGACGATGCGAGCAGCCAGCAACTTCTTTACCTCTTGATATATTAATGGTTCGAGGAGGGCATTCACTGGACGCTGTTTCTGCCTGAAAGGTTTTGAATCTGGCTTGAGGGGTATGGTATGAGTTATTACAGATGTATCATAGGTTTTGAGATCCTCATACCCCCAAGCGATGATATCTGGGAATTCCCTCATATTTTTGAGGATTCCGTCTCTTTCTTGGGGCGTACACACTTTGCCAATCAGCACATTCTTTTGATTTTCTTGCGTGCCGATATTGATTTTATCACAGGCGCCTCCTTCTGCAGTGCCCTCTTTGCGAGACTTGAGCTGGTCCCAGTCGAAAATTCGTTCTAACTGCACCATACCTTTGGGAATCGTATTTGTTCTGAGATTTAAGACCCCCTCTATGTCAATCTCGGCTTCTTGGGGTTCTTCCTCATCTATGATCTGAGTTGCAAATACATCTGAGCTTGTAATGAAGTCGATGATGTGTTTGTCATCATTAAACACCTGAAAATTGGTAATGTTGTCTGGGACTGATGGAACTGAGGCTAACTCTACTGTAAATTTCTTCAAACTTTGCATTGATAGTGGCTCAAGCGTGCTTGCGGCCTGGGCCAACGAATCAGCGACCTGGTTTTGTGACCTGAATATGGTCTTGATGTTAAAAGCATCGAAGCTTTCCATTATGTCCCACACACGATTACGGTAAAGGCTGAGTTTCTTGTCGTGGCAAGTGTATTGCCTTCGAACTTGCCTGACTACTACTTCGGAATCTCCGAAACAATGCAGGATCTGGGCTCCCTTTTTAGTGGCTAATAGCAAACCGTGAATTAAAGACTCATATTCTGCTATATTGTTGGTGCAGTGAAACTGTAGTCTGTAGGAAGCTAAATAGGTTTCACCAGTGGGGCTTATCAGTTCTACCCCTGCTCCAGCCCCTCTCTTGGATTTAGAGCCATCGAACCTTAAGGTCCAAGTGTGATTTGGGCTGGTAACCTTGCTGGTCGCGGTTGCCGAACCTGTAATTCCATACTTTTGCCGCTCAGGGGGTGTGGTGGCCTCCGGTCTGAGAGTATGAGTTTGTAGCACCTCTGAATGCCTCTTGCATGCCTGACTCAACGCTGCCCTGCATAGTGAACAAGTTGTTTCTGAATGGGCAGCATTGTGAACTCTGCACCAATCGGTTAGGAGCAGATTTGCAATAGAATCTTGATAGTTAAGCTGGGACGCTGGTCTTTCACATTTACAGAAGAATTCCCTGAGGCTGCTAAATAACTCCCCTTCTTCTGGTGATGGGGCCTCCTTATCATAACTCTCCGCAATCTGTCCGAAATTTTGGACTGCGTTTGAGCATTGTACCAACAGGACTTCGTTCATCGACCCGACGTCTGCCCTATATGTGCCCAGGTCTGATTCTAAGAATAGGGTTTCATTAGCCTGATTATATTCCGTAATCATCAGCTTGAGCCGAGGTTCGGACTCAATCCGGATCTGATTTGCTACCCCTCTCCATGGTAGCCACATGTGAGTGAAACTAGAATGCAGCCAGCCGTTGAGGACGCGGGTCCAATCTCGGCTGAGTAACATGCCATAGGCCCCTGGGATGTCCACCACTTGAATGTCGATGTACATCTGAATACGTGGATCAGCTGTTAGTTGCATGTGTATGTTGTTTAGCTCGCCCACTACAGTTACTTCAGATTTGTCCAACTGGGTAACCTTTCGGTTAGTCTTGGTGGGGGTCAAGCCTAAAGTACTGCATACTGACAAGGGCATAACATTTGCTGAAGCTCCCGAGTCAATGAGGCAATTGTGCAAGTTCTTACCAAAGATTCGGAGAGTTACTAAAAAAGGGGGGGGTTCTAGCTTTTCGGTGAACAAGCTTATTGTAGGCTCTGATGGTATGGTATCATTGTTCATGATTGAGATATCCTGAGTCCTTCCCCGTGCACGTGCTCCAAAGCCGGCCTCCATAGGTGGATCATTTTGGAACTCAGGTGGTGCAGAATAATTCACTGTCGCATCCCTGGGAGTTGTTGGTCCTCTCACCTCACCACTGATCTTCTGGGGTTGTCCTTGTACTATCCTTTGTCCAGGGTGATCGTCCATCCCTTTGGACTGAGTAGGTGTGGGTTCCTTAAGACTATTCAAGACCATGTCCCTGACTTCGGAGACTTTCATTAGTTCAAAAAAGGGTAAGTTGACTTTCATTTTTTTGAACTCATCTGCCACCAACTGGCCAAGCTTAGCAATTTCTATGTTGCTGGATGACCTATCACTAGAGCCTGGATTTGTGACAGTAATTGGCTGGTTCTGCGGAATGAGCATCCTTGTCTGGGGTGGGGTTTTCTGGGGCTGCCCTTGGCTCGCGTACTGTTGAGATGCCTTTGGATAACTTGGGTTATTACTAGCATTCTGATCTGGAGGGACCTGGATGTCTTTGGGAGGTGTGGAAGTGGTGTAGGGGCTGCTGTTGCTGTTTTGGTTGTTATTGTTATAATACCCCCGATTTGCGCGCTGGTACTGCTGAAATGCATTTACATCGACGGGCTGATTCGGGTCAGCCACCTCGTTTTCATCCTGATTGGGGAAGAAGAATGGGGGAATGTAGGTTTCTAGAACAAGTGCAGTGTCGTACCTTGGTGACGGCACTATTTCAAATCCAGAGGGAGGGAGCACTGGTTGAGGCATTGTGTTTTCCACCTCTCGTTGGAATATGCTGGCAGCAACCTGAAATTCGTCGCATTGTAACTCTGAGTGCCGATTAGTGTTGTGTAACCTGCACCAGTTAGAAAGTGCTGCCTCTGCCAAAAATACCGTATCCGTTGGCCTGTTTTCCGATGCTGGCGGATTGTCGAGCGGAGTAGGCACTCCTCCGTTGTTGGGACGGGTGTTCCATGTCCTTGCGGGTCTTTGATATCCTTGATTCTGATATTGGCCCTGGTGTTGGTTCCTCTGATTACTTTGCAACTGATTATTCTGATTTCGCAGATGAGTAACTTCAGAGGACAGCCTTTTCATTTGGTCAGTCAGTTACCGCATCTCATCCTTCTCCTCTTGGGTTCTTGATGACACAGTGGTATTTTGCAGATAGATAGGCTGCTTAGGGAGGATTTGGGCTATAGGTGGTCCTGGATGAAGTACCAGTTGGCTGGTGGGCTGCTGAGGCTGATATGCCGGTTGTGGGATTGGGTTTAAAATGGGCGTTTGGTGGGTCAAAGCTTGAGTAATTCCCTGGAGTTGGCTGGATGCAGCAGGGGGGCCTAATTGCATCAAGGGCCCGGCGATATTTTGGCCTAGCCCCTTACTAATTTCCATGGCCTTAGCATAGGCCTCAGTCAGTGTAGTTGGCGCAGGGTGTGATTGTCGGACGAACATGGCTGTTAAATAATCCAGCGCTGAATAGTAGATTTCCCTTGCCGAAGCGTCACTCACCACATACGGATCCTGTAATCGGGTGAAGGCCTTATGGAACCTATTGTTGAAAGAACTTATAGGCTCGTGTTCCTGTCTCTTGACTTCCACAAATTGCCTGTACAGCTCCGTGGGGGTTATAGGGATGCCATATTTTCCTGTGAAGGCTGCCTTCAACTTTTCCCAAGAGTCGATGGAGGATACGGGTAAATGTATGAACCAGTAAAATGCGTCTTCCCCCAATGAATAAGGAAAAAGCCTGCATGCAACATCCGCGTATTCAATTCGCCTATTGCGCAACGCATCCTCAAATATTTTGATATGCTCTTCCGCTGTCCTGTTTGGGTCATTTGGATGAAAAACGGAACAGAATCTGTCTGGGCTCTTGGGCATATCATGATAAGCCGGGAAAATTAGCGGTGACGGGTTGTCTACCAACCATGTGGCACCATTTGGAGCAGGTGGATTGTGCGCCATTCGTGGCTGAGTTATCTGTGTTGTAGTGGGAACTAGATTTGTAACCACTGGAACCGTAAAAACTGAACTCCCTGGAACGGCAGACTGCTGATTCGCCGAGCTGGACTCACTGGGGTCTGAAGGTTGGCGATAACCCTTGCGTCTATAGCACTGAAAACCAGTAAATCTCTCCCGTTCTGGGCTTGATTTTTGGACTCTTTCGAACCTTTTAGGAGAAAAGGACCCAATTCGTTCCAGCGTGAGTTGTCTAATATGATCTTTGAGCTAGACTGCTCGGAGCCCTCCTTCTAGCGCCAATTCCGTTGATCTTTGAGCTAGACTGCTCGGAGGCCCTCCTTCTAGCGCCAATTCTGTTGACGTGTCTGAAATCGCATTGCTGCAAACTCCATACGGCCAACGCAGAATAGAATAGCCGACTGATTATCCTACTCTCTCTTGAGATAAGGAAGTCTCTAATGCTGTTTTTCTAAGTTTGATCAAAGGAGACTACCTCAAGGTTTCTTTTGTCAGGTCTTGACTGCGGGATCTCTCAGTGGCTTGATGTGTTTATGCTGGAAACACAAGGGGGCTTACGTTTGATTGGTAATTTCATATGCGAATTCCCAGGGACCTCTTTTGGTTTTCTTTCAGGTGATGTTGATTTATTTGAAGCTGACTTAGCAAGACTGGATTTCTAAAAAAAGGATAAAATTGGGAGGAAAGAAAGGAAGGGTAGCGAGAGAGAACAGTAAATATTAACTAGGACAACAGATTTACCCAAGCAGACAGACACCTCCAGGAAACCAGGTTAAGCATCATCAGTCATTCAGACACAATGTTTGCATAAACTTAGTGCAATCTTCAAAGGAGAAACCAGATTTTCATATTACCAAATACAATATTAGAACTTCTATATTCATGATACGTGTACTTTTGATAATCGAACTGAATCATAAAATAGCCCAGATTAACCATGCAGAAAGGAAAAAAAAGCAATCAGCTATCCTCTAATGGTATGGACTGTGGAGATTCTATCAGATGCTTGGTAAGAACTGCTGTATAAAATGAACAGACATAATTAAAAGCTTTCTAATCTAAATGAAGAAGGAGACCATGCACTCACAAGGAAATTTGAAGGTAATTTCAATCCATTGTATTAATTCCTGCAAAATTTCTTCAGAGCTTTCGCAACAATTCAAGAACTTCCTCCTAAATGAAGGAAAACCAGTCCCCTTAAATAGGTTTCCAAAAATGGATGAATGGCCAAGATCTAATCTAAACAAGTGGCCCAGATTCATCCTTACAAAAAGAGGGACCCACACTCATAAATAGGGAGATAAATATCTACAACTACTCAAAAGGAGCAATAACTACCAAAGGATAATTACAACTTTGAAATAATCCAAAAAGGGGAGGTGCACAAAAAAAACTTTACAATATGTTGACCAAAAGTCAACTGTCACCCTTTTGGGACAAAAGTGCACTTTTTAAGACTTGGAGGGAAAAAAGCATTTTTGAGAAACTGCTTTCTCTATTCTGGTTTCACATTCCTTTTGCAGAAACTGGTCTTCGCCATGCAGGTATTCTCGCCATAAATCACGACCTGCTGCTCGTTCCTCGCGGACATATTCCTGAAACTTGATGCATAATTGGAAGAGGGGATTAAAAGGTGGCATGGGAGGGTGGCGAATTTTGTATTGCATGCCTTCGAGATACTGGTCCACGTGCCTTAAACCGTCCTTCCAGCTGGAGCGATTACGCTCGAAGCATAATATGTCTGAATGGAACTGACCAGCAAAACTTAAGTCTTCAATGGAATAAGAAGCCTTATCTGCTCCCAATCTTCCCTCCCAATCCGGCCGGATTACACTGTCGGACAGGTCATTTATCCACCCTGAAACCATTGATCGGAGGATGGTCTTGCCTAGTTCTTGCATGTTCCCCAGAATCGCCTCACACGCGTCATTTTCTTTATCAATAATTTCCTGGGCATCGTTCTTCATGGTGACGGTCCAATACCATTCCTTGAGAACACTGATGCTATGGGGACTCAAGATGTCAGGCAGTGTGGGAATTTGTGTATGTGTCCAGAAAAGAGCTCTTAGGAGGGGAAGGGTAGAGGCCGCTACTTCATGCATGTGAAGGGATTCTCTCTTTACTTCCAACAACCTGACGAGAGTGAGCTCTCGATGGAGAGCCATTTCCTTTACTTCTTTGAGGATCTGTTCTCCCCTTTTCTTGATGTCTTGCACCCATTCCTTAACGGCCTTTGCGGTATCCCGGATTCCTTCAAATTCAGTTGTGGTCCTCTGCGCCAATGCCATTGGGGGAATATGGGATTCAGAGGGGTTGTGTAGTGGCCGTAGGAGCTTATCGATGTATCCCTCGGCTTGTTCAGCACGGGCTCGATACATGTCCTTTTCAGCCGTGATTTCCTCGAGCTGTCTGAGTATGTTTTGCACCGAGTCCTTAAATTCCTCCTTTTCTTGCTCTTTTGTAGCTCGTCCGATGGGGACAGTCGTAATGCTATAATCTGCAAGGGTTATTTGATCTGCTAGCTTGTTTACGGGCGGGGTAGCAATATGAAGAGTGCGGTTCCTTTGCCCATCCTTGGTTATCTTAGAGTATGTTCTCGGTTTCTTCTTCCCTTTTACTTTTGTTTGATCCATTCGTGAGAAGATGTCTTCAAGGTCGATGGGCGCCTTGGTGGCGGCCCTACGCTGAGCTCTGGCGATCAGCCACTCTTGAGGCACCGTCTGGGTTGAGGATAGGGTTAAGTTAGCACCTTGTGCTCCCATACTTTCAACTGGCTGATCACAAATTAACAGCTGTCCCGCCATCGGAGGGGTGGAAGAAGGAGGAAGCTCTTTGTTTGCATCTGAGTTCTCCCCTATCTCACTGAATAATTGTCTGATATCTTCCTGTGATGGTGGCTCCTTGGTTCCCTCGAGCTCATGGATCTCGTCTGTTCTTTGTTCCCCTTCGACAGTTGAGTCGTCCTTGGCTGCATGGAGGAGTAGTAATTCATGGCGGCTCTGCTGGGTAGGTTCATGCACTTCGATCCCCTGGGTGGATGGGATTTCTCCTTCCTCTATCTGGTCACCCGGCTTGGTCGAATTGGGGCCCTTTTGCTCGGTGTCCGGCATATCTGGAGCAGGAGGATCATTGGCTTGGAATGCCTCTATGTCGCTCTGGGAAGGCGGAGCAGGTATGCAATCCAAATCTATGGCACCATCGGGCGAACTGGGGTCTGAAGATGAAGCGGTCTCTGGCCTTCTTATGGGAATCTTCTCCCTCCTTGTTCTCTTGGACGTCCGAGTCCCTCTGCAAGCCTTAGTTTTCTTCCTTTTCTCTGGTTTTTCAGCTGATGTCCTTTCATCTTCGGAAGACTGAGAGTCGAAATTGCCCATCAGATGGTAAGTAAACTGGACCCCTTCATGGACTAGCCTCTCGATCTGGTGTTGTAACCATTGATCTGTGTATCTTGCCGGGGCTGTCATGACTGCTTCGAAATCCGTGATTGGGTCTCGAGACCAATCGACGCCTGGCAAGAGATGCCTCACTGCTTCGAATTCCCGGACTTGGAGACAATTCCCCGAGTCTGTGAGCTGATCCGGGACCCGACGGTACTCAAAGAGTCGCATTTGCTGCACACTCAATCTAGAATATTCCCGTCGCCTGACTTCGTAGTCATCGGAGCAATTTTTCCAGTAATCTTCAATTGACTCCTTTGCTCTGTAGCGCCTACCGTAAGCTCTCTTTGCCAAATTGTCATGATCGAAACATTTTCTTGGGAAATGTTCCTGTAGGCCATAAGAAGCTAGCTCTGCAAGGGATTCTTCTGCTAGGGTGGGAGTTCTCAATTGGACATCATGGTTGCCTATGATCATTGGAAATGCGAATCCAGCCTGCTTGCTTTCTCGTAATAATACGCCGGCAGGGCGTGATTGCCTTGCCACTTCCATGAGGACTACTTTATCGGTTGGGTACCGCGGAAGTCGAAGGGGGGCACCTTCGAAGCCAGCAATTCGGATGTAGGAGAATCTTGGGAACTGAATAAACCAGGCCCCATACCTCTGCACTAAAATGGTAGCTTGCTCCGAGAGCCTTATGTGTAACCCTCCCTGCATTAGCCTGACTAGGCGCATTGTGAAGGCGTCGTTGACACGTTCGTACTGTCCAACCGCGTAAGCCGGGCTGCTCTTTTCCCTTTGAGCTATATCCTGGTAGTGCAGCTGCGGGTAGCAATCATAAACCTTTACCTGACCAGGCCCATTCCCGATCTCACCTTTCATTATTAATCCTGGCAGTGGCTGGTTCTTTGCGAACATATAGACCAAATAGGAGGTCATGGTGAAATACTTCTTTGTCTCAAGCTCAATCAGCTGAGCATGGATGTTATCACTTATGATCTGAGCCCAGTCAAACTTAGACTTTCCGGCAAAGACCTGTTCTGTAAAATAGAACATCCATTCTTCAAAGTAGTTGGACTTAGGGAGTCCCATGACTCGGCTAAGTAAGGTGACCATATCGCCATGTTCATTATGAAAGTCACTTCTGGGGGTCTTTTTCACAATCCTGGTGCTTGAAGCCCTTTTTTCTTTGAACCATTCTTCGTTAATTAGTGCCCTGCATCGAGCTGGGTTCATATCATACGCCCCCTGTGCCTCGTCCATTGTTGTAGCTATGGGATTATTTGGAAAGGGGATATCAAATGCATCGCCGATAGCCTCAGGGGAGAAGTCGGCAATAGTGATATCTTCCAGAAGCACTAATCTGGACTTTGGCTCGTAATGCCGAGCAGCTTCCACTACTAATTCATAGTTCTGGATTGCTGGAGGAAAACCTGCTGCTTGGGCGATGCCACTTTCCAGCATTTGCCTAGGCCTGCCATATGCATTGGGTGAGAAGACCCGATCCCTGAAATCCTGAATATCAATGTGGCCAAGGTCGGTGTCACCAATGTTGTCCCAGATACTCTGGACCTTTGACTCTCTTAACCCTCCCCTCTGATACTGATACTTCATTCTTTCAACTTTCCGTGGGATGTCTGATTTGGATGCTCGTGAGGTTTCTGCTGCAGCGGGTGTTTTTGATGATTCTGCCGCTGATTTAGGCATTTATCCTGCACAGCCAGACACGGATTACAAGGTGACACGAGAATGACGATGCGGGTTAGAAAATAACAGAAGTGTTTCAACAGACCGAGATTAGCTTAAATGTCACTCTGGGCTAACAATCTGATTAACTTCTACAGCATCATATTCCTGAAGATTTATGACTAAGCATTCTTACTCTCGAATTTTTGGATTAATTTTAACAAAGGCAGAACATGAGAATTTTGAAAAGAGATGCAGTTTTCGGCCAAACTCCGGGAATAAGTCCTAAATTTTGGATGCTCGAATGATGGAGATGCAGACTCTAAGCATTTCAAATTTTGCGTATTTGCGTATTTGATTCACACATTTTAAATGACCGTACGCGATAAGGCGTACTTACCTGATCGGAGCGAATGATGGGTGATTGCCCGACCTTGTTGCGCGGGGCGAGCGGATGATCCTCCTTGTTTTCGGATTTAAGAGTTCCTTTCGAATTTTGAATTGGAGGTTCTCGAATCTAACCTTCGCGGGTGTGCTCGTCCTGACCTCCGCGTTACACACTGTGCCTTCTGCGTTTAATGTTTTGCTTGCTTTTTGGACTTCGTTTTTAAACTTTCATCTTGGAATTTCGGACGCTTAGGGTCCGAAAACGCTGCTTGCCCGACCTTGTTGAAGCTCGAACGCAGGGGCCCGAAGTATGCGTGTTTGATATGGTTGCTTTTAAAGCCTTAACACTCCCTTTTCATTCGGACGCGGGGGTCCGAAGCATGCATGTTGTTTTAGAAACACCACACTTTCCCTTTCGGAGCTTAGGGTCCGAAGAATGTTTGATATGCGTTTTTTTTTTTTTTAAAAAAAACTTACCTTTCGCCTTTTTCGTTCGGACGCGGGGGTCCGAAGTGTGCCATGCGCTGCATTTTTAAAACCTCAGTTCGCCCTTTTCATTCGGAGCTTAGGGTCCGAAGAATGTATTTCGATGCTGGAGAAATGCCTTTAAAACTTACTTCGCCCTTGGTCATTCGGACGCGGGGGTCCGAAGTGCGTCTCGATGTTGTTTTTGAAACACCACACTTTCCCTTTCGGAGCTTAGGGTCCGAAGTATGCATTTCGTGTGTTTTTAAAACTTTAACTTCGCCCTTTTCGGAGCTTAGGGTCCGAAGTATGCATTTCGTGTGTTTTTAAAACTTTAACTTCGCCCTTTTCGGAGCTTAGGGTCCGAAGTATGCATTTCGTGTGTTTTTAAAACTTACACTTCGCCTTTTTCGTTCGGACGCGGGGGTTCGAAACGTTGTTTTTGATGTTGCTTTTAAAAACTTTAACTTCACCCTTTTCGGAGCTTAGGGTCCGAAGTATGTATGGTGTGCGTTTTTGCTTTTTAAAACTTATTTCGCCCTTTTCAGAGCTTAGGGTCCGAAAACGGTGTTTATGTAGCTTTTTTAAAAAAAACTTTAACTTTGTCATTTAGGGTCCGAAATGCGATGTTTGCACAATGTTTTAAAACTTCACTTTGTTGAAGTTCGGACCTAAGGTCCGAAATGGATGCGCAGCGTTATGTTTTAACTTGATTTTGGATATTTCGGACCTGGGGTCCGAAAATGGATGCGCAGCGTTACGTTTTAACTTGATTTTGGATATTTCGGACCTGGGGTCCGAAAATGGAATTCCACCTTACGCTTTTAAATTTTGATTTTCCACTTTCGGACACTTAAATCCAAAAAGAGGAGCGCATAACGTTTTTTTACCTTAACTTGACTTTCGCCAAGTTCGGACCTGGGGTCCGAAAAGGAGATGCATTATGTTAAGTTTTGAAATTTTGGAACAAACTCTCGGTATTTACGCCCGAAAGCCAGATCAGTCAAAAGGGCTCATTGGTTCACTACTCCAACGTTGATCAGCTTACGGACTGATCACGAACTCGCTCGAGGAGATACGAGAAACTCTGATTCAATTCTCGGGATGACGATCAAAAAACTCAAAACTGGAAAGGGGGACCCTGTCGGCGACAGGGGGCGTGTGCAACGCACAACAGGTAGGTTCATTACTTATGCCATTAATGAGCGAGATAATGGTCGTCCATTCTTGGACAAAAGTCTTTTGACTGAACCATGATGGCGTATTTATGGCTGAAGAGAACATTGACTAGGCGCAGGACCTGTCAATGCATGCCACCACAGGATAAGGGAATCTTCTTGCATGTCATCCCCTCATAATGGTTTTATGACGGATTCTTTTGCATGTCGCCGTTGCTTGAAGAGTGATGAGTATTTATGACGACGTCAATTATATTTCGGGCATGATCATCATCATGGGCACTATTTTAGGCCCTTTTAAATTTATTGTAAGTGGGCATAGTGGGTTATTTAATGCAGATTCCCACCTTGTTGCATCATGTGTGGAGAATCTTTTGGGCAAACCCTAATTAGGGTTTTGCATGTAATCTAGGCTTGAGGCCTATATAAGGGGGTGACCCCCTCATTTGTAAGGAAGGAGAGACTATAGTCAGAGATTGTTGCTAAGAGTTTTTGAAGCAAACACTTAATACATTGTTCAATTGTTGGTGTGTTCTTGTGTTGTTTCGGAACTCGCATGGTCTCGTTCTCTTCATAGATTAGATTTGTTTTCATGCAATTAGATGAACTGGATTTGATAGGATCGCTTGTTGCCAAGTTCCTACTCATACTTTTGGTGTGCAGCTGATTGTTGCATACCGTGCAAAGTTAGTCTGAGCCTCGTCATATGTGTATGTTCAACTTCGATTGTTAGAAGAGATTGTTCTATCTGATGGTTTCTTTTGACGATTTGAAAATCCTTAGCACTCCCCTTGAAGATTGCACCACCTTCGTGTAAGTTGTGCTTTGCCGGCGAAGCGAAGCACGGTTGGATTTTGCACAAGTTTATCCCGTCTCCTTGTTCCTAGGATTAGATTACCTTTAGTTTAGTTTCCCTCTACCCTATTCCTATTTACTTTCTGAATATTTCATAGTCCAAAAATCTAAAACTTAGAGCTTCATTGCAAATCATCCGTGTCGATAAATTCTCGAGCTTGCATAGATTTCTTCAACATATGTAAGGCCCCCTTGGATTACCAGCAATCACATCGGCCAACTGAGTCACATCCGCAGCATAAAAGGAACCTTGGAGTCGATTGTCTGTTTCTCCTACTATATCAGCATGCAATCGTACTTTGATCAAGAGAGACTGAAGTGACCGTTGGGCAACTTTATTCTGTGTTGGACGCCATCATAAAAAACACGTCAACAGAGACCTTAATACCTTTGGCACAATCACTGAATCTTCAATCTTTTCACCAAGTCCTTGGATGGTGTTAATGACTTCATCCACACAGAGGAGATAGGCTGCAACATCCCCCTCATCTTTCATCTTCAACTTCTCAAATTGTCTTCTATGAATCTAGAGCTTGACCTTAACTTTGTTGTTGCCCTCATAGATGTTCTTAAGTTTGTCCCAAAAATTTCCTCCATCAAGTCACAATGCATTACTTTGACAAACTATAATTCAGATAGACCACACAAAATGGCATTTATCACTTCTACATTTTTTCACTAGCCTTCTTTCCAGCAACATCCGTTGGTGGGGTTGATGGAGTTACATGGCCATTCACCACTAATTGCCAAATTGCAAAGCCAAGAGCCAGTAGATAAGTCCACATCCTTATGCTCCAAAATGCATAGCTTGTTCCATCAAACAACGATGCTCTATTTGAAGAGAACCCTTCTTGACTCGCCATGTGTTCTTTCAAGATCTACCTTCTAGCAGTTAGACTATTCTTGAAGGAACCCGCCTTGATGGCAATTGATGAGCACACATCCTGAGAAGGGGGTGAATCAGCATAGGATAAAACTTTTACTTATTGGAATCCATCAACCATGAAAATAGAAATCACACAAGATCTACCAACTAAGAGACACAAGGTTTACGTGGAAACCCTTTCAGCAGAAAGCCACAAAGAAATGACTGCTTGGATCTACTATCCAAATCCAGTCAACAATAAATTTCTCTTTAAAAATCCAAATCCATTGGAGACACCAATCCCCACCACTAAGCACCAACACCAATGTCTTTAATTAGGAGGCACTTACCTCCAAATAAAAAAAACTTCCATCTTCCTGACTATTGCTTCTTCAAAGCACAATGATCATCTGAATCTTCTTGATATAATCTCCTTAAAAAGTCTGCTATAAATCAGCTATAAATCACCTTGAAAGATCTGCTACAAATCTACAATAAATCACCTCGAACAAGCAGTCTTTGATACAAATCTGTAATAAATCACCTTGAATGGTCTGCTACAAATCTACAATAAATCATCTTGAAAGGTCTGCTTTAGATCAAGTCATAAGTCTGCTTCAGATCTGCTCACGTGTCTGCTTCAGATCCACTCATAAGTCTGCTTTGAAAAGGAAAGATATTTCGTTAATTACTCAAGTTATTCTTCTCCCACATCTTCTTTTATACCACACAGATGCAATTCTTCGCCCAAGAGGGGCGACCTGTCAAACGTGGTTGGCCTTGTGCATAAAATATAAATTTATTCTAATTTATTTAAAAATCTCCCCAAATTGAGCGACAATGCTAGGAGTGTCAGCCTTATTTAAAATAAAAGAAAATTAATTTTAATTCCCCCAAAAGGGGCAATCTACCATGCTTGGTTGACCAGCCCAAATGGGCCCTCAAAAAATATGATTTTATTTTTACTTGCATAGGATGTGAGCACCAAAATTCATGAGGGGTGATAAGCAATGTGGGCAACAAAAAAATGGCACATAAATCACGGCAAAAATATCATCTCAATCCTCCTTTCATCTCATCTTTGACATTAATGAAAATAATATTTCCAACATAAAATACCAAACTTGATAGCTTTTGGAATGTACTCCCCCATGGCCTGGGAACAATGAAAAGACCATATGTTTAATGTGTGAAGTGGTAATAATCGGAATCAAAATTATAATAGAATCTACAATGCAGATGACCAATCACTTTCAAACATCCAAGTGTTGGATACTTCAAAAGCAATTTATTTGAAAATTTAGACATGCAACTATTTTTCATCAAAATCTTAAAAATTTGAAAATGAAAACAATTCTAGTTTTCTAACTGGCTTGTATTGAAGAAAGGATCATCAAACAACCATACCCGGAGGTCCTTCAAAGAGTACAGCTCGAGGACGATTAGATTCATACTTGCACCTAGTGCCTTTAGCGATATTATCATATATCTCTGGATGTTGCAAAGCAAGCAACACAGTGTCTTCTATTTCCCTGAAAAAAAGATGGATCAGAATCAACATGCAATCCACTTCATTTTTTTAATTCTACACACAAAAGCAAAGGCATTCTAATTCCATAAAACTCATGCACAAGTAAAATGAAGTTCCACATTTATTAAGAACAGAAAATAAGACCTAATTGTAACAATTCAGGTCATTGCATCGAGAAGCTAAGGTAGCTTTCCTAAACCCTTAAATAGTATGCCCTAGTAATATATCAAAGTTTGCATAAGAAGAAAGTAGACAAACCATCCCAAGTCTTAGAGGTTAAGAAAGGCTCCAATAGGACAAAATATGAGGGCGAAAGGTGTATATATGTGTGTAGCTGTGTGTAGCTGTGTGTAAAATTCAAATACATATTTATATATGTATGTATATCAATCGTAGTTTACACACTTGATGATTTCTTGCCAAAGTCACAAACAAATTTGCAAGCCAAGCCACCTGTGAATGACACACAAGCTAAGTCTTGCAAAATATAGTTACTCAATGAGTGTTACCTACAACTCGTGAGTTTGACTATGGACTTGGCCACAAAAAAAATCATACGCCCTTTTGTAAGACCCTTAATTTTTTTGTTTTTTGTCATTTTAGCCTTCAACTATTAGGATCCCAGTAGTAGGAATTACTTGTTGACTGAATGAAAGGATTCACTCACAATTGGGTAAAAGTCGTAACTATTATTTAAAGGAGCATGTGCTATGAAGGTCCCTATGGGCTCAAAGACCTTAAATTGGACCCTTTGAGGGGTGTTGCCCCTAAATCTTGCTAGGAGATAAACAAGTTTTTAAGAGAAAAACATAAAAATTGTTTCAATGTCCCAAATGGAAAAGTAGATCTTTTCCCTCTATTTAGCTTGAAATAACAAAAAAAGTATGAATTTTCTCTAATTTTATGAATTCTTCAGCAGTTTTAAATCTCCCAAGTAACCAAATTCCACTTAGACTTTTGGTTTGTTGAGTTTATCCCAATTCTAGGTGCTACAATGATAAAAATAGACTTATGTTTTCCCCACATCCATTCTTTATGCATCTCATGTATTATTTAAATTTAATTTGTAGATTTATGTTATTTTCTTATATGCCAAGTTTTACTAAGTCACAAATAGGAATCAGTTTTAGGTTGTCCAGATTTTGCTAAGTCCAACTTTTCAAACTAGAGTATCTATATGTGTATGCATGTATATATGCACATCTATAGGTAGATATTTATAGGAGCATAGGCATAAATACATATGCATATATGTAAATACACATACCTATCATGTATGACATACACAAATACATATACAAATATGTAACATGGGGATACATCCCAGCCCATTCACTCTATACTCAACCTCATCAAGATAGTGGGACAGCAGAGCATATCCACTAGCCATCACCTATCCAGAGAAAACTAGGGACACAACCAAGAAATGCAAGAACTAGGGTTTTTGCATTCTAAGGACATTTGGTCATCCTAAAGATAGTTAAGGATGTCTAAGATGTCCCTTGATTGTTACAGGGATGATCAAATCCTCCCAATTATTTTAGTGGAAAAAATCACTTATTAAAAAAGAAGACATTATAAAAGGGGCATGGGAAACCCGCAAGCCATATTGCACCTCTTATGAAGTCCTAATTCAATCTTATATCTGACCCACACCGTTTTGCATTGCCACTCAAATTTGTCTTGCTACAATGATTTCTGATTTTTAGCACTTGCAACCGAAGAGAATGGAAACAAGATGAGGAAAAAGATTTAAGTATATATCAGTCATTTTCAGCTTTAAGAATCACAGATTACGTGTTCATTCATCCTTGGTAAGCTACCATAACTATGGCTGAAAGTAGGTGCTGTTTTTTTCATTTACTTTTTGCTTTTCTTTACTTTTGTCAAAAATCCTAGGGATTATTTTTTATGTTTTTTTTTCTTCAGTTTGCTTTCACAATTCTTTTTGCAAATCAAGATGAGCAACAATAATTAGTGTGAGATAGAGAGTGAGGAAGTAAATGTGAATGTAAATGAACCACCAAAGTGTTGTGGGCTCTTCTAGGAACAAGAGTGTTGTACCACACCCTTTTCCATGCCCTTCAACCCATCGTCAATAGATATGTAAAAGGTCCATTCAAATGAGCCAAACTCTCGTAGCATGTAGCATTTTGGACAAAGTCAAAAAATTTAGGGGGGAATCGTGATTGGTAATGTCATCTATGCAAAACTAATTTCTTTAACGTTATAATAGGATTGGGCCTCATTTAGATATGACTGGACATGGGATAAGGTTCTAAAAGAAAATGAATTTGTAAGAGGAGACTACAATGGCTAGATTAGCTAGGGAGAGAAGCAAAATATAGAGGTGTACCTCTACAATCTAAGCCACAGTATTCAAATATGCTATCTAGTAATCTACTATTAGTTGGGATGTGAGAGGAGAGAGAAGAGGAAGGTCACTAGTGATGGGAAAAATATAGTAGCAAAGGTTTTGAACATGCAAGCAAATGAGGATGTTGTAATGTACACAAGTTAGTTTATTGCCAATGCCATTCCATTTCACATGGCACATTCTTCATATTTCAATGCTAAAGAAACCCAAAATGAGGACATTACAGTCCTCCCTCCCAAAAGATTGCTTTTCCTCAAGCAATGCTTGCACAACATTAGAATTACCAGACTGATCCGGACTACAACCAAAGGTGATCTCAGGGTCCCATCTCAATTTCAAAAGAAAAAGACACCATGTTGATGCTACACCACTCTAATTATAACTGAAAATCCCCCATGCCAGATCTGCACTCTCCTCTCTTGTAACACAAAAATGTGACCATCCTCAAAACTCAAAATGAAATCCCTATAAGGGATGAAACCTATACCATGGAGATCTCCTGCCAAAGTATCTCAGTAAGGTCCACATCTGTAATCCCACTACCAGACACAATCCTAGGCAATAGGAAAAATAATCTGCTCAACCCAAAAACATAATCCTTAGCATATCTCCTCATGGTGTCCCCAAAAGAAATAGATGAGTCCCTAACAAGTGGCTAGTTACAAAGATGACAATAGTATCGACTCTAGAATTAGCTATACTAGGAATAAAATAGGCTAAGCAGTCACCTCCAACTATTTCTCAAAAGGGGGCATTATATTGCACATGATTTTTAGAGAGGGTGTGATTCGCTTAAGTAGGTATCTCGTTGTCTTTGTTGGCAAGGCATTCAAACAAAAAATGCTAAATCTCTTTATAAAGTGCACCAAGTTTCTTTCTTCTTCTTAAGAGAAATTTCCATTGATCATCGTCAAACTTCAAAAATGACAAAGATTTAAAAGTGCACAGAGTTTTCAACTTTTTCTTAGGTGTCTGCACTATAAAGTTGCATGGACAGGGATATGAATACAAATACGCATACAGTATCAGATACAGACAGTCATTTTTTAAACCCCTAATATGGATATGATTGTATACAACATTCATAAAAAAACACATACACATTTAACACAATTTTCTATGTTTTTAGCATACCTATCTTTAGAGGAATATAGGTAAATTACGCCGAGGATATCATATTTGTTCATTATTCCACTTTAGAAAATATTATATTATTGTATTTCTATTAAACTATTGACTAAAGTAAAAAAAATCTATTAAGACTACATTAATTATATTATCATATCGTTATTTTATTTTATATTTTTTGAGAAAAAAAAGGATTTTATGTAATGACACTTTCAATCCATCATAATTAATAATATTATTTCTAATCTATTGTTATACTACTATTTTATAGTTTATCTAAGATGAATTGATTGAGATAACTACAAAGTTAATTGATTTCATGATGGAGATGGACAAAACTGATTGATCAGTTAAACTCAAAGTGAGTGGGAGTTGACAGGCAGAAGTGAAGATTGTTATATTCTTTTGTCATTGATGTCACAGTCTTCTTTTGTTTTGCTGGATGTATTTGCTAAATTGGCACGTATGCCTACAGTATCTTTTCAAGTTCAGGAGATTCATTTTCAGAAAAGTCAATTTGGAGGAATAATGTCGATTATCAATTTTCATGCCTTGTCATTTGTTTGTATGCTTCCTATGTCAGTTGGCGCGTTTTTTCTTTTGGTGATGTGGCTGAGCTGAGTTGTTTTGTGTAAGAGCTGGTTGTTTGTGCATGCTGGCAATTATGTAGCTCTGCTGTATAAGTTTGGCATCGTGGGACTTCAAGATAGATGTGCAGTGAATCTGTGTTTATTGACATTATTCATGATTATCTCTTCAGTTCGCAGGAAATGTTTGACATCTGGAAATACAGTGAGATAAAGATTGGAAACAATGAGTTTCGTGGTATTAGTGGCTGTGTATTTGAAAGATCGAATGCAATATGGAGTGTATGAGTTGCAGTGTGTTGACATTTGGCGATAAAAGAAACCGTTCTTGAAAGTCCGTTTTTTGTTATTTTGTATGGGCATTTCTTTTTGGTAGTTTTTCGAACTATTTTCAAATGTCTTGTGAATGTTGTCTGCATATTCTGAAGTAGATACAGAGATGTTAACTCTGAGCAAGAGCAGCTGTATAACTGTCGTTTTTGTATGTGTGGAAGTAGGTGTGTGGTGGATTGAAAAAGGCGGCGATTTTTTTTGTGGTCTAAGTTGCATACTAAGCAGCTGAAGTGTTGTTATCTTTGCTTTAGTTGATGCCCGATAATAATGAGCTGCGTCTTTTAAAAATGATTGATAGTATCGAAAAGAGAGTAGTGTACCATTTTAGTGATGATGATTCAATTTCTGGAACTCCAAAAAACTTTTTAATCTTTGAAACTGGTTTTAGAGTTTGTTTTTTAGTTATTAAAAATGGAGCCAAGTTTTAAAAAGGAAGCTGCTGGGATATGATTATGGGTGTGTTTTTTGAAGAATCGGATTTCTGCTGGTTCAAAAATGTTATTGAGTTAGTGTACCGTGCGTGAGTTTAGAAGCACAGTTTTATCATGATCGAGTGTTTCATCTGCAACATATATACACTTATATTTCTGGAGTGTGTTATTTTTGAAAGGGGGATGGTCGATTTTTGTGAGCTGTGATAAAGAACGTTTCATTTTGGAGCTGAAATAATCTTTATTTTCATACAGAAAAGTTTTATTTTCTAAGGCTGGAGATTATGAGCAACATGTATTCCTAATTCAGACATTGTGACGTACGATGGAGTCTGGCTACTGTTCAGTGATATGACAGCTTATTGTTCTTACACAGACAGATATATTTATTTATATACTGTGCTTTGAAAGATTGTAAAAATCTGAGCTATGTATTGATGATTCATGTCTACTCATAAAGGCATGTTCATTTTCTGTACTTGAACCTTCTGCAGTTTTTTTTGTATCAGAGGTTGTAGCCTCAGTAAGCTGGAGTTGAAGCTCCTGTGACATAGAGTCTGTGCTCTTGAAAGTTGGTGCTTTATATCGTAACTGGGTTGGTGCCCAATGTTCTGGAGTATTGTGAACAGTGGTTTTTTACCCGAAAGGGTTTTCCACGTGATAAAATTTGTCTCTATCTATCTGTCTTATTATTGGTTTTTAGTTCTTATGCTGGTTTTATCATCTAATGTGCTGATTCACCCCCCACCCCCTCTCAGTACTTTCTAATTTCTTTTCAAAGAAAAAATAATTATAAAACTGATTTATTTATTTTAATGCATTTAAGTGTCACAAACACATCAAATTAAATGCTTCTAGTTTTTACTGACAAACGTTTTTGCATCCATATGTAAGCATGATATGCCTTCGACATAATGTAATATCCCCAAATCAGAACCTAAAAGATATACAATTTGATAAGTTTTAATTAAAGATTGAAACTTATTAACCTGAGCCTCCACCGCTTATTGGCATCATAAGAAAGGAAAGCACATACAAAACAAAGTCACTAATCCGCATTGCTTTCCATTATGAGGAATGGACCAAGAAGTCACAAGGGCCTTGGAACACAAGTATCATTAATACCATGAAACGAAGTAATGAATGAACCGCTTATTATGAAGGCATGATCAGCATGATAGGGAAGTCAATGAATAAAGAATTAGTAACGGAAAACGATAGCTCATACAAAGACCGAAGGTCAAGCTTGTTGGCAAGAGACACTGTTCCGGTGAGGATTGGTGTATGATAGATGTTTAAGGGTTGTCATTGATGGCAACTCAATTCGCAGACCACATCCGGTGTACATAAAATTGGTTTACTAGAAGTCATTTTGCTCATAAGGCATAAGTCTGGAAGGTGGAACACAGTTACTGGTAGAGCATGAGATCATGGTGCACATCTTGATTTTGGCGATGTATTTTTGGTTGCAGTGATCAAGGCAGTTGGTTTGAGGTTCGAGACAGATTATCTCATGATCCTGACATCCAGTGTTGAATTGTGTTCAAGTTTAGAGCTCCGGTATCCAGTAATTCAGTTAGGGCAAAGCTACTTTGGAGTAACGTGTGTTGCGGATCTGTTAGGATGATTCCAGTGATCAGTTTCATGTTTGAGATGATTGAGCCGGCTTATGGGAAGCATTTTACCATCTTGTCTTGGTCCACACTTGGATTTATGATCGGATTGAGCCGACTTGGTGGAACACGTTTCATGTTGCGTGTTATGCGGTTTTTGGAAGCCGACTTAGTAAATGATTCTTTTTGGTGATACGGATATATAAGATTGACTTGGTTAATCATTTTGGTGAATCTATGAGCGAAGGAAGTCTGTGTGAGCGAGTTTGTAAGTTTGGTGAAGATTTTGTTGCTCCGGTATGTGACAGAGCAGAATGACAGATCAATTGCAGGAGACAATCAGAGCCTAACCAGAACTGTATTTTGGCATAGTTAGATGCTACACTTCAATTCAATTAACATTGTAATCATTTTGTGTTAGCCTGTAAGGCAGTGAGCCTTCCTTTGAGTTGTAGCCCTTTTGTAATTGAGCAATGAGCTCTAGGCAGTGTGCCTAAATGCAAGTGCATTCCCCTTTTGTAATATTGTTTTACTACTGGCCATAGTATAATAATATTGTGGGTACTCAATCCCACCGTGGTTTTTCCCTTTCCAGGTTTCCACGTAAAAATCTTAGTGTTATGGTTGTGTGGTTGTCCATTTTATGTTTCTGCACTTTGATTACTTTCTCATGCATTTGGTGGTTTAAGAATCAGCTTGATAAGTTTGTTAATTATAAAACACTGATTCACCCCCCCCCCTCTCAGTTCATTGATTCCAACAAAGCTATAAGTCAATCAAAGATCATAGTTCATATTGGTATCCAATAAAAGTCGACCTTCAAGATTAAGCATCGACATGGAAGAATAGGCAACCTACTAATGAAGATCAATAATAATTGGAGATAGCGCTTGCTATGGTTATTTCGGTTAAGAGGAAGATAGAAGAGAGATCATGATTCGTCGTAAAAGCTAAGATCTTAGTTGGTATGGAACACTAGAATATTATCAAGAAAGGCGACAGTTCTACCTTCATTCATATGAAACAAGTCATCATCTCCTTAAGAGTTAGGTACGGAATGATTCCAATAAATGGAAGAGAACAGAAGTTGATTGAGATCGCATCATGTGATAACACCACGACACCTTGTATCGGAGATTATAATGTTTGATACGTATAAAGCCATCATGACAAGTATGGATTAAGCACCAATCAATTAATAGGAGGAACTAATTGATCCCATGTCGATGAAGATTTGTTGAGCATTACATAGGATGAACGGTTATGTTAATGAGCAATACCAATTACAATCAAAGGACTTTCCACAATAATCAATTGATATCAATAACAGCAACTATGTCATGTAAAGAATATGTTTGGCACGATGAAGAATATGATTATGACTGATAAGCCTCGCCAAGTCAACCAAAGCAATCAACTGGTTTGAAGAACGACGAAGATCGTACAAAGAAGGATATATGATAGAAAGACAAGGGAGTCAGTATTGATAATAAGATGCAACTCTATAATAATAATTACACAATTGCTCAAAAACCTTGCATAATAAGAAGACATGAAAATGAACTAGTCATATGATAACACCACGACACCTTGTATCGGAGACTATAATGTTTGATATGTATAAAGCCATCATGACAAGTATGGATTAAGCACCAATCAATTAATAGGAGGAACTAATTGACCCCATGTCGATGAAGATTTGTTGAGCATTACATAGGATGAACGGTTATGTTAATGGGCAATACCAATTACAATCAAGCAACTTTCCACAATGATCAATTGATATCAATAACAGCAACTATGTCATGTAAAGAATATGTTTGGCACGATGAAGAATATGATTATGACTGATAAGCCTCGCCCAAGTCAACCAAAGCAATCGACTGGTTTGAAGAACGACGGAGATCGTACAAAGAAGGATATATGATAGAAAGACAAGGGCGTCAGTATTGATAATAAGATGCAACTCTATAATAATAATTACACAATTGCTCAAAAACCTTGCATAATAAGAAGACATGAAAATGAACGCGTCAAACAAAGTCTAATTTGTTTCAACTCATAGGGCTCTCAACAATCGCTGTCCCAAGGTAGAAACATGGACATAGAAGAGGAGTCAAAGCCTTCAACAAATCACTGGCCAAATAATTAGCAAAGCATTCTTAACGAAGGGGTGTACTAAGGAAGAACAACTAGTTCAACCCAAAGGATGATTAATGGTTAATTAGTCATCACTAAAAATCATACATGAAGAAGTGCGATTAAGGGGAAATATGTTAAGTAAATAAATTAATAATATTAAATAGAAGACATAGCTGTTAGTGGGACCCATTCCATTGAAAAGACATAACTCTTAAACACTTGAAAGCTGCAACCCTTCAATTTTGCAAGTTATATAATGGGGACCGACCCCATTCTCAAAAGGATCATGGAATATCTTTATTCTCTTATTACATCCTTGGTGGATTGGCTCTCATGGAGGAAACAGCCCCTGGGCTTTGGATGCATATTTACCAGTAATATATATCAGACAGAGCGCCTTTGGAATTACTATAATTCACAAGATCAATCAGAGCCAAATCAGACATAGCAATTTCCTTAACGCTATAAGTGATAATTGAGGAGATCATTGCAGAAACAACAAATCCATGCCATCGCTATAAGTGATTGGGAAGAGAGCATACAGCATACTAACAAAAATATATCAAAAAAAGGCTACAAACAGTTGAGAGACAAGATAAACAGATCCAGATCATCTTTGCATACATTTAAGTGTCAAATCAAAGGAAGCTATCAAGATAAGTCCTAGCTCCTAAACTATTCTTAAAACTTTGAGTTAAATGTTATAATGAGATGTATTCAGTTTTGACAAAATTATATTTATTAATATATTACAGCTCTCACCTTAAGCTAGAATTGTTATCTCAGGGCTAAATTAGGTAATCCCCAAGCGGGGACATTACACATAATTAAAACTAAAATACCTATCTTTAGAGGAATATAGGTTAGGTAAAGTACACCGAAAGATATCATAGTTGTTCATTATTCCACTTTAAAAATTATTATATTATTATATTGTAATTAATATTAAATTATTATTATTATGTTATTATATTATGATAATGTAATTAATATTAAATTATTATTAAGATATGACTATATTACTATATTTTAATATATTCTTATTTTTATATTGTTATATTTTCATTAAACTATTTACACAAGTAAAAAAAAACTTTAGTACCAAATTATTATTATTATATTTTTATATTTGTATTAAACTCTTTACCAAAGTTAAAAAAAATCTCTTAAGACTACATTATTATTATAATTTCTTATAAAAAGTGGATTTTATGTAGGGACACTTTCAATCCCCCATAATTAATATTATTAGATTAAGATAATTATGAAGTTAACTAATAGAATTGATTGATCAGTTAAACTCAACGTGAGTGGTAGTTGAGAGGTGGAAGTGAAGGTATAATTTGCAATAAAATTTCAAAAATAATATAAAATTAAAAAAAATAATAAGAAAATGTTTTTTGCTTTTCATGCATTTAAGTGTTACAAACACATCAAATTAAATGTTTCTAGTATTTATTGTCGAACATTTTTGCATCCATATGTGAGTGTAATATACCTTCGGCGTAATTAGAGGAGATTTTCATTTCTTTAAAAATTAAAAGCAATATAGACACATAATGGCTACATAAATAAATTATAAGTTGATTTAACAATTTTACAATATACAAAAAGAATACAAACTAGGACCTATAATTAAATACACTAATGTCATTTAAATCTAAATTAAAATTAAATAAAGTAAAATTTAAATATAAATTAATATCTATATATCAAAATATATTAAATATTTAAAATAAAATATAAAGAACTAAATAGTTTCAATATAAAGGGGGATGACCCCACAATGCAGTGGTTAGCTGCGAGCCTCCTACATGGGAGGTTGATGCAGGAGCATCCCCGGTCAATGAGCAATCTTGCATCAACCAAAAATATTTCCTTTCAGTTTTGTTCTTGTTTAGTTCAATGTGCAGTTTTATGTGTTCTTACCGGTTGGTACCGGTAGTTGCTTTCTTTTCGTGGTAGATCTTATTTTCGGTTTTCAAGCTGGGTCATGTGCTTAATTCCAGATTTTCAGTTCATTTGGGTTCTTTTCCGGTCAGTTATCGCTTCCAGTTGACTGTTTCTGGGTTCCGGGACAGTTCTTGTGCTTACCGGTTGGTTTTCCTTCATTACCGGCGCGATTCTTGGCGTGTGGATCTATCTTGGGTCTTGTCCGATGTTCTTTGACGTGTGGCCGACCTTCCTGCTGAACCGCACTTCGTGGTTGTTATTTTCCAGAAAGATTTCTTTAATTCTTAGGACCGACCTAGTTACACATTTCATTTTCCTGCATTGGTAAATGTAATCTTATGAGGCCAACCCAGATATGTTCCAGTGGGTATAAATATGTTATTATGTAATCATTTGTAGAGGCAGAGGAAGTAGAATTCAAAATAAGGATTGAGATTCGCATTTTATGATCTGGTTGATTCTTAGAGTCCCGGTTGGATTGTATCTGGCTTGAGGCCTGCATGTAACCGGTTAACTACCGGATGTTCTTTGATGATTATATGATGATAACCGGATGGTTGCCGGAAGTTCTAAAGCAATAATATGATCTGTTTATGCAATCTTGTTATGTTTTCTTGTTGCTTTCGTGGTGTTACTCTTGCTTCATAAGCCGGTTGATTATCTTTGAAGGTTTTACCGGTTATGGCTGCACCAAGTGGTATCAGAGTTGGTTATAGACTGGTTGGTGGAAGAATTGTTTGCGAACATTGAGGCATTCCTTTGGGTGGACAGATCGCCGATTGGAGGCAAGTTGCGCGTGTGTTCAATAGATCGCCGAGGGGAGGCAATTGAAACCGGTAGTCAGATCGTCGAGTTGAGGCAGTTCACTGGAGTGAAAGAGGAGATGCCGCCTTGAAGGACAAACCCCCGGAGGGTAGACCAGATGATGGAAGACTTCAAGAATGAAGTGAGGAACGAAATCCGAAACGCTTTGGCTGGTTTGCGAAGGAACCCTGAATCGGAGGATGAATATGAAGAAGCCGGTGAAGAGCTTGAAGAAGCTGAAGGACCGGAAGATGAAAGAGAGGAAAGATTCTTGAGCAGTGGCGCAAGCAAGTAAAGTTCATAAAGTTGAAGTTTCCAATTTTTCCGGAACACTGAACCCGAAGGATCTAATCGATTGGATCGAAGAGTTGGAGGACTACTTTGAGTTTGAGGATGTCAAGGACCCACAGAGAGTCTGGTTGGCACAAACTAAGTTGAAAGGGCATGCTGCCTTGTGGTGGAAAGAATTGCAGAAAGACAGAGTGGAGAATGGTGAATTGAAGATCACCCGGTGAAGACAGGTGGTTGCAAGATTGAAGACCAAGTTCATACCGGGAGACTATGAGTAGGAATTGTTTAAGAAGTTGTAGAACCTAAAACAAAGGAACATGACTGTGAAGGAATATACTGAGGAATTCTACAAGGTGGTGATTAGATCTGGACATAGAGAGATGGACAGGGAAAAGGTGGCGAGGTACATAAATGGACTTGCATTTAACATTCAGGATGAGATGAGTATGTTGAGGGTTTCCATAGTTGAAGAAGTATACCAGTATGCTTTGAAGGCTGAGGAGAAGATGAGAAGAAGACAATCGAATAGAGGGAAGGAGAAATTCAAAGGACAGATGAGTGATAGTATGAAGAAACCGGTTGAGGAAGATGAATCAAAACCTAAGTGGAGTAAAGAACCGGAACAGAAGATACAGAGGAAAGGCATGGCAGTACCGGTAGAGAATTTCCTAGAAAATGTTTCAAGTGTGGAGAAACCGAGCATAGATTTTATGAATGTAAACAAGGAATGGCAAGTTGTGTGGCAAATGAGGAACCGGAAGGTGAAGGTACCGGATCTAACTGTGCACCGGAGCAAGGAGAATCCCTTATGTTCAAAAGAAAGGATACCGGATCTACTCAGAGGAAGAGTCTTTTCCGGACTGTGTGTAAATCAAGTGGTAAGTGTTCCAAGGTTATTGTAGATAGTGGAAGTACTGACAATTTGGTATCTAAGGAGATGGTTGTGAAGCTTGGATTGAAAAGGCTTGAGCATCCTTGTCCTTATGAGGTAAGTTGGTTGCAAGATGATCAAAAGATAGAAGTAAAGGAACAGTGTTTGGTGAATTTTAATATTGGGTCTTTCAGGGATAAGGTTTTGTGTGATGTTGTATCTATGAGTGCTTGTCATGTCTTGTTGGGAAAACCTTGGTAGTTTGATAGAGGAGCAATTTATGACTGTAGAAGAAACCTAGTCACTATTGAGAAGGATGCGCAGAAGTTCACATTGATTTCTTTGAAGGAGAAAGAGAAGGAGGTGAAGAATCTGAGTCCTGAGAAAAGTCGCAATGCTGAGAAACCGGTGGCAGAGGTTATACCAGAAGGTTTGCAGAAGGATTTGACAAATAAACCTGATGGACATATAGAACCGGATGACAGAGAACTTATGGTGACAAACCGGATGAAGTCTTGTGGCAGAAATAAATCAGAGTTGCAGAAGAAAGAAGGCAGTAAACAGAGACAAAGTACAGATTTGAAGCAAAGGAAGAGAAACAAAGACGGTTAGAGGTTAGAGAAGTCAGTTGAGGCACCGGAGGAGCTAAAGCAAAGGTTGGCAGATAAAGAAGATGTTTGGATCAGAAATGAGCATGGGGTCTTTATCCCAAATCCTTTTAGATGTTCATGAGTTGCCTCTCATGGAACATCTTTTTCTACCTGGGTTGTTTGATGCAGGAGCATCCCCAGTCCATGAGCAATCTTGCATCAACCAAAAATATTTCATTTCAGTTTTGTTCTTGTTTAGTTCATTGTGCAGTTTTCTGTGTTCTTACCGGTTGGTACCGGTAGTTGCTTTCTTTTCGTGGCAGATCTTATTTTTGGTTTCTAGGCTGGTTCATGTGCTTAATTCCAGATTTTCAGTTCATTTGGGTTCTTTTTCGGTCAGTTATCACTTCCGGTTGACTATTTTTGGGTTTCAGGACAGTTCTTGTGCTTACCGGTTGGTTTTCCTTCATTACCGGCGCAATTCTTGGCGTGTGGATCTATCTTGGGTCTTGTTCGATGTTCTTTGGCATGTGGTCAACCTTCCTACTGAACCGCACTTCGTGGTTGTTATTTTACGGAAAGATTTCTTTAATTCTTAGGGCCGACCTAATTACACGTTTCATTTTCCTGCATTGGTAAATGTAATCTTATGAGGCCGACCCGGATATGTTCCGGTGGGTATAAATATGTTATTATGTAATCATTTGTAGGGGCAAAGGAAGTAGAATTGAGAATAACGATTGAGATTCGCATTTTATGATCCGGTTGATTCTTAGAGTCCCGGTTGGATTGTATCTAGCTTGAGGCCTGCATGTAACCAGTTAACTACCGGATCTTCTTTGATGATTATATGATGATAACCGAATGGTTGCCAAAATTTCTAAAGCAATAATATGATCTATTTATGCAATCTTGTTATGTTTTCTTGTTGCTTTCGTGGTGTTACTCTTGCTGCATAAGTCGGTTGATTCTCTTTGAAGGTTTTACCGGTTATGGCTGCACCAGATGTCTTGGGTTCGAGTCTACTCGAGGCCCATGTGTCCCACACACAAGTAATGGAGAGATAAGGTGATGCCTGGGTGTGGAAGACGGGATGGCACAAGGAGATATAAGGGTGTTATTGCCAAACAAACATGAGGATGAGGCCCCTCAAAAATGTGGTCTCACTAGTTCATAGCTCCATTTAAAAACGAATACCGCTTCGGCTATGATTGATCAAAAAAAATAGTTTGAATATAAAGAACTATATAAACAATAATAATCTAAACTTAAAAAATAAAAAATTCACTTTAACATTTACTTTTTTAAAGCTTAATGAAAAATTAAAAACCATAATAAAATGGGCAAGTATAAATTAAAATAATGTTAAAATTTAAATATTAATAGTTTAGTAAAGAATAAACAATTAAAAATATATTAATAATTTTATTTAAATTTAAAAAATAAATTTTAAGTATTTTAAAATCTCTAATGTTTAAACAGCATAATATATATATAAAATTATACATGATTAATTTTTTTAAACTTGTGAAATCAAAACACCAAAAAAATTGCATAGCTACGCTGGAAGAAGACCCAAAAAAATACGTTGCTGAAATAGGAAAAAAAAATGCACAAATGCAACATTTTTTTAAATTAAGATTAGGAAGATTCACATTATACTTTTTACAAATAAAATATAGCAGTATCCGACACAATTGGAAAATTAGTGTTTTTTGGGCACGCATGGATACGGTATTGGACGAGTGTCCAAGCTATACCCATATTCACATCAGATACATCAGTACATGCTCAGAGAGGGGTGTGGGCATACCCAGCTACTTTGCTGGATTGCATTATCTCCTTCCCCTTACTATGTGCTGACTCATTTGTAGGCTGCCACTTTGCTGACTACGCAATGCTTCTGTCCTATTTTGCAGTTCAATTTATTTACTAAAAAGTCTACTTGTCTTTGGGTGGAAAGGAAAAGGACAAACCACTTCATAAAAAGTGTGTTGAGACATAAAGTGTGTTGACTCAATGGTATAAATATAACTTCTTAATCTCTTCATAGGTGTAATTTTACTGATCTAATGTCAAACATTGTTGATGACAAAAGATTTTAAAACTGTGCTGCCTTTCTTTGTTGCATGATTTTCATTTGAAAAAACATAACATTTTTCTCTTTTACATTTCATACATAGCATGGTCACTTCGCATATATGCCAAAATCTTTTGGCTTTCAAAAACCTCTTTCCTCCTGAAACATCTTAACTTAGGCAAAGTTTCTCTGATGAAAATATGCCACCTTTATAATATGCTAAAAAGCTTTAAGCGACACCACTGATAAAAAGTGAACCTAAAGAAGTTTTTCACTGTTTTTGTAATCATTTGCCAATCCATCCCTTCTCTACATCCAAATTTCAGTCATATTCTGTCAAGAACTTTTGGAATAATACAGTCACGAACAAACTGCGAAGTCATTAGTTTGAAATACTAGACCATGACACAACACCTTTACAAATTGTCCACAAAACATTACTACTAATATGATCATGACATACAAATAGCAATAAGACAAAATGAACATCAGGTAATACAAATATCAAGTTTTGAATATGCACAACACCATAATTCTAAGCGAAGGGTTAGATTAGAATCACACAGGGCCTTCAAAATCAAACTGCTGTTTTTAGCCAAAATAATTTTTGGCATTTGTTTTTTCAAAAGTTCTAATCGAACAGATGGTTGAAGGCCAATTTTAAGGTTGCTTTAGTTAGCTTTTACTTTATTCTTTGTATAGGATAGTTATACAGTATACACTTCAAAGTTCTTTCCTTCCTTTTTTTCTTAAGCTTTAAGAATTTTGCTTTAAAGATTCAGATTTTTATAATAAATTAATTATTATCCTAAATCTTGAAAATTGGCTAATTTGCAACCTTATAAATAAGGCACTGGAGTACAAGAAATCTTAATGATAGTTGATGCTATGCTTATGCTACCGAAATTATTGTTCAAGCGTTATTCTTGTACCTATATTCAATGTGTTTGTGGTTTCATTAATTAAGTTGAAAGTGGATAACAGTATCAAGCTTTGTATTGAGGTTATTCATCTAGGTTATAGCTTTGTATAGGGCATAGCTTTTTAGTTCTTGGAATCATGTATTGTTTTGTGCTTTAGTAGTTATTCCTTTAAAATCTTGTGTTCACTGAATTATCAGTCTCTTCTTTAACCAGTAGAAAGGTGTTGTTGCTATGTTTAGAGTTGAATGCTTTCATTCTCAAAATCTATAATATCTCACTTGTGTGCCAAAGAGTAGTTACCAGTTTTCTGCTAGTACCTAAAGCAAAAAGATAGGCAAATAGTAATTTCATTATACCAAAACCCCCAAAAAATATTGTATAGCGTTAATAACTGTATAATTTGTTTAACACTTAGTGTCTAGTGTTAGTTTAAATCTTAGGGAGCTTAACCTTATAGTTTGAAGAGGGGTTTTACCTCACACATTGTTTTGGTTTGAGTTTGTCCTGAAAAAGACAAATTATACGGGGTTTTACCTCACACATTGTTTTGGTTTGAGTTTGTCCTGAAAAAGACAAATTATACTGCTTCAAAAGGACAAGTCAAAATGGGGTGTAAGAATTCATTTTAATGTTTTAAAGCCCAAGTGGCCTTTTAGTGTTTTCTTTCTACTTTTTTTGGTTAACATGACTGCTTCATTTTTCAAGAAATCAGAACCCAGTGAATCTAGGATCCATCCAATGAGTGATGGGCTCACCAAGTCAATGCAAGCCCCCAAATTCACCAATCTCGCCTCAATTATAGATTCGTGAATCTTCACAAAGACTCGTAATTTTTATTCAATGCCACCAGTGGGCAAGGACATCTCAAGACATCTAGATGATTACAAAAAGCATGCAACTGTTTATTGCAAACATACATTTTATAGCGATATGTTTTTCTGTAGAAGTTAAGGTGTGTCGAATTTTTTAGCATCCCTCATTCTCATCTTAGAGGAGTTGAGACTCCGAGCAATTAAATTCTCTTTGCATGTTGAAGTTAAAAACAAGTTTTCTCTCCATGGGGCACAAGCTCATATGTTATCCATTTTAGCCTTCTTGGGAGAGGTTTTCCCTTGTAAACATGTTAGATTGATGTAAAAACTGGTTCCAGGATGTAATATATTATGCATTTCTTTAAAAAAAAATATCATCCATATGTTCTAGAGTTGGTCAACGGTAACAACCAAAACAATTCTCCTTATGTCAAACCAATGTCCATCCATGGTATCCATGTACTCTTTGTTTTGTGTTTGATACTTTGGCTATATTTTTATTCATATGTGATAGGCATAGCTTATCGACTGCTCTACAAAACAAGCTCCCGAGACATTCTGAAAACAATGTAACACTATTTGAAAAGTTTTGTGCTTTAAGGGGAAAAAAGAACAGTATTTTAGACCTTCATGCAGTGTTATAAAGAAACAATATTTTAAACTTTTGTGCTGGTTACTGTTTTTAACTTGAATTGATATAGAAAGAAAGCTGAAGCCAATAATTAACATGATTCATCCATTTTATAATTCAGCAAATAAATTTCTGCAATTGTGGTCAGGCATGGGTTATCTAACTGTAATTAGCAGGACATGAAAGTTGTTTGCCTAAAGAAGGCCAAGGGATGGCAGTTGACAAAGAATAGTATAGATGAATGTAACTATAGCAGGCCAGAATATCGTGGTTGGTAAAACTAAAAATGCCTGTTAAAACGATAATTAAAAGTAAGTTTCACAATTTCAAGCCAAATAAATGAAAGATCTCAGTAGCTTGACTATTTTTGCAATATCAAAATCACCAAACATCTACGGTATGCATCAATACCTTCCATGACGCATAACAAACAAAAACAAGATTACGTTTTCTGATGAGCGTACACTAAAAATAATGAAGATAACAAAGACCTTATGAAGCAAAATAGAGTTCAAGGATATATGACAGATTTGAATCACCTTTTTTGCTCATGGTATCCCGCTAAGTTGTCCCAAGATATGATATCTTTGTCAAAGCTTCCATTCAATGCCTCAAGCCCATATATCTTCACTCCCATGGCCTCTAATGCTTCAAGAGCCTTTGTCTCAGAAGAAAATTTTGGCCCAGAATTTTGTTTTTCTCTTCGCTTTAAAGCATCTTTATTCTTCTTCTGTACAGCTCCCCTTGTGTTTGCACTTCCAGAAGCAATTATCAGTGCATTAGTAAGGGCATCAAGTTCTTGTATGGTGAAATGAGCCCTTTTCAGAAATTCAATCTCCTGAAATAAAATGACAAGTAAACAACCTAGTAAGCAATTTTTATCTGTGAAACTCTTTTTTCACTTGATGTTAGTTCTATAAGATCTCCAGTAGATGACTCGCAACTAATAACCCAAGAGTAATGAACTTTTTAAATAAAATTCATAAGCATTTAAGAAGTTGCAATGCTAATAACAATAGTTCGAGTGAACATGTTGATGAACTAACAGCAGCATTACTGGAGCCAATGAGTGGTTCAAAAACCAGGACACAAATGCTATCTCCCAGGGTTGTTTTGCGCATATGACCCCCTTCTGTCATTCCAACTCTTTGCTCTGTCTCACCACCCTGGGTAACATATTGATCAGGATGTAAAAGGACAAACTGTCGAGCAACTGCACTGTTACCCAAAAACCATATGTATCATTATTCCAGTACCTCCAAATGCAAACCTATGAAATTGAAATACCCTCTAAAATCTTTATCCAATCTTAAGGCTGAAGGAAAAACACATAATCTAAACTTGAACAATTGTATTCAATATACAACTCAACCTTGGAGACAAAACTCTTAATCACTGAAATATTATCTTTTACTCTGGTTACTAATTCAAACAACACATTACAACATAGTGAAGTCAAAAGACTGCTGATTAGAATAAACCACAATAGTTTTTGCTCATATGACCTTAATATTATTTTCCAATTAAATATTCAAAAAAATGAGTCCAAACATGATAATGGTAGAAACAGGTATTATCTATATTCTTGAAAGTGTTCCTAATGATCTGCAGTATCCCTGATCTTACTGACCATGACTTGGAGTCTATTTGAGCCATAGAAACGGGACTCGCCCAGACTCAGCGAGTCCGAGTACGAGTCAGGCCCAGCGAGTCCCAGGGACTCGGACTCGGACTCATCCGAGTCTGGCGAGTAAAATCGCCAAACTCACCGAGTTGGCGAACTCGCCAAACTCGGCGAGTCCCGAGCCCCAGACTCAACGGGCGTCAAGCCAAAACAAAAACACAAAAAATAATTATTTTGCAATGTTTTTTTAAGTCCCTTTTTTTTTGTTAATTATCTTCTATCCCTAAAAGTGACTTTCATTTCATTCACTTGCAAAAAAAGGAGGAGTAAAGTGAGTTGGGAAGAAAAACAAGGGTGCATAGAAGAAAAACCAGCAAGGAGGAAACTCAAGTTTTCTTCAATTTGTCACATTGGAGCTGCATTGTGTTTCGATTTGGTGCATCAAGAGTTGGATAGGAAAACTTTGCAGCTCATTTCAAGCTTGTTGTAAGAGGTAAGATTGTTTTTTTGAAGATTAGTTTGTTTCTTGTATGCAAAAATTCCATTTTCTATTCATTTATTTTGAAAGTTTTACATTTTCTTTCAAAATCTTTTGTATGTTTGTACGTAGCATGTAGTATGTAGTTGTGGTGTTGTACTAAGTAGGGTTTGTAAATTGCTTTTTTTTTAAAGTAGGGTTTGACAAACCCTACTTTAGTTTTTTTGAATATATGTAATATGTATTAATTTTATTTTGTATTTGTAATGTTTTATTGCAGCAAACTTCACTTTATTATTTGCCTCAACTTCAAGTTTCACAAAACTATCCTAAAATGTCTACTTCAGCTTCTAGACCCCCCATTAGAAAGGACCCTGCTTGGAAATATCATGAGGATTTTCCAGGGCAAGGAAAGGAGCAAACAAAATGTATGTTTTGCAAAACAATATTCCATGGAGGTATATATAGGCTGAAATACCATATTGCTGGTGTACGTGGACATGATGTCGAACCATGCCTAAAAGCAGTCCTTGAGGCCGTATGTGAATGTTATGTAATGGTTGAGGAGATTGAAAGGAAAAAGAAACAAAAGGAGGATCAAGCGGCCATTGGGAGAGAGACAGTTTTAGGAAGAGGGACACAGTTAGGTTGTGTTGGAGGCCCTTCTTCCTTACCTCCATATCGTCCCACTCAGTTTGCTACTGCTGGTGCTTCCGTTTCTGAATCTGCTTCTATAAGTGGCAGTACCACCGCCACTTCTCAATTCTCATGCTCCTAGCACTAGTAGCTGTAGTGGGAGTGTTGCCATTGGACCTAGGATTCATAAATCTAGGCTGGATTCCTTCTTTGTGCCTCGCACTAGTCCTGGATCCCAACCGTCGCTTGAGGGCATTGGTTGGAACAAGGAGGTCCATGATGCTACTAAAATGGCAGTTGGCAGGTTTTGGAGCTACAGCTGTATTCCATTCTTTGTACCCAAGTGAATGTTTTACAAACTTTTATGTTTGATAACTTTGATTGTTTTAATTTTTATACTTAACTTATCTCATTGAATTTTTATGCTTAACTTATCTCATTGAGTTTCTTTGCGACAGGTCTCCTTATTGGCAACAAATGGTTGATGCCATTACCATATGCGGGGCGGGGTTCAAAGCCCCTAGTGAGAGTGATTTGAGGGGACCCATTTTGTCTCAAATGGTGGATGATGTGAAGAAGGATTTAGACGAACAATGTCGGATATGGAGCACTAAAGGTTGCACCATCATGACTAATGGTTGGATGGATAGGAGAAATAGAACTCTCCTTAATTTTCTTGTTTCTTCCGCAGGTGATTGATTAATTTTAGTTTCATATAGTCTTTATTTTTATTTTTTTTATCTAATGGTTTATTAAATGATCATTGACCTAGCTTTATTTTTTTATTTCAGGGGGCACCGTTTTCATCAAGTCCATTGATGCCTCCGCCCATTGCAAGAATGCCACCTACCTATGTGAGCAGATAGAGAAGATGATTGAAGATGTGGGTGAGGAGAACGTGGTACAGGTGGTGACCGACAATGCAGCAAATTATGTTGCTGTGGGTAAACTTTTGATTACAAACTAATTTTGTTTGCAAATTAATTACTATCTTGTAGTTTGTACCTCCATTAATTACAATTTACAATGCAACAAATTATGTTGCTGCAGGTAGACTATTGATGGAGAGGCACCCATCTATAGTTTGGACTCCATGTGCTACTCATTGCATTGACCTCATGTTGGAGGATATTGGAAAAATCCCATGGGTCAAGAGATGTATAGAAAGGGCAAGAAATGTCTGCAAATTTGTATATAATCATTCATGGGTGTTGGCTCTTATGAGACAATACACGGAGCAAAAGGAGTTAGCTCGTCCAGGAATCACAAGATTTGCCACAAACTTCCTCACATTGCAGTCCATGCTTAGGTCTAAGTCTGCCTTGAGACGTATGATTGTTGGTGAGGAGTGGTCTTCCTCATCCTATGCTACCACCCCTGCAGGGAAAGATATGGCAGACTGCATTTTTGATGAGCAAGGCTTTTGGGTCCCTTGTGATGAGATAGTGAAGGTAATTTTTTTATAAATTCTACAATTTAAACTTTAACTTCATGTTTTATAACTTATTATATGTATTCTCTTATTTGCTCATTTTTCTAAATTACACAATATTTTCAATTTTGCAGTTTGTTAAGCCCTTGGTGGTTTTGTTGCGGATGGAGATAAGCCCGCAATGGGCTATATATATGAGGGCATGGATAGGGCGAAGGAGGCCATCAGATTCGTCTATGGAGGAGATGAGAGCAAGTATGGTCCCATTTGGGAGATCATTGATAAGAGATGGCATCATCAGCTTCATAGGCCCATCCATGCGGCAGCCTATTATCTGAATCCGGCATTCCGTTTTATCCCTTCTTTCAAGGCTGATGTGGAGGTCCTTAATGGGCTATACGCAATCATGGAGAAGATGGGACCTGTTGGTACTTCTCAGATAAACCTTTTTCGAGAGCTACAGTTGTTCTCAGGTGCACAAGGGGAGACCTTCTCTCGTCCTATCGCCAAAGACGGTAGGCCAACTATGATGTCAGGTAAAAATAAATTGTAAGGCTTAATTTTAGTTTTATTCAATACTATATTGTAATTTGTTAAATGAGTTCATGAGTGAGACTGATTTTATTTATTTTTCTCATTTCAAACTCAAATCATTGGTGGAGCCTTTTTCGCCCAGAGACACCAAATATTCAGAAGTTGGCCATTCGCATCTTGAGCCAACCATCCAGTGCATCAGGTTGTGAGCGCAATCGGAGTATGTTTGAGCACATACACTCCAAGAGGCGCAATATATTATCTAGGGAGAAGATGAATGATCTCATCTTTGTTCACTACAACCTCCGCCTGAGAATGAGAAAGAATGCATTAGTTGACATCTCTCCTATCATTCAACATCAGGTTGATCTTGAAGCAGAGTGGGCCAATGAGAATGAGACAGCTCCTGGGACTCCTACAGCTGTCTTTAGTGATTATGACATTGATTGGATCGACCAAGTAGATATAGAGGCTGAGGCTATAGCCATGGCAGAGGAGGAGCAGAGAGCACGAGCAGAGACAGGAAATACTGAGAGTCAGAGTGACACAGCTATTCCTGATGTTGGTGAGCATGACACAGTTGTTCCTGATGTTGGTGAGCATGGCATGGTGTCACGCGGAGCGACTACGGCTGCTGAATCATCCAGGACCTACTTTAAACACCTTCGTAGGGGGCAAGGGCGAGAGGGTGCACGGCCCTCTGAGTCATAGGCTTGTACACTTGTAATTCTATTTAGTATTTACTATTTACCTTTGGTATTTGTATGAAACATTTGATGATGATCATATGATGACATAGATTTTTTATTCCATGAGTTTTGTAATATTGTATACATTTGACAATATTTATATATCTATGTTTGTTATTTTCTTCAGCTACAATTTGCGTTTATGCTTATGTGATTGATGTATACTTGTGTATGTAATCAAATCAGCCGACTTTGATGATGTTTTTGTGTCTTTAAGGTGTATTCAATAAAGGGTGTCTGAAACAAGTTTTAAATCTTTAAAAATCTCTAAATTTCTTGAGTTTTTCACTTTCCCGACTCCAGCTGAGTCTGACGTCGAGTCCCGAGTCCGAGTCCGAGTCGGCCTTGCTGAGTCCGAGCCGAGTCCGAGTCCCGTTTCTTTGATTTGAGCACATAAATACCAAGATACAAAACTAACATAGAAGTTGTTGGTTCAACAAACAGCTTCGAGGAAGCAATAAGCAAGCCATTTAAGTGGTCATTGTTTATACCAAAAGCAGATATCTTTGAAAATATCATGACATATCCCAATATATCCTAAAAATATAGCAATATTTTCAAAATATCATTTACCACAACTTTAACTGAAATTTTCATCAATAGATCATGAGATTGAATTCGTCGCAACATATTGCTGTTAATATCACAACAAATTCACTTTATTTATTTTCTATATAAACTGCATGCCAGAATTTTTTTCCATTCTTCTCTGGAACTTTTATAAACAAGTTATACACATTGAACAGTGTGTTAGGACTTTAAATTTCCAAATAATTTCAAGCACCCTACTATTAAAAATGGTGGCCACGTCATGGAAATGACACATAATGGATGATTAATGATTTGAAAAACTAGAGTAAAGGAGGATATAAATAAATTAATTCCAATGGACCCCATGAAAGACTACTGTTTTTGATATGTAGAAAAGATGATATGAACAGAGAATTAAAATGAATGAAACATGAAAATATAAGAAATACCCACTTGAGAAAATCAAGTTTCCAAGCTCCAGTAAAAAATATTAGATTTGTACAATGTGTTTTTGGCTGTAGACCATACAGAAGACCGTAAGAAGGCTGAAAAGTCTGTTATTTCGACCTACATGAAAGAAGATATCGACTTGGAATGAAAATGTATGCAAATATGAAATCTGATGAAGAACCATTTTAGAAGTGGATGTTTCCTACCACCACAAAAATTTTCGGATTCGTATCTGAAGTTTAAGGCTGTCGACCAAACAAAAACCCGAAAGATAGCTTAAAGCAAGGTTATTGACTAACTAGTTTGCATATTAATTTCAAAGGGTTTTGTTAATTTTAATGTAAAATGGTAACTTTTCACCCCAAAACGGGTATGGTGCCCATTCAACCACATATATAAGTGGTTAAAAAATGTAGATATGAGGGGGAGAGTTAGAGAAAAATATAGGAGAGACTCTGGATAATATTGTACTATTTTGAACCTTTTAATACAATTAGTTGTTTTCCTTCGCATATGTGTTGTGAGTTATTTCATTTTCTTTAGGCAGTTGTTTGTGATATTATCTAAAGGAGATAAGGTTATTCGTATTCTTACAGTGAAGTTTATGTTTCTATGTTATAAACTTGGATTAATAGGATCTACTTGCGAATTGTAATTGTTCCTTGTAGTTCTTCCTTGGATGGTCCTTTAAGGTTAAGGTTAAATTCATTCAAGCGGTTTATGATATAAACATTTAGCAGATCTCATAAGAAACAGTAACTGACAGATTTACCAAAGGGGATAGGTTTAAAAACTGTCTCACAAATCATACATTAAGTCCTAGAGAACTATAAGACTTTGTAGCCCAAATAACAGGAAAGACACTAGTCATTTACAAATCACAACCTTTACCATATTAATTACTTTTACATTAAAGCAATAGGACTAGTTGAGTAGGACGCATAAAACCAGTTAGCAATAGTATACATATTTATAAATTTCAAGTGCAAAGATCGAATAGCTTCCACAACAACAATCTTGAACTCATCTAAAAGCCACCCATCCTAGGAACCTATGTCATTCTGAGATAGGATGAAGTTAGATTAAGATAAACAATCTGCTATAAAAAGCATTAGTCATCGAAAGCCACTAGTGAATAGGTATATCCGCCTAGGTCTTGCAGAGCTCGAAGTGAAGGAGTTAGTAACCACATAGGTTCACTCTATAAGTTGGCCAAGTCAATTGGAGGGTTTGATCATAGGAGTTGGCATTTCCTTAGAACCTATCTAATCTGTTGATTTGAGATCCAACAAATTGGCAACTCTATTGGGGACAGTATTCATTTAAAAAGACTCGGCTGTGGGAGAGAACTCATATAAAAAGAAACAAATTTCCTTTCTAGGGAGAGGTGGCGACTCTGAAGAAAAGAGAAGAAGTTTTATGTACGGGAGGAGGTCAATAACACAAGGCCATCCAATAGTACAATTGAACTTTGATCAGGAAAGAAACTCAAAAGAAACAAAAAGAGATTTTGTCCTCTATGAAGGAGGTCGCGACTCTGTGTATAATTAATGAAGAAAAGATCAGTGGTTGATACAATATCAATCCAAAATGTATCAGTATCCATATTCTTATGAAGCTCCGTGTTCAAGGATACAACATACATATACAAAATGGCCACTTTATGAAGCATACAAGCCGTTGGATTTCAGTAGCATCCCTATGTATCCATATCCATTCCCCTATGAGATTAAAACTCGTATGTCGAGGTTTCATGGAGCGGAGGGTGAATCACCAATTGAGCATTTGAAAGAATATTACTGGTTTATTGAAAAATTTCAGATTTGTGCGGAGGAATTGATCATGAAACTGTTTGTGATGACACTGGAAGATGTTGCAGAACGAATTTTTAGGTTGTTGTCCCCACAAAGCATCTCATCATGGGAGAAACTTGAATGGTGGTTTGTAGAGGAGTTCTATGGCGTCATTGAAGAAAATGTATCTGTCATCAATCCATCAGTCTATTCTCCACAATGTTTTACATTCCATAATCAGATTCAAACAGATCATTATATTGATCCTTTTGCACGTATTAATGCATTCTTTAGCATAGGGAGAAAGGAGGGAGAATCTATAAAAGGATTAATTGGTAGAACGATGACAACTTATTTGCAAATACCTGATAATATAAGGCCTAATATATCTATGCTCACAGAATTACTCATGAGGGAATGCGGACCTGATAATTTGGAATTAGTGTGTTCAGTTGCTATGGAGATGAACAGGACACTACATGATATACGTGAGAAGAATAACATCAACATAAGAGATGCAAATGAAGACAAATATATAGGAGAATCAGTTATCCATTTGGAAGGCCCATCTGATGAAGAAGCAATTGATGATGTTTGTGAGTACGAGTCAAAACCTGAAGAAATTATTGTTGATAGTGATGATGAGGAATGGTCTCCATGTGAAGAAGAAAACTTGTTTGACAATGAACAAATGGCTGATTCATCCATACATGAGAATTGCGATAATTTAATTGGTGAAGAAGAAGAATATTCACTCAGTAGTGAACAAATTTCAGATTTGTTGGATATAGAGTATCATAAATATAAGAGAAATTCAAAACCTCTATCTCCTGCACAGATAAAATTTGATACTGAAGATATGCATCATAGAAATTCACGGAAGACAGGGGAGGTTGTATCTAATAAAAATGTGCATTGTGATCAACACATGGAAGAAAATACATTTGAAAATGGCTTCCAAATTTTTTCAAATCAATTATATGGCGAAGTCTCAGAGGAACCTCAATTATTTTGCCAGGGCATATACACATATGGTATGTTTGAATTTTCTAGTCCAATGTTTGAAGAGGAAAAAGTAAGTTTAGATGGAATGAGCGGTATAGTAACTGATGTTGGTTCAGTGAGAAATTATGAGGTGTATAGTTCTGTGGAGGAATGTGAAACAATATCTGAAGAAAAAAATAATTACTTCTTGAGTTCCAACGTTGACATCGCTAAGGATGAAATAAAAGTTGAACAACAAATTTTTTTGATTAAAGTGGAGAACCCCTATAATATAGGGATGAACAATAGGGAATTTGCGGACATGAAGATACTTCAAAAGGAAAATAGGAAAAAATATAAGTTTTTAACTTTTTATGAGGAAATACCCGAAGAAGAGAGTAATAATATTTTGAACCCTAATATTGATATCTCGCCTAAACCTAAGCATGAAGTAGAAGGCAAAAACAAATGTCAAGTGGGTAATGTGCAGCATGCTCGAAAAAGAGGAACGAGAAATAAGATATATGCAAACCAGGGGCAATTTCAAAATGTGGATATAATAGTTTATGAAATTCCGAAGTCCCCAAAAGTAAGGGGAAAAGGAGAAAGTAATTACTCAAAAGACCATTATCTAGGTTATAGGACAAATTATAATAATAGAAGTCACTATAAAATATATGACAAACATGGAAAGATGACAATTGATGTGCCTCATGATGAAATCGGATTGGTCAATGATGTGTGCCAAATTGGAATGTTGTTGCAAAATGAGAACCAAGTGTTTGATCCAGGAAAAATGAGTGTTCATGTTTTTGGGACCTAGGGGCCACCAGATGCAGTTTTCACATAATCTACAAAAGGGAGGTGATTGGCAATGGTCTACTCTACCAGAGAAAACTGGATTCTTGCTATGCCCGCAAGGGGCATACATCCCCAGACAGAGCCACTGTTGGGGCTTCAAATTTCCAAATAATTTCAAGCACCCTACTATTAAAAATGGTGGTCACATCATGGAAATGACACATAATGGATGATTAATGATTTGAACAACTAGAGTAAAGGAGGATATGAATAAATTAATTCCAATGGACCCCATGAAAGACTAGTGTTTTTGATCTATAGAAAAGATGATATGAACAGAGAATTAAAATGAATGAAACATGAAAATATAAGAAATACCCATTTCAGAAAATCAAGTTTCCAAGCTCCAATAAAAATATTAGATCTGTACAATGTGTTTTGGGCTATAGACCATACAAAAGAGCGTAAGAAGGTTGAAAAGCCTGTTATTTCGACCTGCATGAAAGAAGATGTCGACTTGGAATGAAAATGTATGCAAATATGAAATCTGATGAAGAACCATTTTAGAAGTGGATGTTTCCTACCACCACAAAAAATTTCAGATTCGTATCTGAAGTTTAAGGCTGTCGACCAAACAAAAACCCGAAAGATAGCTTAAAGCAAGGTTATTGACTAACTAGTTTGCATATTAATTTCAAAGGGTTTTGTTAATTTTAATGTAAAATGGTGACTTTTCACCCCAAAACGGGTATGGTGCCCATTCAACCACATATATAAGTGGTTAAAAAATGTCAGAGACTCTGGATAATATTGTACTATTTTGAACCTTTTAATACAATTAGTTGTTTTCCTTCGCATATGTGTTGTGAGTTATTTCATTTTCTGTAGGCAGTTGTTGGTGATATTATCTAAAGGAGACAAGGTTATTCGTATTCTTACAGTGAAGTTTATGTTTCTATGTTATAAACTTAGATTAATAGGATCTACTTGCGAATTGTAATTGTTCCTTGTAGTTCTTCCTTGGATGGTCCTTTAAGGTTAAGGTTAAATTCATTCAAGCGGTTTATGATATAAACATTTAGCAGATCTCATAAGAAACAGTAACTGACAGATTTACCAAAGGGGGTTGGTTTAAAAATTGTCTCACAAATCATACATTAAGTCCTAGAGAAATATAAGACTCTGTAGCCCAAATAACAGGAAAGACACTAGTCATTTACAAATCACAACCTTTACCATATTAATTACTTTTACATTAAAGCAATAGGACTAGTTGAGTAGGACGCATAAAACCAGTTAGCAATAGTATACATACTTATAAATTTCAAGTACAAAGATCGAATAGCTTCCACAACAACAATCTTGAACTCATCTAAAAGCCACCCATCCTAGGAACCTATGCCATTCTGAGATAGGAAGAAGTTAGATTAAGATAAACAATCTGCTATAAAAAGCATTAGTCATCGAAAGCCACTAGTGAATAGGTATACCCGCATAGGTCTTGCAGAGCCTGAAGTGAGTGAGTTAGTAACCACATAGGTTCACTCTATAAGTTGGCCAAGTCAATTGGAGGGTTTGATCATAGGAGTTGGCATTTCCATAGAACCTATCGAATCTGTTGATTTGAGATCCAACACAATTGTTAAGATTTTCAGCTGCCATTACTAAATAGCAGTTAGGTCTGTCACCAAGGGACGGGCAATTTTTGTTGTCACTATTTCAAACGTGAACATAGTTATCCAAGTTGTGAAGACACTTGGTATAATCAGTTTTAGAAAAAAAAAGGTAAGAGGGGACATGGCAGTTGTTATTGTAATTAGTGATTACAACTATTGTCTCTGATAACAGAAAACTCTGCTGCCATTATTTATGATTCATGAGCATAGACATTACTAGACAAAGTCACAAAACAAACAAAAGATTATGCTATCCTTTGTCTTGTCATTATTGTTGCACCACAGATGTTAGTATTGTCACTGACTTCTCATCATTTCTACTTATCAATAAATTTTGTTGCCATTATTTTCTTTATTAACATAGTTGTATTATTGAGTTCGTTGTTTGCGAATTGTCATTGTTACATATCAGCTGTTAATAATGTGGTATAAATTGAGATTATTGTCATTGTTATTGTCTTTTGACATAATATCCTTATGTGATTAGTAATCTTATTACAATCACTGATCACTAGCATAATATCATTCTTTATCAGCAGAGCGTTCAGTAGCATTGTTATTAGTACCATAGTTGTCATTACTACTGTAATGACATTATGGGAAATATTACTGATCATAATGATTAACATAAACCATTGTTGTTAAGACATGCAATTGCTGTCCTGAAATGCCAGACATGATTGTTGCTACTGCTGTAAACTTATGAGGTATTTGAAGAGGTTAGAGATATTGACATTCTCAATTTTAACACCATTGCTACTATTTTCTGTAGATTAGTCTCTTGCACTTGATAGCTAAGGAGAATGGTAGGGTTAACAAGTCTTATTTACTTTAGTTTTGTTTTATTGCATTAAGGGTTCATTACCATTCTGGCAGATCTATTTACTAACATTGGCAAAGAGATTTATATGACAAATAATTGTAATTAGCAATCTCATATATAAAGAGAAAATTCATATTTCAAAATTCATGGTATACAGTCTCATTTGCTTTCACTCTCTCACTCTATGCAATTAGGATAACTTTATATCTAAAAGGCACCCATTATTCTTAAATTCTGCATTTTCTAGGTTCCTGAATTTTCCTAGTTTTTTCCTGATAACATCTCAAGAAATTAAAAAATATATCTATCTTTTGGTGTGCCAAGAAACTATTAAAATAATATTATATTCATTCTTTAATGGTCATCTTAGTTGTCGTCTTAGTTGCCTTTTTTTTAGTTAAGTTAGTGTAACTACTGCTCTTTTATTAGAAGGCATAGTTAGCTTTTTAGTTTTTAGCTTTTTCACTTTTTAAGCGTATTTAGCTTTTTAGCTTCAGTTTGAAGCTTCGATTAAACGGTTTGTTCTTTTTAGAACACTGTCATGTCTCTATATATACGTTGTATATTCATAAATAAAGTGATTCGATTATTTGAGCAGTTAATTTTTCATGGTATCAAAGTGGGTTAATGGGATTTTCTAGAGTTTGGCGAATTTTTTTAATAAAAATTCATGGAGGCATTTACCTGGAAAAAAAAATCCAAAAATTTTTTTATTCGTTTTTTTCATTAAAAAAACATCTTGGATTTTCAAAGGAGTTTTTTTGTGAGGCGTTTGTTCGGTCGCATTTCAAATCGCAGGTTTGTGCAAGGTTTCTTTTTTCGAAGATCATGGATTAGGGTTTTATGAGAAAAAAAAATTATGTGGAAGATTTTTGTGAGGATCCTTTCATCGGTTTTTGGCACTTGGGGTTTTCAAAGAAAAAAAAAATCTTTTTGGGCAATTTTGTGTGGCTACAGACTATGCATGGTGGCTTTTCATATTTTTATGTTTATTCTGGTTAAGGTTTTTACCATGCGATTTTATGTTACTAAGGCGGTGGCAATTTTTATTTTTTGCAAGTGATTTTTCGGGATTTTTTGTGAGGGCGGCGCGTTTCTTTCTAGGCGATATTTACTTCCATGTCGGGTCTTCACTGTGCGCGATTTTTCACATTTTTGTGTGCGTTTTTTCTAGTCGCATTTTTTTGGGGGTCACAATTTCTCCAACTGCAATTTTTTTGGACACGTTTTTTATTAGACCCTTCACCACATTTTCTCCTGCCACTTTTTCCGACCTGCGAATTCTGCATTTTGACAACGACTAGGATTTTTAGTGTCATATGCCCACAGCTAGGGTATCATGGGTTTTTTCTGCAAGGAGGTTCGAACATTCTGGTTTTTTTATATATAATTTTTTTTTATTTATTGGCTTTATTAATTTTTTCCACAAAAATTATTTTTCTGGGTTTTCTAATTTTTTTGCCACAAAAAATCTAATAGAATATTAAAATAATGTTAATTTTAGTATTAATGCTCAATAGTGTATATTCTATTTTGGTTAGATCGTCTTCGATCTTCTCAGCAGTTTCTTATTAGAAACTTGCTATTCTTGTAAATATTCTTGTATTATTTATGAGCGTCTTGCTCATTCTGTTAATTCAATCAATTCTTTGAAATCCATTGCGTGTCTCGCACTGTTTTATGGTATCAGAGCCTGAATAAAGAATTTGTGAATTCTTTTCTGAGATTTTTTGGGCCTCTTAGTTTTGCTGCAGATTTTCGAAAAAATTGTGTTCAAAAGTCCGTTTTGGACTGTGTTTATGTCGTGTAACGGGATTCTTCCTGTTCGAGTCTGTCTAGCGAGGGTTTTCGGCATTTTTCGGCGCGGTACAGACCCGCCATTTTTTCTGCAACCTACAACTTGGTCAAACCCGCGTTTTTTGACTTTCGGCTAGGGTTTTGACCCTCCAGATTCAGTCGAAATTTTTTTCTGAGTACAGATTCGTAGTGGGTTTTTCGAGATCTCAACTGGGTCGTCGTCAGAATTTTTTGGGTGCCTCGATTTTCGTGCCTCGATTTTCGAGCCAGCGGATCCAAATTCCGACAGCAGATTCTTTTTGGGTTTTCCACAAGGATTTCTGGGTTGTCTTCAGATTTTTCTGGGTCAGCCAGGAATTTTTTTTGGGGAAACGTGCAAATGGCTTCTCTCACCAACCTGATGTTAGAAGGCAGTCAACACTTTAATGGCCACAATTACAACATCTGGAAACAGCGTATGTTGACCATTTTTGAATATAGGCGTCTTGACCAGCTTGTTTTGGGAAAAGAGCTCAGCCCTAGTACACCTGGTGCAGATCAAGATAAGTTTGATGAACGCAAACGGGAAGTTTGATGAACGCAAACGGGAGGCAGTTATGCTTCTCAAACTCTCAGTGACTGATGATCAGTTACCGCAGATTCCTTCCGGCAAGACAGCTTCTGACATCTGGAAGCATCTGAAGGAATTGCATGAGACATCCGACAAGAGCCGAGCATTCTTTCTAAAGAATCAGCTGTTCTCCATTATGATGGACGAACGTATGTCCTTACAGGAACACCTCACGAGGATTAAGGACATTCGAGATCAGCTCGAAGCTATTGGTCGGACTATGGAGGAAGAAGACATGGTAGTAATCACTCTGAAAAGTCTTCCGAAATCGTATGAACACTTCATTGAGACCCTCAATATTACTTCCACTAATGTTGATCTGAAGTTTTCAGAATTGTGCACCAAACTTCTACAGCAGGATCGCTGGAAACAACAGTTTGGTAGTGGTACTACATCAGCCTCCTCGGAAAATGCCTTCACAGCTCAATCCTTTCAGAAGGATAAAGGCAAATTTCAATCCTCTCAGTCTTCTCAACAGAAAGGCTCTTCTCAGACACAGGATGGAGCTAAGAAGAAGAATGTGCAGTGCAATTACTGTCACAAGTACTGCCATATGAAGAAAGATTGCCGTCAGAGGCTCGCTTCTGAACAAAAGAAGCAGGGAGGGTCACACCAGAAGGCGCATGTTGCTGAACATTTCGAGCAGAAGGAGTCTGCCTTTTATGCCTTTATGGCTAAGAGGTCTTCAGATCATGCCAAGTCTTCTGCTTGGTACATCGACTCTGGTGCATCACGTCACTTTTCTCATCGGCGTGATTGGTTTACAGACTTCTCTCCTTTCAGTGATTCCGTTGTATTTGGAGGAGGTGAGGAGTATACAGTTGTTGGCAGAGGCACTGTTCAGATACAGTCTGGTGGTAGGACTCTCCTTTTTCTGAATGTGTACTATGTTCCTGGAATGGAACTTAATCTGCTCTCTGTCAGCCAGATTATGAGGAATTCTCCTCAACTAGATGTGGTGTTCAGTGCTCACAAGTGCTCCATCATTGATCGGGAGACTCGTCTTACTATTGCTGTTGGTCTAGAGGATCATGGCCTATATAGGCTTCTTGACACTGGTGATTCTCCTGAAGTGGCTCTGGCAGCTCGTGTTTCTCCTCTCAGCACTTTGTGGCATCAGAGATATGGACATCTCAACATTCAGTATCTCTCTCAGCTATCTCGGGAGGGACTTGTTTCAGGGTTACCTGATATTCAGACTCAGCATCTTGGAGTATGTGGCGCCTGTCAAGCTGGCAAACAGCATCGGACTTCATTCACACATGCAAAGTCTTGGTGGGCATCTAAGGTACTTCAATTACTTCATGCTGATATTTGTGGTCCTATGAATACATCTTCTGTTACTGGTTGCAAATACTTTTTGCTTATTGTAGATGATTTTAGTAGAAAGATGTGGGTGTACTTTCTTAAACATAAATCAAATGTATTTAGTATCTTTCAGAAGTTTAAGTCCTTTGTTGAAAAAGAGTCTGGACATAGTATCATTACTCTTAGGACAGATAACGGGGGGGAATTTTGTTCTTCTGCACTCTCCAACTTCTGTGATACCCATGGCATCAAACGTCAATTGACTACACCCTACACTCAGCAAAACAGTGTTGTCGAGCGTCGCAATCGTACGGTTGTTGAGATGGCTCGCTCTATGTTACAACACAGGAGTGTTCCGAATAAGTATTGGGCTGAAGCAGTGTTTACTGCTATCTAACTACTTAACCGTTCTCCTACTCAGGATGTTAAGGGGAAGACTCCAGAAGAGGTCTGGTCTGGTCGGAAGCCGAAGATCAGCCACCTGAAGGTTTTTGGCTCTGTTGCCTATGTTTGGATTCCAGATGCTAAGCGCTCCAAGTTGGATTCCAAAAGTCAGAAACTCATGATGACAGGATACAGTGATCACCATAAGGCCTACAGACTGATAGATATAGACACTGAACGTCTTATCTTCAGTCGTGATGTTGTATTTGATGAAGACAGAGGATTTTTTCAGTCCCCTTCTTCTGAGCAGAGTTCTGAGGATCAGCCTCACAGTGTTCTTATTCCATTAGGTTCGCCTGATGGGAGGGATGATGCAGAATCTATTTTCGATGATGCACTACCTGAGTTCCCTCCGGAGAACAATCCTCCTCCTGCTCCTGATCCTGAGCCTCTTCCAACTCCTCCAGATGTTCGCACTTCTACTCTCCGGCCTAAATGGTGGGCCAAGACCATTGGTGATCTCAGGGATAATGAGCTCATTGAGGGTAGAACCTCCCGTAATAAGAGCAAACAGCAGCATACAGTCAATTTTGCTCTCATGGCTAACATACACAGTGTTTTTGAGCCTCAGACATACTCAGAGGCTAAAGGTATACCTGAGTGGGAACAGGCTATGGAAGCTGAGTTCCAGAGTCTTCAGAAGAATCACACTTGGGCCCTTTCTGATCTTCCTTCAGGGAAGAAGCCCATTAGCTGCAAATGGGTGTACAAAGTAAAATACAAAGCTGATGGAACCCTAGACAAGTATAAGGCTCGTCTTGTTGCTCGTGGGTCATCACAGAAAGAAGGCATTGACTACGAGGAGACTTTTGCTCCTACAGCCAAAATGAGTACCATACGGCTCGTTCTTGCCTTGGCAGCCCAGTTCAGTTGGAAAGTCCATCAGATGGACGTCAAGAGTGCTTTTTTGAATGGTGACTTACAGGAAGAAGTCTACATGACGCAACCCCCAGGATTCAAGGTTGCTGGTCAAGAACAGAAGGTCTGTAGACTAGTCAAAGCACTCTATGGTCTGAAACAAGCTCCTCGGGCTTGGTACATGAAAATTGATAAGTACCTGACAGATCATGGTTTTCAGCGGAGTCCATCTGATGCAAACTTGTATATCAAGCATTCTAGTAATGATATTTTGTTTGTGGTTGTCTATGTGGATGACTTAATCATTACTGGCAGTTCAACACATTTGATCACTGAGATCAAACAGGATTTGTGCCGCACCTTTGATATGACAGATTTGGGACTTCTACATTACTGCTTAGGAGTTGAAGTCTGGCAGACTGAGAACAGTATCTTTCTCTCTCAGTCCAAGTATGCTAGAAGTCTTGTGGACAGGTTCAGAATGCAGGATTGCAAACCTGCCTCTACTCCTATGGAACCCGGGCTCAAACTTTCAGCTCAGTCATCTTCACCAGTTGTGGATGAATCTCTGTTCAGGCAACTAGTGGGCAGCCTCATCTATCTTACTGCCACTAGACTTGACATCAGTTTTTCAGTGAGCTACATTTCACGCTTCATGACAGCTCCCAAGGCTGATCATTGGATAGCAGCGAAGCGTGTGCTGCGTTATGTGAGTGGCACTCCTGATTTTGGACTTCTGTACACTCGGAGTTCTGATCCTATACTCAGTGGTTACACAGATTCTGACTGGGCAGGTTCGGTTGATGACCGTAAGTCTACAGCAGGGTATGTGTTTAGTTTGGGATCTGGTGCTGTCACATGGACTAGTAAGAAGCAGCAGGCAGTGGCTCTCTCCTCGACAGAAGCAGAGTATCGGGGAGCAGTTAAGGCATCTTGTGAGGCGGTTTGGCTTCGACGAATGCTTGCGGATATGCATGTCTCCCAGGCAGGTCCTACTCCCTTGTTCTGTGATAATCAGGGAGTGCTCAAACTCGCCAAGAATCCAGTCTTCCATGAAAGAACCAAGCATGTGGAAACTCATTGTCACTATATTCGACAGCTGGTTGAAGACGGATCCATTCAGTTGCTGTATGTTCCTACCTCGGAGCAGCCAGCAAACATCTTCACCAAGCCCCTTGGTCCTGATAAATTTGTAAAATTCAGAGGGTCTATAGGTGTAGTTAATAGATTGAGCATTAAGGGAGGGTAATAGAATATTAAAATAATGTTAATTTTAGTATTAATGCTCAATAGTGTATATTCTATTTTTTTTTTATTTATTGGCTTTATTAATTTTTTCCACAAAAATTATTTTTCTGGGTTTTCTAATTTTTTTGCCACAAAAAATCTTGGGAGGGTTTTTATAATTTTTTGTGGTTTTTCACGATTTTTTCCTCAAAAACTGTTTGTTGGGTTTTGATTGATTTTTCTCCTCCAAAATCGTGTATCATCTATAATTCATGATGTTTGTGTAGAATTTTTCTATTCTGGGGTTTTACTATTTTTTCCACAAAAATCGTGCTTTGTTGCAATTTGTTTTCGGTTGCACCTAGCATTGTTGGGACAAACATTTGCAACTATGGTATTTTGCAATCTGTTTTGGTCGCACCTGGATTTGTTGGGGCGAACTTCTGCAAACGTGGTATTTTGCAATTTGTTTTGGAGTTGCTATAGCAAACAGTGCTTAGTGCTCATCTGCAAAAGTTTTTTTGGTTTTTGACAAAATCGTGTTTGTTTTGGATTAAGGCAAAAGCAGGTTTTGAAGGGGCCCCGAAACCCTTTACAAAATGATTCTAAAAGGATTAGAATCAGAAAGCAACATCCAAAACAAAACGAGCTGCAAGGCTAGGCATAAAAACAGCAACCAAAGAGACAGCAAAAGCTCAGTCGGGCACAAAAAGACAGCAAAAAGACCAAACCTAGACATAGAAAGAACCAGCAACAGAAAACAACCCAATTACATTAGGCTTCTGAGGGTCTCAGCGACCTCAGCCTCTAGGGCATTCACGGTATCAACAGCAGCCTGCATAGCGTTATGATCCAAGTTCTAAAAGGCCGCCTTTTTCTTCATGTTCTCTCGAGTCCTTCACCACTTTGAGCCACCTCAACTTCCTCACCAATAACAACAACAGCCTTATCCAGTTGGTCCAAAATTTTCACCATGGTATTCATAACCATTGCAGACTGTTTAACAATTTTATGACTGCTAACCATAATGGTCTTGAGGGTGTCCTGGATTTTTTTGTAGCCATCCTCAACCCAGGTGATGCGTTCCTCTAGTTTTATCTTCAGCTGGTCAACCCCTTCCCCTGTTTTCTTGATACAGTCCATGTGTAATGTCCCTACTAGTTAGAGATCCCTGTTCTGCAAAACAGATTGTTAGAATACAACAAATATACATATATAACTAATCTAACTTGCAATTTAACCTTAAAATACTTAATTAACATTAATCACAATTCTTATGTAATAAAAAGGATACGAATGCCATACGGAGATATGTCCTTAGGCGGCTGTGAAGCTCGCCTTCTTGGAACCCATCTTGGTTCCAAGCCATCCAGGAAATCGAAGGTGAATTCGATTCCTGTCTTGGATGTAATTTCTTACACCCAAGCCATCCAAGAAATCGAAGGTTAATTCGATTCCTGTCTTGGATGTAACCTCTTACACCCAAGCCATCCAGAATATCGAAGGTTAATTCGATTCCTGTCTTGGATGTAACCTCTTACACCCAAGCCATCCAAGGAAAACCATATGTCAATTCCTTGCCTTGGATGATGCATCCCATCATCCAAGTCCTCAGAGGGGACCGGCCAAATCCGCCTCTTCTTGGATGAACTTAGTCAACCAAGCCATATATATGCATATAGATATTCAGTATATACTGCCTACCAAGGATTATCATAATCCCTGAATTAGGCTGAGGAAATTTCCTCCCAATAGCCTCCATCATATAGCCACATTATTCATATAACATCCTACAATTCATTATCATTTTTCAATCCATAAATTAAGCCTACATTTACATGATCCTACATACATATCAATATCCTGCATACATACATATATACTGCATACACACACACACACACATATATATATTGCATACATACATATATATATATATACCGCATACATACATATATATATTTAAGTTCACTATATGTTTCACTACAGAATAGTTCTTTATAAGATATTAGTTGACTAATCAACCTTTGTATAAACACATATAAAATAAATAAATCAGATTATATTCCCTATAAATTACTTTTCCTACCCATTTACTAAGTCACTAGTCAATAAATCAGATTATATTCCCTATAATATAAATTACTTTCCCTACCCATTTACTATCATTATTCCACTTAGTAACTCTAGTAGCAGACAGATCTGATTTGCGTCAGATCTGGTCTGCAACAGTATATGAAATTGTTTAGTATGAATGCCTTAGTCTTTGTATCTTTGTAGTTTATGATAATATTATTAATATTACATTCTGCATACAACATTATCGGGTTTCATGTGCCTCATTTATTAAGCATACTTACTAAACACATCCCCCCATGCATACCACCCAGAACAGGGATGTTACTGCCTGTAAATTCATAACAGTTCTGATCTGATCTGATCCATGCTGCGAGAAAGTTTATATTTTTTTTCTTTTTTCTTTTTTTCCGTACACACCATACTCCTTTTCCACCTGATTCTATTTTCGTATATATCTTTCATGTAACCATTCATGAAAAGGTCACATCTTTTTGAAACCCAAAGGTCGTGACTATAAGTGCATCTCTCTTGATTATACCAATTCGATAACTATTGGTCATGTTTTATTACTTTTAATTACCGATACCTAATTCTCTTGTTTTAATATGACTATCGGTTTTAATATTAATAAACCATCGATAATTCTTTTTAATGGTTTTGTTTGCCATCAATTCTATTTATTATACTTACTATTAGACTTTAAGATATTCACCGATTATGGTCATACATAACTATCGATACCTTTGTTTTAGTGTTCTCCAATTAATATCGTATCTTTTCACATGATTCTCATTATGCTAATCACTATAGTTTATTACTGAATTTATTTAATATGACATGATCATTGTAATCTGGAAATCACCATAACCTGATATGTAATGTTACTTATTTATTTATTTATATTATTTATTTTTATTTGAATATTTCAAGAATATTATTAGTAATAAATATTAATATATATTAATTAAATAATATATTTAATAAATAAATAAATTCCAAATAAAATTCGTTATTATTATTATATTAATTAATAATAATAATTACTTCATTTAGGATGTATCTAACGATCAAGGAGGGGACATGACACCATGGCCGAATTCTTCTCAGCCTCAATCCAATTCCCTTCATTGTGTGGACCAAGAGAAGAACCAGCAGGGAGAGAATCCATTTTGCTACCCAGAGCTCTTTGGTTAATCCGGATCTCTTTAAGTTCATGAAAAAGCCACTTGAAGGGTTTGTCGAGTTTTCCTCAAAATCATGGTTTCAAGCTCAGTAATTCGCATGTGACAGTTCTATAATTCGCAAGTGAGGATTACATCAGGTTGGATAGCTTCTGGTACTCTTGGTCATTAACATTCTGCAGCTCCTGGGATGGTCTCTGTAGCAACAGAGTGTTCTTTGCATTTGTGATCAAAAGACCTACGGTGTCTTCTGTAGGGTATTGAGTACAATAACCATTGGGGAGGGTATTAAAATAATATTATATTTATTCTATAATGGTCATCTTAGTTGCCTTTTTTTAGTTCGGTTAGTGTAACTACTACTTTTATTAGAAGGCGTAGTTAGCTTTTTAGTTTTTAGCTTTTTCGCTTTTTAAGCGTATTTAGCTTTTTAGCTTCAGTTAAACGGTTTGTTCTTTTTAGAACACCATCATGTAATTCTCTATATATACGTTGTATGTTCATGAATAAAGTGATTCGATTATTTGAGCAATTAATTTTTCAAAAGCTTCCAATAGAGATATTTGCTTATGTGGTGTATACATCATCAGACTCAATTGCTAAGATAGCAAAGCTTGCATCTAGAGATGAGGGCTTGGCATTGGATGTAGAGGCAGAAGGAACTTGGGGAGTGCATCAAAAGTGTAATGTCCCCTTATGTTAGTTCTTAAGAATTTGGGACAATTAACTCGAAAATCAATTGCAAGAGACTTCTTCTTGTTAAAAACACAAAATCCTTATGAATGCTGATAATAAATATTTAATAGAATGACAGTATATCAATTTTGAAACATATACTCAATATATGATAATACAAGTATTATATAATCTGCAAAGAGTAACTTGATTGATTGGATTTAATATATCTGCTGTCTCTGATATAACCTTGGGAATTATGCAATGGTAAGATGATCAATATGCAATAAAGGAGATTGCTGTTCATTGTTAAGGATCAATTCCGCCTCTTAACTAATTACTTGCTGATTGGATTTGCTTAATGATTAATATAACCATCAATCTTCTGATCCTTATTCCATCATGAGGATAATATGTTGTTTCTGCATAATTGGGTATATGGAAATCAATATGAATTGTCTTCATAAATGATCGGTGCATATAAGAATTCTCCGTGCTTAGCGAAATCATGAATATTGGCTATGATATGTATACCTCTGCATATAAGTGCTATCTTCTCATGAACATAAGCACTACCTTTTTTTAACAAGTATGTTATTGAAATGGCTTTGTTCATGTCTCATCATTAAAGATAATATAAGGAGCTTTCTCTCAATCTAAATGTTTGAACTACTCATTTGCTATTTACACTCTTAATTGTATTTGCTAACTACTTGGAAGTGTCCAAGGTCTGCCACACCTTGATCACACATGTGATTGATACTAGGTTTTTTTATGTAGAGGATGTGGACATCTGTCTCCCCTCATTGAAAATGCTTGCCCACAAGCATCCTTATATTGCCAAGTCAATACCAAGGTCCCAAGGTTTTCATTCAGAGCATGATGTTGTTGTTCACTAATAGGGATGATCTTCTGGAAATTACCAACAAGAAGAACATTTCAACGATGCACAAACTCTTTAGAGGAATATCTTTGGATGATCTCGAACCTTTTACAATATCCATCATAGATTTTCTGATTTTTAACAAGCTTTGAACTCCAAACAATTCCTGGATTCCAAATCAACCTTAGGAGAGTAACATTGCATTGATACTGTGCTACTCTAATTACCTCAACCTGATTCTCACATTCATATCGTATTTGCTTCCCACTGAATCCTAATGAGTATTTGTTGTTCATGTCCATACTGAGGATACTGCTGCCTAATTCAAACCTGGTTTGCATAAGAGATTCGTTCAACCATAGGACCTTAACAAATTTCCTCAATAAGTCGAGGAAAATCCAAATTCTTGCAATTACTAATGACCTAGAATGTTGGCAAAAATCACTGTTCACTGCAATGGAGAAAAACTGATTTGTATTGGTCAGATTCTTGCAATTACTAATGACCTAGAATGTTGACAAAAATTACTGTTCACTGCAATGGAGAAAAATTGATTTGTATTGGTCAGATCATTCATGATTTGCTCCCTTAATGATTGCAGTGGGTCAACAGCCACATTGCGGGAAAACGATAGCAACAATAACTCTTTTGTGTAGGAGTTGCAGAGATTGATATAATTGGAGTGTCGCTTCTCTCAAACCAACTTAAGCATCCAATATTTGATTGTTGAGTGAAAGAGTGAATTGTATGGTTGTGAATTGCAACCTTTTGTAGATGGCTTGGAGAGTGGCTAATGGTAACATCACAAGGAATTATTTTGCAGCTTGTATTATGTCTCAGTTCTTTATTGATGGATAGTGCACCAGGATCCCAAGATTTGTTTTCAATCTCATCACATGGTTCCAAAGTAGATTTGTTATCTAGCTCGAAATGAGGATTATCATATGTCCTATGAGATTCAACCTCAAAAAAAGGATTATTCACAAGTTGAATTGTATCCTTAGACTTATCTATTTTCAAACTTTCATTAACTGATTACTTCAGTCGGACAATGTTTTAAGTCATAGGCCTCATCTATGTTTTTTAATTCATCATTTCCTCCTCGGTCTTCTGGTTCCCTGAAATGTTTAGTTGCTATTCCCTGATTTCCGGTTTGTAAAGTTTCAGAAACATATATCAACTCTTGCTTATATTGGTCTAGGGTCTCATGATCTCGAGCTACTGATCTGTCCTTGTTTACTATTTTCGGTATCTTACCTGTCACATTTCTTTGTTTATCTTCCTCAAGGAGATCAGATTGGACACACGATGTAACTTCTGATTCACTGTCATTAGAGATGTTACTCTTCTCATCCACAACCACTGACTTGTTAGTGGATGCCATATACTCTTCAAGAGGTGAAGGAGAATTATGAATGCTATTTTGATTTCTAAAATTACTAGATAAGTTGTCCTCCATATATGATCCTTGAGATGGAGTGAGGGCAATCTCATAATCCTCCTCATGAATCCATGTACTCCATTTATTTGTGATGGAAGAAACACAAGAAGAATCAACGGGTTCTATCCTTTTAGGGGTGTCAAAAACTATTTCCTCTCCTTGTATCTTTAGTTCCTTGAAATGCTTTTGGTTTTCTGCTTCTTGTAATGCTAGATGATTGTATATCAGTTAACTCTTTCTAAGGCTTCACGATTTGCAGATGTCAAACTCCTTACACTTTCTACCTTCAGTGTAACAACCTTCAAAGCTTCTATGGACATTTGTTGTGAGGAGTATATGTGTAAAACTCTTGATGCAATTTTTGGATCACAATCATTCATCCTCTGTTCATTTAAGTGTTCAAGCTTTCCACTTCTTATCCTTGGGTCAAGATGATGATCTCTATCTCTTTTAGGCAAGTACTTCATCCTTAGATCTACGTAGTCATAGAGGCATATCATTTTGTAATCCTCCCTTAATCCAATCTTGTCGAAATTGATCTTGTAGATCAATTGTGGGCTCATTGCCTTCTCGGTGTTCTCCTATAGATGGGAATGTTGTTACTATTGGCCTTGAACTTGTTGTAGACATACGTCTGGTTGGAATTTGAATGTTGATGAGTTGATTTATGTTGCCTCCTTTGTTGCCATTATTGTTTACTTGTGTTAGCATGCAGCATGCTCGACAATTAAGTCAGTCTCTCTTGAGTGTCTTTATATTGTACCATGGATGAGTTCATTTTATCATTGAGTTTGTACCAACCTTTGAATTGTCCTCCTTTTCTGCTCATCTGAAATGTTCTCCCACAGTCTAGCAGATTCATTAGCTCTAATACCACTTATAATGTCCCCTTATGTTAATTCTTAAGAATTTGGGACAATTAACTCAAAAATCAATTGCAAGAGACTTCTTGTCAAAAACACAAAATCCTTATGAATGCTGATAATAAATGTTTAATAGAATGACAGTATATCAATTCTGAAACATAAGGTCAATATATGATAATACAAGTATTATATAATCTGCAAAAAGTAACTTGATTGATTGAATGTAATATATCTATTGTCTCTGATATACCTTGGGAGTAATGCAATGGTAAGATAATCAATCTGCAATATAGAGAGATCTCTGCTCTTTCTGATGTATCGATGTGAGATATGCTATGAGGCTCCTTCTAATTCGATGATGGAAATGATGCTATGTTGCTGTGTCCGGATTGGTCTTTGGAAATATGCAAATACAATGGTGCTGTTTCTGATTTCTCACTTGAAGTATGCAACCTGATTTAATGCCAATGGCTGATGCTCAATCAAGCAGATCCAATAATGGATACAAATAGAAATAAAAGACAAAATCCGTTGATTCCCTCGAGAGTGAGATCGATTCCCATTATATATCTTATGGACCAAATGGTTGCATCTCTCCTTGGGAATGGTCACATCCTTATTCTTTCCTAATCGCACCTTTCTATATGATCATTTGTTATTTATACTTATAGAATTCTTAATCACTGTTCATTGTTAAGGATCAATTCCACCTCTTAACTAAGCTGATCAGATTTGCTTAATGATTGATATAACCATTGATCTGCTGATCCTTCTTCCATCGTGAGGATAATATGTTGTTTCTGCTTAATTGGGTATGATGAAATCAATACGAATTGTCTTCATAAACTATTGGTGCATATAGGAATTCTCCATACTTAGAGGAATCATGAATATCGGCTATGATATGTATATCTCTGCATATAACTGCTATCTCCTTATAAACATAAGCGCTGCCTTTTTTTAACAAGTATGTTATTGAAATGGCTTTTTTCATGTATTATCATTGAAGATAATACAAGGAGCTTTCTCTCAATCTAAATGTTTGAATTACACATTTGCTATGTACACTCTTACTTTTATTTGCTAAATACTTGGAAGTGTCCATGGTCTGCCGCACATGTGTTGCTAGATTGTTTTTATGTAGAGGATGGGGACATCACAAAAAGCAGGACAATCTGACTAAAGGAGCAGCATCCTCATTCTTTCAATTTCATACTTTATTTAAACGAATGGAAACTAGTGATTACAATTTGGGTTCTTGGCTTGTTCAGATAATTTTTAAAGTGATAGAAGATAAAGTAGAAGTTTAGGAGTGATTAAATTGAGTATTGATGTGCATTTTCCTATTTAAATTTGATGTACATTGAGTATTCTATACCTCCGTACCTAGTTGCTTTTCTTAATCTAGGTTACTTTCACCATAGTACTTCTCTATTATAACTAATTGTACTCTTCAAGTCTCTTTGACCTACTCTTTGTCATTTGTGGACATTAAGACATTTTCTCTCTTTTTCTTTCTGTGAACTTAATTTCTTTTGGAGTGACGAACATCTTTGGAGAATAATACCATTATTTATGTATTTGATAATCTGTTGAACTGTGATGCCCCTCCCTTGATCAGACTCGATTTAACCCTAGATGACCTTTGTTGTAGTTTATGTGGCTATTTTGATATATACTTTATGGATCAGATGATGATTTATATGATGATGATCATTGTGTGTTTATATGATGAGTAGCTATGCTCAGTTAGGTAGATGATTATTGAGATGAATTATATGTGTGAAGTTAGGAATTAATCATTATATTTATCGATGTTTAATTGTTCTGACATACACTGTGCTTTATCCTTGATGTGCTTCGGTGAAAGGGAAAAGCGCCGCACTATTCTTTACCGGTAAGCTATGTCGCTTCCATTCCCTTTTCACGGTATGATATTATATGGTTATATGTAAATGTTCGACAATTTGTTTATGCAGCTGCAGGTACCGAGGATCGACTCTACCTGAACCTTCAGGTCTGAGCGTGCTCTATGACCCAATGGTAAAGTGGAAAACTGGAGTTATCAGTCAGACCCTTGTCATACCATCGTTCCTACGGGAACAAGACCCTGTCAAGTACTCTTGTTCATCGTTTGCCAATCATGTTAGTGTTAGTCCTCTTGGCATTTCGCATTGTTAGTCTCAATCCCTTACCCTTGTGTTTAGTTTAATGTTTTATTAGCAAGAAAGTATTAATAATAATATTTTAAAAAGTAATTGAATATAAAAGATTAATTAATTAATATAATTGAAATTGCGCATACCCGTTCATGGGTTCTCTAGGGTTCATCCTTCGGGTAAGGTGGGCAGGAGAGGTGAAGAGGTGTGGGTTAGGCCGAAGCAAGGGTGGATTAAGATTAATTTTGATGGAGCGTCAAGAGGTAACCTGGGTATTTCAGGTGTAGGCTGCGTTGGTAGGGATGAGGAGGGGAAGATCCTCTTCAAAGGTGCGCAAAGGTTGCAAGATGGGACAAATAATGAGGCTGAAGCACATGCCACTCTTTTAGCAATGGAATTGTCCAATAATATGAACATTCCAAGAATGCGTCTTGAAGGTGACTCTAAAGTGGTAGTGGATGCAATTGTGAAAGGAATTTCTTCAAGTTGGTGATTAAATAAATTCATTTCAATAATTTGCTCAAAATTGAGTGGTTTTCAAGACTTTCGCATCTCTCACATTAGGAGGGGGAGAAATATGGTGGCGGATATTTTATCCAATGTGGTGTGTGAATTGGGAAGTCGTGTGAAGAAATGGTGGGGGGGTGATGACAGCATTGTCCAATGGTTGCCTTAATTGGCATGTACTCCTCTATACTTGGTGGTTAACAAATTATGTGTGATGTGGACGGCTTGTTCTCCTCTCGAGAGCTTAGGCTGGCTCGTTTGAAGTTGGCAATTAATGCCAATAACTTCTGTAGTGGCGGCGGTGCCTGTAAGGTTTGCATTTATGTAAAGAGTGGGAAAGAGGGAGTCATTTCTTTGCGTACTCATGAAGTCTCTTGGTCTGCAAGCATGGTTTTTTCGACAATTTTTGAGTTTCACAACCTGCATTGTTTGCAATGGAGGCAAATTTTACTATAAAGACTTCAAAACTTCTTACTACCTTTTGGGGTCTGGTTTTGGAGCGGAGGCTAAAGAATATGTTTTGTTCGAGGGACCCTCTATTGACTCGAAGTGTGCAACTGGTCCTGAGAGAAGATTTGGGTCTAATTGGTCGCCGCTATCGGACCCGAGCTGACATTTATTCACTTATCATGGCACAGGGTCTGGAGTTTGAATCCTTATGGGCACAGGTCTGAACGGTCATGAAGGCAATCGCCCCAAAGGAGTATCTGGTAAACATGGAATCGTTGTTGGAGTGGGCAGTTCCGAGCATAGGCTTCGATGTTTCTGAAAGGCTGGAGGATCATCGATCTTTGAGTGGCAAGCTTATTTCGTTTCTTAGACGACGGGAGGAGGTGAAGACTTTATACAGAGAGGAAACGAGGAGATGGTGGGAAGCGCTAAAAGCAGAGAAACGAGAATCGCCCAAAATCATCGAGTTTGGGCAATTTCCGAGTCGAGTCACACTCGCCGAGTCCAGTGGGCTCGAACTCAGACTTGGACAAGTCTGGGTCAAAAAATTGCCCAAAATCGTACTCGCCCAAAATCATTGTTTAGTCCTTAATGTAAGGTTGGTAACACTCACAGATAACACAATGTTTTCCACACGTACCAGTTATTCATGTAACAGAACATTCATATATCACAGCATAAGTAATAATGATTAACAACTAGACCGGAAGAGTTATATCTTTATTGAATTATCCAGAATATATCCCTACATCATCTCCCCTTGCCGAGGTTCCATCCAAACCATATATAGACTCGACGGTTGGCCAAGTTGCCAACCGTCACCAACTCCCAACTACTCGACGAGAACCTCTCGGCAACTCAACATAAACATAAACACAAATATAACTATCATCCCTACTAACATGTGTTATTGACCTCTAACATTAGCCCCCCCAAAAAAGTAGTCGTCTTCCAAACGACTAAGACAATAGGAGCTGAAACACAAAACACAAACTAGGACTAAGAAGAGGGAGGAGGCATCCCTGTGGTGGTCGAAGAAGGAGGTTGTTGCCCGGTGTGAAGTCTTAGGTTCTTCTCTGCCAGCAGCTGTCGTTCCCGTGCCTTCTTTACCATGTGGGCAGCTGCCAACAGTTTCTTATCTTTTTGCTCCATCTGTGAGGTGAGCTCTGCCACCTTGGCTGCCAATACTTGCACCTCCTTCTGCATGCTGCAACGGGCCTCATAGGGTAGTCACCTTCATTTCTAACTCATTCCGCAAGTTCTTTTCTACTGCAGCTAGTTGTGCATGCTTCTCCCCTTCTCCAGTTTTGTTATATACAACCGTTGGGCCTCCTGCTCTATCTGGTGTCGTCGAATCCGCAAGTACACATCCCAGAAGGCCCCCTCCATGCTGCGGAAGGTGGTGCCCAAAGTGCCCCTGCCTCCCACCAGGCACCTGTGAGTCCATTCCTGAACCATCTCTAGCGTACTACTATCCAGCCACCCTTGCTGCTCGAAGTGGCGTGCAAACTCCTCTACAGACCCCGAAGTCATGAAGTGGCACAGTTGCGTAGTGTCAACGGAGTTGCCAGACTCCATCTGCCCAATCAACTGTGCCATTCCCCGTGCAACATCGGAGAGCCCCTGTAGATCTCCAATAAATCGCTGAAGTGAGCCTAGTGGATCACTCGGATCTGGTGGAGTGAGGTGGAGCCCTGCCAGTGATCCTTCTGGCTCACTTTCCCCATCATAGCTGCTCTTTTGGTCCTGCCCGCCACTTCCTGGGGCCTAATGCTCTCAGTCCACAGACATCCTCACGTCTTGGTCTGTGATAGTAATAGTCCTGTCCAGTGTCAGGTGCGCCCCAATGGCCATGCTGTGCGGTGCGGGGGAGGGGGGAAGGTGTGGAGTGAGTGCAAACTGCCCCATCCATCCATCTAGCGAAGCATCTATATCTTCATCCATGAGTGTCTCCAGTGCTGCCAATGCCTCCAAGCCATCCCCTTCCCTGCCTCCTCCTTCCCTGTTGGAACCGTACTAGCACCTAGTGTGTCGGTACCTGCTGGTGTCCTACCAGTACCTGTTGGAGTTGTATCAGTTCCTGTCGGAGCCGTACCAGTACCTGTTGGAACCGTACCAGTACCTGTTGATGTTGTACCAGTACCTGCTGGTACCATACCAATGTCTGTCGTACCAGAACCTGGATCTGCCGTACCAATTCCCTGCTCGGCCATTGTGTCTTTTCCTGGTACGGCCTCCCCTGCCACTATCTAGTCTACTGTACTTGTACTCTCCATGGCTTCTGACGCAAGTACAGCCAAGATGATTTGTGGTAATGATACCCGTCGTTGTGCTGGTGGTTCCCCTTCATTGATTTTCCGAAGCAACACCCCTACTGGTCGTGCGTCCCCCACAGGGTTGGCCACTGTAAGTGCTTCCTACGGTCTTGTTGTGCGTATCGCACACACACCTCGTCTTTGACAGGGGACCCCCGTTCTAGGTTTGATCTGCCTGATAGAAGAGAGAAATCGCCCAGAGTCCCCATCACCCGAAGTTTGTTTTTGAGTCAAACGGGTAGGCACAACAAAATCGCGAGGTAAGGAAAATCTCAGTGTTCATCTAAGCAGTGCAGAATCTCACAGAATCTCCATTTTGGCCAAAATCAGACCAAGCAATCCCAAGTTCGCTTACGGGAAGGGCAAATAAAATCGCTCATTCCACTCCATCTGCCCGAAATAAACCCTAGGCATGGCACGATAACCCTTCTTTATTACCAGGCATCGATAGTCTTTCATTCTTCTCCAAGGGCTGAAAAGTAAAACGCGTCCAAGTTTGTGAAATGACCAAGTAGGCCGAAATTGAAAATCTCACAAAATAAGGTTTCAGGCCAAAAATAGTAAGCATTTGAAGATCACGCAACACAAGCCAACATGCCGAAAATGAAAGAAGAGGCGAAATCGGCATTTAGGCCGAAAAGCAAAGAAACTTGCAAAACTACGGTGTAGGCCGAAAATCTTCAATCCTCCAAAATCGCGCAATATACATTTTCGGCCCAAAAGACTTCCTTAGTTCAAGTTCGTAAATATCCTTTCATGCTGAAGTTGCAAATCGCCTCCATGAGCTAAAATCACTTAAAATTTCCAAAAGACCTTTTTACGCCGAAAACGAAATCGCGTGAAGGTAAAAAGAGAAAGCGTTTAATAAATTTGCAAAATGGCCTTAAAGGCCGAAAATGGCAAATAGGGAAAAAACGTAAAACTTAAAAACTTTTCAAAGACCCCTTTTTTGCTCGAAAATAAGTATCGCGTGATAGGTAAAACGTTAAAACTTTAAACCTTTTTTCGGCCCGAAATTGAAAAGTAAGGCGTTTTTTTTAAAACTTTGCAAAGTGGCTTCTTAGCCCGAAAATGTGAAAAGCGTGGCGTCATTTTAATAAACACTTTTCAAAAAATCGTTTTAACCCGAAATTGGCCAAGCATCTAAAAATCGCGAAACTTTAAACATTTGCCAAATCGCCCTTCCAGTCCAAAAATGGGCAAACGGTAAAATTCAGGCATTATTTTTATAAAGTTTGTAAAGTGGTCCCTTGACCCGAAAATCGCCAGAATGATGTAAAACGATAAACTTTAACATTTGCAAAAGTGGTTTTACCCCGAAAATAGGGAAGAGCGTCATTTTTTATAAATCGCGAAAAAGTCTAAAAGGGCGTTAAGCTTTAAAGTATTTGCATTTTACCCCTACGGCCCAAAAATTGAGTGGGTGAACATCATGATTTAGAATAAAACTTGAATTTCACCAGTTGAATCCGAACTTTACCAGGTAAAAGGAGAAAGTATTTTAAAGGCATTCACAATTTGGCTAAAGAGTCGAGTTTTGCCAAGGGGTCAACCAAGTGAGAACTCGCGCATTTTAATCCTTAAGCCTTAATGAATTCAAAAGAGCTGGCCTTAACTCGAAACCAAACTTGCCTAACGGTCCTAAATTCCCAGAGAAGAAAGAAAAACCTTTAAAGATACATCTCACAAAGAGCTTCTCGAGCCAGACGTTGTTTATAATTTAATGTTTGTTAAATTAATTTAATTAATTTTTCAAATTGATTGTTCGCAAGACGTCATCAGAAGAAACCAGGTGAAGACCTGAAACGTCAAGGAGCCAAGCACTGAACGCTGAAGAAGAAGATGCGGGAACACGTTGCAAGAGCGCGAGAGCAACCGAGCATTGGGAAGTGTGCCGACGACAAGCTAAAGACCACCGCCGGGACCAAAGACCAAAGAACACTCCGAATGCAGCAGTCATGAGTTCTCAGGAAAAGTGCACAGCTGGATTTAATTCCAGAAGTTCAGTTTTTAAGAACTGAAATTGTTTTATTGTAAAACTGCTTGTGGGCCCCACTCAAGATATTTTGGAACAAAAGGGAAACAGGTCAGTTGTGGACAGTTATGTCCAACTACCGGATAGACCCAAATTTAATCCAAACAGTTGTAGGCACTTGTGAGGTTTGTTGGGTGGATGACTGAGAGTTTAATGGGCATGGGTTAGGGCTGCCAGCTTCTGGAAGGCAGATCAGGACCCTTGGGTGCAGTCTATCCTAGCCTTCAATTCAATATTGTAAAGATCTATAAAAGGCAGAGGCCTTTCTTTTGTAAAGGGTTAGACAGTTAGATAGTTAGAATTTTTGGTGGTTAGACGTCTAGAATAGGTTAAATCTTAGTAGTAGCATAGAGATGCTACAAAAATTGTTGTAATAGGCAACTGAAATCAATATATAGACATTGATTTGGTGTTTATCATCTTGTTTTCATCCTGTTTGCATGGTTTCTTTTAGCATTTTAGATAGATCTTTATGTTTTGGGTGTGCAGGTATTTGATAGATTCAGGCTCATACCATTGAGGATATATTGATTGTGTATCCTTTCGTATGATTAACCTAAGCCTTTGAATTGTGCTTAGTTCAATTGCAGCTGTCCGTCTGAGCTGCGCTAGAATTGGGTTCTTAGCCGTGCGTTTGCAGTCTGAAAATCTTCCAAGTCCCCTTGAAGATTGCATCGTTCCTGCAAGGTTGTGAGCTATTCTAGCCAAGCAGGGATTGGTTATGTTGAATCCGTCTACCCGCATACCAGTCTTGATAGTTTTAGATCTCCTATCCCTTCCCTTTTAATTTTATTTCGCAGTCTGAGAATCGTAGAAGACCAGCTAGTTGCAAAATCGTAAGACACCTTGTGCTCCTAGCAAATCACATCAATCACTGAGTAATCCTGCAGTCAAGACCTGACAAACGAAACATTGAGATCATCCTCATTGATCAATTTAACACAGCATTAGGGATTTCCTTATCTCAAGAGAGGATAGGATTCTTAGTATTCTATTATGCGTTGGCCGGATGAAGTCGTAGTTCCGCGACTTTAGACACGTCAACAGGTACCAAGTGTGCCGAAGATAATTTCGGAGGTGTGAACTTTACCCTTGTACTCTTCCATTGTGCCTGTAACCCTCCGTGTTGATCCTCCTCTTCCTCCTCTTCCTCCTCTTCCTGCTGCTGCAACTCTGCTTCCCCTTCATCCTCTGCAGTTGTGTGCGGTGCCATATGGAACCCCTCATCACCACTTTCCTGCTCCTCAGTCTCTTCTGCATCCTTAGAATCCTCTGCGTTGCTGGCATCTTCGACCTCTACGAACGTGTCCAGCTTCCTTCTCCTTTTGGCTAGCTACGCAGTGTCACCTAGTGTGTCCAGGTGAGTATAGTAGTACATGGTAGGCTTATTCGGTTCCATCCGTCTGGGCGGTTCGAAGGTTCCCACATCTCTAGTGGTACTTGCAGGCGTACGGCGTCCAGGAATAGGCTGATGGCATGATGACACATGTAGAATGTCTTGTGTTCCATCTTGAGAAAATCATGAATTCGTTCTACAAGAAGTTGTCCCCAGTTGTACACCTTCCCACACTTAATCCCATTCATGAATCCTATCATCCAAACAGCTATGTCAGATGCACGGTTGGCTCCTGTAAGGCGACTTTTTACCAGGTCCATTAACATCCTCCATTCTGCTGGTGCAATAAACGCACGCTTCACCCACCTGTCGTCAGACCAGGCACTCTTCCATTGTTCCTCTGTGAGATCGTCCCTGCATACCAAATCGATCAACCATTTCTTTTTTTCCTTGGTGAGTTTTTTAGTTGGTTTGGCCGCAGATGCCCCCTTCTCGGGTATACCAAATACCCTCTTGAAGTCCTCTGGTTTAAAAGAAACTCGCACCGTGCACCTCTGAAACTGAATGACGGAAGCTCGTTCCTGCAGGTTGTATCCGGACACCATGGTCCGCAGTACTAGCTCAAAATCCTTGATGTTGAATGTGGGCATTTGGATGGCATGGTCTACCTGGGCCTTCCTAAGGGAATCCTTTATCACATGGTCCGGAGGAGTTTCTTCCCACCAGGTACAGCATTCGCTGCCGGTCACGCTCTCAAATCCTACATTCTCTGTCGTGATTCCCTCCAAATCCTTCTGTACCTTTGGCCTGGTTCTGACTTTCTTGTTGCTATTGGCCGGCTCTGTGGCAGTCATGGTTGTACTATAAATGCTTTGCTCTGTTCTCCTGCCTCTATCCTGTCCTCGATCGTTATTATAACCGTCCGAAAGTGTGGCTCGCCAATTGGTACAAACCATTAGATCAAGTGCCACTTCTCTAGCGTATTGGAGGAGTTTTATACCTTCCTCTCCTGTTCGTACGACCTGTTTGATGCACGCCAACTCTTTACCCAACTCCGTACGGATGGCAAGGAATTTCTCCTGTAGCACAATTGTACAGAATACCGTACGTATCACACTATCTTCTATCTTCAATTCCGTATGTTGGCCGTATAGTGCCTGATTTCCTTCGTACGGTGTTTTCTCTCCCTTGTCTTTCGTACCTTCCTTGTCCGTACGGTCATGCAGGTACTGAATGTCTTCGTCGTACGGCCCCTTCTTCTCGTACGGATTTCCAGTTTGCGCGTTCTGTCTGTCTGCATTGTATAGCACCTCCTTTCTGTACGGCTTCCTCTGATATCGTACGAACCCACCGTACGAATGCACCTCCAGGTACGCTCGTGTGGATTGTACAGCCTTACAATACGGCCTCTGGGTTACCAAGCCTTGTACGGTTGCTATGTACGCTTCACTTGCTATGTCGTACGGTTTACTTGCCACGTCATACGGTTTACCTGCCACGTCGTACAGCTTGCTTCATCTGGTCCTGGTTGTTGTAATTCGTACGCCGTACGGATTTTTCCTTGTTGCACCTTCTTCTGGGCTCGCTTCCTATTTCTTGGCCCTTCTGTTGTCACTCATACAATCTTGCCTGTGTGTTGTGTAAAAATGAACTTTTGGGGGGTTTTTATAATCATTCGCTCTTTTCAAGGTTAGGGTTAGGCTCAAATACTTCATTATTTTTTTACAAAATAATTGCCTTTTTACCAGTCGTATTTTTTCCTTACTTATTTTCCTTATTTTTGCCTGGCATTTTAATTTTCTAATACTTGTTGACCCTAACCTTTTTCTCCTCTCCATATATTTCCCTTCTCTTTTAATACCCCCTTTCTTAGCAGTTGTTTTAATTACTTTATTTGACAGCACTTTTTAAATGCAATTCCTCGTACCTTCAGTTTACCAAGGTATCCCTTGGTCAGGTTGTGCCGTTTAGATGGCCTTTTGGGGTCCACTGGCCAGTTTATTGCTTCTACCACTGCTGCTGAATGATCGTTCTGCCCCCTTCATTTTCTCTTTGTTGGTCGAGTGCTATACTTCTTCTTCGCTCTTCCCTTGTCACATGTCCTGTCTTCCTTCCAATTTTTGTTTGGTTCCTGGTCGGCGTCCTCATCCCCATTGTTGTTCCTCTTCATTCCTGAGGGATCATTTTGAGTCTTCATTTTTATCTCCAAATCGTGCAGCCACATACAGACGTGCGGCAACCTCCTATAACATTCTTGTGCACAACATGTCCCTACGTACTCTAGGTCCCATATTTTGTCAACTAACGAAGCGGGTCCCACCCCTTTATATCGATCGTCAATATAGCGGCCCTCGTACTGTTGGTACCATTTTACTTTCTCTCCGTCAACCTTCGGTGGTCTCGCAGGGTTAGGGATCACCCGATACAATGAATTGGGTCTGGCTTCTACTTCGCCTGGCTGGGAGGCGATGACGAATAGATCTTTTGTTTTCAAACAGGGACCTACGGTTGCCCCATACACCTCTAAGTCAAGATCCTCCTCCAGGTCTACCGGTTCCTCCTCTTTATTTGCACTCTCCACTCTCCTTCGCACCTCCGCTTCTTCATCAATATCATATGCTACGTACCCCTCCCGAAGAGCTTCGTATGGGGCCCACTTCTTCCAATGTCTTGATACCCGCACCCACATAGCTGGGTCCCCAAAATACGCATTTCTGAGGTGCTTGTGGATCCTGGGAACCGCCACACCTTCCACTCGTTTCGGCACAAGCCGATCTTCCATGGTCGCAAAAGGCTTCGCCCATTCTTCATCTCTTCGGTAGGGTTCTTTTACCACCGGGTCTTCTTCAACTTCCTTGCTCTGGCCAATGGTCCAGTGCCCTTTGGTAGCGTATCCCAGCATGTTAATCTCAATTACAGGTTTGTTCCGTTCTTTGTAGATTTTCAGCTTGGAACCATTCACTGGGTCCTTGATTGGATTGTTGTCCAGAGTCGAAAGCTTCACCGCCCCGTTTTCCCCGACCTCTCTGATCTTATAGGGTCCGAGCCATCAAACTTTAAACTGCCCTCGTCGAAGTTCGTTCCGGCCGTTATACTTCAAAACTAACTGCCCCGACCGGAAGTTGACCCGTCGTAGGTGCTAGCAATGCCAACACTTATGTCGGCGTTGCGCCACCTTCGTTGCCCATTGTGCCATTATTCTTCGTTTGTCCAATTTTATCAGGCTGCCAAGCCTTGCACCCAAGCTCTCTTCATCATCGAGTCTATTATCCACCGCCACCCGCAAGCTAGGTACGATATACTCGGTTGGTACTACTGCCTCCTACCCATACATGAGCTGGAATGGGGTATGCCCCGTAGTGACTTTGTATGTTCTGCGGTAAGCCCATAGTACGACTAGTAGCCTTTCCTCCCAGTCTTCCTGCTCCACCCCACATGATTTGTAAATTATTGACACCAACACCTTGTTGGTTGCTTTTGTCTGCCCATTAGCTCGGGGGTAGTACGGACTAGAGAGATTGTGAAAGATTTTGAATTCTACGGTCATGGTACGAATTACTTGGTTGACAAAGTGCACTCCCCTATCACTCGTGATTTGAAGGGGTATCCCGTACCTTGTGACGATCTGTTCATACAAGAACCGTGTCGTACTCAGAGTCGTGTTATCTGGCAAGGCCCTCGCTTCTGCCCACTTGGTGAGGTATTCTATAGCTACTACAATATATTTGCACCTATGCATGCTACATGGCTTCAAAGGTCCCACAAAGTCCAGACCCCAACGTTCGAATAACTCCTGCAGCTGCGAAGGAAAGAGGGGCATGAAATACCTCTTCAGTGGTTTTCCCGCACGCTGGCAAGTGTCACACCCGGTCACCCACTCTCGAGCGTCGATGTGTAGAGTTGGCCACCATAGGCTAGCCAAAAGCACTTTCTTGGCAGTCGCATCCAGTCCCATATGTCCGCCTACTAACCCGTCGTGTGCTTCCTTCAACACACCGGGAATTTCCTCCTCCATAACACATCTCCTCAAGATTTGGTCAGGACCCATTTTGTATAACAGCCCATTGATTAGTTGGAAGGTCGTACTCTTCAGTGCCAGCTTCCTCCATTACCCTGGAGGCATCTCCCTTGGAAATGTGGAGGTAGAGAGGTACCGGCCGATCTTTTCGTACCAAGATGGTAGTATTGCAATCTAGAATAAGTGTGCATCTGGAAAGTCTTCGTTCACCCCTTCGGTCGGTTCCCCTGATCTAATCCTTGATAGTTGGTCGGCTATTACATGGGACTTTCCTCGTTGTACAATAATGGTGAAGGTAAATTCCTGCAGGAGCAGTAGCCATCTACTTACCCTACCTTGGATAATTGGTTTATTTACGAGGTACATTAATACCAGATGGTCCACATAAAATGTGAACAGCGTAGCCAACAGGTAGTGCCGAAACTTTTGTATGGCGTACACCATCCCTAGTGCCTCTCACTTTGTTGTGTTGTAGTTTTGTTCAGCCCTTGACAGGAGTCGGCTAGGGAAGAAAACGGAATGGTCCAGCCCTTGTGTCCCTACCTGCGCGAGGGTAGCACCAATTGCAAAGTTAGAGGCATCGACGTGTACATGAAACTCCTTATTCCAATCCAGGTATACGAGTATTGGTGCGTTCACCAGCCGATCTTTCAATTCTTTGAAGGCTTCCTCCTGCTCCATACCCCATACGAACGGCTCTCCCTTCATTGTCAGCTTATCTAGGGGCCAGGAGACTTGTGCAAAGCCTTTGATAAATCTCTGGTAGTAGCCGACGTGGCCGAGGAATGATTTTACCCCTGTCACATTCGTTGGGCTCTCCATGTTGACAATCACGCCTATCTTATCCGGGTCTATCTTCAGACCTTCTTTACAGACAATGTGGCCGAGGAGCTTCCCTTGCGGTACCATAAATCTGCACTTCCTTGGGTTAAGAGCCAGCCTAGCTTTCTGGCACCTCTCCATACATTTCCCCCAATGCCTTTAGATGGGTGTCCTGATCACTAAAAAATCGACCAGTCATCTAAGAATGCCTTGAAATTTCCTACGGACATTTTGTCAAAAATGTGTAAAATTATCCTTTGGAAGGTTGTCAGTGCATTACATAGCCCGAAAGGCATGCGATTGTAGGCGTACACCCCCTCCTCTACCACGAATGTGGTCTTTAGCTTATCTTCTTCCGTTATCTGATTGTATCCCGAAAACCCATCAAAAAACGTGTATATCTCATGCCCAACTACTTCCAGAATGCTGTCAATGAATGGGATTGGGAATGGATCTTTGATTGTTACTGCGTTGAGGTACCTGAAGTCCACGCATATCCTTATCTGATTAGCTTCCTTCTTGAGAGAAATGACTATTGGGGAAACCCAATCACTGGTTTCCACTTTGAATATGATCCCCGCCTCCAACATTTTGTTGATTTCCTCATTCACTTTGGCCGCGTAGATCTTGTTCATCCTGTACGGTCTCCTTCATACGGGTTGGGCTCCTAGTACGAGGGTTATGTGGTGTACGCACAATTCCGGTGGTACCCCCTTCAAGTCCTTGTAGGTCCAGCCAAAGACGTCCTTGTATTCCAGAAATATCCTTAAAGTCATCACCTTCAATACAAGGTTCCAATCATCTCTTACGAGTATTACCTGCGGGTCCTCATCCTTGCCTAGATTAACTTTTTCCACACCCCTTTCCTCGTACTTGATGGGTTTATCTAGTTCAAACTGGTGGGCTGGCGTGTCATCCACTCGTGCCATTCCCTCCTGGTACCTGTCGTACTCCGGTGGAAATGACTGTTCGTCCATACCGCCACTTGATTCCCCAATCTCGTATCCTTGCAACATGTGGCACTCCGGGTGGAAGACCTCGTAGTCCTCCATTTGCCAATGGAAGAGCCCGGCCAGCGAACTAGTTCTATCCTCGGAGCATCCGTCCCGTTCCAATACTCCTCCTTCGTTGGGTTCCCTCCCTCCTGTGTCTCATTCGGAACCCCACTCCCATCTATTTGAGTACTCCGAGTCGGAGTCAGACTATGCAAGCTCTTCACTGACGGACTGATTCCTCAGGTCAATCACATACTTATGGCCTTCACTCTCGATTGAGAGTGTATTCTTCTTCCAGTTATGATTGGCTCTAACCATGATCAGATATCCCCTTCCCAGGAGGACGTCGTACGCTTTTCTCTCCAGTGGGGTGACTACGAAGTCCAAAATGAATTGTTGTGTCCCGATCACCACCTTTTGTGCCATGAGAGTTCTGAGGGGTTTGATGTCGTGCTGATCCGCACCGATTAGATGAAATGTGGGTGGCCAGAGGGTAGGCTTGCCCTGACCTCTCCAAGTTTCTGTCGGTAGCACGTTGACTCCAGACCCGCCATCCACAATGGTGTTTGTGAGCTTTTGTCCTATTAGTCCATCTCCACCACGGCAGGTTTCCGTCCAATGCTTACCGTGAGAAGCATAGGGTCCATGGCCTCCGTACCAGGTACCTTCACCGAGGTCGTACTATGTGGTTCTGCCATCGTCCAGTTTCCCTAGCTACTAGCAATGTCACCGACTACATTTGTCAGGGCCATCCTCAACTGTGGCATGGTCTGTAGAAGGTCGAACACCCGCACGGGTATGGTGGTCTGTAACATCTGCTTAATGATTGTTTTCTCTGGTCCTGACCGGAGTGGGGTACTGGCCGCCGGGTGCGAGGCCCTTCGTTCTTCTGCCATCGCCCGCTCGATATCTGCCCTGGCTTCCTGGAGTCTTTCTTTCTCCATGCGAGGGTCCGGATACATGGCTTTCTTGTTTTACAATCTTGTGATTGCCAATACGCCTTCCTCCGGTTCGTCTACCTCCAGCATATTCACCCCTTTTTGCTTTGGACACGTTGTGTCCTCGTGATTCCTCGAACCGCACCATTTGCACAGCAAACTTCCTGCATCATCTCCATTTTGGCATTCCCGCGCAAAGTGACCCCATTCATTGCATTTCCGGCATTGGATCATGGGTCGTCCCTTTGCGTCGTATTGAATTCTACTCCGCGGAGTGTTGGTATTGGATCTGTTGTTACCCCACTGGTTGTTTCAGTACCCTCCAGGAGAGGCATCAGAGTTTGCTGCCAGCTTCGGAGGTGTCGCTGGCGGGTGTGACTTGGTCGGGTTGGGCTTAGAGCACTTGTGTGCTCCATGCTTTCAAGTTGTACGGGCATTTCTTAATGGAATGTCCCATTACTTGGCAGATGTCACTGAAGGCTTTGCGGGGACAACTCCCCTTAGTGTCCTTCCGTCTTGCAGTCGGTGCACCATAGCTCCTTTCCTTCCCTGCCACCTTCTTTGTCAACCTTTAGTTCTTTCATCAGCCTCATCATATCCCCTCGGAGTGCTTGCACGGTTTTGGACTCCCCATCACTGTCTTCATCCGTACTGTCACCATCGCTCACCCGGCACTTCCCTCGAGATGTCTTATTTTCACTTTCAATATCCATCGCACGGTTGTATGCTTCGTCATACAAGGGTGGGGGGACCACCTTCATCTTCCGTCTGAGGGATGGTACCAATCCTTCAACAAACCATCTCTTCTTGAGGCCATCAGCCGACTGGTTCTCCATTTTGTTGAGCAGTTCCCTCAGCCTTCTACTATATGCCCGCACGCTTTCGCTTTTTCCCTGCTTGGTGTTGTAAATCTCCGCCACAATTTCATTGTCGTCCCATAGGAGTTTGAACTCCTCTTCGAAAGCCTTCTTCAGACTATTTCAAGACGTTTTATACTAGGCATCCAAGTCCGTATACCAGTCAATGGCTATTCCTCACAGAGTGGCTGGAAATGCCTTCAACCAGTAATCCCGGTCGTCCTGGCCATTTGCTTCCCAAATGGTCACACATGTCTTACAATGTCGCACGGGATCCTCCGATCCGTCGCCCATGAATTTTGGAAGCTTTTGTTTCTCCGGGGCGTGTGCCATTGTTTTTGTCTGGAGGGTTTTATGTAGCGCTTGGAAGCTACTATATGCTCGGAAGGTATTATGTGTCTAGAAGGTACCGTACGCTCTTGACCTGGTTGGACCTCTGTCCGTAGGGCTTTGGTCCCCCTCGCTCCTATAGTCCCTCATTCCCAGGGTTTCTGGATCTAACCCTTTTATTTTGGTTTCCTCTGACAAGGACAAATTCTTGATGCCTGATAATGTTGCCTCAAAAATATTGGCAACCTCTTCGTGCAGGTCCCGTACCGCCTCATCTCCTTGTTCAGAATACTCTAACGGGTTGCTCTGTGACTCAACTCCCGAGTATTCTTCACTCGACGTCGAGTGTGGGGCCTGGTCGGCGAGATCTTCCTCCGCTACTCGAGTGCGGGGCCTGGTCGGCGAGATCTTCCTCTGCTACGCCTGGAAGTGGCAGGTTCCTTGCAACCTCCGCCAACTCCTTCCACGTACACGGCCTTTGTCTCTCCCGACTACGAATCCAACTCACACTCCGACTTCTGCTACGTTTCTCAAGGCTCTTCGAGTTAGCAACCTCCCTTAGCCGTCGTCTCCGCTCGGCCTGATCCTTTATACGGAGAGATCTTCGTATCGTTCCCTCGTCCACTCCTTCGGTGGCAGTGGTACGTTTGTCTTTGTTCGGCCATAGGGGCATTAAGTGCCAGAGGTACGGCATCGGCTTGTCTCCCTCTCCTCTTCCTCCCTAGGGTTGCACTCTTCGTACCTTTGGAGTACTTGTTGCCGACGGAGTTCCCGTACAGTTTCCTCCCTTCGGTCTTGAAGTGCAATCAAATTTCTAGCGAGTCCGAGCAAGTCAAAGACGGGAGTGCTGACAGTGAGTTCACCACGTACCATGCCTTCAGAGACGGCTCTCTCCTGAGCCTCCCTTTGCACGTACTGCGTGACTAACACGTCCCACAACTCTACCAAGTCTGTCGTCAACTGATCCTCTCGTGCCTCTTCCGCGGTAATCTCTTCATGCGTGTCGCTTGTTTACCCTCTCGTGTGAATAGCTTAAAGCATACAGATACAACACGTAATGCAGAATAATAATGCCATAGATATCCGATAAAATATAAGAGATGTTATTCCATTCATAATTGTGTGTCACAAATTACATTCGGAAGTATATAAAGATGCCAAGGGGTTGCGAGTGCCAACCGTCGCACCGTAACTACCATCCCTCGGCTACCAAACTAACAAAAACAATTACAACTTAATTAACTAGTTTTATTTGCGTACAATATTGCCGCTAACATCATCCCCCCCAAAAAAAAGGTCGTCTCCTGACGACTGAAAAGCAACATGAAAAGATTACAACATAAAACTCAGAACTGAGAAGGGTGTGGAGGAAGTGTCCCTGGTGGAGAGGGGGCGGCGCTCAGGCGAGCGCGTAACTCGTAGACCTGTTCAGTCCGCAGCTTGAGGTCCCGCTCCGCCACCATCTGGCGTTCCATCGTTGTTTTCACCATCAATGCTGCCTCCAGGACTTCCTTATCTTTCTGGTCCACCTGCTCCAAAGCGCTGCCCAGTCGGTTCTCCAACATAGTCCTGTCTTCGTGCACTTCCTCCAACCGTGCCTCCAAGGCGCCCTTAGCCGTCCTCTCTCTGGCTAACACTGTCTCCAAGGCAACTCGTTCTTCATCCCATGTGGTCGTCGCCCGAGCCAATTGCTCTCTATGGAGCTCCTCCGCCTGCTGAAGCCTAGTAGCCAACTCGTCCCGTGCCAACACGGCCTCCCTGCGTTAGGTCTCTATATTGTCGGCAATATATTGCGTCCTTCGCAACTCATAGTAAGTTTCTCAGAAGGACTGCTCTATTCGCCTCAACAATGCCTGTCTGCTTGTTTTGCCAAGCTACTCCCGGAGGCCCCAATTCTCCAACATCTGTAAGGTCTCTGTGGTAGGCCATCCACCAGACTCAAAGCACTGAGTAAAGTGGGTCCTGCACCTGTCCCTCATAAACTCCAGTAGCCGCTCCAACTCATCGTCTACCCGGGCCTCGCCCTGAGACCGCACGGAGGCTACCACCTGTCTTGCTTCCACCGCCATATCAGCCAGGAACTGCTCTAATTCCCTGTCGCCATCCCCTCTCAAAGATGCTACGATACCATGTTCCTCCATAGCCCCGTGGGAAGTCTATGGGAAGCTCGGGGTGAACTCCTCCTGCGTAGGGCTCAACATCAACTCACAGATGGGTGAGTGGTCCCTCGGTACACTCTGCGTCGGCTCTGGTGAACCATCTCCGACGAGGTCCACAACCTCGTGAGGACTCTGCTCACGCCTTGGAGAAAGGACTGCTGTGCTAGCCGGGGCTATTGGTGCCAACTTGAACTGGCTCAACCATGCATTCATATCCTACTGAGAAGGGGGACCACTCCCTCCAGGAAGTTCCACTGGTACCCCCATCTCCCCAGCGTCTGTCCCTCCAAACTCTACTACTGTCGTGGGATGACTCTCATCGACCACCAGAGACTCTACCAGTGTCGCAGCCGCAGGTGGGGGAACCATAATCACGGGTGTCCGACCTTGCCCAAAACCAGAAACGGGCACGGCCAGCACTACCGCACCTAGAGGCAACATGGTCACTGTCGTGCCTGGAGGAGGCAACGTCGTTCCTGCTGGAGTCGTCTGCCCATCGAGAGGCTGCGTCGTTGCTGCTAATGTGGCCCCCATGTCCTCTTCTACATGTTGCCCACCCTGACCTACCATTCTGAAACTAGTCTCCGTGGCCGTATCACTGTCCTCTGCCTCCTCACTGGGGTCACTACTGGTGGACTCCGACTTTGTTGCCAACGCTGAAACCACTACCCTCCTCTTCCGTTTCGTGCCAGAATGGATATCTCCGCTTGGTGCCATGGTGTCCAGGTGCATCCAATAAAATATGGGGGGTTGTCCAGGGTGTACACGACCTTGTGGTGCCAAGTGCTGGTTCGATGAGCCCCGAAGGCGTACTGCATCTAGAAAGAGCCTGATAGCGTGGTAGGGCATGTAGAAAGTCTTGTGCTGGAGAGTCATGAATTCCTCCATCCTATCTGCTAATACAGATGCCGAGTCATATACTATACCGTTATGGATGCCATTCACGAGCACCACCTGTGCCATGGCAATATCTGAAGCCCAACTTGCTCCCATCAACCGGCTCTTCAATACATCCACCAGACACGGCCATATTCCTTTTCTTAGAAACGACTTCTTCAGACCGCGACTCTTGCTTGCGTGCTGAAGACTAGCAAGTTCCGCTTGTGTGAGGTCGTTGCGACACATCAGTTTCAACAGTTTGTCTTTGAAATCTGGGGCTATTTTTTGTGCCTTATCTACTTTCTTTCCATGCACCCCCGGAATACCGAAAACTCTCGTAAATTCGGTCAAAGCAAAGGATACTATAATTTGTTGATGGTCGTAATCAAATACTGACTGCTGCCTGTGCGAGTCGTAGGTACCAATCATGGCCCACAGCACCACCTCGAAGTCCCTGATGCAAAAAATTGGCATCTAGATGGCTCACTGTACCTGTGCAAGTCACAGTTGTATCTTCATAGGATCATCGTTCGAGGTCTCGTTCCACCATTTTCTACAATCTGTGCCAGTCAAACCCTCGAAAGTGATTGTGTCCATCATCACCTCACTCTTTGCTAGAGTCTGCTGCACTTTGGTTTGTACCTTCTTCCCTTTCTTTTTGTTGTTGTTAGCCATGCCGCCTCTTATCTTTACACCCGAAGGCAGAATCCAGACCACGCTCTTGTTCCCTGAGGTTGACGGCACTACACCAGGTAACTGCTGTAACTGCTTTTGCCAACTTTTCCCACTGGCGTCCATTTAAATAATGCTCCCTTTGTCATTTGTGCCCTCTTTAAAAAAGAATAGGGTTAGAATAATCAAGCACATGCCTCTTTCTCTGTCCCCCTACCTACACCGGACTGCTGCAGCCGTACGGTAATGATGTTTCCCTTTTTTTTTCGTATCGTTAATATTTTGCTTCTACGTTATATGGCCACCGTACTACTTTGCCTGTGCGGTTATAGCCATCGCAGGGTGACACGCACGATGCCACCGCACGATGACCCCGCGATGCCACCACACGGTGACACGCGGTGCCACCATTCGGTAACCTTGCGGTGCCACCGCACGGTGACACGCGATGCCACCTGCATGGTCCCCACCGTACGACACGTGTCCCTATACGGTGTTTCCGCCATACGTGTGCTTTTTTTTCCTCGTACGGACCCGTACGACCGTACTTTTTTTTTCTTTTTTTCCTTTTTTTAATTGTTATTCCTTCTAGAGGGTTCGGGGTCGATCACCCGTCTTTTGTGGTACTGTTTTAATTTTGACCCATTGACGGCATCAGGTATCTCCTTCCCGTCGAGCATCCACAACTTAATTGCCCCGTTGGCATTGACCTCGCGTACCTTGAAGGGCCCTAGCCATCGCACTTAAAATTTTCCTGGTTTGATTTCGTTCCTGCCATTGAATTTCAACACTAATTGCCCCGGAGTAAACTTCATTCGCCTAAGATGCTTGTCGTGCCAATCCTTCCTTCTTTGTTGGGCTGCCTCTGTGGCCCATTGTGCCATCATTCTTTTTTCGTCCAGCTTGCTTAAGGCATATAACTCTCCCTCAGGCTCTCCATATCCCCGAGTCTGTTCTCCACTGCAATGCGAAGGCTTGGCACCATGAACTCCGCTGGCACCACAGCTTCCTGCCCGTACATGAGTTGGAACGGAGTCTAGCCAATGGTCACCTTGTAGGTTGTGCAGTAGGCCCACAAGACCGAAGGCAATTTTTCTTCCCAGTCTTCTCCCTCGACGCCGCACGACTTGTAAATCACACCCACGAGAATCTTGTTGGTAGCCTCGGCTTGCCCATTGGCTCACGGGTAATAGGGGCTAGACAGTGAATGAAGAATCTTGAATTCCGTAGTAAGGAGTTCAATAACGTGGTTCACAAAATGTCCACCCCTATCGCTTGTCAACTACATAGGGATCCCATACCATGTAATAATTTGCTCGTAGATGAATCTTGCTATTCTTACGGCCTAGTTGTCAGGTGGGGCCGGCGCTTCAACCCACTTGGTTAAATATTCAGTGGCTACCACGATGTAGCGACACCTCCTAGCGTGGCTCACCTTGAGCGGCTTGATAAAATCCAACCCCCAACGCTCGAATAGTTCTTGGGCATGCGAAGGGTTGAGGGGCATGAAATCCCTTTTCAGCTGCCTCCTCGCTCTCTGGCAGGTATCACAACCTACTACCCATTCTCTCGCATCATTATACAATGTGGGCCACCAGAGGCCTACTAGCAACACCTTCCTTGCCGTAGTGTCCGGTCCCATATGGCCTCCTGCGGGCCCATGTGCTTCCCTCAAGACGCTTGGCACCTCTTCCTCCATCACACACCGACGTAACACCTCGTCGGGCCCCATTTTATACAATAAACCATTAATCAGCTGGAATGTGCGGCTTCTCAACACAAGCCGTCTTCGCTCTCCTGGCGGCATGCCTTGGGGGAATACGGAGGTGGAGAGATATTCCCCGATGGCAGTATACCATGGTGGTAGTACTACGATCTTGAATAGGTGGGCGTCTGGGAAGTCGTCATTTACCCCTTCTGGCAGCTCTCCTGACCTGATCCGGGACAATTGGTCAGCAATGACATGGCTTTTGCTTGGCCGTACGATTATTGTGAACGTAAACTCCTGAAGTAGCAGTAGCCATCTGCTTATCCTGCCTTGGATGATGGGTTTGTTTACCAGGTACATCAAGGCCCGATGGTCCACATAGAAGGTGAAGGATGTCGCTAGCAAGTAGTGTCAAAATTTATGTATGGCATAGACCATCCCGAGGGCCTCCCTCTCGGTGGTACTGTAGTTCCTCTCGGCTTTCGACATCAACTTACTCGCAAAATAGATGGGGTGATCCAACCCGTGTGCCCCTTCCTGAGCTAGCGTAGCACCAATGGCATAGTTTGAGGCATCCACGTGTACGTGGAATTCTTGGTCCCAATTTGGATAGGCCAAAATGGGTGTTGCCACCAGTCTCGTCTTGAGTTCCTGGAATGCTTCCCTTTGTGCCGATTCCCATATGTATGGTTCGCCCTTTCGAGTTAGTTTGTCGAGTGGAAATGAAAGTTGGGCAAAGTTCTTGATGAACTTCCGGTAGTATCCAATGTCTCCCAAAAAGGACTTGACTCCTGTCACATCAATGGGCGACTCCATTTCCACAATTACTCGTACCTTATCTGGGTCAGTTTTCAGTCCAGCTTTACAAACGATATGGCCCAGCAACTTCCCCTATGGTACCATAAATCGGCATTTCCGTGGATTTAAGGCGAGCCTAGCCCTTCGGCACCGCTCCATGCACTCTCTCAGCGCCACCAAGTGGGTGTCTTCGCAACTGAAAATTGACCAGTCATCCAAAAAGGCTTTAAAATTTCCCACCAACATCTTATCAAAGATGTGAAGAACTATCCTCTGGGAGGTTGCGGGAGCGTTGCACAAGCCGAAAGGCATCCGGTTGTATGCATAGACTCCATCTTCCACCACAAAGGTGGTCTTCAGCTTGTCCTCCTCAGCTATCGAAATCTGGTTGGACCCTGAGAAGTCGTCGAGAAATGAGTACATTTCATGGCCAGCCACCTCCTCCAGGATACTATCTGTGAAGGGTATGGGAAACTGGTCCTTCATGGTGACTGCGTTGAGGCACCGAAAATCCACGCAAATGCGGATCTCGTTGGCCTCCTTTAGTGAAATCACAATCGGCGAGACCCACTCACTTGTCTCCACCCGAAATATGATGCCGACCTCCAGCATCCGTTCAATCTCCTCATTCACCTTGGCAACGTAGTTTTTGTTCATTCGGTACGGCCTCTTCCGTACCGGTTGAGCTCCTGGAACCAATGGTATCCGGTGGACACACATTTATGGCGGAACCCCCTTCAAATCCTTGTAGGAGCACGCGAATACATCCTTGTATTCCAGGAAGATTTTGAATGCTGCAGCCTTCAGCACTGGGCTCCAATCGTCGCCTACCCAGATATTTCGGAGATTGGCAGTGTCTCCTAGGTTTGTTTCCTTCACAGTGGGGTCTTCGTACCGCATTGGCCTATCTTTCGAAAATTCATATGCCGAGACATCATTTATTTTGGCGTCTCCCTCCTTGTACTCCGTGTATTCTAGCGGAAACTCCTCCTTCTCGCCTGATTCGTCTTCAATCTGTAGCATGTGACAAGCCGGATGAAACACTTCATAGTCTTCCATTTGCCAGTGGAAGAGTCCATTCAATGAGGAAGTGTCATCTTCTGAACATCCGCCAAGTTCCAGCACTCCTTCCTCGTTTGGTTCCCTCTCGTCTTTACCTTCATAGGAGTCCCACTCCCATCTGTTTGAATCCTCTGAATCCGAGTCAGATGACGCCAGTTCCTCGCCAACAACCTCGGTCCTCAGATCAATGGTGTACTTCCGCCCCCCTTTCTCCATAGAAAGGGTGTTCTTTTTCTAGTCGTGGTTCACCTTTGCTGTAACCAGCCACCCTCTGCCTAAGATGGCCTCGTACCCCTTCTTCTTGAGTGGGATTACCACAAAATCTAGTATGAAGGGTTGTGTGTCGATGGTGACCGGCTGGGCCATCAGGGTGCCGAGTGGCTTGATGTCGTGCTGGTCTGCACCGACCAAGTTGAACGTGGGTGGCCATAGTGTTGGCTTCCCCAGCTTCTTCCACGTATCCTCTGGCAGTACATTCACCCCCGAACCTCCGTCCACGATGGTGTCTTTGAGGATAGCCCCGAGAATTCCCATCTCTACTACAGCAGGATGCCGACCACTATTTAAGGCCAACAACATTGGATCAACCGAGGGGCTGACCGGAACTTCCGCCCATGTGGCACGCAAAGGTGCCTACGCAGTGGTTTGTATGGAACTAAAAATGGCGGTTCTCAACTGTGGCATTGTTTCTAGAAGGTCCTTTACCCTTATAGGTACTTCCATCTGCAGTACTTGCCCAATGATGTTATTTTCAGCTTCAGTACGCGATGTACTCACCACCTCATTGTTCCATCGTTCGGCCGTCATCTCACGTTCAATATTGGCTTTTGCCTCCCATAATCTCTCCTCCGTACGGGGTCGGGATAAGTGGCCTTTTTCGTCTGAGTGCGGGTGATCGCCAGTACTTCTTTCTCACCAGTCTTCTCAATGTCGAGGAGATTAACCCCTAGCTTAGGGCAATTTGCGTCCTCATGGTCGCCTGGCCCACACCATCGGCAGAGGTGTTGAGGGGTGGCGCTTCCTTTGTGCAATCACGGGCGAAGTGCCCCCACTGATTGCAGGCCCTACACTAGATCATTGGCCGGCCCTTGGCGTCATACTGGATACGGCTTCTGTTATTGTTATTGTTATTGTTATTATTGTTATTCATTCCGCCGCCGCGTCTGTTGTCCTTGTAACCTCCAGATGATGTCGTTGTGTTGGTTTGTTGGGTCGTACCCGCTTGTGCCGATGTTCTGGCTTGTTCAGTGAACAGCACTTGGTTCATTTGCGTACTTCAGGTCGTCATGTTGTATGGGCACTCCTTAATGGAGCGTCCCATCACTTGGCAAATCTCACAAAAGGCCTTCTTCGGGCAAGTACCCTTCGTATGTCCTTCCTCTTTGCACTCTGTGCACCATACGTCGCCTTCGGTCCGACCCGTGCTTCTCATTGTTTTAAATTCTCTCCTCATTCGCTCCATGTCTTTCTGGAGCGCTTGCACCTTTTTGCCCGCCTCGCCATCGCTGCTGCTTCCCTCGGAAGAGTCATCATCCTCGAACGAGCTATCCTTTTTTTTCTTGGATGTCTTGGTCTCGCTCTCGAGATCCATCGCTCTGTTATATGCGTCTTCGTACGAGGTTGGTGGACCAATTTTCATCTTCTTCCAGAGGGAGTGTTTCAGTACCTCCACGAACCATCTCTTTTTCAAGCCATCCGCTGGTTGTCTCTCCATTTTCCCCAACAGTTCCTTGAGCCGCCGACTATAGGCTCGGACAGTCTCATTCTTGTTCTGCTTTGTGCCATAGATTTCGGCTACTATTTCGTTGTTGTCTCTGAGAAGGCGGAACTCTATCCCGAACTCCTTCTTCAGGTCGGGCCATGTGCCGACTTTGGCCTTATCCATATCTGGATACCAATCGATGGCCACTCCCCTTAAGGCTGCTGGAAATTGTGTTACCCATTCGTCCTAGTCGATAACACCGTTCGCTGACCATATGGTTTCGCAAGTGCGCAATGGCGGACGGGATCTTCCTTTCTGTCGCCGTTGAACTTCGGCAGCTTCTGTTTACTGGCCATTAATGGGGGTCGTGTCCCCGGAGGTGGTTGTGGCGATGTCTGTTGTGCACCCGCGCCACTCCCTTCGGCGCCGATGGTGTTTCCTGCTTGAGTGACTGGGGGTACGGTGTTTTGTCTGTCGTGTGTCTGCGGCTCCTCGGCCCCTACAGTCGTACGGTTGCCCTCACCTCCATTCTCACCCACGTCCGGCTCCCTTCGGTGGTCCTCACTGCGCAACGTAAGGGATAAGTTCCTAAACTAATCCCGGGTCTCTTCGACCAGATTCCTCCATAGCTTTGTTTCCTCCAAAAACTCTTCGTGGCTTCTCACCCTGCAGTGTTCTAGCGATGCGTAGAAATTTTCCTCGGCTTCTGCACCCTCCGTGACACCTCCTTGGTTCCCTTCGAGCAACCCTTCGGCAGGTCGTCCTTCGGCAAGTTGCCTCAGCCTCCGTCTACATTCTACTTGTTGCTCCAGAATCAAGGCCCTCTGTGCAACCTCCCACTCCTTCGTTTGTGCTTTCTTATTTCTATCTTTCTTTAATAGATTGGGCATTAATTCCCGTACATTTCCATAAATAACAACACATAAAAACAGAACACTCCTTTATTAATTCATCTCATCAGATACAACTTGTGTCAATATTATGACACCTTTATTCAAATATAGAATGTTCTTTTGTCCCTCTGGGATTCAGGGTTCAATTTCCTCTTGGCCTCGTCCCATCACGCTCTGCTCCCCGACAGCTGTTTTCTTCATACTGTTGGAGGATTTGTTGGCGTCGCTCTTCCCGACCAATCTCCACCAGGCGAGTTCGTTGTGCCAGGGATGCCTGTGCAAGTAACTGGGGGAGGTGGTTCATCAACCGATTTACTGCGGAACTAACTTCCAGTGCGGTCCAAACAACACTTGTTGGGATTTCAGCCTTTGTGGCCTCCCTTCGGACATAGGTCTCGATGGCCACCTGAAGGAGGATTGGGAATTCCCTCGTTGCAGTGTCTTCTCCGTGGTAGAGCTTTGTTTGCGCGTTGTCGGCCTCTGGGTTTATCTCACCAACGAGAAGACCCATCGTGTCCATGCGCCATCCGCTCCTTCCTTTCCCGAGTATGTCTAGGCAACGGCGCCAAATGTTTACCCTCTCGGGTGAATAGCTTAAAGCATACAAATACAACACGTAATGCAGAATAATAACGCCATAGATATCAGATAAAATATAAGAGATGTTATTCCATTCATAATCGTGTGTCACAAATTACATTCGGAAGTATATAAAGATGCCGAGGGGGTGTGAGTGCCAACCGTCGCACCGTAACTACCATCCCTCGGCTGCCGAACTAACAAAAACAATTACAACTTTATTAACTAGTTTTATTTGCATACAATAATGCCACTAACATCATTGTCCACGACAATTAATTGCTAGTTGAATGGCCCACCCATTAATTCCTTCCGCCTGCCGCCATAGTTATCTCCAAGTTTGTTCAAGCAACGGCGCCAAAATGTTTAGTCCTTAATGTAAAGTTGGTAACAAACAAATAACACAGTGTTTTCCACACGTACCAATTATTCATGTAACAGAACATTCATATATCACAGCATAAGTAATAATGATAAACAACTAGACCAGAAGAGTTATATCTTTATTGAATTATCCAGAATATATCCCTACATCATCTCCCCTTGCCGAGGTTCCATCCAAACCATATATAGACTCGACGGTTGGCCAAGTTGCCAACCGTCACCCACTCCCAACTACCCGACAAGAACCTCTCGGCAACTCAACATAAACATAAACACAAATATAACTATCATCCCTACTAACATGTGTTATTGACCCCTAACAATCGCCGAGTTTGGCGAGTCCCGACTCCCAAACTCGGTCAGCGGCATGTAACTTTAAGATTCATTTGGCAAAATAGGAGGAGAAAGGTGAGTTGTGAGGAGAAACAATAGAAAAATAACACTTGACGCCTGTTTAAAATAATAAGAGTCTTTTGGCCTCGCGCGGCACTACCCCTCGACCCCACCCTGTATCGCGACAGGGAGTGCACCAAGGGCGCTGCCCCAAACCCCCATCGTAAAATTAGAGGGGAAATTGCGCCAATAAAAGTAGGGAAATTTTAACCTCCAAGTCTGATTAGGCTCCAATTCCATATAACAACATATACTTTCATTTGGTGCATCAAGAGTTGGAAAGGAAGAGTTTGCATCTCATTTGATCATATGATGACATGGATTTTTTATTCCATGAGTTTTGTAATATTGTATACATTTGACAATATTTATATATCTATGTTTGTTATTTCCTTCAGCTACAATTTGCGTTTATGCTTATGTGATTGATGTATACTTGTGTATGTAATCAAATTAGCTTCTATTTGATGATGTTATTGTGTCTTTAAGGTGTATTTAATAAAGGGTGCATGAAACAAGTTTTAAATCTTTAAAAATCTCTAAATTTCTTGAGTTTTTCACTTTGCCGAGTCTGAGCCATGTTTTGACTCCCAAGTCCGAGTCCCAAGTCGAGTTGGCCTCACTGAGTCTGAGCCGAGTCCAAGTCCCATTTCTTTGGCTAAAAGTGTTCACTTAGATCATAGAGCTAGAAGAGGTAATTCGGAGGGCACGAGCGGAAGCAGGGGACGAGGTAGAGATTGGCCAAAGGTTGAGGCCGAGGCCTAGACGCATGAAGATGGCATCGGCAGGTGGAACACAAACTTTGGCTGCCCCTTCGGGTAGTGTTTGATTTTTTGTTGTTGTTGGTCTTTGGGAGTTAATTCTCGTTTCTCCGTTCAAACTGTTTTATTTTGACTTCATACTATTTTATCTGTCTATAATGATGTGCTACTGTTAGGAATTTTGGATTGGTTCATACAGTGGTTTTGGGAGGGCGGTTTTTGTATTTGGGAATGTTCTGGGAGGTTGGTGGGTGATTTTTTGAAAGATAATTGTTTCTTTTATGAAGATGTAAATTTCCTTTTCTTTTAATAATAAAATCCAATATTATCGATCAAAAAAAAAAATTGAAATTGTGCATTATTATATATTTAGTTAATTACATAAGTGATTTAATCTAATCTACTATTTAGAAAATAATTAATTAAAAGGGAATTAAATAATAATTATGGATTTTATGGTGTTAGTGGAAAATTAATTTTAAAGGTAATAAATAATTATTGTTTTCAAAATTTTAAAATTTGCATGTGGGAGTTGCAAAAAGAAAATAAATTAATTAATGAAATTAATGAGTAGATCTTGCATGCTTTTGGGGAGTTATCTTTTAAGGGGAAGAAAAGCTTTGGGTTCCCGTGAAGTTTCGTGTGCGCATGAATTTCTGGTTATGAGGTTTTGAAAAGGATTTCGGGAAAATCTGGTTTTGTAAGAAGAAATTGGGGAACAATGGAGTTTTGTTTTGGTTTTTTTGTTGAGGAATTAGTGAAGGGGTTTGAAAGATTTTGTGGAAGCTTTCTGGATTTGTGTGCCTTGCGAATCGTGTTCGGCAGCTATGGATTTTCTTGAGGATTATTGCTTCCACCTCTGTCCTTGATTTCCAGATAGCGTTAAGAGGTAGGGTTCTAGATTCACTTCTTTTGCATGTAAAATTTATTTTTAGTCTGAATGAAATTAGTTTGTTTATTTATCTGAAAAGAGAAAATTTTATGGATTTGTCTGTTAAATGGGGAAATTGGGTCATTGAAATTATCTGTGAATCTGAATTAAACTAAATGTAAATTGTGAATCTGGAAATTTTGGGTGATGGGTTTGATTGTTTAAAAAAAACTGTCTGCAATTTTCTGTTCATATTTTAATCGTAAGATATTTTTGTATTTTATAAAAATAATAATTTATGCAATGTCTGTTATTAAATTTATTTTGGGTGGTTAATGATATATGTATTATTTTCATTATGATTTTATTGTGATGAAGAAATTAATTTTCTGCATATGAAAAAAAAAAAAATCTGTGCTTTGTATTTCTGGGTGTCATGGGCAGCCACGGTGGTGGGGAATTTCTCCACCACCACCGTTGGGGGGGGGGGGATCCACGGTGGAAACCTTTCCCCCCACACGGCACTTTTTCTGACTGGGATTTATTATATTAAGAGCAGATTGTTATTTTTTTTTAAAAAGAATTTGTAAATATTAAATTTCATGTTGATATATGTGGGTTTGATTATATATATATATACACAGACTAATTCATTATTATATAAATGTTAATACATTTATATATGTATATTGATGTTGGTCAAATAATTAGATATATATATATATTTTTTATTTGGAAAATGTAGTTTATTTTGATAAGATAGTATAATTGATAAATATAGTTATATTTTGGATAAATATAGCTAGGTTTTGATAAAGATAGTTATGAAGGATAAAATTAGATATTTTTAGATTAAGTTATTAGATTTGAGTATAGAGTTATATTTTGCAAAATATATATTTGTATTTTGTTAAATATAGATATATTTGGAATTTAGATATATTTTTGAGAAAAGTAAATGTATTTCGATTAATACATATGTCATTTCATATAATTAATTAATCATGTGGTTAAGTTATGTTTCGGATTATATTTATGTCTTCATATGAACTTGAGTAATCTTCATTTAATTTGTTGTTGATCAAATATCATGATAGCAAAATTGTAGGAATGAATTACGATTTCTTATATGTTTTGAATAATAAAATGTTAGTTTCATTGTGCAAATTATTAGGAATAAAATGAGTTATAATGGTTTAAATTTTGGGGTATTAAAATTAATGTTAATTTGAATTAATTGATGTATAGATGGTATTATGGTCTCTTTTGTTTATTATTAAGATTGATTATTTTATGCTTGGCATTTTGAGACCCTGTTATTGCTTTGATTCTTGTCTATTATTGTGGGATACCCGGTTATGTTATTAAATGAATTTAGGTTCCAGAGGCTAGGACAATGATGGAATTCCTAATTGTGTATGGTTACTCTTTGTCATTTCACGTAATGATAATTGGTGTCCTGCATGACTTCTATGATAGTCAATCATTCTTTGTTGCTTTGAACCTCTATGTTTGTAATCCTATTCAAGCAAGTCAGTCAACCTTTGCTATGGTAGAGGGGTCTAGACTCTTGGTGTTTTGGGGTGTCATAGACCTTGTGTTGAATTTTGGATTCCTAGGTGCAAGTCAAGGGGGAGTGGCTTTCATTGGGAGTCGGGACCCAAAGTGGTCGCCAGGGTAGCTCAATGAGAGTTTTGTAATCAAGTGAAAATTTAAAATAATGAACTGGGGAGGGTAGCTAGTTCACATTAATTAAGATTAAATTGTTGCCTCTCTTACGCTCGGGTGCTTGTTTAGGACTGAGGTAAGTAGAGAAGGCCTGGAATGGCGTCCACCAATCTTGTCCCTTCGAAAGGTTGGTGTGGTCCACTAGTGTTTGTATGGGGGCCGGGGGTCGGGAGAGGTCACCAGGGTAACCCAGGAAGGGGGTCGGGACCTAGTGAAGACTCACCAGGGTAACTCATGACAACCTAGTGATGACACTCTTCACTATTGCATACCTAGTGGTCTCTCTTGGATTTGTCCTTCTGTGGATTGCTTGGGCCTCTGGAAGTTGGTTGATTTCCTGTGATTATAGCCTTGTGAGTCTCTTGTGACAGTAGTCTTGTGAGCCTCGTGTGAGTCATTTATATCTTCTTGTATTTCCATCTGTCTCTTGGGTCTGGTTGATACCTCCTAGCACGAGGGGTGGACCTGATGGTACCAAATGGTTGGGTGGAGTGCTATTCGTACCCATTGGGTTTTGGTTTGTCCTACTTCATGTTCGTGATGGCTCGTGGGAAGATTGAAGACTTCATTATGTACCGGATTCATGTATTCACTCCATTGTTTGAACTCATGGAGATTTTATCCTTATGGATACCCTGTGATGTAACCGATGATCATATGTATATTCTTATGGCAATGTATTATGTATCAGGATCCTTTGTAATAGACAGTGTCAACATATCTTTTGAGGTGTCATATGTTCTTGTATGTTTGGTAAATGTTATTTTGAGTAACATCGTTGTGGGGCCTTGAGGACTAATGCTAGATATTGTTTGTACATCATATCTTTATCTTGTAGTATCATGTTACTCCATTCTTGTGTATGGCAATTTTATTTTATTTTTAAATTATTCACATTTTCATTGTATTATTTGTTTAAGTCCTCTAGGCCTCATAGCGGGGCATTACATGAACCCCTCACCAAATTTTGGTGCCATGTTCTTGCTGAGTTATTTTGTTTTTTGGAGGAAATGTTAACTCATAACATAGAAAAATAGGATCCCAACAATTCCATGCACTATGTAAGAAACATATTATAGAATATTGACCTCAAGTTCCAACCTACAAGATTATTATCGACTAGAATATCCAATAAGAAAACAATATACCCAGACTTGTACTTACCTTTCCCATGCACGTAAAATCATTTCTGCACCACCACCACTCTCAACAGTCTTCAAACCCAGGCTTGAAACTAAATATGCTATCAAATGTGAAAGATCGCAGCTGTGGGATACAGTAAATTTTACTGCAACCTGCAATTACATAAGATCCATTTGACAACAGCAACCAAAATTGTTCTTGGGAAAAGAAAGAAAGAGTGCATGCAAACTGTAAATTATATTATTGCACCAATACTTTAGAAAATCATGAAGACGAATATCGAAGCCAAAATACTTATATATGTATATATATAAAGGTGAAAAGTTCATATAACACTATATTAGTATAATTTTAAATTTCAGGCCATTCATTTTCAAATTTCCACATAAGTCATATTTATACACCAATTATAACTTAGGATAACTTAACAAATCATCTAACCTAAGAGATTAGGAATGGAGAGAAGGCTCTTTTCTAGCATAACTCCTAGAATGGGTACTCTAACTTAGATACTAGGGAGCACTTGTTGGATGCTAGACCTGTCTTATTGGAGGCTTGGAGAAAGAGTTAGGATTATGTTAACATTATTAGTGATAAGAGAGTTACTAAAGTGGTATGGAAAGACTTTTCGAATCTTCCAATTTTAGTGCTTCAAAAGGAGATTTTGCAGAAACAATTAGCTTCTTGAAAAGCCTTATTTAGTAATGGCAGTGACATTCTACGACAGACTGGTTCAAAGAATGGGACTTACACAGTAAGGGGAGGATATCTATACCAAATAACTCAACTAAGAGAAAATGAGTGGCATGTTGATCTTTTCTGGAATAAAGGTTATCTTTCTAAAGCAGACACATTTGCTTGGTTGAAGCTTCACAAAAAAACTCTCACTAGAGATCACTTGCAGCACTTTGGCATGAATTATAACTTGTGTTGTATTTTTTTGTGGATAGGCGAATGAAGATGTTGATTGCTTGCTTTTGTTTTGTCCCTTAAGCTAGGTTATGTTAGGCTTGGTATCTTCCAAACTACATTGGTATAATATCTCCCTTCTTCCTTGCTCCAAGTTTTCGAAGGCTGGCCTCTTTGAAACAAGAATTCCACTTTCAATAGATTGGATATTCTCTCCCTATTTGATAATTTGCCATGTATGGCATGAGAGGAACAATAAAAATTTCCAAAAAAAAAATTCACTTCGACAGGTTATTACTAATTTAGAAACTAAAATTTCTAAAACCATTATGTCAAGTGTCTATGACTCTATAGTGAGCAAAAGAGTACTTTCTTTTCCTCTTGGCATAGTAAAATTCTCAAAAACTAGAAACTCCTTTAAGCTCTCCCCTACCCCAATCCCACACTCTCCCATTGATGGGGCGATAAATAATGATTGCACTCATGTGGGTTGATCCTTGGTAATGTGGATTCCCCCTTGCTTCGACTTTTTGAAGTTAACTTTTAATAAAGCCTCTCATGGAAACCCAAGTATCTCTAGCACAAGATGACTTGCAAGGGTTTGGGAAGGTTAGATTGTCATGGTTATTTCACAAGACTTACCTATCGGCACCTGAGTTACCAATTTGGCCCCCTGGACTTGCTGGTTCAGGTCCAATCCAACCAGGATACAAGTCCAAGTTCAATGTAATGTCCCAATTTTTGAGTTCTCTAGCATTGCAATTGGCTCTGACCTTCCTAGTGAATGTCAGCCTTGGCAAGGGGGTTATTTGATGCTGCCAATGAGCCTAGTCAGTCCTAAGGATATTTAGGTCACTTTCACAAATGGATTTCAGCTTTTGGCATGTTCTCCAAGATTCTTGGAGAGAACGTTTATTTATAGCAAGTCACCTAGTTGGCTCCATTTCTCATTATTCAACACCAGTATCACTCCAATGCAATAAGATTTTGATTCCAATGTTTTTCGTCAGGTTCCACAACTTGGGTTATTAATGTCTTTATTTTAATTATTTTCCTAAGGTTGCTTAAATTTTTTTAAATATTTTAAAAGCACATTAGTGTTATAGCTTGTTGGATCCAGCATTAAAAGTTTTAATTGATGGATGCTTGATATAGTGATAAATGTGCCAGAAATAATTAAATAATGAAATAAATCACTTTTCGACGATATAAGGCTTATTTAATTTCTAAAGTTATTTTATATAGTGTTTTTCGAAAAGTTCCCAGAAAGATTATAAAATAAGGTTTTGGAGTTCATTTGGCCTTATGCAAATTATTACAATTTCTCTGGTGAAACACTTGTGGTTTGGATATTGAACTTGGTTCATCTCAACCTTCTGAAGGACAAAAACCCTCTTGGAGAAAAATAATTACGGTGGTGAAAGATCCACCCAAGTTATTGTGATGTAGCTCATTCAGGGTTGCAGGCTCTACGAATGGGAGAATTTAGGTAAATGTTTGGCATTGAAGTTGTGTAGTATTGCTGAGATTTCCACAAAAAGGTTAGAGTTTGGTTTGATCAAAGTTTTCAATTTTTTTTAAGTGATGGTGGCATCTGTTGAAGTGACGCTGAAGCTGAAAACCTTGCTATTATATTAATTGAAGTCAAAAAAAAAGATGTCGAAGGAAACCATAGCTTGGAATTATCTACCTTAGCACTACAGAGAGTTGAACTCAATCTTGGAAATACAAGTTGGATGGTGTATAGCACCAATGTGGCCCGAAAAGGACAAAATGTGTGCTTTAAGAAGAATCATGGGAAACTATGAAACTAACTGATGAAAGTTTATGCTCAATTTGAAGGCATTAAGGACCATACGCTAGATGCTACACCTAGAGGATGATAGGTGAGAGATTTGTTAACAGAAATACAATCTTATGTTGGGCACTAGTAGACAAGAAGGGTAGAATCAGTGACAAGTAAAATTAATCTATTTTTAAAATAATGGTGTGTGAATTTATCACCTTTTTTCCTGTGAATTTTGGAGACGATGGCAAATGATTGAGATTTATTATCATTGGTTCTTGTGAAATAGCTAATCTTGACAGTATGTTTATCTCCATCCTTAGCATGATGCTTCAGTCCCATTTGCTGAGCAATAGAGTCCATCCTAAATCTTCTCTATATACTGTTGATTAAGTTGGCAAAGTGTTTGGGGTGAATATCTTCCAGATTGGGTAGTTTGGAATTCAATGTCGTTTAATTCTCTTTATATTGGCCGCTGCGATTGAAGAGAAGGTATTAATTATTCTTGTGCTTTGTTTCATAGTTGCTAGTGGCATGAAATAAGAGGCAAGCTGAATGTGTACTCAGTGGTGACGTGAGGATTGGATACATCAGTAGCTGTTCAAGATTGACTGAAATGCCTTTTATGGTAACAAAATTTGCTAATCACACAAATGTTAGTCAATGGCACTTGCATCTTCATTGGGAGCTGCATGGGTGTTTTTTGAAGTCGAGTCTGGAACCTTACTTCTGCTATTAAGTCTGTACTGTAATTAAATAAGTTATCTTCGCAAGTCTTTTCAAGCTGCAGCAGGGGACGTGAGGCTTCTTCTAGGTCACAGTTGCTAAGAGCGGGAAGTAGAAATCTTTTGCTAACTTAAAGATTGCTGGTGTATATGCACTCCTTTGTGTGGTAGACAAGTTGGCATACCAAGCATATATGTCCAGTCAGTAAGAAGGTCAAAAATAAACATTATTGTCTCTGTATTTGTAGTAGCAGAATTAATACTAGCATACCTATCTTTAGAGGAATACGGGTAAAGTACGCCGAAAGATATCATATCTGTTCATTATTACATTTAAAAAATTATTATGTTATTATATTGTAATTAATATTAAATCATTATTATATTTATATTATGATATTGTAATTAATATTAAATTATTATTAAGATATGATTTTTTTTATTTTTTTATTTTTTTTATCAGTTAATGTGGCACTATCAGGGCCACACCCGAATATTAAATTCAAAAGATTTTACATTATCAGCAGAGAGCCCCTGTTTGGGCAAATCATCATGACCAACCAACCCCAAGACCATCACTATATACACAACAGACCAGAACCCATCATAGAGACAACCTCCAATCCTACCCACAGCCAATACAAATTGGGTGTATACAACAAAATGCCCAGTTCGCTAGTCAACAACAAAGTATATACCCGCCATAGTATATAGTCTACACAGCCAGAGACCAGAATTGCCAGACAAATCAGATATGATTATATTAGTATATTTTAATATATTCTTTTTTAAAAAAATTATTTTTATAGTTCCATTTAATTCTTTACAAAAGCAAAAAAGATTTTAGTACCAAATTATTATTATTATATTTTTATATTTCTATTAACTCTTCGCCAAAGAAAAAAAAACTATTTAAGACTACATTATTATTATATTATCATATCATTATAATTTAATTTTATATTTGTTCTTATCCTTATCCAAAAAAGTGGATTTTTGGGGAATTTTATGTAGGGACACTTCCAATCCCCCATGAGTAAAATATTATTTCTAATTATTAAACTACTATTTGATTATATATTTTTTTTGTTTTTATATATATTTATTAAGAATATTAAAGTACTAATCTTGTAATAAATAATATAAAATTAAAAAATAATAATAAAATGATTTTTTTATTTTCCATACAATAAGTGTCACAAACATGTCAAATTAAATACCCTCTAGTTTTTATTGGGACATTTTTGCATCCATATGTGAGTGTAATACACCTTGGGCATAAAAATAATCTATGTTGTTCATTCTTATGTACGATGGCTTACAATACAATTTATGAGCAATGAATTCAATAATATGCAATATAATGCATTTCCACACTATTTTACATACAACTAAAACCATGTCAGTCAGAAAACAATCACAGAAGTTGCACGTACTGTGTTAGATTGTTCATTAATTAAAAATAGAAATAAGTGCAAAAAATTTGGTACAACAAAAAGGGTTGGCTCATACATTCAGGTCATATGGGGAGCTGTCCAAGGTTTTGTTCATGCCCTATGGGTCCACCTGAGGAGAAACTAGGAAAAATTTCACACCCAGCAAGATCTATCATAGCAAATCCATCAAATTTTTAATGCTGTTTTATTATATTTTTTCTAATTTGGCATTTGACTTTGACTATATGCCTAACTATACCCCCTAACCCTAAAATATGGATTCCATGACATTTTGAAAACAAAAAAAATGATTTCCCTTATTGTGAATGCAAAACAAAAATATCGTTCATCTTTGTAGAACTTGCATCTTTGCTTGCCATTGCAAAAATAGTGTTGAAACTGATCAGTGAAGGTTCCAAAATGGTTGGTTTGATATTCCTATGTATTTGCAAGAGCCATTTTGTTGCCAAGGAAATTGTAGAGGAACAATTTTGCAAAAGAGGTATGTTTTTTTAAGTTTTTTTTTATTTTTATATTTACATTTCTTTTTTAATGAATTAACATTTTTGTTATCTTTTCTTTTAAAATTCTTGGTTTGTTTTCATTCTTCTATAAATCTATAGCACATTCTTAATTTCCAAAATGAGTTAAGTTGTATATGTATTTTTTGTTTTCATTTGTTTCAAAAGTGTTGTTTATTGAACTTGTCATAATTGGCCACTAGTTCTAGCTCCATAGGCTGAAATCACTTCAAAACAGATCCAATTCTCGCCCTTTGGAAATATGTTCATATGGTACAACAGCTTCCAGATAGTGGGGGTTATATTTGGATTTGCAATGGGTGTGGTGTTGGGTATTCAAACTCAGAGTCAAGTGAAAGCCCATTTTTTGCCACATCCTTGGATTAGGCATTAAAGCTTGCCCAAGAAAAAATAAATCTACCCATTCCACAAGATAAAATCATTCTTTGTTAAAGAAAGGATCTCAAGCAATGAAGCCCCCTCCACCGTCTTCTAATCTTCAACCTATAGAGAGCCACCCTTTTTTCACCACACTTGAAGAAAAACTCGTAATATTTACACACGAGATCAAAGGGACCATTGAAAATAACATTTTAGAATGAATCTTGAGAGATTGCCAATCAACACATAGCAAGATGTTTCTACGCAAATGGGTTGGCTTTCAATGTTATTCATTCACCATATTAGCAACAAATAGTGGAAACAATTAATGAGGCTCGAAAGGGTACAAGGGCCCGAGTTTGCGAAAATGTGTAGCACCTTATTGGAAAAAGAAGTGAAGTTTGTAGAGTAATCATGGAAGCCCATAAGGGATTCGGACCAAGACAAGGGTGTCCATCATTTTCAATGGATGGGAAAGATGCAAGAAATCGACCATTGATCAATATTACCCTCAAGAGGTAATTTTGTTGAGAGCAGTGGATTGTAAAGAGGAGGTGAAGAATGGTGCATTTATTGCTAACATTCTCATGACAACCATTGAGGAAGTGGGGCCTCAAAACATCATTCAAGTCAGAAAAGACAACATCAAAAATCGTGAAGCACATGGTAAATTGGTTGAAAAGCGTTGTTCACAAATGTAATAATCAACCTGGAAAATTTTTGGCTTTTTGCCAATGTTACCATACAAGAAGCATGCAAAATAAATGCGAACAAGATACTTTTCTGTCAAATAAATTTGATTAATATCAACGTTTGTACATCTGCTGTTACAAGTTTCCCATAGGATGAACATTCAAATGGGCATTCCAATTCAAGAAATGAATAGACATATGAAGACCAACATAAAGTACCTTGAAATAGATGAAGAGTCAGAGAACTAGAAGTCTGATACAGAGTGCAAAAACTGTGCAAGTCTGCTGATCATCTTTTGTGCTCCTATAAGAAAGTATGAGATAGAGTCAAAATAGAAGCCGAATAATATTACATAACAAAATGTCATGCTTCACTATATTATGTTCAATACAAATTACATATATATAGGAATTTTTAAATCCTATTTTATAGGGAACAACTCTCCAAATATATGAGTTGTTTTAACAACTCATATTACAATCCCAACTAATTACTTTCGAACCTAATATAGCTACATGAGTTTTTATTATAACTCACATTTATTTTATCATAAAACATATTATTAACAAACCTAATAAACCTAATGATGCAATATTCCTAACACCCCCCCCCATATTGCATCATTCTCCAAATGGGGATAGTGGACCAGCAATATTTGATGACCACGTTTAGTTGTTCATCATAGGTATGAGTAGGGACATACACATCTACTCATGAGAAGCAATAGTCGAACTAGCCTCACCATGCTCACTATTCTTTCATCCAAGGATAGGGACAAACACATCTACCCATTGAACCAAGGATAGGGACTAATGCTTCTATCCATGGTCTTACATCAATTTTGGATAGGGACACACACATTTTCTCACAACAATTATGATGAGGGACACACACATCCAATCATAATTACCAACTTTTATGATTGGGGACAAACACATTCTATCATTTACATCTTGTGAATGGGGACAAACACATCCAATCACAAATAAAAAGCTTGGATACCAAGCCCTTTTCACATATGCAGCCACCATTATAGATCACTGCCACTCTGATTGCAAATGATATGAGACGGTTGTCATTGCCACCTAGAAACCGGTCTTGGCTTTAGTCATTTTGGCACAAATAGTTTTGCTACTAATGCATTTCACAACCCTGTCGCTAGTGACTAACGAGAGGTTGTTGAATGTCCTCCAACCTCCAGCAGGTTTGATTTAGAGAACATATTCCTCCTCACTATCTTCATGTAAAGGGTCTTCAATAGCCACCCCATGAAGGCACTCCTCGTCATCATCTACAGCCAATGCCTTAACTATATTTATCTTTCCATCCTTGGCTCACTGAGTGCAATTCATAATAATGTGTCCCTTCTTCTTGCAATAGTAGCACAAGATTTTGTTCTTGAAGAAACGATTTTCCTTTGATGTTGAAGAACTAGATTTGGAGGAATGGTTAGATTTATTTTTTCCATACATTGTAGTTTCCTCTATAGTTGATTCCATTTTCTAGTTCCTTCATCAATCAGAGTGGATATTATTTCTTCTAGGGTAGTATCTACTTTGTTTAATGTGAAAACAATGTTGCCATAACTAGGAGGCATGCTATTTAAGAAAATAGCCTTTGAATCATCATCAACTACTTTAGCATCTATCCCAAATAATTGATTCAATAGGGAACGAAACTTACTAATATGTTGAACAATGTTGTCACCCCCCATTATTTTCAGCCCAAACAATTTCTACTTTAGACCCATCTTTGCACTTGATGGTTTTGATCCAAACAAAGCATTCAAATTAGCCCATACTTCATTTGAGGTCTTTGATAAGTCAATGTGGTGGAGGTATGCATCTGAAAGTGTAAGACCAATCAAAGCTATTGCTCTTTGATCCTTCATTATCCACTTTGTGCTTTCATCAGGATCAGTTGGCCTTGTTATTGCTCCACTTATCACATCCCATAGATTCTTTCCAATAAGGATCAATTGTAACTTAATTTGCCACGTGTGGAATTCTGAACCTTCAAATTTTCCTATCAATATACTATTTTTCTCCATATTGAAAACATTTGACCCTAAAGCTCAATTTAAGGATGCCCCGCCATAAAGTGGATGTCGTGTACAAGCGAAAGTGCATCCAATTACAATTGAAATAATATTTTTCTTATTATTTTTTTTTTGATACTTTTACATTCACACATTAAACAAACAATAACTAGACATTAAATATACTAAAGGCTCAACTATACACTCAAACTGCAAATAATGTCTCAAGCCACAAGTATTAGGCCTTAATGGCATCCAAAGAAAGGCCTCCAATTTGATCAAATCCAAGGGTGCCTGCAAGACTGACCACTTCAAAAAGAAAACAAATCGCAAAGTTAATATAATGCCTCAAATCATGAGCCAAGTCAACCAACAGCTATTATGGGCTGATCAAATCCCAACGCCCACAAATTATAGCTACACAATAATGCCACCCCTGTCAAAACTTGGATCGCTGCCTCCACAATACAAGGTCATGTTCTCACTGAGATTGCAATTATGGGTTGTGTGATAGGTATGCTAAAAAGAACAAAACTAATAAAACCGATCAAATCGATATCACCAATATCAGACAATAAAATGGATATCATCTAAGGCATGTGCTAAAATAGGCTTAGTTTCGCTTTGATTATTCCAATTTTGAGATTTAACCAAACCCTAGCTCTATATTTCTTCAATCCGTTGCGAATTTGGTTAATAATTTCTCTTTCAAGCTCGAATTTTCAATAGCAATGATGCTTCCTAGTTTCTCTACACCGATACTGGGATCCCTCGTTCCTCACTCAAATAATATAAGGGAAAATGTAGGGAAAATAAGTCCCTTACATGAAAATGCAAATCGGATTTGTTTCCACAGTACACCTTCTCACAGTTATTCGCACTCAAGGAGCTTGGACTCATGCTCTGTGGACGTTGAAAAAGAGGTAAAGTCCTTGTCAACCATCAGATGAGTCCAATCGGAAGACAACCTAGAGAATGTGCTTAGTAGAGAGGCTCCTCTATTCAATCAAAGGTAGCCGCTGAATCATTTTCGCAGAGAATTTCTGATGACTATGATATCCCCTCATTGAGCAACAACAAACTGCTTTAGAGACAGCTACTCCTACGCCCACTCTCTCTATTAATCCCACCTTCTTTAAACCTGCTTCGATACCATATAAGAAAATATGGGACAGAGTCAAAAAAGAAGCCAAATAATATTACACAACATGCTTCACTATATTATGTTAATTACAAATTACAAATATATAGGATTTTATAGATCTTATTTATTACTTTATTTTTTTTGCACATAGAAATATTATTCTATTCCAATTCATGACTCTCACTTTCATTCCATACATACTTATAGGATATTTTAGATCCTATTATATAGGGAATATCTCTCCAAATATATGAGTTGTTTTAACAACTCAACTCATATTACAATCCCAACCAATTACTTTCAAACCTAAAATAGCTACGTGAGTTTTTATTATAACTCACATTTATTTTATCATAAAACATATTATTAACAAACCTAATAAACCTTGGGGATGACCCCACAACGCAGCGGTTAGCTACGTTAATTTTTTGTGTGTACACACACACACACACACATATATATATATATATATTTACATGTATATATATGTATATATATATATATATATATATATATACAAAATCATTACAAATTTCAATTTTTGAAACATAACATACTAATTTAAATTCGGTTTTCAATATCAAAAAGATCAAACTAGAATCTCATTATAGATAAGTTCCGAGTTCACTAATCAGCACTATAGGTCTGAAGAATATCAAAAAAATCAAACTAGAATCACTAAACATTTTGGCATCTGAAAATGCGAACCCTGGATGCACCCACAGGAGATTCGTTTCAGAATCTGATTCCAGTGCGTTTCGTACCCGGAATCACCCGAAAAATCCCACAATTCAGCAACTTAGATGAAAACAATAACTTTCACTATTTACCAAGTCATGAACCACGTCCCAGTTGCAGTGTTAGGATAAGAATGCACCCAGCTTAATCAAAACACCAACAAAGCTTTGGAAGAAGTATTTATAGGTCTAATTTGTCCAAATTAATGTTGCAGGTCATCTGTAGTAGGTCTGCAGGTCATAAGAGCAAGGTAAACTCTGTAATAACAGTTCCTTTCATGCCCAACACCCAGCTGTTAACAAATTTTGCATGGAGAGGACTGATTTCCAGTTTCAGACCTGTACAGTCAGAGGCAAATGGTGCTAACATAGGGCAATCAGCTTGTAGCAATGTCAAAAACCCTCCAAACTAGCATGCAGCTCAGTCCCAAACACCCATGATGGATTAACATTAAAACATTTGACTTGAATACTCTTCAAACACCTTTCAAAACATACCAGCAGATCTGCAATGAATTCTCTGTTATACCCAGCGATAGTGAAGTGCTAGTACAGGGTCAATTCACACTAAAAAATACCACTCTCTCCTTACATGCCTTTGTCCAACCCCAAAGCGGTGACAAACGATACCCAAAGGTTAGGTTCCATTAAAGGACTGAAATGGGCTCACCAGAGCTACGCATTCTAGCCAAAAAGACTCACGCTTGGCAAGAGGGATAACCTCCAAATGGTTCAGCCATCCAATAAAAATTCATATCAGCAGCATATGACTAAACCCAGATTCTCTTGATGGCTTCGACCTCATATCAAACCCCCATAAGCATGAAAAAGATGTGTGGCCCTGATAGAGCATCTTCAGGAAAGCACTAGTTGTATGGCCCAGCAATGAAAACTCTGTAACACCCTTCAAAACACAACAAAACTTTGCAAAATCTCACCACATTAATCAAACCAAAACTTCAACATATATCAGCAAACCTCAAAGTCTCTACGAAAAACAACAAACTCCATTACAGCTCCAATGTGACTTTTGAAGCGAAACCACCACAAACTAGCTAAGGAGAATTTTTCACCACCAAAACTAGCAAACTCAAGAGGGTTTTGTCCTCAGAGGTTTTTGAGAAGAACGTTAGTTCTCTCCAAAATGCAGAAGCAAAATCAAATTCATCAACAATCCAAACAATGAACCCTCAACCTCCTTAGATATTTGTATAGGGAAAGATGAAAGATAATAGAGATAGGATAGGAGATGATATAATAGAAGAATGATAATGTAATAAGAAGACGATGATATAAATAGAAATATAGTGATGGACAAGCAATAATATATATGTATCTGGAATTATATTTATTATGTGTTATGGTTTATGGCCATTAGTTTTATGATTATTTCATTTGGTTAACTAGTCAATGCACAATCCGGACTAACTTCTTATTCCTCTCATATGACTCAGGCTGGGGTGACATATAGAAATTACTTGGGGCTTAGTGCTTCAGTCTATGCTCCCTCTTTTTCTTGCTAGCATTGTGTTAATGTGTTTTTCATGCACATGCGAACACAGAATAAAATACCCAAAAGTATCTTATCCTCTCTTGAACAAAGTTACTCAAATGCTGAAGATTACCTTAAGGATCACTTGAGATAACTCCAAGGTTCTTGTATGTCGGGTCACGACGTGTGGATAAGCTCGTTGGTTTGATGTGATTATGCTGGAATCATGAGGGGACTTACGTTGAATTGTTGAATGCTTGAATCGCTGGAACTTAGACTCTAACTATTTGCTGGGAGAATAAAGAAAGAGCAAAAGGCATGGGTTTAGGGAATCTATTATAATCCTAAGAATGTAAGAGAAGAGTGAATGATTCGATGGAATCCTACTGGGCAAGGCCTCACCATCAAACTGAACAATTTGACAGAAGCTCAGTGCAATCTTCTAAGGCATAATTCAAAGATGTTCAAGTTATTATCATCAAACTTGATTACCATTCAAGTTAATGCATAAGCAATGGATGTATAACAATTTGAAGTTAAGCTCATATCATTCTAGCTGACCACGCAAGGGACACTTACAATCAACAAAAGGCTAGTGGTATGGACTAAACGGATTCCAAATAAATGCATAAAACAAATTCTTCCACTCAATCTAATCAACATGAAAGAAAATGAATTGAGAAGTAGAGACCATGCAACTTGTTGAAATGACACATTAATTCACCATAACTTCAATGAAATCATCTGTCCTTTACAACAAGGTTTTGGCAACAATCTATGCCTTCTCCTAATCTAACTTCTACTGTAATTGCTATCTACTATTCACTATTCACTATTGCTAACTATTCTATTCCTTCTTCTATTCACCTTTACAAATGAAGAGCTTGAGCTTTATATAGAGAGCTCATTACAATGAATGACCAAGATTGATTTGAGATCAATGGCAGAGATTTTACAATGAAACCCTAATTAGGGCTTGTAACAACAAACTCTATTCTGGCCAATGAAATAATTACAACATTTTGACACATGTCATCTCTAGAATATTCGACCAATAGATAGTGGGGGTAGGTGCATTGGAGTTTGTGCCCTCATGTATGAGCTTGGTTCATTTAATCAAGACATGCTGATGTGGAACTCCTTTGATTGGTGAGTGGTGACTAGGATGCCACCTCATCTTGCACTTGTAGAGTTGATTATCATGAAGGGATATTGGGAGTTATCTCTTGACACTCAACATTAGTCACTTGCTCGAAGCTTGATGTGATGATGCGGATGGGAAGTTTGAGCTTTTGGCTTTTCTCGCCTATGTTGCCTTGGGGTGATTGTATGACTTCTCCTTTGTACTCCTTTGATCTCTTCATGTCTCCATGGTGTGGTGAGGGTTGAGATTTTTCTTGGGCATTGTCGTGCTTGCAGATGAAATTTTCCTTTTGAAGTTGCATAGTGGTGTAGATCTTACAATCTTCCTCCTTTTGCAATTTGCATCATCATCCTCTCCCATCTGCAAAACAAAACAAACATGATATCAAACACACATGATATATAACCTTTATACTTCTTCTAATTTGATATGATCTCTGGTTTTTATGTGATTTGCAGGTTTGAAAAGAGGAGGTCGCCCCCAAGGGTAGGCAATGGAAGTTGGAACAATTTCATCAGTTTTTCATCAATAGATCTCTTGTACCTCGTTCATTCCTTGCGTTTTTAGCATCCTTGTGCAAAAACCATCAAATTACCTTCAATTAGTGTCGTAGAAGTGAATTCGCTCTCAAAGAGGGCAATGGAAGTAGAATTTGCTCCTAGCAAGGAGCAGTGGAAATTTTTTGATACTTAGTCAAATTTGTGACCTCTCTTTCCATTCTATCAATTCAAAACTTAAGCTCTCTACCCTTCATGCGTGAAAATGTGCCAAAGTAACCTCAAGAAGAGCCTTGGAATCAACTTCGCTCTTATTCATGAGCAAAGGAAGAGCTTTTCGCTCTCAATGAGGAGCAAAGGAACAAGAAGAGCAAAGGAAATTTTTGGGACACTTAACCAAATTTTGCTCTCCATTCACTCATCATCTCTTCAATTTAAGTCTTCACATGCAATAGTTGTCAAATTCTCTTCACCAAACTTCTTATGGATGATTTCGCTCTGAGATTGGAGCAATAGAAGTGAATTTCAATCCCAATGAGGAGCAATGGAAGGATATTTTGCTCCAATCAAGGAGAAAAGGAACTAAATTCAACTTGGATTCTTAGCTCAATATCATTCACTTACCTTCATTCCAATGACTCAAACCTTTAGTCCCTGGCCACCCACACGTGGAAACATGTCAAATTGACCCCAAAGGAAGCCTTGGAAGGAATTTGGCTCCTAAACCAGGCCAAAGGAAGTGTTTTTCGCTCCTAAGAAGGAGCAAAGGAAATAATCCCACACTTGTTCGAATTTTGCCTTTCACCAACTCATGCTCGAGTAATTTGTCATCTATGCATGTGGAGGAGTTAATTCATCCTTGGAGAAGGCCCTATAAGGAATTTTGCTCCTATACTCAGGCAAACGAACACAAATTCGCCCCTATACTCAGGCAAACGAACACAAATTTGCTCCTAACAAGGAGCAATGGAAGACATTTTCGCTCCTGTCAGGGAGCAAAGGAAGTAATCCTCAAACTCACCACTTAGCTTGATTTTATCAATTCCTTGCCTTTGCATCGACTTTAGACCTTGTAATTTTACCTTCCTAGTGTGTAAATGTATCAAATTAGTCTTAAGGAAGGTCACAAAGGAAGTGAAATTCGCTCCCACTGAGGAGCAAAGGAAATGGCATTCAATTTGTCTTTCATCACTTCATGTTTAAGTACCTCGCCATTTATGTACTTGAAGGAGTCAATTCAACCTAGAAGAGGGCTTTGAGACCAATTTCCCTCCCAATCTCAAGCAAAGGAAGGCATTTTCACTCCTAGAAGAGAGCAAACGAAGTGAAAATCACTCCAAAAGAGGAGCAAAGGAAGTAGTCTCCATGTTGACACTTAATTCACTTTCGCTCACTTACATTCGCTTTCTCAACTCAAATGCATCAAATCATGCTCAATGTGAGGTCTTAGGCGGAATTTCGCTCTCAACGTGGGGTAAAGGAAGAGGATTTCGCTCCAATTTGGGAGCAAAGGAAATGATCTTCAAATTCATCCTCTAGCTTGGTCTTATCACATTATGCCTTAGGTTTCAGACTCTATGCACCAAAGAACCTCAATGCCTACCTTGAATGAGATTTGCTCCACTCCAATGGCAATGGAAGGGAAATTCACTCTCAAAGGAGAGCAATGGAAGTAAATTTCGCTCCTGTGAAGGAGCAATGGAAGTGACTCAAATCTACCTTCTTCCCTCCATTACTTATTAAAAATCATGATGAACTTCACTCCTATGATCAAAATGGTGTCGAAGGCATTAAAACTCATTCATCTTCCTCAAATGTGCTCAAGAAAACAATTTCGCTCCAAGATGAGGGCAAAGGATGTGGTTTTCGCTCCTGATGAGGAGCAATGGAAATGACCTCCATACTTGACCTCATTCAAGGTTCCTGATCAAGGATTGAATCCTTTGCTCAAACTAAGGTGTCACATGGTGTTTAGAGGCAACTTTCGGTGATTTGGAAGGCTTGAAGAGGGATTTCACTCCTAAAGGGGAGCAATGGAAGCAAAATTCGCTCCTAGACTAGAGCAAAGGAAATTTTAACATACTTAGTCAAATTTTGCTCCCGGGTCTCACCTCTCATTGAAGTGCAATTAGATTACCTTGAATGATGAACACACCTGCAAAGTTGACTAGGCTTAGTATAAAGGGCTCCTCCATCAAACCTCTTTCTCTCTATGCTCAATTTGACCTCTCCTCTTCACCATTTTGCCATTGTAGGCCTTGACCAATCGAGTTCACGACCACTCACTCATCTCATAACACTTCATTTCACACCTCACAAGTAGAGCTATCCTCTTGACCAACTATACCTCTCTAATGCAAAGGTTAATTGCAAAAGACTCAAACTACTACCCTAGAAAGCAAAAAAAAGTGGGGTCCCCATTTGCAATGGGGAGATGTGTGAATACCTCACAACACATTGGTTCCATTGCTAGGACCCTGGTTAGGTTGTATGGAGGAAAGTAAAAAGAAAATTAATTTCAATCCAGACAAAAGAATTAGTGAAAGAGATGAAATCTTTCTCATAGACAACATCACTATCTCCTTGGTGTCAACCTTGTGAGAGGGGGTTATACACCAAGGGGATAGAGAATGGAAAGGGAGAGATCTCCAAAAGGAATCCCTGAAAGGATATGACTTATAAAAATAAGTTACCAAATAACTACCATGAGATGAGATAAAGGAGTAGTGTGACACCAAACCAACAACACCCATGGCAAAAGGAGACAAGAAGAAATCAAGAGAGATTAAACAGGAAATTGAATTGACAAAGAGAGTTGACATGGCAAGCCCAAATAGTGAGGAAAGAAGATAGAAGCAAAACATTGAGAGGGAAGAAAGACACTGCAAGAGATTGGAAAATGCGGAAAGGAAGAGGAATGAGCATGCAATGTGGGTGTTGTTGAGCATGCCAAGGTTAGTGCTATCAAAAGAAAGAAATGGAAAGAAATTGAAAATGAAGACTGGAAGACTCTAGAAAAATTGAATTCACATTGGGAAAAAGCAAGACATTTTAACAGACTTGGAGAAGAGCATAGAAGAATATGGAAAATCTAAGTTTGTTGGTAGAGGGGTGTCAAAGCATCTCCAACCCTACCTCATCTTTCCAAAAGTCCAACAATCAAGTCCGAATTGTGAAATATCACAATCAAGTTGGATGATAGATTTCTTGAATTCCTAAAAGCTCCAAAGAAGATTATATCCATAGAAGAAGAATACTTGGAGGAATTAGTTAATCAAAGTATAAAGAAGTTAAGAAGAGAGGAAATAGAAAAAGAAAACAATGTCATGTTTAACTTAGGGAATGAATTATCAACATTAACTAATGAAAATGTCATTAACAAATAATGAAAACATCATCAAAGATGAAAAAGTGTTATGAAGAGTCACAACCCCAGGACCAAGACCCATCCCCTATGCCCTATAAAACAAGAAGGATATTGGTTAAAGAGATACTACTAAAAGAGGAGAAAATTCCACAAGAGAAAGAAATAGAAGATCATGAATAGATTTTAGGGAAAGAATACTTTGAAATCAAGTTTCCACAAGACAAGGACAAGAACATAAACCTGTGACAATAAGAAGTGTAAAGAAGGAGACGAAAGACACCCTGCCAATCCACAAACCCAAGCAAGAGAAACAAAAGCCTAAAATGGAACCATCAACCAAGTTTCTGGTATTTGGCAAGGGCACTACAAAAGCCGCAAAGATATATTCCTCTTAGAATCACTATGGTAGAGAAAGGACATTGAGGAAGACAAAATCAAATCATTGGACTTTGTGGCATCCCTAAGGAAGGACACATTAGACTGGTACAAGAAGACTAACCCAAAACATGATAAAGATTGGGAAGAGGTGAAGTACTTCTTAGCAAACTTTGACACTTAAAAAGTACCATCCGAGAGTGTGAGTAAAATGAGAGAGTTAATACAAAGGAAAAGAGAATCAATTAAAGACTACGATAAAAGGTTTGAGGTATCCTGCAAACTATAGGAACCATTAACAAAAAAACAAAAGCAGAATGGTTTATATTCAGACTACAAAAAGATATCAGAGTAGCATTGGATGGAAGAATATTTGACACATGATATGGTAACCATAGCCTACCGTATTGAAGTACAACCATGGAGAAAAACAAATAAAGAAAGACAGAGGTGAAGCCATAGAGAAGTTACAATTGGCAGTTGAGCAACTTACTTTGCGTCAAGGCATAATGGCAAGAGAAGACACCAATAAGGCAAAACAAAACACCTGGTGCTCATATTGTTCAAGAGAAGACCATTTAAGAAATGACTGCTTGTAGGCACAACGAGAAATGGGACAGCAAGAATCAAACTAGAGCTCCAAACAGTACTCCAAAAGCTCAACTCAATATATCGTGGAGTATGTAGAGAATGGGACAACCGTGAGACAAACAATTGTCCATCTTAAGCATTCCGCATAAGAAATCTAGAAGATCATTTGAACCCTAAATGTTCGCTACACCAAGCATATGACAAAGAGGTCGAATGAAACATGGCCTATGTCAAGGGACTTGCGGAGTGAACCTTGTATACACATGATGCAATATATGGACAGCCCCCATGGAGAAATAACAGGAGCACCAATGCATTACAAAGCACCCCTCCGCAAAACTACCAGGAGGATAATATACAGTTTAATTATAGAGGTTGAGGACGCAAAAGGGGCAACTGTAGAAGAGGTTATGCAACTTGCTATAAACGAGATAAAACTGGCCACTATGCCACAAAATGTTGGTCAGAAAGGAAGAATTGTGCATTTAGTGGTAGCAAAAACCATGATTTATACAACTGTGAGAGGGTACAACAGTGTTTTAGAATGCTCCATCACATTCTAACACTGATGAGCTTCAAGGACCAAACAGAAGGGCAAGTTTATAAGGAAAATCCCCCTACAAGGTGCTAGAGGATGATCCCCCTACAAGGTGCTAGAGGATGTCAGGTTGCTGACATTTGGTCATTGGACACAAAAAATAAGGAATGTTTTGGAGAAGAATATCTACCGAAGATAAAATGGCAAAAAAATAAAAAACAAAATAATCAAAAAGAAAAAGTTGCAGTACTCACTGACCAAGGGACTAGTACCAGTGGAAATAAGAAGAAAATAAACAAGGAAATAGCTAATGAGTGAAGAATCAGGACAGAAAGAAGATTATGGTTACTTCCAACCCATGAAACAACATGATGAGTGGTGGAGAGCACCAAGCAAACCATTATACAACAGCAAAATAAAGAAATAGCTTGTTTCTCAAACAAATAGGTGCTCATGCTAAAGAAGTTGGCTTCCCTTGCACAACAAAAAGATATATTAATTAAATTAAAGCAATTGGGCAAATATTGGAATAAATAGACACCCAAGCAACCACAAATTCATAAAATAAAAAAAGACCAAGATTGAAAGAATGGACCACTACTAATAACTTCACATTTGAATAATCACAAGTCATGGTAGATATAAGTGCAAACATAAATATCATACTGGCAACTACTTGGAAGAAAGTGGGAAGACCTAAGTTGGTAAGAACCCCATTCAATATCAGTTTAGTAGATTGATCTGGAATGCAAACAATAAGGACATGGGAAAATGTTGAAATTAATGTACATGGCCTAAAGCTAACAGTAGACTATGACATAGTAGAGATGAAAGAGTCCTTTAACACATTCTAGGCATTATTAGTATTAGAAAAATTAATTCTATGTTAGTCACCTATTTTTAGTTCCTTGGTTAATGGTCATTTACTTTTTTTATGTAATTAGCTTTTAAGCTTAATTTAGCTTTCACGCTTAATTTAGCATTTAGCTCTTTAGTCTTTTACTTTAACGTTATGTTCTAATTATAGAACATCATCTTGTAACCTTTATATATACGTGTATATTGTTCAATGTAATTATCTGATTATTGAATCATTAATTCAATTATTTTTCATGGAATCAGAGCATGGAAATTAAAAAATTTCGAAAGTTTTTGTTATTAAAATTTTTCGAAGTTTTTATTGAAGAGATTTTTTTAAAACTGTTTTTTTTTTTTAAAAAAGAGCAGGTTCTTTTTCTCTTCCTAGGCGGATTTTTCTTGCAAGTTGAAAATTTTCCTAGGGTTTCTGCAATTTTCGACTAGGATTTTGACCCTTCAGTTCAAGTCGAAATTTTATTCTGGTTGCAGATTCTTGGTGGGTTTTTCGAGACATCGTTTTTCGTACCTCAATTTTTGAGCCGTCGGATATGCATTTTGTTTTCAGATTCTTGGTGGGGTTTTCGAGAGCTTTTCTGGGTTGGTCTCAAATTTTTCTGGGTGCCTCGTTTTCTGTACCTCAAATTTTGGGCCAGCAAATTTGCCTTGGAATTTAAAACACTTCACAATTTCTGCTAATTTTGTGGACGTCGGGAATTTTGTTGTCTTCTGGGCACCATTTATGCTGTGAGTTTGCAAAAAAAATTAATTTTTGAGTTTCTTCCAAACCTCAAAATTCGTGTCAGAATTCTCCTATAGGGTTTCAGTTTTTTCAACAGTTGCTTCTATTCTGATTTTTTTTTTAAATCAGATTCTTCTGTCTCTTACTTTCACTCAATTGACCTCGATCAACCTCGATTTCCTTGATGGCATCATTAACCAACATCATGTTGGAAAACAATCAGAAGTTCAACGGCCGCAACTACAACACCTGGAAATAGCGTATGCTTACCATCTTTGAGTATCGTTGCCTTGATCAGCTTGTTTTGGGCAAGGAATCTCGTCCTCCAACAGCAGGTGATGATCAAGACAAACATGATGTGAAGAATCGAGAGGTTGTCATGCTTATCAAACTCTCTGTCACAGATGATCAACTCCCACAAGTGCCTTCAGGTAAAACAGCAAAAGAGATCTGGGATCTTTTGAAGGATCTTCATGAAACGTCTGACAAGAGCCGAGCTTTCTTTCTGAAGAATATGTTGTTTTCTATCATGATGGGTGAGAAGTCATCTATCCAAGCACATCTTACGAAGATCGAGGACATCCATGATCAGTTGGAAGCTATAGGCCGAACCATGGTGGAAGAGGATATGGTAGTGATCACGCTAAAAAGCCTTCCCAAATCCTACGAGCATTTCATTGATACGCTCAATATCTCCTCTACTAGTGTTGATTTGAAGTTTCCTGATCTCTGAAACAAGTTGCTACAGCAGGATCAATGGAAGCAGCAGTTTGGAAGCAGCGCTAGTTCATCCACTGAACAGGCTTTCACAACCTCAACTTCGCATAAGTACAAGGCTAAAGCTCCGTCCTTCCAGCAGAAAGGTCAAGGTCAACCTCAGCAGTCTTCCAAAAAGAAGAGCTTACAGTGTTCCTACTGTCATATATATGGCCATTTGGTGAAAGATTGCTGGAAATTGATAGCATCCCAGCAATCCAAACAGGGAGGGTCCAAGCAAAAAGCCAGTTCTGCCACGCATCCTCATCAAAAGGAATATGCCTTCTATGCGTTCATGGCCCAAACCTCCTCTGATGATGTTCAATCATCAACCTGGTACATTGACTCTAGTGCCTCTCGGCATTTCACACATGGTTGGGATTGGTTTACAGAGTACATGCCTTTCACTAATTCGGTGATCTTTGGTGGAGGCGAAGAGTATACTGTTGTCGGCAAGGGCAACGTTCATATTTCATCTGGTGGGAGGGATTTAATATTCCTCAATGTATACTTTGTACCTGGTATGAAGCTCAATCTACTGTCAATCAGTCAGATTATGCAGCATTCACCACAGCTGGATGTCATCTTCGGGTTGCACAAGTGCAACATTGTTGACAGGGAGACTCGCACTACAGTTGCAGTTGGTATTGAGGATCATGGTCTTTATAGACTTGTTGATTCTACTGGTTCTCAGGAGCTTGCCATGGCAGCTAGGAGTACTTCCATCAGCACTCTTCGGCATCAGCTATATGGGCATCTCAATGTCCACTATCTCTCTCAGTTGGTTTGAGAGGATCTAGTTGTAGGATTACCTGATTCAAACTCAGAATCATGGAGTTTGTGGAGCGTGTCAAGCTGGAAAGCAGCATAGGACTCCGTTTTCAAATGGAGACGCTTGGAGAGCATCCAAGGTCTTGCAGCTCGTTCATGCAGACATCTATGGTCCCATGAACACTCCATCAGTCACTGGATGCAAGTATTTTCTATTATTTGTTGATGATTTCAGTAGACGCATGTGGGTTTATTTTCTTAAGCAAAAATCAAAGGTGTTCACCATGTTTCAAACGTTTAAGACCTTAGTGGAAAAAGAGTCCAACTGTCAGATAGTCACTCTTCGGTCCGACAATGGAGGGGAATTTTGTTCTACAGAGTTCACCAACTTTTGTGCATCACATGGCATTAAGCATCACCTTACTACACCTTACACACCACAGCAGAACGGTGTTGTTGAGCGCAGGAACCATACAGTCACTGAGATGGCTCGGTCTATGTTGGAGCATAGAAATGTTCCAAAATACTTTTGGGCGAAAGCAGTCTTCACTGCAGTCTACCTTCTAAACCGGTCTCCCACAAAGGCCGTTAGGAAGATGACTCCAGAGGAAGCTTGGTATGGTAGGAAGCCCAAAATCATTCATTTGAAAGTTTTTGGCTCTACAACTTATGTTTGGATTCCCGATGCCAAGTGCACCAAACTGGATCCAAAGAATCAGAAATTGATGTTCACCGGCTACAGTGACAACCACAAGGCATATCAGCTGATTGATATAGACACTAATCACCTCATATTCAATCGAGATGTAGTATTTGATGAAGAAAGAGGGCCTTTTCAGCCTTCCTCTCCTGATTTGAGCACTGAGGATCAGCCTCCAAAGGCTACAAGTATGGGTGTTCGTCTTCCCTTAGCTCCTCCCGATGGGAGGGATTCAGTTGACTCTAAAGTTGTAGGGTATCCCAGGCATGACAGTGCACCCCCTGACTTTCCTCAGGATCTTCTAGATCCACATCCAGAGGAGCTTACTCCAGATATTCCAGGTAATCTTCATCCTGCAGCAGACGTTGGTACTTCTACTCTCCGGCCTAAGTGGTGGGCCAAGACCATTGGCGATCTTCATGATGATGAGCTCATTGAGGGTAGATCAGCTAGAGGTAAGAGCAAGCAACACACAGTTAATTTTGCTCTTATGGCCAACATTCACAGTATTTATGAGCCTCAAACATATACAGAGGCTAAAGGTGTACCTGAATGGGAAAAGGCTATGGCAGCTGAGCAACATAGTCTTCTAAAAAACAACACTTGGGTATTGTCCGATCTTCCTCCAGGGAAGAAGCCCATTGGCAGCAAATGGGTGTTTAAAATCAAGTATAAAGTTGATGGAAGCCTTGATAAGTACAAGGCTCGGTTGGTGGCAAAAGGGTTTTCACAGAAGGAGGGCATCGACTATGAGGAGACATTTGCTCCCACAAAAGTTGAACATTGGGTTGCAGCAAAGCGTGTGCTTAGATATGTGAAGGGCACTCCTGATTTTGGCATTCTGTACAGCAGAAGAAAAGATCCTAGGCTGGTTGGTTTCACAGACTCAGATTGGGCAGGTTGTGTTGATGACAGAAAGTCAACTTCTGGGTATGTTTTCAGCTTGGGTACAGGTGCAATCACATGGACCAGCAAGAAGCAACAGGCAATAGCTCTTTCCTCGACCGAAGCAAAGTATCGGGGAACTGTTAAGGCAGCATGTGAGGCAATTTGGCTACGTAGGATGCTTGCAGACATGCAAATGTCTCAACCAGGACCAACTCCCTTGTTTTGTGATAATCAAGGGGTTCTAAAATTAACCAAAAATCCAGTCTTCCATGAGCGGACAAAGTATGTGAAGCTTCATTGTCATTTCATCCGCCAGCATGTTGAAGATGGATCAGTGATACTGCAGTACATTCCTACAGAAGATCAGACTGCAGATATCCTCACCAAGTCCTTGAGCCCGGAAAAGTTTCTCAAATTTAGAGGGCAGCTTGGTGTGATAGATAGCATGACCATTAAGGGAAGGTATTAGAATATTTAATTCTATGTTAGTCACCTATTTTTAGTTCCTTGGTTAATGGTCATTTACCTTTTTTATGTAATTAGCTTTTAAGCTTAATTTAGCTTTCACGCTTAATTTAGCGTTTAGCTCTTTAGTCTTTTACTTTAACGTTATGTTCTAATTATAGAACATCGTCTTGTAACCTCTATATATACGTGTGTATATCGTTCAATGTAATTATCCGATTATTGAATCATTCATTCAATTATTTTTCAATTAGGGCTTAAGTGATTTGTGAATGCAAATGGAATAGCAGATTCTAGAAAGGAGGAAATTTCAGTTGTGGATAATACTACAGCCATACATATTCCCCTAGGCGATAATGGAAACAGTTCATATGTGGAGGAAATTTCTCCAGAAGGAGATGAAGATATTGCAAGATTGCTGTACTAATCTCTAAATTGCCTACCCCAGGGGAAGTAGAAGACTTAAATAGTGAAGTAGAGATTGAACTAGAAAGTGAGAATGCAAGCACAGACAATGATGAGGTACTAATGAATGGATGCCAAAAGAACAAGAATTAACATCCTCGAAAGCATGTGGATTCTACAAAGCCTTTATGATACAGAAACAAACTCAAAGTACTCCGCACAATGCCACAAGAAGGCAGGCACTGCATAAAGTAAAAATTGGTAACAAATCTAAGATACTTCAAAATTCTAGAAGTTTAAAGCAAACAAATCACTCATGGACAAAGTATTCATACACTCCTATAAAACAGAAGCAAGGAAAAAACACTAAGGCCACACATTAACAAACAAACTTAATGACGTATGAAGGGACAAAACAAATATGACCACAGAAAGTCCAACAAGATCAAAACGTAGGTGATATCTTGAAATATGAAATATCCTTACCCAATATTAACAGATTTATTTGCAAAATTGCAAATGTCCTAAACAGTATACTCAGATTTGGAAGTTCTTAGACAATCAAAAACAAATCACACTTTTAACCAGATATCACTTTCATTCCATTCAGTATTCTAAAATCTAAATTATTGGTGATTGAATCATGAAATACAGACATAAAAATTTAAAATCACTGATAACAATAGATTTCCACTGCTATTTGATAAGACCTTACAAATCTGATGAGAACAGTTCCCTCTAACAAGAGGTGCTCCACTATAAACTTTGTATCTGATCACTAGAAATGAAAACCAAATTACACGGATTGCTTTTCACAACAGCTTATTTAGTCTAGAAAGATGCCAATATAATGTTTTCTGCCCAGCTATCCCAACCTCCGATCCCTCAGACCTCTTAAGCGTACTCTTGCTTTGCTCGTGCCAAATGACACACAGCAAAGGAAGGATTAATCGCCACTTTCAGTTCCGCCTCACACCTTTGATGTCAACTCACCTTTTTATATTTTCTGACCTAGAATTGTGTACAGCTTGAATGGATTCCAAATTATGGACATGCAATAAAAATGAAAGAGCTACAGGTGGATTGGCATCCTACCTGTAGTTGCTCTCTAGGGGTTCTGTCCTAGACAACCTTGTGTGCTTCTTGCAAAAACAATGACAACCAACATGCCTAAAAACCAAAAGCAAGCCCACATGTATACTGTACTTACCAAAGTCAGCCTTAGCAAGAACCACCACTAGGTCAGCTAAAGGAAAACCATACTAAACTTGGTCCATGTCAACCTTAACAAAATTATTAATAATTGCCTTTATTAAAATTTTGATTTAGGGTTTATTTTTAACTTTATTTATTTATTTAAAGAAAAATTAGCAAATATAAGGGGGAGCCGACCCATTCTAACCAGGGTCATTACAAGTCTTCAACAAGAAGATAGTCACAACAATAAGGTTCGAGTCTGAAGATCTATTTCCACAACCAAACCCAAACCCTAAAGACACTAAATAGGGGATCGAAAAAAATATTTTATGGCGAACCTATGGGTTAAACACCACTAATGATAAAGTAAAGTTGTATCATACTTGTATACTAGATGTATCATAATCTTCCTCACCAAAATAGAGTCGTAGCAGATGTAGGAAGATGAGAAAATGGCTACAGCATTTAATGCACTTCACCAGCTGAAAATCTATATATACAACATGGATCCGTCACAAAAGACTACTTTTCTCTCTTGCACAAACTTGCTACTCCCATGCTCTTATATGTCTCCACTATGACACCCTAGCAACAAAACTTATAAACATTATCAGTTGTAGCACAACAATGGCCACTCCTATACTCGTAGACATTTCTCAAACACCCCAACCCTAGTAAAAGAAATTCCCCTACAAGGCAATAGAGACAAATCCAAAGGGGGCATTCTGTAAAGTGCCTACAAATGTAATCTACACAAAAGATATAAGTATATTCACGCACCGCCGTTAAAAATAGAACACAACAAATTTGAAGCCCTAAGGCTCACTCGACTACATCCAGGAACACATAACTATCTTCTCCAATACAGCCGCATCACAGAAAGGAGGCTAGACATCAAGAAAGAATTCCCAACTTCACACAAGAAGAGGGGGGGGTCTGGATCTCCTAAGGTGTGCAGTTTTATCTTGGATACAGTGCATTCAATTGTTCATGTCATCTTCTTCCTATTACGAGTGGCAAGGAACAGAAGACAAATTAGTGAGCTAGCAAATGGTTAAAGGGAGGTGGTGGTGGTTGAAATTCAATTGATAGAACCTAAGTTTTCCTTCTTTGCTTTCTATGTGTTCCCATGGTAAGCTGCTGTTAATGTTATACTTTTTGGCCGTGTTCCACATAGTTGGTTGTCATTCTTGTACATAATAATAGGGCCAGCTATAGTCTAAGCTTTCATATGGTTTTTTGGTACAATTTATTTTTTTATGGGACTTATAATAACATATATCTACCTGAGATTTGTGGTAGGGCATCTCAGCTTTCTGGAATCTTTTTTTATTAATATACATGGGCCCCTAGGATCACTTTTATTATTCAGAAAGAAGATTGTATTCTCTCCAGTTAAGAAAAATCTATACAGAAATATTATGGACCATATATTCTTCCATGATTGTGAATTGCATTCCAGTTGCGGTTCGAAGGTTTCAAATCAAAGTCCCAAGGAAGCTGAAGGGGTGATCCTTCACCATCCAACATTCAAAATTCATCTGATTGACAATACTGGGATAACTTATCAACTGGATCAAATTTACACTTGGCATTCCAGAAGGCATTAAGATGGGACATGAGGGCAGAATTCAAAAATTACCAATTGCTTCTAAAATTTCGCTCTTGCCTCAGGTTTTTCAATGATACAATTCTCTATGATGCACTGACATTGTGAGACTATATACATTTCAAGTCCATACAAAGAAGTTATGAGATAATTGTAGGACATTTGGGCAATCCTCAGACAACAAAAATCTCATTTTCCAATACTGATCACATAAGCTCTCATTAGCAATACCTAAGCTTTCTCACAAGAGGAACTCTCTAACTATTCAAAGACTGCCTGTGTTTATCCTTTGGAACAACCTTATTGACCGGTTCAGATAGAAGTTAATAAAGCTGGCAGGGAAAATGCTTAGAAACCTTTGCAGGGTCAAGCTAATATGGAGGTTGCACAAAGACAAGGAGAAGCTTAGAATAAGGCACTTAAAAGACAAATACCTAGCTACATGAAGCCCACTGAGATTATTACAGCCATCAATAAGACTGCTGCACATGTCCAAAGAAGGTTTTTTATCCTATATTGTAACGTGATACACAGTTTCCTCCAATGATATGCCAGGTGTGGTGATTACATAAATTTCTGGGACCTGCCATCCATGAAAATACAGTAGAGTATGTTTATACTGCTTTGGGACAATAAATCCTTCATCTGTATTTCTTTAGCATTATGGCAAATCTCTTCTGACAATACGGTTTGGATCATAAATAAGTAGTGCTAAAGTTATGTAGTGTGTTTTTGTCACAGTCTAGTCTTAGAGGCAATAGGTATCTTTCTTTTTGAAGTATTTACCTCAATATTTGATATGCTTAAACTGATTCATCGCTGTTCTTCTAAACCCATAATATTTACTGAAGAAATCAGGTGATTACGGAAGGTTTCTAGTTCTAAGATGGGTGTTACAAGTTTTCCTCTAATGCATTTTAGAGAACCATTAAGGCATTGGGATCAGGCATATTTAAAGGAAGCAAAATAGAGCAGCAGATTAGACTACCAATGTTGGTAATATAGCTCAATAGCATAATAAGTACCTGAGAAAAGATAGTTGAAGAGTATACTAGATGTAATTCCTATACATTTTTAATAAAGGCCTTCAACATTAACAGGTGCAAAAGGTTCACTGAAGGCTCAGACAGAATGAGCCAACTTTATAAAATGCTACAGGAATGGCATAAACATTCGTCTGTTGAATGATTATATAAGCAGTTATTTTGGGCTCTCTTTTGCAGGACCATCTTTTGCATATCAAAAGAATGCCAAAGATCATTCACATCAATCAGAAACTTCCCTCTTATATTCTCTCAAGGCAATGTAGCTCTTCGAAGTCTCCTCCCATGTCTGTAAGGAGCAGGGAGCCACAAGCAAGGAGATCTGTTACAAAAAAGCAATTTGAAGTTCAAAGCAGACTCAAACCAATAATCTTGCTTACATTTCTACCATATAAAATGCTAGAGGGCTGCCTGTTGACTTTATATGAGTCCTCTCTTACATGTAAATAAGTTTTCCTCCCATGCTCATGTGTTTTCAGAATTCAGAGGCTGATCCTTTGGGAGGAATCATTGAGGAGTTCATCATACAGTCCATAATTGAATGATGTAATGAGAAAAGCTTGTCATCATGTGCTTAGGAAAACTGAGCATGTCTATTGATGAAACTGCAACAGACATTTGGAAGATATAATTGCAGAGATTGAAAACAGGCTAACAAATAATAGAAAGCAGAATTGTGGTTCATCATAGTGTTAGCAGAAGTGTTATTGCTTGAAGGATGTAGATCTGATTTACTTAAATTGTTTGTGCAGCTGCTAAAACTGGGGATCTGCTGATTGGTGATGTGATGATCAAGTCAGGAATCTTTAAAACTGTGTCATATGTACCCATGAAATCTTGCTGGAGTTAAGAAGAGATTTTCAAGAATTTCAAAGACATCACAGCAAAATATGATTACTCTTTCTGCATACATCTCAGAAGACTCAATTATTAGGTATGCCTAACTTTCAGTGTCTACAAGTCTTCTCAGATTCTTGTCTGTTATGCTAATGTATATGTCCCTCTGGTTTATATATATGATTGATACCTGGTATCTTTTGTTCCTTTTGTATAAAAAAATCTGGCTATTAAGCTGTCCACCCATGCTTTGACGGAGTTCATATGTAATCATCATGGGTATCAATACTATCAGTACATATGATTTAACTGTATACTTCTGATTTTGATTAATATAAATTGTTTTTATTCTTTCCAAAAGAAAATTAATGGCAATAAAATGAAAGCAATATTAGAGACAAGATAGATGGAAGAATATTTCATTAGATTAGCAATCAATAATCTAAAACTCCTCTGATATCAAAGTAGAACTAATCAAGATAAAATATTAAAATGTACATCCACCTGTTGACCTTTAGCAGCAACTGTAAAGGAAGGAAGAAGGCCCCCTTTAGTATTAGATTTCTGTAAATTCTCTTGTACTCTTTCTCGCACTTGTCGAACAACTTTTTCTATATCCTCATTATTTTCTTCTGAAAAGGATATTGCATCTGTGGTCCCTGAGATTTGGTTCTCATTCTATGCAGTCAAGAAACAATATGAGCATAAGTTCCTTAGATATGTGGAGAAGAACCATATTCAAATAAATAACACACAATGACAACCCTTGTTCAGAAGGAAAGGATGTAGAAAGAGTGTAGCAATGGAAACTAAACATCAGGAATAATGTTTACTTGAAAATAAAAAATTACTGAAACCATGAAGCCTATAAAACATAATGTTAAAATTTTGGAAGATCTGCTAGCATACATCATTGGCTTCTGCAAAAGCAACATTTAATGAAGTGTTAACTGTAACCAATCCGACACTGATAACTGTTGCCAAAACAGAACCAAAGACTTTGGATAAGTCATAAGCAATTTCTGATTCAGGCATTCTGGGTCCTCTGAATCTACTTGAATTTGAAAACAGAATCCCGTATAGATGGTGGAACCCTGCGGCAGTGCAAGAATATTAAATCAATTGATAAGCACTACTGGAAACAAAAGCCTGTATGCAAAAGCAATTTAGCACACTTTAAATCTAAAAAACACTCAAAATATTTCATCAATCATCTTTCTATGGTTTGGCTACATTATGAACTCCTTCCATATCTCATAAGGGAAATTGTGTAATATATTACTCATAACAGCAACAATCTTTGACTCAGAAAACCAAAAGTATAATTGTAATTCAATTAATCAGGATCAAATCAGGGAAAAAGTGGGGAATTAAAAAATGCTGAAATTTTCATAAATATAGGAATTAATTTACACTACATTAATTGCATAGAGACAGAAAATGAAACAAACTAAGAGAGTAAAACATGATAAATCAATTTTGTTCATTAATTTTGAGGTTGCCGATTACAATGCATAATACAGTCATTCTTTGTCTCTAAGTTTGAAATTCAAACCTACAAATGAATTAAAAATTACATAAAAAATAGAGTAAAAAGTATAAGGCTACAATCCACTAAGATAAAAAGTATGGGGCTAAAATCCACTAAGGTGCTATATATCATGATGTTGAAGCTCCAGCATCATAGCTCACATTCAATTTGCCTGCAGTCATGTTCATCAAATGCCTTGTCCAAGATGACCAGGTCCTTGTGTAATGTCCCTTCTGATATTTTTATTAACTCTTGAATTTTTATTGTATTCCTTTCTAAGCATTACCAAGGTAATATTGCAATACTAACCAGCGCCAGATGTATACTAATATCAATGATCAAACTTCTTGCATAACCAATATTAATATTGCAATGTGCAACTCACTAACAAAACAACAGACTGGTATTAACTAAATACTTAATACTAATGTAAATAGCTGCATACAGCCAACCCTTCTGCATTTGTGATTCAAAATCACCTAGATAAACAAGTAACACCAAGTTTCAACTTACAAGACTGTAGTAGTTGTGACCAGGGTAAAATAGACTTGCAAAAACAAACGATAATTGCCAATACAAACTGCTGTTCTAAATATAATAATTGTTGATACAAACTGCTGTTATAAATACTCCTCACAATGACAGGTACTGTAAAGGCCTTGTAACGTCACTAAATTGTTATTGTAGCAGCACTGTAACAAACTGAAACTAGAAATAAATTGTGATCTTTTAGCACAAATGTGATTCCTGAATGAAATCACCTCAAAAGAACAAAAGGGTTTTCATCCTCCAACCTAGACTAAAAAACAAAAGGGTTTTTTGTCCTCCAATCTAGACTGAAAAACAAGAGGGTTTTGTCTTCATCCTTGGGTGAGAAAATAAACAAAAGCACTCAAGCTCTGAAAAAAGGTTCGATTTTAATAAACAATCCATACTTTCCTTTGAGCAATTCTTTTCCTTCTATAAATTTTGGCCTCTTTTAATTTGAATTCTCTTCCCCCCCCCCCACCAAAAAAAAGAACAAAAAAAATTCCTTCCAAAAAGTGTCCACTTGAGATACTTTTAAAAAAAATATTACGTTAGGCCTTATTATGTCTCATTTAGATGGTTCACTTTATAATAATACTATTTAAGTTGTTATTTTATAATGTTCTAAAATTAAGTTACTAGGATTAACTTAAAATATTATTATTGATAGGTTTTTCCCTAACTTTATCCCTTAGCCTAAGGGAAGCAAAGAAATAGGCTACAAATCTCCCAATTATTGTAATTTTGAAAAGGGGACATGACACTACCTTTCTTAGAATCAATTAGCCTCAAGCAATTGCAATGAGGTTTTTCTAATGCACCAATTATTATGTTGTTCTCTTGTTCCTCAAACTCTTCTCTTAGGTATCAATGATGGCCTTTTGGGACCAAGATCAACTTAGCTTCATCATCCAGCGGAGGAAACTTTGCCGATGGAGTGATGTGCTGCCCAAGTGCCCTTTTGAGACACAAAACATGAAATATGTTATGAATGCTAAAGTGTTCTAGCAACTAGAGCACATAAACAACCTCCCCAATCCTTTGCCTAATATTGTATGGCTCGTAGAAGAGATGCTTGAGCTTCTCAAGTCCACTTATTTTGAAAGAAGACTATTTATATGGTTTGTAACCTCAATAAACCATGCCTCCGGCTCCAACCTCAAAAGTCTGCTCAATGCAATTCTAATCTGCATACACCTATAGATTTTGTGCTTATTGGAGATTATCTTTGAGTGACTACTAATTTTCTTGGCTTTGCTTGACCAATTCTCTAGCTCCTAGCACTCTACTGGCTATGATAACCAAATCAACAAAATTTAAAGTGTTAGAATATATAAAGCCCTAAATGGAGTTATACCAATGGGCATATGATGTGAATTATTGTAGCAATGCTCCCCTAGATAAAGTTCATTGATCCATGTTTTTTGTTTCCTTGATACATAATTTCTCAAATCCCTCTTAATCACTTATTCACAATCTTTGTTTTCCCATTCGTTTGAAGGTCATGACTGTTACTAGGTATGAATTTGGTTCCTACCAAATGAAAAAGCTCTTTCAAAAACAAACTAAGGAACTTGCTATCTCTGTTACTAACTATGTTCTTAGGCAACCCATTAAGTCTAAATACTTCTCTAAAACACAATCAAGCTACTTGTGATGTCTTGGACTTTTGTACTCAAAAGATATTGCAAAGAAATTAGCATATTTAGCGAGTCTATCTACTACAACAAATATGCAATCCTTACCTTGAACCCTTGAAAGGCCATTGATGCAGTCCATAGAAATGCCCTCCCATTGTTTATTAGGGATCAAAAAGGGCTATAGTATACCTATTGGAAACACCCACTCTGTTTTAATTTAGTGGTAGGTAACACACGCTTTGATGTGTTTGAAGAAATCTCCCTTGAGTCCTCTACAAGAAAATCTCTCCCTAATTTTCTTGCAAGTCTTGAAGTATACTGGGTGGCATGCCAAGGGTGTCTCATAAATCGCTCTCAAGACTTTATTCCTCAGCTTTGATTCTGGGATGAGATAAGACTCTATCCTTGTAAATGATGAGATCAATTGCTACCTTATACCCATCATCTTGTAATTTTCCCTCAAGGACCTCAGTAAAAATGTGGTTTTTGCATACTCTTTTATTATAATCACTTTCCAATCAAAAAAGATATCAAACATAAAGAATAAAGTTGGTTTTGTAGATAGGGCATCAACTACAACATTGTTCTTACCCTTAACATACTCTGAATCAAAATCATAAGCCTAAAGTTTAGTCACCCATTTTTGCTATTTGTCATTCAATTTCTTTCTGGCTAAGGAAGAATTTCAAGTTGTAGTTAGTCTTAACCATAAATCTGCTACCAACTAAATAATGCCTAAATTTGACCAGGCATGCATGATAGCCAAATCTCCTTATCACAGATTAAGGATCCTTTCTCTATCTCTTTGAGCTTTTGACTCTCAGATGCTATGGGATGTCCATTCTGTATATATACTACGACAATCCCTTCTCCTTAAGCATCAGAGTCTAATACAAAGGAAGGTGAGAAATCTAGAGCAACTAACATAGGCCATGAACTCGTTGCCTACTTGAGTTTGTCAAAAACTTAGAAGTTGAATTTGTCCATATAATGGCTTCCTTCTTTGTTAAATCTGTCAATGATACTGACAATCATGAGAAACCCCTACCAAACCTCTAGTAGTAACTACAAAGACCAAAAAATACTCTCAACTATGTCAAGGTTTGGAGGATGCCACTCTAAGATTGCTTGTATTTTTTAATGATCCACTTGGGCACCTTGGGCACTAATGATACGCCCCAAGTACAAAATTTTCATCATCTCAAACCCATTACTTGGATGACTTGGTGAAGAAAGACTATTATTCAAGAATGCCAAGTACCTCAACTAAATGCCTCAAGTGATCTTCTCAAGTCTTGTTGTAGATAAGAATGTCATCAAACAATACTAGCACACATTTCCTTGATTGATGAACCCCTAATTTATACAAGACCGAACAATAGCAAGTGCATTTGTCAAGCCAAGGGACATGAACAGAAACTCATAGTACCCAAAATGGCACTTGAAAGTTGTGTTGTGAACATCCTCCTCTTGTATGCTTATCTAATGGTACTTTGATTTGAGATCAATCTTGGAGAAGTATATTTCTCCATGAGGCTCATCCATCTCATTGATTCTAGAAATGGAGTACCAATTCTTGATTGTCTTCTTGTCAAGGGCTCTATAATCAATGCACGTCATCATCGTGCCATCCTTCTTAACCAAGACAACAGAAGAAGCAAAGGGACTAGAGCTTGGTCTAATGTATCCCATATCCAAAAGATCTTTGATTGCTTTCTCTATTTCCTCCTTGTGCCTTTTAAGATGGAGATAAAGAGTACTAATAATAGGTTTGGAACCTATCTCAGATTCCACTGCATGCCAAAATCCTCTATCAAATTGTATTATGCTGCCCTATTTGCCTTTATTTTTTGAATGTGTTTTTCAATGGTTTTGTGTAATGTCCCCTTATTCCCCTTATTAAAATGTTTAGGGCTTGTCTAATTTCTTATAAGAGGCTTATTGCTGCATATGATTCTTTTATTTGATAGAAATGTATGTATTGAATATGATGTACAAATGTAAATATCTGTTCTTTATCATGTAGTATTAATGCCCTTAGTTTAATGAATTATATAATGAAGAAATTGTTCAATGCAACTGTCTGCTACCTTTCTACACTAACTCGTAGATGTTCTATCTTAGACAATAAGATATAATTCCCTGATTTGAATGCAGTAGTAATGTTATTTATGGATATTGCCCTCATCAAACCAATGTCAATTATATGAACCTTATATCCTGAATGATTCAGACTATGTGTGCAATGCAACTGCTGATCTGTATATATTATATTTATCTGAATAAGAGAGTTTATGTTGATCTGACTGTATAGATATATCTAGATTATCGTTGTTCCTGATCTTTGACTACCACGTATTTTTGATGATCTAATACAAATTCCAAATGATATCTTGAATTCTGTTTCAGATTCCTGATATCGTATTCATGCCTGTGCAGTGATGGAGCTGTCTCTGGTTGGTATCCTTAATTCCTCATGTGTCTATGCCTTCTTATTTCTCTCCTTCCCTTGAGAACTTCCGACTAGGTTATTAATAATATCCCCATATCAACTAAGAGACACAACCTTTAGAATAGATATCTCTTTTAAAGCGTCTTTTCAATAACTAATCGCTGCTTTTTATACACATTAATCATCTGCAAAGACCTCCTTAATGGTAATCATTGCCTTTTGCCTTTTTTCCACATAGAGTCACAAACTTAATCGCTGCTTTTGCCAAGTATCTTGTGTTAGACCTGTTGCCCATGAGTTAAAACTCGTAGCATCTATTTGCATCCCTTAAAAGAATCGCACTAAACTGATGTTTGGCTCTTAACAAATACATGCCATCTAGTCATATTCTTTAGCCAAAATCGTCATCTTACTCATTCTTTTTTCCTAATCGATGTCACTTAGTTAATTGTCTTTATGCTGAAAAGAGTCGCTCCTCTTGCTGCCTCGCTCATGATGTGAATTGTTGTCCAAACCCTTGTGGTTACTTTATCGCTGCACACTATTTTGTGATGAGATCATTATCTGTGTATTGCATACTTCCTTCTTCATTAATTGCTAACAAAGTCTTGTGTTTGTATTATAATTTGGATAGGGACATCACATTTTGAGATGACAAATAAAGTGCAGATAATAAAGTAACTTGCAGCAAATAAACAACTCAAAAATAAGACAATATTCAAAAATACATGTAGCTGAAAATTCCAAATTTTATTTCTGATCTGAATATATAAATTTCTTCAAATGTGAGAGCAACCCAAATCATCCATAACATTACATATCTATTTCAAATATACCCAAAAAATGTGGCATTGAAATCACTTGAACTATTCATAAAATTTGCACTCTGGCACACCCAAACTAGATGCCACCTTCATAGACTTCTTTAAAATCCACACAGATGATAAAGTAGGTTATTGCAGGTCCAAACACCTCAAAAACAGAAACTTATAGCCTCTCAAACCCTAGCCCCTCAACAAGCAAGGTGTACGGCCCTCCACAGAGAAGTACGACCAGCCTATAGAAGAGTACGGATAGCAAAAAGGGACCAGCAAACACACAATAACCTCTGCAAATCTCCTTATCAGTCACAACAAATATTATCCAACACTTTGAAGCTATGAGAACTAAAGAAGAAGATGATATCAAACTCCAATAATGCCTAGCTATGATCTTTGTGTGAAATCACCAAGATATTTTGTAGATTATATCTCTCAATAACGTGGACAATGTCACTTGCAAGGGATTTCATCCTCACAAACTTGAGAAGAACAATCTCCTCCAAGAGCAATAGCAATATCCGAAATATCAAACTCAGCATATCAGAAATGATCTCCAACTTTCTCTTTTATGTTTTCCCGGAAGGGGTAGGCCTCTCCCAAGTAGCCTTTTTACAATATTGAAATAAAATCAAAGACTTCATAAAGTGCCTTTAAGTCTCCAAAAGGCCCCCTTTATTAAATATTTGCATTGCACTTTAATCTTGGTGCTTAAATAGTATTAATTTTAAAATGTACTAACAATAGAGTTAAATATTAAATTTAACTTTATTAAATATTAACTTATCGTTTTAAAATAAAAACACTAAACTACACCAAATATCGAGCCAATGATATCTGCTGCTCCCATCAACATGTCTAAAAATAGAAATATTGACAACAGGCTAAATTGGTGCCCGAAATTGCCTTACTAAAATAGTATAGGAAAACTCATCCGAAATCACTCCAGAAAAGGGTGTTACGCTCATCATAACTGTTGAAGCTCAAATAAACATCTGATACTGCTATCCCTCATTGTAACACATACTTTCTGCAGAAGTATCATCTGACTGTGGGTAGGCTTCCCACCGTGGTTTTTCCCTTTCCGGGTTTTCCACGTACAAATCGTGGTGTTATGTGGTATGGTTGCTTTGCATTGATTATCTGGTTAATTGTTAAGTTGTATTGTTTACCGGTATCTGTTCCTACCGGCATTTGTATGTGCTTTACCAGTACCTTATTTGTTTAAGGTTGTATTGTGGATTAAAAGTTATAATCTGTTAACAACTGATTCACCCCCCCCCCCCCCCCCCCCTCTCAGTTGTTCACCGGTTATCCTAACAATTGGTAGCAGAGCTTTGGTCCTCTTTTGCAGAAGCTTAACCGCTTGAGGTAGATCCTATGGCAACTAACACTTCTAATCCACCAGCAACTATTTTCAGAAGAGAAATCCCTAAGCTTGATGGAACAAATTATGGGATATGGAAAATTCAAATGGAGACTCGTCTTAGATGTCTTGGCAAGGATATTTGGGAGATCATTGAGAAAGAATACACACTTTATGATCCGACATCTAGCAATCCTGCTCCTGCAGACTTGGATAAGAATATTGAAAATGATTGCAGAGCTAGAGAAGCCCTCTTGTGTGCACTTACTAATCAGCAGATCATGGGATTGGCTCATAAATCATCAGCTAAGGTTATGTGGGACAAATTACAAACTTTGAATGAAGGTGATCCTACTGTCAAAATCGCTAAACTTGATGGTTACCGGGTGAGATATGAAAACTTGAAAATGGAAGATAATGAAAGAATTGTTGTGTTTATGGAAAGAGTAAATGAGATTGTTATGGGAATTCAATGTTGTGGAGGATTTCTAAGTGAAAATGAAATAGTTTCCAAAGTCTTGAGAACCCTTCCACCGGCTTACAAGATGAAGGCAACTGCAATTAATGAGTTAAGAACAATGGCAAACACTTCAGTTAACAGAGACATTCTGATTGGGAAATTATCTGCTTTTGAGCTTGAAGAATTTGGATCTTCTGGAGCTGTAAAGTCTGAACCTGCTTTTCATGCATCATCATCATCATCATCATCATCATCATCATCTACCGGCAAAAGTGATTGGAAAGCCCTATATGCAAAAGAATTGGAAGACATGAGGAAAGAAGATGAAGAGCAACTTGAAGCCTTATTTGCTAGAAGAGTACCTAAAGGACCAACTGGAAATAAGTATGAAGGAAAAGCACCTTTTAAATGTTTTGCATGTAATAAGATTGGTCATTTTGCATCTAAATGCCCTAAAAGGAATGCAAGGTTTGAGGAAAGAGTTAAGAAATCTTTTAAGCCTAACCAGAACAAATATAGATTCAACAAAAGTAAACAATGCTACATAGCAGATGAGGAAGGAGTAACTGATGACTCTGGAGATGAACCGGCAAAAGACTCTGCTAGTGGATCTGAAAATGGAAAAGAATGGGTGTTCTATGCTTTGAAAGAAGATGAACCGGAACCGGCTATCAAAAATGAAGAAAAGGCCCTGGCAACAAAAGTTGAAGATAAGGATGAATGGGTAATTGATAGTGGATGCTCACATCATATGACTGGAGATAAAGGGAAATTTCTGTCCCTGCAAGAATACAATGGCGGTCAAGTCAGATTTGGAGATGACAAGGCATGTATGATCAAAGGTAGAGGTATTATTTTTTTGGATGGCAAAGCATAATACTGATAATGTCTATTATGTAGAAGGTTTAAAGCATAATCTTTTGAGTGTTGGTCATTTGGTTGATAAGGGTTTTCAACTTCAGTTTGAAGATAGAAAATGCAAAATCATTAACAAGACTGGTTTGGAGATTGCAACCGGTATTCAGACAGGAAGTAATATCTTTCACTTGAACACTGGTAATAAGACATGTTTAATTGCTCATATTGATGAGAGTTGGCTATGGCATAAGAGGTTGTGTCATGTTAATTTTGATTGTATTGTTAAGATCAGTTCAACTAAGGCAGTTAGAGATATACCTAAGATTATGAAGCCTCATTATCCGGTATATAAGGAATATCAATTGGGTAAGCAAGTTAGAAGTTCTTTTAAGAGCATACATGATAAATTTAATGATGTACTTGATTTGATTCACACTGACTTATGTGGTCCAGCAAGGACTAGAAGCTTTCAAGGTAATAAGTATTTCATGTTGATTATTGATGACTATTCTAGAATGATGTGGGTGACTTTTCTAAGGGAGAAGTTTGAAGCTTTTGAGAAATTCAAGATCTTTAAAGCGAAGGTTGAAACTAAAACTGGTTTGAAAATCAAATGTCTAAGATCAGATCATAGCGATGAGTTCACTTCTCATGAATTTAACAGTTATTGTGAGACAAATGGAATTAGGAGACAGCTATCTGCACCAAGGACTCCTCAGCAAAATGGAGTAGTGGAAAGAAAGAACAGAACCATTTTGGATGCAGCTACATCTATGATAATGGAAGCCAAATTGTCTCATATCTACTAGAGAGAAGCAGTGAGCACAGCAGTCTACACATTCAACAGAGTTCACATCAAAGGTGAAACCGGCAAGACCTCTTATGAACTATGGTTTGGACATACACCTATCGTTAAGTATTTCAGAATTTTTGGAAGTAAATGCTATGTCAAAAGAGATGATTCAATTGGAAATTTTGATCCTAGATGTGATGAAGGGATATTTCTTGGTTATTCAATTCAGAGCAAAGCATATAGATGTTATAACTAAAGATTGCAGAAAACTGTGGAGAGTGCTAATGTGAAAGTGGATGAACACTATAGAAATCATTCTATATCATATGACAGGGAACCGACAGTGGAAATGATCATAACTGAACCGGCAATGCCTCAACCGGTACAGGAAGCTGAGACAGTTACACCGACACAATCAAAAAATTCAACTCTGACTGATGATCAAAGTAGTGAACCTGAAGTTCAAAAGACACCAAGGTATGTAAGATTAAATCATTCTGAAGATCAAATTATTGGACATAGGAACAAGGGAGTTATGACAAGAAGAAAACTGGCAAATGAAGAGGTATGTCTTATTTCTCAAGTTGAACCGGCAACTGCTATTGAAGCTTGTAAGGATAAACATTGGTTAAAGCTAATGGAAGATGAATTAGATTAGATAGAGAAAAATGAGACTTGGTCTTTAGTTCCCCGGCCTAAAAATAAGAATGTTATTGAAACTAAATGGGTTTTTAAGAATAGACTAAATGAGGATGGTCAAGTTGTAAGGAACAAGGCTACATTGGTTTGTAAAGGATATTCTCAAATGGAAGGAATTGATTATGGTGAAACATTTCCACCTGTAGCTAGAATTGAAGTTGTTAGACTATTTCTTGCCTATGCAGCTTACAAAAACTCTAAGGTTTATCAAATGGATGTTAAATGTGCATTTTTGAATGGTGAGCTTGAGGAAGAAGTTTACATTGAGCAACCTGATGGATTTTCACTGACAGATGATAAAGATATGGTTTGCAGATTGAAGAAAGCTTTATATGGATTGAAACAGGCTCCTAGAGCTTGGTATGCAAAGGTTGGATAAATATCTTTTGAAGCTTGGTTTTACTAAAGGCAGTGCTGATAGTAATCTATATTATAAGATCACTGATAATGATATTCTGATTATTGAAGTATTTGTTGATAATATCATTTTTGGAAGAGAAGATAAATTGTGCATGGAATTTGCTAACAACATGAAGAATGAATTTGAAATGTCCATGATTGGTGAGGTGAAATTTTTCTTAGGTTTACAGATTACTCAAACTGACAAAGGCATTTTTATCTGTCAAACTAAGTATATGAGGGAATTGTTGAAGAAGTTTGGTATGGATAATTCCAAACCGGTAAGTACTCCTATGGTGACAAGTGAGAAATTATCTATCAAGGATACTTCTACACCGGTAAATCCGACAAGGTATAAGTCTATAATTGGTGGTCTGTTATATCTGACTCAGACTAGACCTGATATTATGAATGCAGTAAGTATTGTTTCAAGATATCAAAGTAATCCTAAAGAAAATTATGAATGTGCAGTAAAGAGGATATTTCGGTATTTGCAAAGAACAACAAAATATGGTTTATGGTATTCTAAAAATGATGATTTCACTTTATGTGCATATACTGACTCAGATTGGGCAGGAGATACTAATGACAGGAAGAGCACTTCTGGTGCAGCTTCCTTTCTTGGAAAGAAACTGGTTTCATGGATCAGCAAAAAACAGTCATGCATTTCTTTATCTACTGTAGAAGCTGAGTATGTTGGAGCAGCAACTAATTGCACTCAAGTCTTGTGGATGAAGCAAATGATGAAGGATATCAGGGTAAATTGTAGTGAACCAGTAGTTATCTACTGTGATAACTCTGCAGCTATTGACATGTCTAAGAATCCGGTATTTCACTCTAAGACTAAGCATATTTCAATAAAGTATAACTTTCTGAAAGACAAGGTACAAGCAAAGGAAGTCAAATTGGTTTATGTGAACACTAAAGAACAGATTGCAGATATATTCACTAAACCACCATCTAAGGAATCATTTGAAAATTTGAGAGACAGATTACGGGTTTCTGCCCCTCCGACAGAGACTTGATTGATGAAGTTTGTCATCAGTCTGACATGCATTATCAGAGACATTATTCATTCCGGCACTGATGAGTGGTGATACTACTCAGGGGGAGTAGTCAGCTTTGAGGTTCAGAGGTTTATATGATTGCTTTGATATTTTTTGTCAGATTTCTAGCATTGATGTCAAAAGGGGAGTGATAGTAATGTGAAAAATCATTCAGAACCTTACAGAGACGTCATTCACAGGGGGAGAGCTATTGATATTCAGGAGATTGTTGGTTGTCTTCCACAAGGGGAGACTTGTTTGGCACTTCTTGGTACTTGGATGTTTTTCACATCTAGTGTTGCCATCAATGCCAAGGGGGGAGATTGTTGGCATTATGGATTAATTGATTATGTGTTGCATTGATGTTTTGTCATTGATGTCAACACTAGCTGTTATTATTGGTTACCGGTAGACAGGTTTTGGTTACCGGTAGAAGATCTAGTGTAACCGGCTAAAGAGACTATCTGTTGGACAATTCCAGCATGTTTGGATCAGTGAAGTATGTTTGATTTCATGTGTTATATGCTCCATGAGCATGTTTTGGTCAGTTGATATTGGTTTCGTAATCGGATGCTATCATACACTTTGGTAAACCCTTACCGGCACTGGTTTAAGGCTTTACCGGCAGGGCTTTCATTGAGGAATCGTGACAGGATGCATAATTGGTGTTGGTGCAGCTTCTTCATGGATTTCAAGATGCTGAAGATGTTCTTTGATCGTGCTTCAACTGCTTGAAGACATTGCTTTGGCGTGATGGACCCAGAATAGGTCCGGTATCTATCTAGGTTATGGACCGGTATCATGCTAACGTGTACTCTACACATTACCAGGATGTTTCGAGATGATTTATGAATTTGTTATTATTGTTTTAATCTTAAGCCGACATGGCATATCATTGTAATATGGAATTATGTAATGATCTTATTGTAATATCTTTTAGGTGGCCGACCTAATTGGTTTAGGCCTTAGGGTTTGTATAAATAAGAGGTAGAAACTCTTTGTAGTGTATCATGGTTATTGAAAAAGGTCATGGTCAAGGAATGTAATGTGCGAATATTGTAATATCATTCAGGCAGAGGAGTTGGTCAATCATTGGTGATTGAATTGGATTCAGAAGAGGATTTAGTCCTCCGGCATTAAGCTTAACCGATACTAATCGGGCATGATAGATGCTATCTCTAGCAGTTCACTCTATTGGATTGTTGTCCATTTATTTTGAGATGGTTGTAGCCTCTCTGCAGTCAATGAGACTCTTTTGTAATGAACAGTACGCTCTAGGCAGTGTGCCTTCCTACAAGTGCAGGCCCCTCATTGTAACACATAATTTCTGCAGAAGTATCATCTGACTGTGGGTAGGCTTCTCACTGTGGTTTTTCCCTTTCCAGGTTTTCCACATACAAATCATGGTGTTATGTGGTATGGTTGCTTTGCATTGATTATCTGGTTAATTGTTAAGTTGTATTGTTTACTGGTATTTGTTCCTACCGACATCTGTATGTGCTTTACCGGTACTTGATTTGTTTAAGGTTGTATTGTGGATTAAAAGTTATAATCTGTTAACAACTGATTCACCCCCCCCCCCCCTCTCAGTTGTTCACCGGTTATCCTAACAGAAAGGAACCTCTGAACCTCGAGGTTTTGAAGTTCCAGAGGAACTAGGGAGAGAAGGCAAAAGGGGAAAGAACTTCGGAACCTCAGGGTTCCAGAGTTCCGGAGAACTGCTCAAAGGAACTTCGGAACCTCGGGGTTCCGGAGTTCCGGGCAAGGATAGAAGAAAGGCTATGGAGAGGAAGGGAACTTCGGAACCTTGAGGTTCCGGAGTTCCAAGCAAAGGAGAAGCTTAAAAGAAGAGGCGAAGGAAAGGAAGGCTAGGAACCTCGGGGTCCCGGAGTTCCGAAGAGGGAAGGAGAAAAGGAACAAGGAATTGCGGAACCTTGGGGTTCCAGAGAAACTGGAAAAAAAAAAGCTAAGGGAAGGAAGGGAACTTCAGAACCTTGGGGTTCTGGAGCAGGAAAGAAGCGGCAAGGGCAAAGAACCTCGAAACCTCGAGATTCTGGAGTTCCGGGGAAAGAGAGAGAGGGCCTAGGAACTTCTGACAAGGCCACACTCCAAACCTCATGACTGCTTTTCTCTTTGATCAACTAGGGCAGCGTTGGTCCATGGAACATATCTCTGATCGGTTCTCACTAATGGACCAAGGGTGTCATAAAATGACAACAGGAACCCAACTAAATAGGATACCTATCCACCCTATTGAACAGGTTAGGAAGGGGATATTACACGTATGGCAATCCTGGGCATATGTCATTGAACATTGTCAACATGATAGGATTTCTTATGGAATTGTGGCTGTCACCAAACAATGTGTTGCCCAAGTTACTTGTCCCATGGTTCCTTGCAAAAGAAACATAACTTATTTCTTTTGAGCTCAATATGGGTTCTTCTTTAATTGTTCTTTGTGCCACTTCCTTCTGATGAGATACTCTTTCCTAAAAGATTTCTTCTATTGACCCAGAGGTGACATCATTGAGTAGAATTTATTATTGGGTACTAAGGTCTCCAGCCGTAGGGCTCTCTTAATGGCTTCCTCCAAGGATGATGGATCAAGAGCCTTCACCCAACCTTTAGGTTCAATTAAACCTTCCATAAAATGAGAAATGAGCCTCCTTTCAGAGACATTAGGAACCATCACTATTAACTCTCAAACTCTACCACATATATGTCCACCATGTTCTATTGCTTCAACTAAGCTAGCTCCCTAAAATGGATCTCAAGGTCTTTTTTGTCAAACCTATCTATTAGCCTATGGCAAAAACATCATATGTGCTAAAGCAATTATGCAGTTGGGTAACCAATCCATGGTACCACCACTTGCGTGCTATGTCTTTCAAATGAAGGGTAGCAAATTTTGTAGTATCTTCTTCATACACAAGGTTTTGTAACTTGTTAAATTTTGTATCTAAATTCCAAACCCAAGCATGAGATGTACAATTGTTTGAACCATCAAAAATAGGAATGGTTAGCTTATTCAATATGTTATAGATCTCTGAGGCTGGTTTGGATTTCACCTTCTCTCATTGTTTTGTCCAATTTTCATCTTCAAGTTACAGAAATTGGTGAGAGACATTTTTTCACGAATCTATAGCATCATTGTAGCAATACAATAGCAACACTATAATAGTACTATAGCAGCACTATAGCAGTGGCACTATAGCAAACTAAAATTGGAAATAAATTGTTAACTTTCAACATAAATGCAACTCTTGAATGAAACCACCTAAAAAAGGACAAGGGTTTTTGTCCTCTGTTCCTAACTAGAAACCAAGAGGGTTTTCATCCTCCAAATTTCTACACTCCAAAGGCTTTTGTCCTCGGGTGAAAAGATGGACACAAGTGCTCAAGCCTAAAAAGGTTTGATTTCAATAAGCAATGCATACTTTCCTTTGAGCAATTCCCTTCCCTTCATAAACTCCATTTTGGCCCCTTTTATTTTGAATTATCCTTCCTCCAAAAATTCCCTCCAAAAGTGTTCAATCAAAACACTTTAAAAAAATATTAAATATGGCATTATTATGTCCCATTTAGATGGTCAATTTTATAATTATAATATTTAAATTGTCCTTTTATGATGTTTTATAATAAAGTTACTAGGACTAGCTTAAAATACCACTATTAAATTATTTCACTAAATTTATTCCTTATCCTACAAGAAATAAAGAAATAGGCTAAAAGTCTCCCAATTATTTAAATTCTGAAAAAAGGACATAACACCTAACCATCAAATAACAATTCCCTATTGTTTGCAATCCATTCTAAGTCTAGATTAATCTCATCAAGGTCAACCAACTGATCATCCTCAATGATCCCTAATATTATCAAAAGGCATAAATTTATTGTAAGTCGCCTTCCTAATCAGTTCAATATGGTGGACCATTACCTATTCAATTTGGTTTCTGTAGGCTAATGAGTTACGGTTAGGAAACTTTGGAGGTAGTTAGTCCAACGGTATGGCAATATCAGATGTTTATTCAGGCTTTGAAAGTTATGATGAACATAACACCCTTTTTTGGAGTCATTTCAAATGAATTTTCCCAAACTATTTTTAGACACCAACTGAGCCAATTGTCAACATTTGTATTTTTAGACATGTTGATGGGAGTAATGAATATCATTGGCTCAATAATTGGTGTAGTCTAGTGATTTTATTTTAAATAACGATAAGTTAATATCTTATAAAGTTAAAATAAATATTTAACTTTGTTGTTATTTAGTATATTTTAAAATTAAGACTATTTGAGCACCAAGATGAGCAATGCAAATATTTAATAAAGGGGGCATTTAGAAACTTAAACGCATTTTAGGAAGTCATTGATTTTATTTTAATACTTTAAAAGGCTATTTGGGAGAGGCCGACCCCTTCTAGGAAAATATTAAAAAGAAAGTTGGAGTTCATTTGCTGAATTTGATATTTTGGATATTGCTATTGCTTTTGGAGGAGATTATTCTTCTGAATCTTCTCAAGTTTGTGAGAATGAAACCCCTTGCAGGCGACATTCTGTAATGTCTAGTTTTTGCCAGTCATAAATAAATAATTTAATTATTATTTTGCCTAAAATATTTTAAGGCAATTAATAATAATTAATTATTTATTATTGACTTTTCAAAGTTAAAACTAAAAATTATTAAAGTCACTTCATGAACTAAATATTAAATTATTTTAATTTAATATTTATTGTCGAAATGGTTGCCAAATAAGTTATTATAAAAGGTAGTGGAAGAAAGGTTTGGCATCATTCAAGAAAATTATTTCAAAAGTTTACAAGAGAGCATTTTGCTTTCAGAGAAATGAGGATGGAAACCCTCAAGTTCAAAGGTTCATTAGACAAAAACCCAATCGACTGTGGGTGGGTTCATTTCAAGATCCACATTTGGGCTTTAATGGTGAAATTTTGAAGTCTTCTATAAGGGAAATTTCAAATATATTGAACAAGTTGCAGAATAAATATTATTTGGCCATTTTCACAATAAGGGCTTAATGCACAGGGTTCAATCTCTTTACAAAATATTGGAGGAATAATATTAATATTTGAGCCAATTGAATATATTCAATCGCTAGAGCAGTGTGACTTCAATGTGAAGATTCGAATGGAAAATTAATATTTAATGATTGAATGCCCATTTGTATCGGGCAAGGCTATAAACAGCTTCAGACGCAAGGTTGGTAGTATTTACATTATAGGAGAGCATTACAATAGCCATGGATTACAGCCCCGTCGTGGAAATCAAACTTTATCCTTAGTGAACAAACATTATGGAAGTGTCATTTTATTCTAATCTGAAGTTTTGCGAGCACAATATTCCTGTCTTGGCCTGATAACATTTAAGGAGGCGATGTATTTCAATGAGAGACGTGTGCTTAAATATTATTTGTTTTGATAATATTTCTGGCTGAGTCATGATCATGTACAAAGCATTGAAGGCCCAATTCAAGGAATGTGGCGATTGAAATCAGTAGTGAAAACAAATCTCAGATATATATCTCACCTTTGTACTTAATTCTTGGTCCTCTTTGTAGTAATAACAATACATGTCTAAAGCCTTCATCTAGGTGATTTCTGAAGGGTAGTTTGGTTGTATTAATATTTGAACTTGGCATAATGTTAATGGGAGCCAATTTAATAATGTGGTTGAAAAAATCATCTCATACTAGAACCATAATTTTAAATATTTGGCGTGAGTTTAAGAAGAGGCAAGCCATTTAATAAACCCAAGCTCCTTATACAATTGGATGGGAGACGTGATAAGGTTCTAAATCACGCTGCCCCTACTGTCTATGTGATTATTTACTAGCAGAGTTATGGAGGATCAAAAGGAGGTTTATGAGTATGTTTGAAGGCGCCAGAACTTGAAGAGTTGACTGGTAAATGAAGGCATTAATATATGATGTATGGCTGCAATTTATATTGTACCTCAACATGGACTGAGTGTTGAAACAATAGCATGATTTGGAGAATATGAATGTATAATGTTCCTTCTAAGCATACTTCAGTTTCAGAAACTTGTTTCCAGAGTTGATTAATCTGAAATAGAGAGGTCTAAACTCTATGTCTTAAGTATTCTGTTCAAAGCAATAAGTTGTTTCAGATTTAATATTTTTCATCATATCAATGGCATTATCAATTTCAATTTTCTATATGAATGGTTTTATCTGTCAAAAATATGATGAGAAACCTATGCTTTACATTGTCGAATATGATGAGAAACTTCTGCCATTTATATTATATAAGCCTACAAACTGTTTGACAAAATGCCCACCTACGATTGAGCAATCACGTGTCCACAAGGGGGCTGGCCTATGCTGGCACTCTTGTGGGACGAAAACCCCACTCTTAATGCTGGTGGGCACCATTCACCATGAACTGGGCTTTTGGTGTAGTGGATGCCTTGCTTGGTATCAAAGTCGAGGTCGAGCCCTGCAAAGCATGGTGGGTCGTGATGTCCCAGCCTAAATGTTGCAGTGATGTGGATTACCATTGGGTGTGTACTCAAGTCTAGGATCCACCCACAATCGAGCAACCACATGTCCACGAGGGGAATGGTCTATGTTGGCACTCTGGTGCGACAAAAACCCCACTCTTAATGTTGGTGAGCACCACTCACCATCAGTCTAGGCTAATGGCAACCACTATGCCAAAGACCCAAATTGATGGTGAATGGTGCACACTAGAGTGCCAACATAGACTATCCCACTCATGAACACATGGTTGCTCGATGTGGGTGGGTCCTAGCCTTGGGTACACATCCGATGGGAATCCGCACCACCACAACATTTAGGCTGGGACATCACAACCCACCACGCTCAGTAGGGCTCGACCTCGAGACCTCGGCTCTAATACCAAGCAAGGCAACCACTATGCCAAAAGCCTGGATTGACGTTGAATGGTTCCCACCAACATTAAGAGGGGGGTTTTCGTCCCACTAGAGTGCCAACATAGGCCAACCCCCTTCTGGACACGTGGTTGCTCGATTGTGGGTGGGTCCTAGCCTTGGGTACACACCCAATGGGAATCTGCACCACCACAACTTTAGGCTTAAACATCACAACCCACCCGTTCCGTAGGGCTCAACCTTGAGATCTTGGCTCTGATACCAAGCAAGGCAAACACTATGCCAAAAGCCCGAATTGATGGCGAATGGCGCCCACAAACGTTAAGAGTGAGGTTTTCGTCCCACCAAAGTGCCAACATAAGCCAGCCCCCTCATGGACACATGGTTGCTTGATTGTGGGTGGGTCCTAGCCTTGGCAATGCGCCCAATGGGAATCTGCACCACCACAACATTTAGGTTGGGATATCACACATTCTCCACATTATTGAGAGATATAGTCAGGAGAATATCTCAGTGATTTCAAGTTATGTTTGAAATAGATATGTAATGCTATTTGATGATTTAACTCATTATTTCAATGCTGAATTTTCTAGGCTTATTCCAAAAATGTCCCACAAACGTTAAGAGTGGGGTTTTCGTCCCACCAAAGTGCCAGCATACACCAGCCCCCTCGTGGACACACGGTTGCTTGTTGTGGGTGGGTCCTAGCCTTGGTTATGTGCCCAATGGGAATCTGCATCACCACAACATTTAGGTTGGGATATCACACATTCTCCACATTATTGAGAGATATAATCAGGAGAATATCTCAGTGATTTCAAGTTATGTTTGAAATAGATATGTAATGCTACTTGATGATTTAACTCAAGTTATTTCAATGCTGCATTTTCTAGGTATGTTTGAAATAGATATTTGATGATTTAGGTTGCTCTTACATTTAAGGAAATTGGTATTTTCAGATCAGAAATAAAATCTGGAATTTTTTGCTATATGCATTCCTAAATATTGTTATATTTTTGAGTTGTTTATTTGCTGCAAGTTACTTTATTATCTGCACTTTATTTGTCATCTCAAATCATTGGAGAAAACATTGAAAACAAAAAAAAAGGCAATAGGGCAGCATATTATAGTTGTATCAGAGCAGTGTATCCTACCATCCTAGAGGGTACAACATGACAGAGCAGTGATATGACAAATTGGGATCAATCACCTTTTTCATTGCATTATCAAAGAAACAGGTTGGTCCAAATTTAGTTGCAGAAGAATAGAGGGCTTTAGAGAGACAAAACACAAAAAATATGGGTGAAAGAAATGCAAGAGATCCAGGGGAAGAAAGATTTCTAAATTTGTTGGATGCTTTAGTTATAGGGCAACAAGTTGTAAAACAAAATCAGCATTTGGAACTCTTTCATAGAATTAATGGATCCACAAATGGGGATAAATATCGATGCAAACAATGCCAATAATGGAGGTAACAATGGAGGCAATAATGCAGGCGACAACAGAGGCAATAATGGCCAAGGAAAGAACTCAGTTCATGGTGGTAGCCCAAATCAGCAAACTAGAACCATCAACTTGAGGCCTCTTATGCCTACCTTTCCACCTAGGATACCAGCACAAGTTAAATATAAGCCTTAGATAACAGATTTGGAAGATAAATTCAAACATCATTGGGAGAGGAGGTATTGAATTCCAACGTACTATATCATTGAGTGACTATATTGATGTCAGAATGAAGCATAGACCCCGCACTGGTGATAGACCACAGAACTATGATTTGTGAAAGAAAGTGGGAAAATCAACTCTTCCTTATTATGATGGTTCAAGGATAACTTCATCTCAAGCTTGAGTTCAGAAGGTAGATACTTATTTCCAGCTCAACCCTATGCTAGAGGAAGAGGCCATTAAGTATGCAGCAATACATCTCAATGGCATTGAACATGAGTGGTGGGCATTGAATTACCTCTAATGCAGATTTTATAGAGGAATTGGTACGGCTAAAGCAATGGGGTTCAGTAGAGACATATGTTGCTGATTTTCAAAGACTTGCAATGTTGGTCATGGATATTTTAGAGAGGAGACTCATGGTTCTTTTCATGGATATTAAGTCCTCTCTCTAGCTGTATCTTCTTAGGGCAATTTCGTGGCACTTAGCTTTCTAATTTTCAGTTCTTAAGATGAATTCACTGAGTCTTCCTTTGATGCAGATCAAAAGCAAGTCCGTATGATTGAGGTTGGCGAACTCCCTTCCTTAAGCAAGGTTGACAAAACTTCTTGAAGTGAATGTGAAATAACCTGCTGCTGTGCAAATTTAAAGGAGCAGAAATAATTTGATTTGAATTTGTTTCAATTGCAAAAGGTTTCCTTTCTTCTCATATATAAGCTCCAAGTTGAAAGTAGCACCCTTCCATCTTCTTAGGAAGGCCAACTTCACTAAAAACAACATTTTATTTGCCTATTAAATTCACATCACTCACTTTGGTCTTTCCTCTAGCCAACTTGATGTTTGACAAATTTAGTCTTTGTTCAAGTTCGCCATATGTGTTTCTTTCTCGACTTGCAAGGGGTTTAGATTTTGAATTTCAATGTCTACCTTACATCCCTTAAATCATGGAGGCGGAATTGAACCTTCTATGTTTAGAAGTCAACCTTTTTCTTTCTTAACCCTTCTCATTAACTTAAGTTGATCTGTACCCTTTCATCTTCTTATGAAGGTTGATTTCTTATTAACTTAAGTTGGTGCGCATCTATTTTCCTATCAACTTAAGTTGGTGCGCATCTCTTACTTTACTTTGGGAGGTTAAATTTGACTAAAGCAATTTTTCTTCTTATCAACCTAGGTTGATCCACACCTTCTTTCTCATCTTTGAGGGTTGATACTTTAGTTGAGAAAATTTCACTTTCCCATCAACCAAAGTTGATCCGCAGGCTCTCACTTAAAACTTCCTATCAACCTAAGTTGATCTGCAAGCTACTTCCTATCAACCTAAGTTGATCCACAGCCCTTTCTTGTCATTGATGGTTGATCCTAAGTTGTTGCACAAGCCCCTACTTATTAACTTAAGTTGATGTGCAGGCTCTTGCTTGATGTTGGAGGTTGAAAAATTTCTTTTTTACCTTGATGGTTGATTGATTCTTCAAACTTCATTTTTTTTTTTGCCCTCTAAAGTTGATAGACTTCTTTGTTTGAGGAGGTAAATTGTCCAAGTCCATTGCCTTAGAATTTTACTCTCTCCTAAAGATGAAAATTGAAATGCACAAGAGAGGGACTTCATTATACCAAGAAGATTTTATTTCCTTCAAAAGTGACCCTTTTCTAAAAACCTTGGCAATTCTATAACATTTTGACATCAACCTGGCATCTCTTACTCACTAGCAAAGGTTAACGACCAAAGGAACTATTGCCAAGCTAAGCAAACTAAGACACCTAATTTAAGCAAAAAGTGGGGGTCCCCATATTCAATGGGGTGATGTGTGAAAACGTCACAACACTCTGCACTATGATTTTTTGCAATATTACTGTAAACTTAAAAGCAATAATTGAACCTTAAGCTAAAGTGGATGAAAAATTATAAACACATGTTGAGGTTAGTTTCCCTCCAGTCTTCCCCCAACTCCAAAAAGACATGTGGAGAGAGGGGCTGTGTTTGTCTATGTGAGACACATATATTAAAATTCTAGCCTTTCCTTTAATTGCAACTCTCAAATAGGCTTTTTCATCATGCTTCCATGTGGGGTTGAATTCTTTGACATAATGTGTTATATTTTTGCCTGCAATATTAAAATTTAAGCCTTTCCGTCAATTGCAACTCTCAAATAGGCTTTTTCATCATGCTTCCACATGGAGTTCAATTCTTTGACATAATGTGTTTTTTATTTACCATTTTGTTTTATCCACAACAGTTATGAATTTTCTAACACCAATTTTTTTATCTCCTCATTAATGTTAAGATACCCATGCCAATTAATGTCCCATTTGCTCATCCATTTGTTGTTTTGTTTTCTCCAAGTCTTCTCCCTACAGTTTAACTCCTTTTCAACAACTATTTTAGGCCAACAGTGCTCATCCATATTTTCAACCTTTTTTAAGTAACTTAAAAACTGAATTCTCGCTAACACTTCCATCACAAACATACCAACCTAAACTAAAAGGATCTCATATGGTACTATTAACTTGACTTTGACATTACTAGTGATTAGGTGTTTTGAATTCTTCTAATTGTCTCCAATTGTGGTTTGATATGCTACTCCCCCAAATTTCACAACCACGGAGGGCAACCACCACGACCAGCGAACCAAAAAAGATTTTCTTGGTCATAACTCCACTTTTCTGCACCTATTCTAAAGAAAGTAAGAAGCTCTACATCCTTCTTGATCCTTTTTGTCCTACATGTCTCCCAGCTGAGCCTATTGTTGAACGTCTCTGGCAGAAAAATTAACCTGCTACTTCAAAGGAAAGATCATACTTTGGTTTTGCTGGTGCTCACTTGCATGCCGACGTTCTGATAAAAGAGCTCTAAAGCCTTCAAATGCTCTTTCAATCCCTGATGCAAGAGCAATCCAAAAATTGACCCCAAAAGGAAAATGTAGCTCAGTGTTAAAGCATCTAGCAGGAAATGGAAAGTCCTGAATTCAAGTATATATCCATGCAAAATTAACAACACAATTTAGTTTGGGTTATGTCCGGTCCGCGTGAAATTTTCACAAGAATTGTACACAGCATGTTGTAGGATAAATTAGATGTATGATATTCAAAATAAGCTATTTCTCTTCGCTACTCATTTCTTCTATGACAGATCATTGCATAATTAGTTGCATGTCTCGTTCACTCTTATAGCTGCTGCTTTCCTCGTTCACGTTTAAGTAACTAAATCAACATTAATTCACAACTGAACTAAAACTGAATAAATTTACTTTTTTTAATAAGAGTAATATACCGTATAAAGGATTACAAAAGAGAAATACATACAGCGCTGAGAATCTCCCGCGGAAGCGGAAGAGGAAGAAGGCAGCGTTGAGCCTATGGAAGAAATGGGCGAGGGCGAGGGTTCCATTCTCGTGGCCGCATGGACACACCGCAAACGCCGTAGGCTCCAAGCTTTCTTCATTGTTGCTCAGGTAACTATTCTTCGCCCAGCTTGTTATGGAGGCGGTCGCAGAAATTTAAATAACATAGTATTGTAGCTCGAGGCTGCCTCTGGTATTGTGGAGGAATTAGCAATCTAGGTGCTTTTATTATTTCACCTTGCTCTCCTACTTTTAATTGTGGTTATAGCCCACGCACAACTCACAAGCTTATGATACAAATGCCAAAACTTCTAGACACAAACTTATGATACGCATGCATAAAAAGACTCTCTTCCTTTGTATACTCTTCTTTTGTTGCCTATCCGTGGGTCATATAGGTTGTTTGGTCTCGTGGATGTTATTAAAACCTTTCATTCATTCATTATGAGATGTAACTTATGTTTTGCTGAAATGCCAAGGGGTGCATGAAAGATTTCTTCCACATTGTCTTCTCCAACTTAAAAAATTGTAAATGAATGTATCATTTTAATGAGGGAGAATAGCATAAATAAGGAGTCATTAATGAAGTGAGATGCATGTTATTCTTCATGAAATGAAATTATATTTTCTTCATCATGTCCATCTCCTTTACATTCAATATTTTTATTTATTTGATTACATGTTAAATATTAAAAAAAAATTAGTTTCCATCTTTTCAATTATCTAAGTTTCAAATAGTATAGATATCTTAAATATATTTATTTAAAGAAATGTAAGAGATATCAATTGAAGTTATTACACAAAAAGCATATTACATTCACATAATGAATATAAAAATGTTGTTAATAAAAAATAGAAACATTTAATTTGACGTGTTTGTGACCCTTAAATGCATGAAAGGAAAAAAATATTTTATTTATTTTCTCCTTTCAACTACCTCTCACTCTGAGTTTAATTGATCAATCAATTATGTCTATCTCCATCATGCAATCAGACAACTTCTAATTATCTCAATCTAATATAATTATAATAATAATAATACAATGGTTTGCAATGTGGAATGCCTAATCTTTTATAGTAAACAAAGATGAAATGTCTTGGTGGGATGGAGCAGTGTAAGGGCTAAGGGTTAGGGTTTCGCAAAGACAATGGAAGCAGAAATGGTTGGTCGGTCAGGGAACACAAATTTCAAGGGTATCGAAACATTGTTTGGAGGCCACTAGGGAGGGCATGGAAGGATCTGGCAAATGGGAATCATGAACCATCGCAGCTTTGAATAAACAATAAGGATAAATGAGACTCTTTCACAAATAATAGATGGGAGTTTGAAAGGATTCACTCTAGCCCTAATTTGGACTTCAAAAGCATAGAAAATAAATTGTGGAGGCTAAAGCAGAAGGATGCAAAACCACTGAAAAAATGGATATGTATCAAAACTGAGAATAATCGAGTGATTTCTTTGAATGTTGATAATACTCAATGGAAAGATACGATTGTTTTTAAAAGAAAATGTATTTTTCATGAAATGGGTTAAGGGCTAGTCTGCCTTTTCAAGGGTAAGAAAATGGTGTGATGAGCAATGGGGTAAATATTTTGATCTAAAAACACTTCCAAATGGATTCTATTTGGTTATTTGTACTAATGCAAGAGAGAAGGTGTGGATTTTGAATAATGGTCCATTCATGATTGGGGGAATGGGATTTTTCATTAGATATCGGGTGCCCAACTTTGATATAAAGAAAGCATCCATTGAAGAGGTGTCAATTTGGATCAAATTGTACAACTTGCCTCATGAGTACTAGGACCTTAAAACCCTAAAATGCATTGGTGATAGAATTGGGAAATTCTTGAAGGCGAATGAGGCTTGGACAAAAAAGAACATAGTATGTATGTTAGGAATAGAAAATTGATCTAGGGAAGGGTGTTAGTGGCAAGAGATTGAAGTGGAGGATATAGTGGAAAATTATTCGAAATGCAAAGAAGTTGGCCACACAGTTGAGGATTGTACAAGGAATAAGAAAAGGAAAGGGCTAGAACAGAGTATTCTTACTGACAAACTAGAGGACATCAATAAGGACCGAACAAGCTATGTGGACCAAGATGGCTTGAGTTCTATGGACATTGACAAAGGGGGTAGGGTTCCACCTGAATTTGAAAAAGAAATATCGATTGTAGGGGGTATAGAGGGTGTCTTAGAGGAAGATCTTAATAAGGATAGGGTGTTTGATGATCCTTTGATTATCATAAGAATGGGTAATTGTGACAGGATGATTAAAGCTTCTCCATATTTGGAGGAAGTCATGCTGAGGGCGGAAGCCAACAAGGTTGTTGAGGAGAAGGGTTTGGATCAAGAGAAACTACCTATCTGCAATCCCTTAGGAGAGAATACGCATATGCGGGATGCTGAGGATGGGAGTAAGTCTAAGATTTGTGTATTGTTGGACAATGAGTTGAAACATTAGATAAGGAGGCTAGTTGTGATCATTGGTTAACATTGACAAGATTTGAAAAAGAGGAGGTAGATGGAGCAATGGAATATGCCTAGTTTAAAGATATTTGGATTTCTCTTGTAAGAAATGTAGAGCTTTTGATGGAGGAAAATAGAGACTTTGGCACTTCTTTGATTGGAATGCTGAGCGATATTAATTGTATGGAGAACAAAAAGGAGAAAGACTTATCGGGTCTTTCGGCCACAAAAGGTATTCTAAGAAAATGTACGCTAAGTCAATCTAAATTTGGTAGGGATAAAGCCAAGACAAGGGAGAAAAGACGGAGAGGTCCAAAAATAATTAAAATGCAGTTAGAAAGCTGAGAGTGCAAAGGGTCAAAGCGAATTTAGATTGAGAAAAGGCTATGCCTTTTTCCTGGGAGAAATGAAGGTCCTTTCATAAAATGTTAGGGGTTGCAATGCCCCTGACAAAAAAGTGGTTGATCAAGAGATGCCTTGATCAATATATTGGCCATTTGGTGGAATTGATTATGTGTTGCATTGATGTTTTGTCATTGATACCAACACTAGATGTTTGGATGCTTTATCGGCACCCTTTTGGTCCCGGTAGGTTGAGTGGTTTCTGGTTGATTTGGATCAAGCATGATCCGGTAGGCTTCGGTATGATTTGGTTATGGAATTGGCTTGTTCATGATACTCATGCTCATATTCAGAAAGTTGGTTTTGGAGTGGTGATCAAATGCTATCATGTTTGCTTAGAAGCTTGGTTTCTAGTTCCGATGAGGGTTTCATCGACAGAGCTTTTGATGAAGATCTTTGATGAATTGTATAAGTGGTGTTGGTGCAACTTTTGGTGGAGTTTCAAGATGTTGATGGTGATCATGTTTGAGACTTGGCGGATGGAGATCATTGTTGTAGCGTGTGGACCTATACTGGGTCCCGATTGATCTAGGTTATGGACCGACTTTTATGTAGCGTGTGGATTGGACCTCTCGATTTGTTTTTAGGATGTCTTATGTGTTGGATATTATTTGTTTGGTCTAAGGCGGACATAGTTTATAATTATGTAATTGGTTTATTATCTGGTGGCCGACCTAATTGTTTATGGTCGAGGGTTTGTATATATAGATGTAAGATCTCATTATAGATTATACATGGTTATGGGAAAGGAATGTAATGTGTGAATAATGTAATATCAGTTAGGCAGAGGATTTGGTTGATCATTGAAGATCGAATTGGGTTTATGTAAGAGGATTTAGTCCTTCGGTATTGAGCTTAACCAGAATTGTACTCAGGCATAGGAGATGCTATCTTTTGCAGACTTCTCTGGATTGTAGTCTGGATTTCTATGTAGTCAGTGAGACTCCTTTTGTGATGAGCAATGTGCTCTAAGTTGTTGCCTTCCTGCAAGTGCAGGCCCCTCAATTGTAATTCACATTCTTACTACAAAAGTATTATCTGATTGTGGGTGGGATTCCCACTGTGGTTTTTCCCTTTACCGGGTTTTGCATGTATAAATCTTGGTGTCATGTGGATGGTATTTATTCTGTGATTATTGTTTATGCTTAATTGGTTTAACTACTATTCCGGTATTAATGTTTTGGGTTATGGTATTAAAGTTTTAACTGCTAATGGTTCTGGTAATCTATGACAATTGATTCACCCCCCTCCCCTCTCAATTGTCTTCTGGTTATTTGAACTGTCTAACAATTGGTATCAAAGCTTTGGTCCTCTCTGCAAAAAGCTTAACCGCTTGAGGAAGATCCTATGGTGTCTAACAGTTCAAGTTCATCCAGTTCATCTCGAGCTATCTTTTGGAGGGATATTTTGAGGCTTGATGGAATAAATTACATAGTATGGAAGATTCGGATGGAGACTCATCTGAGATGTCTTGGCAAGGAGATTTGGCAGATCACACAAAATGGTGTCACACCCTATAATCCGAGATCTGGCCATCCTCCTCCGGTAAACCTGGACAAGGAGCTTGAGAATGATTGTAGAGCAAGAGAAGCCCTCTTGTGTGCACTTTCTGATCAACAAATAATGAGATTAACCAACAAATCATCTAGAAAAAGGCTATATGAGATAAGTTGGAGACTCTTAATGAAGGTGACCCTACAGTGAATATTGCTAAACTTTGTGGTTACCGGGTGAGATTTGAAAACGTGAAGATGGAAGAAGATGAAAGGATTACTGCATTCATGGAAAAGGTAAATGATATTATTGTGGAAATATAATGTTCAAGTGGAACTCTGAGCGAAGATGAAATTATTTCTAAAGTTCTAAGAGTCCTACCACCGGCTTACAAAATGAAGGCTACTACTATTAATGAGTTGAGAACAATGGCTAATACATTTGTCAATAGAGATACCTTGGTTGGGAAACTATATGCTTTTGAGCTTGAAAATTTTGGACCTTTGTGAAGACTAAACTTGCTTTTCATGCATATACATCTGCAACCGGTAAGAAACATTGGAAAGCTTTATATGCAAAGGAATTGGAAGATATGAAGAGAGAAGATGATGACTTTGAGCAACTTGAAGCACTATTTGCTAGAAGAGTACCTAAAGGACCGGTAGGAAGTAAGTATGAAGGAAAAGCACCTTTTAAAGGTTTTGCAGGTAATAAGATTGGTCATTTTGCATCTAGATATGAAAGGAATTCAAGATTTGAAGAAAGAGTTAGAAGACCGTTTAAGCCTAACCCTAGATAACAAAACAAGTATAAGTACAGGAAAAACAAAGACAAATCATGCTACATAGTGGATGAGGAAGGCATTACTGATTCTGATTATGAACCGGTAGAAGACTTTGCTAGTGGTTCCGACAATGGGAAGGAGTGGGTATTCTTGGCTATCAAGGAAGATGATCCAACATTGGAAGAGAATGTACCTGAAGAGAAGGCACTTGCTTCTAAAATTGAAGACAAGAATGAATGGGTAATTGACAGTGGTTGTTCACATCATATGACTGGAGATAAAGGGAAGTTTATATCTTTGCGAGAATTTGATGGCGGTCTAGTTAGATTTGGAGATGACAAAGCATGTATGATCAAAGGAAAAGGAACTATATCATTGGATGGTAAGAACAATACTGACAATGTTTATTATGTTGAAGGTTTAAGGCATAATATTTTGAGTGTAGGACAATTGGTGGATAAGGGATTTCAATTACAGTTTAGGGATGGAGAATGCAAAATCATTAACAGATCTAGTTTGGAGATTGCAACCGGTACACAGACTAAAGGTAACATATTTCATTTGAACTCCGGTGAGAAGACATGTTTGATTACATGGATTGTTGAGAGTTGGCTATGGCATAAAAGGTTGTGTCGTATGAATTTTGATTGCATTGTAGAGATCAGTTCAACTAAGGCAGTTAGGGATATACCTAAGATTATGAAGCCCTATAATTCGGTATGTAAAGAATGTCAAATGAGTAAACATATCAAAACCTCTTTTAGGAGTATACAAGATAAATCAAATGATGTTCTTGGTCTTATTCATACTAATTTGTGTGGCCCTGCTAGAGTTAAAAAATTTCAAGGTGATAGATATTTCATGCTAATCATTGATGATTATTCTAGAATAATGTGGGTTACTTTTCTAAAGAAAAAATTTGAAGCATTTGAAAAGTTTTAAATCTTTAAGGCTAAAGTGGAAACTGAGACAGGATTGAAGATTAAATGTTTGAGGTCAGATCATGGTGGAGAATTCACATCCAATGAGTTTAATAACTTTTGTGAGAAGCATGGTATAAGAAGACAATTTTCTGCTCCCCGGACACCTCAGCAGAATGGAGTTGTGGAAAGGAAGAACAAAACTATCTTGGATGTTGCTATAACAATGATGATGGAAGCTAGTCTACCTCATATCTATTGGAGAGAAGCAGTGAGCACAGCGGTTTATATATTCAACAGAGTACATATCAAAGGAGAAACCGGTAAGACACCTTATGAATTATGGTTTGGTAATACACCTACAGTTAAGTATTTCAAAAAAATTGGTAGTAAATGTTATATCAGGAGAGATGATATCATTGGCAAATTTGATCTTAGATATGATGAAGGCATATTTATTGGTTATTCTAACGAAAGCAAGGCATATAGATGTTATAACAAGAGATTGCATAGAATTATGGAGAGTGCTAATGTCAAAGTAGATGAGCTAAACAGAAGTCAAATCAGAGTTTATGAGAAGGAACCGACAATGGAAATGATTATATCTGAACCGGTAGCACCTTTACCAGAATAGAGTGTTGAACCAGTTACTCTGACAATATCAAAAAATTCTACAGTGACTGAAGAACAAAGAAGAGGAACAGAGAGTCAGATTACTCCTAGGTATGTGAAATTGAATCATTCAAAAGATCAAATCATTGGGGATAAGAGCAATGGAGTGATGACAAGAATTATCCTGGAAACTAATGACGTATGTTTAATTTCACAAGTTGAACCGGTATCAGTAATTGAGGCATGTAAAGATGAATATTGGTTGAAAGCTATGGAAGAATAATAAGATCATATTGAGAAAAATAATACATGGACTTTGGTTCCCCGGCCTAAAAATAAAAATGTTATTGGAACTAAATGGGTTTTTAGAAATAAATTGAATAAGGATGGTCAAGTTATAAGGAATAAGGCTAGATTGGTTTATAAAGGATATTGTTAGAAGGAAAGAATTGATTATGGAGAGACTTTTGCACCTATAGCTAGGATTGAAATTGTAAGATTATTTCTTGCCTATGTTGCTTATAAAAACTACAAGGTTTATTAGATGGATGTTAAATGTGCATTTTTGAATGGGGATCTTGATGAGGAAGTCTATATTGAGCAACCTGATGTTTTTTCACTACAAGATGATACAAACATGGTTTGCAGGTTAAGGAAAGCTTTATATGGATTGAAACAAGCACCTAGAGCTTGGTATGCAAGGTTGGATAATATTCTTTTGAAACTTGGTTTTACAAAGGGTAGTGTTGATAGTAATTTATATTATAAAATCACTGATGATGATATACTGATTATTGAAGTATTTGTTGATGACATTATTTTTGGAGGTGAAGATAAGTTATGCATAGAATTTTCTAAGAATGTGGAGAAAGAATTTGAGATGTCTATGATTGGTGAGATGAAATTTTTCTTACATTTGCAAATTACTTAGACTGACAAAGGTATTTTTATTTGTCAAACTAAATATGCTAAGGAATTGTTGAAGAAGTTTGGTATGAGAGATTCTAAACCGGTAAGTACTCCTATGGTTACAAGTGAGAAATTGACAAGAAAAGATGTTTCTGCACCGGTAAATCCTACAAGATATAAATCTATGATTGGAGGTCTACTTTATTTGACTCAGAATAGGCCTGACATTATGAATGTTGTTTGTATTGTTTCAAGATTTCAGAGTGATCCTAGAGAAAATCACGAGATTGCAGTGAAAAGGATTTTTAGATACTTGCAAGGTACATCAGAATATGATTTGTGGTACCCTAAGGATGACAACTTTACTTTATGTGCATATACAGATGCTGATTGGGCTGGAGATGTTGATGACCGGAAAAGTACTTTCGGTGGAGCTTTCTTTCTTGGAAAGAAGTTGGTTTCATGGATCAGCAAGAAACAATCATGTACTTCTTTATCTACTGTTGAAGCTAAATATGTTGTTGCTGCTACTAACTGTACACAAGTTTTATGGATGATGAAAATGTTGAAGGATATAAAGGTGGATTGTGATGCACCAGTAGTTATTCACTGTGATAAATCTGTTGCTATTGATATATCAAAGAATCTGGTATTTCATTATAAGACAAAGCATATTTCTATCAAGTACAACTTTTTGAAGGACAAGGTGGAAGCAAATGAAGTTAGACTGGTTTATGTGAACACTAAAGAGCAGATTGGAGATATTTTTACTAAACCTTTACCCAAGGAATCATTTGAGTACTTGAGAGACAGATTGGGAGTTTTTGCCCCTCCCGTAGAGACTTGATTGATGCGGTTTGGCATCAGCCCGGTATGCATTATCAAAGATACTATTCAATTTGGCACTAATGTGGGGATTCTATTGCTCAGGGGGAGTAGTTAGTTTTGTGATTCAGTAGTTTATGTTTTTGCTTTGATATTTTTGTCAGATTTCTGGCATTGATGTCAAAGGGGGACTGATATTGATGTGAAAAAGGAAAAAGAAAAAGAAAAGGGAGAGATTTAGAGCTTTACAGAGATATTATTCACAGGGGGAGTTTGGTCTTTATTTCAGAGCTATATGCGGGAGATTATTGGTTGTCTTCCATTGGGGGAGACTTGTTTGGCATTTCTTGGTACTTAGATGTTTTTCACATCTAGTGTTGTCATCAATGCCAAAGGGGGAGATTGTTGGCCATTTGGTGGAATTGATTATTTGTTGCATTGATGTTTTGTCATTGATGCCAACACTAGCTATTTGGATGCTTTACCGACACCCTTATGGTCCCAGTAGGTTGAGTGGTTTTTAGTTGATTTGGATCTGACATGATCTAGTAGGCTCCGATATGATGTTCATGATACTCATGCTCATATTCACTAAGTTGGTTTTGGTCTAGTGATCGGATGATATCATGTTTGCTTAGAAGCTTGGTTTCTAGTTTCGGCAAGGGTTTCAGTGGTAGAGCTTTTGATGAAGATCTTTGACGAATTGCATAAGTGGTGTTGGTGCAGCTTTTGGTGGAGTTTCAGGATGCTGATGGTGATCATGTTAGAGATTTGGCATATGGAAATCATTGTTGTAGCGTGTGGACCTATATTGGGTCCCGGTTGATCTAGGTTATGGACCAACTTTTATGTAGCATGTGGATTGGACCTCTTGATGTGTTTTCAGGATATCTTATGTGTTAGATATTATTTGTTTTTTATTAATGAAAAAGGAGGTTTTGAAGGGGCCCCGAAACCCTTTACAAGCAAGACTTAAATACCAAAGCCACAAGAAATAGAGAGGAATGGAACCAAAAAGAAAAAACTAGCGGAAAACCAAAGAAAACCCACAAAAGCCCCGAAAAGCCAGCAGGCCATCCAAGAATCAGATTTTTTCCAGGGCTTTAGCCAGGGTGCTACTAATTTCTTGTAGCTCTTTGATGTTTTCTTTGAAGTTGGGAGGGTCCTTAGCAGCAGCAGCCACAACTTTCTTGATACTGGCCCTGGTTCTCTTCGCAATCCTGCCCGTCAGGGTAGCATCACCACTTCTAGTCTGGATGGTCTCCTCCTCCAGGTCAAGATCCACAACCAGTTTAGGAGTATGGTCAAAGACCTTGGCGATGTCCTCCAGGTTTTTGGTGATAGCGGAGAGGATACTTGGGATAACTCCCATCAGATTTTTCATCGCTTCTTTTCCCTCTTCCAGTGATTTTACCTTGTTCTCCATTTCCTGCTTCCAATTAATATGCTCTCTGTTTTCATCCTCCCTCTTTTTATCCGAATTTATCCCTTTCTTTTCCAAGCTTTTCAGGGTTTTGTAGGTCCGTATGTCGAAATCCATTCTGGCCTCCGAGAGCTTCTTGAGATTATCCAGGATAAGCCCCTCACTAGCACTTTCCTTGTCCTTGCTATCCCTTTCCTCAGTCAGGTCTTTGTTTATTTCCTTCTCAGAATTAACTTCGGTTTCCTCATTATCCTTGGGAGTCATTTCTTCCATCAGATGGCTATTGTCCTTACTAGGGTGATCGCTTACATCTTGACCAGGCTCAAAATCTCCACTTTCTTTCTCGTTGCCCAGCTCCTCTTCTTTCCAGCTATCTTCACCATTAGATTCATCTGTCTCCATACCACTACTTTCCTTGACAATGTCCTCTATTTCCAACCCGGGGGCACTTTTCCTTTTCTTGCTGGATGACGCCTTCTCCTTGCTAGTTTCTCCCTCTTCCATCTTTCTTTTACCCGGGGAAGCGAAAATCCGCTTATTTTCCTACAGAGCGAGGGTTTTGCAATGCTCATAGATGAGCAGCAGGAGCCCGCTATGGAGAATCGGGCTGGAAGGGTTAGTCCTGTGTTTGTTCAGGGACCTGGAAAGGGACCGAAAAAGGTAGTAGGGTAGAGACATTTTTTTGTCGTGTCTGAAATGGTTTAAGAGCACAAAGTGGTAGGTGTGTGCCCTGAAGAAACGGCCTTCAATCGTAATATACTCCATGATTGTGTTCAGGACCCAGCCCCACGACTTCTTGATGTTTGCAGCTTCGTAGTAGCCCCCGGTAGCCTTGCTTATTTTGGCCTGCTCTTTCTCTTTCCGCGGGAATAGGTTAACCGCATTGTTGGAGACCTTGAGGTCTTGAAAGAAGTTAAGCTCGATGTGGGGCATTCCATTCACAGTTGAAATAAGCCCAGTGTCCAGCTTAAATTTAACTCCGTAAAGTTTAAAAGAGCCATTAGACCAGTTTTCAGAAATCTTGGAAATGGCTAAGTTAACCCTACCTTTGTCATAGTCCTCAAGATTTTCCATGAAGTTGGTAAGAGAGCCCTTCTCCAGCTTCGCCCAGACTTTAGGCATTGCTTTCTAGGTCGACGTGTTGTCAGGTTCTTCACATCTTAGGTCTCCTCCCATTTTCGGATGCAGGCTATCTGCTCTGTTTCTCTGCAAATTGAGACCTTCTTTCCCGATGCTGCTCAAATTTTCGCACTGAGTAACCCACAAAGTGTGTGGCGATTTATTGGAGATAGTAGGAGATCTACCACAATGCCAGGTAATGATGGCCTTTCCAGCAAGGCGTAAATGATGCTTTTTACTTGTCATGATTTAATTGTCCTTCTCTCCTCGTATAACGGTCCTTTCTGAGGATCTCTTTAATATTTAAATTGAGATCATCCTCATGCCAAATCATTTGAGCGTCAGAGTTAACTCCAATATTCGCTAAATAGTTAGCAACACTGTTTTGCTCTCTGAAGGCATGTTGTATAATAATTTCTTTGAAACTGGCGATGATCTCTCTAGCTTTCATGATGATATTCTCAATAGACCAAGAAGGCTTTGATTCCCCCTTTAAGCACTTAATAATATTAAGTGAATCCCCCTCAAGCCATATTTTATCATAATTAAGATTTTTGGCTATAATTAAGGTATTCAAGGCAGCAGAGGCGTCAGCAAAATGGCTAGTTTGATTCTCCAGAGGACCAGCCACAGCCTTAAGACAACTTCCAGCAAAATTCCTGATAATGCCCCCATATATAGCTTTACCCGGATTCCCTTTAGAAGCCCCATCGAAGTTAGCCTTAATCCATCCCTGCAGGGGAAAACACCAGACAAGACCTTCTCTACCTTTCTCCTTGCTAGTAGTAGTAGTAGAAAAATTCCACCTGTCTTTGAAATCATCTTTAGCAGCAAGTCCCTGATTAGTACAATAGAGGCATTCAAAAATACTCCTAAAGATTTTATCTGCAACCACTTCAGGAATAGCCCTTTTATCTTTGAAAATCCTGTTGTTGCACTCTTTCCATATATTCCAAATACCAATCGACAGAGTAAGTCTCCAGGTCTCCACAATTTTAGGATTAGAGTTAGGACAATGCCATTGAAGCCAAGTGTCACCAAGAGAGTTCGGGAAGACCTAGCTCAGGTTCCACCTGGAAAGGATGATTTTCCAAATATCCTGGCTAAAAGAGCATTGATTGAGAATATGGCAAGTTGTCTCTTCTTCCCTGCAACAAAGAGAACACCTATTAGGAAAAATAATGCCTCTTTTATGAAGATTATCCAGGGTTAATATCTTATTTTGGATGAAAATCCAAAAGAAGATGTTGACTTTGGGAACTAAGTTCTTATTCCAGATAGCCCAGATGGGAATAGCTTCCACCGGGACATTGTGAATAGCCACAGCAAAGGAAACAGAGTATTTCCCATCCAGAGTTTTCCCCCATATCAGAATGTCATCTTTGTTGTCTCTAGGGATTTTAGCAGAAAGAGCAATCTAAAGGAACTTGAGATCTGAACGCTGCTGGCTAAAGTCAATCCAGTCCCCATTTCTCCAGTAATCTCTTACCATTTCACCGTACCTGCATTTGAAACTATCTTTCCAATCTTTGAGGATAGGGATTTCCTCCAGAGGTTTATACAAGATCCATCTATCTTCCCAAAATCTTATTTTCCTCCCATCCCCAAGGTTCTAGGTTCTGCCAGCAGCAGCCCAGCCTTTAGCAGATTGCACGACATTCCAAATGGCAGATCCATCAATAGAGAAAGAGTTGTCAAAGAATTCTTCCTCAGAAGGTTGCATATAGAGATATTTGTTTTTCCAAATAGAGTTCCATTCTCTTTCCTCCCCTTTGAATCTCCAAATTTGCTTGGCTAATAAAGCTTTATTAATAGAACTAATGTTCCTTAAGCCCAGCCCACCAGAGGCCTTAGGGGAACAAATGTTATTCCAGGCAATAAGGGGGATTCTGTTTTTAACTTCCACACCCGACCAAAGGAACTTTTTTTGGATTCTTTCAATAGCTTCTACAAACTTTGAGGGGATTTTGAACAAGCTAAGAGCATACATAGGAATATTTTGGAGAGTGGGCTTTGAGCAAAGTGACTTTACCAGCTTGACTAAGGACAGCCCCTTTCCAGCGAGCGAGTTTCAGGTTGAGTCTGTCTATTAACTTATTCCAGAAGGATTCCTCGGGCTTGAGACAAAGAAGAAGCCCCAAATAGGTAGAAGGAAACTCAGATATGTTGCAACCAAGAATCCTACCAATCCTAATTTGCCTTTGGGTCGGGGTGTTGATGAAGAACAGAGAGCTTTTATCCTAGTTGATTTTTTGACCAGAGGCAGATTCATAGGTATTCAGAATGATCTTCATGTTTTTGGCTTCCAAGATGGTAGCTTCCCCCATGGTGATAGAGTCATCAACGAATTGTTCATGGGAGCAGACAGCATTGGATGAAGAAGGTTTCAGACCCTTAAGATTGCCTTCTTCCACATTTTTAAGGATGAATCTACCCAGGCATTCAACAAGAATGGTGAACAGAATAGGGGAGATGGGGTCTCTCTGTCTAAGACCTCTGGAACTTTTGAAGAAACTAAACGGGGAGCCATTATGTAATTATGTAATTGGTTTATTATCTGGTGGCCGACCTAATTTTTTATGGTCGAGTGTTTGTATATAGATGTAAGATCTCATTGTAGATTATATATGGTTATGGGAAAGGAATGTAATGTGCGAATAATGTAATATCATTCGGGGAGAGTATTTGGTCGATCATTGGAGATCTAATTGGGTTTATGTAAGAGGATTTAGTCCTCTGATATTGAGATTAACTAGATTTATACTCAGGCATAGGAGATGTTATCTTTTGCAGTTCAACACTTCTCTGGATTGTAGTATGGATTTCTATGTACTCAGTGAGACTCCTTTTGTGATGAGCATTGCACTCTAGGCTACTGGCCTTCTTGCAAGTGCAGGACCCTCAATTGTAATTCACATACTTACTGCAGAAGTATTATCTAGTTGTGGGTAGGCTTCTCATCATAGTTTTCCCCTTTACCGGGTTTTCCACGCATAAATCTTGGTGTCACGTGGATGGTATTTATTCTGTGATTATTGTTTATGCTTAATTGGTTTAACTGTTATTTCGGTATTAATGTTCTGGGTTCCGGTATTAAAGTTTTAATTGTTAATGGTTTTGGTAATCTATGAGAATTGATTCACCCCCCCTCTCAATTGTCTTCCAGTTATTTGAACTGTCTAACACAATCACGCCCAGATGTAATCTTTTTACAAGAGACCAAGCTTAAAGGAGATGAAACTGGCTCTTTAAAAAAAAGTTGTTCCCTTAGGAGGTTTGTTTTGTGGAAGCGGATGGTGATTCCAGAAGGTTGGGGATGTTGTGGAATGCTTCTACAGTGATTGTGTATGTGATAAAGTAGGACAAGAATTGGTAACTGGTAAATGTTTTTTCAAAACCCTTACATAAGGGTTTCCTTTTGTTGAATGTCTATGGACCTACAAGCACAAAGAGCAAGAGATAAATATAGAGGAAACTATTTGAAATGGTTTGAGAATATGAAGTGGAAGTGATTATTATGGGAGGTGATTTCAATGCAACTTTCAATCCTTTGAAAAAGAAAGGGGGTAAAGGCTAGTTTGGAGCAATTCAAAAAGATTTTAACAACTTTGTGACTAAAAATGGTTTGATGGAGATCAAATTTAAATCCAAGGACTTCACGTGGACCTGTTATGCCTTGCATATCTATTCCTCCATTAGTCTCCTTGCGTCGAAATTTGGGTCCCCTATTTTTGTCTTGTCTTTTCTTTTCTTTTGTTCTTTTTGGTTTCGGACCTCAAAACCCTAGAGTCCCGATTTTGGCGTCTTCATTCATTGTTTTTCTTTCATCTCGTAACTCTGGAGTCCTGGAGTCCCGAGGTCCCTTTTTCTTTGTTCTTTTCTTTTTACCAACCCCAGAACCCCAGATCCCCGGAGTCCCGAGGTTGGTTTCTTTGGTTTTGTGTCTTTTGCCTCAAAACTTCGAAGTCCCAAGGTTTTGTGTCTTTTGCATTAGAACTTCAGAGTCTCGAGGTGGACCCTTTTTTTGCTTGCTTCGGAACCCCGGACCCGTAGAGTTCCGGGGTAGGGTGTTTCCTTTCTTGTGTCAAGCTTCAGGTATACCACTGAAAAAGTAAAAATTAGGAACATTGAGTCTGATTCAGATCAGGAGGAAGAGGATCTTGAGCAACAACGACCACTAGAAGGCGAGCAAGAAGGGGATGAGGCAGAAGACCTATTGAATGAAAGACTAGTTCTAACCCCCAAGACCAAGAGGACCTACTCAAGGATATAGCAGCCGGGAAAGGTGAAATAGAGGCAGGTGAGGAAGAGATGACATTTAATGAAGAGGTCAGTGGCAAACTGGGAGAGTTACATAAGCAATAGGCTCTCCAAACCAATCTAGCCTGCCAAGTTACCTCACCTCAAGATCCCAGGCAAACAGAGGCAGAGGAAAGAGATGAAGTAGAGGAGCAGGCGGACGTCCATGTTGTAACTGCAGATATAGTATCACATCAAGGTGACAAGGATGAAGATATATCGCAATGGCTTGAGTTTACCTTAGAGAAGAAAAAGAGAAAAGTGGAGCTTCCCAAGGTCACTCTACAACAAGTAGTCACCGAGGAGCCACCAAAGGCTAAGAAGCTCAAAACCGTTCATCATTTATCAAAAACTGGTTCCAGTGAAGTGATTGCAGATGTGGCAGTTCCATTCCAACATGAGGGACAAGCTTCTCCCAAGTATCAAATATCTGAGATAAATTTGGGTAAACAAACCAATTAGGGAGAGCTAGATACTTTGGAGCTAGCCACAAGTGTCATCAGAGGGCGTGTAGAGAAGGAGCATACTTCGAATCTAGATCTCAAAGCACAAGTGGAACAATACAAGCAACTCTTAGTTGAAATGAGCAAACCTCTAGACTCTTGTAGAGCTGATGACCTACCTTCAACCTCATCATTGCTAGAGGGAGAAGTGAAGGCACTAGTGGAGGTGAGACGAGTGGCCGCTGCAGCCAAGTCATGGACCCAAATAAATGCGGCTAAGATTAGACTATTTCTGCAGGATACAATGAAGATATACCAGAGGGCAGTACAGGCAGGCAGAGCCTTAGATTCTTGTGCTACGCAATGGGAATGAAAGCTAAGTATTTTCAATAAGCAATTCCTAGTTTTGAATAAAGTATTACGACTAGGGGAAGAGACGGTAATGGAGGAGGACCTTTGAGGAGGTGATAGTTATGAAAACTTGCAGTCCTATGTATACATTTTGGAGCTGAAGATTGAAATGCTTCAGCAGTATATGAAGGATATGGCAAATATTCGATTCCCCCTTCTCAGGGAAATTTTGTCATATGAGAATTTTGTAAAGAGTATGCTTGGAGCCTTTGGATTAGGGCTGACTAGTACGGGGATAATGGAACAACAACAAGTTTTGAATTAGTGGGATGCATACGAGGCTCAACACTGAGGACCTTTGGCCCAGTTTGATGTCTCCCTCATGGACATGTACATGCACTTGATCACTCAGTGTTAACAGGTGGCATAGACAATACGGGAACTAGAGAAAGGAAAGAAGTATGCAGATGAAGTGTTGAAGAAATATAAATTTAGAGTTAAGCACGTAGTTGATCCTCCTGTTCAAGAAGTTGCATGTATAATTGATAATTATAAAGCTTTTGCCAAGAAATAAGAAATAAACGTATAGTTGCTAAAGATAGCAAAGCTTTTTCATAAATCCTTAATTTTGTATTTTCAGCTTCAGCTCCTACTCAAGCTCTAATTTTCAAAGAAATCCTGCATGACTACGAAAACGTGGCTCACCTAGCATGGTCTTCATAGTGCGCATGCAGTCCCCATTTCGTAGTTGTTAAGTGGAGTATCAAGGTATAAACTTGCAAGTTAACTGTGACTCCTAGTTTCAAATCTTAATTTAGGTTAGGTTTATTTCCTAGATAATAGGGCAGAGAACTTGTATAAATTGAGAAGTTGGATTCATTTGTAAGGGTCCCCAAATTGATGATTTGTGGCCCACTTAGATATTTTTAGAGTATTTGCAAATTGTTAAGAAGTTCAGTTATTTTTGTTATACATTCATTGGGATTAATACAAGAAGCAACTTGTAGATTGCCTGATCTACTTCTATATTCTACAAAAATGTTTTGTGTAATCTGGTAATGTCTATTATTTGGAGTTAGCAACGTGGTTTGATCTTTTTGTTTATTACTTTATGAATCATATTGCACACGTCAGTGGTGTATGAGAATTATTGTGATAGGTTGTATTGTTGATTATTTTATTTCCATAAGTCTGTGAAATTGATGATTTTGTAGGTTTACTGGAGGTCCGTTGTTGAATGCTAACTTGGATGATATTTGATAATTTCTTGGATTGCAGGGAACTAACTAAGTAGTTCATTAAGTTGTTATTTTATTGGTTTCACTGTTATTTTCTCGTTTCCTTGACCTATCTTTTGCAGTTTATTTTCTAGAGAATCTTAAATCATAAATACAAAAAACAAGGAAGTTCAACCATTCACAACCAGTGAGATTTAGTTTCAACCAGTAGGCCCCTTAACAGGTACAACCACATCAACCATTGGGCTACCCATCACCATCGTGACCCGACTATAGAGACCTTGGGGTAGTGAGTTTTCCCAAATTCATTGCTTTTTAGGAGAGGTGGTGAGTGTTCACATTGGCTACCTGACTATTGGCGGGTGTGTCAAAAATAGTCGTCAACAGGACCAATCGAAGACATGGCTTCCTAAATATCGTTGATAAATTAGGTCACTTTTTGTGGGTGAAAAATGGGTAGAGCTTCCATGGGTCTTTGAAGCTGATATTTTGCCAGTTTCAAGTTCAGATCACTGACCTATTTGATTGGTGATACTTGATGACATGGCCCCCATCAGGTGCCCCAATAATTTTAAAAATATGTGGTTGAGGGTGGATGGATATAGATAATTAATTGCAGAGTGGTGGAGCCAAGCTCCAAAGAGGACGGGTAGTATGGATTTCCTCTTTTTCAAGGAAATATAATAACTTAAAGAGTGTCTCAAGAAATGGAATAGGGATCATTTCAAAAAAATAATTGTTGAAAAAATTTAGTTGGAAGAAAAAATGAAAAGGATTCACTCAAATATTATTCAAGAAGGGATGGAAGAGATAGACTTTGTGGAAGGAAAAAGGTTGAAACTTTGTTATTAAAAAATTCTTGCCCAAGAAGAAATTTTTTGGCGACAAAAGTCTATAGACACACGACTCAAAGAAGGAGACCAAAACATAATTTTTTTTCATAATTCAGTAATGGTGAGAAGGTCTAGTAATAAAATCTTCTCGATTAAAAATGTTGAGGGCTAAACTCTCAATGAGTAGGGTGATATAAATGAAGACGTGGTTCGATATTTTCACAATCTTTTGAATGGTGCTAAAATAGTGGAGATGTAGGAGGATGACATCTGGGATGTAATTCCAAAGTGTATCAATGGTGAGTAGAACAAAATCCTAATGGAGCCTATAAATATGGAGGAAGTTAGGGTGGCCTTATTTTCTCTTGGCAGCGAGAAGGCTTCGGGTCTCGATGGCTTTCCTACAATTTTCTTTTAGAGATTTTCATATATTTTTACCTGTGACATTTGGAGTGCTATGAAAGAATCCAAGGGTGGAGGGTTTGTTCTAAAATATTTGAACAACACCTTCATAGCTCTGATATCGAAAAAGGAAGTTGTAGAATCCTTTGAAGACTTTAGGCCAATTTCTTTATGCAATGTGATCTACAAAAATGTGTCTAAAGTCATTGCCAACAAATTAAAGAAGACTTTGATTTTGTGATTTCATAGGAGCAAAGCGATTTCTCCTAGAAAAGGTCCATAGTTGAGGGGATTATAATTGTGCATGAGGCTATTCATTATACATGTCTTGCTGGAATAGAAATAATGTTGGTTAAAATTGATATCAAAAAGGCATGTGATCAAGTTAACAGGAACTCCCTTTTGAAGGTGCTTGAGAAGTTCAACTATTGCTCAAAATGGGTGGAGTGGATTAAAAATTGCATATGTTCCCCAAGATTCTCAGTTCTTGTTAATGGTATCCCTCAAGGTTGCTTTAAAACATCCAAAGGTTTGTGTTAGGGTGAACCTAAGTCCTCTTTTCTTTTTATTATAATGGCATAGGCTCTTGGCAGGCTGATTACCAGAAAAGGCAGGTTAGTGTGAGGAAATGGGTCAGGGTTGTGCAAGGGATGGATCCCATATCCCATCTTCAATTTGTTGACAATACTTTACTTATGGGAGAATCTTATTTCCAAGAAGCTCAAGTGATGAAGGCAACAATTGACAAGTATAGATAGGTTTCAAAGTAATGGGTCAATTAGAGAAAGTTTGAAATCTTTTTCTTTAATACTCCTACTCATAGGTAAATGGAGATCTCTAGGATTTTAGAGATGAAGTTGCATTCTTTTTTGGGTAAGTATCTTGGTATCTCGTTATTTGGAGGAGCTTGTCGTAAAAAACTATGAAAAAATTTAGTTGACTATTGTTTGAATAGAATGGATGATTGTAAAAGCAAGTGGTTAACTTCAGTTCACCAAATCATGGTGCTTAAATCTTTCATATCTATGATTCCTATCTATTATGTTGTCCCAATTTTTGAATTTTCAAAAAGTGACATCCCCTACAAATTTTTGCTTAAAATGCATCATTTATTTCTCTAAGGCATGTTTTACGAGGTGCAAAACTCACATTTATTAGTGTCAAATTATCAGGAGTTGTCTTTGCTTTTGTTTTCAAGGGTTTGGTGAGTTTTGGCTTTCATTTTCCTAGCTTTCTGTTCAATTTTGAGTTTCAGAGCAGTAACTGCAAGTTGGAGATTTTACTCTAAGGCATGCTTTTTGAGGCAAAATTCTTTCTTCTTTCTGAACTAGACTAGTCTTCAATTCATCCTTGATCCATGTTTTAAATTTCACCGCATTCTAAGTTCGTTTGTTTGGTCTTTCCTCCAAAATCAAGTTTTGATATCTGAACCGTGAGTGGGAAATTTTCCTTCTTTTGCAAGTAAAAGAGACTTTTTCTTTCAAAGTAATAGGAACTTTTTCAAACAATTACAAGTGAAATCTTATAAAGATGTGTAACTTGTTGTTTCTTTTCCATTCCTAGTATTTGTCTTTTAAGTTACTTTGTAGGGACTTTGTGATCATATTACAAGTGAATTTAAAATCACAAGTTTATAAGAACTTGTAATTACCCTTTAAAGTCCCTACTTTTTCCTTTATTTTTCTTTGTTTTGTGAGTTTTATAACTTGTAATCGGAATTTTAAAACCCGATTACAAGTCTTTTGGCGAAATTTATATGTCTTTCTTATTGCATTTTTGAAACTCGAAATTAGTCTTGCAAGTGTTTTTGTGTAGGGGAAAAAGCGAGACTAGGCTGACATGTCCTAATCCTACCTTTTGACACACATTGTGGAATACGAAAGAGCCTAGAGGTATCACACAATTGGCTACTTCTTTTTGTGGAAGAGAGAGCCACGGGCTACCTATTAGGATTTCTATTCCTTTGTTGTAATTGAAAGATAAAATGATGCAAGTTCAATCCCTAACCCCAAAGTGCAAGTATGAACTAATAACAAGATTGCAGAATTGAACTTAAACTATGGAAAGCTATAAGTACAAAGATAAGACAAGAATGCAAATGCGTACCCGGAGTCAAAATCTGAGTGGAAATGTTCGGGACGGGGGCGCGGGCGCCACTGTCCTGATTCTGCACCTGAAACTGCTGTTTTGCACTCTGCAAAACTGTCGGAAATGTTGTCTGTCAGGAGGACCAGGGCGCCCAGCGCCCCTGTCCCAGGGACCAGGGCGCCTAGCGCCCCTGTCCTGGCAGGACCAGGGCGCCCCACGCCCCTGTCCTGGTCTTCTGCTCCGAAACTTGGTGTGTGGTCCCGTCTCCGTCTGCGTCTTTCGGATCTGCAACTTGCGGCGTCGTCCGAATCCTGAAACCTGCACTTATATCTGAAAAGGTGTTTTGGGCGGCTATATAGGGTTTTGCCTTAGTCAAACCCCCGCTTCGGTGATTTCCACCTCCACGAATAGCCAAGTTGTTTTGTAAAATGTATTGTGTGTGCAGACCTAGTGTGTGTGCAAGGTCCTAAAATGCAAGAAAGCAAACTAGAGCAACCTAGAAAGTAAACCCTAATTGCTTGTAAATGATAATGTAAATGCTCTAAATCAAGATGCAAAGTGATCTAAAGCATGAATAAATGAGATATTGAAGCTTTATGCAAAGACATGAAAACAACATGAAATCATACCCAACCCTCAAGGGAGAGGTACAAGCCAATCTTCAGTCGGTAATCTCCTATTGTTCTTCAATGTCTTTCAAGCCCTAAATGGATGAATGGAATTGATAAATGCTTGATAGAGGGATGTTGTAAGATGTTGAAGTCTTCAAAGATCTGCTCTTTCGCTGCCTATGAGGTTCCTGGAAACAAAAATCCGGTCCCTTCAAATGAAGAAAGAGAGCTCTTATGTATGAAACCCTAGGTCGCAATTTCGTCTTTTGGCCGACCTAGAGATCGAATATCCCGCCAATTTCTTGGGGTTAACCTTTATTTTATGATTGGATCGCGCTCCTAAAATTTCGGGAAAAATGTCCAGGACCGTGTGCACTCCGGGCGCCATGGTCCCGACAACTTTTCACCAAATTTTCAGGGCCGTCAGATATGATGATTTTAGAGAGAATCCCGAAGTTACAGGTGATTTCGAGATGTTTTGACCCTCGAAATCAAGCCCCCAAGCTCAGAATAGGGCGTAATTAGGGTTTTGATTAAATGATGTATTGGAAGAATAAAATGAAAGGGGCACACTTTAATGAAAGGGCCCAACTTTATAATGTGGAAGATGATGAAATAGGACCTTAGACCTAATTAATTTGATTAATTAAGTGCTAAAGGGGAAATGCAATGCAAAATGCAAAATGCGCCAAGGCGGGTGCTAAACTAGGTGTGAAATTGTACCACCCTAGCAAGTGCGTACAATTTACGACGCTACAGTTTTATGGATTTTTACTTGTTCTTGCTCATATCTACCTCGATTGGAGAGATTTTTAGCATGAAGAACACTTGGAAAATCTACAACTTCAATGAATCCTTCTTTCTCGCCCTATTCATGCCACCTTTTGGAATATTTTTAGTTGGTTTTCTCCTCTTTTTTCATGGCCACATGTGTAGCGGAGGCATTTTGGTCTGCATTTTCATCTTCTCTTCATGTTTTAAGGAAGAGTTGAGTCTTGTTGCTAAGTTATAGGGGCAAATTTGCTAAGACATGGTACTGATTTTTGTTATTGTTTATTGATACATTTCTCTCTTTGCCCAAATGGTTAGGGTTTGCTGAAAACGTTTTTTATCCATAAGTAAAAGCAAGTAAAATGATTTTCCAAAGAAACTTTTGTATCTTCCCTCCATGGTCGGATTTCCACAAGGCAACTACAAGTTTCTTTTATGCCAAATGTCAAAGTTCTTCATCTCCATTGTTTCACTCCCATGAATGATTTGCAAAGTTTTCCCCATTGTATCACAAGTAAAATTTGCCTCTCATATCAATCATGGCCATGACTATCAGAGATGTCTATGTGCATTCCCAATAAGACAAGCTTGTGTTCTTCCCTTCAAGTAAATTTGCACTTTACTTGTAACCGGGATTTTGAAACCCGATTACAAGTAGTGATATTTGACAAGTCTATGCTTTACCCATCAAGAAAATGATTGCTTTCGAGTTCGCATGGCCTTTCACCAAGTCGAAGATAGCCTCATGTGAATACTTGCATTTGCAGTTAGCCTTCCAAAACCCGAAATTGGTCCAAAATACAGTAAAAAAACACTTAAAAATGGGTCTCTAGGGTCTGATTACAAGTGCAAAGTTGTATTTTTCCATTACACATATGAAGTTGCATGTTTGTTCCTCATAATTGCAAGTCAATAGTCTTGTTTTTTCGCACATGTAATGCAGTCCTCAAAACCCGAAATTCACTTGTGAGCCCATTTTTGCATCAAATTATCCATTCCCTTGTCAGTCTTGTTTGCACACACCATCTATCAAACCAAAAAATTAAGGCATGGACCTTATTTTGCAAGTAGATTCCAAGATTGGAGGATGATACAAAGAAAAAACAACAACATGACGAAGCCATACAAGGAGATGGATAAGTGATATGATTGATTGAGAGCATAGAATGCTTTTAAGACATAGACAGGCTTGTTACTTAGCATTGCAAAGAACTTCCCTCCTGAAAAGCCAGTACTACCCCAAGCAAGAAGATAAGATTGAATTTTGTTGGCCAAGGACACAAGGATCATCAAGGAAGCAAATTCTCATTCCAGTTCGAGATGTCTTCACTAATCCTGAATACTTCAAGTTCTAACATCCTGAAGTAGCATGAAGATCATCACAGACAAATGATGATGTAGTTAGAGTCATGTCTTCAAACACATAGAATAGTTCAATTATGCATTTGAAATTTTGTTATGACAAGTTACATGTAAAAAAGAGTTTTGTAATTGCAAGTGTCACGTTCACTTGAATTACATGTAAAGAAACTACAAGTTGAGTTAAATTAGGACTGTAGTTGGTCCTCACAACTGGAATGGAAACTAGGTTATAAAAACTTAATCAAGGGATTGGATATCCTTACTGAACAACTAGTTTTCCTGTAGCAAAGGCTCATTTACTTTATCGACCGGGGACATAAACTTGAAACGGGCCAACACTGCATGTGCACTAAGTTCAAATCACAACCATTCTATCCTACTGCAGGAAAGGAAATTATCTGAAATAAATATGCAAAAACATGATGAACTAATACTTTAACAGAACTTACAACTGAAAGTAACTTAAGAAACTGCTACTAAATGAAAATGTATAGGTGAGCGGATAGGAACTACTCTGCGTGTTGTGGCTGTAGGAACAGACACAGGAACTATTTCCAATGGCTGCAGGAACAGTCTAATGCCAAAACAACAACTATTGCAAAATGGAAATTATCTGTAAAACACAAAGGGACTACTCACCAAGTGGGCCCCCTTGAGTGAGTATATCTAGAACTCCAGATAACAATTGATAAGCTCAAAATAACATTGTCTTCTTTATTCCAAATTGACTGCAAAATACATAAGTCTGAAAACTGGATACTGCAAATTCTATGATCGTTCTGTCCCTCCTAAGAGGAGATAGAGACCTTTAATTTATAAGGAAACTTTATAACAGATTCCTAATTGATCAACCCACGTGCCAAAGGAATAGGGGAACAGGTTTATTATACTAAAGAAGAAGTCAACATAGGAAAATAGAACAACATTTGTCCTGCAACTAAGAAGATATAACGTGACTTCCTTCCTGGATTTAAGCTCCACTAGGAACAATTATGAATGTCCCACAAACCACTCTATTGAGGAAGCGATCAAGTGGTTACGACCTTCTTCAATGCTACTCCACTTTGACTGGGTCTGCATCGTAGTGACATGTTGATGTTCCTCTTAACCGCCAGCTTAGCCTCTCTTTCATCTTGGCTGACCCTGCATTATGATGTTAATATGCCCAAAAGAATGTGTATCTATTGATGTCAATATAACATAAATTAAACCATATTCTAAAATTGATTTAGATAATTTGTATAGATGAACCATTTAAAAATCATTAGATAACAACCTTAAGTATATGATAAATTAGTTCCAGAAATACTTAAAAAGGCATCAACTAGGAAAGTCTTCTGACCCAAATATTATCCAGACACAAGACCTAAGCAGGAATTCTATGACAAAAATCTATCAAAACAGAGCCATTATTTCGGTTCATCATAAGTCATGGTGGTTGAGATAATTTCTCAAGTTAGTTAGGATCCTCCCACCTTTTTCTCAAGGCTCCTCTCCTATAAATACTTGAGGGGGTCTATTGTAATCAATATCTTTTGGCAATGCAACAAGACTTTGCCAGTTTGTATGTACACTCTAAGACTTTGAGCTTAGTTGTAAATCAGATTGCAGTCAATTAAAAGAGGCAAATTTCTTTCAAACTTTATGTTGATTCAAGGTGTTATGTGACATCATTTTTTGGAGATTGATTGTGAGTTTTGAGGTGTTATACAAGAGGGATTCAAGCTCAATCTTGTAGACTTTGAGCTACTTATTGCTTTTGGAGTTTTAGATTGGTTTTAAGATTTGATACTGCAAACTTTGAGCTGCTTGTCATGTTTGAAATTATTGTAGGATGCTCAAGCTAAGGGGGGTAACTTGCAGACTTTGTGTTGCTTTTATTTTCTATGTTTGTGCATAAGAGGTGCATCATGTAGTTAGACTTTGAGCTGCTACATATTGTGCTTAGCTACTAGAAAATCATCTAAAAAGGTTGATAGGAGAGTAGATAGTTGAAGACTTTGAGCTTTCTTTTTGTTTTCCCGTCTCGGAGAAGCAAAGGACTTTGTGCCTTTATGGAAACTTTGCTTCTTTTTTTCGTTTACTTCATTAATCATTTGTGCTTTCAGCTGTGATTCTTTTCTAAAAGAAGAGAAAAGAATAACTATTTTTTTTTTTTAAAAAGAACAAGATAGAGTTTCACCCAGATTTAGAATAGATTTAGAGTTAGAGTTTATTTTTGAATTGTTGAAGTAGAATGCAAAGGGGGAGCCTTCCCTAAACTAGGAGAGTTTTATACTCAGACACTGTGGCTAAAACCACACCTTTGTACATCACCCAGGTGTACAAAATTTTCAACCAATAGTTTTTTGTGACTCTGATGGGGACACGAATGCATTCGAAAGCCTCACGCTTTCGTTTGAAGTCTAGTGTCTTGTTGTTTTCAGAAAAAAACTTTTCTTGTGTTTTTGTTGAACAAGAGATTTGAAATGTTTTATTAATTCTATCCTAAAATTTTTGATATAAATTTGTTGAATTGTTACAGAGCAGATTGATCCATTTGAGTCACCAACAATTTTTGGCGACTCTGTTGGGGATACAATATGCATCCAAAAGCCTCATGCTTTTGGTTGAAGTATACCGATATCCCATTCATTGTAATTTCATTTCTTGTAGTTTGTAAATATTTCACCAAGGACATGTAAAATGGCTTCTCAAGGTCCTTGGGGGAATGCTTTTGGTCCGCTAAATCTAACTCCACCTCTACATGCTCTTCTTGATGGTTCAAGAAAGAACTTTCCCAAGTTATTTGGAGATGGAAGACAACATCCATATGAGCACATTGTTTCCTTCTATATTGCATGTGGTGTGCTTGGTGTGGAACATGAGGATGTTTCGGTAAGACTTTTCATTGAGACATTCCAAGGTGTTGTTGCAGATTGGTTCTTCCACCTCGTGCCATAGATCATCACAAACTGGGCTATTCTCAGAACAAAGTTTGAAGAGAGGTTCAAGCCCACAAAATATGTGCATCCATTGTTAGCTCAGCTGACTCAAATGAAAAAGGATTGACATGAACCCATGCGGGAGTTTGTGGCTAAATTCAACAAGTTGTCTAACATAATTCCAACTGTTGCTCAGCCTACCACTGAAAATTTAAATATCTTCTTTGTCAAAGCTCAAGTGCTTAAGGTGAGTTTCTTGTTGAGAAGGACAGTTCTAAGAGATATCGCAATTGCACATGCCTTAGCAATTAATATTGAAGATGATCTTATCCTTGATGGTAAGATAAAGATAGAACCAAATGGGTCCAAAGAAAATTCTTCTTTGGGATCATGGTCTACCAAGAGAAAAAATCCCATGGTGCCGAGGTTGACTAATGAGTTGGTTTCCCTCAAAAAGAAAATAGCTCAAGGTGTATTTTCTCCCACTTATGAAGAAGACATTCCAATGAGGCCATATCCAAATATTGCTCCTAGTTATGTAGCTGAAAATCAAGACAAGCTTCCTTCAACACCAGAAAGGCTTGCTCTTGAGGCATGACCAACAAATGCAGTAGTGAAGGATTCTAAATCTGAACAAAGTGATCTTGCTGGTCTCTTCCAAGAGGACAAAGCAGACATAGCTGACGACTCTCGTATCTAGTTTATGCAGTTTTAGAAAGCTATTGAACAAAGAGAAAAGACCATGCCAGATACCATGGGGGATACACAACAAGAGGTTGAAGGCCACTTTTCCAAGGTGTTGGTAAAGGAGGACAATCATATCATGAGATGTGAAAAGATGAACATGCATGAAGGAATCATTCAAGTTGAATGAAAAAGACTGCATCTATATTTCAAGATCATGAACTTGAATATATTATGCATGAAGATAGCAAGGAACTTGATGAAGACCTTTTCACAAACATGATAGAGGATTTTTGTTCAAGTCTTGATTACAACTCAAAATCTCCCAAGTCTAAAGTTTGTGAACAACACGATGAAGCAATCTACGTAGCCATGTTTTCATTTGAATCACGTGAAGGAGATATTTCTATTCAGCATGAGGTTGTCATGGATGAAAAACCAATTATTCAAGTTGTAGCTAATAAGAAGGATTTGGTTTTTGCACGATGAAGAGGATGTTCAATCATATATCTTGCTTGGTTGGAGGCTAATGGAAATCCAAAGGTTCCACTTGTACATGAGCTTGAAGACACACTTGAGGAAGAGGCCAAACATGCATTTTCAGCTAAGCAAGAGAAGTTTGGTTTCAAAAACCTACTTTGGAGCACCAGTACATATGATTCATTTCAAGAGGAAGGTGAATTTGTTAATCTTTTTCAAGGAGCAGTGCATCAAGCTATGGTACAATTGTTCTTGCTTCTATTGGTTGTGGTTTCTCATGATCATGCAAGGTACTGCATGCTATTAAAAAGAGGCAACTATTTCACTAAGCCAGTGAATGGTTTCATTTGAAAGGTTTTCATTGTGGCTAGTTTAGGATAGGTATGTTTCCATTTCCAATAGGTGCAGTTGTACAAGTCTGTGTCTTCTTTTCAGTTTGTTTTGCGTCACTCATATCATCCTTCTTGTTGTCTATGTATTTATTACTTGACTATGTAACCCAATGGATACTAAGGCACTTAGAATTTTGAATTATACTCCCTTCAATCATTCCAACAATGAAAGAAATTTCCCCACTCATAGCCAGTTGTTGTCCCAATTTTTGAATTTTCAAAAATGTGACAACCCCTACAAATGTTTGCTCAAAATGCATCATTTTTGTCTCTAAGGCATGTTTTACGAGGTGCAAAACTCACAATTGTTAGTGTCAAATAATCAGGGGTTGTCTTTGCCATCGTTGTCCAGATTTTGGTGAGTTTTGGCTTTCATTTTCCTAGCTTTCTGTGCAATTTCGGGTTTCAGAGCAGTAACTGCAAGTTGGAGATTTTACTCTAAGGCATGCTTTTCGAGGCAAAATTCTTGCTTCTTTTTGAACTGGACTAATCTTCAATTCATCCTTGATCCATTTTTCAAATTTCATTGCATTCTGAGTTCATTTGTTTGGTCTTTCCTCCAAAATCGAGTTTTGATATCTGAACTGCGAGTGGGAAATTTTCCTTCTTTTGCAAGTAAAAGAGACTTTTGCTTTCAAAGTAATAGAAATTTTTTCAAATAGTTACAAGTTAAATCTCATAAATATGTGTAACTTGTAACTTGTTGTTTCTTTTCCATTCCTATAATTTATCTTTTAAGTTACTTTGTAGGGACTTTGTGATCATATTACAAGTGAATTTAAAATCACAAGTTTATAAGAACTTGTAATTACCCTTTAAAACTTGTCATCGGAATTTTGAAACCCGATTACAAGTCTTTTGGCGAATTTTAGCATGAAGAACACTTGGAAAATCTGCAACTTCAATGAATCCTTCTTTATCGCCCTATTCATGCCATGTTTTTTCATATTTTTATTTGGTTTACTCCTCTTCTTTCATGGCCACCTGTGTAGAGGTGGCATTTTGGTTTGCGTTTTCATCTTCTCTTCATGTTTTAAGGAAGAGCTGAGTCTTTGTTGCTAAGTTATAGGGGCAGATTTGCTAATACGTGGTATAAATTTTTGTTACTGTTTATTGATGCATTTCTTTCTTTGCCCAAATGGTTAGGGTTTGTTGAAAAAAAATTCTATCCATAAGTAAAAGCAATTAAAAGGATTTTCCAAAGAAACTTTTGTATCTTCCCTTCATGATTAGATTTCCACAAGGCGACTGCAAGTTTCTTTTATTCCAAATGTCAAAGTTCTTCATCTCCATTGTTTCACTCCCATGAATGATTTCCAAAGTTTTTCCCATTGCATTACAAGTAAAATTTGCCTCTCATATCAATCATGGTCATGACTATCAGAGATGTCTATGTGCATTCCCAATAAGACAAGCTTGTGTTCTTCCTTTCAAGTAAATTTGTATTTTACTTGTAATCAGGATTTTGAAACTTGATTACAAGGAGTGATATTTGACAAGTCTATGATTTTCCTATAAATAAATTGCTTTCTTTTGGGTTCTATGGCCTTTCACCATGTCGAAGTTAGCCTCATGTGAATACTTGCTTTTGCCATCAGAGATCTTGAGGGCAGATTTCAAAGAGCCCCAGAGAGACTTAATCATTATGCTCAGCAAGGCCTTTGGCAAGCCAGATTGTAAACATTTCCATCCATGGATGTTCCAGTTTATGACCACTATCTTAATAGGGAAACAATATTTTGATTGGCCGCAAATCCTCTCCGACAATATCTGCAAACAAATGAAAGAAGTTCACTAGACCCAAAAGTTCTTTTTCACATCTTATGTCATCTGGGTAGCTGCTAGAGCTGGAAAGTTCCCAGGGCTACAGGTAGAAGGTCAATTGGGAGAGGAGGAAGGACAAAAGAAGGTATGGGAGTATTATTCCCAACTCACTTTAGCCAATGCAAAGGCTCATTTGAAGAGAATTAATGATGCCTTCATTTTCCCTATAATAATCAAATTAACAGGGGACACAGGATACTAGATTATTCCAGAGGCCATGGCTATTATCTGAGAGTGGGCATGTTGGTTCATCCAAAACCCATGCTCAACCTACATCAGGGTTAGTGGATTCACATGGAACTCAATGTTGTTGCCCCGATACTGCAATGCTAGAGTAATTTTGCTGGAATATGTAAGGCAACTTTTGGGCCTCCAGTCTCTTTTGTCTTCAAAACATAAAACATGTATTGATTTCTTGGTATCAATTGGATATTTTGCATGCTAAAAAATACAGGTTGCAAAATTATCAAAGCTAGAGCTTTAGGATTTGAACCTGAAGGAATATGATTATTCTAGAGAGTTCTATGACCCCTACGGGAAACTCAAACAAGCTATGCCTAAGGCATATGAGGGACACTAGCCGATACTGGAGGATTTTTGGGCTAACCTTCAGGATCATTTTGAAGTAAGAGAAAAGAGTTATAGTCGGTTGTCTCTGCCACAGATCTGAGATTTTGAATTGAAACCAATCTCCCCAGAGACCTCAGAGACGATGGAGACTTGCTCGATGCGGCATATAAAGGGCTAGAAATTGATAAGAAACCTCTCTCTCCAATGAAGTGATCAGTGAATGAAGACCTAAATATTGAAAAAGTTTCTCAAGTGGTCATCAATAGGACCAAGCAATGGTTAAGCCAGAGGGAAAAGCCCAATGCCTCAAAGGCGAAACAAAAGGAGTCCACTTCAGGGGTACCTCAATCAAGGGGCCATAAGGAGTACACTCGGAAGACAAGGTCAGCCTCGAGGCAAAATACATCCACCGATCCAGATGAGGGGGAAAAACCTCAAGAAAGTACCGAGGACTTAATGAAGAAACTCCAAGAAAAGATGAGGGAATCTGAATTGTTAAAGAAGGCAGCGGACCTAGGAGTGACCGATGGATTGGGAGCGGTACCACTTGCCAAAGTTCTCCCACCAAGGATGACTATAGGGCAGACTATAGGAGAGGGTACCCAAGAGAAGGAAGAAGAAATAGAGATTACAAAATATATACCCACCTCAGCAGCTACCACACAAGACCCAGGCACCAACGCCCCTGTATCACCACCAGTCAATATACCCGCAGAGTAGCCTGGAGTGCAAGGCTTCAGGTATACCACTGAAGAAGTAAAAATTAGGAACATTGAGTCTGATTCAGATCAGGAGGAAGAGGATCTTGAGAAACAACGACCGCTAAAAGGCGAGCAAGAAGGGGATGAGGCAGAAGACCTATTGAATGAAATACTAGTTCTAACCCCTCAAGATCAAGAGGACCTCCTCAAGGATATAGCAATCGAGAAAGGTGAAACAGAGGTAGGTGAGGAAGAGATGACATTTATTGAAGAGGTCAGTGGAAAACTGGGAGAGTTACATAAGCAACAGGATCTCCAAACCAATCTAGCCTGCCAAGTTACCTCACCTCAAGATCCCAGGCAAACAGAGGCAGAGGAAAGAGATGAAGCAGAGGAGCAGGCGGACGTCCATGTTGTAACTACAGATATAGTGTCACATCAAGGTGACAAGGATGAAGATATACTGCAATGGCTTGAGTTTACCTTTGAGAAGAAAAAGAGAAAAGCGGACCTTCCCAAGGTCACTCTACAACAAGTAATCACCGAGGAGCCACCAAAGGCTAAGAAGCTCAAAACCGTTCATCATTTATCAAAAACTGGTTCCAGTGAAGTGATTGTAGATATGGTAGTTTCATTCCAAGATGAGGGACAAGCTTCTCCCAAGTATCAAATATCTGAGATAAATTTGGGTAAACAAACCAATTGGGGAGAGCTAGATACTTTGGAGCTAGCCACAAGTGTCATCAGAGGGCGTGTAGAGAAGGAGCATACTTCGAATCTAGATCTCAAAGCACAAGTGGAACAATACAAGCAACTCTTAGTTGAAATGAGCAAACCTCTAGACTCCTGTAGAGCTGATGACTTACCTTCAACCTCATCACTGCCAGAGGGAGAAGTGAAGGCGCTAGTGGAGGTGAGACGAGTGGCCGCTGCAGCCAAGTCATGGACCCAAATAAATGCGGCTAAGATTAGACTATTTCTGTAGGATACTATGAAGATATACTAGAGGGTAGTATAGGCAGGCAGAGCCTTAGCTTCTTGTGCTATGCAATGGAAACGAAAGCTAAGTATTTTCAATAAGCAATTCCAAGTTTTGAATAAAGTATTACGACTAGGGGAAGAGACAGTAATGGAGGAGGACCTCTTAGGAGGTGACAATTCTGAAAACTTACAGTCCTATGTATACATTTTGGAGCTGAAGATTGAAATGCTTCAGCAGTATATGAAGGATATGGCAAATATTCGAGTCCCCCTTCTCAGGGAAATTTTGTCATATGATAATTTTGTAAAGAGTATGCTTGGAGCCTTCGGATTAGGACTGACTAGTACGGGGATAATGGAACAACAACAAGTTTTGAATCAGTGGGATGCATACGAGGCTCAACACTGAGGACCTTTGGCCCAGTTTGATGTCTCCCTCATGGACAGGTACACGTACTTGATCACTCAGTGTTAAGAGGTGGCAGAGACAATAGGGGAACTAGAGAAAGGAAAGAAGTATGCAGATGAAGTGTTGACGAAATATAAATTTAGAGTTAAGCACGTAGTTGATCCTCCTGTTCAAGAAGTTGCATGTATAATTGATAATTATAGAGCTTTTGCCAAGAAATAAGGAATAAATGCATAGTTGCTAAAGATAGCAAAGCGTTTTCATAAATCCTTAATTTTGTATTTTCAGCTGTAGCTTCTACTCAAGTTCTAATTTTCAGAGAAATCCTGCATGACTATGAAAACGTGGCTCACCTAGCATGGTCTTCGTAGTGCGCATGCAGTCCCCATTTCATAATTGTTAAGTGGAGTATCAAGGCAGAAACTTGCAAGTTAGCTGCGACTCCTAGTTTCAATTCTTAATTTTGGTTAGGTTTATTTCCTAGATAATAGGGTAGAGAACTTGTATAAATTGAGAAGTTGGATTCATTTGTAAGTGTCCCCAAATTAATGATTTGGTCCCTATTCATGCCACGTTTTTTCATATTTTTATTTGGTTTACTCCTCTCCTTTCATGGCCATGTGTGTAGAGGAGGCGTTTTGGTTTGCGTTTTCATCATCTCTTCATGTTTTAAGGAAGAGCTGAGTCTTTGTTGCTAAGTTACAGGGGCAGATTTGCTAAGACATGGTATAAATTTTTGTTACTGTTTATTGATGCATTTCTTTCTTTGCCCAAATGGTTAGCGTTTTTGAAAAAAAATTCTATCCATAAGTAAAAGAAATTAAAAGGATTTTCCAAAGAAACTTTTGTATCTTCCCTTGATGGTTGGATTTCCACAAGGCGACTGCAAGTTTCTTTTATTCCAAATGTCAAAGTTCTTTATCTCCATTGTTTCACTCCCATGAATGATTTCCAAAGTTTTTCCCATTGCATTACAAGTAAAATTTTCCTCTCATATCAATCATGGTCATGACTATCAGAGATGTCTATGTGCATTCCCAATAAGACAAGCTTGTGTTCTTCCTTTCAAGTAAATTTGTATTTTACTTGTAATCAGAATTTTGAAACTCGATTACAAGTAGTGATATTTGAGAAGTCCATGCTTTTCCCATAAATAAATTGCTTGCTTTCGAGTTCTATGGCCTTTCACCATGTCAAAGTTAGCCTCATGTGAATACTTGCTTTTGCAGTCATCCTTCCAAAACCCCAAATTGATCCAAAATGCAGTAAAAAAAACACTTGAAAATGAGTCTCTAGGGTCCAATTACAAGTGCAAACTTTTATTTTTCCATTACACACATGAAGTTGCATGTTTGTTCTCCACAATTGCATGTCAATGCTCTTGTTTTTCCACACATGTAATGTAGTCCTCAAAACCTGAACTTCACTTGTGAGCCCATTTTTGCATCAAATTATCCCTTCCCCTTCCAGACTTGTTTGCACACATGATCTATCAAACCAACAAATTAAGGCATGGACCTTATTTTGCAAGCAGATTCCAATATTGGAGGATGATACAAAGAAAGAACAACAACATGACGAAGTCATACGAGGAGATGGATAAGTGATATGAATAATTGAGAGCATAGAATGATTTCAAGATAGAGATAGGCTTCTTACTTCAACCTTGCAAAGAACTTCCCTCATGAAAATCTAGTACTACCCCAAGCAAGAAGATAATATTGAAGTTTGTTGGCCAAGGACACAAAGATAATTAAGGATTCAAATCCCCATTCTAGTTCGAGATATCTTCACTAATCCTGAATACTTCAAGTTCTAGCATCTTGAAGCAACATGAAGATCATCACAGACAAAGTATGATGTAGTTAGAGTCAGAGAATAGTTTCAGTTATGAATTCATAATTTTGTTATGACAAGTTACATGTAAAAACAAGTTTTATAATTGCAAGTTTCACGTTCACTTGCATTTTTGTAAAATGTAATTACATGTAAAGAAACTACATGATGAGCTAAATTAGGACTGTAGTTGGAATAAATCATGGTGGTTGAGAGAATTTCTCAAGTTAGTTAGGATACTCCTACCTTTTTCTCAAGGATCCTCTCCTATATTTGAGGGGGTCTATTGTAATCAATATATTTTGGCAATGCAATAAGACTCTCCCAGTTTCTATGTACACTCTAAGACTTTGAGCTTAGTTGTAAATTATATTGCAGTCAATTAAAAGAGGCAAATTGCTTTCAAACTTTGTGTTGATTCAAGGTGTTATGTGATGACATTTTTTGGAGATTGATTGTGAGTTTTGAGGTGTTATACAAGAGGGATTCAAGCTCAATCTTGTAGACTTTGAGTTGCTTAATGTGTTTGGAGTTTTAGATTGATTTTAAGATTTGATATTGCAGAGTTTGAGTTGCTTGTCACATTTAAAATTATTGTAGGACGCTCAAGCTAAGGGGGTAACTTGCAAACTTTGTTCTGATTTTATTTTCTATGTTTGTGCATAAGAGGTGCATCATGTAGTTAGACTTTGAGCTGCTACATAATGTACTTAGTTACCAGAAAATCAGCTAAAAAGGTTGATAGGAGAGTAGATAGTTGAAGAATTTGAGCTTTCTTTTTGTTTTCCCATCCCGGAGAAGCAACATAGAACTTTGTGCCTTTATGGAAACTTTGTTTCTTTATTTAGTTTACTTCATTAATCATTTGTGCTTTCAGCTATGATTCTTTTATGAAAGAAGAGAAAATAATACGTGTCTTTTTTGAAGAAAGAGAACAAGACAGAGTTTCACCTAGATTTAGAATAGATTTAGAGTTAGAGTTTATTTTTGAACTGGTTAAGTAGAAAGCAAAGGGGGAGCCTTCCATAAATTAAGAGAGTTTTATACTCACACATTGTGGCTAAAACCATAATTTTGTACATCCCCCAGGTGTACAAAATTTTCAACCAACATATTCAATGATGTGCTTAAAGATCTCACAAAAAGTTATAAAGGTAGTATAACAAAAGATACAATTTTTTTTATAGAATGAGGCCAACAAGCAAGATTAAATCACTTTACTATGTTGTGATAAAATCTATGCGTCAAAGAAGGTGGGAGGGGTAGGTTTGAGAAATTGGCAAATTATGAATGCAACCATGGGTGCTAAACTAGTTTGGAGAATTTATCCAAATCCCAATCAATTGTGGGTAAATATCTTAAAAGAAAAATATCTTGACAATTAGTCGAATGAAAGGATTCTTACAATCGAGGATCCCCTAAGGGGTTCGACAATATCAAATTTTGTTGTTTCATGCAGATCAGTGATTGTTGATCATGTTACATGTCAACTAGGCAATAGCCATTCAAGAAAGTTTTCGTATGACTCTGTTAGAATCAAAAATCGCTGAGAGGGGGGGGTGAATCAATGATCTACCAGAAGTTAAAACCACAAACTTATTTTTTATCCACTGGTTAACATTGCATAACATAAAAGAAGATAAACATGCAACAAATAATACACAAATCCACAATACTAGAGTTTTTACGTGGAAACCCAGAAAGGGAAAAACCACGGTGGGGCTAGAACCCACAATATTCATATACTATGGCCAGGAGTACATAAATATTACATAGATGGGGAATGCACTTGCATTCAGGCTCACTTCCTAGAGCTCACTGCTCAAATAAAGTTGCCCATAAGGCTACAACCTTTAGAGAAGTCTCACTAACTTGCAATTTGTTTAAAATGAGAAAGTACAATGAAATGAACTCTTAATTAGCATTTGACTATGCAAAAATGAGTTACGATTAAGTGTTGAATCTCTGACTATCTTTTCTCTATTGAATACTCTGTTTCTGTCTCGGTCAGCTACCGGTTGGTCTGAAAGCAAAATGTGCATGTGAAACTGCACTCAATTGCACCAAAATGAATCACCACATCTCTAACATACCAAAAATCAATCGCCAAATCAATCTTATATATCCGATCATAACACAAAAGAAATCTCCTTCAAGTCGGCTTCAAGAAATGCAATGTATAGCTCAAAGTTGGCTTCAATCTCGAACAAAACATAGCACTAGACCAAAATATTAAAATCACATGCTTCCCAAAGGTCTTCCCTATTAATGAGAAGACAAAAACAATCATCGAAAACACCACAATCATCGGAAATCATTCTGGACCAACACGTTACCGAAATACCCTGTTTTACCGGTTAACACCAACTTCTGGATAAGATGAATCACAACTGTCAGACCGAATCACCACAAAGAGTTGACAATATGCAACTACCGGATGTCACCTGAAATCACCAGATGAGTGTCAATTTCCAACAATCTCCCCCTTTGGAATTGATGGAAACACATGTGAAAAATGGTTAAGTGTTGAAACATGTACACCGAAGGAAAGAATAAAAGAATTATAAGGCTCCCCCTTAGATCAGAAATACAAGAATATGCACTACACTGGAATATACACTCTATACACAACTAGTCTGTACATTTTTCACCTCATCTCTCCCCCTTTGACAATAATACCAATGATGGAATGTTGTCCAGAATTGATATACATATGACATATACTTTACAAATATTTGAATAGGTTAGCATAAACAGTCTTCAAAAATCTCAGGTGAGTTTCCCACCCACTCTTTAGGTTATCCAAAATTGTGATGAATGCATTGAATACAGTGGCATGAATTTATAACTCTCTCAGATCTGATGGTACAGGTTGGGCCATTTCCTTCATTTAATCTGCCTTATTGCTCAATATAGTATCTAACCGGACAACAATGAGGTTCTAGAGTTCACCCACTTTCCTCTGAACTTTCTCCTTATCATCTTGAAGGCCGAAGATTTAATCATTCAAGGCTATAATTTGTCCTTCAATGATTTTGGTTAATGATACATTAGGGTGAAAAGATTGTGAGATACTTGCAAGCTTGCCCCAACAATCATTTATTTGTTTGTTAATATCAATGGCGAATTTAGGCAAAATGAGACAAGATTTATACAATTTACCAGCTTCTGATAATGTGTTAGAAATGGTTTGCAATCTCTTATTCAATGTCACCTTGTCATCTGTAATCATTTTCAAGAATGTCTATTTTTTAACTTCCTTAAATATGTCCAAAACTTTCTGAGTATCTGTCTTCTTTAAAGAATCAAAGTTGCTATTTACATTGTTAATCAATTGCAATAATTTTTCAGAGGGGTTGTTATTTGAATCTAACTATACATTGGTATCCACCTTCTACAAAACATCAATGGACATAAAAATTAACTTCTTATTTTCAATCTCTGATTTCACCAGGTCTTGGCTGGCTTGAGCTTGGACTGCAACAACAAGCATAAGCTTCTCCGCAGGAGACATTTTTCCAAGATCAACTGAACCATCAAGATTGATCTGAGGTGGGATCCATGTAACTAGAGGAGTGGCAATTGGCGAATCAGCTATGCCTTTGCCTTTTTCCACCTTAGTTGTCTTAGGTTCTCCAAACTCAACATCCTTCTTCTCACCCTTGTCTCCAATATTAGTCTGTTGAATTTCAGGGGCTGCAGAGCGGTCAGTCACCGAAGGATTGTCACTAGTCTCAACATCGATTGTGGTATTACCTTGGTCTTCCGATTGATCTTCATATTGAGTCTCAACATTCTAACTTCTAAAATCACCTTGCTTGTCTTCCGACTGAGATGATTTAAATGCATCTTTATACAAAGGGTTATTTTGAATGATCTTCTTCCATATTTCCTCTATCTATTTTCTGACCTCTTCAACATTACCAATCATCAACCTATTTATTTTGTTCTTACTTTTGAATTCCTTTTTATTGGATTCTTCAATTAATTTGTTAACTTTATCATGAGTAATACATGTACATCTATTTACAAGTTCTCTCTCCTTCATTTCTCTATCCATTTTACTTGCATTCATCCTTCTAGCATCTATTATATTGTACAGGTCATTTAAAATGGACTTCTCTAATTCAATTAATGTCTTACTAAAATTATGCAAGTATAATACTATCACTTCCTCAACCTTTCTTTGGTCACCATCATCAAAATTTTAAAAATTTGCTTCAAGATTCTTTAAATTTCCATCCACTAATATCTCATCTATCAATTGATCTACTGATAGTGGAGGAATTATTGTGTATTTACATTGTATATTTCCAGATTCAAGATCTTTATCCAATTGACTTTTCACCTATTTGCCTCTTTGGGGTCTTCTAGATGGAGTAGGATCTGACTTAGTCTTTTTGTTGGGTTGAGCTCCACCGGATTGAGGCTTTCTCACCTGTCATACAAATTCACCTCTTTTCTTTTCTCTTCCTACCTCTTCCTCAAATTCAGTTTCTAAGGCCACCAGAGATACTGTAACATAAGTTCTCTTGGGTTTTTTATTTTACTTTAGCACATCATTTTCGGATGGAGCAGGCTTAGCAGGTTGTGCCACCGGAGCAGGAGCAAACTTAGTTGCCTCCTTTTGAGCATATTTTTTATCTGGGTTTCTTCACCTCCTCCTTGGTGAAGCCCATTTGAGCAGCTACTTCTTCTGCCATCAGTGAATTGCATGTGCAAACTAAGGTCTTTTTTCTTGAATTTCCCAAATCTCCCTTCCTTGGGATCAACTAGTTGACTCATAAGGTGTTGGGTATACACCTCAAGTGTAGCAGAGTCAACTTCATACCCCATGGGCATGATCCAGACTATCTGATGCTCCAATGATTCCATCAGACATTGATCCTTATCCACCATGAAGCAAATAGTTTGCTCATAGTTCTCAACCACCTCCTTTGGAATCCTCTCCCCATTCTTCATTGTGGATTGGAAGGTTTTGAAGTATCCCCAGATGGTAGATATTCTCATGGTAGCATCACCAACTCAACACAGACCTTCCTTGATCTCATGGCCACTGATCTATCATAGGCCCATTGGACCTTGTCATTGATACCGGGTATCTCTTTCTAGAAGTATAGTGCCAGAAAATAAGGAGTGTACCATACTTAAAAGTGTGTTTTTTGTCCTACTTTATCTTCTTTAGATTTCTCAATAATTCATTTAGAAGTGTCGTGCACAGATCATACCTCTTGTCTTCTTTAAGCTTATGATATGCAAAGTAGATGGTGGTACCGGAGATAGAGTTGTACCGGTTGGACTGGTAGACCTTGTATCCAACTACCATTGAAACAAACTTTACATCATTCTCCAAAATATCATTTACAGTCATGGCTCTGTTGTCAAACTTTGATCCAGTGGTAGCTATGATGGTGTCATTTGAAATGTTTCTTAGGCTAGCCACATCACCGATTTCAGCTAAACCAGTTACAACACGAATCGATTGCTTGGTAATTTTGTGGGGTCTATCAAGCCATATGAATTCATCATGCACGCGGCTCGAGATGTAGTGGATCCAGTCTGCCTCATCAAACAACGAGAAATGTACAAATTGTGAGAAACCCTTATAATCTAGCTCCTTATATTTAGGTTTGAGATTTCCCAAACTATCAACCAAATGCTTGTTCTAAAGGTCCAACATATCGACATTCCCGAGCTCCTCAAGGTCATAGTGAATGGAGGCCCTGTTATCCTCATTGTATAGCACCCCGTAGGGCATAGGTGAGAATTCACCTGTCGGATCATCCTTGACTGATTTAAATGGATGTTTCTTGAATACTGGACGAGCCCTATCCTTGATCTCAACTACCAAAGGAGTCGCAATACCAAAAATTGAAGCTATTTCAAATCGTAGGGTTTGCGAAAAGCTAAAAAATCTAAACAGATAAGTACCTTGCTTCATAACCAGGCACTATAATTCACTCAGAAGTTGTTGAAATCATTGTTAAGGTTGCCAAGTTTCCTTCTCTCGCTCAGGTATTACTCACTTGATCGCATTGTGATGAATGAAGTCTTGAAATGCACTTTTATTCTTTGAAAACCTAATTTTTCATTGTAATAAATGCAGCAATCGGTTATCATGATCTTCATGAAATTTCATACCGGAGCACAAGATCCTTTAGAAACTTCTGGATATCATCTGCACATATGATTCAGTCTGTCTGCAACCTTCTAGAATCAATTTCAGACCATGGAAGAGGGGGTTCTTAGAATCTGCATGAAAAAATCCCCCTAAGGCATAAAGCCCTAATTGTCGGTTGAAGACCCTGCATCGGATTTGGGTGTTGACCCATTGCCAGCTTTGGATTCATCCTTTCTCACCCATATCTTCTCATGCTTCTCCTTGATCTCTTCTACCTTCACTTTTCCTTTCTCATTCAATTTGTTCTTGTCTACCAGAGCATTGTTCTTGCTTTTGCAGTACTTTACAATGTGACCGGTTTTGTTGCATGCTCGGCAAACAATATTATTCTTCATAGGCCTGAAGTTCATCTAATTATGTCTTGTCCTGCCCTATTTAGAAATATGTCCAAAGATTTCAAAAGCATAATATCTTTTGTTCCGAAAGTTATTCATTATTGCTCTACACACATTTGACTTGTGTCCAAAATTATTGCACATGAAACATTGACCAGTAAAGGTAGGAACATTATTCATGTTGTTCATCATACCATTATCCATCCTACTTCTGCACCGAGTCACCATATGACCAAATTTGTTTCAAGTAAAGCATCTACCATTAAATTTATGAGCATTAGGTTGTCTTACTGGAGGATTATTGCGCTTCTTCTGATCAGGTTTAGCATTGCCTTGTTTAGATCTGGAGGATTCACCTTTCTCAAATCCTAGGCCTCGCATATCCTTTCCATGTCTCTAACTTTCCAAGATCTCATCAAGTCTTGCTAAACTAGCTTTGAATTTGTCCTTGTACTCACTTGCAATAACAATTTCATCCCTCAAGGTAGAAACATATCTTTCAAGTTCTTGATCATTATTCCTTGATTAAGTCAACTTGAGCTTCAACTGATCATTCTCATAGGTAAGCCTGAAGCATTCATCAACTCTTTCCTTCAATGATTGTGCCAGATTCTCTCCATTCTTCTTCCGGTCCTTAATTTCTTTAGTCAGTCTCATCACAATGGATTGCATCTCATTCTTCAAAGCAAAATTCTCTCTCTCAAGCTTGTTAACCTCATCAAATTTATCCTGAATTCCATGATCTAATCATCTTTCTCCTTCAACTTGTCCATTAATTCCTTCCTCTTTTCTCTATAGATACTTGCTTGATCCGTTAGCTCACCAAAGAATTCATCAACAACATTCAGGTTCTTCTTCAAGGTACATACCTCACTTTTGGCTGCATCAAGATCCTCAAGTGCCACATTAAGTTGTCTCTGAAAACCAAAATCCATTGAATCAATCTCCCAGATCTTCCTCAAGTGGTTAATATTCCTTAGAGGAACTAGGCTCTAATATCAATTGTTAGAATCAAAGATCACTAAGGGGGGGGGGGGGGGGTGAATCAGTGATCTACCAAAAGTTAAAACCACAAACTTATTCTTTATGCACAGATTAACAATGCATAACAAAAAAGAAGATAAACATGCAACAAAGAATACACAAATCCACAACATCGGAGTTTTTACGTGGAAAATTGGAAAGGGGAAAACCACGGTGGGGCTGGAACCCACAATATTCATATACTATGGCTAGGAGTACATAAATATTACATAGATGGGGAATGCACTTGCATTCAGGCTCACTAGTTAGAGCTCATTGCTCAAATAAAGTTGCCCAGAAGGCTACAATCTTCAGGGAAGTCTCATTGACTTACAATTTGTTTACAATCAAATGAACTCTTAATTAGCATCTAACTATGCAAAAATGAGTTCTGGTTAGGTGTTGAATCTCTGACTGTCTTTGCTCTGCTGAATACTTTGTTTCTATCTCAGTCAGCTACCGGTTGGTCTGAAAGAAAAATACGCACATGAAACTGCGCTCAATCGCACCAAAATGAATCCTCACATCTCTAACCCACTAAAAATTAATCACCAAATCGATCTTATATATCCGATCATAACACAAAAGCAATCTCCTTCAAGTCGTCTTCAAGAGATGTAACGTATAGCTCAAAGTCGGCTTCAATCTTGAACAAAACATAGCACCAAACCAAAAGATTATAATCACATTCTTCCCAAAGGTCTTACCTATTACCAAGATCACAAAAATAATCACTGAAAACACTGCAATCATCGGAAATAATTCCGGACCAACAAGTTATTGAAATACTCTGTTTCACTGGTTAACACCAACTTCTAGATAAGATGAATCACAATTGGCGGATCGAATCACCATGAAGAGTTTCCATAAATGACAACCCTAGACAAATATGAAACTACTGGATGTCACCTGAAATCACCAGATGAGTGTCAATTGCCAACATAATCTTGGGATGGATTCCAAGTGTTGGGAGAGGATAATCGTCTCAATAATTTGATACAAATCCTAAAGAAAAGATGGGGCTTGCAAGTTATTGATTAATTGGAGAGGGTGATAATAGATGAGAGGTGGAATGGAAATGGAAGACTACTGAAAATATTGTTCTAAGTGAGGATCAAAAAAGGACAATCCAAGGAATTTTAAAGGAAAGGGGAGCCCTTTCGACGAGGAAGGAAGACAAAGTAGTTTGGTGTAGCGCTAAGGATGATAAGTATTCGGTGAAAATTGGCTACAAACTTCTTGATCTTGTTGAGAATATGGATGATTGGCCAATGTGACTCTACTGGGGTAAGAATTTCCTCACAAAAGTATGGGCCTTTGTGTGGTTGACTATTAGGACTAGATTTCTAATCAGAGATCGCTTGAAAAAGATAGGTTTCAATGGACCTTTTAAATATATAATGTGTGAGCAAGAGGAAGAGAATATTGACCATCTACTACTCCATTGTAATGTCGCACATAAGTGTTGGAGGATGGTGCTTAAAAATTAGGATGGTGTTGCCCCTTTCTTGTGACTTTCAGTCAACTTTTTCAAGGATGGCATAAGGTGAGACAACCTTCAATCTTTTCAAATATTTGGTAGGTGTATCCTTCTACTATCATTTAGGAAATATGGAAAGGAAGGAACAAGCAAATATTCTAAGAGAAAAGGGAAACCATTGCTAGATTATGTGAGGGGATTGAATTGGCAATTGGTGTATTGGTAAGTGTGGCAACATCTCAAATTGATCATAAGAGGGTTCCATTTTCCAAGGAGGACTATCGAATTTAAAAATTATGACCATCCATTCAATTTCAGTATGTTAATGGGATTTTTCAGGCTCATCTGGATTCCTGAAATGTGAAGAAGGTGAAATAGTCCAAACCAAAGGAAGGGTGGTACAAGATTAACTTTGATGGGGCCTCAAAGGGTAATCTAGGACCATCGAGGGCTAGGTATGTGGCATGATATTGGGAGGGAAATATCATAGCAATGGGTGCTTCAAACTATCGAAAGAAATGAACAGCAAAGCTGAGGCACAAGCGACTGTTGAGGCATTGAAAATGGCTAAAAATATGGGTTTTTCAAAAATTTAGCTCGAAGGAGACTCTTTGATTATCATTAATGCTATTAAAAGGGGGAGATTCTACTAGGGTTTAGGCAAATCCAAAAAAAATACAAATTAACAATTATATGCATATTCGAATACACAAAGATGAAGAAAAACACAACACAAAATAAAATAGAGATTTAACGTGATTCACCCAAGATGGGATACATCCACAAAACACAGTCGTCCAATCTTTTCTTATTATCCTGTAAATTAGTACAACACCATTTCAATGGATTTTACATTCCAACCACTTATAACATGCAATTTTTAGGGCAACATACAAAGCCAGTTAACAAAATTAACCCTAACCCTAAAAGAATATTCTCATAATCTTTTCCTCGTACTCGTATTCTTGTATTATCGTATTTGCGTACAAGTACACAAAAATTAACCTACAAGTTTACCCTATTAGGAGCCAAGCCTGTTAAAGCTTTACAACAAGTCCTGTTAAGAACTAATTTCGGTTAGGAATCACCCGGTTAAGGGATTTACAAATATGCCTTGATAAAAAACACAATACCATGTTAGGAGTAACCTCGTTGGAGGATTTAAGAATACAAGCTAATGGACCACCTTGTTAGAGGATTTAATGAGTAACCAAGCTTGTTAGAGCTTACCCGGTTAAGGGATTTCACTTCTGTTGTAATTGTTAGAAAACAATAGGTTTTCTTGATTTGTCTGAGTAACACTTCATTAGCTTGATCAGATCCTTCTAAGCTTCAATATTCTTTCACTCAAAGTGCAAATCCATTCTCTTGTTAGGCAACTACACACTCAACAGGTTTCTATCCATCTTGCCAACAACCTTTACAAATAACTTCATAGACCTTAAATACAAATCAATTAGGTCGGTAACACAAAAAAAACCTAATTCTCATCATCGAGATTACAAAAAAGTCGGTACAATCTTGACCGTTAGAAATCATGACAATTTCTTCACATTCTTCAAGAAAATTCCAACCACTCCATGATCACCGCTTCATCGAACTTTGTAACTCATCACGTGTTGTGCATTAGATGCAATCCACTTTGCTCCTTCCCTAGACAAAAACAAATGCGCTAAAACAATTTGAACATATCCTCATACAATGATCACACGTGTCTCCATCGTTACCGCTCATCAGATAATAAACCAACAAACTTGATCGGTTAGGGTTTAACAACTGATAGGGTTTACCGGTTACATTGCATAGAAAGGTTTGACCCTTTACACCAGTTTACTGGTTCAACTTACAAACTTTACATACCGGTTTACAACATCTTCCACAAAGCTTTTCTTACCGGTTACTAGCCAATATAAAAAACAACAATATCATCGATAACACGAATACCATTATCGGTTCAATTGACATCAATGACAACATATCATTAATGAAATCTCTATGCAAAAATGCCAACAAACTAAAAATGCCAACAAACTCCCCCTTTGGCATTGATGGGAATACAAATATCAACACCTCTAATTGCGGCTGAGATTGGTGAATAGGAATCCTGGTTTACATTACCAAGTATTCACCTTGCTTTGTCTGTCTTCATCCTGCCGCTGGTTCACCTAATCAGACACATTATTCTTCTCCTTAATCACATTATTATTCTCCCCCTTTGACAAAAATGCCAAAGTGAAAGTAAAAAAAATGTAATTCTGCTCTCACTATGCATCAACATCATTCTGCAACTTGATGCTCACTCTGTCGAATACATCCACTTCTTCATCAATCCATGTAAAATTTCCACCATATGGATACCATAACTCATAGTCAACAATACCTTTCAGATATCTAAAAATTCTCTTGGTTGCCATCAGATGTGCCTCCTTTGGATTCTTCTGAAATCTAGCAACAATACCAACTGCATGGGCAATATCTGGTCAACTGTGAACAACATAGTGTAATTTGCCAATCATTGACCTGCATTCCTTTTCATCTACAGACTTAGATGCATCTTCCTTGGATAATTTACAACCTGTAACCATTGGGGTTCCAACTGGTTTACAGTCACTCATACCGAAAGTCTTCAAAATCTCTTTCACATACTTGGATTGAGTAATGAAAATACCATTCTTCATCTGTTGTATCTGTAAGCCTGTGAATTTTTTTATTTCCCCTACTAATGACATCTCAAATTCATTCTTCATTTCATTTGCACAACAATTACTCATGTCATCATTACCTCCAAATATAATGTCATCAACAAATACTTTACTGACCAATATTTCATCTCCTCCAGACTTGAGATAAATGTTGTTATCATCACTGGTTCTAGAAAATCCTATCTTCATCAGAGGAGTATGAAGTTGCTCATACCATGCTCTAGGTTCCTGCTTTAATCCATACAAAGCTTTATGCAATTTGAATACTATGTCTTCCTTATCTGTCAATGCATAACCATCAGGCTAATCTATATAAACCTCTTCTTCTAGTATCCCATTCAAGAATGCAGACTTAACATCCATCTAGTACACCTTGAACTTCTTATGAGCTACAAATGCAAGTAGTTCTGACACCTTCCAGTCTTGCTATTGGTACAAAAGTTTCTCCATAATCTTCTCCTTCTTCTTGCGCATAACCTTTGCATACTAATCTTGCCTTGTTGCGAACTACAACACCAACTTCATTTTACTTGTTTTTTGAACACCCATTTAGTACCTATAACATTCTTGTTTACCGGTCAGGGTACCAGGGTCCAAGTGTTGTTCTTCTCAATTTGATCCAACTCCTCCTCCATAGCTTTCACCCAATGATCATCACCAAATGCCTCCTTAACACTTCTAGGTTCAAAGGTGGAGATCATGCACGAGTTCTCTTTTATTCTCCTTCTAGTTAGTACACCGACATCCTTATCTCCAATTATCTGTTTAGGACTGTGATTCAGTCTCACATACCTAGGAATAACATGATCATTTTGTTCAGGTTCAGCTTCTTCATTATCATCTTCTTCTGAATTTATTTATTCTGGTTGAACAAGTACATTAGGATTTGCTTTACCAGTTTTTGATTTAACAGTTGCAGGTTCCAAAAGCAAAATGAAAGGATCTTCATCCTTCTTCTCAGAACTGGTTCCATCTGAAACTTCAGGACATTCATCTACACAAACATCATCACTCTCAACAATTTTCTGTATTCAGTTGTTGAATCATTTAAAGGCCTTACTCTTGGTGGAATAGCCAAGAAATATTCCTTCATCACTCTTAGCTTCAAACTTACTTATGTAATCACCTCTTTTAATAAAAAAATTGCTTCCAAATATCTTAAAATAGCTAACATCAGGTGATCTCCCATACTAGTATTCAAATGGGGTCTTGTCCTTACCTCTTTTCACTAGAACTCGGTTCATTGTGTAGACAGTTGTACTTACAGCTTCTTTCCAAAATGTTTTTGCTACACCTCCTTGTATAAACATAGTCCTAGTAGCTTCAACCACTAACTGATTGTTTCTCTCTCCTATACCATTCTGCTGTGGTGTCCTTGGTGCAGAAAGATGTCGCTTGATACCATTATCATCACAATACTTAGTGAACTCCACAGAAGTGAATTCACCTCCTTGATATGTTCTTAGACATTTTATCTTTTTGCCAATCTCTTTCTCAACTAAGGTTCTGAATGCCCTGAATTTACCAAAAGCTTCATTCTTATCCTTCAAGAATGTGACCCACATCATCCTTGAACAGTCATCAGTGAAGATCATGAAATATCTATAACCTTGAATGCTTCTTGTTCTTATTGGTCCACATAGATCTGTATGAACCAAATCTAACAAGTGTTATGCTGAGAAGGACTTTCTCTTAAAAGTTGAAGAAGTCATCTTTCCTATTTGACATTCTTTACAAAGAGAATTAACCGGTTTGTCTAGCTGAGGCAGACCTCTTACTATCTTAGACTTGCTTACTTTAATAATATTGTCAAAATTTATATGACAAAATATCCTATGCCAAAGCCAGTTATCATTTAATTTTACAATCAAACAATTGCTAACTTTAGGATTGAGATGAAATAGATTACCTCTAGTTTGTTTCCCAGTTGCAATCAATTCACCTTTGTTGTCAAAGATTTGCACATTCCATTTCTAAACTCCAGTGGGTATCCTTTGTCATTAAGTTGTGCCACACTTAAAAGATTGTGCTTTAGGCCTTCAACCCAATAGACATCGTTAGCACTACTCTTTCCATTAAGAGAAACAACTCCCTTACCTTTAACCATACAGGGTGAGTCATTGCCAAATCTGACAACACTGCCATCAAATTCCTTTAGGGAAAGAAATTTTCTTTGATCACCGGTCATGTGATGTGAACAACCACTATCAATGATCCAATCATCAAAGTTATCCATTTTGGATACAAGTGCCTTCTAATCTAATATTTCTTCCTTAATAGCTACAAACACAATATCTTCACTAGAATCATCATCAGATTCTTCATCAGTAATACCACTGTCAATAGCTACAAGACATTCTCTCTTTCCTTTAGCCTTATACTTCTTAAATTTGTCTCTCTTGTATTCATTTTCACCATTAGGACAATTAGCTGCTATATGACCAATCTTGTTGTATGCAAAACATTTTAAAGGTAGCTTACCTCTATATTTACCAGTGCCTCTAGGCAGTTGTTTTGCCAACAATGCTTCAAGTTCCACTAAGTTGTCTTCATCTTTAGCATCTCTGCTAGATCTTGATTCATAGCTCTGGCCGATATCTCTACTTCTTCTCACAAATGGGTTAGAGATATAAGCTTTAAATTGAGATTCTGATTTTTGTACGCTACCATCATAGCCATTTAGTTCAAAAGCAGTAAGTTTGCCAATAATAGAGTCAAGAGTTACCTTTATCTTATCAATGAATTTTTGCTCCTGAATAGCTGCAACTCGGATAGCATAGACCGGTAGCAGGGTTCTTAGTACCTTACTGATTACTGTGGCATCTTCCACTTTCCCTCCTACACTCTTTATCTCACCAACTATCTCTTTAATCCTTTGACCATATTGCTGGATATTCTCACCTTTAGACATTCTCATGTCATCAAACTTTCCTCTTAAACTTTCCTCTTTGGCAATCTTAACATGTTCATCACTGCTATAAATCTCTTCAAGTTTTTTCCACACTTCATGTGCAGTTTCAAGACCATGAACATCTACATATTCAACATTAGATGGAGAACTGATAATAGCCTCTAATGCTTGGTGTTTTTCTTGTTGTTCTTTCTTCTGATCATCAGTCAGGATTCCATTAGGTGTAATATACTTAGTTCCTATATGATCCCAATATTGACTACCAAGACTCTTAATGTAAATTTCCGTTCTATCACTCCATATTCTATAGTTATCTTTGTTGAACTTCGGACCTTCTTTCTTCATCATGATCTACAAGATCTTTTCCTCAAGCTGTTAGGCTTTTAGATTAAGAGGACCTGAGATGCTCTGATACCAATTGATGGTATGATGAAACATTAAGTATCTGGTAGAATACTGAGAGGGAGGGGTGAATCAGTATATTGAAAAACTAATACAAAGTTCCCAAAGTCAAACTCAGTCACACAAAGTAAACATATCTCAGTCAAGATCAATATTCATAAGAATACTTGACATTAACAGGTTTAACTGTTATGACAACTTGGCAGTAAACAACTTTAATCTTGTAAACATCAACAATGCTTAATCATAACTCAACATATTCATCTCTCAATGCTTCTAGTTATCATGCCTTATCAGAAGTTAACCAAATCAATAAATAAGATCATAACCACAAAAACATTCACCACTTGACACAAATGTTTATACGTGGAAAACCCAAATAGGTAAAAACCACGGTAAGATGAGACTCACAAGGATAGCTATCTGAACTCTTCTAAAGTTCGCCCTATTAGGAGCCAAGCCTATTAAAGCTTTACAATAAGTCCTATTCAGAACTAATTCCAGTTAGGAATCACCTGCTTAAGGGATTTACAAATATGCCTTGATGAAAAACACAATACCCTATTAGGAGTAACCTTGCTGGAGGATTTAAGAATCCAAGCTAATGGACAACCTTGTTAGAGGATTTAATGAGTAACCAAGCTTGTTAGAGCTTACCCAGTTAAGGGATTTCACTTCTACTGTAATTGTTAGAAAACAACAGGTTTTCTTGATCTGTCTAAGTAGCACTTCATTTGCTTGATCAGATCCTTCTAAGCTTCAATCTGCCTTCACTCAAAGTGCAGATCCATTCACTAGTTAGGCATCTACACACTCAACAGGTTTCTATCAATCTTGCCAACAACCTTTACAAACAACTTCATCGACCTTAAATACAAATCGATTAGGTTGGTAACACAACAAAAACCTAATTCTCATAATCGAGATTACAAACAAGTCAGTACAATCTTGACCATTAGAAATCATGACAATCTCTTCACATTCTTCAAGAAAATTCCAATCGCTCCATGATCACCACTTCATCGGACTTTGTAACTCATCACATGTTGTGCATTAGATGCAATCCACTTTGCTCCTTCCCTAGACAAAAAAATGCACCAAAACAATTTGAACTTATCATCATACAATGATCACACGTGTCTCCATTGTTACTGCTCATCATATAATAAACCAACAAACTTGATCGGTTAGGGTTTAACAACTGATAGGTTTTACCAGTTACATTTCATAGAAAGGTTTAACCCTTTACACCAGTTTACCGGTTCAACTTACAAACTTTACATACCGGTTTACAACATCTTCCACAAAGCTCTTCTTACTGGTTACTAGCCAACATAAAAAACAACAATATCAGCAATAACATGAATAACATTACCGGTTCAATTGACATCAATGACAACATATCATTAATGCAATATCTATGCAAAAATGCCAACAAACTCAAAATGCCAATAGAAACATGCTAGTTCTAGAAAGGTTAATTTCATCTATATCTGGCATTGTGAGGATAGGGTCACCCGAAGCATCATTGTCCCACTTTTTTGGGCTAAAATTACAGTAACAAACCATTCTGCTCATCTTCCTCATCCATATATCTATTTATCTCTTCATATCAAATCTTAAACTACTGGTTCATGTTAATTTACATTGATTTTCCATCTTTATCCCTAGATCTAGCATTCAATTTACATATTTCCATAGATTATTTTCAACTCCCACAAAGGGAGAAATGGAAATCAATCAACATTCATCCTTTGGGAGTGAATCTATTGATCTCATATCCCTTTAATGTAATTGCGTAGTGAAAATAGGTTTCTTCCTTGTTTACATAGCTAGACTAGTGAATACCCTATTTTCACCCCATTACAACATCGCATAGGGTAATGTCATCACATTACATAAGCATTAGACAAATAGCATACACATCAACATTTCATAACATCCTACATACATAGATGTTAAATCTTCTAGACATTACATTTACATCATACATAAGTAAAGTCATTAAATTCATTCGATAAACGGAAACATGTTCATCCACATCATAAAATTCTATGTAATCATCAAAAATCCATGTAACATCCTAATATTATCACATTTTGATCTCATAATTCATACATCATAATCACATAGGAACCATATGCATCAAATAAACATCATAAAATAAATCATAAGAATCATAGGAACATGCACATAGAAACACATAAGAATCATAAATATGCATAATATATAATATAGACATGTGTAGTCATTGCCAAAATCATGCATCTCAAATATATCAAAATAATTGTGTTAATATACAAAATCGGAATCATTGTATGAAATGGACCTCATAGGCTCAGTAAAAAATGAATATCAATGTCTAATGCAATGATGTAGATCAATCAAAATTGCCTTTATCCTCTGAGTGAGAGTGCCCCTCCACACGAGGCCTAGAAGGTCTTGTCTCACCCTATTGTGACTCTGTCCTACTTGGTGGCCTAGGTAGCCTCATAGGCCCCTCAACACCTCCATTATTGGTCATCCAATGAAAGTGTATCTTGTGACCAAATGTATAACTAGGCGACCTTTGGTCAAGTGGTACAACATCCTCATAAAGCTCTCTCAAATACTGGATATCACAACCCACATCTAGTAATTATTAAGTAAAATCAGTCATCAGCATATCCATAGACTCAATAAATCTAATTGTAGCCTAATTATCGCTATGAGATTGCATGGGGTTTATGTCCTTCTCAGCTATCAATTGAGAAAATGTTTCTATGATGTTGAAATCTTAGCCTATAATGATGCAATCTATGCTTGTAAATCCAATCTCTCCCCTATATCCTCTCCTACATCCTCTCCACCAATGGGAACATCTTGTAGATCCTTTTCATCACCCATCTCCTCATTCTCAGGACCCTCCGCAACATCTAGTTGATCTTGTATTGAAGGGGCCTATAACTGCGGTATTTGTATTTGTGGGATGTGTACATTTTGAACCTAAATATTAATAACATGTGACACTCCACAACCACCACCATCTCCCCTACCCCTACCACTCTTTTCACCTCTCCCACCCCTATCACCTTTGCCACCTCCACTCCCTCTATCACCACTATCACCCTTGCCTCCATCCTCTCCATCTCCATCACCACCTTGACCTTGGTCCTAACCTCTCAATTTACCACCCCTCTCCCGACCCTATGGTGTCTGAGGAATAGGAACCCTTGAATTTATCAATGGAATCAGTTAGTGAATGAAAAACCATACATCATAAGCTAGTGTGGTCCCAACATCTATAACATTTGGGAACTCCTCCCAAAATAAGTTGTAACTCTACAAACTACTGGTATGCTACATGTGGGCTAACCATTGACCCCCAATGTCCTACCTCTCAAGTTGGTCTGGAAAATTGTGCCTCGCCAAGGGAAACATCTTGTCACTTTTTGAAGTAGCTAAGAACACACTCTAAAGGTTTCCTATCAATTATGTGTTGGCTCTCTTTAGTCGATTAATTAAATATTGAGTCTAACGACAGTAAGGAAGATGGTCACCATTATCATCCCAAGGTTGCATCTTCTGATAAGGTCTCTAATTAAACTCTACGAGGGTATCCAGAGCATTTATCCAATACATAACATTCCCTAAATGAGGACTGGTCATTGTTCCTCCATTTCTATATGCATAGGAAAAGTCATCTCTTAGAGCTCTATTAGTAATCAGATGACATACTGTAATATGCTCCCAGACTCAAACCTATAGCAGAGTAACCCCACAACCAATGGAGCATCCCTCTTGGTACAAAACATCATATAACTAATAATATAACATTGCTAACATGCATGAAACCCAAACATACACTATAGCATAACTCATCATATCCCCTAGGGTTGCAACCCATCTAAAAGGAAACCATGACCACTTCGGTCTAACACAAGAAGATCAGAAATGATTGCATACATGACTATGATTAGTTGCTCATAATGATCAACCAAGGTATCATATCAGATCTCATAATCCTCAATGCCTAAGTCATTGGTTTCAAAAGACTAGATTAGAGAAACACATCCCATAGCAAGCTCGTGACACTCTCTACCCATGGATAGGGATACATAGAATATGCCAAACATCCTCAAGGGTCAAAACCACCTCTCTAGTAGGCAAGTGAAATGAATAGGTTTCAAAGTAACACTACTTCACTAATTCTATGAGAAGACCCATATTTTTTGTAATCTCAAGCATGAAAGTGATATGATATAATCGAAGACATGTAACATATCCCCTCCTCAAGAGTCAACTAATGACATAAAGACAAATAGGTCAACTGACTCTCTCTAGTATATAGGGTATGAAGAGTGACCTAAATGAAATCAAGGGATATGATTAATGACATTGAAACACTATCCCTAGATAATAAAACTGAATAATTTTTTTAAAAATTAGGGTTAATTTTGTACTTTAACTGTCAAATGCAATGCTAAATCTTTCAAACGCATTGAAATGATTAAATATCGTGCCAAATTAATCACACATATTAAAATAGATAAATGTGGTGCTAAATAAAACATATGTACTGACTTTAAATTGATTGTGTCACTAAAACCTTTAATTGCATTACTTTAAATTGATTGTGTCGCAAAAACCCATAATTGCAACACTAAACTTTCAATTGCATCAATTCCACCATAGTTCTAGTGAAACCATGCGCAATTGTGATTCAAAATCTTACACCGCAACTGATGCCCTCATTTTGAGGCTCTAATCTAGCCAAAAATGACAAAATTGAAAAGTGTGAAAGAGGCACATACTAGGGAACCCACATTTGCAGGTTGTTTGTATGTCCACACACACCAAGCTCAATGATCACACTCTAGAATTCCCACGACAATCTACTCCTAGGACTTCTTCCTCTCCTCCAAATTTTTTAAACTAAACAAGGAAAATGAGGATTTTAGGGCCTATGGGGGGTATTTATAGGTAAATTTTGACCTAAGAGAGTTTCTCCCTCTCACCTTTTGTACTAGTCATGGTTCGTTTTACCTTCCACACTTCATAAAATGCACCTATGCATCATGTTTTTTTATTGTGAACGTACATATGGACTTTGGAAAAATGTCATTGACAAATTGGACTCAATTTCAAACAAATTCACCCAATTTCTCGAGGGGGCACCAAATTAGCCCACTATCATTGGGTCACACTAGCACATAGTGGGACCAACATTTTTCATGATTGTTCTTTGAAACAATGCTCAAAGCACATTGTCTCAAAGAGAGACAAAATGTAGACCAAAACTTTTTACTAATTTTTTTCCAATTAATTAATAATTTTAATTATTTGGGGATGACTCCACAACGCAGCGGTTAGCTACGAGCCTCCTACATGGGAGGTCTTGGGTTCAAGTCTACTCGAGGCCCATGTGTCCCACACACCGATAATGGAGATATAAGGTGATGTCTGGGTGTGGAAGACAAGACGCCACAAGGAGATATAAGGGTGTTATTGCTGAACAGACATGAGGATGAGGCCCCTCAAAAATGTGCTCTCACTAGTTCATAGCTCTAGTCAAAGTGAATACCTCTTCAGCTGTGATTGATAAAAAAAAAATTATTTAATAAAACTAACTATATTCTTCTATTTAAAATTTAAAAATTCGAATTTCCCCCCTTCATTGTTAATTAAATAATTTTTAATCATTTAATAATTTTAATATCTTCCACCATTAATTAATTATTATTTTTATTTAATTATTCTATTTTTCTTAATTATTTAATTAAATACCTTTTTCCCCCACTTCTCTCATGATTAAATAACTATTCTAATAATTTAATTATCTATCTAGGTACTTGATAATTAAAGGAATTATTTAATTTATTTAATTTTTCACTTTTCTAGATTTCTTCTAAAAAATAAATAAAATCATTATTTTATTTATTTAATTTTTTTATACACATGTTTAAATAATTTTAACTATTTAAATATTAATTAAGTCCACCTCTTAACTTACATTCTCTTTGAGCTCTACAAATCAATGAATTCACTTCACTAATCAATCTATTATCTTAACAAATTTATCAATTCACTTAACAAGTCAATCAAGCCACTTAACTGATCAAACAATCTCCATCAGACGATTAGTTAACTCCCAATCAATTCCTCTCAACAAATTTTAACCATTGATCATCAAATCTTCTCCTTATATCACCAATGTTGATCAATATTGGAAAATCTATAAAAGCAACCTCAATCATCTATCATTTCTAACCACAATATTCAAGATTTCTTGCACCCACATTGTCCAAATAGTGCTTAAGATAGTTTTTGAGAGCAACAATACTATCAAGCTTTGGAGGCAAGAAGAGTAATGGAGGCCAAAGAAATGTTTTCTTGGGGTAATCTTTGGATTATGATTTAGATTGCATTTATTTCAATTCTTCATTGTTGTGATTTGGAATTTAGTGTGTTTCTTAGGCTATTGTGGTTGGTATATTATTGAATCATAGTGTTTAAATTTCCTAGCCATACAAAACCAAATTAAAAAAACAAAAAAACTAATCATACCTCAACCAAAATTATCTAATTTATCCTAGACAATTTCACTATGCCAGGTAATACTACTTGCATAAGACTTCTACATAATTGAATGTGCAAGAATGATCCACACAAAATAGGTTCTTTCAGGTTTTACTTGATATTATTCTATAGTTATAATAAGCAGCTATAAGTGCACAAAATTAAATATCATTAAAAAATTATTGGTTAGTATTAATTTATTCAAAGATCTTGATATTGGCCAAGTGCCTCCAAGGCTAGTGCTTATCCATTGGGTATGGAATCATAAAACCATCAAACTGAATAATAAATTGGAAATACAAAAAACAACTATACATTTGCATACATAAGAATAATAATACCAATATAATTCCCCAAACTGGTACACCTAGGAGAAGACATGACCAAACAACTTTATTTACAAGATACAATAACAACATGTCACACTTGCATAACAATGTGAGCACAAGTATCATGTAGACAACAAAAAAATGAGACTAAGAAAGTGAATGAGCTCACCATTACTACAAGCAAGGTGGCACTAGTTGATGAATTACCAATCATGGGACAAATCTACTATGATAAACTTATGAGGGGAAAATGACACCCAAATAATGATTGTGTACTAACCCAAAATCATGCTTTCTCATAAAACCACATAAGAGAAGGCTGAGACAATCATCAACCTCTATTCCTTGCCAAGACACTCACACAACTCAACAAACTCAATAAAAACCCACATAAATGGTGAAACAACTAGGACCTGACATCACTCAACTAGGGTAGTTGAGAGATCACAATAGTAGGTTTATTTTGGTTGTGGAACTCCCTCTAGGAACTTAGAAAACCATTTAGCTAAAGAAAATGAAGCCTACATTTCCCTAAAAATAGCTCATACAAAAGGTTTAAAAAGAGTTCGGATTGATGGGGATTCACTAAATATCATCAATTGTTTGAATCAAAATCACTACCCTAGTTGGACTATTCAAGGTTTGATACTTTATTTTATATATATATCATAGAAACCTTTGATGAATGTCACATTACACATATATACCATGAAGGTAATATGGTTGTTGACCTCTTTGTGAATCTAGGGGTTTCCTTAGGGTCGATACAATGATGGGATTCCAATGATCCCCTCCCCCTTGAGACTCACTTGATTATTAATCATGAACTTATTTACTGCTAAGGTGATGTCTCCTTACATGTTCATTATGACCCCTTGTCATCTCACAATTTATTTCCCATAGATTTTGGGTTATTTAGGGATCCCCTTTTTGTTATGTTACTTATTTTTGCCCTATTTTTTTTTGTAATGCTTATAGTTTTGAGTGTCAATTTGGTTAATAGTATCTCTCCTTTTGGGGGGGGTATTTGTGGAGCTTCTTTTTCTATGGGTGGGGACAAAAGTTGTGTGGAGCTTAATTCCTATGACAAATGAAAGAAAGAGACAAAGGTTTGAGATTGTCTAATTGAAGATGGCGTCACTCTATTCATAGAGAAACTTCAAGTTGTTAATCCGCATGCTACCAAGGAAATGGAAGAATGGGGTTTTAATCATTTATAAGATGGAGTTGGTGATCTCTACAGAATTCATAGATCAAATAATAGGCCCTATATTTGAAGAGAAGAAAATGTTTAGGGATCAAAAGGTGTTAGATGATGCATTGAACACATTCTTTGAGGAGTAGGAAAGCGATAAGCTAGTGTCAATTATAGAAATTATTCTCATGATTCCATTAAACCCCTTTAGGAAAAAATCACAGAGGCTATCATTAGGTATTTCACTATGGATGAAAAATTCACTAGTTTGTTTGGCAACCATTGTATTTTACTAAATTACTTTTCCCATAAATTAGTTGTCTTTCCCCTTGTACTTATTGTCTTCATTAGAAGCTAGAATTAGGGATCACAAGAAAAAAGTGAGAATCCATTTTCTTCATGAGGGCTTAATTATGTTGGTTATGGAACATGCGAAATCTATCTCAATGCAACAGGAGCCCGAGTACACTAAGCCTAACAAAAAACATATTAGAATCCACTATACGAACATCTCCACTATTACTAAATATATTACAATGGGACATTTATGATTATGAAGGGATATTAACTTCTAATAAATTTAAGAAAAGAACCAAAACTTAGATTTCCCAGTCAAATGGTTCTTCCACTAGTAATGATGAGAAGGATTTTGTAGACAAGAACAAAAAGTCGAGTAAAAAAGCCAAGAAAGGGTCAGGGGAAAAGGGGAAACAAATTTTAAGAGAAGAAAATAGCACTAAGGAGGAGGAAAACCCTAATAAGGATATGCGAAAAGATGAGTTGGATATGCCTTATGTTAGTGATCATCTTAGCCACACAAAGGAGGAAATTTTAGGTCACAACTCTATGCAGTGAATTGAGGATGTTATGGGTCTTGCTAGGAGTGGAGCTAATGGACATCTTAGGGTGTCTTAATGTTTCTTTGATGAGATTACCCTCTTAAAGGAGAGAATTCATGCCCTTCATAGCAAGGTGGATAATGCTGATAGTGGAGGTGATTAAGGGAAGGGTATTGAAGAAAAAACTACAAGGCTGACCTTATTAGAGGAGATTGCTAGGAATATGAATGTGATAATAATGTGAGAAAAAATAGTATGTTGGAGGAAACTATCAATAATGTCCATAAGAAACTTTAGACTATGGTAATCATTAGCCAATCTTTTATCCAAAATAGTTTTAATGGCCTCTGGATTCTTAATGACAAGCTCAAGGATTTGAAGATTGCAGAGAAGGATAAGAAAAGGATACTAGAGCTATTGGTCATTTTAAGAAAGGTGGAACTACTGGTAAGGATGTGTGGAAAGATTAGGTAAATATGCATGCTGCAAAGATGTAGGGTTCATCAGCTAGAACTCAAAGCAATTCTAAGACTACAGAGGAACACACTAAGTTTATTACAGAGGTGATGAACCTACATGATTACCCGATTTAGAAGGATCTTGGAGCCGCAAAAATATTGAAGCAATTTGAGAAGTTATGTTGGGGTTTATCCCCTATGTTGTTTTCTATCATTTTTCTATTATTTTGTTGCTGGTTTTTTGTTTATACTCTGTTGCTTTCTGGTTTTAGGCAGATTTTTGTTGTTCAAGGGTTCAGGTTCCCTTCAAAACTAGTCTTACCTTAATCAAAAACATCACTTGACTGTTGGGAAAATGGTGTTGTACACCTTGCATAATAATGTGTCATTGTTGTATTATTCTATTATTGTGTGTGGTGGACATGGAATTATATTATAATATCATATTGTATTATTGCACCTAGGAGCACCTAGATGGGCGTGCAACATGTAGAGATTCCTTTGGAATATTCTTGTAACCACTTGATGAGTTGTATTGACACATTGGTATTATTATATTGCATTTATTTAATATTGGGGAATGAAATTGTGATGAAGTATCCAATATTAAATGTGGGTTAAGGGTAGGTAGGAAAAATATTATATTTTATCGTCACATGGTTTACCACTTGGTGGTTTTGTGGTTTCTTGTCTCTATAAAAGCACCACAAGGGTAGTTGTTTGGGTTAGCCATGTTAGCATTTGTGAAGGAGGAAGCATGGCATGGGATATGTGGATTCATGCTTGGTCATATTGAGTGCTTGGTTATAGCTGGGTTTTCGAAGGCTTTCCATAGTTGTATTGTAATGGACACTTTATTTTTTATTAAGGAAAAACAGGTTTTAAGGGACCCAAAACCCGCTTACATATCATAAAGAAAAGCATTAGAGAAGAAAGAAAGGACAAAACAAAGAAATAAAGGCAGCAAAAGATCAGCACAAAAGACAACAGCCAGAGAAAAGTACAACAAAAGACCAGCGAGAAACTGGCACACCTAAAACAAAACTAGAACATCTAGGTGAAAATATTTATGGTCTCCTTAGCATCCTTGACAAGCATCATAATTGCATTTTCTGCCTCTTTAAGGTCTTTTCTTTCCTGCACCTGTTGATTACCTTTAGTCTTCAACTCCAACTCTTTAGCATTTTGCCTAGTTTCGCGTCTCGAAGAATGCTGGACAGAGCTAGAACCTGACTCATCATCAACAATCATTGTATCTTTGTTCTGCTTATCCTTCTCCAGGCAGGCAACCAACACATTCATATTTTGAGAAGTTACTTTCATCACAACTAAGTTATGCTCCATGATTTTCCTCAGAGCAATCTTGGTTTTTGAACCCTGTTGTTTATCAGTTCATAATCGAACTCACCCTTTTCTTTGACAGTCCTCACCACATCCTCTAGGTGCTTGACATCTCCCTTTAAGATCTCACCCTCCAACCCATCAGGAATATCTTTTTCATCCTCTACTTCACTATTATCCTTAAAATTTTCCTCTTTTCCTTTATCATTAATATCCTTAACCACATTATCAATTTTGAGCTCCAACTCTCTCTATTTTTCCTGAATGTTGGTAATATTATCAGCCACCCACTTTTGGAACTTAAACATTTCCAGAGAGCTATTTCTAACAACATTCAGAATAGTATCTGCATCCTCCATGTCCTAGGCAGAATCCTCAGGCCTAGGGTTTCCCTCCTTCATATTATTCTGAACCTCATCCCTATTGTCCATATCATAGGGACTCTCCTTCTCCTTTGACTCATCAAAATCCTCTTTCTCTTGCTCATTATCCTTGTCTCCTTTCTCACCATCCACCTCCTTCTCCTGCTCATGCTTTGCCTCCTTCTCCTGCTCCTGCTTAGGATCAACTATCTCTTTAGCGTCTTCTTCAGCTTTCTTACTAACCCTCGATTTCTTTTTAGGGGGAGGATTGGTAGAATCCTCATCAGACTCAGAACTGTCATCATCCTCAGAGATATGGACACTCTCCACAAGGGGATCATACTTAACTTTATCCTTAAGATACTCATAAATTAATAGAATAAGACCTTGGTGGGAAATGGGGTAGGAATTGGGTTTCTTAGCATGGTGAGCCAGACTATCGTTAAGGGAGGAGGCCAAATAGAAGGGCATAGATATCTTAGAACCATGGCGAAAGTGATTAAGGATAACAAAGTGATAATTATAGACTTTCAAGAACCTACCATCAACAGTAAGATACTCCATTAACACTTTCAACATTTTCTACCAAAATAAGTTTACCTGGTTAGGGAGATACTAGGAAATATTATCGTTTCTGGCAAGGCAAGCCCTTTCTTCTTCATTCTTGGGGAAATTTTTGATGGCTTCCATCAAGAACTTATAATCTCTATAAAACTTGATGTCGTCCTTCTGCAAACTAGTCACCTCGGCCACCAAATCTTCATCCACTCTCCAGGTCTGACCAAACAGAGTAACTCTGTTATTTTTCCAACCCTTGGCAAAACCACGGGAAACGGGCTTCTCGCTCTCATGCAATTTCTCCATATAATGAGTGAAGCCATTTTTATGCAACCTTCTCCAAATTTTCCTTTCACCCTTCTAACTATCACAACTGGTGGGCTCATTACGGTTGATATTTCCACCCATAATGTAAAAGCAGTTCAAATTGAAACCCTGAGGGGAGCACAAAATAACTAGATGCTGAAGAACAGAGAAGCTGGAATCGAAAACCAAGGTAATTATCTTGTTTTTCAAGTAGCCCTTTAAAACATACAAATTCACCCAGTACTTAATATGATAAGGTCTTTCACACCTATACTCATTAATGCGACGCTTGAGATAGGTCATCATCTGACAATCCACCTCACTCCAAACTCTTTCATTGAAGTCTGAACCAAAAAGGGTAATGATGAGATTAATATATACCATTGATCCTGTCATAAAATAATTGCTCTCGAACTTTGTTCTTACATGATGACTCTCTGATATAGTTAGCATCTTCCGCTAAAATGACCCCCTCATTAGCTAACAAATTGGCTACCCTATTACCTTCCCTAAAGGTATGGGTAATAACCACACTGTTGGTGTAAATAATTATTTATCATGGATATTATTACACCTTACTTAAGTTTACTTAGGATAATGCATTTCATAGTAGTTTGGGTATGAGACACTTGGGTGTTTGTGCCACATTGGGATAGTGTGTGTAGGAGAAATTCCACCTTTTATGGTGTTGATCTTGTTGTCACACTCCACTCTTGTTGTTACACTCCACATTCAGTGGGTGATCCACCTCATGTGGACTATTATATTATTTCTCTTACCTACCCACACCTATTTCCTACCTACCCTTGTTTCTTATTGAGCCACATGTCATGTTTGTGTGCTCACATATCCCTAGCCTTGCCTATATAAACAAACTCATCTACATTGTATGTAATTTGATTATTGATCATTTTCTATTGATGAGAATATAGTTTATTCTTGTCTCATATTATGTCTCTATTTTGTACATTTCATTGAGCTCTTGATCTTGGCAAAATCTCACATGGTATCAGAGCCATTGGGGCTTCATTGATTCGTCTTGAAGAGGCATTATTGCAATGTCAAGAGGTAGATCTGAGGAGCAGCATCTTTTGGAGGCATCCTAGACCAGATCCGACCCCGCCATTGCGTCCAAAAGGCCGTTTCCATGAATTTTGGTTATAAAGTCGGCCTATTTTGGTGAGAAATTTTTTTTTCACCAATTTTACTATAATCGTACGGATTTTCAAATTTTTTTACCTATTTTTCGAAAAAAAAAGTTTTATTTTTCTGAAGTTATTTCGAAAAAAATAAATAAAAAAATTGAAAAGTCGAAAGAAAAAAAAAAAAATCAAAAAGCAAGTTTTTGGGGGGTCCGCAGACCCCCCCCGTGATCTGCCGTACTTGCAAGTCTATGCCTGTCGTACCCTTTCTGCAGGTCTCTGTCGTCGGCCGCAGTGCTACGTCCCATCGTTCGTGCCGCAGACCGCGTGCTCCCGTCCTCGCCGCATGTCACCACCGCCGCCGCCGGTCGCTGCTCCCGCGCCGCCGACGTCGCCGCCGCGCCGACTCCACCCGACTTCGGCGCCCGCTACCTCCCTGCCGCGCCGCCCATCGGGAACCTTTGCAGCTCCTCCCACGTGCCACTCTCTGGCGCTCGCTCCTCCTCTTCGGTGCCTGCGACCACCCAGACTGGTGAATCCCGCGCCCGCCATGTGGCAGGCGGCCACTGGCCCGCATGTTAAACTGTACCTTTCATACGCTCAGTCATCCGCCACATCATCCATACGACCACCACGCAGACACCACATGGCTTACACAATCAGCTTTTTCGTATTCCACTGCACAGCGCCCAGTTAGCAAATCCGTACAGTACGGACTACACAGTCACCTGCACAGTCATCTGACACGTCATCTGACACGTCATCTGTCCGTACAGTACGGACGACCAGTCAGCAGAGAGGCAAAGTTTTTGCGACGGTCATACGGCCGTCAAATTTAACCCAGTGACTTGCTGACATCAGTACCACGTCAGCATTTTTCAAAAATTTGGCAGGCCCCTCTCATTTGCATTTTTGATTTTGCAGTTCAACTTCAAATGGCCATAACTTGCTCATTTTTGCTCCTTTTTGGGTGTAATTTATTTTGAAATGGGCTAGAATTTCATGCTCTCCACAGTGGTGAAGAAATTTTTTGATTTTGATGCACGGATTTTTCAGAAAATGCAGTTTTTGGTGACTATACCTGAGTAATCCCAGTTTTTGCAACTTCAGAGGCTTCGTTTGGGGTCATACGACCTCCTTTTCAGGTGCCGTTTTTTTTGAAAGTGTGTATTTTTTCATCTACTTTCACATGATGCTATCAGATTGATTCCATTGTAAGTAGAAATTGTACTTTCAGATTTTGGCCATTTTTGGCTCTCTTGGTACTTGTATATTTGCTTGAATCTCAGTTAGATTCGGTGCACTATTGATTGAAGTCTCTTGTATCGCATTTGAGAAGTTGCAAAATTTGCATCATAAGTGCACTTTGCCTTGTTTTGCAAGTGGCTCATTGTAATCGCACTAAGTATAAAGTGCCAAAATCATCACTTTGGGGGGGTACTTTGATTGAGTGAATTTGGGGGGGCTGTCTCTTGTGCTTTTGTGTTCCTTCCTTTTTGCTGCTATGGGTTCTTCTAAGTTTCCTCTCTTAACTCCACATAACTATGCTACTTGGAAAATTGATGCATGGAGTAAACTTATGGAAAAAGGACTCACTCATTACATTGATGGAACTATTATTGCTCCAGCTGATCCTAAGGCTGATCCAGTTGGTCACTTAGATTGGCTCACTAAAAATATCATGGCAATTGGTACCTTAAGAAAGTATGTATCAAAGGATCTCATTTTTCATATTGAGAAATGTACTCTAATCAAGGATGCTTGGCAAAAGTTTCAAGACTTGTATGGTCAAGTTGATGAGATTAGGGGATATCAAATTGATAGTGATCTCACCATGTTAGATCCCAAGAACTTTGATACTATACAAGATTATGTCACTAAGGCAAATGAGTTGAGGGCACAACTCAAAGATTGTGGCATTGATAAGAAGGATACTCAATTGATATTCAACTTGATAGGCAAGCTTCCACAAGAATATGCAGCATTTGTTTCTAGCTTCCAAACCCATAGGATGACAATGGGTTCAAGCTACAAAATGCCTACATTTGATGCTTTCAATGAAATGTTGATGATGGAACAAACTAAGTTGATAAGCATGGGCATTCTTAAGGCTTCTAAGTCTCAAGCATTAGTGGCAAATCAAGGGAACAAAGGAAATCAAGGAAAGGACAACTCAAACAAGAAGAAATGGCAATCAAAGCCTAAAGAAAAAGCAACATCTTCTCCACAACAAGGAGATTCATCCTCTTCCAAGAGAGATAATTCACCAAAGAGGGAGAGACCTACTTGTGCTTATTGTAAAAAGATTGGTCATGAGGAGCATCATTGCCATTCTAAGAAGATTGATGAGCTCACACATATCATCAAAAAGCATAACATTGATTTGCCTAAAGTCTACAAGAAGGATGATTCATCAACTTCCACTTCCTCACATTCAAAAGGAAAAGGGCAAGCATTCATGGCTTCTACAAGTAGGAAGACTCACTCTTTTGGAACAAGAAAAGGAAAAGCTCTATGTGCTACTATCAGTCATGATTCAGAGAGATGGCTTCTAGATTCAGGGGCTTCTCATCATATGGCATCTTTGCAATCTATGTTCTCTACATTTGAGCCTTGCACCATGCCACAAATTTTGATGGGCAATCATACATACATGGATGTGATTGGGAAAGGATCTATTGACATTGGGGACAACTCCTTCAATGATGTGTTGTGTGTACCCCACTTGACAAACAATCTCCTTTCTATCTATCAAATCACACATGGCGCAACTAAGAGAGTTGTGGAGTTCACACCTAACTTAGTTTTCATTAGAGACTTGGAGACTAGAGCTATCATTGCGACTGGGGTGGTTGATCATGCATCTCGGTTATACTCCTTTTCAGATTTTGTTGATGATGATGATTTCACATTTGATGATTCTACATATTATGATCACACTTCTAGTGATGGTTCAGATTTTGAGGAGAACTTTGGACACTTGAACATGGGGATTCTCACATGTGACCCCATTCTTGAGTCTTGTATTTCATCTCCTCATATTGATATCACATCACCTATTGCACCTGATGATGCGGATAGTGTGACAGTTTTGCCTTCATGTGATTCAGTGCAGTAGGATATTCATTGTCTTCCAGCTTCAGATTCATGGGATGATTACTTGACAGATATTGCAGGTTTATTTATTGAATCCTACATTGCAGATTTGGGAGACATCATTGATGACATTCATCTTCTCTTTGATGAAGGTGATCCTTCTTCGATTGTTGCGAGGGAACACTCTGACCCTCTTGTTCATTCTCTACATGATCATTCTTTCGAGGTTGACATGATTGTGGATACTTATGTACAACAATTGGAGGAGGTCTCTTTATTTTTTGAGGAGACATGTGAGTCTTTGGGACATGTGCTACATCCATCTCCATTAGATCTTGGAGTGCCTTTTTCAGCAGTGTGGCACACTTTACCACCTTTGGAGGGGGTATCTTTCAGCATCGACATGGGGACACTTGAGCAGTTTTTAGAGATTCCTTTCATCATGAGTTTTCTTCATACATCTTCCCTTCATGATTGGGGAGACCTCATGGATACACCTTTGGTTTTGTTTCTTCCTAAGGGGAGGAATGTTGTTTGACGTTCGTGGAGCAGTTTCTTCATACATCGAGCTTCTATCATTGGTGCAAATTCCACATTGAGGGGGGGCTTCCTAGCTTCTCTTCTTCTCTCATATGGGGGGGACTTTTTCCTCACATGGGGTTTTGTCCTTCACATTCTTCTATGAGAGTTCTCTTGTATGTTCTTCATCTCTCTTTTGGGGGAGGGTTTTTTCCCATTGGGTTTTTCTCTCTTTCCCCACTTTGTGAGAGATTTCATTGCATTGGTTTGCATGCATTTGCATTTGTATATGGGTACCTAACATGGCCTCATAGCCGGGACCCATCTTGCATTGCTTAGTTGCATTGTAGACTTAAGTGCATTCCCCTAAGTTGCACTTAAGGGGGGGTGTTGGTGTAAATAATTATTCATCATGGATATTATTACACCTTACTTAAGTTTACTTAGGATAATGCATTTCATAGTAGTTTGGGTATGAGACACTTGGGTGTTTGTGCCACATTGGGATAGTGTGTGTAGGAGAAATTCCACCTTTTATGGTGTTGATCTTGTTGTTACACTCCACTCTTGTTGTTACACTCCACATTCAGTGGGTGATCCACCTCATGTGGACTATTATATTATTTCTCCTACCTACCCACACCTATTTCCTACCTACCCTTGTTTCTTATTGAGCCACATGTCATGTTTGTGTGCTCACATATCCCTAGCCTTGCCTATATAAGCAGGCTCATCTACATTGTATGTAATTTGATTATTGATCATTTTCTATTGATGAGAATATAGTTTATTCTTGTCTCATATTATGTCTCTATTTTGTACATTTCATTGAGCTCTTGATCTTGGCAAAATCTCACACACACTATCACAAGAATCTAACATTTTTTTTGCCTTATCAATGATATTTTGGATATTCCAAGAAGTGGAACTAATACCTTTAATAACTTGAATTATATTAAGGGAATCCCCCTCTAGCCAATTTTTTTAAAAATTCAAACCTTGAGCAAGCTGAAGACATTTTAACATTTCCAGAGCTTCTGCAACATGGTTGTTTTGAATTCCAAAGGGAGAAGCAATCACAACAACACAAAAGCCATGAGAATTTCAGATAACACCTCCCCCACCAGCATTACCCAGATTTCCTTTAGCAGCACCATCAAAGTTCACCATCACCCAATCATGAGGAGGGAACCTCCAAACCACATTATCTCTTCTACTCTTCAGATTAGACTTCCAAACCTTATTCAATAATTTCCATTCTGTAAGAATCCTTTTATCATTATCATTCATGTTAATATAACTACACTGCTTATTGCTTTTGTGAATGGTGTTGATGTTTCCTTTAATAGCCCTACAAATATTTTCAAAGACCACTTGAGAAGAACACTTAGTCTCCCTAAAAATTCTATTATTTCTCTCCTTCCAAATATGCCAACAGGTCATAGGAAGAAGAAAGGACCAAAGAGTCTTGATGATGGGAAGCTTGGTAAGGAAAATCTAATGCCAAAGGACTTCCTTAAAACTATTCTGCATAACCTAATCAACTTTCCATTGCGTCCACACTTACCCCAGATTTCTCAGGTAAAAGAACAGTGAATGAACAAATGATCCACAGACTCAGCCTCTTTTTGACATAACTCGTACCTATTAGGGATCATAAATCCTCTTTTGACCAGGCTATCAATAGTGAGAATCTTGTTATGAGTGGCAAGCCAGAAAAACATATTAACTTTAGGAATGAGGAATCTATTCCAAACTTTAGTCCATATAGGGTTACAAGCCTGAGTTGATATCTTTTTGTAAGCAGAAGCAATAGTAAAAGTACCCCTAGGATTACTCTTCCATAAGAAGACATCATCTGAGTCTTTGCTAACAGAAAAGGACAACAAATCAAGCTGGAGCGAAGAGAATCCAACATAAAAAGCATCAAGTCTAACCCATTTATTCTCCTCCCAATAATTACCTACCATAGAACAAAACCTCCTTCTACAATCTTCAATGATATGGCTGCAATCCTGGTTAAAAAGAGGCTCATCTCTGATCCAAACATCCTCCCAAAATCTGATTTTGTTACCTTTGCCAAGGACCCAACCAGCTCTAGCTTTAGCAACTTTAATAGATTTTATCATACTATTCTAAATAAAAGATCCAGCAAGGATATCTTTAGAATAGAGAAGGGAATGAATGGGCTGATTATGGATGTATTTGTCAAACCACACCCTACTCCAATCTCTCTTAATCCCATAGGCCCTCCAAACCTATTTGGCTAACAAAGCTTTATTGAAAGGTTTAAGGGATTTGATACATAATCCCCCACTACTTTTAGGACCACAAACTTTATCTCAAGCAACCAAAGCAATCCTTTTCTTATCTTCCACACTAGAAAAAAGAAATCTTTTCTGAATTCTTTCTAATGCTTCTACAAATTTGACCGGTATACTAAACAAACTAAGAGCATAAACAGGTAGATTTTGAAGGGTAGCTTGAAGAAGCTAGAGCTTACCAACCTGCGACAACATAGAGACTTTCAATCCAGCCATTTTTTTGTTGAACTTATCAATCAAAGAATTCCAAAAAGAGTTTGGAGGAGCCAAACCAAGAGGGAGGCCCAAATAAGTAGAGGGGAGCAACTCAACCTTACAACCAATTATGTTAGCAATCCTCTGCTGCCTCAACTAGGGGGTGTTGATGAAGTAAATATCATATTTCTCCCAGTTAACCAGCTTACCAATAGCAAGGGAATAAGAGCTGAGAGCATTTTTGAAGGTAGAAGCTTCACTCACAGAAGAGTATCCCAATAATATAGTATCATCAACAAACTATTGATGAGTGTAGAAGAAATTACCTGAAGAGGGTTGCAATCCTTTGATGATCCTTTTCTCCTTCAAATTTTGAATCAATCCACTCAAACATTCTACCAAAATAGTGAAAAGAATGGGCGAGATAGGATCTCCTTGCCTGAGACCCCTTGAAGACTTAAAAAATCTGGAAGGAGATCCATTAACAAGAATAGAAAAATTCAGCGTAGATATCAGCTCTCTAGTGATTTTGATAACCTTCTCATCAAATCCAAAGGCTTCTATGATCCTAAAAAGAACCTGCCATTCAACTCTGTCATAGGCTTTTGCCAAATCTAGCTTTATGAGGAATCCCTCTTTGTTTGTAGCATTAAGAGAATTGATATTCTCATGCACAAGAATTAGAGAGTCCAAAATCTGCCTACCCGGGACAAATCCTTTTTGCTCCTCAGAGATAACAAGAGGAAGAAAAACCAATAATCTAGAAGTCAGGACTTTTGAGATTATCTTGTAAAAAGAATTGCATAGACTTATTGGCCTAAAATTACCCATAGAATCAACTCCAGCCACCTTAGGAATTAGAGCAATGAAGGTAGAGTTGATTTCTTTAAGAATTATTCTGGAACCAAAGAATTCTTTGGCAACAGTGACAACATCAACCCCAACAATGTGCCAATATTCCTAAAAGAAAAACATGGGGAAGCCATCCGGGCTCGGTGCCTTATCCCCTTGGAAGGAGAAAACAACTCTTTTAATTTCATCAACTAAGGGGATGACAGATAAAATCCTATTCTGATTAGGTCTAATAATCTTAGGAATATTTTCAACCAGATCTTGTTACTTAACAAGGTCAAGTTCCTTGCTACCAGTCAGAAGGTTAGAGAAGAACCTTACAGCTTCATCAGCTATATCATCATCTTTGACAAGAGTTTTATCATTAACAATCAATCTGGAAATTCTACTTTCCACTTTATGCTTCATTGATGTCATATGGAAGAATTTAGTATTTCTGTCACCAACCTCTAACCAAATTGCCCTAGATGTCTGCCTCCAGTAAATTTCTTCTCTTGAAATAGTGCTGTGTAATTTGGCTAGAACCTCATCTTCTTTAGCCTTGGGGACATTCTTATAACCATGTTTTTGAATAGAATTTTGAATATGTTCTAATTCCTCCTTGAGCTTCCTCTTAGATTCAAAAATATCCCCAAAAACCTTTTTATTCCAAACCTTGATGTTATCTTTGATGTTTCTTAACTTTTTTACAACTTTGAACATGGCAGAACCATCCACAGTTATATTCCACCATTTGGAAATGGAAGCTTCCAAGGAAGGGTGTGAGATCCACATTTTTTCAAACCGGAAGAGAAAGCAATGTTTGCCCTTAATAGAATTAACAACAAAAGAAATAGGATAATGGTCTGATCTAATTCTGTTAATAACAGATAGAGAGCATCTATACTTAAGGACCCAGTTAGGAGTAATAAGAGATCTATCAAGCCTTACTTGAATAAGTTCTCCTCCATCCCTTCGATTAGACCAAGTGTAGGAAGCTCCAGAAAGGTCAACGTCAATGAGGGCATTGGCATTGATAAAGTCCATAAGATCAATCCTGCTATCCAGTTGAGCTTGAATTCCACCAAATTTTTCAATTTCTTGTAGAGGAGTGTTGAAATCTCCCATCAAAAGCCAACTATCCTGGGTAAAAGTCCCTCTTTTTTGCTGGATTTTGTTCCAAAACTTGCTCCGAGAAGCTTTAGAGTTGGGGGCATAAATGTTGGTAACCACCCAGTCCTGTCCTTCAACAATGCATTTGACTCTCATTGAAATGATATTACCATCTTCATCAATCAGGTCTCCATCAATAGTTTTCTTATTCCAAAATATGACAACCGCACTAGATGCTCCATTAGAACTACTGCCACACACACCTCCAAGTTTAAAGAATTTTAATTTTTCTACTTTTTCCTTACTCATTTTAGTTTCCTGAACCAGGATAATGTCCGGCTTATTATCTCAGATAAAATTCCTGAGCACATCCTGCTTATGGAGACCATTTAGGCCTCTAATGTTCCAAGAGATTACCTTCATTTGGAAACCTGGGAGCAGGATTCCTGAATGGTTCGCTGCCTTCCATTAGCTATATTTTCTTTTCTCTCCTGGTCCCTATGCCACTTCATAGTTTTGCGCCCCTGTGGAGATTTGGAAAGTCCAATATTCGCCTTAGATCTGGTTCTAGTTTTAACCCCATTAATACACCCCGTTTTCCTTTTTTTTTCTTTTTTCCCACTTCTATTAACTCTTCATCTTCTTCATTTTTATATGTAGACTTCTTACTATTTCAAGGTTCTCCTTTTCGCTGAGATGAGGTGGGCGAATCAGTCCCAAAGTTCTGGAATAGAGGGTTAAGGTTAACCTGGAGCAATCTAAATTGGGTCTTTTCTTCAAAGATTACATCTGGAGCTTCAGAGTCCTTTGAACATACTTTATTACATTCCTATTATGTTTCTTTTGGAATCTCATATTGTGATTCATTTGTGTCTCCAATCTCACCGTCTTCAAGAATTTCTTCTATAATTACATTTTCTTCTTCTTGAATCTATAAAGCTTCAAAGCCATTGCTTGTTTTAACTTCAAATACATTCTCTTCATCCTTTCTGATTTCCTTCTGAGGACTCTCCTTGGAAGGACTAGCTTTCCTTTCATCCCTTGTTATATCTTTTGAGTTACTAGGGAATCCAGTTCCTCCTTCCGATCTACCCTCCTCATTTTTGTTCAGCTTCTCTTTCCAGATCTATTTAACATGATTATTGTTCTTTTGAGCATTCTTTGGGTTACTAGAACAAGCCTTTGCCCAATGTCCACATTTCTTACATGAAAAGCACACGAAAGGGAGGGATTCAAACTCTATGACTTGTTCCCACTTACCTAGCTTGGAATTTATTTTGATAGAGCTAGGAAGGTCTGTGTTCTATGAGATATTGATGCATATCCTCACATACACTAGTCTCTTTCATGTTGTTGTCATAGAATCTATAGCCACAAGCTCCCTGAAGGATTTAGAAATGCTTGAAAACATGTCCTCCAACCAAAATTCAAGCGGTAAACCAAGGAGCCACACCCAGACCGGAGCGGATTCAAAAAAGGAGTCATTGAGCTCCATTTTTGGAGACCATTTTCTTAAAGATAAAGAAGACTTCCCAAGCATCTAGGGTCCTCCACTCAGAGCCATTTCCAAGTCTTCACCAGAGGAGAAGAAAAAGACAAAAAAACCTCTTGACAGGGCTGAAACATCAACCTGTCCTTTCACCCTCCATTTTCTTTTCACAAAAGACCTAACAACTTCAATATTAGGTTCGGGTCCAACAAATTTCCCCACAAGAGAAAATGCCATAAGAGAAATACTGTGATCTATGACCACATCCGGTACAACAATAGCTAATTTGCCTACCTTTCTATCAGAAATGTCTTCCACAGAGGGAAAGGTAGATTTGCCAGTAGGCTTGTTTGCAAAGAAACTATTCCAGGATTTGACCACCTTGTCTCCAACCATCTTTTCCAACTCAACGTTCAAGATCTCATGACCCACCTTTGTAGAATTTTCAGTATTTGTAAAGTCAAGAGGAGGGTCCCGATGTTGTGGGTCCCCATCCTTTCAACCATCCTCATCATCCCCCATAGATCCCAAAGAGACAAGTTGTCCTTGAGCTACAAAGGCTGCAGAACCAGAGGAAAAACCAGTCGCGCTGATCCCTCCATTCGCTGAATTCAAATTTCCCCACATTTGATGTTGCGAGAGTTTTCGCACCATAAGAAGTAATGGACGCATTGTTGATAATACATGGTGGATGATGCTTTTGGAGGCTGGGTTTTTCCCTCATGAGGGTTTTCCCAGGATATATCTTATGTCACATTTTCATGGTTATGTTGTCTATTCTTTGCATATGGCTTCTATGTGTTAATTTGATTGAAATATTGAATGGGTTATGTGGAAATTGTCATAAAGATGGCTGCAAGTTTCCTTACATTGACTAGATGACACATTGTCAATTTTTGAAACAAGGATTAGAAAGAAGGTAATAACCACATCTAATCAACTCAATAAAATAAATCGAACATCAACTAAGCATAAGAGAAAATATTTTCAAGAGATTACCTTACGAGGAAGTATAAACCCTTAGCCAACGGGAACAATGAAAGGTCACTTACAAGTAACAACATTATTCCAAAAGCAAAGAGGTGCACTAAAAATTAAGGTTTGACACTTTTTTTATGACATGTGACAACATGGGAAGACTCTCAAGGCAAAAATGAACAACTTTTATATACAATTTTTACTTGAGAAACAATAAGGAGACCTAACCAAATAATAAAATAGGGCACCAAAGAACACTAGCTCCAAGATAGGACACTAGCACAAGTTCTGAAGTGTTTAATATTGGTTCTAGAGTCCCAATATAGTGTTGGAGTCTCGTTCTAGTGTTAAAGTCTCTGCTAGGTGGTGTAGTCCTTCTTAGGCATTATAATTCATTTCTAGCACATAAGTCCTATCCAGTGAAAAAATATAAGCTAGGGTTTGGTACCCCAGACATGTCAAAAAATTAGGAGTTGCAAGGAAGAAGCCTTAATAAAAAATAGACTTCAAAATGATGAAAACAATCAAGGAACAAAAGTTCCTAGACACCCAATTTTCCCTCACACCAACTCGCAAAGGAGATCACTACCAAGGGTAGGGGAGACTACAAAAGGCTAAAAAATGAGGTTAATGACACAAAGGATGAAGATGAAAGGTGTCCAACACAACTTGAACCTATTGGAAGACCACTTGAAGATCCTTAAATGATCCCTCAATGAGGCAGCTCTCATGACACAATATCCCAAACATAGGAGATAGCTAACACAAGTACCAAGCTAGAGATATGATGTTTTCTAACCCATTTAGTTCATTTTAAACCCAAATCCAAATGTTATCTAAGTTCATTTACATACATTTTAATGAATTTAAGATCATACTTAAGATGACATGTGTGTTTTACTTCAACATCAAAACACACAAAGACATTCAAACTACAAAATGAATCCATCCACTCAAGGAGGTTCAAATTACATATTACAAGATATAAATGACTCATAAATTATTTAAATAATTTTTCCAACATTACAACAGTGAAATAAATAAATAGAGATTATTTACCAACTAGATCATGATCTTGGAGCTCTTCCCAATACCTTTGAATCCCAATGGTGGTTTACACACTACCCAACCACATGGTACCCTTAGGTCCACTGTCATCATTTTAAGAGATAGTCACGTGGACCACAAGTACACACTCACACCAGACACATTAAGGATTATACAAATTATATACATGGAACATACATAAAACATACACATCACGCAAGAGTAACTTAATCAACATCACAAGATGGATCTCAAAATACATTCATTGGGAAGAAACATAATTAATTCACTAGGATCAATCACTGATGGTAATAAGAAATCATAATTGGGCACAACTACTAGTGGCATAAACATAAAATCATCATTAGGAACAATCACCAATGGCACAAGAAATACATCTACTCATATGCACAAGGATAATATGTTAGGCAAGAGGCAAATAGTTTCATTTCAAAGATCAAATGGATGGCTAAGCAGAGCCAAGTATGATCAAATCACCGTGAAATGAACTAAGCTTGTAAATCCCAATCATCCTAGAGTGGGCATGCCTTTTATGGTCATATCAAACCTATACTAATACTCTGGATATGTCATAGTAAAGATTATCTTGGTTAATTTTATATCCCCAATGTTGTTTGTTGTCACTTATTAAGAAAAATCCCATATAATATATCCTTGGGCCCCTTTGTGCCTCAACAAATTTTAAGAGCCACTTCATTATGACAATCTAGTACCTTCATCCTAGGTTCATCATGTCTCAACACAAAATACTTTGACATGGAAAAAAAGGCACAAAATCACGAAATAAAAAAGGGCTAAAAAAATTAAAACATGATCTTAAAATGACCCTTTAAAAAGTCCACAAAGCATACTCCACTTGCCTTGAAATAAGGCATCCAATTTCACTTCTTAAATTAAAATTTTCAATTTATTTTTTAATGCAAAAAATAGAAAAGTACATGTTAGCAATAAAATTGGGGATCATGGATCACAATTATGTGGTCCAAGTATTTTCTGTGTTGTATTTATACTCCATACTCAGTAGTAGGAGAAGGATCATAGATTAATCTATAATCAAATAAGGTTGAAAAATAAGTTATAAACAAAAATTAAATGACATTAATAACATACTATATAGCGATAGATCAAGATCCATGCATTGATATAACTTATATTACATTTCCATCATTCTATTTTATATCTTGTCTATCACACATCTATCTAAATATACATCACTTATTCTCCTTATCATTTATGTGTTCTTCACTAATACTCTCTTTTATCTCTAGCTATCTATATATCTCTATGTTATATTAAATTTTATTATATACATATATTTTACTAATGGGACATGTCCCTTACAAAATGTATCGCTTTCTAGGGGTGACTTGTTGGCTGAGAGATCTACAACCCTCTTGTGATAGTTTGTGTTAGGTTTTCTTTCTCTTTGACTTTGATATACCCTTTTCCTTGTTGTAGTGTCGTAAATTGTACTATGATTATGACTCTAATTTCATACTCTCCTCGCCACTCATTTTATTTTTCTCATTCCTCTAAGCATATTGGGACCTTTTCTTGCCTTGAATTAATCCTTAACTCAAGAATATGGGTCCTTTCTTATTTCAAAATTTCAACACCCTCCTCTTTGGGCCCTTATGGTAAGTGTGTCATTTCTTATATATAATTTAAATTTTTTTCAGGTTATATCCTAATTTGAATTTAAATGTACTTTTCCCCCCATGTCATCAATATTAATGTAAATTATAAATTTGGTATTAGGCCCTATTATCTCTACTTCCCTTAAACTTTGGGTCTATTTTGTCGGGATAATTCAGACAAGTCTAAAGTGTGACACTTTTTGGCTAAAATTTTAGGAGTAAAGTGTCAGCCTTGACATTTCCAGATCTATCCTCAAAATTGGGATATGGCCATTTAAAGTGAACTAAAAAGTGTAATTACCTCGAGAATCCCATATAAAACATCGCCTTTAATTCATTTCATCATCTCATTCTTACAATTCAAGAGATGTCATTTCAATTTAAGAGGATATCTGAGTATAAGGAGCATCCAGCTACAACAAGAAATCCTCAATTATATTTTCATGATGGATTTTGTGACGATTTATCATGTTATTGCACCAGCACATGGATGACTTATCCTAAGAGAATTGCATCATCAATTGAGGTATAATCATTTCAATTCAACATTTCCATTCAAGAATTTAATTTCAGATTTAGTCTTTTCCCTACAAGGGTAAGCTTTATTTTCTATCAATTCATCATTAATAAGGTTAATTTCAAACCCAACATTTGACCTAGGCAAACCCTTATAAACCAAAAACTATTTTCCTCTAATTTTGAGCATTTGCAAGCTTAGAAATAGGTTCAAAACTCAATTTGAAGGTATGGGAGAATAGTGTAGATAGAGACAGGAAATTAATCATCATATTGGCCAAGAAATAGGATGACAAGTGACATAGTTCAAGTGTTTTGACTCGCAACTTGATCACAAGATAGTTTGGAAGCCCTCAAATTCAGTTGGATTCCTATTTAGCATTTGTAATAGGGCACCTAGCCGTCCACCCAATTTGAGCTCATATTTCTTTGACAGGTTCCTCTTTGCATCCCTTTTGTAGTTATGTACATGTCAAATGATTTCCAGTTTTGCATTTATCTTTTGATGTTGTTTATTGTTAATATTTCACTATTTATCCTAATTCTTGTATTTTTAATCTCTATCATATCCAATGAAACAAACACAAAAAGAGAACAACCTATCAAGTTCCCAATCTCTTGGACATTTATAGCAGAGATTATTTTAGTGGTGAATATTTGCCAATGGTGAATTTTTCACTTCGGCGACTTGGGAAATGGCGAATATTTTGTACCGACTGGGGGTGGCCATGTTGCCAGAACATTATCAATTTCCGTCAAAGTCATGGCCCGACCGCCATATGTTTTATGCAATTAAATGTTTCTATGCGATGATTTCGCCAATACAATATATGGTGGACACATGGTAAATTTAATTTTTTCACCTACACTCTCTAAGGTTGCCTTAATAGATGACCTTAATTCGCCTATAGGCATGTGAATATTTGTTAGCCAGGGGGACCCAATTCGCTCGACATATTGCCGACATGTGTCTCCATTCACCCCAACTTTCGCCAACTATATTGTATTCGCCAATTATTTAGACGACCTATAATTGCCTCAAAAATTATATAAGTCGTATTTGGATGACCTATAATTGCCTCAAAAATTACATAAGTCGTGTTATAGTTATGTAGGATTCGCCAAATATTTGTATACCATATAAAATTCTTGTGGAATTCGCCATATAAGGATTGATATAAATACATGCAAATATCAGATCTATCTCAACACAATCTGGTGGGTTCTAGGCTCTGAATTTTGATCAATAGTGAAGTTTTAGACCAAGGAAAATCATTGTTGTTGACTGCATTGGTGACTGCTAGTGACCTAAAGCCTAAAGGTGAGCGATCATATTTTTGAAGTGGTATATTATACATTATAGTCTATTATTGCTTCTTCAACAAATTGATATTTTTTTGGTAGCCTTTATTTCGTTGGAGATGTCGAACAGGAAGAGGGGTAAGAAACCTGAATGTGGGGAAGGCCAGGAGAGGCCAACAAAAAGAAAAATGTTGTCTTCGTACTTTGGCATTGGAAAAGATTGTTGTGAAAATCAGGAAGGTACATCATCACAAGTACAAGTACAAAATTCGCCACCTACACCACATGTTGAAGACGATGGTGAACCTGATATCTCAGATCAGGATCATCTTGAAGAAGATTATCTGGTAGATACCCAAGTTAGCCGGAATGATATAATTGACTTGGGTGATAATGCCATTGATGATAATGCATGGAAGGGGAAAAGAAAAGCTATATCAAAAAAGGGTGAACCATAATCAAAAAAGGATCGGGAGTGGGATATGTCAGTGAGGAATTTTCAAATTAATAGGGCATCAAAGTATCCATTCATTGAACCAGTGGAGAATCCATTTGAAGGGGAGCCTGCAATAGAATACAGGTGTAAGATTTACACTTGGAAACATAACAAGGAAATTAGGTTGCAGCTAAAATTTGACACCATAGAAAAGCATATGGGTAAAGTTTATGAAAAAAAAATGATAGATGGGGTTGAAAAATCAGTGATAAGATGGAAAACAAAGGAGGAATGTAAGAATGTGAGGAATGCCGAAGAGTATTATTTTCATGAGAAAATATAGACGAAGCCTGCTGAAGTTAAAGTTTCTATTGAAGTCATTTTTGGAAAAGCAATGCAATTAGAACAATTGGGAAAAGTTGTTCAGTTAAGCGTTGTTTTTTATATTTTGAGTAGAGGGCGTGCTATGACATATTTCCCATGAATTAGTGGTTTATTACACTTTTTGAAAGTTCTTAACTATCCTAATAGACACTAGTCAGTAAACAGTGGATGGGAATGGGCAAGTTGTCTTGCTGAGGTTGAAAAAGAAGATGTAAAGGAAAAAATAAGAGAGTCAAACTTTATTGCAATTTCTTTAGATGAAGTTACGACAGTAGACAATACTTCATATGTATGCATGCATGTTTATACTATAGAGAATCATACCCGCCAACCTCATCTACTATCTGTTGCTAAAATGAAGGAGAGTGCGACAATGAAAAATTTATTTCAACTAGTAAAGACAAGTTTAATTGAATATTGAGGTATGGATGACATGCCGGTAGCCAAAAAATTGGTTTGTGTTGGAGAAAATGAAGCTTCAGTAATGGAGGGTCACAGGAACGGTCTTTGTACAAATATTAAAACTTCATTTGCACTGTACATTACTGCAATTCACTGCATGGCTCACAAAATGAATCTAGCTTTTGGAATTGTGAGCAAGTTTGCTTTGGTTAAAAATATTGAAATTTTAATCAGAGAGCTCTACTCACACTTCTGTCGAAGTCCCAAGCGATTTATGGAATTTCAACACTTTACTGATGGAATAATTGATGGGAACAAGCTTCTCAAGGATAATGATACCAGATGGATCTCTTTGGATGGTTTTGCGCATCGAGTGTTTTCAGAATATCCATCCTTGATTGGACTATTTCACACAACTCACGATGAATCAGATCAACCGAAATTTCCTGAACTTCTTCGTAGGTTAAGTAATTTAAAGACACTCTTAAATTTAGCAGCTCTTCTGCCCATGCTAGAGGAAATGAGGAATATTATGAAGGCTGCCCAAAAAAGAGCTATGTATATTGCAGAATATGCTACACTGTGTGAGATGACATGCATGACTCTCGACAATCTCTATCGAAATCAACCAACACTATTTGATGAAAAATTTGTTAAGTGGCAGACACTCACAGATTTGAACAATCCTGATAACTTTTTACAAATTGGTGCAGATGGGGAGGTATGTGCCAATATACGGGGAGTTGAGATACCAATGCACTTCTATGCCACGGTCAACCCCGAAGAACCAGGAAAGCGCCCTAGGAAGCAACTAGCAGGAGTTACAAGGGAAGATTTCGACAAGATTGTTGAGATTGTAACTACTTCTGTGAAGAAAATTGCATATGATCTTTCCTCACAAATTAGAAGTAGATTCCCTCCTGATAATCTTCTCGAAGCCATGTCTATTGTGTTTCCTCATTATTGGAGCCTCAACATTGCATCTAATTTTCGAAGTAAGCTACTGATTTTGATAAAACAATTTTGCACATCCAGAGAATTGAATGGAGTAACTATAAATGGAATATTAGATGAAAGTCATCTTTGAGAGAAATCATCTCATTTTGCATACACTATGAGAGAACAATATGGCAAAATGGAGAACCCCCACGAAGAGGGATCGATAACAAGGCTTTGGAAAACTATAGCTGAGAACAAAATGTTGCGTGATTCAATGCCAGAATATGTGAAGCTTGCTGATTTATGTCTTACCATGATATTGGGTTCGGTGGAAGATGAGAGAGTTTTCAGTGCTTCAGGGTTCCTAAAATCAAAGCTAAAAAACAAACTAGACAAAAATTTGGAAAATTGCTTGAGGTTCTATACATCTAGGTATGATGTCCACACTTTTCCTTACGATAGGGCACTGCAAATCTGGAGGTCCAAATGTGAAAGAAGAGGTTTGGGAAACACTTCAAACCAAAGTGCCAGTGGGACTATTGCCCCATGTACTGGACCTACTGGTAGCATTGAGATGCAGTTCGGCAAAGGTATGCAAACTCAGAGTGAAGAAACTCAAACCACAGACAAGGATCAAGAAAGCTCTGAATTTGATGAGGATGAATGACAACTGTAAGAGAGCGGTATTTATTAATCTTATTACTATATCTCATCATTCATATTACAAAATCATATTACTTTTTGCAATTAGAATTTAATATTGATTTGTAATTGTATTTTTCAACTTTCTATTTCTAGATTTAAAATAGCATAATAATAAAAAAACCATAATGTGTTTATTGATATAGAGATGTTTATTGTTTATTTATACATGTTTGAGTCTCAAATCTATGTGATATATTTCAGAACCATATGATACAATTCATCCAATAATAATACACATGTCGAGAACTTAGATTTTCATTAATTCTTTCAAAATATAGTCATATGATACAATTCATTCGATAGTAATACACCAATCTGTGTGATTCTCCATGCAAATTGCAAAAGTGAATACAAAGTTTCAGAACCCTTTGCAAATGACCTTGAATTCCCTTTTATAGAAACATGAGAGCAACAACAGCTCCTGTGTGATTCTCCAATGTCCATCCAAAAGTGAATACAAAGTTTCAGAACCCTTTGCAAATGACCCTGAATTCCCTTTTATAGAAACAAGGGAGCAACAACAACTTCAGGTCGAATTGCAAGTTTGCAACATGTGAAGACTGAACATCAAAATCACAAACTCAACCCATATTTATATGGCCATCACGGACCGTATTAGCAATTTAACATCTACTACATGTTTGATGTCTCTTATTAAAAAAAAAGAGTTCAAAATTAAATATTAATTCACGCCATGACAAATTAAACATAGATAATAGCAGTGCCTAAAACCTACTAATCATAAATAGATAAATGCATAAATGTTAAAGCAAGGGATAATTTGAGAATACAAATTTATTGGCTGAAGTTTTGCATTGTGCATCATAGATTCATAGGCTGGATTAGCAAAATAGCAATAGCGAGTGCTGGTGTTTTCCTATTCATAAAATAGATTCATAGGCTGGATTAGCAAAATAGCAATAGCGAGTGCATCATAGATTCATAGGCTGGATTAGCAAAATAGCAAACAAAAAAAACCTAAAACCTTGAAATTAAGAGTAAAAGAAGAAAATTGTGCAATACATACTATGATTCTTAAGATTTTTGTGCTAGTTTTTGTAGGGTGCTCCACTCTTCGTCTGATGGAAGGTCAATATTCTGTAAACTATGGAAAGTCAACTCCAACTTCATCAACATTCCATATTTAGAAGATTTACTTGACATCACTGTTTTATCCAATACCAAATTTAGAGTTGTAAATGGTTGGATGAATTCCAGAAAGCTTTGGGGAGTTGTGTCCTTTGGAAGCAAGTCTAAATCAGACTTCACTTTTATATCCATGCTTTTTTTGTAAGATTCTTCTCTAATGAATTTATTTGATGGGTCAACGGTCTTAGGAAAACCAAGTTTAATCAAATTATTTTTCTTTTCTTGCAGCTTCAAGATCTTTTTTCCACAATTTTCTATAACTTCTAATGTTTCCCTTAGCTTCTGGCATTTTTGAATGATAGATGATGTCTTAATTGTGGCATCAATGCGGCTCTTAATTCCCTTGGATGCCAAGTAGCTGTCAGTGGAACTATAGACTACTTTTAGAATCTTTTTTTCCATATCCTCTTTTGAATAAACATTTGTGCTCTTCTCATAGTGCCCTTTGATTTTCATATAAATTAGTCTCAGACTTTCAGTCAATTGAAACCATTCACACAACTTGTCACTCCTCTGCATTATTTGCTGCCAAATGTTTTCTTGTATATACTTCGTTGTATTTTCATATTATCTTTCCATATATCCTCCAAAGTTTGTATTTTATCATTTGCATTGTGTAGGTCTTCTTTCATTTGTGCACATTTTTTTCTTTCTTCCTCTACTTCCTCTTGCAAATGTTTTTCTTTTTCCTTCCCATGATCCAATAGGTCCTGTAATTTTCTCATTTCGGCAGCAGTAGACTCATAAATTTTTTATAATTTTTTAAAACTGGCTCTTTCCTCATCAAATTTTTTACTGTTTTTAGCCATTTTTTCTATCAGGTCCTTCAATTTTGCATCCATCTTCTCCTGCTATGCAATTTCTACTACAGAGCTTGAATTTTTTATCCTTTTTTGTAAATCATTGCACTTGCTATCTGCTACTTTCCTCCTTGATTTTTTCATTTTCCAGGTCTGCCTGTAACTTTTCTATTTGTTTCTCCAGTTTATTTTTTTCTCTCTCCACCTTTAGCAGTGAAGTGTAGACCACTTCGCTAGTCCTTTTTGACACACTAATTTTGTCCACATTATGTACTTTGGAAAAATCCATTTGGAGGGTGCTAACTTGAAATTCAGAGGGATCTATCTAACTGTGTGGTGGACTTTTATCTTTAGTTGGGGCCGAGGGCATAACAACCATGAACTCCATCATATCTTTCTGTGGGTCATATGTTGGAAATACCTTGTTCCTTGCAGGTTGTTCGTTTACAACTTCAGTCAGGGAAACCCTATGAAATGCTTTCTTTTTTTGTTGATTTGCTTTTGTTGTGTGTTCATATTTTTCATAGTAATCACGAAATATAAAATCTTGGCTTGCTAAAGCAATTGAATGTTTGAAAGGTGACATAGGAATACCATAGGCTCCAGTTCCACTTATTCCTGTGGTTTTAACTAATGCTTGACTAGGATTACCAACAACAGTTCCTGATCCTATCCCACTCCCACTGACACTTTCATGTGTAGTTTTCATAATCTTTTGAGGTGTGTGATCTGAAGCTGCAAATGATTGATTTGTAGAGTCAGTGGCACTTGATATAGGGTTCTCAATAGTATGAGATTGAGTATCTACCACCAGTGGCCTCTTGCGAGAGATTTTTTGTTGTTGCCCTTGTCCAACACCAAGACAACTAGTACCAGTAGTAGTACCCATGCCAACCCCACCAATCACAATGACACTTGACTAAATAATAATAGGAATACTATCCCCAGATTCTCCACTAGTGGCAATGGCACTTGAGTCACCACCAATGGGAATACCATGATGTGGTGGTGGTTATGGATTTGAACCTGAAACAAATGTAGGTGGACCCTAAGGGTAATGAGTAGTACCTATCGATGATGAATCTGAAGAATCAAGTCCAATGACTGGTTTAACAGGACCTTTTGATTTTGACCCTGATGGAAGTTGTACCTGAAGTAGATACCAAATGCCCTCTCCTTTGGGACCTAGACCACCACCTTCAAAAATCATTTTTTCCACAATGCTTGCTCCTTTGCTATATTTGTCTTACATTGCCTCATGGACTGCACCTAATATTTTAGGGACTGTAGTAGTTGTTTGAGTGGCCTCAACCTCAAATTGATCATCATCTTCACTCCTGTCATGTGTTGTTGTGGGATGCTCCATATTCCACAATTTGCTAAATTATCCATGCTTGTCGATGGTCTCAAATTCTGCACTTGTCTTTGGTTCATCGAGATTCCTCCTCATAGTCCAAAAATCATTTATTTTGGTTTGAGTCCAATAATTCTCTTTACATTCGTGCAGAATTGATTTGGGAATAGTTTTCTTAGATGGATTAGCAGATTTAGTAGAAATTGTAGGACCTCCTATTTTGGATGTCCTGGCCCTCCTTTGTTGTCCTTTGTGTGTGCAAGGCCATCATTTGTGATGAAATTTCTTCTATTAAAATGTTATTGTTAGCTGCAATTTTCTCCATATCTTCTTTAACCTCATCCCAGGAGTCCATGTTTCTAAGCTTTTCTAGCAATGGTTTACTTTCATGTTGACATAATGCTGAAGAGTTCCCATTTTTCTTAAGCCTTGCTTGAACTACACCGATTGGATCATACTGCCAGAGACCCTTATCACCAAAGTTAAAACCTGTCAAAAATTCATGTGCCACATTGAATGCTTTTCTCTCAAATGCCAACCCTCCACATGAGAAAAGCAAGGAAGGAAATATGTTCTTCTTTTGCTAACCATGGAAGTGCCTATCTGTGCTCTCCAGTTGTCATACATACTCCAATGCAATTACCCTCTTTGTCACATGTATTGGAAGTCTGTATGCTTTTACTGCTAATCCATAAAACCTTAACACAGTGAATTCTTCCATGAAGAACCAGTCAGCCAATTCTATTTGACTTCCGAGTTGAATGCAATCTCTATAAGACACAGGCAACCTAGGCATTGGAGTGCTTGTAATTTCATTATACATTGCTGATGGGTTGGTGCTTGGGATAGACTAGCCTAGTCTATGCTCTTGGATCCTTTCCTTGGATCACCTGGTGTTCTCCTCACACCCTAGGGTCTCTAAGACTTCCTTTGCTTGAGGAATCCCCTGACCTTTCCCAATCCACCCACCAATGAGTTGCTTTGCTGCTCCTAAGGTCTCACCTACTCATGAGACTCAAAACCCCTTACTATGGCTAATAAGGGCTATGCTTGTTCTAAACCTTCCAGGGTCTTAGCAAGGTTAAATCAGGTCTTAAACCATGTTTTACATCCCTCCATGTGCCCCCAAGAAGTTGCTACCTTCATCCTTTCTACCGGTTTCACTGTTTTGTGTTTTTGCTTACAAAACAGGGCTACAAGGATTAGGACCAATTAGGCCTCCTACCTGGTCCTTTAGGGATTTCTCTCACAAATGATGCATACAAAACCCAAACTACCAAAATAGACTACCATTCAATTGACAAGGGCTCAAGTATTTTCTAGGTTTTGGGCCTCCAAGTGGCCGTACAGTGCCTTGGGCGAATTTTAGGGTTTTTAAGGGTTTTGTGGTCTGCCTGGGTCATAGTGAGTGTTTTGTGTTTAAGACACTTTGTCTGGATTGGTGGAGGCTCCTCCTTCACACCATTTATGCTTCATACACTCCTCTACACCTCCTCCAAAGGGTGTACTTTCCTCTATCCAACCTTGCTCTCTAAGACCTCTGCAACTTAACCTCTCCTAGCCGGGCACTGTTCAGTCTCGCCTAGGATTGGGTCTCTTGATGGCCTCCCTCCATTTTCAAGGGCCCTGATTGTTTTTCAGTATGGTACAAGGTCTTCACTCTCATTCCCCATGGTTTGATGGTGGTTCCACAACGGGGAATGGAGTTATGCAGCCATTTACACAATCCTGTCCAAAACTGGACAGTAAGAAGACAATTTACAAACTATTTACAAACACACTCAATCTGCAAATAAACACCTAAACTAGTTGCTTGAAATGAAAGTATTTACACCATGAAAGACATTCCACATAGTGTTGGACATATCTCAATCCATTAACTTGCTTGGTTGCTTCATTCAAACTGACTGGTAACACTTTTACAGTCTCAGTCTGGTCTTTTTGCTAGGGCTGTATAATGTCTGACATCCAACCCATTAACTTAGGGTTTGGAAATACTTATACTACCCATACCTCAGTCTGTGTGCCCATACTAGGGTTTTCCATGCTAACCTAAAGAATTAGCCATCATGGTGGAAAAGTTGCTTGATAACTTTTAAAAGTTGTCATGCAACTTTTGCAACTTTTGAGCAACTTTCCCAATGTCGCTTTTCATGACTCCTAGACCCACATTGGGCCAACCTAAGGACACCACCATGCTATAAAGGACCCCTAAACACCTCCAAGGCACACATACCCTCAAGTTTCAAGAAATCCTCAATCTTGACTTATAACCCTTAAGATCTCAATTAGGACCCTAACTAGGACCTATGAGCACATGGCTCATTATTTTAGATACAAAGGCTTCAAAAGAAGTAGAACACCAACAAAACAAGAAGGAGGGAGAGCTTGGAAGGGTGCTCCTACACCATACTCCCCCTCTGCACACAACTAAGAAAAAGAAGAAGAAATGAGAGCCGGGTCTATTCCAAGTGTCTTGAACCTGCTCTCCTCCACCCATGTAGCTCCAGATACTGGTTGATCTACCCATTTCACTAAGTGCTCCATGTAGACCTGGTGTCTAGTAGACTTCTTCACCTTTGATTCCAAGATCTCCTCTACTTTAGGCTTCTTCACTTGAGGTAAGGTATTTACATCCAAGTCTTGTAATACCTTAGCTTGGTTCTCAGTCTGCCCTGCTATCTCTCCCTTGTACATTACCAGATCAACAACATTAAAGACTGGTGAAATGGCTAAGTCTGAAGGTAAATCAACCTTATAGGCATTCTCACCATATTTTGCCAGAATTTGACAAGGTCCTACTCTCTTCATCTATAGTTTGGTAGGCTTACCACTTTGCATCATGGCTTTGCTTAAATGTACCATCACATAGTCACCCACCTTGAACTGAACTCCTCTCCTTCTCTCATCCACTTTGGCCTTCAGTTTTTGAGTGGATTCAAGGATGGCCTTCTTAACTTGCTCTTGAACTTCCTTGATGGTTTGAGTGAAGTCCTTTGCTTGCCCACTCTTCATCTCCAAAGCACTAAGGTCTCTCAACTCACATACTCCCCTTGGATGTCTGCCATACACAACCTCAAAAGGGCTTCTACCAGTGGTCCTATTCACACTGTCATTATATGCATACTCTGCTTGAGGAATGATTAGGTCCCATGTCTGACCATATTCCTTAGTTAGACACCTCAACAAATTGCCTAACACCCTGTTGATGACTTTAGTTTGAGCATCTGTTTGTGGATGGTAAGCTGAGCTAAATGACAAGTTAGTTCCTAGTCTCTTCCATAATGTTTGCCAAAAATGACCCATGAACTTGTTGTCCCTGTCTGAAACAATGCTTAAAGGGAGTCCATGAATCCTAACAATCTCTTTGAAGAAGAGATGTGCAACATAGCTAGCATCATGTGTAGTCTTACATGGAATGAAATGACTCATCTTGGAAAATCTATCTACTACTACATAGATGCTGTCCATACCTGTTTTATTCTTGGGAAGTCCTACTAAAAAGTCCATACTTATACATTCCCAAGGTCTGTTAGGGACTGGTAATGGTTGATAAAGACCAACATTGCTTGATCCTCCTTTTGGTCTTTGACACACTCCACATTGCTCTACATACCTCTTTACATCTCTTGGCAACTTTGGCCAATAGTAGTACCTCTGTACTAAATCCAAGGTTTTTTTGACTCCAAAGTGTCCACTTAAACTGCCATTATGTTTTTTCTTGGATGAGGTTCTCCCTCATGGATCCTCTAGGTACACACAACTGGTTACCCTTGAACAAGAGACCATTTTGGAGAGTGTAATCTGCATACTAACCATGGAAATGGTTCTCAAACTCTTTGCAAACCTTGTAAGCTAATGAGAAGTCTTCATCTCCTTCATAGAGGTCTTTGAAACCTTCTATTCCTATGCTCTGCAACTGTAACTCTTGAACTGTCAACAACTTCCTACTTAAGGCATCTGCCACCTTATTAAGTTGCCCCTTCTTATGCTTGATGGTGAAGGTGAAGGATTGGAGGTATTCCATCCATTTTAGATGTCTATTGTTGAGCTTCTCTTGAGTGTTAATGTAACTCAATGCCTGATTGTCTGTGAAGACTACAAATTCCTTTGGGAGTAGGTAATGCCTCCATTTCTTTAGTGACTACACTAATGCATACAACTCTAGGTCATAGGTTGAGTACTTCTTCTTTGCTTCATTAAGCTTCTCACTAAAAAATGCCATAGGTCTTCCCTCTTGACTCAACACACCACCTACTGCAATTCCACTTGCATCACACTCCAAAGTGAATAGCTTATCAAACGTAGGTAGGAGAAGGATAGGTTTTGTGGCTACTTCCTATTTCAACAATTGAAATGCTTTGTCAGCCTGCTCAGTCCATTCAAACTTAGTTTTAAGGCCTCCTTTGATGGTTTCAAGGACTGGTGCACATATGCCATTGAAGTTCCTCACAAACTTCCTATAGAATTGAGCTAATCCATGGAAACTTCTAACCTCAGTCCCTATTTTAGGTGTAGGCCAATTTAAGATTGCCTCCACTTTGCTTGGATCCATCTTCAAGGTTCCTTTAGACACTATAAATCCTAAGTAGACCAACTCTTTCTTCAAGAAGTCACACTTCTCTAGGTTGATGGATAGCTTCTCCTCATGCAACCTCTCTAAGACTAACCTCAAATGCTCAAGGTGCTCCTCTTTGGTTCTGCTATAGATGAGAATGTCATCTAGGTACACCACCACAAATCTGCCTGTGAAATCCTTCAACACTTCATTCATCAACCTCATGAAGGTGCTTGGAGCATTGGTGAGTCCAAATGGCATCACAAGCCATTCATACAATCCTTCTGTGGTTTTAAAAGAAGTCTTCCACTCATCACCCTCCTTAATTCTTATCTGGTGATAACCACTTTTAAGGTCTAGCTTGGTGAAATACATAACCCCTCCTAAACAGTCCATTAGATCCTCTATTCTAGGAATAGGAGACCTATACCTTATGGTAATCCTATTGATTTCCCTTGAGTGAGTGCAAAGCCTCCACTTACCTCCTTTTTTTGATGCTAGCACTACCGAGACTGCACATGGGCTGATGCTCTTCTTAATCAGTCCTTGTTCCAATAACTCCTGCACTTGCCTTGCTACCTCCTTATTCTAATTAGGTGTGAGCTTATATGTAGCCTTGTTAGGTAAGGATGCACCGGGAACAAAGTCTATTTGATGACTTATAGACCTTCTTGGTGGGAGTGTTGCAGGTGCTCCATCACTCACTATGTCCTTATACTCTTGCAACATGTGCTTCACCTCCTTGGGTATCTCTGCCTGCAACTTGTCTTCTTCCTCCTTTGGCTTCACAAAGATGGCACACTTCACTATCTCCTCCTCATGTAGCAAGTTTAACAACTCCTTACCAGTAGCCAATAAAACACTAGGTGTTCTTGAAGTTCCCTCTTCATTCTTTGTCAAAGACTGAATCTTGAAGGTCTTGCTGTCCTTCTTAAAGGAAATGGAGTTCTCCTCTCCATCATAGATCACCTTCCTATCAAATTGCCAGGGTCTTCCTAGCAATAAGTGACATGCATCCATAGGTAACACATCACAAAGGATCTTATCCTTGTATCCTCAAATAGAAAACTCTACCCAAGTCTGCTCATTGACTAGCACACTCTGGTCATGATTCAACCATGTCACCTTTTATGGGTTAGTGTGGGGTATCCTTGTGAGTTTCAACTTCTTGACTACCTCTTCTGATCTGATATTGTCAGTTGAGCCTGAATCAACTATCACCTTGCAAACTTTACCAAGAATCTTACACCTCACCCTAAACAATGATCTCCTATGCTTGGGTTCATTCTTCTCTGGCTGTCTTATCAAGACCCTATTGAACATCAGATTTTCTCCAATCTTTGATTCAATATGGTCCACCTCATGTGTCTTGCTGCTTGAAGAGTCTTTATGTGCATATGCAACCCTCTTTCCATTGTTTGATGATGTAAGCTTGTCAGGGCATCTATATGTCGGGTGTCCCAATTGTCCACAATTGTAACACTTCATTGTTGCAAAATAGGAGTTACCTCTGCCAGTACCTCTACCCCTATTTGGACCACCTTGTGCACCTCTTCCTCTAGAATGTCCTCCTCTGAGATTGGCTTCACTGCCATGCTCAGTCAACTTGGTTTCTCCTTGGTTCCTTGGCTCATTTGCCTTGCTTTGGTAACCACCTCGGTGATTCACTTGATCTCTACCTCTGCCTCTACCCCTGTTATTGGAGTCTCCTTTCCTTTTGTTCCTCTCTTCTACCTTGGTAGCAAGTTGATGACATTTTTGAATATTAGTAGGAGTCCATAGGCTTATCTCCTCTTGAATGTTCCACTTTAGGCCGCTTAGATACCTAGCCACCTTAATAGATTCATCTTCTTGGACTTTGGATCTAAGACATAGCTTTTGAAACTCCTCTATGTAGGAGGTCACATCAAGATCCTTCTGCTTCAATCCTTGTCTCTTCTTATGAAGTTGGACTTCATAATCCTCTGGTAAGTAGTTCTCCTTAATCTTACTCACCATAGCTTTCCAATTTGCAATAGGTAGCTTTCCCATACTAACTCTTTCTTCTTGTAGGTACTTCCACCATGTCAAAGCTGCTCCCCTTAATCTTGATTTGGCAACTTTAACCTTCCGAGCCTCTGTCACTCCTTCACACTCAAAGTGGTTTTCCATGCCCTCAATCCATTCCATAACAGTGTCAATGTGCATTCTTCCACTGAAATGTGGCAATCCTTCAAAGGCTTTGGTGTTCAAGGCCTTAATAGCCTTCACAAAAGGTTCTTCATTGAACAAGGGATCTGGTTCAGGGATAATGTCATCTATGTCTATAATCTTCTTGCCTTTACCCTTGGTGTCTTCATCCCAAGGTCCTTGTGTCCTTTGATCCACCACTTCCTATAGTTTATCCCTTATCTCCCTCATAGCTTCTTCAAGGAGTCTATTCTTCTCCTTCTGTTCTTCCACCTCTCTAGCCAACTCTACATTAGTGACCATTCTGCTCTCACCTGCTGATTCGCCAGTATATAGAGACATACACAGTCCAACAAGTCTTTAACTTGCTCTGATACCAATCTGATGGGTTGGTGCTTGGGATAGACTAGCCTAGTCTATGCTCTTGGATCCTTTCCTTGGATGACCTGGTGTTCTCCTCACACCCTAGGGTCTCTAGGACTTCCTTTGCTTGAGGAATCCCCTGACCTTGCCCAATCCACCCACCAATGAGTTGCTTTGCTGGTCCTAAGGTCTCACCTACTCATGAGACTCAAAACCCCTTACTATGGCTAATAAGGGCTATGCTTGTTCTACACCTTCCAGGGTCTTAGCAAGGTTAAATCAAGTCTTAAACCATGTTTTACATCCCTCCATGTGCCCCCAAGAAGTTGCTACCTTCATCCTTTCTACCGGTTTCACTGTTTTGTGTTTTTGCTTACAAAACAGGGCTACAAGGATTAGAACCAATTAGGCCTCCTACCTGGTCCTTTAGGGATTTCTCTCACAAACGATGCATACACAACCCAAACTCCCAAAATAGACTACCATTCAATTGGCAAGGGCTCAAGGATTTTCTAGGTTTTGGGCCTCCAAGTGGCCGTACAGTGCCTTGGGTGAATTTTGGGGTTTTTAAGGGTTTTGTGAGGGTTTTGTGGTCTGCCTGGGTCACAGTGAGTGTTTTGTGTTTTAGCCACTTTGTCTAGATTGGTGGAGGCTCCTCCTTCATAGCATTTATGCTTCATACACTCCTCTACACCTCCTCCAAAGGGTGTACTTTCCTCTATCCAACCTTGCTCTCCAAGACCTCTGAAACTTAACCTCTCCTAGCCAGGCACTGTTCAGTCTTGCCTAGGATTGGGTCTCTTGATGGCCTCCCTACATTTTCAGGGCCCTGCTTGTTTTGCAGTATGGTACAAGGTCTGCACTCTCATTCCCCATGGTTTGATGGTGGTTCCACAATGGGGAATGGATTTATGCAGCTATTTACACAATCCTATCCAAAACTAGACAGTAAGAAGACAATTTACAAACTATTTACAAACACACTCAATTTGCAAATAAACACCTAAAGTAGTTGCTTGAAATGAAAGTATTTACACCATGAAAGACATTCCACATAGTGTTGGATGTATCTCAATCCATTAACTTGCTTGGTTGCTTCATTCAAACTGACTGGTAACAATTTTACAGTCTCAGTCTGGTCTTTTTGCTAGGGCCGTACAATGTCTGACATCCAACCCATTAACTTAGGGTTTGGAAATACTTATACTACCCATACCTCAGTCTGTGTGCCCATACTAGGGTTTTCCACACTAACCTAAAGAGTTGGACATCATGGTGGAAAAGTTGTCATGCAACTTTTGCAACTTTTGAGCAACTTTCCCAATGTCGCTTTTCATGACTCCTAGACCCACATTGGGCCAACCTAAGGACACCACCATGCTATAAAGGACCCCTAAACACATCCAAGGCACACATACCCTCAAGTTTCAAGAAATCCTCAATCTTGACTTATAACCCTTAAGATCTCAATTAGGACCCTAACTAGGACCTATGAGCACATGGCTCATTATTTTATATACAAAGGCTTCAAAAGAAGCATAACACCAACAAAACAAGAAGGAGGGAGAGCTTGGAAGGGTGCTCCTGGACCAATTGGTGCCAAAAATAAGTCTACAAAATGGTCACTTTTCGGGTCTGTTTTTTAAGTCTATTTAATCATTTTAAACTTCCACCCGAAAAAGAGATTTATAGTCTATAGACTATATACTTAATTATATTTAATTAAATTTAAAATGTTCAATTCCGGGCGAAGTTCTCACCAATGTGGTCACTTTCCACATTCAGGCTGAAATCCACCCTAAGCCGTTGATCTTTGCTCATCTGACAGACGATGATACCTATTGAGAACTTGAGTGTTGTTAGATGTCGTCGGTCCCATAATAAGAGACATTTAAATTTTAAAGATGTGCAATAGTTTGAGATAACTATTAAATATAATGTTAATATTATTTGTAAAAATTTGAAATTCAAAAATAGTATAAAACATGAAACTTAGTTTCTAGAATAAAACAAATAACTAAATAAAAATATAAATTTTGATATACAATTTGAAAGGTAAAAGTTTAATATAAAAACGAAAACATTCAATATTAAATCTAAAATATTAATTTAAAGTTTAACAAAATTCTTTGAAAATATGTTTACGATTTATAATTTTAAAAAATAGTTAAAAAATATATATAAAAGTTCATCATAAATTTACTGTATTAATTTAAAAAAATGTGCAGTCCTCAACCTGTTAAGGCGAGCAAATTTGGAAAGTACAAATGCCAAGGTGGCGATTAATTGTTGCAGAAGGAGTTGTCTGCGATAGGTCGCACGAACGGAGGAAGGGGAGGATGGCAAGAAATCTTTTTCTTGATCTAATGGTATTGATTCCTTATCATACATATTCATTACCCGACCTATAAGACGGAGGCAGAATTTATTACCTTTTGATCTATGTACCATTTTTTGCTTTGAAGCAGAACAAATCTGTAGTTCGTAGCTTCTGTAAGACATTTTTTGGGGGAAGTTCTTTTGAAATTGTAGGTGACCATGGAGGCCAATTTCACACTTTGAACAGACAAGAAGTTGGTGCCCTTTTTGGGCAAAGTATCTGATAAACGGATGCAAGGACTGTTCAGGTTTAAGGAGGAGAAGTTGTGGCCGACATCTCAACTGATGCTTGTGGAGGAGGTGGCACATATCAGTCACTGGTATCGAACTAACATGGAGGTTTACTCTTTGATTCTGGCGTGGGCCTGTGAATTCAAACCGGAGGTGGAAAAGGTAAAACTCACATTGGTCAAATTGATTGATGGGGATTTTTTGATTAACCTGGATTCAATCTTGGAGTGGGTGGTGCCGGGAGTTGGCATTCAAATTAGGGAAGGGGAAGACTAGAAGGAATTGCTTCCTTTTATTCGTGGCCCAGAGGATGAAATCAAATACTAGTGTCGTGAACGTGCCTGATTGGGGTGGGAAGCGATGAAACTCTTTGTGAAATTAACCAGGGTGGATGAAGTCCTGAAGGCTTTGCATGTGGTGGCAAGGATGGAGGTTGGTAGGGAATTGAGAGATAGGGCTGAAGAAGGAAGGGCCATATAGCTACTAGCAAGCTTGGAGGGCAACTCCGACTTCGGGTGCCTAAACTGCATTCCAAAAATGAAAGCTGAAGCGGCAAAAGGGAAAGCATTGACCTCCGAGGAGGGAAGGGACTGGGAGGAGGTGACCCAGGGGGATAGTGAGACTGAGTGAGCGACCTATCGGCAATGAACTGGTTTTTTTGTCTGCTTGCTATAAGCTATGGGCACTATGGTTTTCTCTCTGTCTGCGTTTATGCATGAATGACTGCAAATTTTGTATCTTGAAACTTTTTAATTAATAGAATGAAAAAACCTTTACCGATAAAATTTTGTATCTTGAAACTTTTAAAATTTTGTATTTTGAATGACTATATATTTATAAAATTATAATCAACCATAATCAATGTACAAATAATTAATGGAACGAACTGAATTTTTTTTTATAGCATTACATAAAAAAGATCACAGTGTTAAATTTATTTCCATTGTTTAACAAGTAATTGAAATATTTTGACAATACAAAAGTTTTTTTGATAAAACCACGAGGAAGCGAAAAAATATGTCTCTGCATGTGAAAAAGAGGTGCAATGCATCGACATCTTCTTTCGAGTGCTCTTATCCACTGCGGGGAAATTACAGAGGTTCTACTAATCGATTCACTATTTTGGCTAATAACTCTAGGATTGAGGATCTTGGTAGGGTCATTTCACGGATCCGTGATCAAGAGGCCTTCTTTGCAAAAACAAAATACTCTTTGGTTAATGTGGCTAGGGCTCCCCCTCCTCTTTACAAAGGCTGGGATTAGGATTGGCATTTGGTTAGCCGCAGAAGGGCATTAGGGCAACCAAACGACCTCAAAAGGATTTCCAATCATTGTCGGGAGAAGGGTTTTGTAAAACCTAACCAACCAAAGAGTTCCTCTACTCACTACATTCCTCCACAAAAATCCCTAGGCAAATTATCAGAGGAGATGGAAACCTCTGGCTGTCACAATTCTAAGGAAATTAAGCACCCTATGTCAGATCTACCTTCAAATTCCCCAGCTACTCCTAACAAGTTGGTCATTGAAATTGATAATTATACTCAGGCTAGGTATCAAATGCATTGCAATGATAGAATGATCTTTGCTCGGTGGAAAGGTTGGGGGATCCCCTTGGAACAAATTGCTAACTGGGTGTCATCCTCCTTCAATAACTAGGTAAAAATTGACATCCTTCCTGATAATTTCTTAGCCATTGAATGTGGTAATTAGAATCTTAGAAATTCATTTCTTAATGAGGATATATTAAAATTTAAAGGTCTAGGGTTTGATTGCTGGGAATGGCAACCTCTCTTTCTCCCATCTCAATTCAATTCCCGCATGGTTAGTAGAGCAATTTCACTTGATAAATTCCCTGTAGAATTGTGCAATAATGACTTTTTAAGAATAATAGGCAACAAAATAGGTAAATTTGTAGAAGTCAAAAAATCAGCCCTAAGCTTCTTTAACCAGCTCTTAATCGTTAAAATGAATATTAACATTAAATCTTTAGGGCCTATAACTCTGAAATGTGATAAATCTTGTCTAACCCTAGAATTACCCTTTTATAATGGTCCTTTCAAAGATTCTATGCCAAGGAAGATCCCCTCCGAGAAACCTTTCCCTGTATCATTGCTCAAGTCTAATGGCGCTCCATTCAGATTCGTGGAAGGAGGGGGTTTTACCCTAGAGGGCTATAAGATTGATATTAACCCTAATCATCTTACCTCTAACCTATATCCTCATAGCTCCCCTATTAAGCCCTCTCGTTCCCCTCTTCCTTCACTACTAACTATAAATTCACCTATAGCTGACTCTCTTATGGGGTATCGAGATCTGGAAGATGGTGAAATCAATGAGGTTATCCCCTAGAAAGAGCAGCTCAACCTGACAAATTTGTCATCATCTAGCTCTCTCATTCCACCAGAGAGGCTGAGTCCCTTGGGGTCTCCCCCTTTAATGGAACTAATTGCCTTTGAGCAATCAGCAGAGCTAGATAGGCTTTCCTCGGATCCAGGATTGGCATCCTTACAGGGTCAACCAATCTCTCTAGTCTCAAGTATGGAGGGCTTTGAGGAGGCAGAGGTTTGCCCTCCATCTCTAAAGGTTGTTTCTAATCCAATTGTAGAATCTGAGAATGATCGAGTGGCTAGGGAAGTTAAAATCATTGCCAATTTTGTAGGGGAAGAAGTAGTAAACGACCTCATGGACCTATTGGTTGATGAAATCTGTGATGATGAGGAGTTGGAAAGACAAAGGGATCTCTTGGTCAAAAATCTAGTGGATGTTACTAGAGTCAACTTAGAAACAGATGAACTCTTTGTCGCATTAGATAACTTGGAAAATGATAACCCAAATAGTCTAGGCATTCTCAGCTCTGATAGAAGAAAAGACTCTCCTAACTGTGCTAAACATAGTAAGAGAAGAGGTAGGAGATCCCTTGCTGAACTAAGATCAAAGGATGGAGAAGCCAAGGGTCAGTACCTAAAATATCTACTCTTTTTAATGTAGGGGAGGGGAAGTTCCTCCCCACAGAGCCATGAAAATCATAACTCGGAATGTTAGGGGTCTGAGTGCCCCTAACAAACAACGCATCTTAAAGTGTTGCATCTCTGATTCTAAATCAGATATAATGTTAGTCCAAGAAACCAAAATGAACTCCTCTAATATAGCCCTTTTTGAGAAAAAACTAGGTGTTAGACAACTAAAGCACTCCCCTGCAACAGGGGCCTCAAGGGGCTTAGCCATCATTTGGGACTCTAGATTCATCTCGTTTACACCTTTAGAGATTAAGAAAAATTGGATGGGAGGAGAAGTATTAAGTTATAAAAATAACCTAAGATTCAAATTGATTAAAGTTTATGGTCCTATCCAAAATAGGGATAAGGCTAGGGTGTGGGTGGAACTGGAGTCTTTCCTCAGAAGTTTCCCAAATGATGTATGCATCATTGGGGGAGATTTCAATGCTATCACTAAGGTAGCAGACAAAAGAGGAGGTAGCAACAAACTTCCTCCAGCGGTTGTAGATTTCAATCATTGGATCAATAGGAACTCCTTGTTGGAAATCCAGACGACAGATAATGCCTTCACCTGGAATAATAGAAGGCTTGGTTTCTGCAACATTGCTGAGAAACTAGATAGGTTCTTTATCCATGGAGGGCTCTCAGAGCTTAACTTTACCCTGAATGTAGAACCCCTCCCTTTAGCAGGATCTGACCATTTCCCACTCCAACTAATCTTATTATCTGACCACTCCCCTAAAAAATGTCCCTTCAAATTTGAGAGCATGTGGTTCAGAGATGATAACTTTTTAAACTTAATTGAGAAGTGGTGGAGAAGCTCTATTTTCTCTGGTTCGAAGATGTTTATTATCACAAGAAAGTTAAAGCTTATCAAAAGGAAGCTCTTAGAATGGAACACTAATTTTGGAAATATTTTTGATAAAAAACTCCTAATAGAAAATGATCTTAAGAATCTTAACATTGAGGTTCTTGAGAAGGGGATGGATGAACATCTCTTCCTCAAAGAAAAGGTTGTACTCTCTGAGTATGAAAAGACACTCTCAAATGAAGAGATCTTTTGGAAACAAAAATCGAGGGAGACTTGGTTGAGTGATGGGGACCAAAATACTAAGTTTTTCCACAATAGTACTAAGCAGAGGCGATGGGTCAATCAAATTTCTAAAATTAAGAATTGCCAGGGTTCCATCCTGTCTGAACCGGATGATGTTGCCTCCGAGGCAGCAAGATTTTTTGATAAAATCTTAAACAATATTGAAGGCTCCAACCTCAGAGTTCAACTCAATATTATTGAATCTTCCAAAACTCATTAACGATGACCACAACAAAATCCTATCAAAGAAATTCTTTGAGGAGGAGGTTAAATCTGTCCTTATGAAGATGAATCCCGACAAGGCCCTGGGCTCGGATGGCTTTCCCACTAGTTTTTTCCAAAAATGTTGGGGTTTTATGGGGACAGAGATCACAGATGCCTTAGAAGGTATTAGGAACTCTGGTAAGATTCTCAAAGAAATCAACAATAGCTTCTTAGCTCTCATCCCCAAAAAAGAGAATCCTGAAAGCTTTAATGACTTCAGACCAATAGCCCTTTGCAACACTCTGTACAAACTCTTAATCAAAACCCTAGCAGCTAGACTCTAGAATCTTCATTAGCGAAGAACAAACCAGCTTTGTAGTAGATAGATCAATCTATGATGGGGTTATTATAGCCGAAGAGGCCATTCATTCGGTCCAACTCAACAAGGCCTGAAGTATGCTAGTCAAATTAGACATAAGCAAAGCTTACGACAAAGTTGATTGGTGCTTCCTATGCAAATGCTTGGAGGCCTTTGGATTTTCCAAATCCTGGATCAACCTAATCTTTGAATGTATATCCACCCCCAAATTCTTGGTCTTGGTTAATGGTTCCCCGGAAGGTTTCTTCAGCAGCTCAAGAGGGCTTAGGCAAGGAGATCCTATGTCCCCCTTCCTCTTCATCATCATGGCCGAAGCCCTAGGTAGATCCATCTCTAAGGCCAAAGAGGAAGGTGGGATCCAAGGAATCCCCATTACTAGCGGCCTCCCTCCCTTTACCCACCAGCAATTTGTTGATGACACGATGCTTTTTGGGTAGGGAAGTGTAAGGGAAGCAAGTGCCTTCAAAGGCATCCTTAATTCCTATATGCTAGCCTCGGGTCAAGAGGTAAATCTAGCCAAGTCTGCAGTTTTTATGTTCAACATAGACCCTTCCTTAGGGAAAGTGATTAGCAATGTCCTAGAGATTAGTGAAGGAACTCTTCCTTGCAAATACCTAGGCATTCCCCTTGACAAGGGTCGAAGACCCTCAAAATTATGGGACAACTTGTTGATAAAATCAAGTCTAGGATTAACACTTGGAAAGGAAAATGGCTCTCATATGTAGGTAGAGAAACCTTGGTTAGATCGGTCTTGTCAGCTGTGCCCATTTACCAACTCTCCTGTCAACATTTATCTTCTTCTAAACTTGCAGAGCTCAACAAGCATCTCAAGACTTTCTTTTGGCAAGGTGCTAATGACAATCGTAAAATATCACTCATATCTTGGGACAAGATATGTAAACCTAAAGAAGAAGGAGGAATTGCCATTAAAAACCTTCATGATCAGGGCAAAGCTTTGGGTGCCAAGTTGGTCTGGAGGATGTTCATAACCCCCACCTCAAATGGGCTTGCTTGCTGCACCACAAATACCTTAATGGAGGGAATCCTATCCAAATCTTCAGAGAAACCAACCCTCCCAGAGGGTCCTGCCAATGGAATTTTATGTTAGACTGCAAGAGGATTATCTTAGACAAACTTACTTGGAACCTGGGGTCCGGGGATAAAGCTCTTTTCTGGTCAGATTCTTGGGGTGGATATAAGGCTATTGATAATATCCATGACTTTGGTGCTACTCATATCCTTTTTGAATCTCATAGAGGACCCCTATTAAACAACTATATCTCCCCTTCAGAGGATGGGGCTGGTTGTTAGTGGATTGAGAAGGAAGATGAGGATATCCCAGTAAGGGATAAACAAAAACTTATGGCAATTCTTAAATCAAGGAACATTGCCTTAGGTCAGAATGAGGACAAGCTCATTGGGGATGGCTACCTAAGAGGAGAATACAACTCCAAGGATGGGTACTCTCTCATTTCCAAATAGTTTTTAAGACCTATGACTGAGCTTCCCTTGAAAATTTGTTGGGATAAATATTGTCTGCCTAAGGCAAGTATCTTCTCTTGGCTTGCGGTTCAGAATAAGCTCCTAACTGCGGACAAATTTAGAAGAATGGGGTATGAGGGCCCTAGCAGATGTCCTCTTTGCAAGGTAGATGAGGAAGACACCAATTATATCCTCCTTAACTGCCCCTTTGCTCACAAATGTTGGATCTGGTTCACAATCAAACTTGAATGGTTTGTGGCCTTCCCCCACACCATCTTTGGAATGCTCAAGGCATGGCCTCTCCTCAGATGTGGCTATCTCTTTGAAGGTTTATGGACAACTCTTCCTTCTTCCATTATGTGGGAACTATGGAAGGAGAGAAATAGATGTTTCTTTAAGAATGAAAAACTAGAGGTTCCCAAAATCATTAACAGGATAGAGTCAACTATCATTGAGCTCATGAACAACCGACTATCATCAGACACATTGAAGAATGCCTCTATCACTTATTGGGATGAAAAGATGATAAAGTGTTGGGAAGGCTTATCCTTTCCTCCCTTTGTATGAGATGGTCCTATTGCTAGTCTTCGATCAAGGGATGCATGCAGATGGCAGCCCTCAGGCGATGGTTGGGTGAAGCTAAACTTTGATGGGGCATCCTGTGGCAACCCAGGGCAAGCAGGGATAGGATGTGTTGTTCATAATTGGGAAGGCAAGGAACTAGCAACCCTTTCCTCTCCGGTTGGCATCAACACCAATAATTGGGTGGAACTTATGAACCTGGTGGAGGGTCTGCATTTATGTAGGAAACTAGGAGTTAAGAACTTGGAAATTGAAGGAGATTCGGCTATAATTGTCAATGCTTTGAGGAAAGGTAGTATGCCTAATTGGAGACTAAATACTTTGCTGTCAAGAGCTCTTGACTTATGTCGAGATTTGGATAGGTTCACAGTCAATCATATTTATAGGGAGGGCAATAAAAGAGTAGATGAGTTGGCCAACTTGGGAGCTGATGGCATCAATCTCCTGTCTGTGCCACCTTAAGGCTGTATATGGTGAAAATGGATAACAACAATATTGAAAAACTAAATGAATTCAACCACAAAACCCTAGCCTAACAACAACAAAGATCCACCATAACATATGAAGATTACCTAAGACAATGAAAATCAAATGAAATCACATAGATTATACCATCACATGTCCAATAGGGTTTGAATCTCCATTCTTCTTATCTCCATTGATCTTGCTTGATATATTTGCTCTCAGATTTTATATGTGCACAAGAGCTCAACAAAGAACAAAAATGTGGTTGCAAATAGGCTTGATCGCATATGAAAGTTCAAAAGCATAGTGTAGTTGAGTAATCATCGGGGCTGAATGCATAGTGAGTTAGTCGGGGTTTGATAATGAAGGAAGCATCTCCTTATATAGAAGACACTATACGAAATGGAGGGATAAGATTGAGAGGTGTAAAAAGAGGTCGGCTATGATTAGATGGTAGGTAGAGAAAATAATAAAATAATGAAAGGGGTAGGTAGTGTATGAATTAAGAGATGAATGACATGTGTCATGGGTAGAAAAGGCTAATGAATTAATTAAATAAATAAAGATTCATTTAATTAATAGAAGAAGTGGGATAATTAAATAAATAAGATATTTATTTAATTTAGAAAAAGGATAATTTAAATAAATAAAGGTATTTATTTAAATGAGAAATAAGGCTAGAAGAGGATAAATGAATTAATTAAATAAATAAAGATTTATTTAATTAATAGAAGAATTAGGCTTAGATAATTAAATAAATAAAATATTTATTTAGTTAGACATGACAAATTTAGGTGTCTACATTTTGCCCCTCTTTGACACAATGCAGCTTGTAGCGTTGTTTCAAAGAAGATAATATGAACTGATACAAAGTTGCCCCAAGATGGGAATGATATGCCCCCTTGAGAGATTGGATGAAATAGTCTGGAAAGATCGCAAACAATCTCTCGATAAGAAAAAAAAAAAGGCTAGAATGGACTGACCGGATAGAGTGACAGAGTCACGGGATAAAGAAGACTGACTCGGGAGACTAGGACTAGGGCCAGGGTGAGGGCAGTCTATAAAATAGACCATGAGGGGAATACATCCTCATTGTCATCCAAACATCCAAGAGATCAGAGTGCAGAGAGAGAATAGAGCAGCAACAGTTAGCAGCGATGGCATTGGTGCATAGATTCGATCGCGTTCGCCGATTTCAGAGGCCAGCAGATGCAGGAGAGTCTGTGAGTACCACAAAACCTCCTTGTACTTTGTCGCATTAATTGTTGTCATAAATGCATGCTAGGTAGTGCAATAAATGTGCATTAGGTATGTCTAGAAAAAATGTCAAGTAGGGTAAAAATGGGAAGGCGTGTCTGCGTCATGAATGTGCGTTTGTGTCAAAAATGTGCATTTATGTCTTCTAGGGCAAATCAGCAGTTCTGTGATAAACATACGCTGTCGATTGGATAAGCTGCTGAGAGGATACACTCAAGCAGGTCCTCTAGGGAAGACTAGGATAGATCTAGGCACTTTATGATGAACAGTGAGTACCAAGACATAGTACTTTGTGATGAACAGGGAGTACTAATATGAGCAACTCTTTGTGATGAATGGGGAGTGCAAATATAAGCAGCACTTTGTGATGAACAAGGAGTGCAAAAAAATGTAGTACTTTGTGATGAACAGGGAGTACCGCTAGGATAAACAACAACACTTTGTGATGAATAGGGAATGCCACTTTGACTGACACGGTTGATTTGTTTGACTGCAGGAGTACCTACCTATGCTGGAGTCATGGGAGAGATTCTCGTCAGCTCAGAGGTTACGACCGAAGCTGACATTTGAGGACCGAGCTGCCATTGAGGTTATGGGTTTGAGATTCATTCTGTAAGTGCCTGAGTTTCAGGTGAACATGGGATTGCTAACTGTATTGGTTGAGAGATGGTACTCAGAGACTTGTACTTTCCATTTGCTGATGGGTGAGATGACAGTCACCTTGGAGGATGTATACAGGATTTTGAGGATACCAATCGATGGGGAGTTAGTTCCTTATGGTCGAGATGAAGATAGGCATGCATTGAGATGAGTGTTTCAGGATCCAAGACTGGAGATGAGGGCTGGACATGTGGCATGGGACACAATGACACATATAGGATTGGTGCTAGTGGCGGTGCTAGTAGGAGTGATCAGTGGGTTCCTTTGTTCGGATAGGGCAACATGAGGAGTGGCTGCAGAGGACACAGGGGCCAGGAGAGATGATCTTGGGGTGGGTCCTTCCAGGGCTCAAACTTCATTGAGGCCAGCCGGCTCCGAGTGAGGGAGTTCATCATAGCCATAGAGGGCTCCCTATGTATCAGTTTTGTACCATTTTGTATTATGATGTAGACACCTTTGGGTGATTTTGTAGCCATATGATTTTGACATCGTTGTATCATGACACTTATGATTTTGATATATATATGAGATTCATCCTTGTGGAAGCTATATGCATGTGTACCTATGTGATGATTTGTTTCATGATGTATGTTTCTATGTGATGGTTATGATATGGATGCAAATATGTACATAATGAATGCAATATTTTTGATTTTTTATGTTTTTAATATGTTATGCCAATGTGAATGTGAATGTATGAAATGCAGATGAATATGATAATGCAAATGATTATTTACATGATAAAAATGTAAGATTGCTAACATGTGTTGTGTTCAGGATGTGATGAAATTGTGATATCTATATGTATGTATGTATGAAATGCTTATATGTGGTAATGCAGGTGCAACTACATGAAATGTAGATATTTTTGGTGTGTCATTATACTTAGCCCTGTGATAGCAGGCTACACGGCCTCCAGAAGGATGATGGAAGTCAATCAAGAAATGGGGATGGAAGATAGAAGATATGAAAGTGAAAGAACTTCTTGTGCGTTATCATCATTGAGCTTTATTATGGCAACTAGGTTATGACAATCAAGGCATATGTTCGACCCAGAAAGTCATTGTACCCATTTGCATGGAGATAAGATAGTTGAAAACAAGGAATGCCCCAGTTCATACTAGACTCTCAGTGTCCTCATATCCTTGGACAAGTCATAGCATTACTAAGAGACAATCCATAGACAACAAAGAAAAATAGGTGACGATACCCCATCCTCGCCTTTCTAGTCAAAGACATCCTGGAGATAGAATCTCTAGTCAGAGACATCCTAGAAAAGCTAAAAGACATGTCACCAAATGATAAAAACAAAATAAAACCAAGACTCGACACCAACATCCACTAAAGTCCTCAAGTTTAGTGTCTCTTGTCACTTGTATAAGTCTATTTGATTGTGGTCACAATGTTTACTTTCACAAAGGATAGATAGCACTAAACCATATGTTGTCTGAGTTTGTTGAAAGATTTGATTTGTTGAAACCCATTGTTGTTGCCGTGTCTCATCTAAAACTGACTGAATCCATGCAACTGATACTTTATTGCAGAGAAGATGGAACTTTATTGCGGATCGATGATGCAAGTGTTGCTTTATTATGGATTTTGTGCGGACAGATTGAATAAAACTGGAAGAAATTGTACTCCTTGAAACGTGTGATGCTCTCAATTCCACACCCATCACTAGACGTAGGATTTGCCTTAGCCACAGATAGGAGCTGATTTATTATGGATGGAAAAAGGTGAAAAGGAAGGATTATTATGAATGGCTAACTAATCTTAGGTAGGTCAATAACAAGCCATGATGAGAATGTGTAAGTTTTATTATGGATGGATAGGTTGTGAGTGTGTGCAAAGTGAAGGATGAAATTGAATCCTGAAGGAGGGGGGAGCACTGTCTCTACACATGGCATCGGTGACCTAGTTTTCACCATGGTACTTGCCTAGGGCGCCACCAAAGTGGTTTTCGCCGTTGGATGAAATATTTTTCTATATTTTTCTATTTTTTATTTTTATTTTTTTGTCACAAGGCGCTTGTTTGCCAGGTTTTCACCAAGTAACGATTTTTTATTTTTATGATTTTTTTTGTATTTTTTTTATTTTTTTGTATTTTTGAATTAGGATACTCTGAAGAGCAATGTGTAAAACCTGCAAAGGTGCATGTTGTTGATAGGATCTTCCAAAGGTTCACCCTTTGTGGTTGAGAGCTGATATGCATTGGATCCATAGACTGTCGTGATGATGTAAGGACCAAGCCAATTTGGTTCGAACTTGCCCTTCTTCTCTCTGTCTTGCTGATTTTTAGGATTTTCTTTGAGAACTAAGTCACCCACCTCGAATGTGCGAGGCTTTATCTTATGATTGTAGCTGCATTATTCCTTGATTGAATGATGTGTAGCTCGAGTGACTGTCTTCCTTGATGAAGGAACTGAGATAGAATTACTAGTGTGTGGACTACACAAGCCCGTATGCATGTCACCTAAAGAAGTTTGGGCATCCCTGACAACAAAGTCCTTCGGTCCATGATGTATCGCCAGAAGGGAAATGATGTGTGGAACAAGTCGATGAGTTATGAAGGCTTATGATTGTGAAAAGAAGTGAAAGTATCATGACATGTTGGAGACTTAGGATCAACAAGTATTCTTTTTGACTTGAAATTTTAGAACTTTTGCCCCCAGTTATTTTGATATTAGGGGAGATCATCTCTTGTTCTTTTTCTTTCATAGGATTTTTATCCTTGACTTTGATTTTTGTAGAGTCCAATAGCTTTTGATTTTGATTTGGACTAAAGGACTTTTCTTTATTTTTAACTTCTAGATTTTTTTGTTCATAGCTTGATTTTTGATCCCCAATGAGTAAGGGCTTTTGTAATTCTTGTTGATCCAAGTCTGGGAGAGGACTCGAAATGGAAGGAGTCGATGAAATGGTAAGGCTATGTGAGTTCTCAAGAAGTCTGGCGATACACTCAATAGATTCTTTGCTAGAACCGCTCTTAGGACTATTGATATCAAGAGATGCTTGCACCACTATAGGAGATTTGCATTCAAAGTTAGTAGCCACAACACTAGGTGGTTCACACCCAATTCCTTGAAAATTGTTTATAGATTGTTCCCATCAACTCAATACCTTAGGAGATAGTGGGAGTTGATCAACATGAAATATATACTCACCACATCCCATGTCTTTAATCTTGAACTTTTCTTTGAGCTCTGCTTGTATGGATGTAGAAGCTTTTAATGATTCTGGATCCACATATGCTGATGAAGGAATAGCTTCTCAATTGGCTAGAATTGTTATTTCTGATCTAGGTCGCAGATTGTTGCAATATATGAATGGATTTGGATCAGCTTTGACGGTAACTTCAATTCCATTGTGTGGAAACTTGATGCATCGATGATATGTTGATGGTACTGCGCTCATCTCATGAATCCATGGACGTCCCAAAAGTATGTTGTATGTGAGATCTAAATCAAGGACTTGACAAACCACATCCTTTGTAACTGGCCCAACTCTGAGAGGTAAGGTGATTGTGCCCTTGGATGAATGTTCTTCATCATCATATGCCTTGATGGTAATTTTGTTTGTAGAATTCACAACTTTATCAGAATATCCCAATTGTTTAATAATGCTCAATGTACAAATATTTAGACCTGCTCCTCCATCTATCAGGACTCATTTTATTCAATGTTTGTGTAGGAAGGCTTCAATGTGTAATGGTGCATTATGTGGTTGACTTACGAAGGCGTCGTCGACTTCTGTGAATGTAAGGGAGTGTGGAATGGAAAGGTATCCCACCATGGCTTGAAACTGGTCCACATTCAAATCAGTGGGGATGACAGTGTCTCTCAAGATTTTATCAACAATGGCTTTATATGCAGGGGATATGCATAAGAGCTCAAGGATTGAGATAAGCGCCGGTGTCTTCCCTAACTGTTCTACAAGGTCATACGGAGGTTTGGTTGATGAGGAAGCGGTGTTTTTAGTTGGAGCACCTTGCAAAGTGAATTTACCTCAATGAGTTGTAACATTACATTCAGAGGTAGGTTCGGAAGAAGATCCAATGCCTTTTAGGACAATCTTGGGTCTTTGGGTAGAATTCTCAGGCGTTTTGTCCTTGATGATAATGGTAGAGACATAATTGTCCATTGAAATATGATTAACAGTTGAATCATAGTTATAGGATGCTCTGGTATAGTTGGTTTGGTCATCTGTGGCTTTAGCTTTTCCCTTGTCATGTTTTGGGAATGGTTTTTTAAACATTTCATGTTCTTGATTGGATGAGTGTCCTTCAATCTCAATGTCACCTCTATCAATGAGATCTTGTATGATGTTTTTTAGTCGATGACAATTTCCTATTTTATGACCTTTGCTCTTATGAAATTCACAATACTCATCATCATTCCACCAATTTGGTTTAACCTTTGGCTCATATGGAGGCAGATCCAGAATTGTGATTATCTTGTTTGCCACTAGGTTCTTGAAAACTGACTCAAGTGGTTCTCCCAATGGAGTGTACTTCCTTCGTGACTTTGAAGTTGTTTGAGTATTCACTTGATTATTAGAGCTTGATCCAGAAAAAATAATTTTTGGTCATATCGTATTGGCATCAACAACACCATCATTGACTGTGTTCTTGTTTTTGTTCCAAAATCTTGGCTTATCTTTTCCTTTAAAGTCATCTTTGTTTTCCTTGAATATCTTAATGACTCCTTGTTCAATTAGGACCTTCTCTGTTGCTAAGCCTTTTTCAATGACGTCCTTGAAGGTGGACAAACAAGCTTTTCTTAGATCATAACCAATGTCTTTGTTAACATTTTGGGTGAACATCTCTACCATTTGTTTTTATGGAATTTCACAAGAGCATTTGTTGGCTAGATTCCTCCATCTTTGTAAAAATGATGAAAAAGGTTCTCCATCTTTTTGCTTGGTGTTGCACAAGGTAGTGAATGATATGTCTGTCTCTATGTTATATGAGAAATGTTGTATAAATGCCTTTGCTAAGTCACCCCATAACTTAATTCTAGGTGGAAGTTGGGAGAACCATTCCATAGCTTGATCACCTAAGCTTTGTGGGAATAATCTCATCAAATATGTCTCTTCTGCTGCTACCTCAATGCAAGTTGTGAAAAATTGTCTTATATGTGCCTTAGGATCCCCTTTGCCTCTATACTTATCAAACTTAGGTGTCACAAAGTGTGTAGGAAATGGAGGCATTGGAATGCTCTTGTCAAATGGATAGGGACATATGTCTCTCATTGTGTAAGTTGGCTTCAGTGTATTTATGTCCTCCATTTTCTTTTGTAAGTCCTTGATTTTCTGTTCCAAATTGCTCTTAGGTGGAGATCAACTTCTTGGACCATACCCCATGCTTGAGGCATTGATTGGAGGAGGAGCATGTTGCATATATGGATGATATTGATCATACACATGTTCATATGGAGGAGGTCTATAATGATGTTGCATATATGGACCACTTGGTATAGAGTCATGATGAGGAACGAAATATCTGCTTTGTCAATGTATACCATAATCTATAGGCATGTCATGAGTTTGTTCTAGTGTGTTGCCCCCAAATTTGACGCGGGGTTTCCTTGTGTCCAAATTTTGAGCATGCTTTTGAATATCCAATTGCTTTGGTGATTGGTCCTTAGCATTGGTATGTGATTGAGTATATTTTGCTGCATAAGACTTCCATAATGGTCTGCGAAGGTGAGTATCATATGCTTGACCATGTGTGTATGGGACCTCTGGTTTTTGAAACAAAGATGATGGTGATTCAGACACAAGATGTGGTCCTCTATTGCCTCCACTATTAGGCATCCTTTGATCCATGTTGGAGTAAGTTTATTGCAAAGGTTCATTTTCCATTATTTGAGACATGTCAAAATCATGAGGTATCTTGGCTCCACTTTGTGCCATCACTTGTAAGAAGTATTGTCTATCTCTGCTCATTATTTTCTCAACCAATCTATTGAAATGGGGATCCATAATGGTGTCTTCCACTTCTGCTGAATGTACTGAAATGTTGTCCATATTGTCATTGTGTATACTATTATTGTTTATAGTGTCCATGTTCTCAACATTTGGAATGTTTCTATAAGCATCCATGTCAGGTAATGTAGTATGATCAGAATTGAAAAAGATATCATTGTCATACTCATAGGAACTCATGTTTGCAGACTCTTGAGCCTCTTTAGCTTCTCTCCTAGATTTTTGGTAATGGGTTTCAACCATGGACTAGGTCTTGACCAAGATGTGTGAGACTAGATGAAAATGGAAAAGAGTATGGAAGACCAAGAGTTGGATGGAATGTAAATGAATCTGAGGTGTACTTGCAATGTCCAAAGTGTAAGACCAGGTATGTATATAGTAGAGTAGGCGTGGCTTCCAAAGAGATGATAGTTTCTCTTGATGAGGTAAGTTGACCTTGACTCTAAGTAAGACCAAATGAGACCCAAAGGTGATAGACCTTGATGAGGGACCACTTAGCAAAATGTTGTTGTATGTAGTGTGTTGACAAAGTATGATGAGGACAAGCAAGTGACCTTTTGACTCAAGTTTAGACAAATGTGAATGTAATGTAAGGTGTAAAGCAATGATGGACTTTGTGAGACCCAAAGGTAGGTTGAATGCTAGATGAAAACCCAGAGAGATAACCTAGGAAGCTCAAGAATTTTGAAACTGATTGCTCTTGTTTACTGGACTGTAAAATTTTCCAATTTGTGAAGTTGTTTGTTGTGACCAAATCTGAATTTGTTGACTGATTTTCGTGACAAGAGGACATAGTGTTGATGAGGACTCAATGTTTGCAAGTGTTTAGACTCAAAATTGACTCAAAGAAAAGTGTGTTGTTTGATGTAAAATTTGTTTTGCATACACTTGAAGACACAAAAGACACAATGTTTTGATGTTTGGTCTTAAATGTTTGATAGTTCAAAATAAGACAAGCACAATTCTTATGGTTGGCCAGGACAATAGTTGTTGATCCCACATGGAGTTTCCCCCGAGGCTACGCTATTCAGAGTGGATACTTAGATGCTTGACCCCACTGGCTCCACCCTTGGCACTCACTTCTCAGGGCAGCCAAGCATCAGTCCCCATGAAAACTCCCTATGGTGAACTTTGTATCTCTACTAAGAACCATATGTGTGTGGGCTGCTACTAGAGGTCCGACCTCCTGCCCCAACAACTAGAAGGATTTTGGCTTCTAAAACAAAAAGGTGCTAGTAAGGGCATCTGCTCATGTGGCCATACATGCGACACTTTCAGCTCTGTAAATACAGAAGGCTCCCAGCCGGTAGGGGTTACGCCCTACAAATGATCAAATAAATTTGATCAAACGGGTTTATGGGGAGACATAGTGTCGGTATGAACTAATTAGCACACGTTATCCATAGTTTTCACCATGAATATAGTTGTTTATAGTGGTTCGGAAGAGGTGGGTTTTCCTCGCTACCACTTGGGTTGTTCTCTCCTCACTAGTAGTCCTAATGACCACACGGGGAGACAGGCCCTCTAAAGATTAAACAAAAAGAGCCTATTGCCCAAGACACAAAGGACACTGGTTCAATTTTAGTGCACCAATTAAAGTGTTTGATAATCTATGAAAATAAGGCACACAATAAAGATCAAAAGAAAATCCTTGTCAAGGTCCTACAACAAAGATTTGTTAGTAGTTTGGATTGTTTCAAATGATCACCCCTTCCTGCAAGCACACAAGTTAGGTAAATTTTAGATCCAAAAGACTTTGTGAAATAGGGGCCTTCAACAATGCGTTTTGTTGACCAATTCAAAGATCTGATTCATCATTAAAAAAGATAACCTATTAAATTTCAATAGATTTCCAGAAATGTAATAAAATCCAAAAAATTTGCTAATTTGCTCCAAAAATTAAGTTTTTATGAAAAATCATAAAAAATTCATATAAAATGCAAAATCGATCCAAAAAATTTGAAATTTTTACTGGAGAGTTCTGATGGTCTTCCAAACTTGTATAAAAAAATTTCTGCAACAAATCCAAGTAGTTTGTGAGATATGAATAAAATAATACAAAACCCTAATTTTCAAAGATCCAATTTTTGAGGAATGATTTTGCATCAAATTTAAAATCACAAAGAACAGCTCCTATGTTTAATTATGAGAGATTTCCAAAAATGTAAGAAAATCTGAAAAATTCGCTAATTTGCTCTCAAAATTAATTTTTTATGAAAAATCATAAACAATTCATATAAAATGAAACTTTGATCCAAAAAATCTGAAATTTTTACTAAATACTTCTGATAATTTTCCTAACCTGCAAAAAAAAAAATTGATTCCAAAATTCGAAGTCGTTTGTGAGATCTGATCAAAATAAGGAAAAAACCTAATTTTTAAAGATCTGATTTTTAGGGAAATATTTTGCATCAAAATTAAAATCACAAAGAACAGATCCTATGTATAATTATGAGAGATTTCCAAAAATGTAAGAAAATCTGAAAAATTCTCTCATTTGCTCTCAAAATTATATTTTTATGAAAATTCATAAAAAATTCATAGAAAATTAAAATATGCTCCAATAGATCTGAATTTTTCTTTGCGAGCTCTTGATATTGTCTTCAACCTGCAAAAAAAATTTGGTGCAAATTTTCCAAGCCATTTGTGAGATATGATCAAATCTCTCCAAGATCTTGATTTTGTGTCCAAAACCCTAGTTGCACAAGGTTATTCTCCAAATTGTTTTACAAAACAACAATATAGGGTTAGAAAAATCTGCAAAAAACACAGATCTAACAAAAATCCATGTCCCATGGGGCGTGCCAAAATGTATTTGGTGAAAGTGGAAACAACAATATTGAAAGACTAAATGAATTCAACCACAAAACCCTAGCCTAACAACAACAAAGATCCACCATAACATATGAAGATTACCTAAGACAATGAAAATCAAATGAAATTACATAGATTATACCATCACATGTCCAATAGGGTTTGAATCTCCATTCTTCCTATCTCCATTGATCTTGCTTGATATATTTGCTCTCAGATTTTATATGTGCACAAGAGCTCAACAAAGAACAGAAATGTGGTTGCAAGTAGGCTTGATCGCATATGAAAGTTCAAAAACATAGTGTAGTCGAGTAATCATCAGGGCTGAATGCATAGTGAGTTAGTCAGGGTTTGATAATGAAGGAAGCATCTCCTTATATAGAAGACACTATAAGAAATGGAGGGATAAGATTGAGAGGTGTAAAAAGAGGTCGGCTATGATTAGAGGGTAGGTAGAGAAAATAATAAAATAATGAAAGGGGTAGGTAGTGTATGAATTAAGAGATGAATGACATGTGTCATGGGTAGAAAAGGCTAATGAATTAATTAAATAAATAAAGATTCATTTAATTAATAGAATAAGTTTGATAATATTTATTTAAATTATCCTTTTTCTAAATTAAATAAATAAGATATTTATTTAATTTAGAAAAAGGATAATTTAAATAAATAAAGGTATTTATTTAAATGAGAAATAAGGCTAGAAGAGGATAAATGAATTAATTAAATAAATAAAGATTTATTTAATTAATAGAAGAATTAGGCTTAGATAATTAAATAAATAAAATATTTATTTAATTAGACATGACAATTTTAGGTGTCTACAAAGACAACCCCCCTTTTGTTTTCATGTCCTAAGTGGTCGTTAGCATGTTCCTCCTTTCATCCCCTTATGTTTCTCTTGCCCAAACTCTGTTTTAACCCCCTTATTTATTCGTCTTCCTGCCCCTTGTATTTTTGTATAGATACTTAGACAAACATTCAGTTTAAATATTGGCTTCTCAACATATAATCGTTAACTAACACTTTTGTTTCGAATATCACTTCAATCACGTAGTTCCTTCATTCATCGATATACTGTTTTCGGTCGCTAGGGTTGTCTCCTCACCACTTCCTATCTGATATCCATCGGGTTTTTATGTCGATGAAACCTTGGGCTTCGGTGACCTCCTTTATTTTTCCACCGAAATACTTCTTCCATCGATATCACTATGCCCTGTCGATGAATGGAACTATTGTCTCACTGAAGCCTTTCTTTATCCTCTCTTGTCATCTTCCACCAATAAAGTTGTATCGGCGAAACAACACATATCGGAGACATGCCTTTTAGCCTCCTCGAAACCTATTTCCTCATCGATATCTTTTATCGATGTAACTGCCTTTTGTCTAATCGACCTTATTCTTTTGATGAGAATGTTTCTTTCGGTGAGTCCCTTTGCACCGATGGTATTATCTCCTTGAAGACCTTTTCCCATCGATGAAAACCATCTCCACTTTCCTCGATATCTTTTATCGATGGAATTACTATCTCCGATGAGTCCTTTCTGAAGTTCATCAACATTTCCTTTCTTTTGATACCCTTTTTATATCGATGAGACATTGTTGGGTCTCATGTCGAAGAAACCTTGGGCTCTGGTAACTTCCTTTATCCTTCCATCGAAACACTTTTTCTATCGACATCACTATACTCCTTTGATGAATGGGTCTATTGTTTCATCGAGGCCATCTTTCTTTTGATGATTTGCTTCCACTATCATCTTTCATCGATGAGCTCATTAGTAATCTTCCTCGATAAAGTTGCATTGGTAAAACAACACACATCGGTAACATGCCTTTTAGCCTCCTCGAAACTCATATTCTTATCGATATCTTTTACTGATGTAGCTTCCTTTTGTTTGATCGTGATCATTCTTTCGATAAGAATGCTTCTTTTGGTAAGTTTCCTTCATGTTGCATCGATGGTATTATTTCTTCGGAAGCCTTTTCCCGTCAATGAAAACCATCTCTGCTTTCTTCGATATCCTCTTTTGGTGGAATTAATGCTTTCGATGAGTCCCTCTTAGGTTCATCATTGTTCCCTTTCCTTCGATACCCTTTTTATATCGATGAAACTCTCTTATGTTTCGTCGACCTTTTATCTTTCGATGAAACTATCTCTGTCGGCCAATAACTTTAGTATCTCTTCGACACCCTTCTTCTCTTGAATAGTCTTATCGATGAAACCTTCCCCAGTTTCTTCGATCTCATCATTTTGGTAGAACTATCTTCTTCGATGAATTCATTACATGTCCTACCGATACTGTAGTTTCTTTGGTAGCCTTGCTTCATTGACGGAACCTCCTTTGGTTTCTTCGATATACCCTCTATCAATGAAAAATAACGCTTTCAATAAGCCCCTTTTGAAATTCATCGAGGCCCAAGTCTATTCGATAAATCATCTTATCGATGAAACATCGATAGGTTTCTTCAATACCCTTTTTATATCAATGAGACATCGTTGGGTCTCATGTTGAAGAAACCTTGGGCTTCGGTAACCTCCTTTATCCTTCCATCGAAACACTTTTTCTGTCGACATCACTACACTCCTTCAATGAATGGGTCTATTATTTCATCGAGGCCATCTTTCTTTTGATGATTTTCTTCCACTATCATCTTTCATCGATGAGCTCATTAGTAATCTTCCTTGATAAAGTTGCATCGGTAAAACCACACACATCGGTAACGTGCCTTTTAGCCTCCTCGAAACTCATATTCTCATTGATATCTTTTATTGATGTAGCTTCCTTCTGTTTGATCGTGATCATTCTTTTGATAAGAACGCTTTTTTCAGTAAGTTTCCTTCATGTTGCGCCGATGGTATTATTTCCTCAGAAGCCTTTTCCCATCGATGAAAACCATCTCTGCTTTCTTCAAGAATCCTCTTTCATTGGAATCAATGCTTTCGATGAGTCCCTCTTAGGTTCATCGGTGTTCCCTTTCCTTCGATACCCTTTTTATATCGATGAAACTCTCTTATGTTTCATCGACCTTTTATCTTTCGATGAAACTATCTCTGTCGGCCAATAACTTTAGTATCTCTTCGACACCCTTCTTTTCTTGAACAGTCTTATCAATGAAACCTTCCCCAGCTTCTTCGATCTCATCATTTCGGTAGAACTATCTTCTTCAGTGAATTCATTACATGTCCTCCCGATACTGTAGTTTATTCGGTAGCCTTGCTTCATCGACGGAACCTCCTTTGGTTTCTTCGATATACCCTCTATCAATGAAAAATAATGCTTTCGATAAGTCCCTTTTGAAGTTCATCGAGGCCCAAGTCTATTCGATAAATCATCTTATCGATGAAACATCAATAGGTTTCTTCGATACCCTTTTTATATCGATGAGACATCGTTGTGTCTCATGTCAAAGAAACCTTGGGCTTTGGTAACTTCCTTTATCCTTCCACTGAAACACTTTTTCTATCGACATCACTACACTCCTTCGATGAATGGGTCTATTGTTTCATTGAGGCCATCTTTCTTTTGATGATTTGCTTCCACTATCATCTTTCATTGATGAGCTCATTAGTAATCTTCCTCCATAAAATTGCATCGGTAAAACCACACACACCGGTAACATGCCTTCTAGCCTCCTTGAAACTCATATTCTTATCGATATCTTTTATCGATGTAGCTTCCTTCTGTTTGATCATGATCATTCTTTCAATAAGAATGCTTCTTTCGGTAAGTTTCCTTCATGTTGCGCCAATGGTATTATTTCCTCGGAAGCCTTTTCCCGTCGATGAAAATCATCTCTGCTTTCTTTGATATCCTCTTTCGGTGGAATCAATGCTTTCGATGAGTCCCTCTTAGGTTCATTGATGTTCCCTTTCCTTTGATACCCTTTTTATATCAATGAATCTCTCTTATGTTTTATCGACCTTTTATCTCTCGATGAAACTGTCTCTGTCGGCCAATAACTTTAGTATCTCTTCGACACCCTTCTTCTCTCGAACAACCCTATCGATGAAACCTTCCCCAGTTTCTTCGATCTCATCCCCAGTTTCTTCGATCTCATCATTTCGGTAGAACTACCTTCTTCAGTGAATTCATTACATGTCCTACCGATACCGTAGTTTCTTCGGTAGCCTTGCTTCATCGACGAAACCTCCTTTGGTTTCTTTGATATTCCTTCTATCAATGAAAAATAATGCTTTCAATAAGTCCCTTTTGAAGTTCATCGAGGCCCAAGTCTATTCGATAAATCATCTTATCGATGAAACATCGATAGGTTTCTTCGATTCAATAGGTGTACCATTTCTATAAAACTAGACATTTCGATGAGAGGTTAGTGTGTACATCCGATGGATTTGGTTTGGGCGATAACTTTTAGGATTCTGATGTCGGTGGAAGTTTCAAGGGTTCTTTCAACATTCTTAAGGGCATGCTTGATTTACTTAAAGCTTTCCCATGACACTCAATTAGGGCCTTGAAGGCTCTCGAACCATTTTCTCTAGGATGGTAGCTCCCAACGATCTCTCTGCAGAAATATTTATGGAATTTGCCTTGTTAATATTTATTAAGTTTATGCTCTTCGATGGGTAATCTCTCTCGCATTATGTTTCTGGAGATTTTTTGAGACTAATATTTTGAGTTGTGTATCCTAGCAAGATGACCATCCAGGCAGGTATGATATATTGTATAAGTTGACCTGTTCAGTTTTTCCTTTTCCTAACATTTTGGTGAAAGATTTTCTCAAGATTTTGTGCAGCATAAGGAGTAGAGCATGCTTAACCCCATGTTTCAGGAATAGCAAGTATTGTCACCCACAAATGGCAGCATAACCCCAAGAGATGGGCAATCCGCTGCTCAACTTTACACAAAGGATTTCTACATACAATCTTCATTATTTTGGACAAGTTCCCTTTGTGATCTTGTACCTCCATTTTGTATTGTATTCTTAATTTTTCTGATCCTTTAGGGATCTGGGCTAAACCGAAGGTTTTCTTCCCTCCATTCTTTCCTACCGGTGCCCACATCGAATGGAGGTGTAAATGTAAATCTATCTATTTTTTAAATTGATAAAATTCTCTGGCCTTGACCTTTTATCGATAAAAAAAAAAAAAAAAAAATTGAAATAACATAGATCATATACAAAAAGCATTTGAAAGAAAATAATTTAAAAAAATGAAATAGAATTATAGAAAGCATTTTTATATCCATAAGACTATAAGAGGCAACCTGAAACAAACTGGAATTTGAAAAATTATCATTAATATTTATGCTTTTGAAATTTACAATTTTTTCATCTGAGACTTGAGTCCCCTAAAAACTTAAAAGCCAAAATGAGTGAGCCACTGGCACTGAGCCTGTTAGGGTTCGAGGATATTGGCAAAAAAAACTACAGGGGGGCAGGGCTAGGGCACAGGTAGTGGAATTGTTTACAATTTTTCCCTAAGAATTTGGCCCTCCTTCCATGTAGAATTCTTCAGACAACATAAGTTGAGAGAATTCTTCAAGCCACATGTAGTTTGGAAAGTGGTCCAGGAGGAAATATTTCCAGAGGAAGTCCCTACCAATCCACGCCCATTTCCTGTGATGTGCCAACTACTCTACATTCAGGTTTAGGAGAAACGGTTGCCTAGCCACTGACACTGTTTGGTTAGAGAGGAGAAGCTTGGATAATTCACTTGCCCAAGAAATCCCCACCCCTACTTCTGCAAGGACGACAAGAGTAATGTCGTCTCCAAGGAAGTCTTCCTTAAAAACCTTCCTCAACAACATCATCATATCCACCTTGTCTCCTCCCAGGTCCAGAAGAGACGCTAAGAAGCAGGATGTAATGTTTGTGTTAACACGGTACCTATTTTTCGTTTCACAGAAACTCTCTGCCCAACACCATCCGCACAACCTCATTGGTGAACGACCCAACCTCATTGTAGACTGATTGGAGGGTTGGGTCTCTAATGGAGCCTAGAAAGGCCCTCTGGTCCTCTGCAAAAATGCTTCTCAAGCGGATGGGAGTGTCCATCTTGAGAAAACAGATTAACAAATTAAACAACCTGAGCCTATAAACCTAAAATAGCATGAGTTGAAGCTCCGACGATTTATCTACCAAATGACAAAGGCTAATTGAAGATGAAAGAAGAAGAGATTGTATATAAATTGTTGAAGCTCTTGATTGTAATAATTACTTCTTTAACTGTATTAACTACTATAAATTTTTTAAAATCTTTCGTATCTCTGCAAATCTTTCCCATAAATTCACTATTGTGCGAAAATGGAAACAAGTATGAACCAATACCAAATTGGCAAGTATCACATTGGAAGTCGTGGGGACAGAGTGGATTGCAATTAGTGAAAATATATATATTAAATGAACAAAATTATCGATCATGATTCGTGACATTTGATACGTGTCTATTGAATCCAATTCCATTCTGAGCACTTTCTGGTGAGCTATGTTCTCTTCAGAAAATTGGGCCGAAATAAAACTTCAGCCATTGATCTAGATCATTGAACGGTTTAAAATCATTGATATATTTTAGGTAAGTGTCACCCTTAACGTGTCAAAGAGGCCACACTTATTGATACATCATGCAAAGTCCGGACTCAATGTATTATGCGATGTGATGTACTGATGTGATGTGATGTGCCTTGTCTATTAATGACAATGAATTCATGAAATCACCAATAAATTATATATTGTACCATAAATAACAAAATATTTGCCAAAACAAATTAAATCATTTTCAAGCGGTGGAAAAAAATCGCCAATACATTTAAATAATTTTCAAGCGGTGGATAAAAATCGCCAATACATTTAAATAATTTTTCCTTCGGAGTAAAAAATTTCGCTCATACAATTATATATTTGTTCCTTTTAACAAAAATTATTTGCCTCCCACAATAAATATTTTCCCCATAGAAATAGGTATTATTCGCCATAAATTTATAGAATTTTCGTACCCTAGAAAAAAAATCGCCAATACAAAATAATTTTTTCCACATTTAAAATTTTTTTTTTGCCATCGATATGAAAATTTCCCCCCGAAAATAATGTCTGATTCGCCAGGATTTTACACAGTTGCCCGGGGGGGGGGGGGGTTTCTTAAGGTTATCCCTGATTTATAGTTGGGACTATTATTTTTTCTCTAATGTAATTGATGGGATTGGGTTTGATTCCTAGTTTGCATTATAAATTTAGATCTCATTTCTACTACATTGCATTTTGGCAAACCCAACTCTTCTTACACTTGCATAACTTTTGATTTTAAGTTTTAAATCTAATTTTAAATTTTAAGAAATTCATTGCATACATTGGTTGAAAATTACTACCTTTCCTAGTGATACTTCACATTCTTTTCATTTAAATGCCTTTACCTCTAGAGATGAATAATTAATGAGTTATGTTTGTCCCTCTCCTAACGTTTGTCTTACTCATAAGGATACCTTACAGCTAGAGGATGATTCCATTAAGACATCCCTTCATGACATTTTACCTTATGCTAAGTTTAATGGCATCCCTTCTACAAATGAAGTATCGATGAACCATACTTGTCCCTCTCCCAAAATTGATCCTATTAATGAAGAATTTTTGGTTCAAGAGGAAGATATATCTAGTGATGTTTGCAATGCTCTCTTTCCTAAAGATGAAGCTTTAGAGGATAAATAACCTAATTAAGTCAATGCTATTCATAGTCCTAGTCATGTGAAGCCTGGAACTATTGTCCACTTTGTCATGATGTCTATCAACCTCAAAGCAAACCACTTATTATTGTTAAAGGTGGGGTGAATCAACAACCTAATTATCATGTAGAAGCTCACACGTGTAGCACTTGAAACAATAAGCAAGATTCAAATATTCTTCCTATTTCTCAACCTTTTCTTCCTCCACCACCTCATCTTTCACAACATATTCGTAAGGATTATGGTCTTGTTGAGAGAATTCATGCTTCTCCAACTAAGATATCCCTTTGGTATTTTAGAAAACTTCACCTACATACCATGGATTCTCTAAGAAGTCTTATAAAATGTAGTTGTCTCACCTTCTACTAGACCAAGTGATGTAGTAGTCATTCTTGATTGTATGAATTATGAAATAGACTAATATTGTGTTTTCCCAAAATGAGTTACCTTCTTTGGAAGTTTAAAATGAATATGATCCCTTCATTATTATTATGTTCATCACTGGTTTAGGAATAAGGCATATACTCTATTTGATAATTTTTCAAGTCTTAATATTTGTAGTATTGGTTTACTAAGTAAGATAAAAGCAAATACCTTTATCACTCAACTTTATTATCTCTATGTTCATGGAATTGATAATGTTTGTAGAAATTCAATTGGTATAATCATAATACCTATTATATTAGCATCCATGAATTTACCCATATTTATCCATGTCATGCCCACTACTCGCAATTATAACCTCCTTTTAGGTACACCATGGATTTATACTATGAAAGTAGTCTATTCTACCCTTCATTGCATAATCAAATTCATACATGATAGTGAAATCCAAACAATCAAGGTTGATTCTAATCCTTATGATGTTGTTCAAGATAAATTAATATGTAGATCTCCCTTTCATACTACAATTCCTTCTATAGCACACTCTCCTATTGATAATTCTCTCTTAGAAGATAATTGAGGTCCTTTAGGCTTTACACCTTCCTTTAATGGAAAAAATAAGGTCCCCCCCATTCAAGTATGAAGCCTTAAAGGATCTGTGTGTTTAATTCATCCAAGCTTATTCTAAATCCATTCCAAACCTCTTCTTCCAACACATGTCTTGATGATGATTGGGGTTCTTTAAACTTTCAAACTAAGAATGAACCCTCTTCTCTAGAAATTTCAATGCGGATATTTGATTCTAAACATAGATACAATAGATATGAATTAGGATGTCTGCAACAAATTTTTAAGGCTCATGAGAAATCTGCATCATAATTTTCTAAAGAAGCTTCAGGTTTCCAACCTCCTCCTTTTTCGACATCCACTCCCCCATTGTCTAATGAAAATATGTCTTCTTTTCCCAACTTCTCATCACAACAAGGTAATATAATATTCTTCAAGAGAACTTGATTACTCTACCTTTGAAAAATTGAAGAAAAAAATATAAATAAAATTAGGACAATCCTTCTTTTTGCAAATATCATCAAATCCATGGCCATTCCACTAATCAATGTCTTGACTTGGAGACTAAAATTCAACAACTTATTATAACTAGTATCATTCAAATAACTGGTGACAATGAGTTGCACCCTCATATTATGTAGTTCCCTTCCTTGATTCATCCTTTATGATAGGATGTATTAGATACTTATGGACTTTTTTGTGTTCGTGATACTCCTTGCTTCTTGTTTCACTCCTTATATTGATATTTTATTTGATATTAGAATATTCATTTTTATTACTATGATGATGTTGATTATATATTCAAGATTAATTATTGAAGTTAGGTTTGTGATTAGCTTCATGGTTATTCACTATTTAGGAGATGTGGTTCATGTTTATTGCTTATGATGATTTATCTTGTGCTAACCCTAATTTAGTGTCTACATTAGATGTAGATGATGTTGATATTATTTATTATGTTATGACATTGCTATGATGTCTTACTATTGTGGATGTGAAAGGGACGATGTCACATCACCCATATATGAGTGGGTGTGATGTTGTAATTATCTTTCACCTGTTTGTGTATCTTATGTTTATGTATATGTTGTGTATAGATGTTTGGCGTTATGAAAGATGTAGGTACTAGGCATCGAATCCACCTGGTTCCACAAGACTGAGCGTGCTTTTAATCCCAGTGGCAATTTATCGGAGGTGACATAAGGCCTTACCATATTCTAAACCTAGTCGGTGTCTCGTCAGTTTTAGTGTTTAAGCCTTAGTCATCTTATTGGGTTCTATGTGGTCTAAGTTTTATGTATTTCATTTAATTTTAAGATTGGTTGATATTATATGGTTGAGGTCAATAATAAATATATTATTATACATGGCCCTTTTGTGTAACTAATAAATAGTGTCATGTATAGATATATGCATACATATTAATTGTGAGCATATAATATAATATTAATGATTATTTTATGGAATTATGCTATTTGAGAATTTATCTTTGTTTATAAATTTAATTGTTTATTTTATGTTTGATGGATATTTTGGAGCTGTAAATTGGTAATTAATATTTGTTTCCTTTTTCTCTTCTTTTGAATGAGGATGTGGAGTGATTTTTGTGTTCGCATAAGAAATTTCTATTTTGAGTCCTCAATCTTTTGGAAAGGCATTTTCTTTTTTATTTTTGCATGGGTTTTGTTTTGAAGGGTGGTTTTCAGAAGTTTTTTTAATGAAAATGGTAGTAGTACTCATGTTTTCAAAATTCAGAGATTGTGGAATCATACCTTTAGGGTTTGCATGTTGTATCAAAGATTTGCATGTTGGATTCGAAGGTTGTTTCTTGATTTTGGGTTAAGGAAGTTTTCTTGTGCATGTTGGAGTGTGGAATTGGAGAGTTTACTTGGTTGCTTAGTGGTTGTGCATGTGTTAGAGAAGCCGATTTTGTTGTGTGTTATTTATGGTGTGAAGGATTGATCATGGATATATCTCCTTCTCGACTCTTTTGTCCAATTCTTCTTTTCCAAGTTAGTGCTCTTTGAATTTTCCTTTTTCTCTCTTGCATATGTTTTTCTTTCAAAGGAAAATACATGTTTGTTTGATATTTACTTATTGTGCTTCATGTGCTAGAAAATCTTGGTTATTATTTGAGTGTTTCTTTATTTAGTTGAGATGGGTGTGTTCTTTTCATTTAATATGAGGTTGTTTTTAAGTTGATTGTTTTGTGTATTGAATTTCTGAGAATTGAGTTTTTCAATCATGTTCTAGAATAGAAACTCCATTTTCTTTAATGATTTTGTGTCATTTTTAGGTTTAGAATCGATCTGGAGTTTGTAGAAGGACTTAAGTTGTTTTATGTGTCGTGATTTTGTCTCTGTCTCATATGCGCTAGAACAGAGAGCATATGTGCTAGAACAAATTAGAAATGAGCTACATTATGTTATACATGCATTACATTGTGTTGTACATGCAATACACTATGTTATACATGTTGGCATTGTGTTGTCATTGATGTCAACTGATATAGGATGTTACCGGTATCACTGACATTATTGTCAACTAGTAAACAAGAGGCTGTTGGCATTAGATTTTGATGTCAACCGAAATGAAAGATGGACCGACATGGGAGAAGATATGATGTGATGTCATCGGTGACAACCCGGTGACCATCTTCATGTAGAAGGAAGAATTGACATGTACCAGTATGCTAGAGGTGCAGTAAAGTGACCACTCCACTCAGTAAAAGGGTTGTTGATATGGTGGTGCATACAACCAGAATGAAGAGACTACATGATGGGCATTGATTGTGCTGAAGTGGTGGAATGTTAATTGGATCACATCAACACTGGAGGTGAAGTTTGTGCAGGCCACTAGATTGCTAGTGTAAGGATAACTAGCAGGACTTCCACCGGATGAAGAAGCTATTACAAGCTAGGTGATAGGTTGACAAAGTATGTTGCCTCTATGTGCAAGATGATATATGGAAAACCACTGGGACATATGTCATGTTGAATATGTATCCTCTCCTTGATAATGTTATTTATACTGACAAAATGATTCTTTGAGATAGACAAGTGATTGAATGTAGAGATTAGATGTACAAGTGGAAGATAAGGAAGCCCCTGCAGCATGAGATCAGAAATGCACACCAGATAAGAAAGTGAAAATAAGATGTGCTACTAGGGTAGTGAAGGAAGAATGAGGAGTTGAGATGGCGTGTTTGTCATCTTGACAAATCAGTTGGTAGGAGAACCGGTTTGGTGAAGAAGGATGATAGTGAGTCTTCAGGAATATACATGGTGATACCAGGATGTTGAAGGAAGTTTGATGCAGAACAGTTGGAGTGTGATGACTTGGTGTCATCAATGTGTCTCACTGGCAAGAAGGAAAGTATGTTGTCCACCGACTGACACATCTACCAGAATCTGCATGGATGATAGGTTACATGTTATGTCAACCGGTGAATCATTAGAGAAGAAACAAGGAAGATACAGTTCTCACCTAATAAAGAGGATTGCAACAATTTGAAGGTTAAGGAGAGTGTGATAAGAGATACACACCTAATAAGCATTTGAAAAAGGTGTGTTGAGTTGCCACTAGTGCAGATCTAATGGAGGATGATGACATCGTGTCATCTAGGTAATTACTAGTAAATAAGGATACCGACATGCAACTGTGAGCAGAATATGAAAAAGTGGAAGACCTTCATATGATGGAGTTACACATGTTGAGTTACTCCTGATAGCTACTTAGGACCGACATGGTTGATGCCCGATTGATGTAATACACCAACAAGATTAAGCTGGTGTTGGCATGAAGGTTTACCGATAAGGTGTTATATGCTAGTAGGGTTTGTTAACCGATAGATGAAACCGGTTATATGTGTGGTCGGTGACTAGACATGAACTAACAGAGCAGTATGATGAGGTAGATACTGACAGTAATGCCACGTGGAGGTGAACTGGCAATCTTGCACAGGTCAGTGTAGAGTGACAATGAGGTAGTTGAGGTTGGTCCGACATAAATGGTGACTGCTAAGTTTGAGGTGGAGTTGCAGAGGTGCACGGATCGAGATCAAATGGACAAGAGAGGATCAAGGATAGACTGATCAAGCAGATCAAAGTAGTTGAAGCAGTCCATCATGCCATTAATGGTGATTGACTAAGAAGTCTGCTGACAGATTGATTTCAGGTTGTTGAAATAGGAAGGCGTGTTCTGGAAGGCATGAAAATGGTGGATATGTGCAGGCGGTCATCTCTAAGTTGTGATCTGATCCGATTTGATTGGATTCAATGTGCCTCGTGATCGATGGAGAAAACCCTAACCGCCTGTGATTTTAATTGGCTTTTGGCTAGAAGACTGGGATATAAATATGCAAGCTAAAGAGATTGTGAAGTGCTATTGAATAGAAGAAGATAGTGCTACTACATGTGATAGCATATCAGTCAAGTTCTCTTCAAGGAGATAGAGAAGAGACTGAGTGTGAGGGAGAACAAGGTTGAAGTGTTCAACTGGTAGAAGTGCAAAACCGGTAGTGTCCATACCGGTAGAAAAGAAGAAAAGGTAACTATAGAGAAGGCAGGGATAGAACTGGGTGAGAGTAGTATCATGGAGAGTAGCATAGCAACTGAAAGAAGTGAGAACAAACAGAGAGAGAGGTGAATTGGTAGGTGCAGTTGAGAGGACTGAAGAATAGAATAGTGAGGAGGAGATCCAACACAAAAGAAGAAGAATAGAGGTGAATTGGTAGAGTTTACCAGCATTACAACAACAGATGAGAGCAGCAGAAGAGGTGTACTGATGTAGCAGAGAAGGTGTCTCACCGACAGAGTAAGGTATATGAAATGGTTACAAGATTCACTTGTAACAAAATAACTACTTTTGTAATTGAAGTTATCATTGAGATCACTGAGTTGCAGCTCGGTGCAGGGGTTGTAGCTCCTTTGGGTTGTAGCCCATAAACTAAATCAGGGTTGGTTCTCCTTGGGTCATAGCCCTAAAACATTGTAACATATTTGATTGTGAGGCTGGATTGGAGCAGTATACTCCAGCAACATTGCTCACCAAGGTTTTTCCCATCTTGGGTTTTCCTCGTACATGCTAGTGTAATGTGATGTCTCTTTGTGTGTGATTGCATTTGCGATTAGTCTCCTCACTAACCGATAAGTCTGCATTATGTTAGTTCTCATGACCGGTATACACACATAAGTTAGGTAAAGGGAAAAAGATTAAGAACCTCTGATTCACCCCTCTCTCAGTGGTGTATTGTGTCTAACAATACATGTGCTAATTTGTGTTATATAAGTGCTAAAAGAATGTGTAAAAGTGCCATAGGAAGTGTCAAATGTGCTAAAAGAGATAACAAAGGTGTTGTTTCTCAGTTTTTCCATTTTTGATTGATTTTTGAAATTTGTGTTGATTTGGGTCAAAACATAGGCTTAGTTTATGATTTGCTGTGGTAATTTTTCAAAGGTTGCATGATTTTTTGTGATGGTCGTATGTGTTTTATTTTGGTTGCATGTGCTCATTCATTGATTTGGGTTTTATGATGGTGCTTTGTGATCTATTGGCTAAAGGGAAATATTTATGGACCATAAGTGATGTTATGGTTTAGTTTATGTGAATTTTTGTATTTGGATTGGTGTACATAGGCTGAATCCCATGCTAGATGATAATGGATTAGTGGCTATGCATATGCTGTTGATTCAAGACTTAACCCCTATGATGATTGGGTTCTTATGGAAGTCCTAATTTAGTTTATGAGATATTTGTTCCATGAGATGGTGTTGTAATGATTCTTTATATATTGTTGCACTCCTTTTGTTGTACCTTGGGTTTTAGGAGCATATTAGGGGGAGTGGCTCTCAAGTGGGTGTTGAGGCCCTCAAGTGGATACCAGTGAATTTAATTGAGAGTTGGTTAATCAAGTGATAACATTAAATTAAATGAATTGGTTTGGGTTGAACACACATTAATAAGATAATTGTTGGTGCCCCAGACATGCCTCATGTGCTCGTATAGACAAAGGATGGGATCTCATGGCTTGGAGTGCTTGTTTAGACTTAGGATGAGATTGGGAAGACTTGTATGGCATATTGATTTCCTTGCCTTCATGGAAGGATTTTTTGGTACCGCATGTGCATCTAATGGGCATCAGGGTTTGGAGTTCTAAGAGGGGTCAGACTACCAGGGAAACCCATGTTGATGGCATGTGATGACACTTGTCCCTATGTGTTTCCTAGGGCCTTAACCTTTGTGTTGTGCATAAGCCTCTGATGAGTTTGTGTTTTGTGGTCAAGCCTATGTCTTATGGTGTCTCAGTTCTTGTGTATGTCTTTTATTTGTGAATGTTTGTATTCCCTTGGATGTATAGGTGTCGGCCTAGGTCAAGTGATGTGTGCGGGGCCTTATGTCATTCTTCAGAGCATGAGGGTGGACCTTTTTGGTTCCACATGGTGAGGTTGTTGATGCCTTCTTCTATTGGGATTCCTCGTTGGTTGTTCATGTGTGTGAATGATGTTTCTTCGTCTTCTTATTTATTGTGCTATGGATTCTTCGAGCATATGTGATCTATTCTTCATGTTCATGAAATATCATTGTAATATGTAATTTGGATATCATACATGTAAATAGTGTATTGTGACTTTACATTTACAGTGGATATTGTATATTTGAAATGTAATCTTGTATGTAATGTAATGATGATTTATGTCAAATATTTTATATAGAAAAGGTATCGGCTATATTTTAGGGATTTACGGATAATCTTGTATATTAGGATTATTAACTTAGGAACATTTGATAATTGGATATTAAAATAGACTTGATGTGTTAGAAGTGTTAAATATGATATAATTCATGAATAAGTAATTCAATGGGTTAAATGGTTACTTTCCTATAGTTTATATAATGAAATGAACATTAGTTTAAGTAGGGGTAAATCATGTATCAATGTTAACTAATTTGTTACACGTGTTTACTTGTGTTGTATCTAAGTAATGTCATTAAGTTACCCTAGGGAAAGAAATTTAAATATTATAAATAATTCCGCCCATGCGCTTAAGCTTATGTGATCATATTAGTTTAATGTATGTATTTCTTTTAAGTTTTATGTGTTGTTGTGACCTTTGAAAAAAAATTTATCTCTAGGTTTCTAGTTAGATGATTAGTTTCTCTAGGGTATTCTTGGTGGGCATTACATATTATCCCTTCTAAATAACATTTAAGTTCTCATTTAAGTTCTCATTATGTTGCTCCTCACTATGTGACATTGCTATCTTATCTTTTAGGGTCTTATTGTCATTATGGTAGTATAATTTCATGTACAATCATACTTGTCACATAATAGCCTAATTATTCTTGTGTCTACACAAGCGGGAAATAATAGTATTCAATCATTCCTCCTTCCTTAGGATCCACTTTCCCTTTGTTGAGTTGCATCTTTTATAACGATGTCATTTCTTGCATAAAATTGTTTGTCCTTCATGAGGATATTATCCTTGCTTGGAGGTGTGTATCCTTGATTAGGGCCTCTTCCTTGATTGAAAGAATATGTCTTTTATAAATTATCTCTTATTAATGTTTTAAAGTGTGCAATCCTTCACAAAGAATCCCCTTTCTTATTAATAGGGAAGGTGTGTATCCTTGATCTCCTTCCCCTTCTAGTGTTGAAGATGTGATCTTCATTAAATATGTCCTCTCTTTTTGGAGGTAGATATCTTTAGGAAAATATCTCTTCCTCCCTATTTTATAATAGCATGTCCTTGAAAAGGATCCCTTTACTTTTGTTGCATGATATCTCTTTTACAACTATCTCATCATTGCTTAAAGAAATGAATCCCATACAAGGATCTTTCTACCTAGCTTGGAGCACATGTATTCTTGTTAAGGATATCTTCATGGTGTTGAATGTGTTTATCCTTGATGCAAATTTTTGTCTTCCTTAAGATATCAACATGGAGGTATTTTGATATCTTAAGGGGGGCATATGAGGCCTCCTTTTTACTTGTGGTAATTCATTGACATGCCCTTGAAGTGGTGGTTTTGTGTTATATAGTGCACTCTAAGGCATGTTTATCAATCTTTATACCTTTATTCTTGGTTACCTAGTATAGTGTGGCTTGTTAGTATGATCATTGTTGTCCAGGCCTATGCAGGTGTTGGTTATCATTATTGTTTACATCTTTGATATTGATTACCCAGTAAAGTGTGGCTTTCTAGTGTGATTATTTTGTTGCTATACATGAACCACCCAACATAATATAACTTTTTGGTAAGTGGAATTCATTGTTTCTTCTCCTCTTAATTATTGTACATCCTTTTTCTTTCTATAAATTCATGTGTGCTCTTGCAATAACATGTTGAGAATGATATTAGCGGTTGAGACATTTTTAATGCCAAGGTATCTTAAACTAGATGACTTGGAACTTTTTTTTTGTTTTAGTAGTCATTTTGTTTTCTTTATGTATTTTTTAAGGTTATTTATATGGATTGATAGGATCCTAAACTTGAGGGCTTGATCATCCCTCAAACTTAGTGCTATCCCATCACTATCTTGTCTTGATCTCAGATTATCTCTCACTTCATTTCTACTTTACAATAAGTATGAGCGTAAGTTCATACTCCTGCTAAAGGGGGGACTGAATGTAGTGTTATAAATTGTACACCTTTAATTATAAGTAAATTTCATACTCTCCTTAGCATTCATTTTAGTTTTCTCATTCCTCTACGCATTTTGAAACCTTTTCTTCCATATCATTTTAAACTTAGTTGGGATCTATCCTATTTTAATTTTTGATGCACTTTTCCCCCCAAATAACGTTAATTCTAATATAAATTATATATTTGGTATTCAACTTTCCTTGAAATTTGGGCCCATCTTGCTAGGACACTAGAGATAAGTCTAAAGTGTTTGATGGTTTTTTAGCTATTTTTTTTTAAGAGTAATGTGTTGGCCTTGATATTTCTATATCTATCCTCAAAATTGGGATGTGACCATTTTAAGTTAATTAAAAAGTAAAATTACCTTGATAACTGTATGTAATATGTCATCCTTAATTCAATTCATTATCTCATTACTACAATTCAAGAGATGTCATTCCAATTCAAGCGAAAAAATGAGCATAAGGAGCATCAAGCTACAACAAGTAATTGTGAATTATATTTCCATGATGGATTTTAGGATGATTTATCATCTTATTGCATCAACACATCGAGGACTTGTCCTAAGAGCATTGAATCATGAGTTGAAGTATAATCATTTTAATTTAGCATTTATTTTCTATCAATTCATCATTATAGGGTTAATTACAAACTTGAGGTTTGACCTAGGCAAACCCTTATAAAACCAACACCATTTTCCACTACTTTTGTGCATTTGCACGCTTAGAAACAGGTTTAGGACTTAGATTGAAGGTAGAGGAGGATAGTGCAGAAAAAGAGAGAGGTAATTAGACATCAGAAAGGCCAAGGACTAGGGCACCTGGCACCATATTCCAGGTGTTTTGTCATGTAGTTTGATCAAAAGATAGTTAGGAAGCTTTTGAGTTTAGTTGGATTCTTGTTTAGAACTTGAAGAGTTACCTCAAATAGGGAACCTATCCACAATGTTTTCCCATAGTGAGGTGCTGGAAATCTAAGTTATGTTGTCATTGATGCCAAACTTGGTGGTTCGGATTGAGTTTGGTTTGGATATGACCTTGTACTATTGCAGGTTTCTCTATCGGGTGTTGTTGAATTTGTTGTGTTGATGTTGAATATGTGTTGGTGGAGTTTATATAAAAAATTACAATTGTGGAAAGTTCAATATGTAGAAAAGAGTACTTAATGCCCCAGTGGTAGAATGCTTTGCATAGTGAAGATTATATTTTTTCCTGTTTCGCGAATGGTAGAAGTTTGTTGTTGCTATTTTCTGATAGTTAGTGTCTACTAGACTGGTCTGAAAAATGCTTGGTGGCCTCTAAATTTGTAGAATCTTGTGTTATGATTTGGTGGACATGTTTATTTGGTTCATGTAATATTTCAGTTTAATTCTCTAGTGGTGTTTATGTTCTGCAAGTGAGTTATGTTGGTCTATTCTTGGTGTATTCAAATGTGATATGTTTTTAAGTATATTGATTGGATCATAATTTATAGTTCAATTACATATTGGAGGGTGAGTTAGAATTTTGTTATGAGTCTCATAGTGGTGTGTGGAGATCTACGTTAGGTATTTTGTATTGGAAGATGTTTTTGGCTGACTAGTTGCTAAGTTTTATTGCTTATCTACACGTTACATTTGGTGTCAAATTTGGAGGATGTGGTAGCATGTGCAATTCATTGGATTTGACTTGGAAGAATGTATTCTAATGGAGTGGGGTCCCTTCTTTCTCCTGGAGTGGACCACTTTGGGTGTTTTTGGTTTGAGTGGTTGATTTTGTGCAATATTGTTTACTTTGTCTGGTGGTCAACCCTCAACTAGGTTTTTGATGATCTAACTTATATTTAAGTAGTGTGGATGTATGAGATATGTATGGATAGAGTGTGAATTGATGTGAAGTGAATGTGAATGATATGCAACCATATTTTATACTACAAATGTGTGAAAGTTAGTCTATGAAAAGCTTTTAAGGTGATATATTAAATATGACAATATTCTGAGATAGTGGTGGATATCAGATGTATTTGCCATGGTATTTAATGCTTGACATAGGGGTTCAAGGAAAATTTCATGATTAGGAGATTCTTCTCATATTAGTTTTGCTATTATTTTTGCTGCTAAAAGACAATGGGTCTCTTGGTAACTCTTTACATCTTGCCCTGAAGTAGTGTGTTTCAGTTGTGGAAGTCCATGTATCTTTCCCTAAGGTAGTGCACCTTAGTCTTGCAAAGTCCATCGGGTGCATGATGCTCCTTAGAAGTGATCCTAAAATATTTTAATCAATTTTATTTATCTTGTGAGAATGATTCTCACTATGGTTTGTCCCTATTTGGTTTTTCATGTAAAATTGGTGTTCATGTATCGATGGTTGATGCCTTTTAATACTGGTGTAGAATGGTTAAAAATTATTTATAATTTTTTTGATCAATATTTATAAGATCTAGACTAATTCACCCCTCCCCTCTCAATCCTACCATGAGTTCCTCTCTACATTCCTTTTTCACATCTGTACATGCTAGTTGATTTCCACATCTGCATGTCTGTTTATGGTGTTTATTGTCAATATTGCACTATTTATCCTAGTTCTTGCATTTTCAATCTCTAATCACATCCAATAAATCAAACACACAAGAGAAAAATTTATCAATTGCCAACTCTCACAAGGGTTTGTAGTTGGGCCTATTGGTTGTTCTCCAATGTAATTAATGTAATTGGACTTAATTCCTAGTTTGCACTCTAGATTTAGATCCGATTTCGACTACATACACTCGCTAACATCATAACCCCTTTCAAAACTATCTTATCCTAAATACATCTTTATCATCTCAATTTATTAGAAGGATATCTTTATATATTACCTTGAGATGGGAAAAAGTTCTATCCCATTGAACTTTTTTTTGCTAGAGTAGATGGTTTTGTGCATTGATTTGAGACAATAATCTATTTTCTTTAGGTAAGGTGGCAGGAATTAGGATTCTTTTGGCCAAATTTTGTGCATCCCTTGTGAGACTAGTTGTGTGTGCTAATTGTAGGCTTACAAATTTTCTTAATTATTTAAATTGGTTCGTCACCTACTTCCTTTTATCTTGTAACTATTGTAGTTGTGCATGGAGTGTTTCCATTGGTGCTCTTATTTTTCCATTGATATCCCTCATTGTGTAATAGGAAGTCGCTACCTGAAGAATCTATTTTCAATGTGATCTATTTTATCCCTAATATTCTTTGTGAGGTTAGGCCACTAGAATTAAAACTAGTAAAGTGTGTTGATGTCACCTTCTATATTCTTCAAAGTGCTGATATGAGATTCCAACACCATATCGGTAGAAGCACATTTATTTCTCTCCTATTCCACCCTTGTCTTTTGAATCTTCACATTGATATTTTAGTGGAGGATGGATTTTTTAATGTGTATCTTGAATAAGCACATCTACCAAAATTTTGATATGCACTACTAATGATTGAGATGGATATCCTTATATTTATGGGAACTTTGTTTGTAAGTTTGTCACTACCCGATGTTTACCTTTAGTATGGTATAAACAAATTTTATGGATCTAATTTATGTAGTGATTTCTTACTTTTTTGTGTTTGTTTTGTTCTTGTTAGACTTCCCAACATGTACCACCTAAAATTACCATCATGTGGGGTTCTCCACAAACATTCATCATTATAAATCAATGTATCTTGTAGTGCTACAATTTTTAAATCCTCTCTTGTGGATATTTTCATTATTTTGTCCAAGTAGCCATGTAAACCACCAAGTATTGACAATTAGGGCAGATTGACATGTGAAATTCCCCTTTGATTGAGAGTGTAAAAGAACCAAATATCCCCTTGCTCCTACCTTGAGAAGATCCACAAAATAATAGAATCTAATTGTTAGGTATAACCCACCAAATATTTATTTTGTTTTTTATTTACTTAGTATTGATGATGAACCCACATCATACATTGAAGCTATTTTAGAATTTAATAGTGAGTCTTGGTAGAAATCCATACAAGAGTAGATTATGACTTTATACTCTTGTGACACCTAGGATCTTGTATATTTTCCCAAAGGTAATAATGCCATTGGATAATGCATATACAAGGATTTTTTTAGAAAAAAGGTTCATTGGAGAGGTTCCAGGCTAGATTGATGGCCAAGGGCTACTCCTAGAGAGGGAGTTGATTTCTATAAAATATTCTCTCTTGTTGGTAAATCATTTTCTAATATATTTTTTAAATTGAAAAAATAGACAGTAAGACTGCATTTTTACTTGTAGATCTAGAAGAAGAAATTTATATGTAACAACCACAAGGTTTTGAGGTCAAAGAAAAATTACATTTAGTTTTAGATTAAAGATATTTTTCTATTCCAAAAAAAGAAAGGTTTTTATATGATTTAAAATAATCACCTTGAAGAAGTATCAAAAATTTGATTCATTTATTTTGGAGTTGAATTTTGTAAGAGGATCACTATGTTTACACCAAGTGCATTGGTGATCATATACTAATTGAACTGCTTTGTATGTAGATGACATGTTATTTTGTACTAACTTAAATGGTATGATTAGTGAGATTAGAGCTCAAATTTTGGGAGAATTTGAGATGAAAGATCTATGGGTATCTAAGTACATATTTGAAATTACAATCAAGATGGATAAGATTAACATAAAGCTTTGGTGATCTCAAAATAAGTATGTTGATATTTTTTGACACAGGTTTAATTTTATAACTGTAAGCTAGTTCAAATTCCTTTACCTATTGGCACAAACATACCTGTTAAAACTAAGGATTACTTTTAGTATATATCTAAATTACCATATGCTAGTTCTATATGGAGTTTAATGTATGTAATGGTTTGCTATAGGCCATGTATTGCCTCGAAGCAGTCAAAGTATTGAGCAGGTTTATGTCTAACATTGATAGAGAGCATTAGAATTATGTGAAGATAGTTCTCACATTTACATGCTATTTTTTTAATTATTGTTTGGTTTATTCTAGTATTAATAATATGGATAAGATATTGGATGTATATGGTTTTCTTGATATAAATTGGGAAAATCACTTGGATAGTTGAAGGTCCACTTTAGAATGGGTATGTATTTACTTTGTTTGGAGGTTATGTGAGTTGGATGAGTAAGAGGCAACCCATAGTTGCTTTATCCACTACCAAATAAGATTATATGGCTTCTATCCATGTCCTAATGAGACAATATGGTTAAAAAGGGCATGTTCAAGTATTAACTTTGATTGTAAGACAATTTGGATTGGTTGTGATAGCCAAAGTGTATTTTGTTTAGAAAAAAATCTTATGTATCATGCTTGGATTAAGCATGTGGATGTTTAGTATCACTTTGTTTAGGAAATGATTGTAAATATATAGATTGAATTAAAAAATATTGACACTAAGGAGAATGTTGTAGAATATCTTACCAATCCAATGAGCACAAAAAAGTTCACTTGGTGCAGAGAGGCTCTAGGCCCTATTTCTTGTACTTAGTTGATTACGTTTTCCAAAGGATACATTTACAATGTGTGATGTCAAGTAGGAGACTATTAGGACTAAGGTAGCATCAACCTTGTAAATCCTATGTACTTAATTATTTTAAGATTATTTGTAAACATAGTTATAAGGGATGTGGGGTCCATTGATAGTCATAATTATTTATATATTATTTTTGGTTAAAATCACCTTCTACTTTGAGATGAGGTAATAATTTTAAACCAGGTTCCCATATTGGAGTGTCTCATATTTTTAGGGATTAAAAATAAAGGTGACCAAGTTGGAGAGATTATTTTTTTTACCAATTACTTTTTGTTAGGAAATTTTCAGCCACACATGACAATTTCCACATAACCCGAATAGATGGATCTATGTAAAAAAGTATTCAAAATCCATATACAAAATAATAGAAAACATACTATAAAATATGACATAAGATATAACCTAGGAAAACCCTCATAGAGAGAAAAACCCAACCTCCAAAAGTATATCTCATGCATTATTCAATGATAAATTCATTACAATACATCTTTAGAGTCTCTAAGACCACTTCTAAATCAAGATCTATATATGCACTCCATGTGAACAATCATATAATCACACATCATATACCATGATTCAAAAACTCACAACAACAACCAAGAGATGCTCTCACAACTCCTTAGCCAAATCAACCAACCTTAGATAACTATCCATGTGCTTGCTTTTATAGGCATAACCTTGCACAAAACCATCAAGTGGTATTACATAAATTGCTTTTATAGGCATAACCTTGCATAAAACCATCAAGTGGTATTACATAAAATCACGTGACTAAGTCATGAGATTATAGACCATTAACCCACACATATACTTTTTGGTACTAAAGTTTTCCAAAATTAAATACTTTTCTAACGTGCAATTCCATATTAAATATTTATCACAATGTTACATACAACACATAAAGTGGCCCCAAGAATGTTAATCCCATGTGATGCACACATTTCGAGGTCCCCTAGGCACACATCATAACTTTATGCAAAGTGTACACCACACATTTTCCTAACACATTTTTGTAAGTCTTGATTTATCATGTCAAATTTTTTTTCCCAAAATTGAGGCATGATTGTTTGCCTAAGTTTGGATGTTATTTTTGGTGATTTAGAAGAATATAATTCATAATTATTATACAGGTTCTTGACAAAGTAGAGAAGTGTGAGGTTACAAAGGTACACAAATTTTGTCAGTCTGAATGTAGGAAAGAACTCGTAAGGGATTGTATTGTATTCTTAGTTCATGATAATACATTTTGACCTCCTTTTTTAGTATAATTTTTTACTCAAAAGGATTTTACCCATATAAATATTGTGTTGTGTAAATCTCTTATACTTGATGATTTATTTGTTCTTGTTGGTTTGTGTTTCCTTAAATCTCTATTGGTATCATACATAATAAATTTAGACTTGTTGAATAAAATTTTAATTTTAATATTGTTTATTTACCTTCATTTTTTATAAGACCAAGAACTAGTCATAAGCCTTTTTCATATCTAGTTTGAGGATTATTGCACAATACTTCCATTGTCCACTATATAGTGGGTAAATTCATGAACCATTAATTTAGAATCAAGGATTTTTCTACCAAATACAAAGAAAAATCATTGGGATGAGATGTTTGAGGGTAGAAAAGTTTGAATCCTTAGTGCCAAAACATTAGTAAAGATCTTATAGAGGGTATTGCAAATACTTATGGGATGTAAGTATTTAAATTTAAGGCACTGATTTTTTTTTGAAACCAATATAAGAAAAATAATTATTAATTTTCATCAAAATCTTACCAAATGAAAGGAACTCTTTGTAATATTTATCACATCCTTATGAACCAAAAATGTTAAAATAAAATTGATGAAAACACAACACATTTTAACTCCTTAGAAACCTAACCTAAAAAAATTCATTATCAATGAAAGACATGATAAAAGGGATTAAGTCGAGACTCTTCACTTCTAGAATAAGATTAGCACCATTCCATCCAAGGAAGAGTGAATCAAAGAAGGTTGCAACCTCATCTCTAATCTCTAAATTATTTGATTTTTTTCTCGTATTTCCTTTAACAATCTCCTTGATCTTGTCATTGCCTTTATACTCGGGCATGGAGGGGTGGAAGAATTTTATAATATTGTCTTCCTTAGATAGCTATAAAGCTCTATATTTTTTCCTCCAAAATTCTTCCTCTTTGGCAAGGAGAGTGCTAAGAGCTTAACAGTTGCTTATCTTTATTATATAGAAATTGGTGCATCACTTCAACTTGGATCTTCTTATCATGTTCCTCTATATCTTCCTTTGGATGAAGATATTACCAAAATTCCCCCCATTCCACTTCTTACACTTCTTAATGTGTGTCTTAATAGTGTTAAGTTTCTTCTAGATAATAGACATTGTTGAACCTTTAACTTATGGTCCAGTCCACAATACTATGTCCACTTACATGCCATCCTATTTTTTCTTTAAATTAGATATTTTTTTAGAAATTTAATAATTAAAGCTTTTAGGGGTTCTATCTAAAGGGTTATAATTGAAGAGGGTTAGATCAAACCCCCTTGGGTAGAAGTACACTAAACTTAAATCCGAACCCTCAATCAAGTCTCCTCCACACCTATCAAAATGCTAACAAAAATACACCTTTACTTCACCTTCTAGGGGATCAAACCAAGTGATTTAGGAGACATATTTTGTAAGTATATAGCTCTTATTATAAGATTTCCATATAATTTTGAATATATTTATTTTATATTTCCTATGAATGTAGTTTTTCATCAAACATTAAGGTCTTTTTTTCACATACAAATAGAAAAAATAGAGATTATTAATTTTAAATATCCATGCACTAGGTATTGATGTCCTTATTTCAACAAAAAACTATTAATTTGGATGAATATAGAAAACAAAGTAACTTGTATCTCCATTATAGTTAATATCACTTAAAAAAATTACAAAAAATAAACTATGCAACCAAAAATTATGAAAAATATACATATACTAGATGTTGGTGTTAAAAATCTATGTTTAAAATGTTATAATTTAATTTGATCTACAAATAAAGTTATGCTTTACTGAAGCAACAACATTTTTAAAAATATTGTTAACTATAATTTTTATTTTATTTAAAGTTACATAAAAAAGTCTAATTTGGAACGCTTTGGAGGTGTTGGTGCAAGTAGAGTAGGAAAATATAAAAAAATTCAATTATTTGCTATTTTTTAAGTTCTAGTAAATCATGTTTTTGGAGGTCTTTGGAGTGGAATTTGACATCAAAATTGTTGTTGATCCCTTAAATTGAATAGCCAAAGGCATTTGATTTAAGGGATTGAAAATACAACTCTTGGAGATCTTGTTGATGGCATAAATAGATCCACATTTTTTCCATTGGGCTAAAAGTTCTGCCCCCACAAAGTTCAGGGTAGTCAATTACAAGTATATTTTTTGAAAATTGATCTTTGTTTGTTGTTTTCTCACACCCAATTGTTCACTTCTTATTTTGAGGGTGTGATGAATATTAAAATTATTATAAATATATATATTTTGTTGGAAAATGAATAAACATGACTTTTGAAGGTTCACAACTCTCACGAGATTTGCCAATTTGTCCAACTTCCACAGTACTGTAGGTCCTCACACTAGGTGTTGTAACTTGAATTCCTCATTCAAATTTACATCAAACTCATGAATTATTTCTTATTATTTAAAACAAATATACTTATAATATATAGACAAAATCTAAAAACTCACTAGCTCACATCAATTTCAAATTCTTAACAATTTAGTTGCTATAGGTGTTGGAAAGTGAAAATTTGGTGAAAAATGTTGATTTTTGGTCAAAAAATGGACACGATATTGTAGGATGTGAGGCCCTAGCCTGAGCCCGTCATAGCACTTCTTTATTTTCACTATAGACTTATCATTTGATACATTACTTTGATGCATTATGGATTTAGAGACTATTTGACAGATGATTTGATATCATTGGATATGATATATCCCATATTATATTTGATTTTAGTACTTATTTTGATGACGTTATGATTCATGTATGCATGCCTAATTGATGATTGCTTTATATGATTTCAATGATGTTGCAATTGATTAAATGGTCACATATGGATTGTTAGGAAAAGTAAATGGATTCTATCTTTATTGTTCTTCGATTAGGAGATCAATCCATGATATGTGAAATTGGATGCTATGTATTTAAAAGTCTATTCATTCATATATGTATGCATATTGTTTTGGACCCACTGACGTGTGGATTGATATGTGCAGGATATTAATCCACGTGAACATGGAAATACATGGGAGAGACAATACCTCATTTTTAATGTTTATTTTAGTATAAGTGAATGCATGTCTGTGTGTTCAATTTGTTCAATTTTAATTTATTCCACCTTGAAAGGGCATGTCTAGTGTATGTTGATGAGTTGTATTTTATGGTGTCACTTGACACTTGTAATGTGTTGTGAGTTGGCATGTGACATGTCCTTGAGAGGGAAATGTGAAAACCTATGCATTTTTTAAACCTCATTTAGTTTTCCCAAAAGGCAACTTGGTTAGGGAGCCCTTGGTATGGTCAAATCAAGTTTGAACCGTAGGTAAACTTTAGGTGGGTTTTTGGGGGGTCAAACTAACTCCTATAATTGAGGTTACGTCATTTTTGAAGGTCCACTTGATATACCTATGGGTAAGGGACCTTTTTGGGCACAAAACCACTCACATGTGATCGCCAAGTCACTTCAAAAGTGACATTTTCTAGATGGACAAAAATCAGGTTTTAGAAGATTGAGTTTTGGTAAGACAACCTTCTATTCTTGCATTGGAATGCACTTCCCCACCTTACACCTACCTTTTCAGTTTCCTCTTTTAGAAACCTTGTAAGAGGGTTGGGAAGACCAACCTATGAGCTCTCACCATCCTTTTTCAAGGAAGTTGGAAAGTGTGAGAAGAGTCTTGTTATGCCTCGTATATCTAGTCCCATCATTTTCATTCCCACGAAAATATGGGTCCTCTTTTTGTCCTTTTCTATTCATTTTCCTTTTGTTTTTTGCTTTTGTTTTGATCACCTTGGGAGTTCGGGTTTCCGAGTTCCCAGGGTGGCCTTTTTCTTGTTTCCTATTCTTTGTTCGGGAGTCTAGGTCCCCATGTTTCTGAGTTCGTTTATGTTCTCATTTGTTTGCCTTGACTCAGAAGTTCGGGTCTCCGAAGTTCTGAGTCATTTTTCTATTTTCCTGTTCAGAAGTTTGGGTTCCCAAACTCCCGAGTTCTCTTTATTTTGGTTCGAAGCATTGCTTCGGAATTTCGGGTTCCCGAATCCCCAAGTGTTTTGTTTTCCTTTTTGCCTCGGAAGTTCATATTCTTGAACTCCTGAGTTGTTCTTCTGGTCTGTTCTTCAGAAACCCAGGTTCCCGAGGTTTCGAGCTCGTTGCCTGTTATGCCACTCTGGAAACCCAGGTTCTCGAAGTGCATTTAATGTGGTGTTGAATTGGGGTATAAATAGGATTGGAGGTCATTTTGAAGCTCATTTGTGCACTCACTCTTGTGAATCCAGAGCACAGACCTTGCAATATCGAACTCTCGTGCCCCCGATTCAACACGGTCTCCATTTTTCATGCCAGGCATGTGGATTTATCACCTCCTTCCTATGAATTCTTGTGTGTTTAGGTTAGCTTTTGCTCGATTTAGTTTGGTTTTCTTAGATTTTGCTTGATTTGTTTGTGATTTTTTGTTTTGCCCTAACCTCGGAAACTCAGGTTCCTGAGATTCTGGGTTAGGGGTTTTGTTTCGTTGTCTTATCATTTTGGAAACCCACGTTTCCAAGTTCCTGAAATGATAAGTCTTTCCATTGGTTGTTTTCTTTTACCCTACTTCAGAAACCCAGGTTCTCGAATTACCAAAATAGGGATTGTTGGTTTGTTTTCCGCCACTTCAAAAACCCGGGTTCCCAAGTTCCCAAGTTCCCAAAATGGTGATTTTTTGTGGTTTTTGGTAATTTATTTGAACCAATTTGGAAACCTAAGCTTCTGAGTTCCCGAACTGGTTTCTCTTTTGCTTGTCTATTCGATTCGGAACCCTGTAGTCCCGGGGTCCCAAACCTTCTTTTCTTCTTCATCTTTTTAGTTCGTCGGGACTTCAGTCCTCCAAAGTTCCCTATTGCGTGTTTGAATCCTCCCATGGATCTTCAGGACCCTGAAGTCTTAGGTTTGTTTTCCTAGTTGATAGTTTGACCATTTCAAAAAGTTGGGTTTCTAAGTTCACGAAGTGGTTCCCTTTTTGTGTTTTTGGTGAGTTCGGTACCTTGGGTTCCCAAGATTCCGATTTTGCTGGTCCTATTGGCTGTTTGACCACTTCAGAAACTCGGGTTCCTGAGTTCCCAAATTGGTCCCCTTTTGTTTTGTTTTCTCACCTCAGGACCTCAGGATCCCGGAGTCCCGAAGTGAGCTACTTTTGTAGTGTTGTTTCTTTGGGTATTTTTTGATGCTTGTTTGGTTGGTTTTGCAGGTTTAGCTGTGTTAATGGAATCTTCTCGCAAGGCAAAAGATCTCGAGAAGTTGCCGATCACAATGAAGTACCAATATCAAGGGCGAACATATGCCTCAAAGTTGGAAGATGCAACTCAATGGGTAATAGACACTGAGATCGGGCATATTGAGCTCGAGGATATTGAATTTTTTTTCGAGAAGCTCAGATTAAGTGCAGAATATAGGAAAATTAAGAGATCTGGCTTGGTAGAGGCAACTGTCTTCCTATAGTCGATGTAGGCACCTAAATTTATCATGCAAGTGGCACACTTCTACAACCCTGACACCAGGCAATGTGTCGATGCAGATGGAAAGGTGGTGATAGATTTGTCCCTTGATATGTTGGCCCTAGTTTTCCAGATTCCTACAAGGAAGGAGGTATTATTAGAGGGAGAGGAAGATGGAGAAAGGGAATGGAACCAAAATATGAGCCAATGTAAAAAGAGAATGAATGAAGAATGGCTCGAGGAAGAAATCAAAACAGGCTTAAAGGCAAATGAGATTTTGAGGCAGGATTTTAAGGAACCACAAAGAGATTTGATAATAATGCTTAGCAAGGCCTTCGACAAACCTTCCGACCAACACTTTCAACCATGGATGTTTTTATTCATGCTAACAATTTTGGACGGGCGACAATACTATGAATGAGCTCAAATTTTCTCAGATAATATAAGAGACCAGCTCAAGGAAGTACACAACACAAAGAAATTTTTATTCACATCTTATGTTGTTTGGGTGGCAGCCAGATCCGGTCAATTTATAGGGCTGTAGATTGAGGGCACATTGGGAGAAGAAGAAGGACAAAATGTAGTGTGGGAATACTACACCTAGTTGCCACTAAAAGAATCCTGAATGCATTATAAGAGAATAAATGATGCATTTTTGTTTTTCATTTTTATAAGACTAATAGGTGACACGGGATTCAGGCTAAGCAAAGAAGCTATGGAGTTAGTAAAGAAATGGGGGTGTTGGTTCATATAGAACTCCCAATCTACCTATCTAAGGGTGAGTGGGTTCACGGGTGAACCATTTTTGTTGCCCAGGTATTGTACAAATAGAATAATTTTGTTAGAATATGCAAGACAAATGGTGCATTTGTAGAACTTGTTGTCCTCAAGACACAAGACCGGTGTTATAGGTGAAGATTTCCCTTCAAGTTTATCATTCTTTTCGTGTCCTAAGATTCATGTGGCAAGGTTGCTAAGAAATAATTACAAGAACTATAGTTAAAGCCTTTCAATTATGCCATACAATTTTATGATCCATACAATAAATTAAAAGGATTGATGCCTAAAGTGTATGAAGGACATCAGCCTGCCCTGGAGGATTTTTGGGCCAATCTCTAGGATAGCTTTGAGGCAAGGGAGAAATACTATCATTGCCTCATTGTTCCTCAAATAAGGGATTTTGGTATTGAAACCAACCTACCCAAACAATTACATGATGATGGTATTTTGCTGGATCCTATGTATAAAGAAAAAGGAATAGATAAAACGTCGCTCCCCCAAATCAGATGGTCGCAGCAAGAAGTTGTAGATATTGATACCATCTCTCGACTAGTAATAGATAGAACTAAGAAGTGGTTAAGTCTAAGGATCAAATCGGTTGCCTCCAAAGGGAAACAAAAGAATATCCCGACTGACAATCCTCAATCAAGGATACACAAGGAATATACAAGGAGGACATGGTCATAATCAAGGAAGAATACATCTACAGACCTGGAGGAAGAAGCTGAAATTGCTTTAACCATGGAAGAACTGAAGCAAAAGTTGAATGAAAAAATGAAAGAAGCCGAATACTTGGAAAAACAGGTGAGTTTGGGGATTACTGTTGGCCTAGGGGCCACACCACAAGCAGAAATTCATCCCGTCAGGCCCGCTATTGAAGGTGTTGCAATAACAATAGAACAACCTGCTCTAGAAGCTCAACCTTCCAGTCCCACCACCACCACCACTACCACAGTTACCACCACTCGTACCACCATTGCTACTACCTCTGCAACAACAACACCCGCCACCACATCAACTGCATCTGTTCCACCAGATGTGACAACAATGCCTCCACCATTGGTTACAACAACGGTCACCCTACCTTTTGTTGTTTCACAGATGCTTGCTCCTTCAATGACTCCCATAATGGAGACAGTAATTATTCATAATGTGGAGTCAGACTCAGACCAAGAGGAGGCTGAGCCAGCACTAAATAAGGTAGAGCCCAAGAAGAGGAAAATAATGACTCCTTCTAGTGCAGAGAAACGAAGGGGGCTGACCATACAAAAGTTTTCAGAACTTACACAGGTAACCCCCATGAACATGGATGATCAAGGTCTACAAAAGAAACAACAAGGTGGAGAAGGGGAAATGGGACAAGCACAGGATGAAGAACATGATGAAAGACTTGTTCTCACTCCATGAGATATGGAAAACTTGTTGAAAGATATCACAGGTGGAGAAGCAGAGCAACAAGGACAAGAGTCGGCCAAAGATTTTAATAAATAAGTGAGTGAGAGGTTAGAAGAATATCAATAACAACATGAGGTTGATGACACTTTACCAGTAAACGTGGCTCAACAAATGCTCATACAACAACAACAACTCACTGTCCCAGTGCCTCCTACCCAAGAAGAGACCCAAAATCCTCCTGATACACATGATGCAGAACAAGAGAAGCAACAAGAGAAGGAACCATCACAAGAAGTTGGAAGAGTGATGTCGCAAATAACCACCCAAGGAGGAGATACAGAGGAAGGAACACCACAATGGTTAACCTTCACTTTCAATAAGAAATAAAAGGTGGTATTGCCCAAACTCTCACTATAACAAGCTATTACAGAGGAGCCGAAGAAAGAAAAGAAGGCCAAAACAATTCATCATTTATCTAGAATTGGCTCCGCTGAAGTAATCATTGATATCGCATCCCCTATGGAGAATTAAGGGGAAGGTACTTCTACATATCAAGTACCATAGGTTAGGCTTGGGAAGCAGACAAAGTGGGGAGATCTTGACACTTTAAAGTTTGCTACTAGCATAGTCAGAAGTAGAATGGAGAAGGAGCATAACTCCCAACTGCAGGTAAAGGCGAGGTTAGAACAGTATAAACAATTGCTCGTGGAGATGGGGAAGCCTTTGGATTCAAGGGCCGATGACACATTACCGTCCACATCATCGCTCCCAAAAGGTGATGTGAGAACTTTAATTGAAATAAGAAAAGTAGCAACCGCTACAAAAGCATGGGCTAAGGATAATATCTCGAAGGTAAAACTGTTTCTACAACATACAATTAGAATTTATGAAAAGGTCCTCAATACATAAAAATCAATAAGAGGCTGCTTGGCAAATTGGGAAGTGAAAATTAGAGACTTCACCAAGCAGTGTAAAAACTTGAATGAAATGTTGGCCTTGGGTGAAGAAGTGTGTAAAAATGAAGATTTGCTGGGGGAGATGATTTTGATAGTTTACAGTGTTATATTTTTGTAATAGAATTTAAGATAGAAGTGTTTGAGCAGTGTAGGTCGAAGATTTTGGAGGCACATGTTCCCATTTTGAATTCAATAGGTAAATATGAGAATTTTGTAAATAAGTTGCTAGGGGCGTAGGGTCATGATATTTTGAGAGATGGTCGCCTGAAGGAAGGTGTACTGCTAGATCAATGGGACCAGTATGCGGCTTATCATTTTGCACCTACAATAGTTTAATACAGGGTTAATGGATAGGTACTCATTTTTTACTTCTCAGTGTATACATGAGGAGGGAGTGATTGATAATTTGGTTGATAGGAGAGAGCAGGCAAATCAAAATTTGAATAAGTCTGAGTTCTAGATTTCATATGTTGTTGATCCTCCTGAAGACACAGTTGCATGTTTTATTAGTAATTATAAGAGATATAAAAGGAGCAGAGGATGAACATATAGTTGCTGCACATGCAATTTTGATTGCTTTTTGAAGATATTTTTGATTACCACAAAAGATGTGAGTTCAACTGCTGCACAACACCGACTTCAATTTTTGGGCAAAATTCTGCATGACTATAATGGCAAATTTTGAGAATGCATGTTTCGTAGTAATAGTTAATTGCTAGTTTCACTGGAGTTTAAGGCAGAGACTTGCATGTCAACTACAACTCCTTGTTTTGGTAACATTTAGTTTAGACAACTTTTAATTCCTAGAATTTAGGACTTGAAACTGTATAAATTAGAAATTTTGATTTATTGTAAGGATCCGTGAATTGATGATTTGAGGTCCAATTGAGAGATTTTTGTAGAGATTTTGTTGCAGATTTTTATGAGTTTAGAAGATTTTGTGATACTCTTTGAAGTTTAATACAAAAATCAACTTGTGGATTGCCTGATCTACTTGTGTGTTCTATATGGTTATGTTCTTCATTATCTGGTAACTTCTATTATTTGAATCAACAAATAGTTCTTTTGGATACTTTGTTATTTTATGAATCATATTGTGCATGTAAATGGTATATGAGGATTAAATTGATAGGGTAATTATTGGTTTGATGATATTCATTTCCGTTGGTATGTGAAGTTGTCTGACTTTATATATTTTGTGGAGTTCGTCATTTGAATGATGATTTAGTAATATTGATAATATTAGGTTATGAAATTCTAACCGTGTGGATCATTTAGTTGTTATTTTGTTGATTTCATTGGTATTTCCTTGTTCCCCCGATCTAGCTTTTGCTGTTTATTTTTTAGAGAACTTAAATCAGAAAATACAAAGAAAAAAAAGTAGGTAATTTGAAATTGTTTCAACCAGTAGGCCCCTTGATAGGTACAATCACATCAACCATTGAGTTGTCCATCGTCATTGAGACCCGACTATAGAGACCTTGGAGTAGTTAGTTTCCCAAAAATTACTTCTTTTCAGGAGAGGTGGTGAGTGTTCATATAAACTACCCGACTGTTGGTGAGTGTGTCAAAACACTCGTCAACAAGTCTACTTAGGAGAAAAAATTCAAACTTAGAATTCACCACCCACTCTCCTATCTTGGAGATCAAGAGTTGTTGAAAGATTTTGAATTTAAAGGAAAAAAATTTTAGCTAAGGAAAAAGCTTGTAGTTGGTGGAAAACTTGTTGGCTTGGGTTTGAGGCTCTTCATAAAATCTTCATAGCACATTCCATTTGCAGGAGTTGAGGTTGGTTTATTGTCACCCTTCGAATTTAAATGCATATTCTTGTTGCTTTATGTGAAAATATACTTGTTGTAAATGCATTTGTTTGTGACTTGAGTTTTTCTGTTATTATGATTCTTGGTTGAGTTGATGCATATTGTAGTATGCTTTCATATGAATGTTGTTTATGGGAGTCAAGACCAAACTCACCCTTGGGAGGGCAGAGTAGTCTTGGGGTGAAGGGAGTATGAAAATCATAGGGTGTAGAGTCTCTCTTCTGGGAAGAGAGGGATACAAGGATCTGGGATCCTTGCTGCATTTTAATTTTTTTAAAATTGGGGGTCGTAAGGGGAGCATTTGGCTTGAAGCCTTGGGGGTTCATACGAAAATTTTATGGTCACGAGAGACCAAGTTTGGAAGGAGGTTTTTGGCCTTGTGATGGCTATGATTATTGTAATGTACTTGCAGATCTCCCAATGTCTAGTCCACCTTCACTCCTCTTTGAAAATATCATTTTATGACTATGTGTTAAGCTTGGGTTGGGAGTTTTTGTGTTGAATGTTTCCTCTATGTATTCTGAAAACTATATGAGTGTTAAAGCTTGTTTGTAACCTATTTGGTACCTAGTTCTCCCAAGCTTGGGGGTGGCCTCTTGTAGGCCTAGCTTGGAAGGTGAGCCTCCATGATCACAACCAAAAAAAGTTCTTTTATTTGCAGGTCTACATATTGGTTGTAGAAGATGGAAGAAAAAGAGTTACCTACGTAGCTGATTGAAGAATGTTATCAAGTTGCATCTTCATGAATATTTCAGATTTTGTTCCTTTTTATATGTTTTGTGAAATTTGAAAAAAGATTGTAATAGGGAAAAGAAACTTATATATTTCACTTTCCTACTATTGAGTTTTCAAAAAAAAAAAAGATTATGTGAAAAGAATTTATTTGTTCCATTGAGTTTATTTACCTAGAAGCAAAGAAAGAGAGACACGAAATGTGTAGTTAAGTTTCTTGTAAACTTTATTTGATAAAAGTACAAAGCTAGAAAAAGATTTACTTTTAAATGGTATTGAGTTGTTCTTTTTAGATTTAAGATAATGTGAAAATTCAATGAAACTATGCAATTCCTAAACTAGTATTGCATTATTTACATTCTGTTATAAACTCATAGTTAGTTTTCATTCCTAGATGGTTATTTCAAATGTCAACTTGAAAGGAGAAAAGAAAAAGTTCCTAAATCCGCACCTTCCATTAAAGTCTAAATGAGTGTTAGCATGAGATTAATTTTTACAAGTCTGACTCTAAACCTAGGTAGTGTTCTGCATTTTAATATATAGAAAAGGTTATTCTTACAAAAATAAAGAAAGAGTTTCCTTCTATTTTCTGGCTTTACATTTGTAATAATGTAGGAAAGTAGCTTGCTTTGGAAAATATATAGTAGTTAGATTTAATCCAAAAAAAAAAACAACTTAATTTTAAATGTCATTTAAACATATCATATACTCTTATGTACACACACACACACACACACACACACACACACACACACACACACACACATATATATATATATATATATATATATATATATATATATTCAAACCCTTAGAAAAAAACAAAAAAAACTACAAAATTGCTTTATAACCTCATTAAAAAAAAACTGAGCAGATATATATATGTACATGTATATACACACACATATGTGTGTGTGTATATACATATACATATACATATGTGTGTGTGTGTGTGTACATATATGTGTGTGTGTATATATATATATATATATATATATATGTGTGTGTGTGTGTGTGTGTGTGTGTGTGTGTGTGTGTGTGTGTGTGTGTGTGTGTGTGTGTCTACATGTGTGTGTGTGTGTGTGTGTGTGTGTGTGTGTGTGTGTGTGTGTTTGTACATATATACATATACACACACATACATATACATATACATATTCATTTATATACATACATATATATACATATACTTATATATGTATGTATATATGTACACACACACACACACACACACATACACTGTAGACACCTAAAAATGTCTCATTAATCACACTAATTATTTGTCTTATTAATTAAGTATTTTTTTAATTATTTAATTAATCTAATTATTCTTCTGAACTAACTCAATCATCACCTTGCACACTACTGATCATTTAATTTCCATCTCTTTATAAATTCATCATTTAACCCTTCCTCAAATATTAATTATTTAATTAATCATGATTTAATTCCTTAATTAAATAATCTTTATTATTTAATTAATTCCATTTCTAATGATTAAATAATTTCATTTAAATTGTTTAATTAATTTAATTTATTCCTCCAATTCCCAAAATTTAGATTTCACCTAATTTCATCTAATATCATTTTCTCAAATTTTCATTTCACCAAATCTTAATTTCAATAAATTTAAGTTAATCTCATGTGCATTTAATCATTCAAAAATCCAAATTCAAATTCAAATCAAAATGAAAATGAATTGCAATTCAAAGTCCTAAAACACATGTTGAAAATCCTAACTGGTTCATCCAAATCAATTAACTAATCAGTTAGCTCTCCAATCACCTTTTCTAACTAATCAATCAAATCAGCCATTTCCCTAATCAATTCAATCTACTAATCAACCAATTGAGTCAACTATCCAATCAATCTTGTTAACATATCAATTTGTAGACACCTTAAAATGTCTCATTGATCATTGCTAATTATTCGTATTATTAATTGAATAATTTTTCAATTATATAATTAAGTTAATTAATTCTTCTCAACTAACCTAATCATCATTATTCATTTTATTACTAATTATCTAATTTCTATCATTTCATCATTTAACCCTATCTCAAATATTAATTATTTAATTAATTGTGATTATTTCGTTAATTAAATAATCTTTATTATTTAATTAATTCTATTTCTAATGATTAAATAATTTCATTTAAATTAATTAATTAATTAATTAATTCTTTCTTCCAATTCCCCAAATTTGAATTTCAACTCATTTCAATTAATTTCATTTCATCAAATTAACATTTCACCAAATTTGCATTTCAATAAATCTTATGTGCATTTCAGCATTCAAAAATCCAATTTCAAATTCAAATCAAAATGAAAATGAATTTCAATTTAATCTCCTACAACACATGTTGAAAATCGAGACTGGTTCATCAAATCAGTTAACCAATCAGTTAACTCAGTTAACTCTCCAATCCCCCCTTTTCACTCCAAATCACCTTTTCTAACTAATCAATCAATTCAGTCTTCTCCTCAATCAATCTAGCCAACTGGCTAATCAATTCAGTCATCTTCCTAATTAATTCAGTCATCTAGTCAATCAATTGAGTCAACTATCCAATCAATCTTGTTAACAGATCAATCAAATGAGTTAACAAATCAATCTATCATGTTAACAGATCAATCAATCCACTTAACTAATCAATCAAATTCAGTAATCTATCAATCAACACTTTAGTTCAATTTCTCCCCCCATCTCACCTGAAAATATATAAAATCAAGGCTTATTTCCCAATTTCAAGCTAGAATCATTATCTTCAAAATAATTGTCTATCTTATGCAGGAATCCCAATGCAACACTCGAGAGCCACCTACATACACAATTTGGAGAAGAGCAATGGAAAATTTGTTGAATCAATTGAGGGAGTTTTATATTATTATTTAGTGTTGAATTGATTTGATTTATTTCATTGTCATTTAGGAGTATCTCTAATAAGTTTCGAGTTGTGATTCACTCTTAAAATCTGATTATATATGATTAATTTTACCCCTGAAAACACAATCGAATGAGTCAATAGATCAATCGATCAACTTAACTGATCAATAAAAATCAGTGATCTATCAATCAACACTTCAGTTCCAAATCTCACCCCATCTCACCTGAAAATCTATACATTCAATCTCATTTCACATCAATTTTCCTAGAATCACATAATCACTATCTTTGAAATAATTATGTCTATCATATGTAGGAATCCCAGTGCAACACTTGAGAGCCACCTATCACACAATTTGGATCAATTGAGGGAGTTTTATATTATTATTTAATGTTCAATTGATTTGATGTATTTCATTTTCATTTAGGAGTTAATTTTAATTGGATTAGAGTTGTGATTCACTCTTCTAAATCTAATTAACAAATGATTAATTTTACTCCTGAAAACATATACATATATGTATATATATGTGTGTGTGTGGGCACGCGCGCGCACACACACACACATACACACACATATATGTATATGTATATATATATGTGTATATATGTATGTATACACACACACACACACACATATATATATATATATGTACATATACATATACTTATGTATATGTGTATGTGTATGTATGTATGTGTGTGTATGCATGTGTGTATATATGTATAGATATATATATGTATACACACATATGTATGTATGTAAATGGATTTGCAACTGGATAACCTTAAACTGGTTCAAGGTCAATAACTCGAGGCTATTAATTTGTTGGTTCGGGATCTATAATTGGTCCATTCACTAGTTCATATAAGATCAAATTGATGTTTAAGGTGTTAGTGAGTGAGTGTAGATGTGGGTGTGGATCAATATGTGTTTTGTGCCTACATGATTATATCATTTTTTCAGAAGTCAGTGGTGACAAAGTCAATGTGTGGTGATTGCTATGGAGTTGGTCACTTAAGACAGAGATTCAAGGATAACTTCATGTTTGGAGATTGTTAGAGGAAGTATTGTTGAAGACTTACTTGTTGTTGATTCATATGTTCGTTGTATGCTTCTCTAGAGAAGTGATCTCCAGATTGCAAGATTTGTATCTTTCCCTAGGGTTGTGCGCTATAGCTTGCAAGTCCTTTGGGGAGCAGTGCACTTCCTTGGCAGTGAGCCTAAAACTATATTGTAATCATTTCATATATTCTGAGTTGACTCTCATCATGGTTTTTTCTTGTTTGGGTTTTCCATGTAAATTTGGTGTTGTCTTGTGCATGGTGTTTCATTGTTATATCTTTCATTGATGTTGATAAGAATAAGGCTAAAGATTTTTTGGATTAAGCAATAAAGTTTAAGTATTAGATTCAAATTGATCCACCCCCCCTCAGTCCTAAGGTGTGTTCAACAGTGTGTCATATTAACCAACACAAATGTAACCAAAGAAATATTCAACCAATGTATGTAATGAATTTCATGCAAAAATTAAATTTGAAACTGAAAATTAGAGGTTATGCAAATGTAAGAAGAATTGGGTTCACCAAAATGTAATGTAGTGGAAATGGGGTTAACTAGTCTAAATATGCAAACTAGGAATAAAATCCATTCCCACTAATTACATAAGAGAAGAACCAATGGGCCTAATTAAAAACCCTTAGAAGAGTTAAGAATAATGGTTGATTGATTATTCTCTTTCGTTTTGATTGATTAGATGAAAATGATGCAAAGAACTAGGCTAAATAGTGCAAAATTGACAATAAACAACATAAACAAACAAATGATTTGGAAATGAATTGAGATGTACAAAATTTAAAAGGGGATGCAGAGCGGAACTTGTGATATAAATTTGAGCTCAAATTGACTAAACACTATAGCTATGTGCCCTAGTCCAAACAAGTCTTCATGTGCAGACAAGAATCCAACTGGTCTTTGGAGCCTTCAAGCCACCTTCTAGTCAAACCTTAGTTTGAAATACATGAACTATGGATTTAGTTGTTACCGTCCACCTCATTTCTTATGAAATTTCTCTGGTTGCATCTATCTCTGTCTGCACTATGCTCATATACCTTTAGTCTAAATCCGAAGTCTATTTTTGAGCTTGCAAATGCACAAAAGAGGAGGAAAATGTTGTTGGGTTGTATAGGGGCTTGCCTAAGTCAAACCTCGGGTTAGAATTAACCTTATATCAATGATGACTAGGAAATAAATAGAAATATGAAGTAATATACTAAATTAGAACAATATTACCTCAAGTTTAATGACGTTATTGATGATACAATGCTCTTAGGATAAGTTCTTTATATGTTGATGCAATAACATGATAAATCATCAAAAAATATACCATGAAAACATACTTGTAGATGCCTTGTTGTAGCTTATTGCTGCTTGAACTTAGTTTTTTTTCTTGAAGAATAATAATTACTCTTGAATTGAAACTTGTAGATGATAAAGTGAATAAAGGATAATGTCTTACATAAGGTTCTCAAGGTATTTTCACTTTTTTGTGGATTTACAACAGTCATATCCCAAATTCAAGTATAGATTTGGAAATGTCAAGGTCAACACTTTATCCTCTTGAAATTTCAGCCAAAAAGCTTTAGATGATGACAACAATTGTCATTGTCCCAACAAAATAGGCCGAAATTTTAAGGGAAACGAGATAACAGGGCCCTAATATTAGATCTATAATTTATATGAGAAATGATGACCTTTAAGTTGGGGAAAAAGCGCTTTGAACTTTAAAATAAGATACAACCCAAATAGACTTAAATAAATAGAAGAAAGGACACACCTAAAATAAGGGCCCAAATAGGAACGTGATGATGTTTTAAAATAAGATAGGACTCATATTCTTAAATGGATGATTATTTCAAGGCAAGTAATAGACCCAAAATGCTTAGAGGAATGGAAAAAATAAAATGAGTGCTAAGGAGAGTGTGAAATTGGGCTCATAATTAAAGGAGTACAATTTACGACACTACACACACAACCACAACAAGAAACTCATAGATGGGAAGGATTTTATCACAAGTAAGGACAAGGATGAGTGGGGACTCTCAGTGTAACATCGTATACTTATAGGGTTCACTCAACATAACTAGAGAATCAAAATCAACATATGTAGAGAAATGTTGAGAGTTGCTAAATCTTCTAATTTGTAGTCCACACTCTTTAGAGATGCCTCCTTTAGAAAGAGCTAGACCTTTCATATTTGTAGCACATCCTAAAAAGGAAGAGTAATCCAAGTCATTAATTCATTACAAGATTATATGCATGATATTTAAAGAGTATGATATCCATCATTATCATGTGTGGTTGCTTGTACATATATTAAGAGTGGTCCATGTCGTCATCACTTATTTTATTTTCTTTGGTTTGTGGATCATGTGTAATATGCACCCTACTTTTTTTTTTTTTTTTTGTTTAATTTCTTTTCTAAATGCTAAATGTGAGGGTTTTTTAAAGATAGTACAGTGATGCAATGATAGACAATTTTTGCAGCATTTCTTATAGAAAATTAACACCAAAATACTCAACATTTGAAATACCCACAAGATGGAAATTACTTTCAGTATATTATAGAGTCTGGATAGTGAAACAACAAAGAAACTAACAATACCTAGAAGGCAAAATAGATTCAAAATGATATTAAAAACATACCTAGAAGCTGCAGTACATTTCGGATCTGAAACAAACTTTAAACTAACAAGCTAAGGTTTTGAGAATGTCTCCAATCCATTCAAATCTACACTTCTCACAATGAATGATGAACTTTCATTTTCTATCCCTAGGTGCTACCAACCATGCCTAAAATCAAACCAAACCCTAAGTGTTTAGTTCCCAAACTCCTGCTCAAGTTGTATTTCTAGCTAAGTAGATGGTTCAACCAACAAGTATGAATAATGAGCTACAAATAATATCCACTTATCTGCTCCTTTCTCTCATAAATGTATCAATCAATCCTCCTCTCAAACAATGCGAAGATTCAAACTAAAAATCTCTACAAATAAGCTCCAACGTACTCTCTGTATGAAACTACCTACAAATCCACAAAGAAAGATCTCTCACTTTTGTAGTATATGTCCTCTATGAAGGTTTTCATCCTCAATAATCCCTTGGAAGAATTCCATTCAACCAACAATACACTCTCATCAAATTTTCAAAGAATGAGTGCCAAAAATGAGCCCCACAAGTCTTTTTATCTCTCCCTCTAATTCTCACACCGAACCTTGGTAATTAAATATTTATTTTATTTAATAAAAACTCCTTGTCTCCCATGTAGGCACCCCCTTTAAAAATAACTTAGTTTCACTTCTAAAAGTGACTCCTTATGTCTCCTTAACATTTATAAAATCACTTTAATATGTTAAAATAACTTTAAGTTAAATATTTAATTTAACTTAATGCATTTACATTATTTAAAATAATTCCTCTAATCACCATATATCACCAAAATATCAACATTAAATGCAATCATTGACCATATCAAAGTGAATCCGTTGCCAATTGACCAAGTCGATGCCCATGCTAACACTTCCTAAAAATTATAAAAATGGACCATTGTTTGAAACTGCCCCAAAAAGTGTCATAATGCATATCTTACTAAGCTAAGCTCAAGACGACACCTATAAAAGTCAAATAAGCTTAAATGTAGGGTCTCCAAGTCCCAAAGAGTTCCCTAATCCAATCACATTAGCCTACAAGAGCTTGTTGAATAGGTTGAGTCGCCAAGCGGTTATTGCTTAGGAAGGGGACATTACATCATGTGAGTCACTTTTTTGAATATGTAGACCTCACATTAATTTATTCGCTCCATACTCTTCATTTTGAGATGGGGAATGTTGTTACAATTATTAAAGAGGTTGCCACATATTAAAAATCTTTCCAACTCAACATTTTGTGTGATCCTTAATATTTTAATGAAATGGAGTTTTTCACTAAAATTCAAATGTAATGAAAAACTAAACACACACATCATCTCATTAGATCATTTGTATCATGCATCATTTGCATGGTAAGTTGGGGATCTTGTACATCAACATTATAGAAGCTTAAGTTGCAATTAAAGAAAGCCTAGGTCTTCACCGCTCACCCAAATGCAACCCTCATAATGCTTTTCAACACATCTCATATGATGTGTCAAATTAGGACGTGATAGGGAGATTGCTATGTAAGTGCTCAAAATGCCAATTTGAGTCAAAAGGCCATAAAAGGAAACAAGAGGTATTGTTTATGTCTGCGCCTTATGTTTGCCAATATCAAGTTTAGTTGCAATAGTTAGGTCTCTCTACGAGTCTTCACCAGCAACCTCCCTTTTTGGTGATAGCTCATACCCATGCTCAAACTTACTCCAACTACTCACCTCTCCCATCTACACTCTTCTTAATCTCTGGCTTATTGGACATTCAACTTATTGTTCTCAGTATGCAATAGGCAATTCCAACATGGTCATGTAGGGGCAGCAAGGTTTTGTTCAAGTTTGACAACCAAACTTAGTTTTAGACCCATAGCCTTTGGCTTGCTCAATACACCAACCAAGGGTAAAAAAATCCAACTAAGGCTATGCACTATCCAAGGTTCTATTTGTCATTTGGTTCACTATTTTAAAGTGTCCACACAAAGTCTCATGAGCCCCAAACTCCTCCTTGCAATCGGGTTCTAAAAAGTGTGTGTTATGCAATCAAAAGGCTACTAGCCTGTGGAGGGGTAATTGACACTTTTTTGCTTGTCCTGCTCTACGAGGGTCTCTCCTCCAAAAACCTTGATTTGGATGATAGTTTTAAGGTATATGCTAGTGGATTTCCATGGTTTAGGCCACTATTAGTGCAAAATCATGACTGCCCACTATTTGTGGCACTTTTGAAGGGTTTGGTAGGGTTTGGACCAAAGAACATAGAAAGGTCTTCCCAACTCCACTAATCAAGCCTCCAAACTGGCTTAGGACTTCTGCCACACCAAATAAAGCCTTCCCTTGTTACTGCCCTACAAACATAATGCCAAACACTTGGCACACATCTGAGAAAGGAAGTGGAATACCACTGTCACTGTCAAAATGCTGCCTTTTTACCAGTCAGCTGCTGCCACCTCTTGGGACCTACATAATAAGGAGTTTGAATTGATAATATACCTCAATGAGGTCTACAAAACGCTAACCAATCTTCCTATTACATTGCCTTCTTAGTTACAAGGCTTGGATGATGTTTTTGAAGCATTCCATGAGCATTTGACAAACACAATTCACAAAAACAGTGAACTCATTGTTTTGTTTACAAAGTGAGAATATTCAATAGGAATAAGCTGCTCTAACAAACCAAGGTGATTCTAAACACCCTTGGCCATATGTCCAGACCTCTACCTCATACATGTGTTCACTCCAAATTTCTTTTGGGTGCAAATCTCGAGTTTTTGATCATGCTACTAGTCGAGTAATCAATACTTGCCTAGTATTCACTCAAGTCCTCCTTCCAAAAACAATTTTGGCATAAAGTAAAGAATATGTACATTATATATATGAATGCCAACTTTAATAAATCCATTTTGTGGGATCCCAGACCTGGATTAGTCAAGTGTTGGCATTTTGGAACTTCAAACCCTTGACAGGGCAGTGAGCACACAGAAGTAAAATAATTTTGTACAAACAAATTGCCAAAGGAAACCAATAGTGTGTGTGTGAAAAGTGGTATGAGAATCTGTATCTGCAAGACACAACACTTCAATTAAGTCATTACATGCATGGTTGATCAGATATAATCAATGAATAAATAAACCATAACAAATCGACCCATTGCCTTCTAAAAGATGCGAGTATAAGATTGCTCTCAGATTATAAGCAATACCAGTGACTAGACAACATCAAGACGAAGGATTTTATCTATATGAATATGATGAATGCTAGATGGATGCAATATTAATCTAACAATATTTTTGCAATATTAAACTAAATGATTTAATTAATATGAAATAATTAATATGCAATATATCAATGAAATCCTAGAGCAAAAACAGTATAATAACAATATGTTCTCCAGCCTCTCTTTGAATGAGAGATGAGCCTGAATTTATCGAAAATTCAGAAAGAAACCAATGGTTGAGATCAAATGATGATGAGCGGTCAAGATTTTCCAAGAGGAAGCACAATCCAGGTGAATTGATGTGATTGGATGCTTTTCTCAGTTTTAAAGGAAATTGAACTAAAATTAAGATTAAATCAAGAAAAAACTGATTTAAAGGAAATTGAACTAAAATTAAGATTAAATCAAGAAAAAACTGATTTATTCTCTATTTCATTCAATTTTAATATTTAATTGTTTTAATTCTTTTCTTTGAGATTATCTATCAATTTTTAATTTGTTTTTTTCAAGATTATCTCCAATTGATTTCTTTTCTCAAATTTTAATTCTTTTTTGTCAATTAATTCCTTTTTTGATTTATTTCCATTTTTGAAGATTTGTGCTCAATTGATTTATTTAACTAAATTAATTCCTCTTTCTTGATTTGTTTCCTTTTTTGAAGATTTATGGCAAATTGCTTTATTTAATTAAATTAATTCCTCTTTCTTGATGTGTTTCCTTTTTTGAAGATTTATGGCAAATTGCTTTATTTAATTAAATTAATTCCTCTTTCTTGATGTGTTTCGTTTTTTGAAGATTTATGGCAAATTGCTTTATTTAATTAAATATGCTAAGATATTTAATTAAAATAAATAAGATAATTGTTTAAAATGATTTACTTGGAATGATTTAATTAATTAAATAAATTTTTAATTAATATTGAGTGATTGATTTGCCATGTGACATTTGATGATTTTAGGAATTAATTGTGTGCTCAAGATTGATTTAATTGCCTTTGGTTAGGACCTTGGTGACGTTGTCGAGATTAGGGGCCTATGGTTTAGATGACCATTTTTAGGGTATTACAAATAGTACAATCACTTGGAGAGAATTGTACAACTACTATGCACACTTTCCAAAGGTACGGTATGGACTATGAAGCTACAATATGGACTGTTACACCAAAAGAGAAAAAAAACAATGAATAAAGCCAAAATGTCATGATTTTTATTAGGAAACTCTTGCTCGTACAATCACCAACCTTATTCAAGGAAAAGAGAGGTATTTTTATAGTCCAAAAAGTTATTTATCAAGCCCAGTATGGACATGAGGCTTCCACAACTTCATTTTGCAAGAAAAGTAAAAAAAAATGACAACTTTTACAACTTTTGCAAGCCCAAATGACAACATTTCTTGCTCCAAAAGACATTTTTTACACTCTAACCTTATCAAATTGTCTAAACAACTTAGAAATGCTTAAAAACACTTATCAAACATGTTTCAATGGTTTGGAAAGCATTAGAAGACCTTTTTGGCAATTTTGCACATTTTTGCCAAAAATTGTCAACTCAAAGCCTGAAAGGCAAAACTTGACCTCTTGAACCCAAAATGAGATCAAAACCATTAAAAATGACACAAAACAACCTAAAACAACATTATAAACTTGACACAAGACATTACAAACATGAAATCACAAATTACTCAGAAAGGAGAGTTTTGCTCAATTAGGTGCTTCTACACCATACTCCCCCAAAAACAAAGAAGTCATGTGACTCCTTGAGGCAGAAAAGAAGAAAGAATGCCAAAATTTTGAAATTTAGTTTCAGGTATCCATGTGGCCTCTGAGATAGGCTTATCCTTCCATTTTATTAGATGCTCCATGTAGGTGTGATTCCTTGTCTTCTTGAGAATCCTGGAGTCTATAACCTGTTCTGCTTGGGGAATAGAAAGAGAAGGCAGAGATAGATCAGAAAGGGATTGTGCAACATCTGAAACTCTTTGAATCTCCTCAAGTGGCTTCCCCTTGAAAGCAATCAAATCTGCAACATTAAAAATGGGAGACAAAGAAACATCAGTAGGCAAATCAACTTTGTAAGCATTAGACCCATACTTAGCTAAGATTTTGCAATGGCCTATTCTCCTCATCTGAAGTTTGCTTGGAACTTTCTTTTGTAGCCTTTCCTTGTCCAAATGAACCATCACATAATCACCTATGGAAAACTAAACATCTCTCTTTGTAGGATCCACTCTTGCCTTGACTTTTTGGGAGGTATCTTGAAGAGCTTTTCTCACTTGCTCATGAACCTCCTTCGTGGATTGATCCATGTCATCTGTTGTTCCACTCTTAGGATGCAAGTTAGTAATATCCCTCAACTCCATTATACCCCTTGGATGCATACTATAAACAAATTCAAAAGGGCTTTTACCTGTAGACCGGTTTGTGGTGTGTGAAAAGTGGACTTGTATCTGTATCTGCAATACACAACACTTCTATCAAGTCATTACATGCATGGTTAATCAGATATAATCAATGAATAAATAAACCATAACAAATCGACCCATTGCCTTCTAAAAGATGCGAGTATAAGATTGCTTTAAGATTATTTAGCAATACCAGTGACTAGACAACATCAAGACGAAGGATTTTATCTATATGAACATGATGAATGCTAGATGGAAGCAATATTAATCTAACAAAATTTTTGCAATATTAAACTAAATGATTTAATCAATATGAAATAATTAATATGCAATATTCAATGAGATCCTAGAGCAAAAATAGTATAATAACAATATATTCTCCAGCCTCCCTTTGAATGAGAGATGAGCATGAATTTATAGAAAATTCAGAAAGAAACCAACGGTTGAGATCAAGTGATGATGAGTGGTCAAGATTTTCCAAGAGGAAGCACAATCCAGGTGAATTGATGTGATTGGATGTTTTTCTTAGTTTTAAAGGAAATTGAACTAAAATTAAGATTAAATAAAAAAAAACTGATTTAAAGGAAATTGAACTAAAATTAAGATTAAAATCAGAGAAAAACTGATTTATTCTCTATTTCATTGAATTTTGATATTCAATTGTTTTAATTGCTTTCTTTGAGATTATCCATCAATTTTTAATTTGTTTTTTTCAAGATTATCTCCAATTGATTTCTTTTCTCAAATTTTAATTCTTTTTTGTCAATTAATTCCTTTTTTGATTTATTTCTATTTTTGAAGATTTGTGCTCATAATTGATTTATTTAATTGAATTAATTCCTCTTTCTTGATTTGTTTCCTTTTTTGAAGATTTATGGTAATTTGATTTATTTAATTAAATTAATTCCTCTTTTTGATGATTTAATGGCAAATTGATTTATTTAATTAAATATGCTAGGATATTTAATTAAAATAAATAAGATAATTGTTTAAAATGATTTACTTGGAATGATTTAATTAATTAAATAAATATTTAATTAATATTGGTTGATTGATTTTGCCATGTGACATTTGATGATTTTAGGAATTAATTGTGTGCTCAAGATTTATTTAATTGCCTTTGGTTAGGACCTTGGTGACGTTGTCGAGATTAGGGGCCCATGGTTTAGATGACCATTTTTAGGGTATTACATTTGCCCCTCTTTGAATTAATGTGCGAGCAGCACGTTGGTTCAAAGAATAGTTGATGTCTAGGAGATGCTAGTTCCGAACTTGATTGATCACGAACTACATAAAAAAGTGAGGTGTTTAGTTTGATTCGAAGCAACAAAGCTGAATAAAGTTTGATTAACGTGATACTGTTCTGGAACTTGATTGAACTTGGGAACGATAGAAAACAAAAGATACCGAACTTGAACTTGATTGATCAAGAAGCGGATCTTATTGATCTAGAACTTGATTGAACTTAGATATAGTGAGTGATGATAAAAATCGATCTTGACCTTGATTGATCAAGATACGATGAAGATAAACTGTTCAACTTGATCAAGAAACGAATAAAACGTAACACCTGTTTAGATTTAGCATGATCGAAGATACTCTTTAAACCCTTGATTGAGTTTAAACGAAAAATCAGCTTGATGAAAAGCGATGGAACTGATTAACATAAAGAGATTGATTCAGATAAAAGACAAATATCAGCTTGATATGAAGTGATGAAACTGATATGCCCCTAGAGATTGATTTGGTTCAGATGATCGAGAAATCTCAACTTGATATAAAGCGATGAAGTTGAGATGCCCCTAGCGATGAGGTCTTATTTGATTGATTTTCTTTAGTTGAAAAAGATTTTTTGCTCAACTTTCGATGAAGATTTGAAAATTTTCTCAAAATTTTGCCTTTACACCTCCTTTGATGGTGTCTAACATTGGAGCACAAATCTCACTGAATCCCCTAATGAATTTTCTATAAAATTGTGCCAAACCATGGAAGCTTCTGACATCACTGGCTATCTTAGGAGTTGGCCAATTGGTTATTACTGCAACTTTAGATTGATCCATTTTCAGATTGCCTTCTAATACAACAAAACCAAGATAGACCATTGCTTCAAGAAATCACACTTTTCAAGATTAATGGTTAGCTGTTCATCAGATAACTGTCTCAAAACAATAGCTAAATGCTTCAAATTCTCTTCCTTAGTCTTACCGAAAATAAGAATATCATCTAAATACACAACAACAAACTTGCCAATGAAATCATGTAAAACTTCATTCATGAGTCTCATGAATGTGCAGGGAGCATTAGAGAGTCCAAAAGGCATGACAAGCCACTCATAGAGACCCTCATTTGTTTTGAAAGCTATCATCCATTCATCCCCCTCTTCGATTCTTATCTGATGGTAACCACTCTTCAAGTCAATCTTACTAAAATATTGTGCACCCCCCAAACAATCCATCAAATCCTCTATCCTGGGTATGGGAAATCTGTATCTGATGGTGATCTTGTTTATGGCTCTAGAATCTGTACAAAGTCTCCATGTTCCACCCTTCTTAGGTGCCAACACTGTAGGTACTGCACAAGGACTAATGCTTTTCCTAATCAACCCTTGGTCTAAGAGTTCTTGTATTTGTCTTGCTACCTTTTCATTTTGTTCAGGGGTCATCTTATACGCTGCCTTATTTGGTAAAGAGGCTCTAGGTATGAAATTAATTTGATGGCTAATGGCTCTAGGAGGTGGTAAAGTTGCAGGTGTACCATCACTGATTATTGCTTTGAAGTTATCAAGGATTTGCTGCACCTCATGTAGTATCTCAACTTTCTTTTCTACCTTTTCTTCCTTGGGTTTCACTATGAGTGCAAATCCCACTCCTTCACCTTCTTTTAGTGTTTTTATGAATTCTTTCTCATTTACTAACAAGATGTTAGGCACTTTATTGCCGCTCTCTCCTTCTTCATTAAACGATTGAATTTGATAGGTTACTCCATCTTTTTGAAATGAGTAGGAGTTTCTTTCCCCATCATGGTGTGCTTTTTGGTCAAACTGCCATGGTCTACCTAACAGTAGGTGGCAAGCATCCATAGGAAGGATGTCACATAGGATCCTATCTATATATCCACCTATGTGGAAATCCACCCAGGCTTGCTCATTTACTAACACATGTTGTCCCTTATTTAACCATGTGACTTTGTATGGCTCCTTGTGTTGTATCCTAGGTAGTTTCAATTTACTCACTGCTTCCTCTGATATGATGTTATCTGTGGACCCTGAGTCTATGATAACCTTACACACCTTTCCCATGATTTTATACTTAATCCTGAACAATGCCACTAATACATTTGGGGTCAAATTCCGATGGAGGTTTTCGACGGACAAGGAGCATTGTGTGAATTTATTTTTTTTTTAAAAAAATGCTCGTGTGCGTCGGAATTCCAACGACCTCGGGCATTTTATTAAAAAAAAAAAAACACAATGCATTTTCATTTTGAAAGCAAACCGATCGAAGCAAGCGGCAACCGTCTTGCCTCCCTGCCCCCCCCTCCCCCGCCGGAGCGATCTCTGTACAAGCAAGGTAAGGTTTGTTTTGCAATCAAAGGAACTCTTTGTTTTTCAATGAAGGGCAACTAATTTTTTTTCGCAATCAAGGGCAACTGGTTTTTTTTTGCGAATTAATCCATTTTGTGCATATCCTATGATCTTAAAATTCCATGAAATGATATCTCTTTGAGGTATTCCGTCATACAGTTCACATGTTGTGTGTATGCTACCCCATTTTGTGATTTTTGTTATTGGAGCATTTGCAACTAATTTCGGACAAAAAACCCCCTTTGATTATGCTTTGATGGATGTCCATACCTTGTTCCAAAGCTCCTATTTTGGCACACGCAGGGAGGATGCTGGCGAACGTTGCATTGAGATAAACATGATTGTATTTCATGAGGATTTGAACTCAATAATATGTTAGATTCTCCCAAGGATGGATGGACTATACACTTGAAAGGTAGATGATTAAGGATGATGACAAGGTGAATTTTCCTTAGAATGATAGGGTTGATTTTCCTAAGAACAAGTAGATTCATGTAAACTAGAGGATACAAATTTGGACAAAATAATGGAAGGAGACTAAAACTAGATAGATTCACCTAAATGGGAGTGTAGTCATCTAAGGATAGGAAAAACTCACCATTTGCATAAGAAAGATGGATAAGATAAATGATTTATGTGAAATAGATTCACTTAAGAGAAAGTAGATTCACATAAGGATAGGTGGATTTTCCTAAAGATGAAGGGATAAGACTTAACAAAAAGAGGACTTAGGATGATGACAAGGAGGATTCATTTAAGGATATGGCATATTCACCTAAGGGATAGTGTATTCTCCCAAGAATGTGGAAAAATTATTGATTGGTGGAATGACATACTAGATCAAGGAATGATACAAGGGTAGATTCACCTAGTTATAGGGTAAATTCAGCTAAAAGGGTACCCATGAGATTGTGGTGCTGAGTACCTATCTATGGATGGTGTATTTGGATACAAGTATGATGAAACCATGCTTGTGTATGATGAAACAAAGTCTAGATCTCTATTATAGGTCCAACATAATCTCTATTATTTGAGACACCATTTTATTAGCATATCCAATTAGGGTAATTTATGGGTTTAATTATGGATCATGTTGTCTATTTCCATGCACTATTGAACTTATTTGGATGTATTGTGATTATTTTAATTTTGAAGTTATAAATAAATTATGTTTGTACCTTAGAAAGGGTAACTCCAATTGATGTTTGGGCAGTTTATTTGAAAACTTATGGTGTTTATTGCCCTATGTCATGTAATGGAGTTATTTTTACACTAAGTAATTAACTAGAAAAATGAATTTGTATTGTTGTACAAGTATGATGAAACCATGCTTGTGTGTTTGCATGTTTGTGCATCCTATTGAGAACCAACCTTGCTGTTGAGGAACTCAATAAATGTGGTGTTAAGTAGAAGAATGGAAAACTCAAGAAGCTATGGTGACATATTGTGGCATTAGTAGGGATTATCTCTATTGATCACACCTTTCAAAGATAGTATCCCCTAGTTCTCCTCATAGAATGGACCATTGGATGGCTCATAGTGGTATCCTATCCTACATTTATCTTAATGGCATTGCCGATAGTTGGTATGTGGTTCTTGGTACGGGTTTCCTCTTACCCTATTATCTTATTTATATCTTTGTTCCAACATGTGGAGATTGATTTTTGTCATGCTATGATGATTTTCATGTTTGCATGTGTTTTGACATTATGCAAATAGATATGATGTCACACCATACTTATGTTTTGATATAGTGTAGGTGATGGTTACATGTTGTTGATGGTAGCGATTTGGGTTCAAAGACACAATTCCACACACACACACAAATATTTGAAGATGCATTTTATATTATTCCTTCTTAGTGGTGATTAGTGTTGGAAGATTTGCACACATGTAGAGAGGAACTCATGTTAGATACAATAGGTTGTGTTTGATAACATATGAATGTGCCTCATGATGTATACATATAGCTTTGGTGTGTGAATGTATGCACATTTTTCCATAAGACACATTGCTATGTGGCATGTGCCCTATGCATGTCTTCTTTGTGAGGCACGTTGCTATGTGCAATGTGGCCCTAGGTGTGTCTTCTCTATGAGGTGTATTGCCATGATATGTTAGGATTTGTAGTGTGCAGACCACAAATGCATGCATGAGGGACTATTATTATAGTCATGTTTTTTGGGCATGTAGCCTAGGCATGTCTTCTCCATTAGGTACATGGCCATGCCATGTGGGAGTTTTTGTGTTCATGACACAAATGCACATATGAGGGACTATTATTGGAGTCATGATGAATCTTCACTCTATTTAGCCACAATTTCTAGTCGTATAGTTATGTAATGTGCACTTTTAAGGATTGTGAAGTTTCCTTCAATTATTGATGATCTCTCATCTTTGTTGCATGGGCCAACAATTTTATTTTATCTTGTTTGAATTAGTTTAATCACTATTGTGAGTTTTCTCTATTGTGTAGTTATTGTGGCTATGTTTGATTTGCTATTGGAATTGAACACATTTATTTGACTTATTATTGGTACTATTTTTTCTTTCTTTCAATATTTATGATCTTTGGTAGTTTAGTGAAACTCTTGCTATTTTTAAATGTTGCCTTCTTTGTTGTGATGTGATTCCTCACCAAGATCGACATAGATAACCTTGGATGAGTGTATATAAGGAATCAAACATTGGGAAAATTTGAGGATAGGGGTAAGTGTTTGTTGTATGGGTAGCTACGATCCACTTGTACATTCTTAGTGATTATTGACGGCTATGTCTTGGAGGCTAATCCCATTAAACAAACAAGGGGGAAGCCATACATAATCGTATGGATCCTCCCTAGTTGTGTGTGGATTCAAGACCATCATTTCATATGGTTCTTGGTTACTTTGTGAGACCATGGCATCCTCTTAGACCAATATGTGAGCCTTGTATTGTTATCCCTACAATGTGGATGAATAAGTGTATGTTAAAATAAATGCTTTGCATGCCATATAGTTGCATATGAGTTGTTCACATCATCAGATCATGATTTAGAATATGTGAATTCTTTTATCCATGTGAAGTCGAATGATTGATTATGAAAATGTGTTATACATTGAAGCATAATTTGTAAGATGATCTCTTCAAGAAAAAATATTTATGCTTTCATAGTGAAATGTTGACGAAATGGGGTCCTTGTCTAGGAAAGTAAACTACAAACTTATACATTCACCATTTCAAAACATTTTATTGGGGAATAGTCAATTTGGTTCAATTTAATTCCTCTAGGAGAGACTAGCAATATGATTAATTGTTCCATTTTGATGTGATTGGATATGATTAGATATAATTTCATTGAAGATGCAAGAACTAAGTAAAATTATAAAAAAATTGACAAGATTAAGCATAAACAGGCAAATAATAAAGTAAAAAGCTAACATAGAGGTACATATTTGGAAATAAGACTCTAAAATGAACCTAATCAGTTACCTATAGGTAAAATGAGGTTAGAGATAATCTACCTATATGGAAAGTGGTTAAACTCTACCTCTAAGTGGCTCATCTTGAGCATTGTCGGTATATGGGCATTGATGGCATATTATATCTGGTTCTATCATTTTTGTGGGTGCAAAATTAACAAGGCAAAATAGTATTAGTGGGATTATGATCTCATCAAAATGGTTTTGGCTTTGCATTTATGATAGCATTGATCACACCCTACAAAAGGTTCCAATCTCATACATAGCATCCCAAAGTAAGGTCAATAATGATGTAACTTAATGCTTAAACTGGAGTTCTGGGTAGTCATATACCGATCATTTCTAGGATTGATGCTTAAACTAGAGTTCTGGGTAGTCATATACCCATGGCATAGGGCAGGGGTGACCTGCAAACAATGCTAGTTCTAGATGCCTGTTTGCTTGGTGTATAATTTGTCAAAATTAGATCGATTGGCTACAGGTCTGCCATAAAGTTTCCAACTTATCACTAGTGAAAATACAAGAACCAAGGCTTAGAATACTAAAAAATGTCTCTTAGAAAGTCTACAACAGGCAAACTTTTAGTAAGAATTTGGAGACACAATGCTCAGAAATTCACACAATCAGCTACATTAAATACGTTCTCTATTAAGTTCAATGTTTTAAGATGAAAAAGAAGAGTTAAATGGTTTTGGTTCGATTTGCAATTTTTGTGAAGCTTTTGCACTGAAGTTTCCATAGCCTGTGAAGAAAGACCCTATCAGATAATATCAGCAAAGAACAAAATAAGGAGACAATTGCTAGATTATGGTCGAACTTGAAAAAAAAAGGTGATGTGAAATGTTATTGTCCCTGCAAAATTTGTAAGGGCTTAAAGACTAGAAGACTTCTAATCAAAACATCTAAGAAACATTGTAGGCAGCATGGTCACATTGAAGGGGGACATGATTATCATCCACTGGTAAGTTGTTCATTATATCATTTTAACAATTTATATACATAAGAAATCACTTGATAATGAGATCGTGATCATGGTTTATTTATGTTGATCATTTTTATCTAGGTCGAGCACCCCAGGGCACATGATATGGACCAACACAACTCGAAGAATATGGTTTTCGAAGTGGAGGAACATGGAGGTGTGAATATCGAAGCTGAAGATAATGATCCCATGGAAGATGACGATCATGCACCAGAAAACACAATTGAAGATGATGGTACAAATACATTGATCCATGACACATTTAGTACTGGCACAGCTAATCATGATGATCAGGATGACCTTGATGTTCATGATTTACCTCTTCTTGAGAAGGCATATGAGCCCCTTTACAAAGGCTCCCAAACAACTCTTCCCTTTGCTGTATTGTTGTTGGTGAACTTTAAGGTTATGAATGGTTTATCCAACATAACAATCTCACGTATGTTAAGGTGTGTCATACATGTCATTACAATTAATAAATGGTGAATCATGTACCATTAATATTCTTTATATTAACACCTCAAACTTTTTTTTTTGGCTGTAGATTGATAGGTGAGTTTTTCTTACCACCATCAAATATTCTACCTCGCTCATACCGAGAATTATCTGCCATTATGAAAGATATTGGAATGGAGTATCAAACAATAGATGCTTGTCCCAATGATCATATTATATATCATAAACAACATGAATTTGGAACAGAATGCCCTGAATGTCATATCAGTAGATATCGAACAGATCAAATAACAAAAAAGGTGCCTTGCAAGGTTCTTCGTTATATTCCCATTATTCCACGTGTGCAATGATTATTCAGGTGCACTAGCTTGGCATAATTTATGGATTACCATGCACACAATAGAAGTCGAGATGACATTATTTGAATGCCTGTGGATGGTTCAACATTTATGGACATAGAGGAAAAGTGGCCACACTTTAAAGAAGAACCTCGTAATCTCAGGCTTTCATTGGCAGCGGATGGTGTCAATCCATTTGGAGAGTTGAGATCTGTTTACTCGGTGTGGCCTATTTTTGTTATCAACAATAATATTCCTCCATGGATGTCAATAAAGAGGGAGCACGTAATGTTGGCAATGATTGTTCCAGGTATTTTATCATTTAATAGTAATCTACATCTAATTATAAATATTGCAGTAAAATGGTCATAATAATTATGTAATGTTTTTGTTCATTCCACTAGGCAAGTACCAAGTTAAAGATATGAATGTATTTATTGAGCCTCTTATCGACGAGTTGTTGGAGTTATGGAATGGTGTGACCATGTATGACATCTCTAGACCAATAGGACAAAGACAATTTTCAATTCCATGCAATGCTTGTATGGACAATACATGATGCCCCAGGGCTAACACATTTTTGTGGTACGTTATAGTGTTCAAGTTGCGCATGATAATTATAATTATAAAAATTAACAGATTTAATAGAATTATACATTATCTTGTAGGTCTTCAAACAAAGGGAAAATTTGCATGTCCAGTTTGTGGTCCAAAGATGAAATCCCGTCATTCAAAAAGTTTAGGAAAGCAGGTGTTTGATGAGTATAGGCACTTCCTTCACAAAAATCATAAGTACCGGAATACTGAAAAACATCTTTTCAACGGGAAAGAAGAGACTACATCAAAGCCATGAAGAATGACTCCTCACTTATGGAAGTTGGAATATAAAAGAATTAATCATCAAGGTAATGTCATTCCATCTAATGGTTTATGTTTGGAATTTGAATTTTTCTATCATGTTTTGTTTATTGATGATGTAATTGATGATATTGAAGGTCGTCAAGGCATGGATGACCACCTTCCAAAGGGACTAAAAAGTTATCCCAGACAATTCAGTAGGTTGCCTTACTACGAGCAGCTACAAATTGTGCATTTGTTTGATACAATATATATTGGAAAGAATATAACAAAGACATTATGGAAAATATTGGATGGAAGGCGTGACAAAGAAAAAATTGTCAAAATTTGTAGTGACATTGTGGAATCCAATCATGCAATGAAAAATGTCATTCAATCAAATAGCAATGGAGATCAGATTAATATAAGTGCCCTTCCTTGGTTATTAACGGAGCAACAAAGCAATTCTATAAAAGAAGTCATACGAAAAATTTGATTTCCCACAGGATTTGCTGCGAACATAAACAATCTCATATCAAAGAAGAGTGAAATTGGGCCAGGGATGAAAACTCATGATTGACATACCTTCATTAAGGTAATTCGCGTTCTTGTGTATTTACTATATATTTGTATACTGCGCATGCACTTTTCATTGTATTATGTTAGAAAACAATGAAAAGATCATTTTATAATTGTTGTAGTACGTTCTACCTCTATCTCTCCCAGACCACTTCGACAATAATATCAAGCAAGTCATATATGATCTTGGAAAATACATGAGGTAAGTAGTGATGTTTGTTCAATTTGTTGTATAGATATTATATTTGCCATTTGTTTTACTTGTTATGCAATATATTGTATATTATTTTGTAAAGTCTCGTTTATATATTTTTGCATCTTCAATCTCATTTAGGTGGTTGTCAACTAAAGAAATCCACAAGGAAGATATAAAATATTGGAAGAGAAAAATCCCTCATCTAATGTGTGAAATGCAAAAGTGTCTACCTTCAACCTTTTTCAATGCAGAAGAACACTACCTCATACACCAAGTTGAGGAGATCGAATTGTGTGGACCTATACACACTAGGTCAATGTGGATGGTTGAGAGGCACTTGAAATATTTGAAGGCTTTGGTTCGACAAAGATCACATCCTGAGGGTTCTATGGTGGAGGGATATATGGTATACCAAACTATGGTGTACATTACTGAATATCTTCCTAAGTTTGCAACAAAAATCCACGTAGAACACATTTGGGATCCCAACCCCATTAATAAATTCGAAGGGGAGCACTTGATGGGGAAAGGTAGATTGAAGAAAGTGAGAGGTAATTATAAGATGTTATTGTAGTAAATTAATTCTTCATCTTCTAAATAAATCAGTTGTAAGTGGTCTATTAATTATTTGTACAGTTGGTCGGGAGTGGGATGCGCTACATTGGTATATTGCAAACAATCTTGATTGGATGACGGTGTGGATTGAATGATGTCAACATTCTGGTCGCACATTAACATGGGATGATGCCGCTTCATTGGTTAAAGAAGCTCATCGTAATGGAGATTCCAATGTTACACAAAGGGAAATTGATTTAGCATATGGTTTAAGAGATCAACATGTACGTATAATTTAATTAATCACCCATATTTTTATCAACTCATGATGCAATAATTTTAATATGTTAGACATATTGCAGGTCAAACACCACAAGGCTATGTGCTACAATGGTCATAAATTTCGCATCAAACAGTTGGATGACACGAAGAAAACTTGTGATTCTGGGATAACTGCAGTCTTTGAGGTGACCAATATTTCATCTAGAAATGACATACCTCCTCAAGAGTCTCAAAATCAATACTATGGCATTTTGGATGATATACTTGAGTGTGACTTTAATTCCTTCAAATTAGTTCTGTTCATCGTCAAATGGTATAGGCTACGACTGAATAAAAATGATCATGATAGAACTGTTATCGAACATGATAATAGATTTACAATGGTTAATACAAGGTTGTTTGAACGAGTTGGGGATGAGCCCTATGTTCTTCGAAGTCAATGTGAGCAGGTATTTTACTCGAAGGTTCCACATAAACCGGGTTGGTCATTTGTTGTTAGACATGATCCAAGAGGAAGGCCGATAATGTATAATGTGATGGAAGAAGAAGATACCAAAGAAGTAGAAGATGATATAGATGATGATCATGATTGACAGTTAGTCGATGATGTTCCTGACAGAAATGTACACGAAGAAGAAGCTGATGATGATGATGCTGCTGCTGCTGATGATGATGGTGATGGTGATGGTGATGGTGATGGTGATGGTGATGGTGACGGTGATGGTGATGACGATGACGATGACGAACACAATGATGATGATGACAATGACGACGACGACGACGACGATGATGATGATGATGATGATGATGATGACGATGATGATGATGATGATGATGGTCATGATGATGAGTTGGATGAAGAAGAAGATCAATGACATGAATAAAATGTATGAGATGCAATTATTATATTGATATCTTGATAGAAATTGATTTGACTTATATGGTTACATAAATAATTCTTATGTTTTGAATTCTAATGCCATTACTTAATTAATTCATTATGCACCTCTAGCTATGTGATAGATGGTGATTTAAAATACATATGTGATGGATTACATGCTTATGATGATACATGTGACATTTTTTGAACTTTGTGTTTATTTATGGAATGTGGACTACTTATTAGCTACCTGATGGATGGTGATTTATGATATGTATGTGATGGATTACATGTTTATGATGATACATATGTGATTCTTATGATTCTCAATTACATATATGATGATACATATGTGATGCTTATGATACTGCAGTATTTATTGTTTATCAAATTACAAATGTAATGCTTATGATGCTCAATTGTTGGTGCAGGAACCTGAACCCCTTTGACAAGGATCCTGCACAATCTCATGGATCGACAAGTATAAGTCAATACACCTTATAGAAATAATATATTTTTAAAAAATTACAAGAAAAACAAACTTCCTCAGTTTTTCAAACCTCAACATTAGCAACAAATCTAATACAGTTATCAACACTTGAGGCCCCAGTTGGACTTACTCAAATTTTAATCTCAACATCAACTTTATGCCCGACTTCTTCATCAATATTACCCTCATTTGCAAAATATCTCTCTCATTACGAACTAACTCTCTCATTTGATGGTGCATAGGTATGACCAAATAGGTATTTGTCAGATGTGTCTTCCTCGAGTGAGGGAAATGCAGGAATAGAAGAGGAAAGTGAGACATGTAGTAGATCTCAAATAGGGAGATCAACTAGAGGTCAAAAGATTAGAAGAAAATTCAATAAACGCATGGAATTTTTTCTTGCTCAAGGGGGGTCATGTTCTTATGATGATGAGACCAAAGGCGACATTGAGGTGTCCTTGAGGTACAAACATCTACTGAAACAATGTGTACCCAAGGAACTTCCTCCAATAAACACTGATTTTTGTGTTAATGAGAGGATATATCGCATAGCACCTTCGTCGTTACATGGTTTGGGCCTATTTTCCATGGACAACATAAAGGTCTGTTACAACAAAGTTGCTAAATTGATGGAGTTTGTTGGACCTTGTTACAATTATAATGATTGGATGCAGATTGTTCAATATAAAAAAAAGTATGCGTAGGTATGCACTGTTAGCCAATTATATACAACAAAAAGATAATGATTAAAGTAAACGAGTGGTTGTATACATTGATGGAAGGCCAAAAGCAACAGGGAATATTGTAGGTTTTATAAATAGTACACGACCTGGGTCAACTAATAAGCAACCCAATTGCATATTTGAGGCACGTGAGGGAAATTGTGTGTTTGTATGTGCGATAAAATCAATAAGTGCAGGGGAAGAGCTGCTAATCGATTACAATTTGAATTGTATAGATACAAACAAAGTTACTATCATGGGGGTGGTACGTACTATATATATACCATTTAAGCCAACTTCCAATTAATGAATCCAATAAACCATTGTATTATTAAGTTTTTTTGCTAATTCTATTGGTTTCATTTCGCTAACGTTTTTATATTTTTGTTTTGTGACAGGGCCACATGGATCCACCACATAGCACAGATAGGGGTGTAGGTCCCGACACTTCTACAAAGCAGGTAAACCTCATTGTAATTGTACAAATTAGATAGAAGAAAACTATTACATTGTGATCTTTTCTTGAGTGTTTTGAAGTAATTTTGATAGTGTTAATTATATTCTTGTCACAAACGGATGTTCGGGATAAGGGAAAGGAACCTGCAGTACCTCAACACCTCCATAGGGATGTGGGGCGCTCGACAGTGTTATGCTCTGATGACATCACACTTAGCGCAAACCCTATACAATTGGTACAAACGAATATTAGAAAAATTAGCCAAGCGATTGTTGATTTGGCAACCATAAGCCCTCAGACTGATGAGATAACAAAGAGGGTGCAACTATTGTTGCGGACGGTGGAAAACTTGCAAGTAAGCAGTAATGAAAGCTTTAATCATAAAAAAAGTTCAATAATGGTTTTTATTTTTTTCTCTTTTATGTCATTAACTAAAATATGTATGTGTTGTTTTTACAGAAATTTATAAGGGCTCATCATCCTGGTGGTGATGATCAGGGTATTGCGGGTAGTTCAGGTGATGACCATGTTCTATATATTAAAACCACTCCTTTGGACTTGTGAACTTGCTTTTTTAATGTTTTATATATTTAATGTATTACTCTTCAGGTGCTGACATGGGTCCGAGGTCGACCCCAAATGTATTGTCGACTACAATGTCGGCAACACGTAGCATGCAAACATTGTCTGTTGCACCGGCTCGTGTTGACCCGCCCAATGGTGGTAGATCCCTCTTTTTCTCTCTCTTTCGTTATGTGTTTATTACCCTTGAAGTGTTCTTTCTTGGAGGCTTTCATAGTGGATTCATTTACTATGGCAGGAGATGGACATGAGGATGCGCTAGAGGCGACTACTGGTGATAACATACCATCATTTCTTGGATCTTCCCGTATTGCTAGTACGGGAACGTTTCAGGCCACATTGGTGGTGAGCGACGAAGAATTGATTCCCTTGAAGATACAGAAGGTTCCAGGTACTTTAAAATTATTATTATATATAGTCTAATTGTAATTTACTTACTGATCACTCATTTTGGACTAATGATCCCATGTTTTTTTTGCAGGAAATGATATTTTTTATAAAAATCTTAATGACATTACATTGCAGATATTTGGGCCCACCATACGTAAAAGGTGGAACATCATACGTGAACTAACCCTTATCCACTATTTTGATTTCATATCATTGCTAGAATAGTTTTCCTTTTATCCATTTCTTGAACTATATCAAAGGTAGCTTCAGTTTCTTTCTAAATCTAGCAGGTTTGTTTTTGCTTTAAAGGTGGAATGACCAAGAAAAAAAGTTAAAAGATGAACTCACAAACCGTATGGTAGGGTTGTTTGGAAATGACACATTCGACAAGACTAAGCTCCTAGAAAAAGATGGGCACATATCTAAAGTATGTGAGGGACCAATACAGGACACATTCAGAGAAGAACGTAAAGTATGAGCGTCCCCCCATGATTCCAGAGAGGGAGTGGAAGGACCTGATTTTGGATGCAAAGGAGATAATTGAAAGGAAAAAAGAAAATACACCACCAGACGCTAGAAGAAGGTATGTGATACTATTAAGAATGTGAATATGTACTAATTATTCATTATATTTATATAATCTAACATATTTCAAACTTTTCATAGATTGAGTGACACGTCAAAGGCAACCAAGGCAAAACAAGAAAAGCTTGGGCAACACAAACTCGGCTCTGGTGGTTATATGAAACTTGCCGCACGAATTTTAAGAATCAATAAATTAAGTATCACACCAAAATATTTATAAATTGTAAACAATTTTTTTTTGATCAAACAATACAAGCAAAATTCACAATACTAAGCAAAAATGCAGGGCTCTGAATTCAATAGAGCGCCCACAGAAGATGACAAGAGAATTGGCTACCAACAAGGCTATATAGCCGTGGCTGAATGGCTACGAGAATTGAGTGGGCAAACATGAGATTTTGATGCATCTGTCACAATGGTAAATAAGCTAAATGAAAATTATTTCAAATTGAATACTTAACCAATAATCTATTTGATGTTAAGTTTCAACATAAAGTGACTATATTTTTTTTAAATAAGCAAGCAATGATAACACTACGCGTGACATTGGAATGCAACATGATAATCATGGAACAAAACCTGTACATGAAGGTCCGGATGTGTATCCTAGTAATGGAGGTATTCATTTGCTATTCAATTTTTTTTATGTAATTATTAATACAATTAAACATCTTAAATTGAAAATTAGTGTTGTAATTAATGTAACCTTTATTGTTAATGTTTTAGAGCATGTAGTCGGTGGTGACCAAGTGGAGCATGATCCAGGTAGACAACATCAGGAACGTGATGTTCCCCAATCAGGTAAAGAGGACTACTGTTATTCCTTTAAACAAATTTAATTGCAATTGGTGTATTGATTAATGTAACGTTTCATATTTCAACTCCAGAGGATCTAGAGGGTGTTCAGCATGTCGAGGTTGAGGCTAGACAAAATGATGTGGAAGATGATGTGGCCCCATCAGGTAAAGAGTGTAACGGTTGTGTTCTTTAAATTAATGAAATACTTGTAACAATAATAAAAAAATGTTTTGAATTTAACCCAATTCTTTGTTATTGCAGAGGACCCCCCTTTGGTTCAACATCCTCATCCTTTGTATAGGACTAGGCATACATCAAGAGCACGAGAAGAGGGCAGAACATCCGAAGATGGGGGAAATGATGAAGAAGACGATGCTCCACTTAGACTTTACATAGCTTCAAAAAAAAAACAAAGAAAGAAATGATTGTAATCTACCTTATTTGATAATGACTGATTTTTATGTGTTAATGAATGTAATTATGTGCTAATGAATGTTCATGAATGATATGTGTTGATGATTATTGATGAATGTTGCGTGTTAATGAAAGTTAATGAATTTTATGTGTTAATGAACATTATGTGATAATGAATGAATGTTATATTTTAATAATGGATGAAAGAATGAATGAAAGAATGAATGAATGTTAGATGTTAACGGGGAATTTAGAGTGATGTTAGTGGGGGGGGGAGGGGCCAAATGAGCTTCCACCTTCACGTGGTTGGCCCTGTTAAGTAGAGAATATTAAACTATTCTCAAAACAAAGCGAAGCTCAATAAGATAACACACTTTTCAATATTTCATTATGTTGCACAGTTAATCTTATTGCATAATGTATGTATATTGAATCTTAATTGTAGGGTCCAACAGAGCCAACACAAATAACACCATGGTGCGACTGCAAAAGTTGTGAATATGCCTCATCATGAATAAAGCTGAATTAGCGCATTCTCTGTAAAATCTCAAATGCTCTATACTTTGGAAGTTTTGAAATTTTTATGATCATATTGGTCCCCTGCCTAAAAGCTTTTTTCCTTGATTTGTTTGTGATACACATTGAGAGATTTTTGTTTTCCTTTTATTTATGCATGTCTTAACCATTCTCCACATGCTTCCCATTCTTATTTAGATTGTTGTATTTTTACATATGTTGGAATCTGTAGTTCCACGTACATGTTTTCTATATTCTTTGCAACTGTATGAAAAGGTGTAAAATGTGGGTATAGTCCAAAATCTTGATTACCAACAAGCTATTGTTGTTTAATAGTTCCAGTGTTTTTATTAATTGAAATAGTTTAACCCTTTTAGCATGTTTCATAGCAAACCTACACTTTGTATGCAATCTTATTGTTACAGTTCAATTACTGAGGTGATGTGATTTTCAAAAGTATTCCAACGAAAACAAAATTGGTTTTCATTTATGTATTTTATTAAAATTTTAGAGTTTCCTCGTGAACATTTAAACTTAGAAGGATTTAAAAATTCAATACAAGAGTACTGGACATAATTTTTGGAGATAGAACTGAAACTCTCTCCCATGACTTCAGATTGTTTCCATGCTCTCTAGGCTAGTAGCTTTTAGACACAAAACATAGGTCTTCTAAATTCTATCCCAACATTAATTAGTTCCTTTCTCTTCTTTTTCATCCTTTTGGAAAGAGAATTGGAAATTGTTAGGAATGAACATCTTCTTAGATGATTTGTTAAAATACAATGGGGAACTCAATCAAATTTTAATTCACTTCGTTTTAAGTTATTATCACAATTCATTGAATTATACTTACAAAAGGCTTATATTTCCAAGGTAAAATATCAGTATCTTTCTTGGGTCATATTAGATAGCAGGGTCTCTTGGCTTAGACAAAATCACCCTCTCATTGTATTCAAAGTAGATGCGTAGCAAAGCTAGATGCATCAATTGTTAAATCATAAACAAACACAAGCTCAAAAATTGTGTTACCAAGTACGCTTGGAACCTAGCCTGTAACTAACTAGTCATACTAGATATTGTTTGGGTATGGTATTCAATTCTATTAGAATCTACAAAATAAATATTAACCTAGAAATTAATGTAAGTGATAACATTTTTAAAATTGTTAAATATAAATGATAATAAAATCAAAATAGCATAACATAGTTGATTTCATAAGAGAGAAAATGAAAAAGTTCACAATATCTTCACTCGAAATCCAAGATTTTTAATCCATGAGGATGAGATAGAAAACCAAAAGACAAGGAATTGTTTATCCAAGTTTCCAAATTTTTGAGGATAAGGAAAAAAAACATAATCCTATGAAAGAAGGAGAATGTGCAAGTCATTATCTCAAGTTAAAAGAAATTACTTAAGTAAACTAAACAAACAAATGCAATATCATACTTACGATAAAACATATCCACTTGGTGAATAAAATGGTACATTGGCACACCCCCTTAAGTGCAATTGAGGTAAGAAGAAATGGGTCACAAGGTTAGGTATCCATGTAAAATATGAAATACCCCAAATTATAAAGAGAGTGTACCCTCTCGAAGTAGAGACTAGAAAATCCGTAGGACAAAACTCCATCCCAAGTGACATATGTGAAGGATAATATAGATCCACCCCATCCCCTAAAGTTGGTGCCTCCACAAAGAAGAGAGAAAAGCAATGCAAAATGTTGAATGGTGAATGTTGTAGTAGGTTCATTTGCAACAAATGATGCACCTTCCTTTCACAATATGGAAATATTGAGTTGTCAAATTGTTGAATTCCCATTCAAGTGGAATGTAGAAAGGAATTCAGATGTATGGTTTTTGAAGCGACTCATGTGTCTTGATGTTGATGTTAAGTTGTGATTGTTCCATAGAAGATTCAAGGACTACAATCATTGAAGTGTGAGACCTTAATTAATGTGAAATAGAATGTGTCATGTTGCATGATATGGTGGGGATAGAACAAGTGAATTTACAATGGGAGACGATGTAACTCGATGGGCATTGTCATCAATGAGAAGACAAATATTCTCAATTGTTTCATCAATATTTGAAAGGTGAGAGTCCACAAATAGATGTGAAATGTTTAAGTAGGCCTCCCAAAGAAGTGGATCTCATAGACACGAAGAATCCTATATAGAGAATCATTGAGAGCCCTTGAAGAAGCAAATTTGAACTTCGATGAAGCAATACATGATGGAGGAATATCTTGCAAGAGGAAATCAAAGTCATTATGGTGTCATCTAGATCTGAAATGTGGTCTACTTTTCAAAAAAGTAAAGATGCTTGATAGGAATGTGTCCTAGTGGCCAGGTGAATCTAGAAGACATATAATCCTATTGCAAAGAATCATGGAAATTTCTAGAAGAAGCAACTTTTAATTCTGAAGTAGCAACGTGTATAAGAGATGTTCTCATTTGTAGATGGAGTATCAAGAGGAGGATCACTAGTCCATGGACCATGTCATTGTTGTTAAATACCTATGCTTTTGTTCATAGTCACTTGGTGTAGGAATGAATTCAATGAGATAGGGTAGGAGATCCTACATAATGTAATTTTTCACTATCCCTTGTTTCAAGTACAAATGGTTCTCTGAATTTATCTTGACAATAGAATGTCAGAATTTAATACCATAATCCATGATGAAAACTACCAAAAATGGAAATTTATCTTAGTTCGCAATTACAAAATGCTTTTGTATAGGCCTCTCGAAGAGTAAGTACATCAAATTGAGACTTTATAAATTGAGTGTATGTATTAGCAATCTCCCAAATTGTTCAATGGTCTCCAAACCTTGTCAATTTTTTATTTTTATTTTAACTCAAATATGTATGGTATAGGCATATCATTGGTTGTGTGATTTTTTTTTCCTTAAATGCTTCTACAACCAAAAGAGACAAGTTTTAGATGAAAATGGGGTCTTATGGGCCTTTTTGACACAATGGTAGGTTCTTTAGACCTGAAAATGCCCCAAAAACTAGTCGATTGCCTTAAGTTACAAACAAATCCTTGTTTGTGAGCATGCTTCTTGATCTCCAATTTTGGTGGAATGAAAGATAATATTGAATTTCTCAAGCCTTTTGGATGCTTCAAAACCACCAAAAAAAACCTACTTTGATAATTGAAATGTTGTAGTGACTTGGATAAAAAAAGAAAACTAAGTCTAAACTTTAGAAGTTAGTTTTTTCTTGTCAAATTGTTTTCAATTTTCAAATCATCCAAGGATGCAAGAGGAGTATATTTTGTTATGACAAGATAAAAAAAAAACTTAGAATCTTTTGAAACCATTGAAACATGGGGACCCCTTCCCCCCCTCCAAAATACCTATTTTTTCAGGATGCAATACTTAGGGGAAACATCCCCTTGCCGCACCACTTAGGGACATCCTAGGGACTCCAAGGAGTCTCTTGACCATCTTGAGGATGCCTATGAGTCTCTCATGGCCCCCAATTAGAAACTCCAATTCTAAACAAAAATGGTGAAATTATTGTGAAAATGTCATCCGTATTAAAGGTTTGGAAATGCCCCCTAATCTTGATGGGGGCTCTGCCCCAAACCCCCCACAAGGGGCACTACCCATTGACCCCAAACCTCTACCCACCATTCTTATTGTTAATGCAATCGTTTCCATTTTTTTTATGTTGACTAGTTTAAACACTTAGTATGCCAAAGTTTCATCTACAATTCTTATACTTATTCTTAGTTTGTTCCCAAAGTTCCAAAACTCTACCACCATTGTTAATGTTTAAATTTCAATGCAATCATTGACATATTTTTAATGTTTATTGTAAAATTTACATAGTGTGGCAAAGTTTTATTTACAGTTGTTATACTTATTCTATACACATCCTTTTATAATTAATTTTTTAAGTTGTATATATATTTGCATCCCACCCCGCCCCCTTCATCATCCCCTTGTCATCCCCAAACTTAAGCCCTTGGTATGTTAAGATATGAAAGCTCACAATAGTTTCATTTAATATGTTAATCGAGGAAAAACCTACAATATATAGCTTCCAAGATTCCAAATCCATGAGGATCATGAAGAGGTAGAAAACCAAAAAAAGAAATTGCTTATCCAAGTTTCCAAATTTGTGACAAGGAAAAAGTAGAATCTCAATCAAAGAAGGAGAATGTGCAACTCATTATCTTATTCTACCTAAGTAAAAATATTACCTAATTAAGCTTTTTAATAGTGGAATATCACACTTAGGATAAAACATATCCAAGGTAAATAAAATATTACATTGATAGGCTTCTTTGGTTGCTCTAAAAGTGGTGCCTTATGAATTATGTTCTTGGATACTAAAGTTTCCAAATTCTGGGCACTCTTGATAGCTTCTCGTAGAGATTGTGATTCGAAGGCTTTAACCAAACCTTTCAATGGTTTTTGTTGATGTGTTTTTTATGCACTATGCAACACAAAATAAAATACTAAGTATTCTATCCTCTCTTGAACAAAATCCTCCCAAGTGCTAAACTACGTGATCAAATGGGATGACTCCAAGATTCCAATAGTCAGGTCTTGACTTTATATTGTAGATAGACTCAATGATTGTGATGTGATATCTGCTGGAATCACAAGGGGGACTTACGTTGCTTGGGTCAAGACCAATCCATTCTCATGTTTCATGATTGATTTACACTCCATGATTTAGGTCATCCTTGAGCAACATCTCGACTTAGCCAAATTTAATTTTTTGTACCCTAATTCTTTAATTTTGACCCCTTACTAGCATTGCCTTAGGTTTTATTGGAATTCTTGCTTCTCTAGCATGGGCACATTTCTAGGGTTCATTCGCACAAATTGCTCTTGATGAGCAAGCTAGTATCATGACCATGACTTAAACAAAATTTTAACTTAGTCAAATTATCTCCTCCAAACTTCTATGAGTTCATCGCCTTCATTCTTCATCATTTGGATGTCTTTTGTCATTGGAAGGTAATTCTTGACCACCATACCTCAATCTTGACCTATGCTACCCTAAAACCCTAGAACCTAGTCATGTTTACAATTGAGATCTTGGTGACTTGATCACTTAATATAGCTTAATCATGCAGGTCTCATCTAAATCCGACTCCAACACTTAAGTAAATCAACCCTAGCAACCAAGTACTTTGGGAAATATCTTACAACTTGACAACATGGGTAATGATGGAGGAATGGAAGGTGAGACCTATAGAGGTGAGAGAGAGAGAGAGGGTGAGAGGAAGAGATAATGACCTGGAGAGAGTAGAGAAAGAGAAGTAGAGAGGGAGAGAAGAAGATAGGGATGGAGAAAGAGACCTAGAGAGGGGAGAGAGAAGAGAGATAGTAGAGAGGGATAGAGAAGAGAGATAGAAGAGAGATACCAATGTCAATCTTTTTCTATAAATTTTTTTTTTTTGAAAAATCGGTCTATCGTCGGAATTCCGACTCCAAAGGGTAAAATTCCGACAGAGGAGTGCATGATGGCCTCCAGGAGAGTTCCGACGAGGATGCTGTGCATCCGACGACACTCCTCTATCAAAATTTTACCCTTTGGAGTCAGAATTCTGATGATAGGCCGAGATCGCGACGGTATTCTTTCGGAGTATGAGCATCCATGGCGGCCGTCCGAAAGGTTGGAGGTGATGTCGGAATTGCGACGACCACAAGGATAGTCAGAACTTCCGACACAAAGTTTTCGATGACTTTTTTTGTCAGTAGTGTGACAAAATTGTGTCGGAATTCCGACGATTTGCCATCAAAATTTTGACCCGAATGTACTAGTGTGCTCTTCTCTGTGAGACCTCTGTACTGTGTGGCTTCTTCATTAACACTCTCTTGATCATTAAAATCTCACCATCTTCTAAAGCTAGGTGGCTCAATGCTGAAGTTCTGGTATTACCTCCATCTTCCTGAACATAGTTTATCCTCTTCTCACCACCATAGGATGAACTAGGCTTCTCTGGGCATCTATAGGCTGGGTGGCCCAACTTTTGACAGTTATAGCACTTCATGGTTGAGAAGTAGGACCCTCTACCTAGTCCATTATATCTACCCCTACTTGGGTTGCTTGAACCCCTACCCCTATATTTGGGTTTGCTCTGAGAATCCCCACTTTTCTCTATAATTTTAGACTCTCCTTGGGATCGTTGATCTATGCTCCTTCCCCCAAAACTACCTCTATGGCCTCTACCATCTCTTCCCCTACCTTTACCTCTGTTGTTTTGTTCTTTCTTTCTCCTACCTTTCTCTTCCACCTTAAGTGCTAGTTGATAACACTTGTGTACTGTTTGTGGGCATAACAAGCTCATCTCTTCCTGGATGTTCGATCTTAACCCATTCAAGTACCTTGCCACTTTTATACTCTCATCCTCTACTACTCTGGATCTCATGCACAGTTTTTGAAACTCCTCAGTGTAGCTACTGACATCTAGGTCTTTTTGTCTCAAATTTTGTCTTTTCCTGTGAAGTTGTACTTCATAGTCTTCAGGAAGGTAGGTTTCTTTTATTTTGGCTACCATTGCTTTCCAGGTGGCTAGTGGCTGCTTACCTTCTTTCACCCTTTCCTCTTGGATGAACTTCCACCAAGTTAAAGTTGCCCCTCTCAACCTTGATTTTGCTACCTTAACCTTTTGTGCTTCAGTTACTCCATCACATTCAAAATGGTTTTCTAGACCTTCAATCCACTCTATAAGAGCATCTGGATCCATCTTCCCACTGAAAAGAGCCACTCCCTAAGGTTTTACCACTCATAGCTCTCAAGGCTTTCAAGAATGGTTCTTTTTCAATGATAGGGTTAGGCATGGGGACCTCATCCTCTATTGCCATCATTTTACCCTGATCTCCAACCTTATCATGGACTTTTTCAGTTTTGACTTCTACTTCAGCTAGTTTCATTGCTAGTTGATCTAATCTTTCTCTGAGTGCCCTATTTTCCTCTTCTTGGTCTTCAACCTTCTTGGCTCACTCTGCATTAGTCACCATGTTTTCCCTAATATTCCTTTCCTCCTGAATCTTTTGTTGGCTCTGAGACCACTGTGATAGGGAGATTGCTAGGTAAGTGCTCAAAAGGCCAATTTGAGTCAAAAGGCCATAAAAGGAAACAAGAGGTATTGTTTATGTCTGCTCCTTATGTTTGCCAATATCAAGTTTAGTTGCAATAGTTAGGTCTCTCTATGAGTCTTCACCAACAACCTCCCTTTCTGGTGATAGCTCAAACCCATGCTCAAACTTACTCCAACTACTCACCTCTCCCATCTACACTTTTCTCAATCTCTGGCTTACTGGACATTCAACTTATTGTTCTCAGTATGCAACAGGCAGTTCCAACATGGTCATGTAGGGGCAGCAAGGTTTTGTTCAAGTTTGACAACCAAACTGAGTTTTAGGCCCATAGCCTTTGGCTTGCTCAATACACCAACCAAGGGTCAAAAAATCCAACTGAGGCTATGCACTTTCCAAGGTCCTATTTGTCATTTGGTTCACTGTTTTAAAGTGTCCACACAAAGTCTCATGAGCCCCAAACTCCTCCTTGCAATCAGGTTCTAAAAAGTGTGTGTTATGCAGTCAAAAGGCTACTAGCCCGTGGAGGGGTAATTGACACTTTTTTGCTTGTCCTGCTCTACGATGGGTCTCTCCTCCAACAACCTTGATTTGGATGATAGTTTTAAGGTATATGCTAGTGGATTTCCATGGTTTAGGCCACTATTAGTGCAAAATCATGACTGTCTACTATTTGTGGCACTTTTGAAGGGTTTGGTAGGGTTTGGACCAAAGAACATAGAAAGGTCTTCCCAACTCCACTAATCAAGCCTCCAAACTGGCTTAAGACTTCTGCCACACCAAATAAAGCCTTCCCCTATTACTTCCTGCAAACATAATGCCAAACACTTGGCACACATCTGAGAAAGGAAGTGGAATACCACTGTCACTGTCAAAATGCTGTCTTTTTACCAGTCAGCTGCTGCCACCTCTTGGGACTTGCATAATAAGGAGTTTGAATTGAAAATATACCTCAATGAGGTCTGCAAAACACTAACCAATCTTCCTATTACATTTCCTTCTTAGTTACAAGGCTTGGATGATGTTTTTGAAGCATTCCATGAGCATTTGACAAACACAATTCACAAAAACAGTGAACTCACTGTTTTGTTTACAAAGAGAATATTTAATAGGAATGAGCTGCTCTAACAAACCAAGGTGATTCTAAAAACCCTTGGCCATATGTCCAGACCTCTGCCTCATACACTTGTTCACTCCAAATTTCTTTTGGGTGCAAATCTTGAGTTTTTGATCATGCTACTAGCCGATTAATCAATACTTGCCTAGTATTCACTCAAGTCCTCCTTCCAAACACAATTTTGGAATAAATTAAAGCATATGTACATTATATACATGAGTGCCAACTTGACTAAATCCATTTTGTGGGATCCCAGACCTGGATTAGTCAAGTGGTGGCATTTTGGAACTTCAAACCCTTGATAGGGCAGTGAGCACACAAAAGTAAAATAATTTTGTACAAACAAATTGCCAAAGGAAACCAGTGCTACAATCACTTGGAGAGTATTGTACAACTACTATGCACACTTTCCAAAGGTATAGTATGGACTATGAAGCTACAGTACAGACTGTTACACCAAAGGAAAAAAAAAACAGTGAATAAAGCCAAAATGTCATGATTTTTATTAGGAAACTCTTGCTCATACAATCACCAACGTTCTTCAAGGCAAAGAGAGGTCTTTTTATAGTCCAACAATTTATTTATCAAGTCCAGTACGGACATGAGGCTTCCACAACTTCATTTTGCAAGAAAAGTAAAAAAAATGACAACTTTTACAACTCTTGCAAGCCCAAATGACAACATTTCTTGCTCCAAAAGACATTTTTGACACTCTAACCTTATCAACTTGTCTAAACAACTTAGACATGCTTAAAAACACTTATCAAACATTTTTCAATGCTTTTGGAAAGCATTGGAAGACCTTTTTGGCAATTTTGCACATTTTTGGCAAAAATTGTCAACTCAAAGCCTGAAAGGCAAAATTTGACCTCTTGAACCCAAAATGAGATCAAAACCATTAAACATGACACACAACAACCTAAAACATTATAAACTTGACAAAAGACATTACAAACATGAAATCACAAATTACTCAAAAAGGAGAGTTTTGCTCAACTAAGTGCTCCTACACCAGGACGCATAATATGGCTTATACTACATTACATGATTATATCCAGCATTAGACCTCATGATGTGGGAAACGCCTATCCAAACATTAGAAATGAAAATCTTACTAAAGAGGGACTTAGTTTTTTTTTAATTCTTCTTAACAAGATTTTCATTTATGATGCCTGAATAGACAAAGGTCATGACATGACTGTATTTACGTTATATAAGTTTTCACTAATCATAAATTTTTAATATCAATTCTATAATGAAATTACACATTATAATTACTATTTACACCAAACCAACAAATTAATATCAAATATCAAATTACCATCTCATAAGGACCAGCGCACATCAACTTAGATGTGAAACTGGGAGATAGACGATGCCCAAAGAGGAATGGGAAGATATAAGGTGTAGATATTGTACGCAAGGGGTGGTGGAGATTGAATGACATTACATCATGGATTGCCTAGCCTACAGTGACATCTGGAGTAGGTATGTTGAGACACTAAATGTGAACACCTTAAGTAGTCTATTTGACAGAAAAAATACCAAAAGTTGCAGATTTTCTAATCAAGTTACACAACAGAAGATCCAAGATGCAGAGGGAGAAGGAGAAAGAGGTTTAACAGTTTGGATTTGTTCGGGTTTTGCATGCCTTCTTTACTAGCTATCCAGAAGTCCCATAAATTGTTTGCATACCTTTTTTGCTAGCTATGGGAGTCCCATAGACTGTTTGGCCTTCTGACATTATTAAAAACATTCATTCATTTATACTAAATCAATTTTGATTTGACATTATTAAAAACATTCATTCATTTATACTAAATCAATTTTGATCTGGGGATTTGATGCAGAAAATTTGTTTTCAAAATTCGTTTGTACAACCGTAGCTTGACTACTCGGGGATTTGATGGCGGAAACAATGATTCTACTTTTTGTAGCTCACCTTAGCAAAGCAGAGTAAACTATTTCAATAGCTGAATTTGAGATGATCGGAATCTTATTCACATTCATGAAGTTAGATTTGATGCTGAAGATCTGGCATTACTCAGCTTTGGATTTCATGAAGCTTGTGGATTAAAAGCTTGACGAAGATCTTCTTCTGCAAGGTATTTTTAATTCTTAAGCTTAGTGCTTTGTAAGAAATGAAATGATTCAAGAGTTAGGGTTTCCTATGTATTTATCTATTTATTTTTTATAAGCACTGCACATAGAACAGGCGGCCTAGTCAACAGAGCTGACCCTTGGGGGCTAAAGTTTGGTGTAAAATGTGGGCCATCTCATTGTAGTCATGGGTTGGATTTGGTTCCTTAATATGATTGCATTCGACTGTACTTCAAGATCTTTCCATTGCGAAACATAGGGGTGGGTTTTAATCAATGCATTATCATAAATGGATTGCTACTTTCAGAGTCTTCATGGCCACTACAAGAGATCCCTACTTGTTGAGATCTGAACCTGGGTCTTTGGTGTGAAGCTCTTTATACCCCACTATATACTCAAATCCGTGGGGCACTTTCTTTTGAATAAAGGCTTGAAATTTGTTTCGGATTTAGGGTTAGAGTCATGGGCATTTTCACGGTAATGATCTTTTCAATTTGATTTTAGGGCTTACTCCGCATGGCGTATTTCTCTCTGATGGCTTCAGTTCACAGTTGTGTTTGAGTTTGGATTTTTTAGGGAATTTACCCATTACCAGCTCTTTGTGAATTGCTATCAGCGTTTCGTATTGATGGCAAGTTTTCTGTATATGGACCGAGGTAACAATGATGATGCCTCTTCAAAGCTTGTCACGCTTCACGACTGCAAGCTCAAGGACCATGAGGAAAGATTGAAGAAAAGTGAATGGAGTGATGGTGCCATACATGAACTTCTTAATGCATATGAGGCTAAGTGGAATGATAGGAACAGAGGAAATTTTCGTGTGGGGGACTGGGAAGATGTGTCTGCACTTGTATCGATTCCTGCAGGAGGAATGCAAACAATGAAAACCCCAATTCAATGCAAGAACAAAATTGAGGGCATGAAGAAGAAGTATCGATCTGAAGCTGAGAGTTGCAGTAATAAGAGCCGGAATTGCTCTGAGTGGCCATTCTTTTCCAGGATGGATCTAATGCTGCGTTGCCCAACTCTTAAAGCTGGAATTCCTGGGGGTATGGATGCAGGGTATCACGCTGTGGTTCATGAAGAAGCTCAAGACAGTGCAAGTGGAGATGCCTCCGAAGCAAAGAATGTTGAATTGTTCGCCAAACAATCTCCAATAGAGAGTTTAGGTCACACCCTTCACATTATTCAGCAGCAACTTGAGAGAGAACATAACGTTCTTATTCGTCAGCCCAATTTTGCAATTGAGCAAGATGGAAAGGCCGGTGATGGTGGTGGCTTTGAGAGTGATACAAGCCCTGCCCTTGTTACAAAAAATGAAAAAACTGATAGCAATGCATTAGAGGCTGGTTCAAGCCAAGTCAAGTGTCAAAAAAAAATTCAGAGTGACATGGCGATGGACATCAGATCATTTGCACAATTGTTCTTGAAGCTGGAGCAAGCCAAGATTGAAATGTACAAGGACACAGAAAGGTTACATGCTGAGGCTGAGACTAGACGAGCAGAACTAGAACTTGAAAGAGCTCAGGTTATTATGGATACTCAGTTGCAGATTGCTAGACTTATTTCAGTGAAACCCCGTAAAAGGAAAGCTAGTACTGTATGTCAGATCCCCAAACAGAATGATGTATTTATAGATGAGACTTGCGTTTCTGGGGTTCATGTAGAGAGGCAGCTGGATTTGCAATCTGCGAGTCCAGGAAATGAGTTTATATTGTCAGAACCATCTTTTAGACAAGAGTAATATGATCAAGAGGAAATTCATTGATATGCCAAAGCAACTACTGATGATTGGAGCTAGATTTGTGCATGCCACCACAAGATTGGAAATTTCTGTTTCGATGTTAAGTACATTTTAAGCTTTCTCTTGCTTGAACCCATCAATTTTGGGAATTGTATTCATTTTCCTTTTTGTAATCTATTTCTCAATCTTTGACAAAAGTTTTGAGATATACCATTTCATTTATGTGAGGATTATTTGGAATGTAGTTTTACAAATTGTGTTAAGGAATAATTTTTTACATTGATTGTAAGAATCTAAGTTCTTGCACATATTGCACCATAGAGGCTTTTTAAGAAACTGATTTGCAAAATTTTTATTGGTATATTATAACTAATAATGCAAATCTTGGACAATTATTCATGCCATTGAGGCGTGTGAAATTTTTCTGCTGCATTCTTATTCATCGTCATTAATTGGAGAAGAGCCAACTTTTTTCAGTAAAGAGATACTTACAATTCATGGTATCTTTGATAATTGATCTAGACTGTTTCAAGGGTTAGCTGGAATACCTTATTCATCTTGTTTAATTTTGTTTTCTTTTTGAGCCCATTGTTTTGCAACTTGGTTGTATCCTGACCTTTTGATTACTTGATAGATTAACTTTTAGTCCTCTGCTGCTAAAATCTTGCAAGTTTGCTAGCTTTGATCATTTTGTTTGGAGAGTCACCCAAAAACCATATTCATCTTGTTCAGTTGATTTGATTTCATTTATGCCCACTGTTTAGAACTTGATTGTTTCCTGACGTTTTTATTGTTGGATTTATATTGGTGCTACCAGAGGGATCACATTAGTAGTACTGATTCTAGTCTTTAGTTATATTTTTTGAAACTCTCGCAAGTTTGTATTGAATGCTACATGAATGATGAATGCAAATTACATATGTACGGGGCATGGCCATTGCTTCCACGTCATACAATTTGGATTTTGTGTGGATACACTGTAGAAACATCCTGAAAGTGTAACTGTGATTCTTTTGGATGTAGCTGACCATGCATGAAGCAAAAACCGAGAACAGAAAAAGTTTAACAGATGCATTTAACACATACTTGTTGCAGGTTGAGACCTACTGAATTTTATTTGCTTACTTGAACCTGATCTGACAAATTAATACAATGTTCTATTAAATGTCTGTTTGGATAAAATGTTTTAGTATGAAAATTATTTTTGTATGATCTTCTGTCTTTCCAAATAAGATGTGAAAAAACTGCTAGGCATTGCATTGAAATCTTTGGCTGACTCTAACTGGATGCAGTTTTCACAATCAAATTGTTGTCTCTAAGCTTGAATCTGGGATAACAAAGTGATTGCTTATATTAAAAAAGTGTTCAGAACATGAGTCATTGGTCAAAGATATTAAGGTGTCATAACGAATGTTGGTGATTAAAAAAAATTCTTGTTACCGAGGAGTTACAACTATGAGTAATATTGTCATAAAATTTCAAGAAGTAAAACAGGTCTTATAATGCTTCTCAGTCTGTCATGGATAGGCTGATCATATAGCATCTTAACTGTCATGGCCAGTTACAAAAATAATGAGGGAGCATGTAATGCAAGTTGTAAGAAATAGAATATACCATTCCGCATTGAGGAAATGACTTATGAATTTAAGCCTGGGGTCGGAATGTCCACTATTTCTTGAATGTCTTATAGATTTGAGAACGGTTGCCTGTGAATTGTCTGTGGAGGGACTGTTTGTGGGCAAGTGTAGCATCCATACGATTGGTGGATTGGACTTGAATTGATGCCTTTAGCTTGTCAGGAAAGTTCCTGTCTTTTGCGTTACCTGAGAATGCCATTTGAAATATTAAAGAAAATATTGGACATTGAATTTGTTATTCAACTCAAAATAATATCTCTTGCTTCTTTTACAGAGAAATATATAAGATATCCATGCTAGTCTAAGTTATGGTTCAGTGACGCAGACGCATCTCTCAGCTTGCCTGTTAATGTTAAACAAAACTCTATTCCTGGAAATTATTAATGAGGAAGAGAGCAAGAATCAGAAGTCTTATGCCAAAGGAGCGTACAGCTATATTTTAACTCATTTAACTTGGACTAGACAGACAAATAGGAATGTACATAGCATTTACAAGGATTTACTGCAGAAAGTACTTAAAAAGAACTCACTGTAAGCTATAACAAATATATAGTAAATATACAATTAACATTACAAAAGATAGTGAGTGGGAGCAGAGTGGGGGTTTCAAATCTTCTATTGGATATTTTGTTTGAGGCTAGATTTTGGGAGGAGATCAAGAGAAAGATTACAGCAGTATATTAAAGCAGATTTTTGAAGCATATTAGAGCAAACTTTTAAGCATATTGGACCAGATCTAAATCAAATTTATAAGCAGATCTGAAGGAGATTTTGTGAGCAGATTGTTGAAGATTTTTATGAGCAAAATTGTGAAGAAAGTCTCAGCAGATCTGAGTAGAAAGTTTGAGCAGACATGTGAAGAGTATTTTGAGCAAGATTGAGAAGAGATTTTGAGCAGATTTGTAGAGATTGGTGCCTTGCCATAGAAGAGATTGGCGTCTCTTACTAAATTGGTGTTTAGTTGCAGGAATTGGTGTTTCCAGTGGGTGGTGCCTACAAATCATTTGAAAGAGGATTGATGTCTCATGTGGGTTGGTGCCTATGGAGTTTATAAGAGAAGTTTTATATAAGCAATATTTTGTTGTGGTTTTCTCTTGCAAGGGTTTCCACATAAATCTCGCGTTCTTCTTGTATTGCATAATTGTTAGATCTTGTGTGATTGATATTGTTATGGTTGCTAAGTATTGAAAAAGTAAAAGCTTGTCTTATATTGATTCTCTCCCTTTTAGTATAAGCATGTGCTCATCACCTTTGTGGCTGCTCGTCTTGCACCTATGGATCTCGAAGAGAGTTCGAATGGTTGTCTTGAGCTGGGCTTAAGAAAGGGCGTCTTTCCCAAGTGTTTGTTCTTCCGTTCAAGGATCTTGTTGAGGAAGGGCTTGTGAATGAGGGGGCCATGTGTGGTGATTGCACTACAACATGATCCAATGGGGTTGTCTTATCACTACACTTTGGATTCCTATTGTTTGTTGCTAGGAAGGGTAACATCTATATTGAAGTGCCTTTTGTTGTTGTTGGGTCCTCTAGTCCCCCTCAAATCCTTTCGTTCTTGCAAGATTCTAGGATTGGAGTTGCCTTGGTGGAGGGATTACGCAAGCGTATGCCAAATGTGTGGCCAAGGTTCCTTATGTTGAACCAGTGTTTGGTGGTATTTCCATGTTTGTTGAGGTTCTTATTATTGATTCAATGCTCAGTGGTTCTTCCACTCATGTGCCTATTTGTTGTTAGGGTGAAGCATATTTTGCCTTTGATTGCTTTTGCTTCTTGTTGAGGATTTGTGTTGCCTTGGTTGACAAAGCCTTTGTTTGCATGGGGAATGCCCTCACAAAGAGGTTCTCAGGTTCTTGTCTTAATATTGATGTTGTTTGTAGTTGGGCTTCTAAAAAATGGCATATTTTTGGTCAATTTTGATTGGCTAAATTTCTTGATGATTTCTTCTTATTCTCCTTCCAATCCTTTGAGGAGCCATGAGCATATTGCAAGGAGGGTCTTGGTTCTTTAGCAAATTTACCATATTCTTGAAAAAATGGACTATTGTGTTTGATGCTACCAAGGAAAAATCTAACTAGGTCTCTATTTGGGTAAGGTTACCAGAGCTCCCTTTGGAAGACTGGGCTGAAGAAATCGTAAGAGGTATTCCTAATGCCCTTGGTTCATTTCTAGCTATTAACAATGTCATGAAAGCAATGAAACACTTGTTTTTTTTTGTCAAATTTTGTGTTTTTGTTGATATCGATAAGCTATTGCTAAACACTATTAAGTTACACTCCAAGTTGGGTGTTTGGGAGCAAAAAATCCATTGGGTCGTCCTCATTGGTTTGCTTTCATTGCCATACAGGTAGACATTTTTCCCATTTGTGCCAAGATATCAAAGAGAAGCTCCATATTCAGTCTAAAAGGACATTTCCTTCATTTGGTCATAGAAACTTAGTGACTAGTTTTAAAGGAAATGAATCTACTTCACATTTAAATGTCTCATAGGAAAAACTTAGGGGTCTTCCCTTGATGGCAAACAAAAACTAGATGTTTGTGTCTTTTGGTATTTGATTCTTCTTTGAATTTACTTAAGGGTTTGGACCTAACAATTATGGGTATTGTTAAGGACTTGAGGGGATCCCCCTTGGAGGAAAAACCTAATCTAAATGATTTTACTCTGGTTGAGATTGGTTCTTCAAAGAAAGGTAGGGTGACCCAATCAAGTTAGACTTTACTTTAGAGCTCTCTAGAGAGGTTTGGTTTCAAACCTCCTTGATTGTGGTTTTGACTACCTCTTTGTTGTAGTTCCGGTGTTTGTTTTCCAAGGACCTTTCTAGGCTTAAGGCTAGTTTCTTTGTGTGTTTTTGTTTCATTTATTTGTGGGCTTTCTTGATGTACAAGGTTTTGGAGTCTTTTGAAACCCTTTCAAGTTCATAGCTCCAATACTTACCTAATAAAAAACAAATATACCATGAATATCTTTTATTTTGTAAACTTAGCACCGTTTACATAAGTCTCCTCTCTATTGCTAAAAAATTGCCTCTGTACCCCTTACTATTCAACTTAAAATATTTTTTTCCCACAAGGCATACACAAGCTTGTTGGCATATTCCACCATTGTCCACTCGTGCATAGTTTGTTTTTGTTTGTTTTGATTTGTTATTGTCTTGTAGTATATTTAGGAATTGAGTTGGTAATTAGTTGAACTTGTCATTGCTAGAAAATGCACGGGTTATTTCTTATCTTATTGTATATATACATGTTTCCAATACAGTGGAAGATAATTTGATTGCTCTGTATACATTGCATCTGATAATTTGATTGAAATCAAAGGTATTGGTGACATCACATCTGATAATTTGATTGAAATCAAAGGTATTGGTGACATCACTTTGAAGTTTGGCATAAACTGTTGTAGGCTTACTAATGTCTTGTATGTGCCAGGACTTACCAAAAATCTCCTTTTTGTTAATCAGATTTCTTGACCACAACCTTAGGAATGAGTTCAATAGCAATCATGATAAAAAGATTTGTCTTATCAGAGATAAGTCTTAAAATGAAAAGATTATTGCCAGTGCTATCGAGATTGGCAAAATGTTTAGGTTTGATACAATTGCTAATAATCAAGCCTTAGTGACTAAGGACAATGATCTTTCTATGCTTTGTCATCATAGATTTGATCATTTGAGCACTAGTTACTTGCTAAAACTCAGTCAGAAAAGCATGGTCAAAGGGCTTCCATCACTTGAGAAGTCGAGTGTCATTTGTTCTAGCTGTATTGCTTGAAAACAAAATAGAGCACACTTCTATGTTAGTGAGCATCGTGCAAGCCAACCCTTGCAGCTAGTGCATACCAATCTATGCGGCCCTATGACACCTACTCATAAAGGATATAGGTACTTTTACCTTTTTGTTGATGATCACACAAGGAAAATGTGGGCATATTGTTTGTAGCATAAAGATTAAGCTTTCTCATATTTCAAAGAGTTTCGCACTCATGTAGAGAAAGATACGAATCATTGTATTTGTGTCCTCTGCTCAGATCAGGGGGGGGGGGGGGGGATACACCAGCACAAAATTCTTCGCATTTATGAAGGAACATGGAATTTGACGTCAATTGACTGCAACATACACACCTTAAGAAAATGGAGTTGCTGAACAAAGAAATTGCATCATCATGGAGATGGTGTGGAGTATGTTGAAAGATTCTCAACTAGAGCATACATATTGGGTTGAAGTTGTACACACTGCAATTTATCTTTTGAATCGTGCACTAACCAAAGCCCTTGATGGCATCACACCAGAGGAAGCATGGACAAGAGTAAAACCTTTTATCTCACATCTTTGTGTGTTCAGACGCACTACCTATATGCATATTCCTAAACAAAAAAGGAAGAAGCTAGATGAACAATCAATGCAATGTATTCTTCTTGGATATAGTAATGAATCTAAGGCATATCGCTTTATGGATCCTAAGACAAAGAAGATTTACATTTGTAGAGATGTTATTTTTTATGAGAAGAATGATGCAAGTTCTCCTCCCACATCATCTTCTACTTCAGATAGTGCTCCTATATTCAACATGGATGGTAAAAATGATGGGAATGTTGATAGTCAATCAACACTCACCAATGTCACAAAACCCTTATCAAAATGGTACACTAGTACCATTCGAGATGCAAAGCTAGATGGAGTCCCAAACACTTCCACTTCAGGTCCAAGGACTCGTAGCATGGCTCACAATGAGGTAAACTTTGTTGTAATGACTTTAGTCATTGATAATTTTGAGTTGTCCACTGCTCGGGAAGCACTTGAATCAAAGCCTTGGAAAGAGGCTATGGAGGCAGAGTATCAATCTCTGATGAAAAATAACACTTGGGAGCTTGTTGATCTACCACCTGGTAAGAAAGCAATTGGATGTAACTGGATATTCAAAACTAAGTATAAAGCAAATGATAGTATAGATAAACATAAGGGTAGACTTGTAGCCAAGGGTTATGCCCAAAAAGAAGGGATAAACTATGAGGATACATTTGCTCCCACAACAAAGATAAAAACCATTAGAATGATTTTTGCTTTATTTGGATGGAAATTGTATTAAATGGATGCAAAAAGTGCATTTCTCAATGGAAACCTTAAGGAAGAGGTCTATATGACAACCAAAGGGATACATTGCACCTGGTAAAGAAGAAATGGTATGCAAGCTTGTTAAGTCCCTATATGGTCTCAAATAGGCCCTTGGAGCCTAGTATATTAAAATTGATGAACATTTGTTACAACATGGTTTCACTAGTCATCCATATGATCCAAATCTCTACCTCATGGATCAAGGGGGGGATATTGTGACCATTAATGTATATGTTGATGACTTGCTCAGAAGCATTGGTTGAAACAACCAAAAATGATCTCAAGAAAGCATTTGATATGACAGATCTCAGGCTACTTCATTGTTGTTTAGGCTTAGAGGTATGGCAAACTAATCACCATATCTTTGTATCTCAAAGGAAATATGCCAAGACATTGGTTCAGAAATTTAGAATGATGGATTCAAAACCCATGTATACACCTATGTAATTAAAATTGCAATTATCCACATTTGATTCATCTCCTTGGGTGAATGCAACTCTCTATCGTCAAATGATTGGAGGTTTGATTTACCTGACATATACTAGATCAGATATCAATTTTCCTGTTAATTATCTTTCATGATTCATGCAAGAACCAAAGACATGTCATCAGCTAGTAGCAAAAAGGGTCTTAAGGTATATACATGGTACAATGGATCATGGTTTGGAATATAAAAAGAATGATCAATTCTTCATGATAGGATACACAAATGTAGACTATGCAGGTTCAATTGATGATAGGAAATCTACTTCTGGATTTGTTTTCTTCTCAGGTTCTGGTCCTACTTCTTGGGGAAATAAGAAGCAACCCATAGTTGCTCGTTCTTCAACAGAAGTAGAATATCGTGCAATAGTTTGTGAAGCAGTTTGGCTATGCCACATATTAGAAGGATTGGGTGTACCACAAAATCAACCTACAGTCCTCTACTATGATAATTGGAGTGTTCTCAAGCTTGTTTGTAATCCAATGTTTCATGAATAGACCAAGCATATTGAAGTTGAATGCCACTTCATACGAGAACATGTTTGACAAAACAATATTCAACTTCAATTCTGCTCCACACAAGAACACCATGTTGATATCTTCACCAAGCCTCTTGCTCATGTGAAGTTTGAAAGTTTTCAAGATTCTCTTATTAGTACTTTAAGCAATGATGTAATAAGGAGGGAATGTTGGCATATTTCACCATTGTCCACCCTTGTATTGTTTGTTTTCGTTTGTTCTGATTTGTTATTGTTTTGTAGCATATTTAGGAATTGAGGTGGTAATTTGTTGAACCTGTCACTGGTGGAAAATGCACAGGTTATCTCTTATCTTATTGTACATATATACATGTTTTCGATACAATGGAAGATAATTTGATTTCTCTGTAGATCTTAATAAAGCCCCTAATTTAACTCTCTCTCTCTCTCTCTCTCTCTCTCTCTCTCTCTCTCTCTCTCTCTCTCTCTCTCTCTCTCTCTCTCTCTCTCTCTCTCTCTCTCTCCATACATAACATGCAAGTAATTATCGTTCTCCAAAATACTAATTCATGACAAACCACTTCTAAAATTAGCAATAGTTTGACTCATTGCCCCTTGGTTTCAAGTTATTAGTTTACATCATTCTTCCTTAAAAAAAAATTAAACCTCTTAAATCAAACCTTATTTATTTGAAAACAAACTTCAAGAGAACTAACACAATAAGAAATTTCACAACTCATCTCTTACTCTTTTTTTTGGGTGATGTAGGATTGCTTCTATTCAAGGTGTTATTGTATCAAACATCTAGTTAGAGTTTGGGTTAGATGGGTGAACCAGAATTAAAGCATGATGTTCCCTTCCACCAAAATAGATACCTTTGCAAATCATCACATTTTTCTTCTTTTTCTCCCAACCTCTTGTTGGATTAGAGAACCTCCTCTTCTGTGAACTGGCTCCCTTTCTTTTTTCCTATTTTTTTGAAGGATGAATGGTCCACCTCCACTAAAAACCATCATGACTCTTTTCATTACATATACCACCTTTTGTTGCAACTGTGTGAGTTGAAAAATAATGATGAGAAACTATTGCAAAACCACAAAGATCCAACCACAAACAATCCTAGTTCTACAATAAAATATTCACCATACACCAATAAAGAAACCTAAGAACATGCAAATTAACAAATTGAAACAATAATACTATTCACATGCCAAGTAGGGTTTGATCTCCATTGTCTCCTATCTCCATTGATTTTGTTTGATATATTTGCTCTCAGATATTGTATTGTGCACAAGAGCTCAACAAATAATGGATTGTGATTGTAAAGGCGGTTGATCGCTTGAAGATTGATTGACTGATTGATTAGCTAGCTAATTGATTAGATGCATTAGGATTAGAAGGATAAAATAATCCTCTTATATAGAAGACACTTTAGAAAATGGAGGGATAGGATTAAGAGGTGAAAAGATAAATGGTCGGCTAGGATTAAAGGGTAGGTAAAAGAAATAATAAAATAATCAGGGGGGTAGGTAAAGGAAAATTAAGAGATAAATGACATGTGTCATGAAGAGAAAAAGATAATGAATTAACTAAATAAATAAAGATAGAAGAAGTGGGACCAATTAAATAAATAAAATATTTATTTAATTTAGGGAAAGAATAATTTAAATAAATAAAAATATTTATTTAAATAGAGAAAGGCTAGAAAAGGATAAATGAATTAATGAACTAAATAAAAATCTATTTAATTAATAAAAGACTTAGGATAAAATAATTAAATAAATAAAATATTTATTTAATTAAGCTAGGACAATTTTAGGTGTCTACAACAATTACACATAAACTATTAAAAACAAAAATTCCCATATTAAAATCCCCACTCTCCGCATTATGTCATTTAGGCATGCCTTCCACTTATCTTTTGTGAGGAGGTCCTCATTTCTTAGATTTATGTGATGTTACTCACAAGGCAACTTTTGCATTGCCTTCCTTTTCTACACAACAAACGTGTGCTTCTTCTACTTCCATCTATCCCTTGGTTAATCCTTGACCTTGTGACTTTTCTCTATGAAAATAGCTGTTATTGACAAGATGAGTATTTATCCTAATCATTCTTTTCATATTCTCACAAATATTCAATGCTTTTATTGTAGATTTATTTATCTTTGCCTTCTTATTATTGTGTGTCACATATTCCTCCAACATTCACCCTGTTTGACATGATAGCCTTAAGCATAGCGTAGGACATGCGAGGCCTAGGATTTGAGAAAGGTGAATCCTTCAGATCTAGACAAGGCAATGCAAAACTTGATCAGAAGAAGAGCAAGAATCCTTTGGTAAGACAACTTAATGCTCATAAATTCAATGGTAGATGTTTTACTTGCAATAAGTTTTGTCATATGGCAAGTTAGTGCAGAAGTAGGATGAATAATGGAATGATGAACAACATGAATAATGTTCCTACCTTTACTGGTCAGTGTTTCATATGCAATAATTTTGGACACAAGTCAAATATGTGTAAAGTAGTAATGAATAACTTTAAAAACAAGAGATGCTATGCTTGTGGAATGTTTGGACATATTTCTAATCAGTGCAAGACAAGACCAAATCAGATGAACTTCATACCTATGCAGAATAATGTTGTTTGCAGAGCATGCAACAAAACCAGTCACATTGCAAAGTACTACAAAAGCAAAAATAATGCTCTGGTAGACAAGAACAAATCAGATGAAAAGGGGAAGGCAAAGGTTGATGAGATCAGAGATCAGCATAAGAAGATGTGGGTAAGGAAGGATGAATCTAAGGCAGATGGTGGATCTGTACTTGAATTCGGTGCAAAACCTTCATCTGGTAACTAGGGCTTTTGGCCTTAGGGGGAGGCAAATTCATGCAAATCTTGCAGTACCCCTTATGAGATCTGTAGTAGATGCATTACAAATGATAGGAATTGATTTTTAGTTGATATCCAGAATTCAGATGACTGATTTTGGCATCCGGTAGTTAAACAGGGCATCTGATTGGATATCTGAGGTGCATTTATTTCAAAGTGAAATTAGGGTTTGCAAAGTTAAAATGCCATATACGAGAGTTATTCTTCACTTTGTGAATAGTGTTTTCGAGCTGCAGAACAAGGCGATCAAGACTTCCAGGCGATCAGAGAGCTAATAGCGATCCGACAGAGCTTGGGCATTCAACAGTCAGTTGAGCTATTTATCGAAGAGCATTTCTGAAAATTTGAAATGGCATCCTCTTCTTCCATTTCTACACCACTGTTTGTTGAGGTCAAGGATAAAACCCATCCTGTGTTTAAGAAGCACACTTACAAATCCATGGAGGACGACCCGATTGGAGCTTTCTCTTCCATTCCACACATAGTTCTGCATGTTGACGATATAAGGGCACACATTCACTGTGAGATCGAGGAAACTGACATTGAGGATATTTTGGCCCTCTATACCGACGGTATCATGGACAAAATCGATATACCCAAGTCAGAATTGGTGCAGTTGCGGAGAAAGGGTTTCACCCAGTTCATTAACTTTTCGTCATTCAATGAAAATGAATGGGTTAAGAAGAGTTCATGCAGAGTTTATATGACTTGACCAACCCTACAAGATCACTCCAGAAGTAATTAAGGTGGTAACCTGTTTGAATCAAATCGGTGACAAGCCAGGGCTTCAGAAGGTCACAAACCCTACGGTCAACAAGTTAACTGGTGTAGAGTTTGATGAGCATTAGATGAAGATTAGCACAATCTGTTGGCATTATGGATGAATTGATTATGTGTTGCATTGATGTTTTGTCATTGATGTCAACACTAGCTGTTATGGTTGATTATCGACAGATAGGTTTTGGTTACCGATAAACAATCTAGTGTTACCGACATAAGAGACTATCTGTTGGTCACTTCTGACATGTTTGGATCAGTGAAGCATGTTTGATTTCATGTTTTATATGCGCCATGAGCATGTTTTGGTCAGTTGATATTGGCTTGGTAATCAGATTCTATCATGCACTCTGGTAAACCCTTACCGGCACTGGTTAAAGGCTTTATCGACAGAGCTTTCATTGAGGAATCATGACAAGATGCATAATTGGTCTTGGTGTAGTTTCTTCATGTATTTCCGGATGTTGAAGATGTTCTTTGATCGTACTTCAACTGCTTGAAGACGTTGCTTTGGCATGGTGGATCCAGAATAGGTCTGGTACCTATCTAGGTTATGGATCGGTATCATGCTAACGTGTACTCTACACGTTAATAGGATGTTTCAAGATGATTTATGAATTTTTTATTGTTTTTTTGGTCTTAAGCTGACATGGCATATCATTGTAACAAGGAATTATGTAATGATCTTATTGTAATATCTTTTAGGTGGCTGACCTAATTGGTTTAGGCCTTAGGGTTTGTATAAATAAGAGGTAGAAACTCTTTGTAATGTATCACTGTTATGAAAAAGGTCATGGTCAAGGAATGTAATGTGTGAATATTGTAATATCATTCAGGCAGAGGAGTTGGTCGATCATTGGTGATTGGATTGGATTCAAAAGAGGATTTAGTCCTCCGACACTGAGCTTAACTGAGACTGTAATCAGGCATGGTAGATGCTATTTCTGGCAGTTCACTCTATTGGATTGTTGTCCATTTATCTTGAGATGGTTGTAGCCTCTCTGTAGTCAGTTAGACTCTTTTGTAATGAGCAGTACGCTCTAGGAAGTGTGCCTTCCTGCATGTGCAGGCCCCTCATTGTATCACATACTTTCTGCAAAAGTATCATCTGACTGTGGGTAGGCTTCCCAACGTGGTTTTTCCCTTTTCAAGTTTTCCACGTACAAATCATGGTGTTATGTGGTATGGTTGCTTTGCATTGATTATCTGGTTAATTGTTAAGTTGTATTGTTTACCGGTATCTGTTCCTACCGGCATCTGTATGTGCTTTACCGACACTTGATTTGTTTAAGGTTGTATTGTAGATTAAAAGTTATAATCTGTTAACAACTGATTCACCCCCCTCCTCTCAGTTGTTCACTAGTTATCCTAACAATTGGTATTAGAACTTTGGTCCTCTTTTGCAGAAGCTTAACTGCTTGAGGTAGATCCTATGGAAACTAACACTTCTAATCCACCGACAACTATTTTTAGAAGAGAAATCCCTAAGATTGATGGAACAAATTATGGGATATGGAAAATTCGAATGGAGACTCATCTTAGATGTCTTGGCAAAGATATTTGGGAGATCATTGAGAAAGGATACACACCTTATGATCTGGCATTTGGCAATCCTGCTCCTACAGACTTGGATAAGAATATTGAAAATGATTGCAGAACTAGAGAAACCCTCTTGTGTGCACTTACTGTCGCTAAGGTTATGTGGGACAAATTGCAAACTTTGAATGAAGGTGACCCTACTGTCAAAATTGCTAAACTTGATGGTTACCAGGTAAGATATGAAAACTTGAAAATGGAAGATAATGAAAGAATTGTTGTATTTATGGAAAGAGTAAATGAGATTGTTATGGGAATTCAATGTTGTGGAGGATTTCTAAATGAAGATGAAATAGTTTCCATAGTCTTGAGAGCCCTTCCACCAGCTTACAAGATAAAGGCAAGTAGAATTAATGAGTTAAGAACAATGGCAAACACTTAAGTTAACAGAGACATTCTGATTGGGAAATTATCTGCTTTTGAGCTTGTTGAATTTGGATCTTCTGAAGCTGTAAAGTCTGAACTTGTTTTTCATGCATCATCAACATCTATCGGCAAAAGTGATTGGAAAGCCCTAGATGCCAAATAATTGGAAGACATGAGGAAAGAAAATGAAGAACTTGACCAACTTGAAGCCTTATTTGCTAGAAGAGTACCTAAAGGACCAACTGGAAGTAAGTATGAAGGAAAAACACCTTTTAAATGTTTTGCATGTAATAAAATTGGTCATTTTGCATCTAGATGTACTAAAAGGAATGCAAGGTTTGAGGAAAGAGTTAAGAAATCTTTTAAGCCTAACCAAAATAGATATAGATTCAAGAAAAGTAAATAATGCTACATAGAAGATGAGGAAGGAGTAACTGATGACTCTGGAGATGAACCGACAGAAGACTCTGCTAGTGAATATGGCAATGGAAAAGAATGGGTGTTCTATGCTTTGAAGGAAGATGAACTGGAACTGGCTATCAAAAATGAAGAAAAGGCCCTGGCAACAAAAGTTGAAGATAAGGATGAATGGGTAATGGATAGTGGATGCTCACATCATATGACTGGAGATAAAGGGAAATTTCTGTCCCTGCAAGAATACAATGGCGGTCAAGTGAGGTTTGGAGATGACAAGGCATGTATGATCAAAGGTAGAGGTATTATTTCTTTGGATGGAAAGCATAATACTAATAATGTCTATTATGTAGAAAGTTTAAAGCACAATCTTTTGAGTGTTGGTCAATTGGTTGATAAGGGTTTTCAACTTCAGTTTAAAGATAGAAAGTGCAAAATCATTAACAAGACTGGTTTGGAGATTGCAACCGGTATTCATACATGAAGTAATATCTTCCACTTGAACACTAGTTATAAGACATGCTTAATTTCTCATATTAATGAGAGTTGGCTATGGCATAAGAGGTTGTGTCATGTTAATTTTGATTGTATTGTTAAGATCAGTTCAACTAAGGTAGTTAGAGATATACCTAAGATTATGAAGCCTCATAATCCGGTATGCAAGGAATGTCAATTGGGTAAGCAAGTTAGAAGTTCTTTTAAAAGCATACTTGATAAATCTAATGATTTACTTGATTTGATTCACATTGACTTATGTGGTCCAACAAGGACTAGAATCTTTCAAGGTGATAGGTATTTCATGTTGATTATTGATGACTATTCTAGAATGATGTGGGTGACTTTTCTAAGGGAGAAGTCTAAAGCTTTTGAGAAATTCAAGATCTGAAACTGTATTGAAAATCAAATGTCTAAGATCAGATCATGGCGGTGAGTTCACTTCTCATGAATTTAACAGTTATTGTGAGACAAATGGGATTAGGAGACAACTATCTGCACCTAGGACTCCTCAGCAAGATGGAGTAGTTGAAAGAAAGAATAGAACCATTTTGGATGCAACTAGATCTATGATGATGGAAGTCGAATTGCCTCATATCTACTGTAGAGAAGCAGTGAGTACAACAGTCTACACATTTAACTATGGGTTGGACATACACCTACTGTTAAATATTTCAAAATTTTTGGAAGTAAATGCTATATCAAAAGAGATGATTCAATTGGAAAGTTTGATCCTAGATGCGATGAAGAGATATTTCTTGGCTATTCAATTCAGAGCAAAGCATATAGATGTTATAACAAAAGATTGCAGAAAATTGTGGAGATGCTAATGTGAAAGTGGATGAACAATACATAAATCATTCTATATCATATGACAGGGAACCAATAGTGGAAATGATCATAACTGAATCGACAATGCTTCAACCTATACAGGAAGTTGAGATAGTTACACCGGCACAATTAGAAAATTCAACTGTGGCTGATGATTAGAGCAGTGAACCTGAAGTTCAAAAGACACCAAGGTATGTAAGATTAAATCATTCTGAAAATCAAATTATTGGAGATAGGAACAAGGGAGTTATGACAAGAAGAAAACTGGCAAATGAAGAGGTATGTCTTATTTCTCAAGTTGAACCGGCAACTGTTATTGAAGCTTGTAAGGATAAACATTGGTTAAAGGCTATGAAAAATGAATTAGATCAAATAGAGAAAAATGAGACTTGGTATTTAGTTCCTCGACCTAAAAATAAGAATGTTATTGGAACTAAATGGGTTTTTAGGAATAAACTGAATGAGGATGGTCAAGTTGTAAGGAATGAGGCTAGATTGGTTTGTAAAGGATATTCTCAAATGGAAGGAATTGATTATGGTGAGACATTTGCACTTGTAGCTAGAATTGAAGTTGTTAGACTATTTCTTGCCTATGCAGCTTATAAGAACTATGAGGTTTATCAAATGGATGTTAAATGTGCATTTTTGAATGCTGAGCTTGAAGAAGAAGTTTACATTGAGCAGCCTGATGGATTTTCACTGATAGATGATAAATATATGGTTTGCAGATTGAAGAAAGCTTTATATGGTTTGAAATAGGCTCCTAGAGCTTGGTATGCAAGGTTGGATAAATATCTTGTGAAGCTTGGTTTTACTAAAGGCAGTGCTGATACTAATTTATATTATAAGATCACTGACAATAATATTCTGATTATTGAAGCATTTGTTGATGATATCATTTTTGGAGGAGAAGATAAATTGTGCATGGAATTTGATAACAACATGAAGAATGAATTTGAAATGTCCATGATTGGTGAGATGATTTTTTTTTCTTAGGTTTGTAGATTAATCAAACTGACAAAGGAATTTTTATTTGTCAAACTAAGTATCTAAGGGCATTTTTACCAGTAGACGATCTAGTTTTACCGGCATAAGAGACTATTTGTTGGTCACTTCCGACATGTTTGGATCAGTGAAGCATGTTTGATTTCATGTGTTATATGCTCCATGATCATGTTTTGGTCATTTGATATTGTCTTGGTAATCGGATGCTAACATACAGTCTGGTAAACCCTTACCGACACTGGTTTAAGGCTTTACCGGCAAAGCTTTCATTGAGGAATCATGACAGGACGCATAATTGGTGTCGGTCCATTTTATTCATGGATTTCAGGATGCTGAAGATGTTCTTTGATCATACTTCAACTGCTTGAAGACATTGCTTTGGCATGGTGGACCCAAAATAGGTCTGGTAGCTATCTAGGCTATGGACCAGTATCATGCTAACTTGCACTCTACATGTTATCGAGATGTTTCGAGATGATTTATGGAATTGTTATTGTTGTTTTGGTCTTAAGCGGACATGGCATATCATTGTAATAAGGAATTATGTAATGATCTTATTGTAATATCTTTTAGGTGGCTGACCTAATTGGTTTAGGCCTTAGGGTTTGTATAAATAAGAGGTAGAAACTCTTTGTAATGTATCATGGTTATGAAAAGGTCATGGTCAAGGAATGTAATGTGTGAATATTGTAATATCATTCAGGCAGAGCAGTTGGTCGATCATTAGTGATCGGATTGGATTCAAAAGAGGATTTAGTCCTCCAACATTGAGCTTAACCGAGACTGTAATCAGGCATGGTAGATGTTATTTCTGGCAGTTCACTTTATTGGATTTTTGCCCATTTATCTTGAGATGGTTGTAGCCTCTCTGTAGTCAGTGAGACTCTTTTGTAATGAGCAACACACTCTAGGCAGTGTGCCTTCCTGCATGTGCAGGCCCCTCATTGTATCACATACTTTTTGCAAAAGTATCATCTAACTGTGGGTAGGCTTCCCATCGTGGTTTTTCCCTTTCCGGATTTTCCACGTACAAATCATGGTGTTATGTGGTATGGTTGCTTTGCATTGATTATCTGGTTGATTGTTAAGTTGTATTGTTTACTGATATCTGTTCCTACCAACATCTGTATGCACTTTACCAGTACTTGATTTGTTTAAGGTTGTATTGTGGATTAAAAGTTATAATCTGTTAACAACTGATTCACCCCCCCTCTCAATTGTTCACCGGTTATCCTAACACAATCAAGGATGATGATGTCAAGTTTGCTACGATGATCATTGGTTATAAGGTATATCAATCTAACCGACTGAATTTAGTATCCGATACAACCATCCATGCAGCCTATCAGATGGTTAAAGAAGATGCTCATTATGATCTGTGTAGTGTTTTGCTGGAGGAATTGATGATAAATTTGAATAAAATTAAGCAAGACAAAAAGCATGTCTTCAAATTTGGTTCCTTGGTTATCTGTCTAGCATTTTACTTCTTAAATCAGATTCCCGGAACCGGTAGAGTACAATGGGTTTTTAACAGACCAGTGGCCCAACAAATAAAGAAGGGTCTTGATAATCTTAGGACTAGGGACAATCAAAATGCTGCATTGTGGGCATACTTCAAAACTTTTCAGGACAAGATGAAGCAAAGGGTCAAAATCCCCAAGGAAATTGTCAAGAAATATGAGGGGACAATCTATTTTATGGTAAATAAAGATGAATGTCTCATGGAGGTAGTTGAGCCCCAGTCGGCGTGGATCATGGCTATGGGCTATGAGGTTGATGCATGATCTTTAGATGCCTACGCACGACACCTGTTGAACGCTTCGGTAGATTCTAAAGAAGAAAAATTTGGGACTTGCAAAGAAAAATCAATGGAACTGCACACCAAGTTCATTGAACCGACAAGAAAAAGGAAGGTGGCTAAGATAGTGGAGGAAATCCTCATTGAGGAAGGTCACCCGAGAGAAAAAGTCAGAGCTGCAAGAGATACAAAAGAAAAGGCAAAGAAACAAAAGACTGCACTAGATCCAGTCAAAGAAAAGGTGACAGGGTCTTCTCCCGCTCCGGTGAAGACACCTCCGATTGAATCAGAACCCTCTGGTTCATCTGCTAAGGGAAAAGTTGTTCTGAGGATGAAGCAGAAACCCCAGAGAGTATGTTGTAGTTTCCCTGGTGGCATCTAAAACCAAGTCAGATGCAGACATTCCAAAGGCCCCAAAGAAAGGTGAATTTGCAAGGGTGATCTAGAAACCTCAATCCGGTGCTGAGAAGAAAGGGTTGAAGGATAAAAAGGAAAAGTATGATCCTGTTCTGATAAGAAAGACTAAGAGAGGAGGAAGAACTAAATCAGACATGGATAGGGCAATTGAATCCAGTAAGATGGAGACAGTTAAAACCAAGTATCATATTATTCCTCCTTTGTCTACTCAATAATTAATAGATGAAATTATTAAAGATGAAAATTTGAAAAACATTTCTGTATATTATGAAAATATGGATGATGAGGATAAAAGGCGGATTGAGGAAGCTGCAGTTTTGTATATTGATGTATTTAGGAAAGCATTAATTGAATTAAAAAAATATCTTTTGAAAGATCTGTATAGTCTGATTAATGCTAGGAGAAAGTCTGCAAGTCAGATGGATAGCGAAATAAAGGAAAATGAATTGGTCAATCAGTGCACTAGTATCACTATTGAAGAAATTGATAGATTGATTTTGTTAGCAAATAAAAAGGAATTCAAGAGCAAACACATGGTCAACAGCCTAATGGTAGGGAGAGTAGAGGAAATAAGGAGAGAAACAAGTGAAATCTGGAAGAAGTTTCTCACTAAGAACCGACTTGTAGAATCCGATTCACATGACACAACCACTCAGTTAGAGAATGCTCTGGTGCATGATGTAAATAAGGAGGAGGACACTCAGGATGTTGCAGAGCAACAAATTTTGGATTCTGTAGAAGTTGAGGCAGATAAGGCACATGAAAAATCAGCTGAGGCAGAGGTTGGTGCCCCAAGTGGTGACACCGGTGCACAAGAGGCACCCATAGAGAATAAAGGTAATGCATGGTAGGAGGCTGAGAAAAAGGAAGAGGTAGAACAAGAGAAACTAGATAAAGGGAAGGGTAAGGTAACAAAAATTCTGATCCTCATGGCAATTGACACATCAAAAATACAAAGCCAAGGGAGCTTTCCTCAATTTAACATCATTTTTGACAAGCCATTCAATCAAATGTCTCCGACAGAAAGGATGATTGTTGTTGGTGCTTTCTAAGCACAAGATAGTCAGGAGTTAGTGCAATTTGAATCAGAAGAGAAGAGACTCATTGAGAAAATAGTTTCAGTTTTGGATCAGGTGGTACCGAAACTACAACTTGATGCTAATGCCAGTTCATCTAGTAAGCTCTAGAACTTAATAGATCACATATTCTCTCAGTTTGATTCTTTGACCAACGCATCAACTAGGCAGGCTATGGAAAAATTCAAATATGCCTAAGTACAAACATTTTTGCAAATGATTAGCAATGATAAGGCCCAACTTGATAAGGAATTAAAACTAATTGATGAGGCCTTAATGGAAGGCGATAAAATTTATAAGTCTTGTCTAATTTTGACAAATTTTATTACTAAAATAGACAAGCAGATAGATAATTGTAGAGGTCAGTTAGCTCATATTTCTCATGCTTATGACCCTATGGCTAACTTAACTTACAGTATTGAAGGCCAAAATTTGACAATTATGGAGAAGATTAGGAATTTTGAGAAGGAGAAGGAGAAAATGGTTAGGCAGACTGGTGAACTCCGGAACCTAATTGGCCCTTGGTTAGACACCTTAGTGTACCATAAGATGGACTGCATTCAAAATATGTCTCAGGAGACTCCAACTGAGATTGCAGCTATATAATTCCATGCTTATGTTTTGAATGGTTTTGTTTCAATTTTGGAGAAATTACGGGTAGGTTGGAATACATATTTTGGGTTCCTAGAGGTTGCATATGCAGATTTACTTAAGCATGTATATATTTGATCATTCGGTGTGTGTATATATGTACAAAATATTTAGTTGCACATCCTATCTTTGACATTACTGTCAAAGGGGGAGAAATAAGGTGAAAAATGCATAGGCTGATTGTGTATGGAGTGTACAGTTTGGTGATGCAGATTTTTGGGTTGTTGATCTAAGGGGGAGCCTTAGAATTCTTTTATACTTGATTTGGTGTACAGGTTTCATAGGTTTCAACACTTAGTCATTTTTCACAGGTATTGCCATCAATGCCAAAGGGGGAGATTGTTGGCAATTGACACTCATCCAGTGACTTTCGGTAATTGCTTATTGGTCTAGGGTTGTCATTGATGGCAACTCTTCTTGGAGATTCGATTCGGCGGTCATGATTCCTCCTATCTGGAAGTAGGAGTTAACCAGTAGGAAGTTAACCGGTAATTCAGGGCTATCTCAGTAATGTTTTGGTCCGAAAATATTTTTGATGATTGCGGTGATTTTGGTGATTGATTTTGTGATCTCGATGAATGGGAAGATCCCTAGGAAGTGTGTGATTATATTCTTTTGGTCTGGTGCTATGTTTTGTTAAATATTGAAGCCGACTTGAAGCTACACGTTACACTTCTTGAAGCCGACTTGAAGGAGATTTTTTTTGTTAAGACCAGATATATAAGATCGAATTGGCAACTAGTTTTTGGTGTATTACTATTGTGGTGATTAGTTTTGGTGTGATTGAGTGCAGTTTCACATGCGCATTTGGTTCATAGATAATTCGGTAGCTTATTGAGACAAAAAAAAAGTATTTGCAAAGAGAGGACAGTAAGAGATCTAGTGCTTAACCAGAACTCATTCTGGTATTATCAGATGCTATTTCAGAGTTCATTTCATTGTATTTCCTCACTGTAATCAAATTGTAAGTTAGTGAGACTTCCCTGAAGGTTGTAGCCTTCCGAGTTATTGTATTTGAGCAGTGAGCTCTAGGCAGTGAGCCTGAATGCAAGTGCAATCCCTATCTATGTAATATTTATGTACTCCTGGACATATTATATGAATATTGTGGGTTCTAGCCCCACCGTGGTTTTTCCCTTTCTGGGTTTCCACGTAAAAATTTTGGTGTTGTGGATCCGTGGTTTATTTATTGCTTGTTTATGTTCTTTACTGTTATACATTGCTAACCGGTGGATAAAGAATAATTTTGTGGATTTGATTTATGACAGATTACTAATTCACCCCCCCCCCCTCTCAATGATCCTTGATTCTAACAAATCCATGTATGCAAGTTCCCTTTACATTAAATTGCACTTCTTCAACTATGTGAAAATTTATTGTAGGTGTGCAAGATGCTCCTCCCTTATCTTGTTGAACAACAAATTGTCATCTCCACTTACACAACCATAAACTTACCCATATACAGAAGGGGGCGTGTGGTTTATTTGTACTATAATCAACTCTTCACCATGAGATAAGTTGGTGGAGAAATGGCTATAACTAAAGCAATCACACATTTCAAAAAATGTTAAGGTCACCCCTTTTGAGGATTTGGGTCACTCATTTTTCTACGATTAGTTGTCTAAGCAGCCCTAAAACTTAAGTTAAGCCACATAAGTGACCCTACAATCTTTGAGTGACTTTTCAGTCGAATTCTACAAAAGGTCTTTAGATTTGTGCAAGTACTTGGAGGAGGGGCTAAATAAAATCGAAAAAAAATCTAGGAAGAAAAAGGATCAAGTTAGATAAAGTTGAGATGAAATGGGTCATAGGTTGGACCTATCAAACCATCATTAGGTTGTCATATTGGCCCATGCAATTTTTGTTACCTAGCAAATAGTCATAGTGTTGATTCATTTAAAGAAAACACCAATCTAAATTTAGTCAAGAATTAAAACATCCAAACATTTGAACACTCTAATGTGGAAGAATCCTCAACTTGAATTCATTGTGAACATTGAAAATAATTCAACTTTAAAAAAGAAACATAAAAACAATTCAACTTTTAAAAAAGAAACATAAAAAAAACAAGGAAAACTTTGAACTTTCCACTTCAACATCATAGGTCATATTTGGCTTTTTATACATTTGAATCTTATGTTGAGGCTGGACATAGTATAGGAAATCTTGAGAGAATTAATGTAGATTTTACCTGCTACAATAGTTATAATTATCAAAGAATAAGAAACTATTCTTAAGGAAAACTAGAAGAAAATTCTCACTTAGAGACAATGGAAGTAGAAAACCTTGTGGAATATTTAAATGTGTGAATGCTCATCTAGAAGATCTCTCTTTCATATAAAACAACAAATAACATCATCCATGAAGAAAACATACGACCTACTGTGAATTATGAAAATATGAATCAAAATGATGGAATCAATGCAATGCAAGATCCACATTCCACATTCATACAATCACTCAATAAAGCATAAGATCTATGAATAAAATCAAATGGTAAACAATAATACCATAGAAAAGACCTTAGATTGCTCCATTCTTACTTGAGATTTGCTTGAATGCTTGATATTGATTTACTCTTAGAATTTGTAGCATAAATTTGATATCATCATGATGGCATGAAGGCTTGATGCTTGATAATGATAATGCTTGATAATTTGACGATTGTATAAGTGTTGAAAAGTGATAGCTAGGGAGAAATGAACGAGTAAAGGTCTTATTTATATGTCACACATAACATTTGATCATTGGTGGAGATTAATTAGAAGGATCAATGATTGAGAAAAATTGAGAGAGGGTAGAACCTATAATGCACATGGATTGATGAGGTGGAAGGATAAAGTAGGATGTAATGCCTAGAGAAAATAAATAAAATATTAATTTTATTTATTTGAGGTGGAAAAATTAAATAAAATATTTGAATTTATCTAATTTTGAGAGGGAAGTGTTAGCTAATTAAATAATTTTTGAAATTATTTAATTATCGAGGACCAAAAGATGAATTACTTAATTAATAATAAAAAAAAAGGATAGTGAAATAATTAAATAATAAAATTATTTAATTAATAGAAAAAATATTAGCTTAACTAAATAATTAAAATTTATTTAATTAATACCGATAGAATAAAAAAGATGAGAAGTCGATGACATGACAAGATGAAAATGCATTAATCATTTTTTAGATCTCTACACCTACTATCAACTACATCCTTCGCCTACTTCTTCCACATGAAAAGGGTAGTCCATCTCACTCACTACAATTAGACCAACTCTTGCGACGGGAGCAATAATAAACTTGCTTAGTCATTTAATCAATGTGAACAATCATGTGTGAGCTAATTTTAGATCATACAATATAAAAAAGTAGTATGAGATATTTGTCATGATTTCATAGATGAAATGAACAAAGGAGGGAAATGATTGATAGTGCATAATCATATGCATTAGCTTTCCACTTTCTATTGGTCACATGTACGAAAACAAGTTAACTAAGGGAAATTTGATAGCGTAGGAGTGCACTTAATGTTTAGAACAAGCTGCAAAATATAATAGCTTACTCACGTCATAAGCTCTAGCAAGCAAAGTGGAGCTTTGAGCCTTAGGAATTCTTAATGTTATTTGTATACCCCGGTGATGGTAGTATGAGAATAATCAAAGGGTAAGTGATATGAAATAGTAAAGTGTGATACTATAACAAAATTAAAATGTACATAAAACATAATTTAAATACAAATATGCACCATAACTAATTGTCTCTTAGATATATATTAATATTTGTCATATATTTAAAAAATTTGCTTATAATATTCTTTCATTATCTATTTCTCTTCTATTTTCTTACTTATTTACTTTCATATTCTATTATCTGGTATATATACATAAGATTAGGGATGTGTCTCTTACAAAATATAGCTATTCTTATTGGTCCTAATCAACCTTGTGCTTTACACTTCATATACAACTATTTATGGTAGGTTCTAATGGTTTTTTGGTACTTTTTCTATAACTTCTATCAACATCACCCCACCTTCAAAATTGTGCCTTGTCCTAAAGACATATGAAATGGATTTATTGGTTGGAAAGTTGTTCTTGTATATCTTCTTCAAATGGAATATAGTATTTTGGTCTTGATATTGGGTGAGTTTGGAGCGACTACCAGTGTCAACCCCTTGCCTAGAGATGTGTCCAATGCCGCTCGACCATTTCAAGATAGTCAAAGAGCCCTCATTACTAAAATTGATTGGTGATCCATGAAAATTGAAACACAACCTTAAAATAAGCAGTTTTCTAAATACAAATATAAATCAATAAAAAATGAAGACTCGCGAAATTAATTCAATAAATTAGAGGATTGAAACTGTGAAGGTTTGGAAGAAGAAACCAAGACAAAGATAGAAAAAATTCATGGTTTCTCAAACTATATTACATGCTCCGAAGGAGAAGAATCTGTATATCATTAATAATGAATGTTTGAGTCATATGATTAGACACAAGAGAAAGTTCGTGAATTTGAAGAAAAATTGTGGAGGAGTTGTAACTCTTGGTAATGACTCATTCTAAGATTACCGATAAGGGTATATTCCATCATATTTAGAAACTAACTCACATTCCCCTTCCTATATCTTGTTTCTATTAAGATTTTGAAAGCATACCATCAAGGAATATTGTCTCTATGGGTATTCCACTAGCTTGCTATATTGCAAATTAGTGCATGCTATAATGTTTATGCTATCAAGTTTTCCTTGTTAATTGTTTGTTTCATATTTTCCTAATGCGTGTTAATATCCCCACTCATGAGTATTTTGGTAAATTCAATATGTGAAATTCTTTGTGAAATGTGGTTCAAAAGGCGTGATTATTTTATGGTGGTTGTGGTATGGGATCTAGATGATTGTATTGTGATTTGCAATGGAATGGTGTTGTCTACAATAAATTGCAACATATTTTCTCTATTCTATACTCTATGAATTTTTTTAAGCTTCTAAGTTTCTAGGATTTTAACTTTGGTTATTCTCTAATTTGAACATTTAAAACATCGTTGTTGCCAGTGTTTTAATTATTACTTTTAACTTCTATTTCTCTTTTGAAGCTGGTTTCTTCTATACATTATATTTTGGATAATTTTTTCAACAAACACACAATTTTAGAATCTTCATCCTCATGTTCATTTGGTACTATTTCTTTCCTATATTTGTTATCCATATTTGTATCCAAGGGTATGTGGACTATTCTATCAACATTTGCAAGAGATAGTTCTTCCTTTCTTGAATCTACAATACCATTAGTGTATTTACAAACTCCTATAGCCCTAATAATGCATTGAAAGTGTTAAAATATTTTTTTGTCTTAATATTAGTAATGATTACAAAATCTACAATTTTTTACTCGCAATATGTTAACTTCTACATTCTCCCAAGTTCCTATGGACCCTATTGACGAACCATTTGCTAGACTGATGTTGTAGTAGGTCTCACCTAGTGTTTTCTTTCCTAGTTGTCCTAGAACCTCTTTGGGTGCATATTAACATCTAGGCATAAGTGAAATATCACTTGTTTGATTTTTCTGTGGTTAATGTGTGTGGTGATCAATAAGGGTTTGGATTTTCACAACCTATCTATTTTTGTCATTTTTCTAATGTGAGGTTTTTAATTTTTTTTTATTTGTTCCAATATTTACAAAATATTTTAAATTTTTAAATTAGGTTGTTTTGTTATGTTATTGAAGCTATTTTTTTTAATGCAGAGGCTTCTCTTTCTAAGAAGTAGGTATTATGCTATTTTTATTTTTGTTGTTCTTTGTTTATAACATGTTTAGCTTCTTCCAATATTTGATCATGTTTATGATTTAGGAAAAAGTTTTCTTCTTCCTCTTCATCATCATAATCATCATTTTCTATGTCATATATTGGTTGTCCTGATTGTGTGGTGTGATTGTTTTGGTTTTGTGGTGCTTGTTCCATGCCTTGTTACTATCATAACTTTGTTTTTACCTTTTTAATCTATCAAGTCTCTTTTATTTGGCTTTTGTTTTCTTTCTTGACACTCATTCTCTAAGTTTTCTTCTATGCTTTTTATTAGGGGAAAACTGGTTTTGAAGGGCCCCTGAAACCCTTTACATCAAATATTCAAAAGATAGCCATTAGAGTCCACTAGAAAAACAAAAGACAACAACCACATTAAAGACAACTGGCCGAAAACAAAAACCCAGCAGCAGAAAGACACAACACAAAGAAACTAAACATCAGACAACAAAAAAAGCAGAGAAGAACAACCAAGCCTAGGTGAAGTTATTTAGCAATTCGGCAGCTTCCAGCTCCAATTGCTCCATTGTCACAACAATCCTCTTGATATCTTCAATGTCCCTTCTGTGGTTTTGCTTCTTTCTGGTACTTGCACGTGTTCTTTTTTCGGGACCCACTTCCTTATCTTCAGGGGTTCCATCCTTCTCCTCAGTAGTGTCCCCGATGGCCTTTTCCCCTTGGACATGTTTGTTTGCTGATAAGGACCTTGATACTATCAGAGGCGACCTTTAAATTGTAACTCTGCTCCCCAATATTTTTGAGGGTCTTCTCAATCCCTTCAATCTTCTTTTCAATTGCCCTAGCTCTATCTTCCAGGGTTTGAAAGCTATTGCATTGGGCATTTATAATTTCCTTCGCATTGCTGATAGCTTTAGTCAGCTCGCTTAAGAAATCAAGTAGAGAGCTGATTTTTTCAGTGCCAATAGCTTCCAGAGCTTCAAGATTGCTAGCTTCCTGGACCTGTTTGGCTTTTATGCTTTTTATTTCCTTCTGAACCCAAAAGAAGACCTTATTGAAGCAGTACATACCATTTTTGATACACAGGTCGAAGTCCAGAGGGGAGCCATCCTAAGCCTTGTCTCCCATAGGGTCCAAGTTCACCTCCAGACCCACCTCCTTCCACTCTGTTGTCTTAATTTTCTTATTGGGGGTATTCTCCCCAGCCAAGCCCCTACTCTGATCGTTGGAGCCGGTAGAAAGGGGCAAGCGGTTCTTAGCTCCCAACTCCTCACCTCTCAACATCTTCTGCTTTTTCTTCTGGCTTGAGATAATTTGAACCTCCTCACTGTCTGTCTCCATGTCATCTTCATTCTCCTCTTCTTCCTCGTACCAACTGTCATCATCCTCCCCCTTCTATTTTCGATGGATCGACCCTTTACCTTGGTCCTCTTGACCAGTTTTCCTTTTACGCTTTCTCAACTCGGTGGTATGGGGGTCCACCTCGACATCCGCCTCTATTTTGTATCCTTCATCGTCTTCATCATCCGAATCACACAAATACTCATCTGACTCAGATACCTCATATATAGCTTGTTGAACAGTGGTGTTCTTGATATGGTTGTATAGAACCACCATAAGACCCTCATGTAAAGCATGGTTAGTCTTGGGATTAGAGATAGCATCCATAATCTCGACATTTAGGGAACATAACAGGTAGTAGGGGAGGGAAATTTTCTCCTTGTGCCGAAAATGATTAAGAATAACAAAGTGGTAGCTATAAACACTTATATAACTGTAGAGGTATAAAAATGACCATATTCCTAAATGAATATTTAATGTTCATTTTATTCTTATTCCTCTATTTAGTTAAATCTAATTTAATTAAATCACTCACATTCTTCTATTTAATTAAATAAATTATTCAATTTATTTATTTAAATTCACTTAAGTCCTTTATGTCATTTAATTGAATAAATCATTTTATTAAATTAAATCCCTTCTCTCTACTTTTTAATTAAATTAACATTTAATTAAATAGTTTACCCCAATTAAATAAATCTAATTTATTTAATTTCCCAACTTGCAACCAAATTGAAATAAATTAATTTTATTTTAATTAAATTCAATTTTCTCCACCCACTTGCATTTTCCTACATCTCCCACTTGCATCCTAACCCTCTTCCTAATTTCTTCTAGAATTCATCTAATCCTAATCAATTAGCCTAAACCCATCCATTATCCCCTTTCCCTAAATTTGAGGAGGTCACTTCTCAAATTTGGAGTAAAGTCTTCAAAAGGCATTAAAGCCTTTATGCCTTCAACAAGCTAACTTGTTGAATACCCCCAAATTTGGAAGGACTCTTACAAATTTGTCCCCAAAGTCTTCCAAACCATTAATGGTTAACTAACCCTTAGTGGCATGGTTAGAGACTTTTTGCCTAACTTAACCCTCATCTAACCCAGGGGTCTCAGCAAGCATTCATTGCTTTGACCATGGTTATCCCTTTAACCTTTGCACAAGAGTTTACCCCTTGGGTAAAAGCTTTATCCATTGGATAACCCTAACCTAACCTTAACCCTAACCTTCTAAGGTAACCATGAGGTCTTCTCAAGAATTTAATGCTTCTTACCTCTCCTCTCAAGCAGTCTTATGTTGACAATTGTCATCATTTCATTGGTGGAAATTGTTAACATGGATTGATAACTTTCAATCCCGACCCTTGATTAACTCCTCCAATCTTGACCATCCGTTGCCCTATTTTCCCTATAAACAGAGCTCTCATTCCTCTATTTCAAAAGATCATCCAAGCTTTTAGTATCTCATTTATGCTCAATTTAATCAATACATCTAGCCTCTCTTTATAATAGGTATTAATCTAATAAGCATTTAGAGTATTTATGTTATCATTAGCTTAAATCATTAACTAGTATATCATGTTAGGATAGTATTGCTACTAACCTTGTCATCTTATAATCTAGTTTAACTCATTTATAGAATCATGCATAAATAGGATGCATTTCATGTTAAAATCAATCTAAAGCATCCCTCATTCTTGCATTTGTCATCCCTAAGTCACTTTGCTCAGTGATCTGAGAGCAAAGGTATTGGCTTGCGGGACCTTGTGAGATAGAGAACCATGGAACCTACCTTGGGAAGTTGAGTCATTCTTCATGACTCCATAACTTGCACCAAGAAGTCTCGTGGGTATGTGGACAAGCCCTTTGAACAACATTTTTCACATTTTAAGTTTCATAGCCTCGCTTTTCCCACATACATTTCTGACGCCCACAGTGGGGCTCAAACCCATTAATCAAATCGGTTTTTGAATCTAACCACTTTTGCAGGTACGCGGGAAACAAGAATCGGCGTGTGGGGAACATCCCTTAGCACATCTGGTTAACATTCCAGTGCATCCGGTTCACTTTTCAGCGCGTGGGACTCACTTCCTAGCGTGTACAGACCATCACTTAGCGCATATACTTTTTAACATTTTTCCTGTAGGTCTCAGCGTGGGAACTTAATAGAGCAACACTTTCAGAAAACATTTCAGCGCATTGGGTCTATCCGATAGCACATCCCGGTTATCTTGTAGCGCGTACAGTCTTTTGTGTAGCGCATCACAGACAGAAGAAAAAAATTAAATTGTAACCGCGATTAAATATAGACTTGTAGAAGTCCACAAGAGCTAATGTTTTCTAATTGTTTTAATTGATCTTTTTGTAGGATTTCTGACAAAGTTTCTTGCAGGTGGAGCTTAGTTTTAGCTTAAGAGTTACAATAGTTTAAATTTTTTTCTAACTTAACTAAGTTAGTTAAAATTTAAAGTCTTTTAATTCTTGTTTAAATAAAATTGAACTCATCTTTATTTTGGGCAAATAAAAAGAACAAAAAAAAAACATCTTTCTTGCTTTCTTAGGAGAAATTTTTTTACTTTGGGCCCTAAAAAGAACAAGGCAATCTTTCTATTTTTGCAAACAAAGGGCTTTAAAAAGAACTTCACCATCCTTTAGTGCATAAAAAGATCCACTTCAATTTTTGCAAATTAAAAGAATCACACATGTCCAAATTCATTCGCAATTAAAGAGGGAAGATCTTCTCCTTTTAATCAATTTCTTTTGTTGACCAAACATCGAAGTTGCTTTGTTGACCAGACTCTTTTCCTAGATCAAAAAATCATTGCTTTGAAGGGATAAAATAAACACCATGTTTTTGTGGAGCAACATCTCCATATAGATTTTACCAAATCATTGCAATAAAAGTTAAAAAGAACACTTGTTTGCTTTGCTACGAAAGTGGAAGGAATATGCTCTCCCCTTAACTGGGTGATAAAAAAACCAGACCACTCTTACGCTTTCAATGTTTATTGCATTAAATCCTTTATCAGGCTTACCTTCCTGAGGGGTTGAAAAACTCTTAAGGCTATTCTTTTGCCGGTGTGAAGGGAACGACCTAAGTGGGAAATGACTTTGACGCCAAGTGTTCCAACCCACTAGAATCAAAAGTGGAAAGTGACGAAAGTCTTTTTCAACGGTTGCGTGCAACGATTAGCCTTCCCCCAATATCCTTGAGATACGTAAAGCCTTTGTTCTAAAGGTTGGGAAGCCTCCTGAGGGAGTTTATCACTGACAACCGAACGGGAAGCCTGATTACGAACTTTAATATAGAAACTTTGAGCCGAGTCAGTATCCAAACATTTGTAATATCATAGTGCAAGGGTGGGGAAGAATCCGCCCTCAAAATTGCTGACCATATATCTCCCAAGATAACTACTCAATTGTGAAGCAATTCACTTTGGGTTAATTTTTGGCAAAAGGAAAAAAAATGGGCACCCCCTAGGGGGTGACAAGGCTGTTTGAGCTGACGGAGTATCGAGACTAGTGGGCTATGATATTACTTATGACCCTTGAATAAAGAGTCTAATTGAATTGTATGTTGTTGTATCTAAACTTGTTAAAACATTGGGGATTTGAACACATCCTCATAGAACATACACTCATTGTTTAGATTAAGAAAAATGGTTGCTTCTTTTGTGCCGTGCTTTCATTTATTACTTCAGAAAATCATCCATCATCATTGAAAACAAAGTTCCAAAAATTGCAGAAAAGCAACCAAGTAAAACTATCAGGGCAGTTTAGCGCGTAAGAGCAACTTCTTAGCACGTAGAAACCATCCTTTAGCGCACTCGAACTTCACTTTAGCACATTCATTATGAACTTTAGCGCTTCATCAAAATCCAACACTAACAGTTTTAACTTAGCGCTTTTTGAAAATATTATGGCACGCTGAAGCAACGACTTAGTGCGTAGGGATCAAGAATTAGCGCGTAGAAACCAACAGTTAGCGCATTGGCAGCCCATATTAGCGCATAACCTTTTAGACCAAGACAAATTCAAAACAAACTAGTTAGTGCGTCACAGAGGGCAGCTTAGCGCGTGGAGTCTTTTCTCTAGCATGTTGAGGAAATTTAGTAGCGCATTGCATCTCTGTCTTAGCGCGTAGCAGAAACTAAGAAAATAAGGGGGAAAAACAAAAGGTATTTTTGAAAAATCTGAAAACAATTTAGGAAGCTTTCTCTCCTCAGCTTGAACTTCATCAAACAGAAAATCAAAACAGAGTATCGAAAACTATTCCCAAAGCAAGTTCTCTGTAAAACAAAGTTGTCAAAATCTGAAAACTAGTCGCAAGATAAAACACATCTCTCCTATCAAAATCAGGAAACATCATCACAAGTATCAACAGGTCCTTCAATCAAAAGGATTTCTATCCAAAAACACACTTGTTTTAAACTCCAAGTTATCAAAATCAGGTTTCCATATCGGGAAAGCTCTTATTCCATATCATTTGACACGCTTTGTCGTGAGGGGGCATCTAAACCTTCATTTGATAAAGTAAGACTTGAGTTTCAAAACAAGATAACTAAATCCAAAACAAATCAAAGGAAACCATTGATCGCTTGTGCATGACTAATCCTCATATTCTGAGAAGAAAGAGTATTTATCATAACACTAAGTTGAGGAAACAAACAACCCAGTTCTCTAAAACTTGCCAAATGGAATAATTTTTATACATCAATCGCCAACTCTTCAAATCTCATCAAACATTCCTTCATCATATCCACTTGTATCTTCAAGACAAAACCAACGAATTTGACAAGGAACCATTGAGGATTAGAGCACGCTGTCAAAAATCAACATTCAATCAACGCCTAAATCAAGGAGGAAAGATCAATCCGGCCTTATTCCCCAAAGAGTGCATCACTTACAACATACCGTGGTTTGAACCACCAACCCCTGAACAAAACATCGAAGAGGAGTTCATTCCTTTTATCACATAAAGATTCTACTAGATGCCCATTGTCACTTGCTCTCAACGAAACAAACAAAATGAAATGCAACCAGAGTCCAACATGGATCAAAGATTATCAAATCCTTTCGAGTGTCCCAATCTAGAAGGCACCAAAATTTCTGAGGAACTCCCCCAAGAGTGTCAAGAAAGCGCTTCATTTCAAAAACTTGTGGAAAGACTCATGGAGAATGACAAAGAAAAATATCTACTCATGCTCACAAGCAAAGGAGTTAAACTCCCTGAAGACTTTGACACTGACATATTTAGGACAAGATCTCAACATTATGATTATCAAGAATGACATAGAGAGGAGGAAGCATGTGACTCTGAACAAAACATACCTAAGCAAAATCTACCAGAACATAATTTGCCTGAGCAAAACATCCCTGAGAAAAACATACCCCACCACACACCATTTCAGCTTAGAAATAATGCAAGGGAAGAACTCTTCCCTTGGCAGGAAAATGCACCGTTGATTGCTCTCACTCAGCAAATGCAAATGTTGCAAAGAGAAATGCAAGACATGCAACAGGGTGCAACAATACGGTACTCCTTGACTGAAATTTGTCCTTATCCTTTTGACAGACGGTTAAACATGGTGCCTTTTCCCCCAAACTCAGATATTCCCAAATTTGACAAATATGATGGGAAAAACGACCCTCATGATCATGTTCGAGAATTTTGCACCATGAGTCTTGAATTTGCCCATGTTGACACCTATTTGATGAGGTTATTCAAAAGAAGCTTGGGAGGACAAACAATGGAATGGTTATTCAAAATCACACCTCTTGTCAGATCATTCGATGAATTAGTCAATAAATTCATAACTCAATATTCCTACAACATTCAACATACTATCACTAAGCTAGATGTCTGTAATACCAAGCAGAAAAACAATGAAACATTCATGGTATTCCTTCAATGTTGGCGATGTATGGTTTCGAGATATCCTCAAGATGTGCCCGAAAAAGAAAAGATGGAAATTTTCATCGACAAATTGAATAGTGAGATGAGTTACATTATCAAACTTCAATGCATACCATCTTTTGCCAAATTGATTGAAAATGGCATCCAGGTAGAGTAAGCATGTGTCAAGAAAGGAACATTCAAATTTTTCAAAGAAGGAACAAATTCATCTAGCTACAACAACCCAAACAACAACTTAGACAAATCCAGATTCTGGACCAGAAACAAAAACACTGGAAATGAAGGAGGAAACGAATCAAATGATGCAAAATCCAAGCAACCAGTGCTAGAGTTATCAGGTAATCCTCAAGCTACAAAGAATCCAAAAGGTGCTAACCAAGGCACTAACACTTATGCACCAAATGCCAATCAAGATCATCTCAACGCAAACAACGCCAATAATACCCAAAGCAATAACACTAATCGAGGACCAAGTACAAACTCACGAGGTAACACCAACAACTTTCCAAAACACATTTACACACCACTAGGGCAATCCTTGGAGTCAGCATTCAGAGAACTCTTGGCAAACAAAATTATCTCCTTACCAACGATCAACAACTTTGAACCACAAATCAAACCACCCTGGTGGAATGATACACTTTTGTGATTTTCATCACAACAAAGGTCATCAAACAAATGATTGCATGAGACTGAAAAACATTGTTCAAGACATGATTGATAAAGGCGATTTAACAGTCGATGGTCTCAAGGCAAATGGTGACCATGGAGCCTTTAAGAATCCTCTTCCAAACTACAACAAGCATGGAGATTCAACCTCAAACGATACACGTGGAGCTCGTATCAATCATATATACAATAACACCATCAATCATATATCAGCCAAGGATAATCAAGTGAACGTCATCACAATCAAAGGCAAGCGCGAACATGATTCTGTCAATGTAACAACCTGAGCTCAAAAATATGTCTTGAAGGGGCATACGTCAACAACAAACACCATACCCAAAATTCAATATGATCTAGTTAGTCAACTATGCAAAACTCTTGCTCAAATATCTATACTGGAGTTGCTAAAACTTTCGCCAAAACACAAGGACATCTTAAAACAAGCACTATTGGAAACAAATGTACCTCAAGATCTGGATGCTGACAAATTCCAAGCCATGGTGGCTCATATGACAGGGCCTCATAACCTTACCTTTTCTGAGCATGATAATATCTCATTGAGCCATCCACACAATACTCCACTCCACATTAAAGTCTTGGTCTACAAGCATCGAGTCAAAAGAGTATTAATAGAGGGAGGAGTTGGACTCAATATCTGTACCTTGAAACTTGTCCGTGCATTAGGCTTCTCTGAGCAATCTATTGATCCATGCAAAAAGATCACTATCAAAGCATATGATGATGAAGAAAGATCATCCAAAGGAACAATAATGTTACTAATTCAAGTAGAACCAATACAAAAGGACACTATGTGCCAAGTCTTAGACATAGACCTCACATATAATATCTTATTGGGTTGACCTTGGATACATGAAATGCAAGCAGTACCTTCTACTTATCATCAGTGTGTTAAGTTCCCCTACAATGGGCAGGAGATTTCTATATCAATAGATTATAACCCATTTCAACATTGTAATGCTATGGGGGCAGCCCAAGACAGCTTGGTTCCACATAATAGAGAAAAACAAAGTTCCTCAGCACCAACTATTTAGCAAGAAAAGTCTAAATCGCTATCTATGGATTTCAAGCAGAAAATGAAAATCAAAGAGCAAGGCATGGGAGAATACTCTTTGGAACCTTTGTGTTTAGCCAACTTACCAGCATCGCCTAAATCTCATGGATTACCTACAACATCAACACATCAAGCAACACAACCCATCACCAAGTTTGATGGCAAATTTATCCAACTAGGCACTCTAGCACATGAATCAGAGGAAAAAGACATCCTTAGTTGGCTATATAAGGATGAGGAAGAAGACAAAGCAACTACTATGGAGGTAGCTATACCAACACACCTATATGGAAAATGTTACTTAATCATGCAACAAATGGGATACAATGGCAAAGGACCTATTGGTAAACATCAGGAAGGCATCACAGAACCATTGGATCCTCCTTCACAATTCAGTAAAGACAAAATAGGATTGGGCTATGAATACACTCTACCACCAAGGAAGACACCAAACAAATACCAAAAACCTCAGTGGAAGGCAAATAAGAAATACAAGGAGGACCCATGACATGAAGCACTATTTGAATCAGCAGAGACAATATGCAAAGAACGTGAAAATCAAGAACGAAAGCAACATCAAGAGAAGCCCATCAATCAAAAGAAGGAAGCATCTACTGCTGAAGTACATCATGTTCAAGAACTAGTGTCCAACAAAGAGGAATCACCTCCTGATAACATCATTCCTCCCTTAGGAGAGACAGTATATAAACAAATACAAAGAGTGGAAGCAGGATCTGACACAGAATCAGAGAAAACTATCAGACTTGTATCAATCATCAAAGACCTATTTTCACCCTACAACATACCTGTCCACAGTACTGCCAGAATGTAGGATAATACCTCTGAGACTGATTCAAATGACTATGAATGGGGCAGTTGTTCTAATGTCACTGAAGATATTGCTGCAAATGACAGTCATACACCCATCTCTCAAAAAGAACACGACACAGAATCTAAACTCCTTGAATTTGGTCCATAGAATATCTATGATGCCAAAGAAAATGAGCAGCAACATTACGAGAAAGTATACACAGAAGATGATACCATCAAAGTCATTGACGAAATACTTAACTTATTTAATATCCCAGCCAACCACGATGATACCTCCATCCTGACACTTACAATAGCTGATCTCGATCCACCTAATGACTCCTTACCACTTATCTTTCCTGACCTCATAGACTAGGACGAACCTAAAAATCATGACATACCAATTTTCCCAAATGATGAATTCATTATCCATTACTTATATACCGTTAACCCGGAAACATAGTCTACCAGTGAACAAAGTAACAACATCTACAATCAAGGGAGTGCCAAGTCTCTTAGTCATAAAGATGAACAAAATAAAGGATCTATTGCGGAAAACCAGTCAATGGCAACACTAGATCACAAAAAAGTAAAAACAAAGGACGCATCTGAGGGTGAAAACCTTTTTAAGGCACCTAAAGATGGGAGACTTGACACTCTTCCCGAACATTATTAGGAGTGATCACCCATATTTATTGAGCCCACTTAATCAATCAACATTGGTACAACAGAAGCATCAAAAAACATACACCTTGCAGAATCTTTGACAGAGGAAGAAAAATCAGAGTTTATCCAATTTTTCAAAGAAAAGCAAATCAACTTTGCTTGGTCATATGCAGATATGCCCAGGATTGATCCACAATTAATCATTCATCACTTGTCCATTACTCCAGGAGCTAAACCAGTCAAGCAAAAATTAAGAAAGATGAATCCACATGTAGCACTCATAGTCAAAGCTAAGCTGAAGAAACAGTTAGACATCGGATTTATTCGACCTATCGACTATGCTGAATGGATTTCCAACATCGTACCAGTATCTAAACTAGATGGCAGTATCAAGATTTGCACCGGTTTTAGAGATGTCAACAAAGCCTATCCAAAGGATGACTTTCCTTTGCCCAGTATCGACATAATTGTAGACCTCACAGTAGGCCATGCAATGCTATCACTAATGGACAGTTTTTCGGGGTATAATCAAATCAAGATAGCCCCAGAGGATCAAGATAGAATAGAATTCACCTATCCTGGGGGAATGTACTGTTGGAATGCCATCCCTTTTGGCTTAAAGAATGCAGGGGCAACTTATCAATGAGCAATGACAACAATCTTTCATGACATGATGCATACCTTCATGGAGGACTATGTGGATGATTTAATAGCTAAATCATTTACCCGGGCAGAACATCTAAGCATCTTATAGAAGATTTTTGACAGATTGGAGAAATTCCAAGTCAGGCTCAACCCTAAGAAGTGTGTCTTCGGGGTTACATCAGGCAAATTACTAGGCTACATAGTTTTAGCAAAGGGCATTGAAGTGGATCCAGCAAAGGTACAAGCCATAATGGAGATGCCACCACCAAATAACATCAGCCAGCTCAGATCTCTACAAGGATGACTCCAGTCAATCAGGTGATTCATTGCTCAGCTAGCAGATAAAAGTCTACCATTCAACCATTTTCTACATAAAAATGTATCATTAAGATGGGAAGCCAAATGTGCAGAATCATTCTATCAAATCAAGCAATATCTAATGAACCCACCAGTTCTAGTACTGCCAATAGCAGGGAAGCCACTCATTCTCTACATTTCAATAACAGATATGTCACTAGAGCATTATTAGCACAAGAAGATCAACAAGGCAAGGAATGAGCTATATATTACATCACTAGGACATTAAATGGATATGAACTCAACTATACATTCATTGAGAAAGCTTGTCTAACATTCGCATTTGCTTCTCAAAAGTTCCGACATTACATGCTAGCTCACACAATTAAGCTAGTCACAAAAAATGATCCTCTCAAATATTTGCTCAGCAAAGCAGCTCTTACAGGAAGATTGGCTAGATGGGTCATGATTCTTAGTGAATTTGATATCCACTACACAGAGTGACGATCTATCAAGGGACAAGCAATTGCAGATCAACTAGCTGAAGCACCGCTACCTGGAAAACAACCAATGGAGATCAAATTTATGGACAGAGATGTTCTTTCTATTTCCACCAAATAATGGATCCTATACTTTGATGGATCCTATACTCAACATGGCTCAGGTGCTAGCATTCTGTTTATCACTCCTGATGAGCACACCATACCAAGATCATATAGGCTCATATTTCCATGCACAAATAATGTTGTTGATTATGAGGCACTGATTATAGGCATTAAAATGGCCGTGGAATGGAGAATCACAAAATTAAAAGTCTATGGAGATTCACAACTAGTCATCAATCAAATCAACAATGATTATCAAACAAAGGACGACAAGCTGCTCCCATACAAATGAATGGTGGATGATTTCAAACAATACTTTGTACACATCACCTTTGAGCAAATACCAAGGTTGGACAATAGAGCAGCCAATGCAATGGCTACTATCGCTTCACTACTGCAAATTCTAGAGCAATAGAGTCGTTACGAGTTTCTGGTAGAGCAACTGTTCTCCCTAGCCTACGACCATTCTGAATCTCATGTTATTTATACCTTGACCGGTTCTGACTCTCCGTTATACGGACCGATATACAACTATCTTAAAAGCAATATCCTACCCATTGACCTATCCTGAAACTAAAAATGCAACTTTATCCGGCAAGCTGCCCATTATACTCTCATTGTTGATACTCTGTATCGTTGAGGTCTAGATGGTACTCTTCTTCATTGCCTTGATCGTAATGAATCTGACTTCGCTTTACAAGAGCTTCACGAAGGTATCTGTGGCACACATTCAACTGGTCCTACTCTTGCTAAAAAACTTCTAAGAATGGGATATTATTGGCCAACGATAGAAAAAGATTCTTACCATTTTACAAAGAAGTGTCCTAAATGCCAAATCCATGGCAATCTTATTGTAATGCCCCGCTAGGAAACCCCGAAGGGATTAAGCCATAACTCAAGAATAGAGTGCAATTTTTTTTTTTTTTTAAAGTTACAACACACAAAGATGCAACAAGATATCAAGGATTCAGATTACATAGCGGAAGACATCAACTAACACCTAAAGAGTTTTCCAACGAGATTACTTAAATTTCACAATTCACTTAACTCACACAATTAATCCAAAAAGCTGAGTATCTTAATAACGAGATAATTCATAATCAGGATAATTCCTTTCAAAAGAGGGAAATATAAATCACAAGCGAAGATTCATCATTAAGATCCATTCATAATCTTCATTCAAGCTTTTCATTTAAAATTACAAACCATACATCTATTATCTTAACACACTAGAATTTCATCATAACATAAGAGATCTTTTCAAGCATACTTAATGTTCTAACCACAACTGAATAGATTTCATTACTCTAAGATACATTCTTTCATATTCCAACTTATTGCATTTAAAAGACGATTGCATACATGCTTCAATGATAATTCTCATCTGAACCACTTACGCATTCGATCAACATGGCATTCAAGAAGGAACTGAATATAAGCATTTAAAGTTAATTCCATTCATCCACTTATCCATTTTAACATAAGCTAATCATACATGATAAAGATGAATAAAGGAAACATGAGAGAATACATCACATAACACCATAATGATCTCGGAGTTCACCCCTAAAGGGCTACATCTCCGATTCTGCTCAACTGCAAGACCCCTCCAATAATTAATAAAGGTTAAGAATACAAGAGGTTACACCATTACAATCCGGCCATCAAGGCGAAACATAACCAATATACAAACGATCACATCGGTCAATATTACATAAACGATCCCTGAAAAGAACAGGATCCAGCTGAACATAATCAAAGCTAAAAACATAAGTCCAGAAGAGCATCCACAAAACTGAGCCATCACTACCCAAGGTCTAACATGAAACCGACACTCACAAGGGCAGAGACAAAGGGACGACTCACAAAGGTACTCCTAACAGGACAAAACGATAACACACTAGCGAACGTAGGGACAAGTGTCATCACACAACCTGGTATGGTTACAATGGCAAGTCTTCATAGGTCCCGACCCCATACACTGGGTTACCCTGGCAACCTAATCCGAGCTTCCGGCCCATCCAAGTCTCATGTGGACCCACACATCCTCTCGTGATGACAAGGATGATGGTTTGCCATTTCAGGCCTTCCCACAGCATGTCGAGTCTATGATAGCACTCATCCCATGTGTGAGGTACATTATCTTATTTAGAGATTACATTCTAATCTACTTAAAGGTTATCACTTATTAGACTCACTTTCGACGGGTTACCCAGCATCCACTCTGGGCACGACCCCCAATCAAAAGCCACTTTCCCATACTACACTAGACTATACTCGGACGAACTCAAAACCAAGGAATACACATGGTCAGACGAACGGAGTTCAAGAAGGGAAAGACAACCATCTGGTCAAACACGACTCAAAGATGATCACTTATAGACGGTACTCTAACTAGAGACCCGACAAACTAAGGTCAACCATGAATCATCATTCGACTCACACATAGAGGATATGACCAAAAACGACACTACCACAATCAACAGTCAACTCAGAACCGAGGACTGAACAGGTACCCCAAATCATTTCATATGACAGGGTCCTACCAAACAAAGCACTCTTGCCATTTCATAATTAAAAGCGAATACATAAATTAAACTTGCAAAGGCAACATTCAACAGATACAATCTTTCTCCAAATTGATCTAAACATTAACAGTCGATCAGGTTTTCTACATGATCTATATCAGATTACAGTTATCTACCTCATCTAGGAATAGTTTGTTCTTGGTTTTCTAACTCTCTAAGGTTCAAAGCATCGAACATACATAATAAGCCATAATGAGTTCTTAAACCAAATTCATATTAATAAAACTCAGATAACCATTAATCAATAAAATAAGATATTTAAATCTCCAATTAAAACATCACTGACATACTGGTTCGATATCAACCTCTACAGTTTCATATTTCCAAGCCCAGATGTACCATACAGATCACGGAAATATAAATATAAAAAAAAAAGAGTCTAAAAGGAGATAATCATTTCCAAAAGCATACATCATCAATTAGTAGTTACATCGTATTTCGACGATTTTCCAATAGCATAATATTCGATTTTGTTTTTAAACAATAATACCACAATTAGCCAAATGCTCTAATCAGCTAGAAGGTAAGATCTAGATTTATTAATCCAAGATCAACAAGAATATAAACAACAATATTCAATTGCGAAATAACAGTTTCAGAACTTAATTAGAAGGGGTGCATAAATCATGAAATGGAATTGAATAATGATCAATCTATAAACTCCATTACAAACTAATCAATATCAAATTAACATTAATCACGATTAATGCCACCTTAATCATAATCAAGAACTAATTAAAACTTAGTCATTAACAATAACTTACATTAAGATGATAAATAAATATCACATGCATTTTTTTTGAATACTAAAAAAATACATTAAAAAAAAAACCATTTAAAAACTATGTTCTTTGTTTTAAAAAAAAACGCATTTAAACCAAGAGGCGAGGGCGGGGCCCACCTCCCAACTGGGATGGCTGGGCGCCCAAGCCCTAACCGCAAGCGGAGAAAGCCTTGCGGGCGGCGCCACGGTGGTGCCTGCAGGTGCCGCGGCGCCACCGCGGCCACCGCCGTGAGCCGCGGCCGCAGTTGCACAGCGAGCCAGAGAACACGGGAACGCGCGGAAAAAAGGAAGTAAGGGGGGACGAGCGGGGGAGGGGAGGAGGAGCGGGTGGAGCTCCACTCCCCGCCCTCCAACCCCAAACCAAGGGCTTCGTTAAACATTAATTTTGCCCAGCTCGTTACCAATTTTTTTTTTTAAAAAAAACGCATAGTTCGGTGCAAACAAACAAGAACGCCCACAACAAATTTCATAATGAATATAATTTTTGATTTACTATGAGTTCGGTTTAAACGAACTGGGTTTGATATCATATTTCTTTGGTGATTTCATTCTTCCCTAAATACAAAGGGGTTTCAAACGCCGAACAACAAATAGAGGAATTAACAACATCTCAAATACACTTCCAGCCAAGCTAATTAATTTACTAAATCAGTTCATAAGCATGGCAGACAATGGAGAATCTAAAACCAGATAGCATGAAAACATTCAAACCCCCATTTCCATTTTAAACAATAACTAAAATTGAGAATTGAATCCTACTTGATCTCGCGTTCCTGGCAAGATCTGTTGAAGAGTCCAAATCTCCAGCTCCCAAATCCCTCCTTCTCCATCCAAAATCCCCAAATTCATCTCCAAAATCTTTTCCAACCAAAATTTTTCCAAAAATGTCCATCCTCCAATTTTCCCCAAATTTTGGGTTATATGGAAGAGTTGACCAAAATTTCTATTTTAGGAATTAAAAATTTTATTTACAAATAATTCTCAAAATTTAATCCTTTCTAACAATAGCAACAAATTAACTTGCTCTCTAATTCCAAAACGATTTTCTCATTTAATCCAATTTAGCCTTTCTAATATCAAAAACCAACAGCATATAATCAATCTATTGCCATTTTAACTGCAACTTTCTTTTTCAACAGCATAAATATAAAACGCATTTAATATTCAAAATCAGTCACTTAATCGAATTTACTCCCAATTAAAATAAGCAATCCAATATCAACGAAAATCGCATAACGAAATCTCGATTACTTTAGTCCATTAATCTCTAATGCACAAATACATAATTAATCAAAATAATTACTACAGACTAATTAATCAATTTAACCATGCACCCCAAGCACGCAAATCGAGAAGGTCAACCAAACAGACGACTCGCAAACCCAAACAAAAAGGGATCACCGACGACGACTGATGATGCTCACTAGAGCACGACTAAGGTCAACTAGGGTCTTACGACCACCTAATCCAACTCTAAGGATTAAAAAGGTACACTCAAACCTGCACATCTAGGTGAAGACGAACCTCGCACTCATGCGGCGTTGTACCTGAAATCTCCTGCAACCAAGAGTCATACATGCATACATATATAAAATTTAATGAAAGCGTTAGCTCAATATTAATACCACGAGATAGGTACACTAACAACTTGCATACAACTAGTGAGAAAACCACATCAATAGCTATGCGTAAAATCAACATCTGACTATAACATAATATTACGATAAACTAATCAAGATTAAACCAAGGTTAGAAATAGATTAGGGCAGGGGTACTACACTTATACATGCACCAACACAGGAACTGCAACCATTCACAACATCCTGGCCCTTTTGCCAGTGGGGACTAGACTTAGTCGGTGAAATTCATCCTTCATCTTCAAATGGAGACAAGTTCATTATTACTGCAACATAATATTTTACTAAATGGATTGAAGCCGTCCCCATGACCACGGTGACTGGGAAACAAATTGTCTCTTTTATCCTTAATTATCTAATCTGCAGATATGGCATTTTAAGTTCCATCATCATAGATAATGGATGACCTTTCAAGAGCCAAGATGTACAAGAACTATGTGAAAAATTCAAAATCCTACATCGTTTCTCTACACCTTACTACCTACAGGGGAATGGTCAGGCAGAAGCATCCAACAAAACAATATTGAAAATCCTAAAGAAAACAGTGAATGATGCAGGTAAAGATTGACATGTACAACTCAATCCAGCACTTTGGGCATACAGAACTAGCATTTGCACACCTACGGGAGCTACACCATATTTTACCCCTGGAGGTAGAAATTCCATCTCTCAGAGTTTCTTTGAAAGGCCTAATTCCAGATGAAGAGTATCGAGTCAACCGACTGCAAGAGCTAGAACTTCTAGATGAAAGACACCAACATGCCTACACTCACCTCAAAGCATATTAGCAACGCATGTGTAGAAGCTACAACCACAAGGTCATTCCCAAAATTTTTAGAATTGGTGACCTAGTACTCAAGGAAAATCCTAGAAGCAAGATCGGGAAAAGAAAGAGAAATTTGAACCTAATTGGTTAGGTCCCTATGTCATCATATCAGCCTATGGATCAGGTGCTTATCAACTAACAACTTCAAAAGGAGATGTGCTCGATGAACCAACTAACATCATCCATATGAAGAAATACTACACTTGAGCAGTCTAATGCACGGAAAAGTCGAAAATATCAAAAAATAAAAAATATCAAAAATCAAGAAAAAGCAAATAAAAAGGTACAATAAAAGGAATTGGTGAAAACCTGGCAACAAGTGCTATTGCGAGAGGACAACTCCTCTATCTATCTATCTATCTATCTTAACAAGCTGTTATATCCATAGTCAAGCACTATTGGTCATCACCCACCATTTTATCACATTATCCAGGAAATACTTAGAGTAGTCACTATCCTAGTTTATCCACATATCCTTTCACCACATCTCACCATGGATTGGTAATCACTATACAAATCCGCATTAAGAGGAAAACTCAGCTAGGGGCAACATTGATCAAAAATTGCAGTACATTCAAAACATCAAAAACTTACAACAAACTCAAAGCATCATATCCAACAAACAAATCAATAATCACAAAAACAAACATTAATCATTTAAAAGAATTCACAAAACATGATGGATGATTTTATGAAGTATCAAATGTATGCATATTGCATGAAGTTTTGACTATTTTTGCGCTTAAACTTTTTGAACTATTGGATCCTCTTGCATCAAGCTAGAGAAAGTCACGATAGCTCCAATATTTTTTTAGTTTTTTGTTTGTGAGACGATCACTTGTACAATGCAAATACTTGTCTCGAGACATTATTCAAACAAATCACTGAAGACATGATTCCACTTTTCGCATACAAATGGTTTAATCTTGTCTATTTATACGCAAGCCACACTCAGGTCATCCTGGTTCAATTATACCTTCATGCTTTATGCTATCTTGCAAAATAAAAAATCATGTAAATTTTTCTTAGGTTATTATGGTTCAATTATACCATTATGCTTGTATAAATTTTCAACATATCCCAAACAAATCAATGCTCAATGATGATACCTACAAAGAAACCAAAAAAATGTGACTATACAGAGATGAAAAACAGAAAAATGAGGATGCTCAATTAGTTGCATATCATTTTACAATTAGTTGCATATCATATCATACATCTCATTTTCAAGATACATCTCACATCATATCATATCATACATCTCATTTTCAAGATACATCTCACAGCATATCATATCATACATCTCATTCTCAAGATACATCTCACAACATATCATATCATACATCTCATTTTCAAGATACATCTCACAAAAAAATCATATCATACATCTCATTTTTAAGATACATCTCATAGAATATCATATCATACATCTTATTTTCAAGATACATCTCATAGCATCATGCACTAACACATCATATTCATCAAATATCAAATCACATACATCTAAGCACTGCATCATCATCATAAAAACATCAAAATCATATAGAAAGCATCATCCATATTACATCACATGAGGATCAAGGAAAATGGTGTCATATATATATCTCAAAAATGATCAATGTACAAAATATGTCATGTATGTGCCAATACAACAAAATGATCAAAATACAATGGAGACAATGTCTCTTAGGTATGACTATCTCCTGAGGGTGACGGTCTCCAAGCAGATGTCCTAGCACCTGGATCTCCAGGTGGGTCTTGTCTAGTAGGCCCTGTCACACCTCTTCTCTCTGTGCTCGAACTAGTCTCCCTGGATCGACTGGATCTCGAAGTTGTAAAACTTGACACTCGATGCTCCTTGGGCACCACATCCTTGTAATGCCTCTGGTAATACTCCACCTCCTTGGCTCTCAAAGCCACCTCTCTTAGGGTATCTCTCATTGAGCCATGTGTCGCCGCTCTCTCCAAAGCCTCTGCTCGAGCCTCAGATCGACCCAAACTCCAGAACTGTATCTCGCTCAGTGGTCAGCTATGTAATCTGTCGTTGATGCACTAGTAGCTGTGTCTGCAAGTTCTGCACTAATAACTATAGCAACCTAATCTGCATGTCCTCCTGATGCGTTAGAATCCACATTTCGATGGGTACCTGTGAAGTGGTACCCCCTATCCCTATCCCTATCCTCGGTGCTGGTGGGGGTAACACATCAGACCTCCTCCTCTGAGCCGGTTGTCTAAACTCATCAGTCCCTCCCACCACTGCTATCACCTCTCCTACCCTCTCCTCACCCCCAACTCCAATAGCCAAACCTCCTCTCCCTCTATCTACCACAACTCACCGCACTGCTCTCTCCACTCGAATCCCTCTGTCATGACCATTACCACTTCTATCTCCTCTCCTCCCCTGATCTCCACCCTATCTCCTCTCCTCTCCTCCCTCTATCCCCTCGCTGACCTCGGCCACCTCCTCTACCATCTCCACCATCATCACCTCCACCATCCCCACCTCCCTCATACAGCTCCTCTCCATCCTCTCCCCGTCTCCCTAGCCTCTCGGGCTGCTCATCCTCGTCATCGTCAAAAGCGGGAATCATCTCCGTTAGATCTGATATCCTAGCCACAACATGTGCTGCAAACAGTGTGGCGAACTCCTCTGTCATCCCTGCGTCCACTACCCCATAAGCATAGTCCCATATCTGGCCGGTTAAGTGAAAGAACTCCTCAACTACTGCCGCGCTATCAATAGTGGGTCCCCACTCTGGTATATCCTATCTTCGTCGAGCATATAAGAATGCTCCTTGTGGAACTCCCTGCTAACGACCATACCGCCACAACACTCGGCTATGCAGGAATCTCTCAATAACAAAGGGCATCTGCCCTATCAAAAATCGAGCCATGTAGACATAGGGCATCTCCATCCCATCCTTTGCCCATACCTCACACTCCATGTACAGTCTCCAGACGACCGTATCAATACCATCTAAAACTCTCCTCCAATGCTCTAGTTTTCCCAGCTTACGCTGGACAACTATCCCTCGATATCCGTATGCATAAGCACACCCAGTAGGCCTATCTCTATCCACAAGTGGCCTGGCTATGGAAATATGCTCCCATGCCCATACCTGTAGCAGTGTCACTCTAGCGGATAGAATGTTGTATCCCAAGTAAACCACCTAATGCAGATCCCTGTATAAGTGGGTCAGCTATGTCACCATATCCTCCAGGACCAACCCCCATCCTATTGCCAGTCCCTTCGAACTATAGGTGGGACATAAGAAACCACCTATGAATCCTGCCAGTACTGATGGTAGAGGAGAGTAATCCAAATCTATGAACTCCTACCAGGGGATCTCATATCCACAAACCGTATCATCTTGTAGAATCCGATGAAGTGCCTCTATCCCGCCCTCCTCTGTCTACTCATATGGTAACAATGCACCTACCACAAAAATCCACAGAATCTGGTAGCAATCCTTAGGTGTCACTATGATCTCACCTGTCACCAAATGGAAGGTGTTGGTGTCACTATGCCACCTCTCGGCCAACGCTGTTAATAAGCCCTGGTTAATGATAAATCAGGGCATCTCTAACAAAGAGGATAGGCCACACCTCTTAATGATATCCCTGTCAGCCTGTGTCAATCATGGTATCAATGACCACGGTCTTGAAAATCGCTCTCGCGACTGAACAACCCCAATGTGCTCCTTTCACAAACAAAGCAAGTCCAATATCAGTTTCCTCATCAAATCAATTCACATCCAAATCAAATCCATATCAACTTGCAACATTGAAAACCTAATCAAGTTCCACATCATATCAAATCCATTTCCATATCAAATCATATCAACTTGTAAAACAACTCAAGTTCCACAATCATATCAACTTGTAAAACAACTCAAGTTCCACATATATATATCAACTTGAAACAAAGCATATCAAATCAAGTTCATATCAAAACAGCCATATCAAAAACCACATCAACATCAGATCAACATCAACTTGACACATTGAAAATGAAATCAAGTTATCTATCCAAAAACCATATCAAAACTCATATTGGACAACTTATCAAAATAATGACAGCAGACATGTTGACTAAAATTCGCACCCATCCTGGCAAAACTTGCAAAAACCTACCTATTTTTCTTCATCCAAAAATCCTACTTTGCCCAAATTTTTTCGCTCATGTGCTAAAACAATCTTATCTATGCGCTAGACTGCACCTATGTGCTACCTTGTCCTATCAATGCGCTACACCATTCACTCGATGTGCTAGAATACACCTATGCACTACCCTATCCTATCGACATGCCACCTAAACTACCCTCTATGCCACTTCTATGCTATGTGCTATCCTACTTGGTCCCTGTGCTGTGAACCTAACCCTACGCGCTAGGTCATGCCTACGCGCTATCCTACTCTACCCCTGCGAGCCCCTGCTAACCCTATGAGCTAGGTCTTTCCTACGCGCTAACCTTTTCCCCCTATGTACTATCCTAATCTACCCGGATGCTACCCTACTTCATTAAAATCTACGCTCTACACAACTTATCATATGCGCTACGGTTTTTACCTGATGAGCTAATTTGTTTAATCCGCATGGAAAAATTCTAAAACATGCTTAAAAATGACAAAACAAAAATAAAAAAGGGGTCAAAAATGATGACTTACCGGTGGTCCATACGTGGCGGGCTTCCGATACCTCTGAACGTGCTCGAATCGATGAGAAGCAAAAGGAATCAGCATTTTGTCTTTTTCTCCAAGTGTCACTTTCTCCAAAGTCAAGAAGCCCAAATGAGACAAAATAAATCACTTTTTACATTTTTATAGGGTAAATGAAAATTAGGGTTGCGTGGACGAACATGTAAATTGCTCGTGGTCTCATTTCAAACCCTCGCAAACATTATTATCGGGAGATGAATCAACTTATCGTATTCAACATAGACAAAAATTTAAAATGCAATCAAATTTATCAAAACAAATCAATTTTTCAAATTTTTGATTCATCTCCCGAGGGGGCATTATCAACATCATTTATCAAATCTGGGCCATCGGTTATCAAATCTGGGGCATGACATGAACATCTCGACACGACATCACACTGATCATAACCAAATCATGACAACGCATCATTTTCTTTGAATCAACATGTGCACACACGTCACTTCAAAGAGGGGCAAAATGTAGACGTATAAAAATGACCATATTCCTAAATGAATATTTAATGTTCATTTTATTTTTATTCCTCTATTTAATTAAATCACCCACATTCTTCTATTTAATTAAGTCCTTTATGTCATTTAATTGAATAAATCATTTTATTTAATTAAATCCTTTCTCTCTACTTTTTAATTAAATTAACATTTAATTAAATAGTTTACCCCAACTAATTTATTTAATTTCCCAACTTGCAACCAAATTGAAAAAAAATAAAATTAGTTTAATTAAATTCTATTTTCTCCACCCACTTGCATTTTCCTACATCTCCCACTTGCATCCTAACCCTCTTCCTAATTTCTTCTAGAATATATCTAATCCTAATCAATTAGCCTAAACCCATCCATTACCCCCTTTCCCTAAATTTGAGGAGGTCACTTCTCAAATTTGGAGTAAAGTCTTCAAAAGGCATTAAAGCCTTTATGCCTTCAACAAGCTAACTTGTTGAATACCCCCAAATTTGGAAGGACTCTTACAAATTTGTCCCCAAAGTCTTCCAAACCATTAATGGTTAACTAACCCTTAGTGGCATGGTTAGAGACTTTTTGCCTAACTTAACCCTCATCTAACCCAGGGGTCTCATCAAGAATTCATTGCTTTGACCATGGTTATCCCTTTAACCTTTGCACAAGAGTTTACCCCTAGGGTAAAAGCTTCATCCATTGGATAACCCTAACCTAACCTTAAACCTAACCTTATAAGGTAACCATGAGGTCTTCTCAAGCATTTAATGCTTCTTACCTCTCCTCTCAAGTAGTCTTATGTTGACAATTGTCATCATTTCATTGGTGGAAATTGTAAACATGGATTGATAACTTTCAATCCCGACCCTTGATTAACTCCTCCAATCTTGACCATCCATTGCCCTATTTTCCCTATAAATAGAGCTCTCATTCCTCCATTTCAAAAGATCATCCAAGCCTTTAGTATCTCATTTATGCTCAATTTTATCAATACATCTAGCCTCTCTTTATAATAGGAATTAATCTAATAAGCATTTAGAGTATTTCTGTTATCATTAGCTTAAATCATTAACTAGTATATCATGTTAGGATAGTATTTCTACTAACCTTGTCATCTTATAATCTAGTTTAACTCATTTAAAGAATCATGCATAAATAAGATGCATTTCATGTTAAAATCAATCTAAAGCATCCCTGATTCTTGCATTTGTCATCCCTAAGCCACTTTTCTCATTGATCTGAGAGCAAAGGCATTGGCTTGCAGGACCTTGTGAGATAGAGAACCATGGAACCTACCTTGGGAGGTTGAGTCATTCTTCATGACTCCATAACTTGCACCAAGAGGTCTTGTGGGTGTGTGGACAAGCCCTTTGAACAACATTTTTCACATTTTAAGTTTCATAGCCCCTCTTTTCCCGCATACAATAACTACCATCTAAAGTTATGAATTCCATGATAGCAAACAAAATCCATCACCAGAGCAACTTGATTACCTTAGGGGAGTAGTATGTGTGGCTTCCCTTGACCAGTTTCTCTTTCTCCACCTCGTCCTTGGGAAATTTCTTCATAGCAACATCCGACAGCTTCCAGTCCCTGTAGAATTTGATACCATCCATCAGCAAACCAGTAACCTCTGTGATCATGGTTTCATTAACCTTAACCTTCCTGCTGCCAATGGTCAGGGTGCCCTTATTCCACCTCTTTTTGAAAATCCTAGTGATTTCAGGTCTTCTTTCTTGCATTCTTTCCATGTAATCCAACATTTTTGCTGCTTGCAGCACAACCCAAACTTGGGGACAATCCCACCCTTTATCAATTTTTGTAGCCTCTGTGTGCTTATGATTTCACCCCATCTTCTTATCAGTATTAACAAAATGTAAATTCCAGCAAATACCGCTATTCTCTGCAGATTTTGTTTTTTTAAGAAACAAAGAAGAAGTCTCTAGAAGCAAATAGATATTTCTCAATCTTCCGCTCCAAATGGAGAGAAGAACCCACAAAGCGTGCAAGATGTTATGGTAATTAATGGTGTGCCTCCTTCTTGGTTGATTACGATACTGTTTCATGATGCCATGACCACCCCTACCATATCAAGAAATGATCTCAAATCCTACCTTATTTTCCATGATACCTTTCATAATTTAAAATGTCACATGTCATCTAGTTATCTTTATCTTCATTGCTCCTTATGTTGTGTTTTTTGGGGCTTTTAACATAATTCTAGTGCCTTTGTTAGCATTCAATCCTTCTATTTTATCAATCTTCCATTGTGGTAGAACATTCTTGATTTTTTTTGTGCTCTTTTATGGGTGAAAAAATCACATTCTTGGTTGTCACATAATGCACACTACTTATTATTTGACCAACATTCATTTGTGTAGTGGTCCTGCTTACTGCATTTGTGGCAACTAGCATATTCTCTTCGTTGTATGTTTCTGCCTTTTACTTGACCATCCCTATATTTTATAAAGTATATTTTATCCTCATTTTGGTTTTGTTGACGCGTGTTTTCAAGAGTATTGATATTTCTCTAGTTCCTTTAACTAGGTGTTGTATATCCATGATCCTAGTTATAAAGTAATGGACTATTCTTGGATTCTTCATGTGTTCCTTTTGTTCACATAAGCACCCATAAGAATCTATAAGTTAGATAAAATATATGCAATGAGTAGCTAAGTTTGTCACACAAATGGAACATGAATGGCGAATTATTTCAATTGTCCTTGAAATGTGAAAAGTAGAGAGATAAGAGATAAGAGATAGAAAATTTTCTTGTATGAAAAGATATGAATTTTATACTCTACTTGATTGCAACAATGCACTATGGATATTAATTATGACCTTACAATGCAACTCCACTTGATTGTGGAAAAATATGATCTTCTTGGGTGTATTAATGTGATAGAACTCAACTCCGTTATGAGCATGTGACACGATCAAGATCCATTTAGCCTGATGATGATGAGTCTCTATGTAGCATAAGTTACCACTTGAAAAATCAACCATGATAAAAATGTTAATGGCAATATATGCATCCTCCTATTGATTTCATACCTAGTATGAAAGGAATTGGAGAGAACTTGAAATGTGATAGATGATGTCAATGAACACATGTAAAAACATGTAAAAACTTTCATATGTAGCATCATGTGACAAGCAAATAATAAATATAAAGAAAATGATTGTATAGATACATAGAACATGAAAAGATGTATCACAAGATGAGCATGTGATGGATATCAAATAATAGGCATGGAAAAAAACAAAGAATTGTAAGAATGTTAATAAATATGTTAACAATTATAATCAAGGTAAAATTGTTGCTAGCATAGATAAATCACAAGGAACTAATCACCTTAAAAGGCTATACAAAAATAGTGGATGTGTATTGAATATGTATATAAACCAGGAGATAGGTTTGTTTTAACAAACAAGTAAGATATGATCCTATAAGCACATGTAAAGCTTATTTCCCTCAATATGATCATATAATAAGAGAGCTATAGAAGTATGGTAGAAAAGTGTACACACTATATGATAATGTATTAAAATGATACAAGAATAAGATAAGATAGGATAAGACTTATGAACTTAGTATCATAAGGATGAAAGTGCATACAAGTTTATAAGTAGGAAGGCATGATAAGCATATAATATGTGGAAATGAATCCTAGTGTTAATAGTTATAAGAAGGATATTGGTTATGGAATATAAAATTAATCACAAGTGCATAACATAAGTAACATATCATGAAAGTGTGTGTCTCTTCCCATTGCAATGATTGCTTTGTGTGCATCTCTTCCCATTGCGATGTCTTCTTTGTGTGCGTCTCTTCCCACTTTGTTGAGTTCAACTAGGTCTTCTGCTATGACCTCCCCCTTTGTGCCCTTTGTTTTGCCCTTTGTTGTGGGCATTGGTGTTGGCTCCCCACCCTGTGTGCATGGCCAAACTTTGGCTATGTTTGTGTTGCAAATGTGATATAGATGATTGTGTTGGTCTTCATTGATGTCAACATAATGGTTGTCATTTATGTCAACACATAGTTTTGGTGTTGGTGATCTGGAAGTTGTGTTCCCAGAATCCTTTGGTGCTTCAGAAGATGTGCTCTAGTTGATATTCAACATGGATTGGTTAAGTTGTTGGTGACTCAAATTTCTCTATTTACCAGATATGGTGTTGATTGATTGTATTCATGTGTATCTTGGTTCCATTCCTATTTTTGTTGTTTTGGGTAGTGTTATTTTGGGTCCAGAGTAAGTCTGAAATTCGAGGAAGAGTAGCAGCATTGGTGTAGTGTGTGAGTCGTGATTTAGAATTTGTGATGGATGTAACATGTTGATATGATCGATGATGTGTATTGTGATATGGTCTACTTCTCATCCCTTCCCACCACCGAAATGTTTAATGTTGATCTATTTTAGATCTTTGTCTTTGTTGACTTAGAAGATTATGTTTCTCAAAAATAGTATATATATGAGGATGATCTAAATGAGTTAGTGTGGCAAGTGTGTGGCATTTTGTGGAAGATATGTGAGAGTGGAAAGGAAAAATCCGATTAATATTGATGTTAAGATGTGAAGTGTGTTGGTATTGAGGCACCGAAAGCAGTTTGGTATTGCAGATTGTATATCAATGGTGGATTATCTTTTTATTTCTTCTTTCTTCGGTAGTGAGCCCTCCTATAGTGAGCATTATGACAATGAACCGCCCTTTGTAAAAATCACCTTATACCTTAACTGGTGGTATATATTGAGAACTAACATTCTCTTTGGTTTTTCTCTTCTTGGGTTTTCCACATCATATCTGGTGTTCATTGTGTGATTTGTTGTATGTTTATATTTTAATGATATATCTACATTTAATTAATTCTAATGGTTACTCCATATGTGTAAAAAAATAGAAAAAAGTAGATTTAAGTTGTCAACTAATTCACCCCCCTCTTAGTTGCCCAAATATTCAACAATTGGTATAAGAGTTTTGGTTTCTTGGAGACAAGCTTAACCGCTTGAGGTAGATCCTTATCCGATGGCACATAAAATGACTATTCCTATCATTGAAGGATCCAACTATAGATTCTGGAAAGTGAAGATGAGAGGTTACCTGATCTCCTTGGGCTACAACACTTGGCAAGAAGTGCAAACTAAGTATTTACAACTGGCAAATGGTCTTACCACTCCATATGAGGTTCAAGCTTATGAAGAGAATGAAAAGGCAAGGTATGCTATCTTTAGTGCTTTATCAAAGACTGGATTGACAAAGATTATTTTATTGAATAATGCTTATAAGGTTTGGGAAAAGCTGAGAGATATCTATGAAGGAAATGACAAAGTTAAATTATCAAAGAAGCTAACAACTAAGCACTTTTATTAGAACTTGAAAATGAAAGAAGGAGAAGATATAACAAGCTATTTTCAGAAATTTGATAGTGCAGTAAATGAAATCAAAGAACTTGGAAACACCTTGACAAATGAAGACATAATTGAGAAGATTTTGATGTCCCTACCGGAAAGCTATAGTGACAAGATCTCTTCTATTGAAGAAAATTATGATCTGAAGAAGTTACTAGAGAGTAGCTGTATGGTACATTGTTTGCATTTGAGATAAGGAAGTTTGGAAAAGACAAAGATAATTTGAGTCTACCTTTAAAGCCTCTGAGGAAGATCCAGAAGATTGAAAGTTCAGATGAGATGGAAGCAAACTTTGTGAGGAAACTAAAGAAAGGCACAGAAGAATACAAAGGTGTGTTACCTCTTAAATGCTTTACATGTGAAAAGATTGGTCATATTGCTACTACGTGTCCGGAAAAAGGTTCAAGACAAAATTCTAGAGAAGGTAAAGGAAAGTTTAATAAGAGAGCCTATTATGTCAAAGATGATGCTGGTATTTCAAATGATGAATCAGACTATGAAGATGGTGATTGTTTGTTTTTAGTAGAAAAGGATGTACCTAAGATTGATGTTCCTAATATTGTTACCACTGTCTTACATGTTAGAAGAGATAGAAAAGAATGGCTGATTGATAGTGGATGTTCAAATCATATGACTAGTGGTAAAAGTAAATTTGTAAGATTTGAAAAGTATGATGGAGGTTATGTTAAGTTGAGAGATGATCAAACATCATAGATTGAAGGGATTGGTTCTATTTCTTTTGATGGAAAGCATAGTACTGACTATGTTACTATGTGAATGGTTTGCATCGTAATCTATTGAGTGTTGGACATATGTGGGAAAATGTTTACAATGTTGTTTTTTAGGATGATGGTTGTGAGATCCGGAAAGGATCCAGAAGTGTTATTTCATAAGGGAAAAAGACTCATGGAAATATGTATTTGCTACAAGGAGCTACAAAGCATTGTTTGTTATCTTAGATCAATGATAGTTGGCTTTGGTGCCGGAGGATGTGTCATATCAACTTTGACAATTTTATGAAGATCATTAAGTGTAGTGAGAGATTTTTCAAGGCTGACCAAATTGGATAACAACATTTTCAGAGAATGTCAAGTTGGAAAGCAGATGAAAGGAACTTATGGAGGAAAGAAGCATTCGTCCACCAGATTGTTAGAATTAGTGCACACAAACCTATGTTGCCCTACCAGAACAAGGATTATGAAAGGTGATAAACATTTCATGTTGTTGATAGATAATTATTATAGAATGTCATGGGTTGCATCCTTTAGAGAGAAGTCAAAAGCATTAGAAAAATTCAAGATATTCAAGGCTAAAGTAGAAATGAAGTTGACAAAAAGATTAAGTGTTTGAGGTTTGATAGAGGATAATTTACTTCTAATGAGTTTAACATTTTTTGTGAGAAACATGGTATTAGAAGGCAATTGTCTTCCCCTAGGTTACCTCAACAGAATAGTGTAGTGGAAAGGATGAACCAAACTATTCAAGAGGTAGCCTAAACAATGATCAAAGGAGCAAAACTCTTCGAAGTCTATTGGAGAGAAGCTATTCACACAATAGTCTACATTCTTGACAAAATTCTATATTGAAAAAGACATGGAAAGAAATCATATGAGTTATGGCGTGGTAGAACTCTGAAAATGAAATATTTCAAGGTATTTGGAACCAAGTGCTATATCTGGAGAGATGAAGACAATCTTGGAAAAATTGACAATATAGCAGCTGAAGGCACATTCCTAGGATATTCTACAAGGAGCAAGGCATATCAATGTTACAATAAAAGGCTAAACAAGATTGTTGAAAGTGCAAATGTGAAGGTTGATAAATATATTTTTAAATAGTCTAACAAATTGGCAGGATATATATGAATCTGATGAATCAACTGACAAAAAATAGGAAGAGAAAACTAGCAGAGAAGAAAAGGAAGCTCAGGAAGATCTGACATCTAAATATAAAACCCCAAGATGTGTTTGGAAGAATAATTTAGTGGACCAGATTATTGGAGATAAGAACAAAGGAATTATCACAAGAAGCAAAGCAACTCAAGAACAAGTTATGTTATGTTAACGATCGAAGATTGAACCAAAAATAGTAGAATAATCTTACAATGATCAGAATTGGATAAAGGCAATGAGAGAAGAGATGGATCAAATTGAGAAGAATGAGACATGGAAATTAATTCATAGACCAGAAGATAAGAATGTAATTGGAACAAAATGGGTATTCTGGAACAAGCTAGATGAAGATGGAAAAGTTGTGAGGAATACAACAAGGTTGGTTTGCAAAGGTTATACACAAGTTGAAGGCATTGACTTTGAAGAGCTATGTTTCATTTTCTTAGATGGAGGCAGTCAGGATGTTTCTTGCTTTTAAGGATTTCAAGGTTTATTATATGGATGTGAAATCAACATTTTTGAATGGAGACTTGAAAGAAGAAGTTTGCATTGAACAACCAAAAGGATTTAAGTTGAAAGATGATCTGAACATTGTTTGCAGGTTGAAGAAGGCCCTGTATGGATTGAAACAAGCTCCTAAATCTTGGTATGAAAGGTTAGATAAGTATTTGATTAATCAATATTTTCAGAAAGGGATTGGTTGACAACAATTTCTATTTCAAAACTGATTCAGGTAAAACCTTAATAGTTGTAGTTAATGTTGATAACATAATATTAGGAGGAAATGAAGGTATGTGCAAAACGTTTGCTAATCAAATGCAAAAGGAATTTGAGATGTCCATGATCAGTGAGTTAAATGTATTTCTTGGTTTGAAAGTAAATCAGAATGACAAAGGAATTTTCATTTTTTAGTCTAAGTACATTAAGGAATTATTGAAGAATTTTGGGTTGGAGAATTCCAAACTAATGTGTACACCTATGACCATCGGATGCAAGTTGAAAAAAGATAACAAGTCCCCTAAAGCAGATGCAAGTTAGTACAGGTCAATGATTGGAGGATTGTGATATTTGATTGCTACTAGACTGAATATCATGTATGTAGTCTATTTGGTGGCTAGATTTTGGCAAGAACCGAAAGAATCACATGTTGTGGCAGTAACAAGAATTTTTAGATATCTAAAAGGAACATAAGAGTTTGGTTTGTGGTATCCCAAAAATTTAGATTTCACTTTGACAACTTATACTGATGAAGATTGGGTCGAAAGTGTTGATGACAGGAAAAGTACAAGTGGTGGAGCATTATTTCTTGGCTCTCGGTTGGTTGGTTGGTCAAGTAAGAAGTAGGATCATGTCTCTTTATCTACAATTGAAGCATAATATATTGTAACATATTCATGTTGCACACAGATTCTATGGATGAAGTAGACATTGAAGGATATTGGTGCAATGTTCAATGAACCTATCTTGATTATGTGTTATAACACTAGTGTAATAAACCACTCTATAAGAATCCAGTACAACATTCCAAAACAAAGCATATATCTATTCGATATCATTTTTTGAGGGAAAAAGTATTGGATAATGAAGTAAAGCTTTAGTATGTACGTACAAAAGAGTAGATTGCAGATATCTTCACAAAGGCCTTGTGTAACTTTGAGTATCTCTGGCAGAAGTTAGGGGTATTACCCCTTCCTAACTTGAACTGATGTACATTTGGATGTGCATTGTGTTGGTATTTTGGTATGGTTTTGTCATTTATGTCAACACCTACTAACACTTATAAACTCTGGCACTTTGGAGAATCAACAACATTCACCGGCAAGCAAGTGACTTATGCACAGTCACGGGTATCTGGTACACCGACAGGATATAATGTTCATCGGCACTTGGAATAGCATGGAAAACACCTGGTTATGTCAAAGACATCATTTGGACACTTTGTCTTGGAGTTTTGGTCATTAGCATATTTCGTATTTGCATATTTGCTGTTACCGGCAAATAGGTCTAGGATATACACCGGCAGGTTTATCTTTTCCAGATTAGCACGACATGCTATGGAGATGTCTTATTATTGTTATAAATGCATCAAGCTGACATGTTGAATCAATTATTGCATCAGACATTGTTTTATTTGTAAATTGATTTTATTGTAATATCCTTTAGAGCCGACCTACTAAAATTGGTCTTAGGTTATGATATAAATGTAAGATCAAGTGTGGAATGTGAAAAAGAATTGTGTGAAGGTATATGCGAGAATAAGCAGAGCTATACACATAGACATCATTTGAAGGTTGAAGGAGGGTTTTTGTGAAGGAAATCAGAACTACACCGGTACTGAATCCAGCATAGAAAGATGCTAATTTGAGCAGTACATTCATATTGGTCATCCAATTGTAGTCAATGTGACTCCTATTTGTGTTTGAGCAGTGAGCTCTAGGCGCTTGGTCTTTCTGCATGTGCAGACCCCATTTGTATACACATACTATTTGCAGTAGTACCATCTGATTGTGGGTAAGGTTTCCCACTGTGGTTTTTCCCCTTACATGGTTTCCACGTACAAATATTGGTGTTATGTGTTGTGGATGACTTTGTTTTTTTTGTTTCATGCAATAATCTTTACCGGTATTACAATTAACTGATAAAACTGTCTACTGGCATTAAAGATTGGTTTACCGATATTAAGCATTAAGTTGGTAAAGTTGTTTTTGGTTTGAATTTGTTAAACAACTGATTCACCCCCCCTCCCCCTTTCTCAGTTATCTCTGGGACCTAACACATTGGTCTAGTGAAAAACTTGCATATTTTTATCTAGACTAATGCTTTGATGCTTCCTCTTAGGGGAAGCAAGAGTGAGTTTCATAGGGGGTTTTATGCCCACCTTTGTCCTTGATGTGAAAGGGGGAGAGATGCAGTGATGTCTAGAGTTACTGATTTGATGTTGTAGAGGGTTATGTGTTTGTTGTTAATGGATGTTGACATCAATGACAATGGGGGAGATTGTTGCAAATGTGATGTTGATGATTGTGCTGGTTGTCATTGATGTCAACACAGTTTTGGTGTTGGTGATCTGGAAGTTGTGCTCCCAGAATCCTTTGGTGCTCTGGCAAATATTCTCTAGTTGATATTCAACATGGATTGGTTAAGTTGATGGTGATCCAAATTTCTCTATTTATTGGATATGGTGTTGATCAATTGTATTCATGTGTATCTTGGTTTCATTCCTATTTTTTTAATTTTGGGCTCGTATTAAGTTTGGAATTCGAGGAAGAGTAGCAGAATTGGTGTAGCGTGTGAGTCATGATTTGGGTCCAGAATTTGTGATGGATATAACATGTTGATCTGATCGATGATGTGTGTTGTGGTATGGTCTACTTCTCATTCCTTCCCACCATTGAAATATTTAGTGTTGACCTATTTTAGATCTCTATCTTGGTCGACTTAGAAGATTATGTTTCTCGGAGATAGTATATATATATGAGGATGATTTGAATGAGTTAGTGTGGTAAGTGTGTGGAATTTTGTGGAAGATATGTGAGACTGAAAAAGAAAAATCCAATTGGTGTTGATGTTAAGGTGTGAAGTGTGTTGGTATTGAGGCACTGGAAGTAGTCCGATATTGCAGATTGTATTTCAGTGGTGGATTTCTTTCTTCTTTCTTCGACAATGAGCCTTTCTTTGGGAAGTGAGCCCTCCTGTAGTGAGCATTTTGACAATGAGCCACCCATTGTAAAAATCACCTTAACCAATGTCATCATAACCGGTGTTATATATTAAGAACTAACATTCTCTGTGGTTTTTCCCTTCTTGGGTTTTCCACGTCATATCTGGTGTTCATTGTGTGATTTGTTATATGTTTAAGTTTTCATGTTATATCTGCATTCTAAAAATTTGATGGCTACTCTGGATGTGTAAAATAATAGAAGAAATTAATTTAAGTTTTCAACCTATTCATCCCCCCTCTCAGTTGCCTAGATAATCAAGAGACTAATCCCTCTACGATTGTGGAGTCTACTCCTACAATATCTTTTTTGGGCCTCTTGGGCCTGGGGTGCCCCTTTCAGGTGAGGCTAGGTCTAGGCCTAAGTCCTCTTTGACTTTGTGAGGTGATGTTTCTACTCCTACTGTATCAAATGGTGGTCAAGCCAGGGGTTCAGATGATGGCGGTCTTGTCAAGGCTACTGTGGGTGTTGAGGTCTCTCTTGGACCTTTTTCTATTGTCGGTGGGAAAATATTTTCTTGTGTTTCTAGATCTATAGTTGCTCATCCTCTCATAGGGAAATTTCACCCTCTTCCCTATGCCAAAACCTCCCCTGTTGTTGTGTGTGGCCAAGATGTGGTGGAGAATGTTGATTTCTACCAACATTGTGGGTTAGTGTGTAGATTTCCTGGGTTTCAACCTTCTCTCCCTAATCTTCATCATTGGGTGAGTGATTGTTGGAAGCCCTTAGTTGTCGGTAACATTGAACTTTTCCCTTGTGTTAGGGTTTTTTTCATTGCTTCTTTTGCTTCCTTTGATAATCATAACTTTGTGTTGGGTAAGTTGTGGTCCTGAGAGTTAACTCTCTATCGGTCAAACCCTAGGCAACTTGTTTTAACCCTCTTACTGAACCACTCAATGTGCATTTAGTGTGGGTTCACCTTCCCAATCTTCCTCTCTATTTTTGGGAGCATTCTTGTTACGAGGCCATTGGAAACTCTCTTAGTTGATTCTTGAAGGTTGATAATTCCATGTCCTTCATGGGTCATTCTACCTTTGCTCACATTTTAATTGATATTGACATCTCTTTGCCTCTTGTAGGAGATGTGGTTCTTATGGCTGGGGATAGGCCATGGACTCAATCATTGGATTATGAGGGCCTCCCTTTTTGCTATCATAGATGCTTCTCAATTGTCCACCTAGCTTCAAATTATTCTCTCTCATCGTAAAGGTGTTGCTACTTGCTGGAAAAATGCTTGTGCTGATCAATTGACTATCAAGGCTCCTGATTTCGATGACTCTTCACATGCTAATGATGACTCCTCCCAAGTTGAGGTTGTACCTCTTATTGCTGCTTTGGCCTCTACTACCCCCTTGGATCCTACTGTTGTGGCCTCCTCAGGCCTTGAGTCTCTTTCTTCTATTACTCCTGCAACAATTGTATGCTCTTGTAGAGTTTGCTTCAGGTGTTGTTTTGCAGCAACAGTCTACTCCAAGTGTTGATGGACACTCAGAGGGGATTCACCCGCTTGTCCCCTATAGCAATGATGTCCCTAATAATTGTATTTCTTGGACTGTTGTTTGTCGTGGACATAAAGGTAAGTCTTCCCCACCCCCTAAACTCTTTCTTGTTGTGTTTTGGGTGAGTCTCCCCACTCTTGAGGTGGGTCTTACTTTTGTATTGGGTCAACACCCTTGTTTTGTTGACTTTCTTTTATGTAACCTATGGGTTTTTTGTATATATGGCTAACACCCTTGTTTTGTTGCTTATCTTAATAAAAAAGATATCATGAAAGTATATAAACAAGAAACAAGTGAACGCCCAATGTGGGGACACAAAAGACAAATAATGATAGAAGGTAAAGCAAGCATGCATAGAAGTGGGCATAAGAATAAAACATATGATATATAAAGAGAGCATATGTACTAAAGATGAATATGACAAAAGAATATGCCCCCATGTGAGGAAAAAAGGCATAAACTATGATATAAGAAGTAAAATAAGAATATGAGACGCACAACAAACAAGGCATGATTAAGAGGTCAAAGTGTAAGGATATGCAAGGTAAATGGATAGCTAAGAGACGATTGCAAAATAAATGACATAAAAAAAGGCCAAGGTATAAATGATACACAACATAAAGATAAAGTTATACAAACTGTAGACGTATAAAAATGACCATATTCCTAAATGAATATTTTATGTTCATTTCTCTATTTAATTAAATTATCCACATTCCTCTATTTTATTAAGTAAATTACTCAATTTATTTAAATAAAATTCACTATACCCATTTAATGAATAAATCATTTTATTCAATTAAATCCCCCCTATCCACTTTTAATTAAATTCAAATTTAATTAAATAGTTATCCCAAATTGAATAAATCAAATTTATTTAATTACAACCAAATTGAATGAAAATCATTTAATTCAATTAAATCCTATTATCCCTTCATCCACTTGCAAAATCCCAAACCCCTTTCTAATCCCTTCTAGAATCTTCTAATTGCTTCTAATTAACCTAACCCTCCTCTAAACTTTGTCACATCCCTAAGCAAAGGGAAGTCACTTCTCAAATGGCTTAAAGTCTTTGATAACCATTGAAGGTTTTCAACCTTCAACCACTAAAACCCTTAAAGTCTTTGAAAACCATTAAAGGCTTCCAATCTTCAACCACTTAATCGCCAAAGTCTCCAATAACCATTAATGGTTAATTCAAACCCTCCCACATGGTTAAAACATTTGTTTTGACTCAACCTCTATCCAACCCAAGGGTCTCATCAGGCCTTTAATGCTTTGACCATGATTATCTCTTAATCATTTGCACAAAGGTTTATCCTTGGATTAACTCTTAATCCAGTGGGTAACCCTAACTTAGACTTGACCCTTAGCCTTTAGATAACCATGAGGTCTTCTCAGGCCTTTAATGCCTCCAACCTCTTCTCTCAACCCAATCCTATGTTGACACTTGTCACCATTTCATTGGTGCCAATTGTGCACATGGATCCCCAACTTTCAAGCTTGGCCCTTGATTAAACCTTTCAATCTTGACCATCCATTGCCCTGTTTGTGCTATAAATAGAGCTCTCATTTCTCCATTTTTAACAATCATCTTTCAAATTTGAAGCATTATACTTATGTTCAAATACTTTCAAGCTTTTTCATCATCTTTATGCTCTTCATTTAGCCTCTTTTAGATCATAAATTAGACTAATATGCATGCTTAGATTACTTTCTTTATCATTTTAGTTCAATCATAGACTAAATATAGTATGCTAGGATAGTATTCATACTAATCTTGTCATCTTATCATTTAGATTATTGCATTTTAGCATCATACATAGCTTACAACACATCTCATACTAAAATCAATTAAAAGCATCTCTCGTTCTCATATTTTCCATCCCCAAACCATTTTGCTCAGTAATCTGAGAGCAAAAACGTTGGTTTGAGGGACATTGTGAGATAGAGAACCATGGGACCCTCCTTGGGAAGCTGAGTAACACTACGTTACTCCATAGCTTGCATCAAGAAGTCCTGTGTGTGTGTGTGGACTAGTATTCTAACATATTTTCACATATTAAGTTTTATTCGCCCACTTTTCCCGCATACACAAACAACACAACATGTTCAAAGTCACTTACATTAACTTGGATCACTAAAGATGTATTTGCATCATCTACATGCTATCTAAGAACCTAGAGAGTTAAAACAAAGAAAAGAAAGTAGAAGTGTACAAAATTAGATAAGTAGTAAGAGGGATAGGTAACGATATTTAAATAATAAAGTCATCTCCAAAAATGTGTCTAAAATATGGCATGCTTTGATCAATTATCATTCTATGAATCCTAAACATTATATAGTATGATAGTTCTGAATGTTTATCATCTTTGTATATATAAGATATGGAACTTGGTGTTTTAGTTTAATGCATATGTCCATATAATGTCCAGGTGTATGATGATATACACAAAAATATTTAGCTCTATGTGGTACAAGTTTAGACATAACCATTAACTTAATTGGAGATAACGTAAGAAAATTGTGTTCCAAAATTTACTTTCCTACATAACATGTGTAGGATCCCCTGATGTAGTGAATTTTTGAAATCCGTTTGGTTTGATTTATGCATTATGATCACTAAAAGACACATCCTCTTCGCCCCCATTAATAGTATGTGACATAAGTGCTAGAAATAGGTTCGTGTAAAAGAGGACCATTTAATAAATATTGCTCACATTTATATTAAGTGGAGCATGGTGTTGAATGATCCAGACAACTGAGAGGGGGGTAAATCAGTTGTCAATTAAAATTTAACTAATTATAGAAACAGATCCGACAAATATAAATTTTAGATTGCATAACCATGAACAAATGATCACATGAAAAGAACACACACACAAGAGACACCAGATATGACGTGGAAAACCCAAGGATGGAAAAACCATGGAGAATGTTAGTTATTAGAAGAAAAAAAAAACCATTAGGGTGACAACAGTTAAGGTGATTTTTACAAGATGGATCACTGCTACAACTGCTCATTGTAGGTGGGCTCGCTACCCAGCTAAAACCACCAGAAAAGGAGGGCTCATTGTCCAGAGGAAGAAAGAAAGAATCCACCAAAAAAGGCACAGGTACTACTATGTTGCAATGCTGGAAGAAAATTTAGGCTCAGTACCACCGGTACCAAACAATGTCAGTGAACAACCACACTGATCAACCGCTTTACATTGCCAAAGATAGAACTTCCTTCTACAATCAACTTCCTTCTGCTAAACCTTATTTTATCATATTTTTCATTACAAGTGATCTTAATATATATATATTTTTCAAGTTGGCTAAGGAGAGAATAAATCATAATTCAAAAAATATGTCTTCACTAAGCATTCCCGCGGAGCAGAGGAATGAAAAGTGGACCACACCACAATGCAACAACAAATTATCCAAATGTTGCAATCACCAAACCAAAAGATAGAACATCTAGGGTTAACTAAACCAAGTAAGAAGACTTTCAGAGCACAACAATATGTGTTGAATTAGAATAATGAAGATTTATGCACTAGAAGCAAAAAACCAAAATTGCAACAAAAAAATTGAAATTGCGGAGCGATGCAAACTCTGTGAGACAAGCATCATAATAACAACATAGACTTTCAAAAAAAAACCTCCAGACCAGGGTAAGTGCACCAAGATGGTGAACAGAAAAGTGGCCACATGCAAAAAAAAACCAAATTTTTCATAACTCATGCGGGTTTTGAAAATTCCAAAACGTGGCCTAGCCAAAAATAATTAAAAAAACAAAAAGTTCCTCAAAACCCGTACGGGTTTGAGGAACGTTATATTTTATAATAGAAAATCAAAAGTTCCTCAAAACCCATACTGGTTTTGAAGAACATTATATTTTTTGGTAGCCCGCGGGTTTTGGCCATTTTCAATGACAAAACCTGTGGGACAGTAGAAAAAGGAAGCCAAAAAACCATAGAACCTACACGGGTCTAGAATCATTTTGGATTTTTCCAGCATTAAGAGCAATTTTAAATAATGGCACCCCATCGAACAGGTAAGATTTGATTGGTTTGATTATTTTTGTTTGCATTTTAATTGAAGTAGGGTTTTTTATTTGATTTAAGTTTTGTTTTTATTAATTTGATGTCAGCTTCTTCAAGCAATCCCCAAAAATGAAATAGACAACAAAGACCTCCTCCTGCACAAGCACCACAAGCAAACCCTATAAACATTGCACATGAGCAACAAGAAAACCCTCAAGACGTTTCTCCACAACCACAAAATCCTCAAAATGTTGCTCCTTAACAACCACCACCACCTCAAAACCCTCCATGTGCTCCATTAGATCGTGTAGATACCACACAAGAGGATCTCATCAACCGCCTTACACAAAATAGTGCCCAAATTTCTATATTGGTGAATAGGTTGAGGTCCTCTAGGCTTGAGTACCACTCAACCCTCACCACAATGCTAGAAACAATGGCCAATAGTGAAAATGAGGTATCTAGGGAGGTTACAAAATGGGGCTCATGGAGGAATAGATGTCAAATATTTTATGCGGATGGGTTGTCATATGAGCAAGTGAAAAAAAAGGGCATACTTAAAGCTGACATATGTGCTCTTTTCACCAATCCTATTACCAATAACAACCTAGAACTAAATATGAATCAGTTTCCTATACATTAGTGTGTTCATGCTAGGTTGAAAGAAGATTTTTGGGATAGGTGGTATATGGTCTTTGACCAACAACCTTGTAATAATTGGGAGGTGTCTCTATAGTTTTTGAGAAAGTTGTATTGTGAGTTTATCCTCAACGAGAAGCTGAATTACTTTGGCATCTGATAATTTCAGGGTAGAGGGAGAGGCTCTGTGCAAGATAGACCTGGGGACCATACAGTGGTACAACCACAACATCGGAGGTGTACAACTCCTAAACCCATGGTTCATGTCACTGTCCCTATATCCTTGAAGGAGTCTATGGAGTTACAAACTCTTCAAGAAGCTCCATCATTGACTGATGTCATTGTTCAACATGGCACACAGTTGGTCAGAGTATAGGATGTACTGACACTTCCTTCATCAGCGACACCTCCTTCATCAGCATCATCTCATGCATCATTTGGCACGGGCCAGACCATTTGGCATATGTGTGCCACCTACTAGGGTGTATGTTCTGGTGTAGACACTGACACAGATGAGGATGGTTCAACATCTCATTCATGTACATGTTGTGGGAGTAGATGCCATGCTTCCACTATAGAGGATGTGGCCCTCACTGACGACCTAATTAGTATGTTGTTCCCTTGCTATCAGACACATGCGCGTTTAATTTTATTTATGACATGTTATCAATTAAGTGACTAAATCTTATAAAAATAAATGAATTTTTATTTTTATTAAAAATTAAAGTGACATATAAATAAAATGCATTTCAGGGTGCAGCAGGTGGTGGGAGTACACCACATACTTTTCAGTCGACTCCACGGTCATGAGTAGTTTTGCCACCGAAGGTAAAGATTTGTAAATTTGTTAAAAATATAATAATACATTGGTTTCAAAATATCTTTTGTTAATATATATGTATCATTACTTGATGTTTTATAGGGCTTATCAGGGGCTGAGATGTCCCAACTTGATGATATCACGCTTTCGGCCATTGACTTTGGCCAAGATAGCTATGCGGTACCATTTAGATTTATATATTTTTTACTTAAGTGATATATTAAATACATGCTCTTTTCTCTTATGTTAATTTTTTTTGTTATTTTACCCCATCTACCTCGAGGACATCTTGTGTGAGAAAGCCATCCTCTAGCACTCCGAGGCAGAAAAAGATATCCTCCCGGACACCCAAACGATAGAAGGTAATTCAGTACAATTTAAATTCATTTGTTGAAATGTATTATGATTAAACATGTATATGTAGATATTGATAAATGCACTTAATTTATCTGTTCTATATACAGGAACATATGGGGTTTACATAATTAATGAATGCACCTGATGTCAATGAGGTTCAGCAGAGGAAAGAGGTGATACTTTCATATTCACTTTGGATTGCATTCTTGCTTGTTCGAAATGACTAAATCCTTTTATGTCTATATCATATGTTATCATTTTTCATACGAGAAATGGTAAAAGTTGCATCAGATTCGACTAGGCCTCCTAAGGTTACATGAGAACTATTTGGGGCTTCGGTGTGCATTTGTTCTACATATGTTAAAAATATTTGTTTTATCTAGTTTGTCAACAACTTTGGGTTATTAACTTGTATAATTGTCTTTAGCCTATTACAACCCCCTTTCAAATTTCCTACTGATGTTCTACCATTCCATTTCATTAGAAGTCCTACACGTATAATATGGGATCCAACACGACAAAGGGAAAAGGTATGTTTGTCTTAGAGAAACTCCTTTTTACTAAGTGCACAACGGAGTTGAAACCCTCTTGTTAACTCCTTTTGGATCACTTACCATGGATATAGGAAATGATCGTAACAGATTCATCTATGAATTTTCCTCCTACGACCATAGCACATCCATTTGAGGCTCCAGTATGCCTTAGTTTTTTAGTCTATTCATTTTTAGTTATTATGTGTTATTTGACATATATGTTATTAACTTGTATTAATATTGTTTTACCAGTTACAACCCCCTTCAGGACTTCCCACGGATCTTCAGCCTCACCCAATTGCTAAAGACAAAGATGAAGTAATCAAAATTTCAACTTCAAACAATTTAGAGTTTAGTATTTAGTTATTTTGATGTTATATTGAGAAAATATATTTGATCGACATTTGAATTGTCCTTGTGCAGCTACCTGCAAAGCCACGTACTGCTTCGAAGAGGCTTGATTTTGATGATCTGCCACAGTCATAGATACCGATAGAGACATATAGTTGTAGTTGTGGTCATTGAAGGACAATTTTTTTTATATATTCGATATTTGTATATGTATATATCGACTTTGACAGACATGGCACATGCCACATTTTTGTAACTATTATTGATTTGGCATCTATGCCATTTTTTGATATGTACACAATTATTGTTCATTTTGATATATATGAAACTTGATATTTGATCCAATTTGTTCATTGATATATATGAAACTTGATATTCTTGAAACTTAGTTATTTTCTATTGAAATGTGATCAAACTTGTTCATTGTGTATATGTCTTGAAATGTGATCCAATTTGTTCATTACATGTAACTCATATGGTGTATACTTTTAAACTAGGTTGCTCATATTATGTATACCCATGTACCCAAGTACCGACACCGGTAATGCATATTGTGTATTTTGATTGAGTGAATTTGCTTTAAGTCCTTTTGAGGATTGATGAAAGTAAGTTGCATGAGTTTGAACATTTGAATGTGCAATGAAGTAATCTTTAGCTCTTTCATAATTTGCCTTACCTCTGAGTATGTCTTGGATTTCAAAGTTTTACTTCATGACTTCACGTTTGGAGTGAACTTCAAGTGTGAGAGTTAAGGAGTGAACTTCGGCTTCAAGCAACTAGGAGCAAAATGCATATTTCAAGTATCAAAAGAGTTGAGCAAAGTTTCTTGATTCATGAATCGGTGTTTATGAGTGAAGTTGATAACTTTAAGAGCAAAAAGCTTCAAATGAAGTTCTTTACTTCATGTTTGACCTAAGAGGAGAAAAATCATTCACTTCAAGGGTTGCTAAGGAGGAACGAAATTGTTACTTCATGTGTTTGAGATAAGGAGAGAACTTTGTGCATGAAGAGATTGGAGTGAAGTTATTATTTCATGAACTCATGCTTCGAAGTGAAGTTTTCATGTATTGAACAAGGAGAGCAGATTTTTATTACTTCATGAGTTGAGAGAAAACAAGATAACTTCAGGAGTTGATATTATGGAGCGAATTTCATCATTTCAAGAATCAATTAAGACAAGATTTGAGCACCCAAAGTAGATTTAAAATTTATCTAAGGATGAGTCGACTTAGGTAAGGTTTTCATTTAAATTTTATAACATAACAAGTTGTCCTTAGGGTAAGAGACACTCCTATTCATCCAAATCGCCTGGCAAAATAGTGCATCTTTTGTTTTTCTCATCATGGGAACAAGCCGTTAGTGTGAGCGCATCCGAGTGGATTGTTTGACCTTAGGTATTCCCTTGTCTCAATCCCCAAGACGTCTGATCATTTTGAGCCACCTTGTAGCGACACTTTCCCTTGAGCACTCAAAGTGGAAAAAATGGTCAAACTTTGACGTCACGTACATCGGAGACCGCAACACTTATGGACAAGTTGTTTGAACCAATGGGGTTGTCTTGTTGCTTCCTAAAAAAGCCTCTCTTGGTTTCGAACAACTAGATTCTATTTTCTTGTGGTGATATTTTTTTTGTCGCATAAAAATCGTCAGTGAGAGGTGTCAAAATAGTGCATTTTTTGTTCTACTTGTTATGGGAATCAACCGTCAATGCGAGGGTGTCCAAGTAGATGGTTTTATGCTAGGTGGGCCCTTGTCTCACTCCCCAACATGTCTGATCATGCCGATCCACCTCGTAGTGATGCTTTCCCTTGATCACTCAAAGTGAAAAAAATGGTCAAATTTTGATGTCGCATAACTCAGAAACTGTGGTACTTATGGATGATTCATTTGAACCTATGGGGTCATGTTATTTCTGCCTAAAAAATCCTCTCTTGGTTTCGGACAACTCGATTCCTTTTTCTTGTGGTGATATTTTTTCTGTCGCATCAAAAACTATCAGTGAAAGGTGGAAAAATAGTGCATCTTTCATTCTGCTCATCGTGGGAATGAACCGTCAGTGCGATCACATCCAGGTGGTTGGGTTTACACTATGTCTTCCCTTGTCTTTCTCCCCAAGATGTCTAATCATTCTGAGCCACCTTGTAGCGATGCTTTCCCTTGAGCGCTCAAAGTGGAAAAAATGGTCAAACTTTGACGTCATGTAACTCAGAGACCATAGCACTTATGGATGAGCCATTTGAACCTATGTGGTTGTGTTGTTGCTACCTATAAAAACCTCTCTCAATTTCGGACAACTCGATTCCATTTTCTTGTGGTGAGATCTTTTCTGTCACATCAAAAACCGTAAAAAACTGTTAGTGAAAAGTGGCAAAATAGTGCATCTTTCGTTCTTCTTGTTGTGGGAACAAAACATCAATGCGAGCGCATCTAGGTGATCGGGTTTACACTAGGTGTGCCCTTTTCTTTCTCCCCAAGATGTCTGATCATTCTGAGCCACCTCGTAGTGATGCTTTCCCTTGCTCAAAGTGGAAAAAATGGTCAAACTTTGACATCGCGTAACTTGAAGACTATGGCACTTATGGATGAGTAATTTAAACCTATGGAGTCATTTTGTCACTGCCTAAAAAATCCTCTCTTGGTTTTGGACAACTCGATTCTATTTTGTTGTGCTGAGATTTTTTTCGTCACATAAAAAATCGTCAGTGAGAGGTGGCAAAATAGTGCATCTTTCATTTTGCTTGTTGTGGGAACAAACCATCAGTGTGAGTGCATCTAAGTGGCTAGGTTTACCTTAGGTCTACCCTTGTCTCACTCCCCAAGACATCCAATTTTTCTGAGCCACCTCATAGCGACGCTTTCCCTTGAGCGCTCAAAGTGGAAAAAAATGGTCAAAATTTGATGTCGCGTAACTCGGAGACCATGGCACTTCTGGAAGAGACGTTCAAACCTACGAGGTTGTGTTGTCACTTCCTAAAAAAGTCTCTCTCAGTTTCAGACAACTTGATTCCATTTTCTTGTGGTTAGATTTTTTCTGATGCATCAAAAATCGTGAGTGAAAGGTGGCAGAATAGTGCATCTTTCGTTCTGCTTGTCGTGGGAATGAATCATTAGCGCAAATTCATCTGGGTGGCTAGGTTTACACTAGGTGTGCCCTCATCTTACTCCCCAAGATGTTTGATCATTCTGAGCCACCTCATAGCGACGCTTTCCCTTGAGCGCTCAACATGGAAGAAATGGTTAAACTTTGACATTGCGTAACTCAGAGATCGTGGCACTTATGAATGATTCATTCAAACCTGCGGGGTCATGTTGTCACTTCCTAAAAAAGTCTCTCTCAATTTCAGACAACTCGATTCCATTTTCTTGTGGTGATATTTTTTCTGTCGCATAAAAAACTGTCAATGAAAGGTGGCAAAATAGTGCATCTTTCATTTTTCTCGTCTTGGGAATGAACTATCAGCATGAGTGCATTTGGGTGGTTAGGTTTATGGTAGGTGTGTCCTTATCTCTCTCCCCAATATGTCTAATCATTCCAAGCCACTTCGTAGCGACAGTTTCCCTTGCTCAAAGTGGAAAAAAGGGTCAAACTTTGACGTCACGTAATTCAGAGATTGTGGAACATATGGATAGTTTGTTTGAAACTACGGGATTGTGTTGTCTCTGCCTAAAAAATCCTCTCTTTTTCGAACAACTCGATTCCATTTTCTTGTGGTGAGATTTTTTTTGTTGCATAAAAAACCGTCAAAAACCGTCAGTGAGATGTGGCAAAATAGTGCAGCTTTCGTTCTGCTTGTCATGGGAATGAACTGTCAGTGCAAGCACATTTGGGTGGTCAAGTTTATGCTAGGTGTGCCCTTATCTCACTCCCCAAGACGTCCAATCATTCTGAGCCACCTCGTAGCGACGCTTTCCCTTGAGTGCTCAAAGTGGAAAAAAGGGTCAAACTTTGACGTCACATAACTTGGAGACCGTGGCACTTATGGATGAGCCATTCAAACCTACGGGGTCATGTTGTCATTGCCTAGAAAATACTCACTCGGTTTCAGACAACTCAATTCCTTTTTCTTGTGGTGAGATTTTTTTTGTCACATAAAAAATCTCAAAAACCGCCAGTGAAAGGTGGCAAATAGTGCATCTTTCATTCTGCTTGTCGTGGGAATGAACCGTCAGCACGAGCATGTCCAAGTGGCTAGGTTACCACTAGGTGTGCCCTTGTCTCACTCCCCAAGACATTTGATCATTCTGAGCCACCTCATAGCGATGCTTTCCCTTGAGCACTCAAAGTGGAAAAAATGGTCAAACTTTGACATTGTGTAACACGGAGACCGTGGCACTTATGGATGCACCATTTGAACCTATGGGGTCATGTTGTCACTGCCTAAAAAATCCTCTCTTAGTTTTGAACAACTCAATTCCGTTATCTTGTGGTGAGATTTTTTTTGTTGCATCAAAAACCATCAAAAACTATCAATGAGAGAGGTGGCAAAATAGTGCATCTTTCGTTTTGTTCATCGTGGGAATGAACCATCAGAATGAGCACATTTGGGTGGCCATTTTATTTTAGGTGTTCCCTTGTCTCACTCCCCAAGATGTCCAATCGTTCCGAGCCACCTCGTAGCGACGAGTTCCCTTGAGCGCTCAAAGTGGAAAAAATGGCAAAATTTTGACATCACGTAAATTGGAGACCATGGCACTTATGGATGATTTGTTCAAACCTATGGGGTCATGTTGATGCTGCCTAAAAAAACCTCTCTCAGTTTTGGACTACTCGTTTCCATTTTCTTGTGTTGAGAATTTTTTTGTCGCATGAAAAACTGACAGTGAAAGGTGGCAAAATAGTACATCTTTCGTTATGCTCGTCGTGGGAACAAACCTTCTACGCGAGCGGTTCCAGATGGCCAGTTTTGCACTAGGTGTGTCCTTGTCTCACTCCCCAACATGTTCGATCATTTTGAGCCACCTAGTAGCGACGTTTTCCCTTGAGCGCTCAAAGTGGAAAAAATGGTCAAACTTTGACATCACGTAATTCGGAGACCGTGCCACTTATTGATGCAGAGACTTTTGCCTTCTTCTAATCACACTCAATTCAATTGAAGAGAATCAAACTCCAATCATCCAATACTAGGTTTCTCACCCTTTCACACCTTGTCTCAATGCACTCTTAAGGCATCACCCAACCACTCAAATGGGGTTTTCAACTTCAACGGCTTAACCAAACATAACTTAGGGGTTTAATACACCTATGACACCCTGAAACAAGGTTCAACATGCCCAAGTTTACCGATTCACTTCCCAATACACAAAACTGCACGTAGGAGGCTTATTCCTACTAACCCTTCAAATCGGGTAATTCAACAATAACTCAAAACTTTCCCACAACACTTGGAAAAAAAACTACATATTCAAATACCCATTTGCAAGTTATTTAATATATGTCAGAATTAGACATAGTTGTTTTGGACCAACTTTCTAGACCAGCACCCTGTCCCACTAGGATTAGGCCTAATTAGACAAATTTGGACATTTTGACCTTATGACATCAAGAAAAGTACATAAAATGTTGAGTTTCTTATTGAATACCCTTCAATACATCAAAAATCCTTCAAATGTATTTATTATCAAATAGTACAAATTTATAATCAAATGGTACAAATTTATTACAAATGTATTTATAATCAAATGGTACAAATTTGGGCTCTCAATATTTGCAAATCAGCCCCATGGGCACTTTTATATATAGAATTTGGCAGATCAAGCTCATTATTGTTTATATATACAAAATTTTGCATCTAAATATGCAAATTATAACTTGTTTTTTTATACCAAATTTAGCATCTAGATATGCACATTACAACTCATTGTTGGTTTTTTATACAAAATTTAGCATCTAGATATGCACATTACAACTCATTTACGTTTTTATATATAAAATTCAGCATCTACATATGCACATTATAGGTCATATGCATGTAGAGAACATCCAAAAAAGTGAAGTTACAACGTTTCGCAAAAGATATATACAAAATTGTCAAAATTATTCTACCATATTGGAGAATTATTATTCTAGATGGCCCAAAATCAATCAAGTGAACCTTTTGGATCAACTCCAACCCTTAGTGTCTCAAGTATTGCCTTGTGGTCAGATTCACAAACTTTCCACAAATCCTTGTTAAGAGGTCTACCACGATATTTGATCAAATGAATATGTGTTGCAACAAGAAGGTTTGAGTAATGAAGAATATGTCTATGTGTCTCAAAGTCCTCAAACAACTAGGCATTAGAATTTTTGATAGGGTACCTGCATTTTATAGAAGGATAAGTTAATGCCAAAATCAATACAATGACTGATAAATAAATGAGTTTAAGAGGTCTCAATACAACTCGACACAACAAAAGTACCTTCTAAGCCATGTCCCTGTCACAACAACGGATCCTATTGCGTACTCAATACCCTCTCCATCAACCACTGTAGAAGTCAATTTCTTTTTGGCCTCAATACAACGACACAAAAATTAACATGTTCCTTCTTAGTTGTTCTCATCCGCAATAACTGCATATACATGACCCGCATTTAATAAAAGGATATAAGTTAATACCCAAATCAACATAAGTTAATACTAATAAATTGAGCTTAAAATTGATTTCACCCAAGTAACAAATTGCAACCCTTTACCTGGTTCAACTATGTCTGATACATGGTCAAAATCCACTGATGCTTCAAGCTGGTTCATTTGTAGTGCTCTAGGAAGTTGATATGTATCTAGGGTTTTCAAAGGTCTACAAGACTATTGGTCAACCCACTCTTTTGATTCACATTCATCCCACATAAAATGCATACATGAAGAGCAAAAGCATGCAATTTGTCTAGTATAAATAGCTAGTGATGTTGCATTTGAACTTCTAAATGAATGCATGTCACTTGATCATGTAAGTGTATAAAAATCTAGATAGTTTTCAATGTTAGATTCATGTATTAACCAAAAATATCTAGAAACCATAGACTTACCTGCATTGCCTGGTCCCATCGTAGAGTTACACCATTGCACAATTGTTTATGCATCTATTAACATTGCACCACCTTTGTACTTCAATTCCTCTCTGGTAAGAGCTCTTTTTACACATGCTCACACACCAGCATGCTCTCCCTTTCCATGCGCTACCTCAGTGAAATTCCAAAAATGTTGCACACCACTTGTCACATGCATCCTAGTCAACTAGTATAACATCCTTACATTCTTGAATTGTGCGGTGCAATTGTCCGACCATATTCAGTGTTGGTTGTATCTTATATCTCTTTCCCTTAAACTATAATAGAAGATTGTAAAGATCCTTGCACAAACTCTGAGGAATGAGTACGATCATCGCTAATATAGAAGTGATATTCTCTTATAACCTTTCTGTCCTCCTTGATGCTATCATGTGCATGCATGAATTCTATATGTACAAAAAATGTAACTTGTGTAGAGTGGTAATACATATATTGTACTTCATTTTGTGGCTTTAGTGTATAATTCTCATCAAAATCAACGACAGAGACAATAATGTCGAGGGGGAATTGTCCTTACACAACTTGAATTGCTCATCTAACCACCTAGCTCTATGTGTGTGACCTATGTACTCATACACTAGTTTCTCTCAAAACATCTTAATAAAATCAACTACTCATATATCCCTTTTCACTAACTCACACCTCTTTAATTATTTTCCATCTTTAACACCATATGTGATTGACTTGTATTTTCCAATAGAAACTAGTTCCTTACCATTTTCATGTGTGCTATCTAGATGTAGGCATCTATGCAACTGTTGCAAACGGGCACATGTAGGACAAAAACCTCTCAAACACATCATCTTATAGTAAATGCACCCATCATCTCGTCTACATAGTACACTTTAAATAAATTCTCTCGGTGACTTAGGAGGTGCTTGTAAACCACATTCCTGCAAAACATCGTTAGTATGAAAAGTATAACATATATAGTGATAAATATCATAATGCATGGAAAATTCAACATGGACCCTACAACAACATGTAGTACGTGCATGATTAATCTTAACATAAAATGGTTTTGTCATCTCAAAAAATCTTTGACTAATTTTATTTTGAGGAAAACTTTGAAGAAACTTTTCTTAAAATTGTGTTTGAGTTATATCTAAATAGTGTTTTGGATGTGGCTCATGATTTCTAATTCCATTCCGCCTTATAACAACATCTCTTTTGTTGGGTGAAACCCTTGTGTTGTCATGCCAATATTTCTCAATTAACATTCTCAGTACATCAACAACAACCTTGTCCTTGCGTGGGAGTCTACCCAAGAATGCCCAAAGAGAAATTTTGTTAGGATCCTCGATTTTCTCTCGCCTCTCTAAGGCATAGTGTAATGTGGTTCTACTTATCCTTAATGACTTGGTTGTTTTTCTTATTAAACAAGATTTTTTCATTGCCTTTCTCATTATGGTTGATGTGAGGACATGATGAGTAACATTAGCATCTTTAGTGCATGATTTTGAACCAATGGCTTGGTATGCATCAAAAAGATTTCTCACAATGGTTCTTTGACTATTATTTTCGGATGTTCTTAACCCCAAAATTTCCATTGTCTCTCTAAATTTCAGATTTTTAATCATTTCAACAAATAATTGGCATCTTCCACTTTGATTTAAGTTTTCAAAATAGTTATTCCAAATTCTTCTAACTGATCTTCTACAAGTTCTTTCAGAAATTTTATCATGCATTGGCTTCACAATATTTTCATCAATGTCTATTAGGAACTTTGGTTTTCTACGAATTATTCTAAGAGGTGTTAAGATTTGTGCATGCTCTTCATTTTCATTAATTGCGTTATGTGCATTGATCACATCAAATTCAAATGGTATATCTACCTCAATTTCATTAACATGTGCATTCACCGAATCATTTTCAAATGGTGTATGTTCATTGCATTCATTAGGTGCATTCATCATATGCATTTGAATTGGTGTATGTTGATCATTTTGATTTGGTGCATTCATCATATCAATTTCAATTGTTGAATGTTCATCAATTTTATTAGGTGCATTAGATGACGTACTTTCATGTAATCTCCTCATGCACTCTCTTTGTCTTTCCTTTACTGTCTCTCTTCGTTCATTCGTTCATCTCTTGTTCTTTCCCATTGTCATACACATAACATCATGATGACAATCCACAATCAAATAGCAAAAAAACAACAAATGGTCATCATTTTGTTATGATCTAAAGTAACAATGATAAAATAACTTAAAAAACAATCCAATATACAAGACAAATCAATCATTTCAAAGAAAAAGTGACAAAAAAATATGAAAACCTGACTATTGTTGTCCCAGAAAATCATGTGCAAAAGCACTGGGGCCTTCAAACAACTTGCAATGCTGGTTTTTAGGCCATTGGGACTAAAATATATTAGATTTTCCCATAACCTGTATGGGTCATGGAAACCTAATGTAAATGTTCACAATTTCTCATAACCCGTACGAGTTATGTAGAACTAGAAGTTTTGGCCTTATTTCTACATAACCCATAGGGTTATGTAGAACTAGGAACCAGATAGGAAGTGGGGAGATAGAGAGAGAGAGAGGGGGGGATGGATCGAGAGGGAGAGAGTGGGAGATTAGGAAAAGGAGAGGGAGAGAGAGAGAGAGAGAGAGAGAGAGAGAGAGAGAGAGAGAGAGAGAGAGAGAGAGAGAGAGAGAGAGAGAGAGAGAGAGAGAGAGAGAGAGAGAGGGAGGGTGGAGATGGGGAGAATATGATAAAGAGAGGGAGAGGGAGGGAGGGAGATTGGGAAAAAGAGGAGGAGGAGGGAGAGAGAGAGAGAGAGAGAGAGAGAGAGAGAGAGAGAGAGAGAGAGAGAGAGAGAGAGAATAGGATAAGATTACGAGAGGGGGAGGGAGAGGGGGAGAGGGAGGGGGAGGGGGAGAGAAAGAGAGAGAAGGTGAAGAGGGTGAGAATAGGATAGGATAATGGGAGAGAGAGAGAGAGAGAGAGAGAGAGAGAGAGAGAGAGAGATGAGGTAGAGAGAGAATGAGAAGGAGAAAAGAGTGAGAGACTCGACAGAGAGAGAAGTGTGAGGGGGAGAGAGATGAGATAGTATTCAAGGAGGATAATTAAGGCTCAGAATAGACAGAGACGACGATGGGGGAAGGTGTTGGACTTGAAAAGAAATGAGAGGGGGGTTGAATCACTGCCACCAAATAAAACACTACTTCAAACACTAACCGGTAGATGAACTTAACCAAAAAGAATAACTATCTGCAGTAATAGATAACTGACCGGTTAAGGTCTTACAAAGTGCTCTGTTAGGAGCGAATCTTGTTAGAGATCCCAAAGCTTGGTTAGAAGCTTATACCCTATTAAGAGTATTACCCTATTAGGAGTAACCTTGTTGGAGGATTTGAGAATCCAAACTAATGGATCACCTTGTTAGAGGATTTGTACAATGAAGCTTGTTAGAGCTTACCCGGTTAGGGGATTTGATTCTGTTGTAATGATTAGAAAACAACAAGAATGGTTTGATCTATTCTGAGTAGCACAATATTTGCTTGATCAGATCATTCTAAGTACATTCAACACTACTCTTCATCTTAACACTTATCGCTCTTCAACAAAAACTTTCACTCTTGATGCATATCAATATTCACATAACATCATCTCTATCTCTATCTCTATCAGTTTCAAATGATTCACTAAGATGTCTTAATATACACATTCAAATCTTATGTTGGCCTAAGGAAATCAAAACATAATTTCCTAGGTGTAGTGTATCTAGACAAGTAATCATAACTCATCACAAAAATGACCACCAAGAAAATGGTGTTGGTAACTCATCACAAAATCAGGTACCGGTTAGAACAGTCAATACCGGTTGGAACAAAACATGTAAACCATTGTCCTGGAATCTTCCGCTTGATCTCCATCTTCATCTTCATCTTCATTTTGATGCCGACTTAGTGTAGCCACAGGTTATCTCTTAAGCACATACCGGTTGACATAGAGTACTAGTTAGAGATAAACCTTAAACATATCGGTTGACAGTGTAAACCAATTGAAGTTACACCGGTAGTCAATGTAATCATATGTGTGTGTGAGAGTGTTTCATCAATGACAACAAGTGATGAATACATTACAATCATCATCAAACCAACAATCTCCCCCTTTGGCATTGATGGCAACACTTAGAAAATTTTAGAGTAATACAATACCGCTAAGTGTGCATACACAACATATTTACACATGTGCTCATACTCCCCTTTAATGCAATACTCCCCCTTAATGCATGCATAAATACAAAATTTCAAAAACACACATACATATTATTACTCCCCCTTTGACAACAATGCCAAAATGAAAAACTAAAATATATACATATATATGGAAAATTTGTATCAAAGTGTTCAACATATATTACAACTTAAAAAAGTTCATGCATTGGCTAATCTCATAAAAACTATCATTGAAGTTCTGCTTCATCTATGATAAAGCATTTTCCCATGATTCTAGTATGTTAGCAGTATACTCAAATGTAGACATCAGCTGGGAATGGAATTATTCCATTGAGTCTAGTATGCAGGTTTCAGGAGTAGCAAGAATAGCTTCTGCATTGGAGTAGGCTCTCTGAAGAATGTTGACTTGTGAGGTGAGCAGAATCTTGAGCTCTTTTAGAGATCGGAGTCTCTTAGCCTTCTCATTATCATTCATGTTCAATCTGTCATGCAAATCATCTACAGACCGGTTAAAAGCATGAATGGAGTCCCGGAGTGGGACATATGCCTTGCATATCCTTTCCATTTCTTTCTTGGTTTCAACTTGACTCTTATAAATGTCAGAGTAAAACAAAGAAACATTGGAGGTAGAGGCAAGATACTTTCCTCTAGATTCAATATCTTTTCTCAATAGACTTCCATTATGAGATAGAGCCATTTTGCCACTTTCAATTTTCTTTGCTAGTTTATCTCCATATTTCTTCTTGTGGCTCTTCTCAGCAGACATTTGAGCAGCATCTTCAAGCGACTTAATTTGATCAGATGCATCTGCAACTAACTGACCAAGTTTCCTAATGGGTGTAGGAAGATGTGCAGCAGTTGTTTCCAGTAGTAAACTAGACAAAATTTCTACTGCATTCTGGATTGTCTTTGCTTCAATCCTTTGCTCTTTCAATCTCTTCTTGTATGCTCTAAATTGCGTAACACTAGCAATCTTCATCATTTCTAATGCGCTCAAAGTGTTCATATCAATGGGTCATAAAATACTTAAAGAATAATCATCATCATCTTCAAGTAGTTTTTGCTTCGCCGGTTCAAGGGGTACACTCTTAATGATAGCTTTCTTTGTGTTCTACTATGTTGTCTCTTCAGGTAACTGAGTGACAACTTTATTAGTAGACTCCTTTTGATTATTTTCAATGACTAGTGGAGATTGGGGTTTCTCCAGTTGTTTTGTTGTCGGTTCATTGTCCACTTTTAGTTGAAAAGCCGGTTGATCAACTAATGTAACCTATACTTCAGTGATTGTAGGAGGCTCCATATCTGGTGCAGTGATGTCTCCAAATAGGTCTACTATGTTTTGAACATCTTCACCAACAAGAATAATGAAATCATCCTTCTTCTTGATTGGATAGACTATGTCAGATTGTACAATCTCCTCTTCATCCATTTCCGGTCGAGGAATGTCATCTGTAGTATCATCCTTATTGCTAGAGTGGACGACTTCTTCCCTCTTTTTGATTACATAGGCTAGCTAATGTGTCTCGAACTCAATAACTGCCCTTTTTGCATTAAGAAGCTTCAATCTTCTCATTTTGAAATCAAAATATATTTTGTATTGCTCAACTAAAGCACTAATTCCATCCGATGATAAATTGGGAAAATATTGTACAAATATTTCATCAATAATCTTCTTTTCCAATTGAATTGTTTCCTCCCATTTATCTAAAAGAGTATTATACAAAGAGATTGAAATATCTTTTTCCAAGTCATGCAGAAATCCATTGTAATGACCCAAATTAGTTATTACCTGTTGAATGACTTAGTTCTACTCATCTTAAGTGAAAGAATCAAAATATTCTTTGACATTGTCAAACCTATTTCTTCCTAATGTCTTCATTGTTCTCTCAAAAACTGTGTCAGGTTTGTAGGTAGCAATATCTATAGATGTAGTTGCCTTCAGCACTACCTTTACCTTCTTGGGTGTTCTGTCGGTTGCTTTTTTCTTCTTTGGTTCTTCTTCAGAATCTGTACCCTCAGACTCTGGTTGCAAAATCAATTTCCGATTCTCTTCTTTGGTGCACTCTCCTTCTTTACATATAATTTAGGTGTCGGTTCCTTTTTGGTTAGGACACTCTGAGTCACCCTTGTGGTCTTTTTCACAGGAGACTTTTCATCAGACTTCTTTTTCTTTCCTTTCACATTAGCTATAGGACAGTACCGGTTTCTATTGGTGCAACTTGGACTACCACAATGTCCAATTTTGCCTATTGTTTATCTTTAGGCAATGCTAACAAGGTATTAGCATAGCCAACTAGTAAATCATGATTAACCTCATAGCTCATATCTTCCATCTCTTCCTTTCTAGGCTCAATTGCTTGCATCAAGCAAAAGTCAATGGTAACATTGAAGACTATGTACTTTTGAAAGTGTTTTACCACATCTTCAGGTAGCCTCATTCTCATGCTCATCTTTTTCTGAAATTCATTACAATACTTATTCAAGGCAGCTGAAAAAGTATTCTTCATAGCCTTAATGTTGTTCTTGATCTGTGCATTGACCGGTAGGTCTTTGGACCATTCAATGTCTCCAATACCCGATAGGAAGTTCTGAAAATAGAAAAATAACCTAGCTAATAGCTAACCATATTTGAACTTTTGTGTGTTGTCCTTCTTAATGGATTGCAAATTTTGAAATAATTGCACTCTGATGGCTTCACAAAGATCATAATTTGTGTATGAATTGCTGTAGATGGAACACTATTAAGTCTACTGGAGTAAAATACCCAGTAGCCTATCACCATTGCTACTAGTTTCATTGCAAGGTCTCTAATATTATTGATAGAAAAAATCACACTTATCAGATGTAGAACCGGTTAATTTGAAGACAGTATCCTTTCAAATTCGTCTTAGCACAGGAATTTCACCGGTTGAGAAATAACCCGTTACAGCTTGAATAGCTTCCTTGGTTATTGTATGAGTCCTTTCTAAATACATGTTCTCTCCGTGGACTCGACTCAAAATGATTCTTATGTGTTCTTCCTCAAAATCTTCAAGAAAGTACGCGGCATTATGAAAATCTTTTTCAAAAACCCTAGCATATTTTGTTTCAATCTTTTTGTTCTTATCATAGAGTGATTTCAACTGTGTATAGATGTGTAGAGTTCCTAAATCTTCTATCTTGCAATCTATATAGCTGGACAAGTCACCTTTGACCACAACACCGCTCAGGATTTGTGACAATGCATTATAAGACATAATTTGGTCTGCCTTTAGAGCTTCCTCAAGCTCGGTAGTGATCATCAACCTCTCTACAAACTTAGAAGTAGATGCCATTCTAGATAAACAAACTTCGAAGCGGTATACTCAAAGAAATACCTTGGTTCTTGCACATCACTCCATTTCCCGGTTGAAATGCCCAAATGCACACTCGTTCGCCTCTCTGCAACTTTCAATTCAACTTGATTTCTCTAAACACAAATCAATTTACCAATTGACAACAAGACAATCTTGTTCGGCTCTGCAATCGCTTCAAATTTCTTTCTCGAAAAGAGTTAGGGTAAAAATGATAAAGTAAAACTTGTTTTATCCCTTTTTACCAACTACAATAAATGCTCACACTTTAGGTTACAAATCCTAATTTCATTGCTCGAGTGAAATACTAGTTGATAACACGTCAACAAAAAGTCACCAAAATTCAAGATTCAAAAAAAAATTCCCGCTCATTTTACAAGGGGTCCGGAGATGTTTTACCGTTAATCTCCCCTTAGCCATGTTAAAATAGGCTTAAGTCATCAGTGTTGGGTTCTCTTCACTGGGTGAAGGAAAAATTTCTTCTCCAGGCAAGTCATCACCTTTCTTGTTCCAAATCTTATTCATATCTTCTTTGGTTTCCTCAACATCAACTTTCTGCTTGCCTTTTTGATCCTTGAAAGAGTTAACCGGTTTTCTATTTCTCGATCTACAAAATTTTTCTAAGTGCCCCGGTTTGTTCTAGTGGTAACAGACCATACCAGATGATCTCCAGGGTCCTGCATTTTCTCTTCCTATTCTTCTTCTGTAGTTCATAGCCACATGACCAAAGTTATTACAGAAGATACAAATAACATTTTTTACCTTTTCCATCTCGAATCGACTAAACCGGTTGCCATAGCTTCTTTGCCAATTCAGGTTTACCTGGTTGTAAAAGTTCCTTATCCGGTCACCATTTGGTCTAGGATGCATGTGTGGTACAAGATTGTTTGCTCCATATTTGTGTTGGCATATGCACACTCCAATGAGACATTGTATGTGATTGAAGGTTTTGTCATTGATGGCAACCTTGCAATCCTATGGCACCGGCAAAGGCATTATACCGACATCAGCAGATCACACTCTACACCGACACTCAGGACATCGACACCGGCACAAAGAAAAGAAGTATACTGGCACAGAGGCCGACAGGATTTTGTTATATTATATTTTGTTTATTATTGTAAAAACTTTGTAAGCCAACTTGGCAAATTGTAAAATGACTCTTATATATAAAAGAGATCATTGTAGACATTTGGTAAGGGAGATGTAAGCGACAAAGAAAAATATTAGGGAAACCTATTATGCGAAATATAGGCTAAAGGGTTTATGTAAGAAGTAGAGCAACAACAGTACTGGATCAGGCATTATAGATGCTATTGTAAAGCAGTACAGGATATTGGATTTGTATAATCCTCATTGTAAGTCAGTGAGACTTCCCATTGAGCAGTGAGCTCTAGGCAGTTGGCCTTCCTGCATGTGCAGGCCCCTATTGTAAGTAATATTCTCTTATTAGCCAGTGAGTGAATATTGTGGGTCACAAATCCCACCAAGGTTTTTCCCACACCGGGTTTCCTCATTAAAACCTTGTGTTATGGTGTGCTTTTCACGTGGATGTTCTTAATTCTGTTATTGCATTATTTCTTGCATACCGGTACACTGTTATAATATGTTCTGCATGTTTTAAGTTAAGAAATTGTAATCACCAGTTAGATACTGATTCCCCCTCTCCTCTCAGTAGCTATGGGATTCCTAACAATTGGTATCAGAGCTTGGTCCTCTATTTTCAGAAGCCTAACAACTTGAGGAAGATCTTGACACCAGTAAAGATGGAAAATCTAATGAAGCAACTTGAAGAAGCTCTTTCAGACTATGATGTAGAGAAATTGAAAAATATCAAACTAGAAGATGATTTAAGGGCAGCTCAGGATATCATTCAGGCACTTCAAGAGAATCCTACTGTTACAAGGAATAAGAGAAGAGAACTTTGTGAAAAATTGCAAAATGAGAATGATGAAAAGGAATCACTTAATGATATGATAAGCAAGCTGAAATAAGAGAACATGACAACAAAGAATGAGATGCAGGATATGGCTATGAGATTTTGCAAAGAGATTGAGGATAAGAAGAAGAATGAAGAAGAATTGACCAGAAGACTAGGTGATGCAGGAAATGAGAACACAAGACTTAGCTATGAAAATGACATGTTGAAGACAGATCTGATGCATACTCAGAATGACTCAAATGAACTGATGAGACAAAAAGAAGTCTTAGAAAGAGAACTAGAAACTGCAAATCAACATAAAGAAAAGTTCAAGAAAAGCTCAGAGGAACTTGGCACCTTGCTGAAAAATCAAAAACCTAAAGGTGACACTTCTGGAATTGGCTTTGAAGTTGGTGAAAGCTCTGATACTGCAAATACTCAGGATCATAGCAAACCGGTAACACAACCTAATGCTTAAAAATTTAATGGAAAATGCCTTAACTGTAATAAGTATGGTCATAGAGAAAATGAATGTAGATCTAGAAATTATCAGAATATCAACATACCCACCGATCAATGTTCAAAATGCAACAAAGTTGGTCACAACTCTGAAAACTGCAGAATGAATGTGAGATGTTATGTTTGTGGAAGATTTGGACATTTATCTAATCAATGCAGAACACAAACCAGCATAGGTTATGGGAAAGCTATTCAGAAAAATAATGTAACTTGCTATGCATGCAACAAGATTGGGCATATTGCTAAATTCTATAGAAATAAAGGAACACTGGTAGACAACAAAAGCTCTAGCTTGAAAGTTAAAGAAAAAGTTGAAGAGGTTAAGCAAGAATTCTCAAAACAATGGATTAGAAAAGCTGATCTAAATATTGGGAATACTCCTCCACCGGTAGAACAAATCAATGCTTCACCGGCAGGATAGAGTGATGCTTCACCGGCAGGACAACGCAATGCTCCACCGACAGGAAGTTCTTTATCTAATTGAAGAAAGTTTCCTTGAGGGTTTGGCAATCTAATGACACATGTGCTATTATTCCCTCGGTTAGAGATAAGAAGTTGGAAATTACTTTTTACTGGCAGACAATGTTAAGTGAATACTTAACCGACATGCAATTAATATGGTAGATGGCAAAAAGACACTATAAAATTGAGGTTTTGGCTCCATTCCATTTCACCGAGATTTCAAACCTACGAAGAGCGCGAAGATTCCGGGCTAAGGCATTTCGAGCAAGAGGCAAGAACACTCCAAGCAATCATCCATTCTAAAGGCAGTAAAAGGTATTTTATCATGGCATCCACCTCTGCAATTGAATATATAGCAAACCCTACTGTTGTCGAAGTGATAAAAAGACCTAGGCCTGTATTTCAGTTAGGCCCCGAGGTAGCAAAGAAAGATGATACCTTAGGTGCTTTTTCTCAAATTCCTAAGGGAGTTGTTTATGCTGAAGACCCCAGAATTTATGTCCACTGCAACATTGAGGAACTAGGAGATGAAGAGATTAACACCATGTTTAAAACTGTGATATGTGATGAATCCAGCAATGTAAAAGATGAACACAAGATCATTGAGACCCTAGGATTTACAGAGATCCTTAGCATTCCTAAATTCCCCAAGGATGTGATTAGGATAGTCTTAAGCATGGTACATGGTGAATTTTTCTAGTTAGATGCAATCCACAAAATCACTAAGGAAGCTGTGAAAGTTGTCACAAGGTTACCGACCACCGGTAAAAGGCCTAATAAAACCAAGAAGGTGTCCAATGACCTAGTTACAAACCTAACTAGTGAAACATTCGACAAAAGGTCCCTAAGAGTTAATGATGTAACATACATTAATGTGAGATTTATCAGCATGATATTAGGGTATAAAGCTATTCATGCAAATAGACTCAATTTAGTTTCAAGTTTATGCATTAAGAGTGCTTATGATATGGTCACAGATAATGCAAAGATTGATATATGTGAGTGGTTAAAGGATGAATTAATTGACAACCTTGGAAAGATTAAGAAGGACAAGAAAGGAACCTTCAGGTTTGGAAATCTGTTAGTATGTCTGATGCTACATATAACCAAACAGGTTCCCGGTATAGGATACAAAGAACTTGGATATGATATACCAGTAGGTAAACAGTTAACATAACTATTCAATAACATGGGAGAAGACAAGGAAAACAATATTCATGACTTCTTTCAAGCATTAAAGGCCAAAATGAAGAAAAGAATCAGGTTATCACAAAAGATTGTTGACAAATACAAAGATGAAATATGCTTTGTAATCAAGAAGGATGAAATCTGGATGGAAGCAGTCATCCCTAGGACAGTTTGGGTAAGCGAGATGGGCTATGAAATAGATGATCATATAATTGAAACATATACTAAAGCACTTCTGGAAGCCCCAAGAGAACTTAAGGAAGAAATATTTGCTAGTGCAGAAACTATTGAAAGCCAAATACAATCAAAGAAAAGAGTGAAAAAGGTTGAGGTAGTTGTAAGGAAAGGTTCCAGACAAGCAAAGGCCATCAAAGAAGATGTGTTGAAGAAAACCTGTATAATAGAGGATGAGTTAGTAGCTCCACAACCTGAAACTCACCTATCACCGGTAGGTACTTCTTCGGAGAGTGACATGCCTACAACTTTCAAAAGAGTTGTAAGGAAAAGAGATCCCTCACTGGCAACCACACCCTCACCCAGGAGGACAAGACAAAAACAACAAGCAGTGAGATCTCTGGTAAGAAAGACTACACCAAAGAAGAAGAAACTGACACCCAAAAGGAAGAAGAGGACAAACAAAGACTTGGCCCCTCTTGATATACTGCTGAATGAAATTACAGAGGAAGGTAAATTGAAGAATATAGAGAAAATATATGACACTTTAACAGCTGATGAAAAAGAACAAGTTGAAAACAGTGTTATATTGCATATAGATATGTATAAGAAATTTTTGATGGAAGTAGTAAATGAAATTCCAGATGAACTATTTAAGAGACTGGAAGCAAGAAGACAAGCAGTAATAGAACTAGACAAGAAAATAAAGATTGAAAAGCTACTTGTTGTATATCCGGTAAATTCACCTAAAGAAATCGATGACCTAATTGCTCAAGCCAATCGGTCAGTATTTTCTACTGCACACCGGCACATTGCTTTAATGGTTGGAAGAGTTAATGAGGTGACTGAAGAGACAGAAAATGGATGGGATATATTCCTAGTTCAAAAAGAAAAACAAGAAGAGTACAGGAACCCCAAACCTATAAAAGTTTATCAGAAAGATAGAGACAAGGGTAAAGGTAAAGTTGGTGGACCACCTAGTATCAAGGTTAAATACAACTTACCCCCACCTCCTTTGATTACTCCACCGGTAAAAACAATAGCTATAGAAGATCAATCGGCAGTTGAGAGTATGGATGTAGAGGATGTTAATCCTAATCCTGAAGTCTTATATACTATGGATGTTGATACTCAAAAGATCAACATTGTGGTAGACAAAGATACAGCTGATAAAACTGAAATGGCTAGTGAGCCTCCGGTAGTTGAGCAAACTGATAACACACAGGAGAAACTGACAGAAGACAAAGAGCAAAAGGTAGAGACTCAGACTCAGACTGAGACAATGCAACAAATAGAAAAACAAACAGAGCAAAAGGCTTTAGAACAGCAACAGGAACGGGTTCATAAGGAAACAGTGCCACCGGCAACTGGAGAAGTAGAAAAACCATTGCTTAAGGAAATGTAGACACAAACAGACCTACCAGAGGTCAATACAAGCTTGGTTACTTCCACTAGTGGTACTCATAATGTTGGTTCATCATCAGGCTACAAATCAACTAATGTGACTGAGGTACTATTAGATTCAATCAAAAAGATAACAGACTGCAGCTCACAAGCTTATAAGGCAATTGATGATACCATACCAATTTTGAAGGTAATTGCTCCTAACTGTAATATAGACAATAAAGATTCTTTAGGACAACTTGATACACTATGTAAATATATCATAGAAAACATTGAGAAAATAAAGGAAGAGAAATTGAAGGATAAAGTAGAAATTGAAAAGTATAAATTCTTTGATGAGCAAATAAAGAAGTGTAACAGAGATTTTGGCACACTTCTACTAGAATTGTGTAATTTATTAAAAGAGTACAAAAATTTGTACAAAGACACCTATAAGACAAAATTTTTGACTGTAGATATAGACAAGAAGATGAGAAAGGTACAGGATGAGATCAATAAACTTGCAGATAATTTTGTTAACTCACTTGATACACTATCAGTTTTTGAGGAGAAGATAACAAATTTTGAAGAAGATTTACTTAAATTGGAAAGAGAGAAAGAAAGAATAGTGAATAAGGCAAAGCATCTGAGATTAAAACTAAGTCCAAGATTGGGCTATCTAGCATCACTGCGAAAGGAAGTATCTGAGGCACTAATACAGTGACAGAAAACACCGGCAGAGCATTTGCAGCATCTCACCGGTATAGTTAAAAGAACAAAGATAGCAATAAGAGATAGTAAAAAGTTTATGGAGAGTATAAACTTGATTTTGGCGGATCTATTTCAAATTGTAACTATCCAGTTACAAGGTTGAAACTACAAACTCTACTGACATCTTGACAACCTTTGTCATTGATGCCAAAGGGGGAGTAGTGGGATGAGAAAATTCAATATCACAGGAATCATATGCTCAGGGGGAGCACACACATTTTTGGTAATTTTTTTTTGGACTTCACATTTTGATACACTTTTGAAATTTCTCATGAGTGTTGCCATCAATGCCAAAGGGGGAGATTGTTGGCATATGCACACTCCAATGAGACATTGTATGTGATTGAAGGTTTTGTCATTGATGGCAACCTTGCAATCCTATGGCACCAGAAAAGGCATTATACCGGCATCAACAGATCACACTCTACACTGGCACTCAGGACACCGACACCGACACAAAGAAAAGAAGTATACCGGCATAGAGGCCGACAAGATTTTGTTATATTATATTTTGTTTATTATTGTAAAAACTTTGTAAGCCAACTTGGAAAATTGTAAAATGACTCTTATATATAAAAGAGATCATTGTAGACATTTGGTAAGGGAGATGTAAGCGACAAAGAAAAATATTAGGCATACCTATTATGTGAAATATAGGCTAAAGGGTTTATGTAAGAAGCAGAGCAGCAATCGGTACTGGATCGGGCATTATAGATGCTATTGTAAAGAAGTACAAGATATTGGATTTGTATAATCCTCATTGTAAGTTAGTGAGACTTCCCATTGAGCAGTGAGCTCTAGGCAGTTGGCCTTCCTGCATGTGCAGGCCCCTATTGTAAGTAATATTCTCTTATTGGCCAGTGAGTGAATATTGTGGGTCACAAATCCCACCAAGGTTTTTTCCACACCGGGTTTCCTCATTAAAACCTTGTGTTATGGTGTGCTTTTCATGTGGATGTTCTTGATTCTATTTATTGCATTATTTCTTGCATACCGGTACACTGTTATAATATTTTCCTGCATGTTTTAAGTTAAGAAATTGTAATCACCGGTTAGATACTGATTCCCCCCCCCCCTCTTAGTATCTATGGGATTCCTAACAATTTGCACTCAATATGTCTATGCCCATACATTCCACATGTGAAGCAGTGACCTTCAAATTTTCTAGACACATACCTAGCATTAGTATTGTAATTTGTATTTTTATTAGGTTTATCTCTACAAACATTTGTAGTATGACAAGGCTTATGACAAACAAAGTAGATGGGTTTAAAAACCTTCTTACCAGGTATTCTTATTGACTTTAGGAGCAACTTTTTTCTTTGTACTAGAGGATTCACCTTTTTCAGTTGTATGCAAACCAAGTCCAGAGATATCACCCTTCATTCTTTGTGATTGAATTTTTTCTTCCAGCATGGTAGAACTTTTGACGAACTTCTCCAATTTCTCATTGGTTTCAGTTAGCTTTTTGATATGATCTTCATTATGCTTAGACAAGTTCTCTCTCAGAGACGATGCCAGCTCAAGATCTAGCTTTAGGTTCTCCTTTTCTTCTATTTTAGCAATCAAGTTCTCATGCATAGTGTCTTTTTCCCATTTGATCTTTATAATCTCTTGATCTCTTACCTTGATAAGATCTTCAGCAGCTCTTTTGGCTTCCAATTCCTGACTCATGCGGATAGTGAGACCTTCTACTTCTCCTTAGATTCAATTTCTCACCGTTCAACTTTTCAACTTCTCCTGCGAAAGCTTTAATATTGGCTTCATTTTAAGAACTATTATCAGATATTTCTAACAATTTTTTCAGATAGCTCTCTCCTTTTGACTTGAGAAGCTTTCAGTTTGCCCCTAAGGGATTCAACTTCATTTCTGCTAGCTTCTAGCTCTCTAGCCATCTCGAAGTAGCTCATGTCCCCCATGGTAGTTTCAAGACTCCCTTCTAAGTGGTTAGGCTTCAAAGAAGTTAGGCTCTGATACCAATTGATAGAATTGAAAAGCACTAAGAGGGGGGGTGAATTAGTGACACCAAATAAAACACTACTTCAAACACTAACCGGTAGATGAACTTAACCAAGCATTTAAACAAAATACATGCTATCCAAAATAATATAACAACATCCACAAAAAGTAAAGCATCCACCATAACACAAGTGTTTATACGTGGAAAACCCAAATAGGTAAAAAAAATGGTGAGATGGAACTCACTAGTTATCTATCTACAGTAATAGATAACTGATCGGTTAAGGTCTTACTAAGTGCTCTGCTAGGAGTGAATCTTGTTAGAGATCCCAAAGCTTGATTAGAAGCTTATACCCTGTTAAGAGTACTACCCTGCTAGGAGTAACCTCGTTGGAGGATTTGAGAATCCAAACTAATGGATCACCTTGTTAGAGGATTTGTACAATGAAGCTTGTTAGAGCTTACTTGATTAGGGGATTTGATTCTGTTGTAATGATTAGAAAACAAAAAGAATGGTTTGATTTGTTCCGAGTAGCACAATATTTGCTTGATTAGATCATTCTAAGTACATTCAATACCGCTCTTCATCTTAACACTTATCGCTCTTCAACAAAAACTTTCACTCTTGATGCATATCAGTATTCGCATAACATCATCTCTATCTCTATCTCTATCAGTTTCAAATGATTCACTAAGATGTCTTAATATAGACATTCAAATTTTATGTCAGCCTAAGGAAATCAAAACACAATTTCCTAGGTGTAGTGTATTTAGACAAGTAATCATAACTCATCACAAAAATGACCGCCTAGAAAACGGTGCTAGTAACTCATCACAAAATCAGGTACCGATTGGAACCAAACATGTGAACCATTGTCCCAGAATCTTCCACTTGATCTTCATCTTCTTGTTCATTTTGATGTCGACTTAGTGTAGCCATAGGTTATCTCTTAAGCACATACCGGTTGACATAGAGTATCGGTTAGAGATAAACCTTAAACATACCTGTTGACAGTGTAAACCAATTGAAGTTACACCGGTAGTCAATGTAATCATATGTGTGTGTGAGAGAGTGTTTCATCAATGACAACAAGTGATGAATACATTATAATCATCATCAAGCCAACATAAGGAAGATGACAGAGAGAGAGAGGAAAACAAGATAGACATGCATGTATACAAACATGTATGTGTAGTCACATAAATATGTCCAGTTTAATTAAATGAATATTTGTATTTATTTGATTAAAAATCCACTAGCCATCAGTTAATTAAATTCATATTTAATTAATTCATCTTCAAACATTTTCTTATTAATTAAATAAATTATTCAATTTATTTTAATTAATTCATTAAAACCAAATTTGCAATCATTTAAATGAATAAATCATATTTATTTCATTTAATCCTCTTTTCCTCTTTTAAATAAATTAAATCAAACATTTATTTAAATCATTTATCACCCCCCCCAATTGCATTTTCCTACAAATGCAACTTGCACACATTTATTGAAATAAATTAATTTTATTTTAAAAATCCTGTTTTCCCTCACCCACCAAACCCACTTGCAAATCTAATCCCCTTCTAGATTCTTCTAACCCCTTCCTAATTAGCCTAATCCATTCCCTAATTATTGTCACATTCCTAAGCAACTTGGAGTCACTTCTCAAAGACTTCAAAGTCTTTGAAAAGCATTTAATGCTTTGTGTGTTCAACAATTTAACCTCCAACGTCTTCCAAAACCACTAATGGCTCTTACATAACCATTTATGGTTATTTCAACTTGCACTCATGTGTCTCCTCAAGCATTTATTGCTTTGACCATGGTTATCCCTTTTGCCTTGCACAAGAGTTTATCCATTGGATAAAAGCTTTATTCTTTGAATAAAGAATTTATCCATTCAACTAACCTTAACCTTAACTTCCAAGTTAACCTTCAGGTCATTTTAAGCATTTAATGCTTATTCCCTCTCCTCTCAACCTATTTCACATTGACACTTGTCATCCTGGGATTGGGTTGAAAGCCCTCACATGGATCTCAAATCATTAAATCCTGACCCTTGTTGATATTACTCAATCCCAACCATCCATTGCTTCATTTTTCCTATAAATAGAGCCCATTTCTTCATAATCCAGATCCTGAAAACTTGTATGCATTTAACCTATAGTGAATTTTAGAGAGCATTTAGCATAAATAACTCATATATTGTCATCTTGGACTAAAATAAATCTTAGTTCTTTTTCATAATATGCTTTATTGGTTTGTTTTACACTTGCATACCATAAGCTTAAGATCATTTACAGTCTTGAATCTCCATAAGCATCCATAGTGCAAAACGTTGCTGAGAGCTACACTATTTTGGAACTTGGAGAGGAGAGGAACAAAGGAGAAGGAGCTAAGAGCATGTTAAGAGGCATTTGGAGTTGCCTTCTTACATTTGTGTCATTTGTTAAATATGTTAGCATGATCTTAGTATCTCTTTTGATATGCCTGCTTAGATTAATTCTTGGTTGAATAACACTAACTATTTCTTGTGTGTTTTTGTGTGTTATATGACTACAGGTTCCAGTCTAACCTTTGGGTCTTTTTGCAGAGCATCATTTGGTGAACCCAACGTGAATCCAAGCACCCAAATTTTTTTTTAATAAAACCAGCTAACATGTTTGAATGTTGAAATTGACACACAGGTCGCGCTTTAGCGGTTTTGATCGCGTTGTAGCGCTATTGCAACGTGTTATTCTAACGCTATTGTTCTTACAATAGCGCTATTGTACCAAGTTTGGCCCTATTAACATTGTTTCAGCCCTTTTGAACTTGTTTTCGTGCTTTTGAAATTGTTCTGGCGCTTTTGCATTTGCTGTCAAATTTTTCTTTTAGCGTTGTTGTATTTATATTAGCGTGTTTGTGTTAAATAACGCTTCTGTTTAAACATGGAGTAGCGCTATTGTAACAGAACGTTGTAAAAAAGACCCTGTAACCGAAAAAGTAAAATTTCTTAGGCTTGTAGAAGCCCACCATAGGTTTGGTTTTTACTAACTGTTCGATTTTTGTGCAAGTCTAAAGCTAATTTCCTTAAAAATAAAAAAAATAAAAAAATTGTTTTTGGTGCTTTAAAAATGAACAAAAACAATTTTCCCTTTTCTTGCAAGTTAGGATAAATTTGTTTTTGGTGCTTTAAAATTGGACAAAAACAACTTTCATTTCCTTGCAAGTTAGGATCATTCTTTTTTTTTTAGTGCTTTAAAATTGAACAAAACAAATTTGTTTTCTTGCAAGTTAGGTTCACTTTATTTGGTGCTTAAAACAAGGCAAGACAACTTTCTTTCTTGCATCAAACTAAGAATTCACGATCCACACTTCCATTTTGGTGCAAATAAAACTCACAATCAACTTGTTTCAATTATTGCAAAGTGATTTTCCTTCATGCATACGTGCTTCAAATTAAGTTGACCAGGATTTTCAAAGTTCTAGTTTACTCAAACCTTTGCATTTGAAGTTAAAAAGAACACCATGATTGTTGGAGCAACATCTCCAAATAGTTAAAACACATTGCGATGACAAGTTAAAAAGAACAAGTGCATTTCGTGTTTGGCACACTTGTGCAAAAAGAGTTGGTCGAGTGGTCCTACTTCTAACACACACTATCCTCTCCCTTGGCTTTCGTGGTCCTAGGTGCAAGAGAAAAGTGTTAGTAACACTCAAAGTTTATATTTTTAAGAGAGGCCTACCAAGAGACACATCACTCTTAGGAATGACCTCACGCGGTAAATCCTTCGAGCCGCTATAGAAATCAGGTGAGAGCGAAAGTTGTAGCCTTGGGTATAGTTGTTCCTACAGTGTAACTTGCCGAAAGGACAAATGGGCCCCACCACAAGTTACAAGGCTCTTAAGTGAGTCACTGCGGAATGAACTTATGTCCAAAGACATCGAAAATGACTAAACACCTTTAAGTAGTAGCCCACCCATTCTATTGATTGAGCATATTTGAGATACAATTCAGTGCAAGAGCATAGATGGTTTTTCTCCCAAGATACTCACCATACATATTTCCTTGAGTAGAAACATAGCTTTTTGAAAAGTCACTTGTGGCTTGATAAAAGTGGTGACTCCCCCATCATAGGGATCATCTATTTGTTATGCTCGCGCAAGACTTAGTATATCACATCCTTACCTACCACGGTGGGATTCATAAGGTATGTAGTACCAAAGTCGAAGAAATATCAAGATGTGGGTTGAATTTATCACAACTGGCCATTTGACCTTAGGGATACAAAGTGTTTGAAGTGTTTTCATTTTAGTCAAAGACCAAGTACAAATTGAGCCGACTTCAGGCTTTGGAAAGAAAAACACCTAAAATACACTTAAAGGAAAGGATCATAAAAAGTCCAGGGATTGGGTTGATCTAGAACCATACTCATTTGTGCCTTTTGAGCAACATTCTTGTGTTTGTGTGCTTGCTTTTTTTTTCTTGTCAAAGAAACATCATAAAATCAAAAAATCAAAACAAGTATTCATCCAACCAAACATTTTTCAAAACAACCAAAAAGATCAAAAAAACAAAGAAAAGTATCAAACTTTGTGACCATTCTTCACATCTTGAGAAAGAAGAATCTTCATCAAAACATCAACCTGAAAAGAAGACCATTGAGCTCAAAGGCTTTGATCAAAAGGAGGAAATTCTTCTATCTAAATAGACAAATCTTTGTCTCTCATAGAGTTTTTCTACATCACATGCGTCTCTACCTTCAAGGAAAATAAAATGAATTTGATTCAAAATCAATTAACCGCAGAGCTTTTATGCAATATAGAGCTTTGAGTTATCACAAAAATCAAGGAGGCAAGATTAATCCCAGCTTATTCCCAAACATTTGTATCACATACAACGTAGCTCGAGAAATACCACCAACACCCGAAAGGGAAGAGGTAGAATTTGTTCCATTTGTGACACAAAGCTTTTATTGAAGTTAAAACATTTCATCCATTATCTCATTCATACATCATCACTTCATTATCAATCCATTTTCAACTCTCAAAACATTAAGAGGTTCTTGTCCTAAGTTCTGTTTTGGATATTGCTTGAATCAAACACATCACATCACTTTTAGATTGTTTCTACATCTAGGATAAGCTCATCCTAAGAGACATATCTATGCAGGTTAAAACTAGTTTATGAGTGAATCCTCTCATTACTAGGTAGTTAAATCTGTAACACATCTCAGATTTCTCTGCACCTTATCACAACAAACCTTATCAAAAACAACAAGCAATTCAAAGAAATAATTTTGGTAACATCTACCATTAAGTGTTAGAGATCCACATGCAACACAATTCACCAACCATCAATCTTTCATTTCATCAACAATTCATCATCATTTTCACCCAACTTCAACAAAAACTCATAAACAAAATGGCTCATACCCGATCACAGTCAAGGCAACGAGAAATAGAAATTGAAGAAGAAGAGGAGGAAAATATCAATTAATTTCAAGAAGTACTTGGAGGAAATGCGAATGATGAAAACCCAAGTACCCCTACTCCTGCAACAATAGAAAGGGCCTAGCATAACCCTCTCTTTAACAGACTTTTTGACGAAATACTCAGGAGCAATGCAGATGCTCACTTTTTGAAGCTTGCTCAAGAAGGAGCCAAGCTCCCCTCTGACTTTGATCTTGCCCAATTAAGACAAGCATCAGAATGACAAAGTCGCCATGAAGAAGAAAGAGGTAGAGATCCCATCAGATATAACATTCCTCGAGGTAACCCACCACCTCCTCCTCCAAATGAAATAGAGATGTTGCGGCAACAAGTTGAAAATCTCACCCAACAACTTCGTAGTGGTGTAAAGACTAATCAATTTTCACTCAATGATATTTGTCCCTATCCCTTTGATAGGAATCTTTATATGCCACCTTTTCCACGAGGATTCGAAACACCCAAATTCGAAAAGTATAGAGGAAAGGGAGATCCTCGCGATCATGTCAGAGAATTCCATTCAGCTTGCCTCGAAGTGGCATACGAGGACACATACCTAATGCGAATTTTTCCCCAAAGCTTGGGAGGAACAACCACATCATGGTTTTCCCAACTATCAGGTGGCATTAGAACCTTTGAAGAGCTAGTTCAGAAGTTCTTGGCACATTACTCTCATAACATTGAATGTGATATCACCATGGCTGATCTATGTAACACTAAACAAAAACCAGGTGAACTATTCTCAGTCTTCGTACAACGATGGCGTCAAATGTCTAGCAGACGTTCTCTTCAGTTACCTGAACAAGAACTAGTGGAAATATTTATTTCCAACTTAAACAAAGAAATGGAATTTCACCTGGACGTAAAAGACACAGATTCTTTCAATGATATGATCACCAAAGGATTAAAATGTGAGCGAGCTCTCATCAAGAAAGGAATTATCAAAATCTATAATGAACCAAAGGATGGTCCTCGCTCACACTTCAATAGTGACAAACCAAGCTTCTGGAACAAAAACAAAAATATCATCAATAATGGGGTTGTGGATGCCAGAACTATCAAAAGTGCACAACCTGTAGTTCGATTTGCAGGACAGAATCCCTCACCTCAGACTAACACAGTTGTTCCTCCCAATCAAGGCCGCATCACATCTCACGATGAACTCAGACCTCATCAACAAAAACAAAAACGAACATACACTCCCTTAGGGGAACCCATCGAAATAGTGTTGCAAAAACTGGTTTCTCAAAATCTGGTAACTCTACCTAAAACATCAAACTATGAACCGCAAGTCAAACCTACATGGTGGAGGGATACTGAACATTGTGATTTCCATCAAGGGAGAGGACACAGCACAAGCAATTGTCAAAAATTGAAAGATCTTATTCAGGATCTTATTGACAGAGGTGAAATTGAAATCGAAGGGCATGACCCAAAGACAGCAAACAATGATCATCTAATGTTCAAAAATCCACTTCCATCACAAGATCAAAGGGGTCCTTCCACTTCCAGGAGAGGCACTGATACCACTGATTATACGCAAGCTGCATATAATTACACTGTAAATCACCTGTATGATGCCAGTGGACAAATTGCAACTATAACCATCAAAAATCCCAGCTCCAATTGCAATGCTGTTACACGTCGCAACAAGATTACTATAAAGGCAGCTCCATAAGGCACCACCTCCATACCAAAGTAGTACAATCTTGTGGAACAATTAGACAAAACGCTTGTGCTTATATCCATTTCAGAGCTATTGCGCCTATCTCCGTCTCATAAAACAATCTTGGATTAAGCTCTCCAAGAGGCGTCAGTCCCTGCAAACCTAAATACAGATCAATTCCAAGCCATGGTTGGAAGTCTAAATTCATCACCTTGTCTCACTTTTTCTGAAAGTGACAACTCTTCCTTCCAGCAACCTCATAATGCTTCGCTACACATTGAAGGATTTATCAACTAGCACAGGATCAAGCGAGTCTTGATCGACAATGGAGCAGGCCTAAATATTTGTACACTATAGTTGGTCACCGCTTTGGGATATGCAATAGAATCAATGGATCCCCGTAAGAAGATCACAATCAAAGCCTATGATGATGCAGAGCGTTCATCCAAAGGAGTTGTGGTACTACCAATCTGAGTGGGCCCTGTGGTGAAGCACATCATTTGTCAAGTTTTGGACCTTCCTCTGCCATATAATCTATTATTAGGAAGACCTTGGATACATGCCATGCAAGCCGTTCCATCCACCTACCATCAATGTATCAAGTTCCCACATAACGGTGTAGAGATCACAATCCTGGGCGATGCAAATCCCTTTGCATATTGTCATAATATCAGTCATCAACCAGAGATTACCGTTCCTAACAATAGAGAAGCTATTTCCTCCACATCATATATAAGTCTAGCCTCTCTTGCTAGTTCAAACACCACTATACCCAAGCACAAAAAGCTTAAAAAGAAAATAGCAGAGGAAGGTCCTAGGGAATACAATTTGAGTCAACTCTTTTGTGTGGGACAAATACCCACTTCTCCTAGAACACATGGCAAACCGCAGCAGTTACTTCAACAACCACTAATCATGCCAACATGTGCTTTGATGCCTTTTATCCTTGGGAAGAGTCAAGAAGGAGAAACCAAAGATGAGGACTTAGCGGAATGGATCTATAAAGATCCCATCACCACTGATATGCCGCAAGCTACACTTCCCATGGATCAGTATGGCAAAGGCCTCCTCATTATGCAAAGAATGGGTTATGATGGTCAGAGTTCTTTGGGACCTTGCAAACAAGGAAGACATGAACCACTGCTACCGGACTTAAAGTCCAAGGATAATACAGGCCTAGGCTTTGAAAAGGAGATCTTTCTTAAACTCAGATTCAAAGGAAAACCCAGCAAACCACTATATCAGCCTATTGCAAAGAGGACACCTTTTATTATCAAAGCAGCATCAAACACCATCGCAACTGCCCTACCGAGGCTCAAAATCCCAACACAACCATCTACAATGCCAATCATCCCACCAATCAAACCGGTGATCCCATTAGCAGCAACAATAACATCAATAGCACCATTAGCAGCAGCAACTATATCAGAACCCATAGCAGTATCTAAAACACCAGCGGTTCCAGCAGAAGCAACAGAGTCAACACTACTGATACTCCCCGTATCGGATTCATTGATCCCTATAATTCTTCCTGCAGCACCAAACATTTTATCCACAAAGATACATCAATCGATTACACTTGCAGTATTTAACTCAAAGGATATCCCAATACGGTACAGTGACCGGTTACTAGAAAGTAACTCAGAAACTGACTCGCATGAGTGGGAATTTGATTCAGTACAGCTTAACACTTCAAATGAGGAAGACACATCACTACCTTCACCCCGCAAAGACATCCTTGTTTATGGAGAAGCACAGATAAAGACTTCTTCGGTTCCTAAGCTGGAAACATCTTCCACAGACCCTACGTCTCATCCTACACCTGATTCTGATAGGGAGAGTACCATCAATGACCTTCACCATAACGTCTTAACCCTCACTGATACATCTAATGAACTTAACATAATCGATGAAGTAATGCCCATTATCCATCCTGAACTCATCGAATGGAACCAACCTAATCCCCCATGTCTTGACCACTTCCAAAACGATGAGGTGATTATTGACTTCTTGGACTTACGAGATAACATACCAAGCGGGGATCATAAAGCTGGATTCACCATTGAACTTAATAGCGTAGCATACTTCGGGGGGGATGCCAAACCTTTCAGCTGCAAAAATATAACCATAAAACATGGATCTTCCAGTGAAAACCACACTGTGGCACTATTTGATTCAACAAAAGTAAAAAGAAAGAGCGTATCCAACGGTGAAAACCTCTCTGAGGCACCTGAGGATGAAAGGTTTGACATCCTTCCCTGTAGCACACAACGAGAACGATCAATGATTCTCATCGAGGAAACAAAAGAATACAACGTGGGGACTCCTGAAATTCCTCACCACATACATCTGGAATCTCTTCTAACTCCAGAGGAACAACCTAAATTCATAGAGTTCTTCCAGAAGCACCAGATCAACTTTGCATGGTCATATGCAGACATGCCTAGGCTTGATCCTGATTTAGTCATGCATCACCTCACCATAGTAGAAGGAGCCAAACTTGTCAAGCAGAAGCTTCATAAGATGCATCCTCAGATTGCAGTACTAGTCAAAGCAGAACTCAAGAAACTCCTAGATGTCAGTTTCATTAGACCAATTGATTATGTAGATTGGATATCTGTAAAGTGGAAAAATCGAACCCTAGTTGTTCTCCCCTCCCCAACTCCGAGGAGAGAGAAGGGAGGTCACTAGGGTTGATGGTTTTCACTTAGGAGGGACTTTACATTCAAAAGAGGGGTTGAAACCCACAAGATCCAATCCCACGCAATGCAAGATTGGATTCTAAATGAGTTTCAAGGGTTAAGACATCAAGGATACCCTCTTTTGTAAAGAAATGTAGATAGGATGATTGAACTAAGAATGCATGTAAAATAGGAAAGATTCGCTCATAAATAGAGATAGGGATACAGGATGAAGCTGCGGACCTGGAATTAGCAGTAAAATGTCGAGATGGCGTTGTTCTGCAAATTTGAGCGAAATTTGACGGGACGATGGCGCCCGGCGTGCACCCGGTCCTCTGAAAAATCCACGAAACGAAGGTGGATCTGTTCGTCCCTGCACAAGGATTCTAGATCTTCAATTACAGCCACGTACCTGCAACCTACACACAGAAAAGAGAGGATGATTGGGGGGTTAGGGATGAGGGGTTTGCCTTTAGGTCAAACCCCGGTTTTGGAATTAACCAAGAAATGAGAATGCTGTAAATGTAAATGTTTGTAATGTAAACAAGTACTGATACCTTGTTGTAAGAATGTTTGTATTCTTACATGCGAAGGTGTAATGTATGTTGTATGTAATGTGTTGTAAGTGATCTCCTCTTCAATGGTTGAATCCTTGTCTTGAATGCAACACTTAGCCTTGAATGGAGACTTAGAATACTCAATTGCTTGAAGGAATGCTTGAATGCTTGAATGTTTGAATATCGCTTTCGCGCCTTGCTCACATATGTCCTCCTCCCTTTTTGAGAGAGGAAATGTAGTTTATATACTTGTCAATTAGGGTTGATAGACTGATTTTCCCGACCTTAGGCCGACCAGGAAACAATATTTCCCGAATTGCAAACTTAAAGACCCGATGCCCAAAAGAGACCAGGCCCAAAATAGGGCCAGGGACCAAGGCGCTGGGCGCCATGGTCCTGGGGGACCAGGGCACTGGGCGCCATGGTCCCACCTCCCGGGACAGCAGGGTGCAAGGAGAGATCATGCCAAGGTGCAGAAAAATGCAGTTTTTGGTGTCACAAGCAGGTTTTGGGGTCTCCATTCAGGTTTAACGTTGCATCGCCATCGTGAAGACCCAAATGTAGTCGAAATTGCAAGTGTCGCAATTTTAGGATGCTACATTTAGCCCCCACTTTAGCGGGAGTATAAGCGTACGCTCATACTTTCGGTAAAGTACAAGGAAACAACATTGAAAAACTTTCACCAAGTCAAGGAGGCAAGATACACCAAGCCCCCAGTGGACTAAGGATCTTACGAATTCGATTGACAATGTAAAAGGGAAGATCACGAGGGAGAACCATGATTGTCAGTAGTAAGGTTCCCTCACTATGAGTCATGCAAGAAAGATATCAAAAATTTTCAAGGCAAAGCTAAGTTCGCCAAGAAACTTTCAAGTATCTTGAAAAGATATGAATGGGATGTATGCCCCCCTACGTTAAAGCGATCGCATACGCCTCACCGGGGGTGATTGCTTTAAGGTAGTGATACATATAAGAAATGAGAAGGGAAAAGGAGCACGTTATCACAAGGATTTAGTCCCCAAGTGTGAGATAAACCCAAGGATAATAAACACAAAACACAAAGCACAAGGTGACTTCGCTTTCCTCGGGTTCAGTATGCTGTATGATAATTCATGTATATCATATGTATGTATGCATAATTGTTCTTCATTCCCCAATGAAGGAAGGTCACCTAGAAGAAGGGAACACATGTGTCTTTTGAGTCAACATGAGAGAGACCAAAAGATATCTCAATGCTTTGCATCGTCCTCAAGTAGGCAACACTAAGGACAACAAAATAGAAGAATGAGAGTAACACATAGAAGAAAAAGAGATCAAGAGAGGAGGAGAGAGTCTGCTATGCTAATGAAACTAGTCTAGCACGTCATCTACCCCCCGATCTTGCTGATCAATATTTCAGGAAGGCAGGAAACATGCTAGAGGAGGAACATCCAACACAGCAGATGGAGCTATCACAAGATCCAAACAAGGGCTGTGTTCATGTTCCAAGCCACATTGTTCTTGTCTAGGAGCTAGGATAAGTGCTTTAGAAAATTCGTTAGATAAATGGTTATCAACATCAACATATTCATATTCACTATCAGAATGAACATGAGTAACATTTTCATCATGCATAACATTTTCATCTATATCATCATCAAGATTTATGAAAATAGGATCTTTAACTCGCACCGGATCAAGACCATCATACAACTTATGTTTAGGAGATTTCGGCTCAATCGTCGGCTGAGGAGAAAATGGAATAATACTGGTTGAAGGTGTTTTTGGGGATTGCAAAGTTTGAGAAGCAGCTGCCTGAGCTCTAAGACGACGCTTTCGTCGGCGTTCACGTGCAGAACGATTTCGTCTAGTCTTAGTAGGAAGTTGAGAAGATTGAGGAGGAGGAATGTTCTCATCCTTATCACTTGGGTGTTTAGGTTGTGGTCTCTTAGGTTGAATAATAGGAGAAGAGGAAGGTCTCTTCTCTCCATAAGAGGAAGGAGGAGGAACTGCTCCATATAAGGGAGGAATATTTGGTTTAGGAAGGAGACCAAGCCTATCATGACGAGGAGGTATAGGTCTACTTTTAGGAAGTTTATTAGATATAGGCATAGTCATATTCATAGGGGTGGGTTGGGAAACTTCTTGAGGAAAGACATTAGTTTTATCTTTCAAAGGAAGAACTTCCTTCTCAAGAACGATAGGAATATCAAGTTTGGGTGTTCTAGGTTCACTTAGAGATAGGATCATGTCTTTTTTCCACTTTTGATAAGATTTGAAAAGATGATCACTCCGCGGTGGAAGAGATTGGAATTGTTTAGGCCAAAAGTAATCAATAGGAATGCTAGAAGTTATCTCAGCAGGTTTAAAGAGGCTATGATTGATAGTAACAACTTCACCATTATGAGGAAATTTCAAGCACTTGTGAATAGGAGAAGCAATAGCTTTCATGGAAGATAGCCAAGGATAGCCTAGCTTCACACGAAATTGTTCGGATGATGGAATAATAGCAAAGTCCACATCAAGGGATTTGTTATGAACTTCAATAGGTAATGTAATAGAACCAATTGTAGGAGAAGAAAATGCATCAAATAGTTTCACAACCACATTTGTTTCATCATAGATCACTTGATTCAATTGCAAAGTAAAAAGAAATTCTTCAGTAATGACATTAACCATGCAAGAAGGATCAATAAGCACTCCACGGAAAGGTGTATTCTTAACTTTTGCAACTATATATAAAGGACCATCAGGTGCCTTGATAGTTTCACTGGAATCAAATGTGATGGAAGGTTCTTTAGGGATTTTCTGTTGTTCCACAAAGTTAATCACATTCGGAGTCATAGACACGAGATCATCAGGTGAGACAGAGGAATCAGTAGTATCAATCACATTAGAGGTATGAGAAGGCAATGGATCAGTAAAAATCTTAAGATTTTGGTTAGGAGGAGCTACAGATGTGTTGCCTTTATCATTCACACCAGAAACAGAGATAGTATTATTATCAATCAAATCTTGAATTTTACCCTTTAAAGCAAAACATTTTTCAGTATCATGCCCAGGATGACGATGAAATTGACAAAAAGATTTGTTATCAAAATAGGGTGAGTTAATCTTTGTAGGATCTATTTGCCTTATAGGAGGAAGAGTAAGCACATTTTGTTCCAATAACTTATTCATAATACTATGCAATGATTCATTCAAAGGAGTAAACTTTCTTTCTTTCTTGAAAAACTTAGAAATAGGAGGCACACCTGATGCTGCATTCACATTGTTGTTGATGATGTTTTCATTGAATTTAATTGACTCTCTGTTCGGTTTAAACTTCCCAAATGGTTGTTGACTACTATCACACTTATCACTCGGAGCCATAGGATTTGCTTGTTCCATTTGACTCACAGTCAGTTGATAATTGTGAAGAGTTGCGCACAACTGTTGGAAAGAAGTAAACTCAGAAAATAGAAGTTTTTCTCTAATATCTTTTTGTAAATTAGAAATAAAGATTCTTTGAATATCATTGTCAGGTACTGGAAAAGAAATTTGGGCATACAAATGCTTATATCTACCAATGAAATCAGTCACTCTTTCTTTAACACCTTGTTTACAATGCATTAAATCAATCAAAGTAACTTTAGGACTTATATTGTTTTGAAATTGTTGAATAAAAGCATTTGCAAGTTGTTCGAAAGAAGTAATAGAATAAGAAGGCAATGAGCAATACCATTGTAAGGCTTTATCTCTTAATGTTCTAGTAAACAGTTTTGCAAGCAACCTTTGGTCATAAGCAAAATCGGTACATATTGTTTGAAATGTCTTAACATGTGTTAGAGGATCACCCTTACCATTATAAAGCTCCAAATGCGGAATTTCAACATGCTTAGGGGGGATAGCTCAAACAATGTCAAGAGAAAGTGGGCTCGCAACATCAAATGTGGGCACACTAAACTTAGATTGATTCATAGAGGCAATTTGTTGCTGTAAAGAAGAGACAGTTTGTGCAAGATTGTTAATGGTCGCTTCAGTCGAAGAGTTCATATTAGACGTGTTAGATTGTGATGGAGGTGTTATGTTATTGAAAGAAGGTATTGATTGAGAGTAAGGTGGTGGGACACTATGATAGTTAGTCATAGGAGATGATTGGAAAGGAGGAACACTACAAGGAGGAATGGAATGAGAATTGCCCCCTTGCGTCATGTTCATTTGTGGTGATATAATAGGAACACTTATCGAAGGAATGAATGAAGAATTTGGATTGAATGAAGGAAGAGGGTTGATTGAAGAAGAGGGATTGCCCCCATGACTGGTGATCATAGGGGGAATATCTTGTGTTGAAGTAGTCATTATGTTTGATGTAAAAGTAGGTATACTAGCAATAGGAGTTGTCAAAGGAATAGAATGATTGACTTGAGTAGGAGGTTGTGTATAACCTAAGGTTTCGGCACAACTTTTCATCGGCATCACATTCGAATCCACAATGTGTGCAATACCACGCAAAATATCAATTCCATTCTTATCACTTTGAACCATACATTTTAGACCCTCAATTAATGAAAGAGCTTCGCTATCGGGGTATTCTTGAGACATCCATTGTCGAAAATCATCAAATTGGTTATCCAATTTCGAAAGTTGTTCTACAGAAACCTCATGGAGAGCTTCTTCATCATTAAGAGGATTAGAGGAATTACCCATGTCCTCGTTAAAAAGGCCATTCAAATTAGGTTCCATCTCCTCGGTAATTAAACCTTGGAAAGACTTAATTCTAAGGCTTCGTCTAACGGGAATAGTGTAAGTAGGGCTTATTGTTGTAAAACTCATGCACTAAAGAGAGAGAGAAGATTTTGAATTTTAGAGGTAGAAAATCTCAATAAAATTAGCCAATCTCCTAGATTTAAGCTGTTAAATACAATCAGGACAATCTCCCGAAATTTCGGAAAAAATGTCCGGGACCGTGGCGAACGGAGTGCACACGGTCCTCGCAACTTTTTTCGAAATTTTCAGGGATGAAAGTTATGATGATTTTAAAGCCAATCTGAAAAAATTGAGTGATTTTACGATCTGTAGATAGGCCAAATTAAAGTTGTAATCTCAAAATTGAACCCTACCAAGATTGTTGAAAAATGTAAAATTTGAATTTTGAAAAAGGGAGGGAAACTGAAATTTTGAATTTTATGATTTTAGAGGGAATACTGAAAGCAATGCAGGCTTTGAAATTTAAAAGTTGACTCGATTTCAATCAAAATTCAAATTTGAAAGTGGAAATCAAAGTTGATGCAATTAAACACTTAATTTCAAAAGTCACAAACTGCAAAAATTTGAATAAAGCACTGAAATTTCGAATGAATACTAACACACTTTTCAGATTTAGGACAGTAAGAAACACAATTTTAACACAAATTTCAATTTCAACAATTTTTGAATGATTAGAAGCCTTAATCCAAGCAATCACTAGACCAACTTTGACTTTAATTTTGAAAGTGTTAGAATTGATAAAATCAGCCAAAATTCTGGATTTTAGCAGAAAAATACAGTAAGATCTAGCTCCCGAAATTTCGGAAAAAATGTCGAGGACGATGGCGCTCGAGGTGCACACGGTCCTCGCAACTTTTTTCAAAATTTTCAGGGATGAGAGATATTATGATTTTGTTGCGGAATCCAAAGTTACAGCCGATTTGGAGGTGTTTTGATCAGTGAAATTATCAGTCAAAGGTTGAATCAAGAAGGCTTTAAAAATTAGGGTTTTGACACTTAACCACTTAATTTTCAGAATTAAAGTAGAAATATGAATTGACAATTTGCAATAGAAGGATAGATCTGAAACAAGCATTAACAATTAAACATTTCACAAGCTTAATTATTAAAAAGAAAATTTTAGGGTTTTTATGCAATTAGTCTCTAAAATTTGCAAAAGATCAAACATGGAAATGTAATTAAGGAAGCAAATTTTTTAGATCTAACCATGAATAATCAGAATGAGGATGTTCACGTCGGTTTCACCAAAATGTAAAGCGGAAAAATCGAACCCTAGTTGTTCTCCCCTCCCCAACTCCGAGGAGAGAGAAGGGAGGTCACTAGGGTTGATGGTTTTCACTTAGGAGGGACTTTACATTCAAAAGAGGGGTTGAAACCCACAAGATCCAATCCCACGCAATGCAAGATTGGATTCTAAATGAGTTTCAAGGGTTAAGACATCAAGGGTTACCCTCTTTTGTAAAGAAATGTAGATAGGATGATTGAACTAAGAATGCATGTAAAATAGGAAAGATTCGCTCATAAATAGAGATAGGGATACAGGATGAAGCTGTGGACCTGGAATTAGTAGTAAAATGTCGAGACGGTGTTGTTCTGCAAATTTGAGCGAAAGTTGATGGGACGATGGCGCCCGGCGTGCACACGGTCCTCCGAAAAATCCACGAAACGAAGGTGGATCTGTTCGTCCCTGCACAAGGATTCTGGATCTTCAATTACAGCCGCGTACCTGCAACCTACACACAGAAAAGAGAGGACGATTGGGGGGTTAGGGATGAGGGGTTTGCCTTTAGGTCAAACCCCGGTTTTGGAATTAACCAAGAAATGAGAATGCTGTAAATGTAAATGTTTGTAATGTAAACAAGTACTGATACCTTGTTGTAAGAATGTTTGTATTCTTACATGCGAAGGTGTAATGTATGTTGTATGTAATGTGTTGTAAGTGATCTCCTCTTCAATGGTTGAATCCTTGTCTTGAATGCAACACTTAGCCTTGAATGGAGACTTAGAATACTCAATTGCTTGAAGGAATGCTTGAATGCTTGAATGTTTGAATATCGCTTTCGCGCCTTGCTCACATATGTCCTCCTCCCTTTTTGAGAGAGGAAATGTAGTTTATATACTTGTCAATTAGGGTTGATAGACTGATTTTCCCGACCTTAGGCCGACCAGGAAACAATATTTCCCGAATTGCAAACTTAAAGACTCGATGCCCAAAAGAGACCGGGCCCAAAATAGGGCCAGGGACCAAGGCGCTAGGCACCATGGTCCTGGGAGACCAGGGCGGGCGCCCTGGTCCCACCTCCCGGGACAGCAGGGTGCAAGGAGGGATCATGCCAAGGTGCAGAAAAATGCAGTTTTTGGTGTCACAAGCAAGTTTCGGGGTCTCCATTCAGTTTTAACGTTGCATCACCATCGTGAAGACCCAAATGCAGCCAAAATTGCAAGTGTCGCAATTTTAGGATGCTACAATATCTAATATTGTGCCTGTCGGAAAACTAAATGGGGGCATCTGTATTTGTACTAACTTCAGAGATTTGAATAAGGCATGTCCTAAGGATGACTTCCCCCTACCAAACATCGACATCATAGTGGACCTAACAACAGGACATGCCATGCTTTCACTCATGGATGGCTTTTCAGGATACAATCAGATAAAGATAGCACCAGAGGATCAACATAAGACAGCCTTCACATGTCCATGGGGCACATACTGCTGGAATGTAATGCCTTTCATTCTAAAGAATGCAGGAGCGACCTATCAACAAGCAATGACCACCATCTTCCATGACATGATGCATACTATGATGGAAGATTATGTTGATGACTTACTAGCAAAATCACTCTCCAGAGAAGGGCATCTCGACATATTAGATAAAATCTTTGATAGACTAGAACAATATCATGTTCGACTCAACCCAAAGAAATGTGTCTTTGGAGTAACCTTCGGGAAGCTTCTAGGATACATTGTCTCCAGCAAAGGTATTGAGGTTGACCTAGCAAAGGTCAAAGCAATCATGGACATGCCACCTCCAAAGAACATCAGTCAGCTAAGGACATTACAAGGATGACTACAATCCATCTGAAGATTCATTGCACAACTGGCAGATAAGTGTCACCCCTTTACACATCTGCTACACAAAAACATTCGCTTTCAATGAGACGCAAGATGCCAGCAAGCATTCCAGATGCTTAAAGATTATCTCATGAATATGCCATTGTTGATCCCACCAGATCCAAGCAGACCTCTGTTACTCTATATCTCAGCAACAAGTATAGCATTGGGTGTACTATTGGCACAACACAATGCAGAAGGGAAAGAGTGTGCTGTTTACTACATTTCCTGCACACTGGTCGGCTATGAACTCAATTATACCCCTGTTGAGCGAGCTTGCCTAGCAGTAATCTTGGTAGCCACTAAAATGAGGCATTATCTGTTAACACACAAGGTACAACTCATTGCAAAGATTGATCCACTCAAGTATTTACTCAGCAAAGCAACATTGACAGGCCACTTGGCCAAATGGGTGATGATTCTAAGTGAATTTGACTTCGAGTATGTAGACCGTAAAGCTATCAAAGGACAAGTTATTGCAGATCAGTTGGCTGATGCACCACTCATAGGTGATCATCCTCTCATTTCCAATTTTCCAGATGAAGAGATATTCATGATCACTACAACACAACCATGGAAACTATACTTTGATGGTTCGTATACTAGGCATGGCTCGGGGGTAGGCATTCTATTTATAAAACCTCAAGGTGACAGCATCCCAAAGTCTTACAAGCTCACATTTCCATGTACCAACAACATAGCAGAGTATGAGGCCTTGATCACAGGACTCAGGCTAGTCGTACAATGGAAATTACAAGAACTACAAGTATATGGCGACTCCCAACTGGTCATTCGACAAGCAACAGATGAATATCAGACCAAGGATGACAAACTCATGCCATACAAACAAATGGTGGACAAATTAAAGGCATCATTTACTACTATCACCTTTGAGTAGATACCAAGAGATCATAATCGAGCTGCTGACGCTATGGCTACCATCGCATCTCTCCTAGATCTTCCACAGAATTCAACACGCTACGAGTTCTTGGTAGAACAGCTTTGGATTCCTGCTTATGATACCCCCGAATCTGAGATGATATGTCGCCTTGTCAGTTCCAAATCCCCATGGTACGGTGAGTTCTACACTTATCTCCGTGATCACACCCTTCCTCTAAACCAATCAAATAACCAACATAAAACCTTCATTCGCCAAACTGCTTGATATACCATTATTGCTTAAACCCTATACCGACGCAGTCTTGATGGTACTCTCCTTTGATGTCTGGAACAAGATGAGATAAAAAAGGCCTTGGAAGAGATACATGAAGGAATTTGTGGAACTCATGCAAGCAGTCCATCACTAGCCAAGAAACTCCTGCACACTGGATACTATTGGCCATCCATGGAAAAAGATGCATACTACTTTGTCAGAAAGTGCAAGAAATGCCAATTTCATGGAGACCTGATGCATGCACCGGCCCAAGAATTGCAACCAGTCACGACACCATGTCCTTTTTGTCAATGGGGCCTTGACCTTGTGGGTAAAATCCATCCATCTTCATCCAATGGTCACAAATTCATTATTACCACCACCGAATATTTCACAAAGTGGATCGAAGTTGTTCCACTTACCCAAGTTATTAGCAAGTGAATCGCCTCATTCATCCTCAATTACATCATCTGCCGGTATGGTGTACCCATGTCCATTATCACAGATAACGGTCTTCCTTTCAAGAATCAGGATGTCCGTGAACTCTGTGAGAAATTTCACATCCAACACTGCTTTTGCACTGCCTATTACCCACAAGGCAATGGTCAGGCCGAAGCATCAAACAAGAATATATTGAGGATCCTAAAGAAGACAGTCAATGATGTTGGTCATGATTGGCATGTTCAATTGAACCCAGCACTATGGGCATATCGAACTAGCATTCGAACCCCTATAGGCACAACTCCCTACTCATTGGTCTATGGTGCATAAGCTATTTTACCTATTGAGGTCGAAATCCCATCACTACGGGTTTCCTTGCATAATCTCATCAATGATGAAGCATACAGAGTATCCCGTCTCCAAGACTTAGAGCTACTTGATGAGAAATGACAAGTTGCATACAATCACCTCAAGGCCTATCAGCAGTGCATGAGCATAAGCTATAATCATTGAGTTAGACCTCGTACATTCGAGGTAAGTGATCTTGTTCTTCAAGAAAATCCTCGTAACCAACCCAACCGGGAACATCAAGGAAAGTTTGAATCAAATTGGCTAGGTCCCTATGTTATTACTGTTGTATTTGGGTCCGGGGCATATCAGTTGGCTACTTCAGAAGGAGAACCACTAGCAGATCCGATCAACAGCATGCACCTCAAACGGTTTTATACATAAGCTGCATAGAGCATCAGGCTCCCATATATACTGGCAAAAATACCACAAACATCCAGATAAATGACCTGAAGAAAATACAAAAACATCAAAATAGTAAAGAAATATCATGCATCCAAATGGTGAACAACCACTCCGGTGGCACCTTGGGTAAGTGCGATGGTGAAAACCTGGCAAACAGGCGCCACTCGTAAAGGATATGGCTACATTATCTTTCAGACTTGTTGCGATCACATTCATTTCATCCACTCATCCATCCATCCAAAGTCATGGCTTGTTATTGATTTGCAAATCAAGAAAGTACTTCATACATCTTGCATCCCGCTTTTTCATAGTCATGTCTAAACTGGGGGCAATGCCCTTAACCTATTGATGGAAGTGGATTCTACATTGTTTTGTGATTCATTAAGTTCTTCATTCAAAACTATCTCGCAAAATCCCAAAAACATTCAAAACAATCATCAAAATCCAAAAACATCATAAAACATCAATCAAAAACAGGGCAACACCTTGTACATACTCATCCAAGCAGATACCAAACAAGCATTGAAAAATTCTCGCACGATGATCACTTCTCCAAATTAACCAAACAAATCAACATCAACACTCAAAAACTGTCTTCAACAAGGATGCATCCTTCCTTACCAAAACAAAGACAAAATAATGTTTTCTTTGACAAGAAAATGGTGTTAAGCTATCAAATACTTGGTTGATTTATGAGTACAGTCATTCGTTTATCTGTATTAGGTTCCTACTGCATTGTTTGTGTATCATCTACGCATTATTCCGATGAAGTACTGGGGCATGTACTAATGGTGTCTACGTGGGAAGTTCACTAAGCTACATGATCCTATGCAAAATGCAGTCATAGATCACTATGGCTTTCTAAATATAGCGTATACCTCGACCATATGAGCATGAACCATTACCAAGGATCCATATTCTTTATTCTTTATGTATATACTGTTTGCTTACAAAAAACAATGCTCCTTCTTTGGTTCCTCCTCATCCAATTTGGATAAAGGTTTTTGTCTCAAGATATGATCAACCCAAGATCAAGGAGGACGATCCAAGTCATGCATAAACGGAGATGATCCTTGTCTGTTCCGCAAGCAATACTCTGGTCAACTTGACCCATTATTTCAAGTTGTTTGTATTAACTTGCTATATCAAATCCATGTAAGAAATACTCTGGTCATCTTGAATCATTATGTCAAGATGCTTGTATTTTCTTCCAACATGTTAAAGCTCGATGATGAAAAATAAAGCATTATGGATCGCCATTTCATCCCATATGTATATATATTGCATTCTGTTGCATATCGCCCATCCATTCACTTATTCATATATATGTGATTTTGTATGCAAATGTGAACAAATTTAAATCTGATCAGTTATGTGAAAATTGAGCTGGTCTTGGATACAATCACGACCGAGTACTTTGATACGTCATCAATGCATCATGCAAAGCCTCAAATACCTTGCATTCATCATGATCATATCCTCATCATTACATTTAGTTGCATTTTGCATCAAGTACATTCATGTCATTTTTAATTAAATTTCATATAGTTAATTTAATTTATTGACATTAGTCTTCTTATATCATTTGCATCATTGCATAATCATGATGATTAGATTCATTCATATGATCAAATTGTCCTTGATTGTATTAACCATTTATTATGCATTCATCCAGTGTCAGTTACCAATCCTCACTTACCATCCTTTATCATTTATCATTGCATACATTCATTTATCTATTCATTAGTTAAAAGGTGCATTCATTCATCCATTATTAAGTGTCTTATTATGCTCATTTTAGGGTTCATTTACATTGCATTCATTATCCTTTTTAATTGCATTAAGGTGCAGTTATTAAAACCATAAGTTGCATTATCATCACATTATCATTTTACTTAATCATATTTAGGCATTTAGAATCATAAAACCATTTGTCTCCAAACATTGGTTCATACCATTTTATATATCCATTATACGTATGCATTCATTTAGACATCATCATATAAACATTTGTACTTTACATTTGTTCATCCATATTACATTCATCTAAAAACATCTAGATGCATATCCATACATAAATCATTCGTTCTTTGCATTAACATCATTGCATATCATTATCTCATCATTATATCAAACATGAAAGCACAAAAGATCCTATCCATATCATCATAAGCATACATCATCATCATGGCATTACATACATAAAGCATTACATCCACAAAACATGCACACATGTATAAACCTACATGCATATGTCAGTATCCAACATCATAAATCATCATTAAAACATGCATATAGGAATCATCTCATAAAAGCATACATATACACGTATCCATCTAAGCATAAACTCATAAAATCACCATCATGCATAACATCCATACATATCAAATGCATATAATCAAAATATGGGATCTCCTCATATATATCATCTCATGTATCAGAGTACAATGAAGTCTACAAAATCGGCTACCAAGAGCCATCCAAGACATAGTCCAAAATAACAATATAAATACACATATATGCAAAAAGCTCTCTCAAATGCCGCTCTGACCAGATGCTGCACCACCATCACCACCTGCTCTAGGACTAGTCCTTGCTCTAGGACTAGTCACTGCACCACCTGATCTATCTCCCCGTGGAGGACCCATCAAACCCCCACTAGCTCCTGCATCCCCTGATCTATCCCTCCATAGAGGACCCATCACACCCCCACTGCTCTGCATCCTCTGTGATCGCTCTGATCTGGCCTACCACATCTGTGAATAGCTTAGTGCCCGCTGACTAGATGGTACCACTTGCTCATACAGGCTCCGCCAATAAGCCACCTCCTCACATGCTCTCCGTACCTCCCTCACCAATGCCTCTATAGATGGGCCATGTCCCTGTGCTCCCTCCAAAACCCTCACTCTCACCTGCAACTGGCTCAACCTGTCCATGGCCTAATCTCTCTCCTGCAGCACTATAGTCAGCTCTAACTCTCGTGCAAATAACTGCACATCCCTAGCTACAACCTCCATCTCCAAATCCTCCACCTGCACATCTCTAGCTGCAACCTCCACCTCCAGATCCTCTACCCGTGTCTCGGCTGCTATCAGTCGAGTATGCAAATGTGCTAGCATATGCTCCCAAGGATCACCCCCCTTGTCACTCCCTCCCTTGTCTCCATAGGTGCCTCTCCAGTGGCTCCCTCCCCTATGTCCATCGGTATCTCCCTCTCCATACCTCAGCTACCTAATCTAACTCCTCCCGACACCAACGACCCCTGTGATATCCACAGTGGCAATCCGCCTCTCCCTCTGAACTGGACCCGACCACCTAAGCCACCTAATCCGCCACCTCCACCATCTCCTCCTCCTCCTCCCCTGCCATCTCCTCTCCCTCCTCCACCTATTATCAATCCTCGACCTCCTCCCCTCCTCCATCTTTATCCCCTCTCATCCTCAAAAGCAGGAATCAGCTCTGCTGGATCGGATGTTTGTAGAATCGGATGAGCTGCCATATACTGTGTATACTCATCTGACACCCCAGCATCCACCACCCTCGACCGTATATCCCATGGCCTCTCTTGAAGCGTTCGAAACTCTGCCAATGTCTGATCATATGGAAGTACTAGCCCCCATGCATACCTCTTTTGGACCACTCTGGTGTACTCTCCTGATCCTCTCGGCAATCCCTGCTGCCATCCAAACTGCCTCAAAACCCTGCTTGACACCTGTCTCTCTACATCATAGGAGGTCCTCTCAATCAGGAATCGGGTCATGAATATGTAGGGCAAGGCCTTCGCATCATCCTCCCATGGCTCACACTCTAGATAAGGTCTCCAGATCACCGCATCAAGATCCTCTAGTGCCCGCCGCCACCACTCTAACTTCCCCAGGTGGGGCTGGCTCATCATTCCATTGTACATAAACATATAAGGCTGATCAATAGCTCAAAATCTAAGACTCACTGGTCGAGTCACTGGTAAGTGCTCCTATGCCCAAATGAGCAGCAGCGTCACTCCTACTGCCAACGAGCCTCTCCCACAGTACGCTACCTCATGCAGCTCCTGATACATGTGCGCTAACACACACGGTCCCCAGGCAAATCGAGTCCCCTCCATCATCATCTGCTCTATAACCTGTCCCCATCCAATGACCAGACCATGCGAGCGCCTATCAGGACACAGTAGCCCTCCCACAATCCCAGATAAAACTGCAGGCAATGGCTCATACAATGTCGCGATCTCCTCCCAGGCTATGGAGGCATCATCAATGAACATGTCCTCATCAAAGAATCGTTGAACTGCTACACTCCCCCATGATCTGTCATATGTGACTAGCTCACCCCGAATGGGAATATGAAGGATACACCACACATCCTCCAAAGTCACTGTCATCTCCCCTTGTGCAAGTCTCACTGTGTCAGTGCTCTGTTAAAGCTGTAATCAAACCGTGATTCATCTAAATCATGGGCATATGCATCACATCGTACAGCCCAGTCGCTGCAATGCAATCAATTACGGCCTTTGCCAGCCGATCCCGTAACCCCTGTGTCGTTGGATGTCTCTCACATAACTGTAACAACGTAGATCCTCCTGCATATAGGCATCAATCAATCATCATCAGTTGTTTTGTTTTCAAACTTTCTTAAGTTTAAACCTAGACTATCAACAGATACTTTGATCAAGTATCTTCGGGTCTCAACAGGTAAGCAATCATGGCACACCTAGACTTCATCAGGCATTTATCCTAATGACCTAAGTCTCATTAGGGCTGCTATGGTTCAAAACAACTCTCACTTCACATCCCTATCCATCCATCATTGGCATCGGGATATTTTTTCACACACACTGGGGCATCTATTTTTCCTCAACAAAAGCGCTAAACCCCTAACAATAGCACTAAACCCCTAACAATAGCGCTAAAACCATCACAACAGTGCTTAATCAACCCTACAAAAGCGCTAAAATTGCAAAAGCACTACAAGACCTATGCAATAGCGCTACTTAAAAACAAAAGCGCTCAATTCACCCCTCAATAGCGCTTAACAAACAAACACGCTTAAACATACACACAAAAGCGCTAATATTTGCAAAAGCACTCAAGCAACAACACAATAGCGTCATTGCGGCACAAAAGCGCTAGTTAATTGGACAAAAGCGCCAAAACATAGTTTCGGCGCTATTGTCCTAACTAAACTTGGACTCAGCAAAAAACATATCAAAAATGCATGAAATTCAAAATTTCAAATTTGCGTACCACTGGTCCGTAGTCGTCTGGCCACTGGAATCGACGGACTCACTCGAAACGGTGCTCTGCAATAGGTACCAGCATCCTGACTGCTGCTCGCTCCTCTCAAACGTCACTATAAGAGCTCTAGTTTCACACTGGTCGCGGTAACAAATGATCTTGTTTTCACCCCTTTCTCCCCATTTAAACCCTTCGTCGTCATCGTAACTTTCCCCCGCTCACCGCCGTGGTCCCCGTGAACTTCCTAAGCCTCCCATTTCTCCATTTTATCTCTGATTTCTTCTATTTTTCACTCGTGTTGCTAACTTCTTCTCTTCTATCACCCTGCCAATTTTCATTCTTTTTCGAGAGATCGCTCAATTTTTTAAAAAAAATCGATCCATCTCTCGAAGGGGCATACCACCCATTAAATCTACATTCTATGGGGCATATTTCTTCGCACCTATTTTTCTCTTTCTTTGAAACGATGCGATAAACCGCACCGTCTCAAAGAGGGGCAAATGTAGTCACATAAATCTGTCCAGTTTAATTAAATGAATATTTGTATTTATTTGATTAAAAATCCACTAGCCATTAGTTAATTAAATTGATATTTAATTAATTCATCTTCAAACATTCTCTTATTAATTAAATAAATTATTCAATTTATTTTAATTAATTCATTAAAACCAAATTCACAATCAATTAAATAAATAAATCATATTTATTTCATTTAATCCTCTTTTCCTCTTTTAAATAAATTAAATCAAACATTTATTTAATTCATTTATCACCCCCCCCCCCCACTTGCATTTTCCTACAAATGCAACTTGCACACATTTATTGAAATAAATTAATTTTATTTTAAAAATCCTATTTCTCCTCACCCACCAAACCCACTTGCAAATCTAATCCCCTTCTAGATTCTTCTAACCCCTTCCTAATTAGCCTAATCCATTCCCTAATTATTGTCACTTTCCTAAGCAACTTGGAGTCACTTCTCAAAGACTTCAAACTCTTTGAAAAACATTTAATGTTTTGTGTGTTCAACAATTTTAACCTCCAAAGTCTTCCAAAACCACTAATGGCTCTTACATTACCATTTATGGTTATTTCAACTTGCACTCATGTGTCTCCTCAAGCATTTATTGCTTTGACCATGGTTATCCCTTTTGCCTTGCACAAGAGTTTATCCATTGGATAAAAACTTTATTCTTTGAATAAAGAATTTATCCATTCAACTAACTTTGACCTTAACTTCCAAGTTAACCTTCAGATCATGTCAAGCATTTAATGCTTATTCCCTCTCCTCTCAACCTATCTCACATTGACACTTGTCATCCTGGGATTGGGTTGAAAGCCCTCACATGGATCTCAAATCATTCAATCCTGACCCTTATTGAGATTACTCAATCTCAACCATCCATTGCTTCATTTTTCTTATAAATAGAGCCCATTTCTTCATAATTCAGATCCTCAAAACTTGTATGCATTTAACCTATAGTGAATTTTAGAGAGCATTTAGCATAAATAACTCATATATTGTCATCTTGGACTAAAATAAATCTTAGTTCTTTTTCATAATATGTTTTATTAGTTTGTTTTACACTTGCATAGCATAAGCTTAATATCATTTACAATCTTGAATCTCCATAAGCATCCATAGTGCAAAAAGTTGCTAAGAGCTACACTATTTTGGAACTTGGAGAGGAGAGGAACAAAGGAGAAGGAGCTAAGAGCATGTTAAGAGGCATTTGGAGATGCCTTCTTACATTTGTGTCATTTGTTAAATATGTTAGCATGATCTTAGTATCTCTTTTGATATGCCTGCTTAGATTAGTTCTTGGTTGAATAACACTAACTATTTCTTGTGTGTTTTTGTGTGTTATACAACTACAGGTTCCAGTCTAACCTTTGGGTCTTTTTGCAGAGCATCAGTACACACACACACACACACACACACACACACACACACACATATCTAGTTATCTATATGTATGTATGTATATATATAAGTATGTATGTATATGTATATATATCTATAGATATGCATATATACATACATAAACACATATTATATATGTATGCTTATACATATCTGTAGTAAATGCTAAGTTTACAAGCATACATTATTATGTCTTCATAACTCGTATGAGATTTATGAAATGCAAAATAATGGTTTTAGTTCTACATAACCCGTACGGGTTATGTAGAACTGCAAATAGTACTTTTTGTTTTTCAAAACTCGTGTGGGTTTTGGCTTGGTAAGAGGGTTGGAAAACGACCCTAAGACTTGCAAGCCCATTTTCCCCCCATTTTTGTCCCTTTACATGCTTTTTTATCTTCCAACATGATTTCTCGACTTCGTCGTCATCAAGTTTGCAAATGATCAAGTGGATATCTCTAAAATTACCACCATAATCTCACACGTCGTCTCAGTTTTCTAACCATATAAATTTTTCTATTTTTGGACAACATTAGCATAGTAAACTTTTATTTTCTTTACCAGTGCCTTGACAGTGCTTACAGACATATGTCTACCATTTTTTTAATAAATTTTGATATACTGGACCAAATTCAAAATAAATTACATATTATTGTTCTACACTAGATTCTATACACTTTTAAAAAAAAAAGTTTGCATTTTTATTATTTTGATGCAAGTTATGCCCAGCGCACGAACATGTACCAAATTTGCAGGATGTGGTCACTTCAAAAAATTATTAAAAAAAATACTCAACGGGAAATTACAAAAAAATACACAACATCTAGATCTCACTCTTACCTATCATCCTACCTAAGGGTTTTTCAAAATACTAAATCTAATTATATATTTTGTGCAGCACACGAAAAACTGCTATGTTATGTTTTTCTGAAAAAATTAGGAACAATTTTTTCGTGCGTAAGAGGTTTGACCCTCTTAATCTTATCCAATTTTTAAAAAGTTTAGTAGTTAGAAACTAGATCCAGAGTACTACAATTCTTATTCTTTTCTCAACTCCTAGTTTTGAGTGCATCACGTTCAAATATCTCTGAAGTTCAGATTTACTAGGTTTACCTATTTTCAGGGAAAAAAAAAAAAGTGGTCACTTATACCCCCCTTTTTGTTCACCGTCTTGGTGCACTTACCCACCACCAAACCAAGAAATATCCAACAATATGCTAACATATCATGATTATATCTGTAATAAGTCTGAACATCTAGAGCAACAACCAAGTGTGGAAAACAGAATTAGTACATTGACATCAATGACAATCATGCTAAAACATCAGTAATCTTCACATTTGCAAAAATCTCCCCCTTTGTCATTGATGGAAAAATTTATGAATGACAAACAATTTCTCCGACAACATGTTCAAAATACTTCTCAAACACTTCTCCCCCTTAGAAAGAAAAACCATGTACTTCCAAACTTCTCAAGCTCACAAACTTCTCAAACTTCTCCCCCTTTGACATCAAGGACAAAGGTAGAGAGAAATAAATATTAGAAACCACTATGCTCCCCCTAAGAGGAATCCCCAAACATTATCCCAAACAGAAATATGCATGAATTATCCTAGACTAATGCACTGCCAAATATATTTAGTTCAAACTAGGAAGAGGAATAACCTGTAACAATTGTCGAAGATACTCAAAAGCATCTTTGCACAATGACTTTCTAAAGATATTTGTAAATTTCTCTTTGTAGATACATATTCAAGTTTTATTTCATTATCCACTACTTTTTCTCTCAAGAAATGATACCGAATAGAAATATGCTTTGTTCTGGAATGCAAAACTGGGTTCTTAGAAATATTGATTGCACGTGTATTATCACACATGATTGATATATGTTCATCAAACAATATGCCAATATCCTTCAATGTTTGTTTCATCCAAAGTACCTAAGTGCAACATGAAGTAGTTGCAATGTACTCAACTTTTGCAGTTGATAAAGATATAGAATCCTACTTATTACTTAGCCAAGGAAAAATGGTCCACCACTTGTACTTTTCCTGCCATCAACACTTCTTGCCCAATCTACATCAATATAAGCTTTCAAATGTAAGTTTTATCCTTTGGGATACCACAATCCAAAATCTTCTATTCCTTTCAAGTATTTGAATATCCTTTTTACTGCAACAACATGTGAATCTTTTTGTTCTTGCTGAAATCTAGCTGCAAGACAAATAACATACATGATATCTAGTCTTGTATTAGTCAAATATAAAAATTCTCCAATCATTGATCTATACTTGCTTGCATTGGTCTTAGGGGATTTGTCATCATTAGTCAACTTGCATTCAGTAGTCATGGGAGCACTACTAGTTTGGAGTTCTCCAATCCAAATTTCTTGAACAGTTCTTTAGCACATTTTGAATGAGAAATGAAAATGTCTTTACTATTTTGATTTACTTGTAATCCAAGAAAGAAATTCAAGTCACCGATCATAGACATTTTAAATTCCTTTTGTAAGGAAGTTAAGTATCGGAACAACTTCCTACACTAACCTTGAGAGGAGGGTAATGCAAAAAAATTTCAAATCATCACAACAGTTACATAAAACATTAATAGGTATAATAACATTCAAACCATAACACAGTGATTTATGTGGGGAAACCCCTTTCAGAAGAAAAAAGCCACACTCTTAAAGTCGCCCAATACATTATTCAACAACAAAAAATAGATTATAATATACTTGAGAGCAAGCTCTTTGTAGGAGTACCACTAATCAGATATTCAGAGGTAACTCAATAGCCATAAGACTCTTACACACAACCTCTATCTCACGCACCTCATATAAAGGAGATACAATATAAGAAATCGTCAAACGGTATTACAAAACCATGGGCTAAAACCACCCAATAAGGTGTAGATGATCTTATCTCCCTTCTAGATGCCCTATGACGTGTTAAAACACACATCAACACGTGTCCCTCCCTTTTACAACCCATTTATGTGTTCGATGTATTTTACGTTTCCTATTTCAGGAGTACAAACTTTTGGAGGCCATAACTTGTGAACCATGTGTCTGATTGATGAACCGTTTGAAACACCAGAAATCTCGTGAAGTGCTCTATTGCCTCGTAAACTACTACGACATTTACGCCTACTTTTTAAGTCATTTCAGGGCCTCTAAAGTCCTCAAAATCAAATTTAAACCTTTCATTAGACCCCTTCAAAACGAAAAAATTTAATATCTTCAAAACTAGTTGTGATCTTGCGACATAACTTTACTGGAATGCTTATCTAGCCAACCAGAAACTTCGGGGAGAACTTTGCACCATTTTGTGGCCAAATGAAAACTTACTATAAATAGTAACCTTATGTAAATGCAAGGTTGAGACACCATTTTCCCAACAACGATTAAGATCTTACTTGATTCAACTTTGAAGTAGAGATTGTTGTCAGCAAACCCTTTTTGAAAACCTTGACTCGGTAGATACTTATCTAACCTTCCATACCAAACTCTAGGTGCTTCCTTTAATCCATACAATGCCTTCCCCAATCTGTAAACAACATCTGGATCATCTAATAACCTGAATCCTTCTGGTTGTTCAATGTAGACTTCTTCTTTTAATTCCATTCATAAATGCTAATTTCACCTCCATTTGCTAGACTTTGAAATCCTTATATATCGCAAAATAACTTATTCGAATAGCCTCCATTCTAGAAACAGGAGAATAAGTTTCTTCAAAATCAATTCTTTCAACTTGAGTGTAACCTTTGCGTACCAATGTTGCTTTGTTTCTTACAACCTGACCATCCTCGTTTAGTTTATTATGGAACACCCACTTTGTTCTAATACGTGCTTATTAGTCAGTCTAGGTACCAATTCCCAAGTCCAATTTTTCTCAATTTGATCTAGCTCTTCCTTCATAGCTTTCATCCAATTCTGATCTTTCCAGGCTTCTTCAACTATCTTAGGTTCAGTCTCAGAAAGTAATCACAAAATAACTTATTCTTCACCAGCTTTGCTTCATGTAATGAATCCTCTGTTTTTATCTCCTATGATTTGATTCTTAGAATGATTTTTATGCACATACCTCGAGGTTTTTTATGTAGTTACTGGAGCAACCCAGGTTTCTTTAAGCCTTTCTTCATCTTTTCTCTTCTCTTCTCCTTCATCAGATCCATACCCTTCTTGTATAACAACTTCTTTTGAAATTTTCTCATCGACCTTCACATTTGCACTTTCGACAATTTTGTTCAATCTCTTGTTATAACATCTGTAAGTTTTGCTCTTTGTAGAATAACCAAGAAATATACCTTTATCTACTTTGCTATCAAACTTTCGAAGGTTTCTTTCATATCTCTGGATATAGCAAGTGCTTCCAAAAACCTTGAAGTACTTTATAGATGGGATTCTTACATACTATAGTTTACATGATGTCTTCCCAAACTTCTTTCTGAATAAAACTCTATTTAGGGTATCCATGGCATTGTGTATAACTTCTCTCTAGTAAACTTCCGGTAGGTTGGCTTCCTTGATCATAGTTCTTGCCACCTCTTGAATAGTCTTGTTCATCCTTTCAACTATGTAACCATAGAGATTGAACAAACATTGTAAACATTGTCAGTGTTATGCTTTCCGTCAAAGATAATAGAACCAATTCCAACAATTTGAACAATCTGACCATCTCCAAATCTAAATGAATGGTTGATTGACAATGAAGATGATCAAGGAAGCAAACCATTTAGGTTTTCCTTCATCTCTTTGGATATAACAAGTGCTTCCAAAAACCTTGAAGTACTTTACAGATGGGATTTACAACCACCATCATGAAAAACAACATTGTAACCATTTTCGCATGTTTGTCCAACACCAAAAAGATTATGATGTAATCCTTTTACATAGTAAACATTGCCAGTGTTATGATTTTCATCAAAGGTAATAGAACCAATTCCAACAATTTGAGCAATATGATCATCTCCAGATCTAATAGAACCACCATCATATTTTTCATCTCCAAATCTAAATGGTTTGCTTCCTTGATCATCTCCACTGTCAATCGACCATTCATTTCTATCTCTCCTAACATGTAATGTTGAAGCAACAGTCTCAACAATCTTAGAGTTATTAGATTTAGGTCCATCTTTTTCTACCATGAACAAACAATCACCATCCTCATAATTTGACCATCATCTAAAATTCTAGCATCATCTCTAACATAGTAGGCTTTCTTATTGAATTTTCCTTTATAATCCTTAAACATATGTTTTGATCCTCTTTCGGGACATCTAGATGCATAATGACCAATCTTTCCACATTTAAAACATTTAAGAGGTAACATACCTTTATACTTGTTGGTTCTTCTTTTCAGTTTTCTCACAAAATTTGCTTCCATCTCATCCAAGCTTTCATCATCAGAATCTTCATCTGATGCTTTTGATGCTTTAAAGTTGTTTCTAATTTTTCTTTTTCTTTGCCAAACTTCTTCATCTCAAACATAATTAAGGTGCCAAACAACTGTTCTCTAGTGAATTTTGTTAGATCATAGGTTTCTTCAATAGCTGATATTTTATCACTGAAACTCTCCAGTAAGGTTCTCATGATCTTCTGTATTACATCCTTTTCATCCAAAACATCTCCAAGATCTCTGATTTCATTCACAACACTATCAACCTTCTGAAAATATCTCACAACTCCTTCACCTTAATCCATTCTCAAATTCTCATAAGTGCACTTAGCAGTTTGCATCTTAGATAGCTTGACTCTTTCATTTCCTTCATAAATACTTTTCAACCTTTCTCACACTTCATAATTAGTATCTAAATCAATTCACCAATTCAATTTTAGATAAAGCACTAAAGATAGCATACCTTGCTCATTCATTTTCTTCATAAGATTCAATCTCATCCGATGTAGTAGGTCCATTTCCTAGTGTCAAATACTTAGTCTTCATAGCCTTGTAAGTCTTGTAACTCAGAGAAATCAAATATCCTCGCATCTTTACTTTCCAGAAACTATAGTTACATCCTTCAAAGGTAGGGATATTCAATTTGTGTGCCATCAGATCTCCTCGAGTAGTTAGTCTCACTTTCTAGGAACCAAAGCTCTAATACCAATAGTTGAATAATCTAGACAATTGAGAGGGGGGGAGGGGGGGGTTGAATCAGTTGTTAATTGAAATTTAACTGATTACATAATTAGATTCGACAAATATAAATTTCAGATTACATAACCATGAACAAATGATCACATGAAAAGAGCACACACAAGAGACACCAAATTTGACATGGAAAACCCAAGGAGGGAAAAACCACAGAGAATTTTAGTTCTCATAATAGAACACATGTTAGGGTGACATCGGTTAAGGTGGTTTTTACAAGAGGGCTCACTGCCAGGATTGCTCACTGTAGGTGAGCTCATTGCCCAGCTAAAACTACAAGAAAAGGAGGGCTCACTACCTAGAGGAAGAAAGAAATAATCCACCACAAAAAGCACAAATGCTACTATGTTGCAATGTTGAAAGAAACCTTAGTCTCACTGCCACTGTACCAAACAACATCAATGAACAACCACACTAATCAGCCACTTTACATTGTCAAAGATAGAACTTCCTTCTACAATCAACTTCCTTTAGCTAAGCCTTCTTTATCATATTTTTCATTACAAGTGATCTTTATATATATATATATATATATATATATATATATATATATATTTCTAGTCAGTCAAGGAGACAATAAATCATAATTCAAAAAATAGGTCTTCACTAAGCATTCTTGCGATGGAGAGGAATGAAAAGTGGACCACACCACAATACAACAACATGTCATCCAAATGCCGCAATCACCAGACCAAAAAGAACATCTGAGGTTAACCAGATTGGGTAAGAAGACTTCTAGAGCACAACAATACATGTCAAATCAAAATAATGAAGATGTATGCACTAGAAGCACAAAACCAGAAACACAGCAAAAGAACTAAAGATGTGGATCAATGTTGAGCTCTACAAACTCTATCAAAAAAAGCATCATCAGCACAACATAGACTTCTGAAAAATACCTTCTGGACCACCAAACCACAAAATAGGAATCTCAAAGCAATATCCAACAATGTGCTGACATATCATGAATATATTTGCAATAAGTCTGAACATCTGGAGCAACAATCAAGCGTGGAAAACACAATCAGTATGTTGACAACCATACTGAAACATCAATCATCTTCACATTTGCAACACATAGCTATGAAAATAAGTGACAATGCATGTAATATACTTGAAACTTGAAGACTGGAACTAAACCATCCATGAAAATGTTTTGAAATTTTTCATCATCTAAAGTGTGACTTGAATAAAAGCTAATCCTTAAAATTATGATATGTTATCTCTAATTAGCTCTTATTTTTCTTGTTTTTATTTCATGAGGTCAATAGCATATGTATTAGGTGCAATATTATAATAAAATAATGTTTCATGAAAGAACCAACCAAATCTTCAATGGAAATGATAGAAGCATATGATATTGAATCAAACCAAGTAAGTGCATAACCACTCAAACTTGATGAGAACACCTTAGCAAGAAATTGATCCTTGTAAAAACAAGTGAGGCACATAACTTGGAATTACTATAAATGTCATAATGAATCAATGTTTCTACAATAGTATACTTTAAAAAATAAGGTGCCACAAATCCACTTGGTGTGGGATAAGTCAAGATGTCATGTGCCAAATGAATGTGTAATAGAAATTTGATAGGATCTTTTTGTTTAAGGTTTTGTTCATAATCATCAACATTTTTTAGATATGCTATTTCACTAGTGAGGGAGCTCAAATAAGGAGAAATATTATTTTCAATTTGCCCCAAATCCATGTGTAATAGTTGAAGAAAATTTATCATCATCTAGTATCACATTGCCCTTATATACATTAAGTAAATATTTTAAAATGTGCAAGATATAAGTAGGAGTTTCACGTAACTATTCAAAGATATTTCATGTGAAATCATGAGTTGGTCCAAATGAGAGTCTCTATCAAAAAGTTTTAAACCATTATGATGTATATAGAAAATGATGGGATTACTAAAGAAGGACCACTAAAGTGTGTATGAGGAACAAATCATCATGAGAAGATAAAGGCATATAGCTCTTCTTATTGCTAAACATATCATCTGTAAGGCATGATTTGAAAGATAGGGGAGAAGGATTATCAACCTTGTGTTAAGGTAAAACATGTTTATCACCATCACTAGGATCCTCAAGGAAAGATGAAGCAAGAGAAGTAAAAGTAGAAAAATTCATGAGTGAAAATAGAATTCTAGCATGAGATGTATAAAAATATATGTTTACTAGATGTAGATGATGGAAAAGAAACAAAAGATAAATCATGAGAAGTTGTCACTAGTTCGTACTATCTTCTTATGCAATAGGGCTTGAAAAATAAATAATGAAAGTATGTGCCAAGTTCATAAAATATATGTAATCTAAACAAGATGAGTCAAACCATTATAATGCTCTACCACTCAAATGAAGTCTAAATTCACTAATCAATAAAATAGCATCCTCCAAATACTCATAATTGAAAAGTAAGAAAGATTTAATTTGTAAAGAAGAATTAATAGAACCATCAAAATCAAGTAGTAAGTCCTCACTAAAAATAATAATGTCAGCATGTAATATGGAAAGAGGCAATAAAATGTGAGTAATATCCTTAGGAGAAAAATAATTATTGTTAACAAGCATGGTATCATCATGTAAGGTATCATTAGTCAAAAGAACATAATGAAAATATCCATGGGATTCACTTGAGATATTAAAGAAACATCATGATAAGTTATAAATGCTATCCAGTTGAACACAAGGCAATGCATGTAGATCACTATCACGAGTTGTATCATCAAAAGAGAATGGATCTACAAAAATAGATATAGAACTAAGACATGCAAGCGACATATCATGAGGTACATCAATGCCATGAATATGATTAAGGAAGCATGGCCTCGTCAATGTTTGTAATCTCAAGTGTATCACTAACATGATCATCATGATCACAAACCATAGATAAAATAAGATCAATATGAATCTCATAAGCAAGTGAATTAAGGATATCCAAGATAAAGTAAAAAGCACTAACCAAATATATGAGAGAGAGGTAAAGAAATTATACAATTAAATAGTGCCTCCATGGACAATACATCCCCACCCATAGTATAAAAAGACATAAGTTCATCAGGGATGAAGGATCAAAAGCCAAAAGTTGTATGAACATGTCAAAATTTGAATTTTATGCATGTAAATCAACAAGAGAAAATGACCTATATGGATCCATGATAAACAATGACACTTCAAGTGTGGGTTGATAAGATGAACTATGTATGGGATAATGAAAGAATCAAATCATAAGGTCAAATGGTGTAAAAGATGTATTTAATCTAATATTAGATGAAAAAATCAAATGCTTATTAGGTCTAAAACAAATCAACAAATGTAAAATAGGTATTAAGCAATGTTACAATGTGTCACAAAACCCTAAAGCAAAGATATAGCAGATGAATCACAAAAAACAATTGAAACCCTACTCAACTATGATGCGGAAGATAATTAAAAAAGTCATATCTGAAAACCGTAATGGGAGAAACAAACCATAAGGTCAAAAGCCTAAAAGATGTAGGACAAGTTGTGTTCACCAAAATATAAATAGATAAAGTGATTTTACCAAATTTAGGTTTAATAAAAAAATAAGACATTTGATTAACCTTCTTTAAAGCTATTATAAACCATATAACACTTTGAAATCTAGAAATACTAGAAATGAAAGTATTAGCTAATTTTAGTATCTGATAAATAGTTCTTTGTTGTTTTGATCATAATATTTTTACTCTAACTTAAAATTACATACTAGAAATGAAAGTATTAGCTAATTTTAGTGGTTGATAAATAGTTCTTTGTTGTTTTGATCATAATATTTTTACTCTAACTTAAAATTACAACTTCTTATATGCATTAGAAGCATAGCGATGGAATTTGAACTGACTTGCTCTCATAATTGAATAGATCAATCCTAAGTGCTTCAAGTACAATCCCAAGTGTTGCAAAAATGAATTGCAACTCATGGGAATGATCTAACATAAAGTTGCAATAATGTTCCTTGCACCTTTGCCTTGTGTTTGATTTTGTCAACACAATGTTTATAAACACTTTAGAGAGTTTGTTGGAGCACTAAGATCATATTCTCTAAGTCAACCCTCTATTAGAGTGAACTTTATGGTTTAGAGCTACTTATCTAAGACAACATGCACAAATGGCTTATATGATTTTGATGCATATGTGTTATTTTTGAGTTCTTCATCCAAATGTTCCTAAATTGAATGCTCCTCGTTTGACCATGTGAATTGATTGCATATTTAATGTCTTTGAATACAAAGATTACACCAAGATATGCTAATATGTACTTAGTTAATTTTGAGATGATGTAAAGATGTTTCAACATATGTACAATTTTATATGCAATAAATGACTAAATAATAGTAAACAGATGAGTAGTGTGTAGATAGGGATGAAATAAAATCAAATGCATTGAAATAAGTGTAAAGGAATAAGAAACAAACAAAACTAAACATCTAATCATGAACAAACATAAGAATATACTACAGACATCCTTCAAAATGGCCCAAAACCTAGTGAGTCATTGCCATGTAATTTCACCACTAAGAAGTTTTTTTTGAATAATTTTTCTTCCATGTTGATAGAGTTTTCTTTTTTATATGGCCCTTGATATTTGTTATTGTAATATCATCATTCTTAACATGAATGGGCACCCCTGCAATAGAAACTTCCCTCCCAATTATGTGAATTGTTTAGATTATAATAAAATATAGAACTGGTGCAGCAAAAGTTTCCGTTGATCAATGTTATTATAGCAATAACCCAGGTTTTGTTGAATCTCCATAGGCTTCCCTCTTCAATTTCATATATTATTATGCAATCCACTCACTACTCTACTCTCTTCAACTGCCCATTAGAACAACTTCAATCACAATTTCATATTTCCCATCTTCTAGGCAACCATCGCATCTTATTATAGCAATTCCTTCCGAGTTTGTCTCATGCATGTTGATTCTTTTCATTTGAAATTAAATGATTTCTAGGCTATCTCATTTTGTGTAACAATATAATTTTTCTCAACTATTCAGCCATTACTGTCCTTGATCCCTCTTAAAAGTTAGCTATTCATTTGCACTCCAACTTCCACTCCAACTAAAAGTCTCCTTTACCACCCGAACTAACTACTCCATCTTCTAGTACACAATTTGCTCTCAACAACCAACATCTTTATTAGTATCAATAATCTCCTAATAAATGTGTCGGGCCCATGATATAGATCTCTTCCTTGCAAATCAAATTTGATCAATTAATGGCGAATTTAGTCAAAAATCAGTTGGATCTCCACAATATCATCCGGGTATTACAAAAATTCATTATATCAATCAATTTAATAGGGAAAAGTATCATTAGTAATTATAGCTAACTTTGCACATTCACAGATTCTAAATGGTACATCAGATTTTGACAATATTTTTTTAGTTATTTTCGTATGCAACTTAACTGTTTATAACCATTGTTCTTGCTTCTGGATTGTAACTGTGGATCTGTTATGTACCCACAGATCCTAAATGGTACATCAGATTTTGACAATTTTTCTAATTGTCTCTGTATGCTACTTGTCTGCTTATAGCTATTGTTTTAACTTTTGGGTAGTAACTGTGGATCTGTTAGGCACGCAAGAGTTAAAAAATAGTCATTTCACAGTGTCATTTCTGGGAAGATTCAAAAAACCAGTAGGCGGTGATTATATTTGTATAAGCAAAACTCAAACCAAGTAAAACTAATCCTTCCAAAATCTCATTTTTGACCATTTATCTAAGTTTGATTATTTATGGTTCGGCTTTTATCAGTTGCACATACTAACAACTTAGCAATTCTTCAATAAAAATGTACACTGAAATTAGACTTTACAGCCTCTGCTACAATTGAACACACCACAACATGTGCTGATAGGGGTTATTGTAGGAAAATAGAGTTGTAACAAAACCACCGGAGCAAAAATGGGTATGGGGTAATAAGATATCGTACAGAAGTTAGCATTACCCACTCTAATATAACATGGTGTTACCCCTTACATTAGGGAGACTGCAATGAGGTAGGGGTTCTGATAAAGGTGTTGAAGAGGTTTCATAAGAAGCTGACCAAACTGGAGAACAGGCTCTTACAAAGGAGTTAAAAAGACCTAAGAGGAAGCTGTCAAATTGTTGCCATCAATTGATAGTCAGACTGATAAAATTAAATTCGCTAAGTACGCTTCTGTTGCTTCACCCAAACTCTGTATCAGTGACAGCTACGAAGGCTAGGCTGTCAGGATTGGACGATTCCTCAGAGAAAAATAGATACTTAAGGTAGACCACAAGAAACCTCAAATTGTTTTCACACGTTTAATTAAATTGAATTCCATTCCATTTACCCAAATTATTTTCACATGTTTGATTAAGTTGAATTACATTTCATTTACCAGGATTCTTTAAGAGACAGAATATCATGCAGAAGCAAATAAATCAATACCAAATTTGTAAGTGGTTCATCAAATGCAAAGTGAATATTAGTCAAAGTTAATGTGCTACTTTTGGTCAGCAAATCCCTTGCTTCAATTTAATTGCCATTCCAAAAGACCCTTAGTCTGACTCGACATCATAGAGTCGGGTTAATACTGGCTAACCTACAATTAAGCACAACTAACAAATAAAGTGTGAATTTATAGCTTTTTCCTCCTCATGTAATGAGGGTATTAATAAACGACCATATGAACAATGAATTATAGGAAGATTCAGAGACCATGGACTGTGTGGTTCAGGAAAATTAATATAATTTACATGTATATGAAATCAAATCTCATAGCATCTTCTATGAATAGCTGCCGGTGGCACTTCCCTAGCAAGCCCGAACCAAGCTATATGTACATATTGTTTTGAGAGAAGCACACTAATTCTTTCATTATTTAATTCGGATGGGAATTACACAATCCTCAACCTCTGAAAGCAAACATAATAATTGGTGTCATAATACACCAAATCTGACCAACGTGGAAGAATATTGCCCTATAGTTTCTTCTGATTTTGTGCCAAGGAAAGCAAATGCCTAATCCCTTCTGTCCATATCTGCTGTTCTTTCTCATTGCTGCATTCAAACTCCATTAGTCCACGAGCAGTTCTAAGACCAAAATGGCGCCTCTGTTCTCCCTCTAATAAGTCTCTGCCTGGCCAAGCAGGGATGTCACTGCAAACATCATAGACAATACCTGGCAATATGTACAACAAATGGGTGCAAGCTTTAGAAAAGTTGAAGATCAAGCATGAAAATGGAATTTTCTTTATCCATAACTCCCTGCAGTCAAAAAACTTCAAATAAAATGGCACACAAAAGCTTCCTTACTCTTTTTTTTCTTTGAAAATGTACCACCAATGTGCTTGCTCTTCAGTTTCACCACCACCTGCAATGCATTCTGGAACATTAAGAGGACAAGAAATATCCACAATTAAATACAGACTCTTGCCTGAATTTCTATTCATGCAGGCAGACTTTCATCACCATGCGATGTGCACTATGCAAAAGAGAGGCATGAAACAGAATTTCACTAGGCAATATGCCACCAAAACTAGAAAATACTAAACAAAAATGATTTTCACCTGTGATCTCTTGTTGATATAAACAGCTACCTGTTTCCAGTGAATGACACCTGTTAACAGCATTCTTCATTAGTCAGAACTAGAAGCTGTATTAACTCAAGTACCTTAATTCAACCAAACAGATATTCCTTTCTAAAAGATAAACTACCTTTTCTTGTGCGCTTTAAAAGTTCACCTCCTCTTGCTAGAAAATCCTGGGAAGATATTTCTGATTCATTATCCTCAGGAACTAACTCTCCACTAAATCGAGATAATGGATTGGATCCCTTTTCATATGGAATAACCGAGGCATGGCTCCATAATTCTCTCTGTGCCCTCGCTTTCAGAGTTGCTGCTCCACGCAGGGCTGATTGAGCAGGAAGAGAATTTTATAAGAGATTCCAGGGGCAAAGCACATATCTACAACATAAACACCCAATTTCTTCCCTCTAAACAATAAAACATGGCAGTATCCTTCTGAGAAGTTAACAGGCATAGATCAATCCGGGAAGATAAACTTAATGAAAGTATTCAGAAAAACAAGAGAATACTGTATCCAATATGAAATATCAGATAATCAGAGAGGGTTTTATCCAAAGTCATCGTTGGGCTGGAATTGGCATGGTATAATCTGGTAGTGTAAGGAAAATATGACAATTGAACGTATTCCATGCAAGTTGCAACATCACAATCAGAAATTTTGCTTGAAAGAAGTTTCTTCAGGAAATGTGTATTCATGAAGTACCTGTGGCTGCACCTGCAGTCAAGGTCATAATATCTCCAGGCTTTTTGACATTGACAGCAGAGCTCACCACAGCAGCCACCTGTTCTCGATCTGCTCCCATACACTCTGCAACCTCAACACACTGCGCCGCTACAAGTGCAGCTGCTGATGCAACTGCCATACTTGTCTTCAATTGGCCATTCTCGCCAGATGAAGTAGCAGTAGCAGCCGCAACTGCTGCAACTGCAGCAGCTACACCAGCTACTGAAATAGCTGCATGGACCTGTGCATTGTGAGTGCGTGCCTCCTCTTTTTTTCTCTCTTTCAGATCTTTCAGCCACCTTCCAACTGTTTTTCCCCGTATTTGTGTTCTTGCAGAGCTGACATTCTTGCAAAGCTGCGAAAAAAATGCTTGGTTAGAATTTCCAAGCATTAAATAGACATCTGTTTGTTCTGGCAGAGGTCAGCGAAAGCAACTAAACATTAAGGCTCTAATTTGCAGCAAGATGATACAGTAACAACTACAACAGTCATCAAGCAGAATCCAGAGGAGCAACTAAATACTGATGCCCCAATTTGCAACGGGACGAGATAGTTACAATATTCTACAAGTCCAGGTTAGAAATCTAACCATTTCAGACTTAGAGAGATAGTTCAGACGAGCAACTAAATACTGCTGCTCTGAATTGGCAACAAGATAAGATAGTTACATTTTTTGGTAACTCCTGATAGACCTCATTCATATTAATTGTTTCACTTAATCTATAAAATGCACAATTAAATGGTCAAAGAGTGGCTAATGCAATCAGTCTTCCCTTAACAAGCCATAGTTGTCCTTGCCTTATCATTCAATGTATACTCATCAAAAATTGACCAGCGTGTGATTCGGAAGCTCATGCTGTTCATCGTATACAGGTTTTTCTGAAAATGAAAACTAAAACGCTAACAAAGATCCACATAAAAATATAAACCTATATTTCAAGGAGCCATACCCTGTTGTTCAGAGCATGATCAGTGTGGCAAAGATCAGGGTTTAGAGCTCGTTGCAGTAAAATCCAACCCTGGATAAGACAATGTAAACAAACATATAAAGATCTAGCATGCATTAGCAACATATTTGTCTTGTGAAAATGACTTGCTCCGACTATGATCAGTGTGGCAAAGATCAGGGTTTAAGAATTCAATGCAGTAAAATACAAGCCTGGATAACACAATGGAGACAAACATGTAAAGTTCCTTTTAACACAATTGCCTAGTGAAAAGGAGCGGCAAAGTTTGCCATAGTGGAACAAGTGAAGCATGAAAGAGGCATATCACTGTAGTGTGTTTTTATATTCATCCAGTTCATGCAACATAGATAACACACCTTAAGATCATCAGATTCCCTTGGAGAAATCGGAGGACTTCCGCCAAATGAGCCAGCAGTTTGGATTTTTAATGGAACGCCACCATGGAGACTCTTTCTTGATGTCAGGATGGAATTTTCCTGTACAGGGAAAGAATTTATTAGCTTTAAACAGATAAACGAACAGACAAAAGAGGAAAGGTGAATGTAGTTATCATGTCACAGGGCATGTCAAGTACCCACCAAAGGCCTTTGTTATCTAAAGCCCAAATATAGAGTCGAATGTTTACTGCTCTGAGTTCCACAGTGGATCGAATCATGCTTATATATTTTTTGTTGTATTTAAATTGATAACCAGCTAAGCCCACAAGATGCATAGCATCTCAAAGCTCCATACAACCAAGCAATTTACTACAAGAATGGAAAAAGAGCATTTTGCCCAGAAGCCCAAATAAGGAATTCATGAATCATTAGCTTGTAGGGCATTTCTCCTCTCATTATAGCTTCAAGTCATTTTCTGTATTTCTGGGTGACAAAAAGTGTTTTGGAGGTTCCTATCTAAATAAGACAAAGCTACCCATAAGTTTCCCAGCAACAAAAGATATTCTGACAACAATATCAAAAAACTCAGTACATGAAGTAATTCATCCCAAGCCCTGCTTGTATGCGTGATTGGAAGTATGCCCGTCATCACAAACAATGACACCCATCTCGGGAACTTGACCAAATCTGGGGAAAAAGTTTTTCTAGAATACAGACATGTAGAAAAGATAATATTAGAATTTACTGGTTCAAAATGGGGTAAAAGCTGGAGAGCGCAGCACTATGTCACGCTTCCTACTCTTTTTCATTCCATTGAAGGCATTTTCAGTCTCGCCTATATAACTTTTGTAATTAAAATCAATATATTTCCAATACCTGCAAATCAAAATTCACCCGTCATTGTAAACCACTAGTAGAGTTTGAACATCAAATGACCAACTATAAGGCTAGACAATGTCACCCTAGAGTCTATACCCACAATGATCACTTCCAATCTATTGCAATTAATTCAAAATGTAACCACAAGACTGATACTTCAAAAATCTTGGGAATTGCTATAAACATCATGCTAAACCACACGAACATACAAAATACTCTCTACATCACAAAAGCAAAAGCATAACCATGTAGTACAATTTGATGCCCACTAGAATCAGACTGGAACCTAAGCAGATCATTAATTTTGTAAGAATGTTATTAGCTTGCTGGGGTTTCAATTCATGTTCTTATTTAACCCCTTTTAGGTGATCCGATGCAAGAAAAGGTTCTTAGAAACTGCTATTTGACAACTACCTCGTTATACAGAGCAACTGGTAGACAAAAAGAAAAAGAAAAAGCCTGAATCCACAGACAGGAAGCAATAATCCAAAAGATGGAGAAAGATACTTACTGGGTGTGTTAAAATCCGTTCCATGACTAGCTGCGAGGTCCCATTGGAGGCAAATGAATAGGGAGCTGTAACTAAAGGCAATTTATCTGGCGCGACCTTAGTATTCTCTTGAAAAGCAGAGGGACCTTTTCCCCCTCCATGACCAGTAAACGGAGCAAGAGCCTTGGATACCTCCAATGCTGAAATGCTCCAAGATCTAGCTAGGAATTCCATTGGCTCTTGCGGAGTCTCCGGAGGTGCAAATGACATCCCAGGCAAACATATTGGATACTCTTCTTCAATATTTACCAGAGATTGCACAGACTTATTGTGACCAAATGTAGAAGAATCCATTACAAATCTCTTGCTTCCAAGAAAAACCCTAAATATGACAAAATCTGCAGATTTTACTAAATCCTATATGATTTCCTTCAGCCTAACTAAATCGTCCGATAAAGTATTTGGAAACAAAAAGAGGAAACAACAGTGCCACGAATTCTTTCCGACAACCTTATTTTAATTAAAGGCAAGTAATGCGAACAAATCTACGGGAATCGAGGAAAGCCTAAATGCAAAGGCAACCGAAGTCACTGCATTCCTACTTTACTTAAATGGGCAATTTTGTGGGTGCGGACGGTTTGTCAAAGCCCTGAAAAAACAACAAAGAATGGGAATATTTAAGAGGAATAAAGGGTAAAGGCGAAAGAAACAGATGGGATGGATTTAAGTTTACATGCAATAAAGCATCAATCGCGTTCTCAGATTTACTTCTCCTTCTGCGAAACAGCCTTAATGTCTGCCACATGTCAAAACTAGTCGTTTCTCACTCAATTTCTCAATCTTGCTCTGCAGAAAACACTGCAGTACAGAAATCGAGCTCGTTGTTGCAGAAACCCAACATAGAATAAGTAATACAAAGGATATCGACGACACGTAGTTTTGATTTCCGAATCATTTTTCTTTTCTGGTTTGGAAAACGGGCCCAAACGTGAATTAGGAGTTGAGGTTGAAGTTACATTGGATTATCAGAAAGTTGCAGATGTCAAAACAGCATTAAAAAATCAACAAAGGAGTTTGTGCTGGCTGTAAATCTGGCCAATCTTCAGAGAGTTGCACTACCAAGGCATTATAGTAAGTGTTTTAGCTCTCGGAGTTTTCTTCTGAAAACTTCGCGGAACTTTGAGATTTACAGATTCCAATGCCATAAACTTCTCCGTGTCCCGACACCGCCAAGCTTTTTGTCACCCAGAGAAAAATTGTTCCTCGGGCTTGGAATGAGACGCTTGAAGCCATTCCAGAGAAAAAAAAGACATTTTTTGTCCCCAATTCCGTGAAATTTGAAGGGGACAATGATCCTACTTAATTAATTTTTCTAAATCATGTGTTTAGTCTTTCGCGCTCTCCAATGGTAGATTTACAGATGTTCTTAATCCCTGTATTTAAGCGCGTTTAATTCATCACGGGATTCAAATGAATTTCTTATAAAGCAAAAGGATGCTTCTAAGAGGGTTCACTCTTCATGTGATTGAATAATAATTTTTTATATTTTTTCCAAGTGATACATGCTCTTTTATAAAAGGTTTAAGGTTTTAGTATTTGTGTATTTTAGTTATTTTTATTAAAAGAATTTATGGTACTTTTATTCATAAAAAGAAGCTCTATAATATTTTTATTTATAAAAAGAGGTTCTATAATATTTTTAAAGAGTAATAAAATAGAAGCTATGGAGATGTGGAATTGTTTTTATATAGAATTGTTTAAAGGAGTTCAAATAATTTTTATGGAATAATGTACGTGTACTTTAAGTTTAAGAATACACTTTAAATCTTTTAGTTAGCTATTTGAGCTACTTTAGTGAATGTCTTTGTGTGTGAAATGTCTTTTCAAGCTTAGTCTCAATAATCGTGTCTTAAGATGAGTTCGTATGAACTTATACTAATCTTTTAATAGATTGAGCTTTATTTAATACATGTTGTCTCATTCGTTATGATGTGGATAGTTGTCAAACTCTCTTTTAATATTTCTCTAGGGTTTTATCTTTATACTTTTATAAGCATTCATTGTATTCATTGCAAGTGATTTCTAGGAACTATTGGGTTAGCTATCAACACAACACTTATTAACTTGCATTTAGACATTCATCAAAACAAAACCACAAGTAATCAAATTTATTCACGTGTGTATTTGCAGGTGACGCAATAAACATTTTTTATTTGTAAGTCAAAGGTTATTAGTTTAAAGCATGATATGTTAGTTATTTGTGTAAGGCAATTTAAACATGATGTGATAGGTGTTTTGGTTGCGGGTGATTTCTAGGAACTATGGGATTAGCTATCAACTCCAACAAAACACTTATTAACTTGCATTTAGACTTTCATTAAAACAAAACCACAAGTCATCAAATTGATTCACATGTGTATTTGTAGTGACACATTAAACATTTTTAATTTGTAAGTCATAGGTTATAAGTTTAAAGCATGATATGCTAGTTATTTTTGTAAGGCAATTTAAACATAAGCACCATATTATAAAATATGATATGCGTGTGTGAGCACAAAATAAACTAAGTAGAAATAAGAAGACAAATGCAAATAGAAACTGAATCCTAATGCTCACCTCAAGATTAAGCAAAAAATGAGGTTCAAACAATAAAAAAAAATAAAAATATGTTACCAAGTACGAACTCCATCATTGCAAGTGGATTTGCTCCATGGATTTTGAGATGTAGTTGCTTGAAATGGTTATCCAGTCATCAATGGTTGGATGCTACACTAAAGTTTTGATTTATCATTGATGAGGATTGTTTACAGCATGTTCATTGTACCATTGTCTCATATGAAGTTAACAATATTCCTCATCAATGAGAAGCCAAAACTTCAATTATGTAGCATCCAACCATTGATGCAATGGTGCATCCTAATGGTTGAATAGTCATTCTATTGTCCTTCATCTTCTCCTTGATTTAAGGAAATTTCTCTCATCCATTTTCCATCATCAATCTTCCAAAAAAATCTCTACAATTCATTCTCCTTCCCATAAAACATAATGGAGGTGCAAGTTCCCAAAAATCATCAATTGAGGAAAAATGGAGGAAAAAGCAAATTAATTGTTCATTTATTCTTGAAATTGGTGGAGGGAATATAGTTTAATTGAAGTAATTAATGTAGACATCTAAAAATGACTAATGCATTTTCACGTGCCACCTCTCATCATTTTCTTCTATCCTTATTAATTAAATAATTAATCAAAAAAATAATTTTGATTATTTAATTAAGCTAGTATTTATGTTATTAATTAAAGAGTTTAATTATTTAATTAATCCATTGTCCTTTTCTACTCGTAATTAACTAAATATGTTTATTTAATTAATTTTTCTATTTTCTTTCACTATTAAATAAATAATTAAATAATTTATCTGGTTTCTCTCTCATAATTAAATAATTTTTTAAAATTATATAATTAATTAACACCTTCCTTCCAAAATTAAATAAATAAAAATAATTTATTTAACATATTTATATTTTATTTATTTCCTTTGTGCATTACACCCTTTCTATCCTTCCATCTGATCAATCCATGTGCATTATAGGTCGTATTCTCTCTCAAATTTTATCATTTATTGATCTTTCTAATTATTCTCCACAATTAATCAAACGTTATGTGAGACATACCCTAGTTAGTACTCTTATGATCAAGTATCCTATACATTCTATTTTCAAACACACATCTATCATTATCATTATCATTATCAAACTAGCCCTATCATCATCCATTATCAAGCGTTAAGCCTTCATGCTATCATGATGATATCAAATTTATGCAACAAAATTTGTGAAAAAAAATGCATTGAGCATTAAAGCAAGCATTAAGAAATAATGGAGCAATCTAAGGTATTTGTTGTGGTAATATTGTTTATTATTTGATTTATGAATATATCTTAGGCTTTATTGAGTGATTTTTGTGAATGTGAATTTGGATCTTGCATTGAATTGTGTTCATCTTGTTTGATTTGCATTTCGTACCTCCATAATTAATATTATATAGCTAGATATGTTGTTGAGTTAGACTGTAATTAATTGATGATGAACTAGACTAATTACATAATATAATTAATTAATTAATTAATGATGATTATTAGTGGAATAGATTTAGGGTGAACATTCTAGTATGGAATATATCATTTTAGATGATATTTAGGATTAGAGATTTATAAGGCTAAGGGGGTGACACCTTTCATGGTCACCCCCATGGGGAGGAGACTCATGGTCCCCATATATCATAGCCAAATCTATGGCCATGAGGAACATAACTTCCACCCTACTATTGGCATTTTGAGTTTGTTGGCATTTTGCATAGAGATTGCATTAATGATAAGTTGTCATTGATGTCAATTGAACCGGTAATGATATTCATGTTATTGTTGATATTGTTGTTTTTGATATTAGCTAGTAACCAATAAGAAGAGATTTGTGAAAGATGTTGTAAACCGATATGTTAAATTTGTGAGTTGAACTGGTAAATCAGTATAAAGGGTTAAACCTTTCTATGCAATGTAACCGGTAAACCCTATCAGCTGTTAAACCCTAACCGATCGAGTTTGTTGGTTTATTATCTAATGAGCGGTAATGATGGAGACACATGTGATCATTGTATAAGGATAAGTTCAAATTGTTTTGGCTCGTTTGTTTATTGTATAGGGAAGGAGCAAAGTGGATTGCATCTAATGCACAACGCGTGATGAGTTAACAAAGTCCGATGGAGCAGTGATCATGGAGCGGTTGGAATTTTAAGGGTCAAGATTGTACTGACTTGTTTGTAATCTTGATGATGAGAATTAGGTTTTTGTTGTGTTACCGACCTAATTGATTTGTATTTAAGGTTGATGAAGTTGCTTGTAAAAGTTGTTGGCAAGATTGGCAGAAACCTGTTGAGTGTGTTGTTGCCTAACTAGTGAATGGATCTACACTTTGATTGAAGACAGATTGAAGCTTAAAAGGATCTGATCAAGCAAATGTAGTGCTATTCAGACAGATCAAGAAAACCTATTGTTTTCTACCAATTACAGCAGAAGTGAAATCCCTTAACCGGGTAAGCTGTAACAAGCTTGGTTACTCATTAAATCCTCTAACAAGGTGGTCCATTAGCTTGGATTCTTAAATCCTCCAACGAGGTTACTCCTAACAGGGTATTGTGCTTTTCATCAAGGCATATTTGTAAATCCCTTAATCAGGTGATTCCTAACCGGAATTAGTTCTTAACAGGACTTATTGTAAAGTTTTAACAGGCTTGGCTCCTAATAGGGCGAACTTCAGAAGAGTTCAGATAGCTATCCTTGTGAGTCTCATCTCATCGTGGTTTTTACCTATTTGGGTTTTCCACATATAATAATTTGTGTCAAGTGGTGAATGTTTTTGTGGTTATGATCTTATTTGTTGTTTTGATTAACTTCTGATAAGGCACGATAACTAGAAGCATTGAGAGATGAATATGTTGAATTATGATTAAGCATTGCTGATGTTTACAAGATTGAAGTTGTTTATTGTTAAGTTGTCGTAACAGTCAAACCAGTTGATGTCAAGTATTCTTATGAATATTGATCTTGACTGAGATATGTTTACTTTGTGTGATTGAATTTGAGTTTGGGAAATTTGTATCAGTTTTTCAGTATACTGATTCACACCCCCCCCCTCTCAGTATTCTATCGGATACTTATTCTTTCATCATACCATCACCTACAACTCACCTACATGCAAGTTGTTTGGCCCTGTATATGTTACAAAAACAAATAACAATAGTCATTTCATTTTTTGCAACACAATAGTAAATAACATATATATGTGTGTATATACTATAATCTATATTTTTAAAATAAAAACTTCTTTTGTTACAAAATAGAGATGGTTTGCAAAAAATCTATATTGTGTGTATATATACATATATACACACATAGATATGTGTGTGTGTGTGTGTGTGTGTGTGCGTGCGCGCGTGTGTGTGTGCGTGTGTGTGTGTGTGTATGTGTATGTGTGTAACACCCTGCTAAGGAACTCTAGAGGATGACAACAAACAAACTAAGAAAACATAACAAGTTTTTTAGTTTTATTTTAAAGAAAAACAAGACAAATTACAGTAACAACTCATTAGAAAATTAATTTAAACATTTGCACATGTGGAAGATAGACATTCATCTAACCTAAGTCCTCTTGTGGGTTCCCTAATGTCACTACTTAAGCAACACTCTACACACCTTGCTAAGGAACTCTAGATGATGACAACAAACAAACTAAGGAAACATAGCAAGTTTTTTACTTTTATTTTAAAGAAAAACAAGACAAATTACAGTAACAACTCATTAGAAAATTAATTTAAACATTTGCACATGTGGAAGATAGACATTCATCTAATCTAAGTCCTCTTGTGGGTTCCCTAACGTCACTACTTAAGCAACACTGTACACAATGATTAAGATTATTAAGCCATATTGCATTAATGATAAGATTATGCTAAGAAAGAACACATTTTCATTTTAAAACACCAAACAAAGTTCTCGCATGATAAACTTAAGCATAAAATATGAACAAGCATTCATCTATGAGAGAGTAGTTGATACCGACATCGTACTACTTAAACATCATTCAAGATTGCATAATCTTTCCAATACATTAACTATTATTACATCAATCTTCATAAGGAGTATCCAATACACAATGATAGTATTACAATTACAATGATATCTAATATACGTAACATCCGCTAAAACATCACTAAATTATCTGCAACAAGGAATGAGAGAAACTGGAAAGATACAAGATCCATCAATACTCACAAACAAGACCACCAGTCCCCAATGAAGGTAAGGCAACAACCTAACCATGTGCAACTCAAAGGCCCACCCACTGTGCTAGGGTATAGACACAAGGCCACACACAACACAACTAAAATAGTCCAACAATACCAACATGAAAGGAGACACAAAGGACCACTTACACATACAAACATTGTTGGAAACAATGCAACAAACTGAGAGGGGGGTGAATCAGTTTGCACAAAAACTTTTGCAACTTAAACCACAATTTTGATCTGATAATCAACAGTTAAAGCATAAAACAATGCCACAACAACAACACACATAACACCAAGATGTTTTTATATGAAAAACCCAGTTAAGGAAAAAACCACGATGGGAACCTACCCACAATGAGATAATACCCTATTAGGAGTAAGTGAAATAATACAATGGGGAATGCACATGTATTCAGGCACACTACCTAGAGCTCACTCCTCAAATTACAAAACCCAGAAAGTAAAACCTTTAGGGAAGGTTCACTACCACACAAGAAGTCTCACTGACTTACAAAAACATTTGGATTACATCCAAAGAATCATGAACTGATGAAATAGCATCTCAACATACTTGAGTATAGTTCTGGTTAAGCTCATTGTCAAATTTGTTCTGCAACACTTCTTCACAAATTCACAAAACTTCACACACTTATACCTACTACTGAATGATTGATACAATATTTTCATGTAGCCATACTACTCTTAATGACTATTACATATATTTATACAAGACATCAACCTTATTTCAAGGTTGGCTCAACATACACTACATATTACAAAATGCAATTGTAGACACCTAAAAACGTCTCGTCAATCATGTACTAATTTATCATCTCATTAGTTAAATAATTATTTAATTATTTAATTAAGCTAATTTGTTCTTCTAAACTAATTCAATCATCAATTTTAATCATTACTAAATAATCATTTTCCATCTCTTTATCAATTCATCATTTACCCCCTTCTCAAATATTAATTAACTATTAATTATGATTAATTCCCCTAATTAAATAATCTTTATTATTTAATTAATCCTATTCCTAATGATTAAATAATTTCATTTAAATTATTTAATTAATTCATTCATTCCTCGAGTTCCCCAAATTCGAATTTCAACTAATTCCATCTAATTTCATTTTTCCAAATTCACATTTCACCAAATCTGAATTTCAATAAATTTCAGTTAATCTCATCTAATTTCATTTTTCCAAATTCACATTTCACCAAATCTGAATTTCAATAAATTTCAGTTAATCTCATGTGCATTTCAACATTCGAAAATCCAAATTCAAATTCAAATCAAAATGAAAATGAATTTCAATTCAATCTCCTACAGCACATGTTGAAAATCAAAACTGATTGATCAAATCGGTTAACTCTCCAATCTCCCCTTTTCACTCCAAATCACCTTTTCTGACTAATCAATCAATTCAGTCTTCTCCTCAATCAATCTAGTCAACTAGCTAATCAATTCAATCATCTCCCTAATCAATGCAGTCTACTAATCAATCAAACGAGTTAACAAATCAATCTATCATGTTAGCAGGTCAATCAATCCACTTAACTGATCAATCAAAACTAGTTATCTATCAATCAACACTTCAATTCAATTTCTCCCCCCATCTCACCAGAAAATCTATAAAAGCAAGGCTTGTTTCCCTATTTCAATCTAGAATCACTATCTTCAAAATAATTGTCTAACTTATGCAGGAAATCCTAGTGCAACACTTGAGAGCCACCTACATACACAATTCAGAGAAGAGATATTGAAGCTTTGTTGAATCAATTGAGGTAGTTTAATTAGAGTTTTGTTATTCATTTGATTTAAGCATTATTTCATTGTCATTTAGGAGTATTTCTAATTAGATTAGAGTTGTGATTTTCTCTTATAATTTGATTGATTTTATGATTGAATTTACCCTTGGAAACAATGGTGAACCCGACGTGAACTAACAAAAAAGTGCTACACATCTGTCCATGCAGAAATTTGCATCTGTTCATAACAGTTCACATTTGTGTAGATTCTAGTTTGCATTTGTATTGACAGTAATTCACATTTGTATAAGCTAATTCACATTTGCAGGGATGATTCAAAATTTCAATTTTAATTATCATTTCTGTTTTTGACTCATTTGCGATGCTAACCCATAAATCTTTATCAATGTTGGAAAAAATATATTTTATGCATAAAATATGTCTAACCCTATGACAGGAAGAGTGACCTTCAAAATTTCAGGTTCCAGAAAGAGAAGAGAACACAAAAGGCTGAAGAGAGCTCATCGACGAATGATAAGAGTAGAGAAGAGATTCCAAGATCTTGAAGAATTGGTTGCCCTATCGCGATACTATCATATTGTGCAGAAATACCTTGAAAGATTTGATGTATTTGATGACATTGAGATCATAATGGATCAAACTCATGTCATTTGAAAACTTCTATATTTTGTCTTTTACTTCTGTTTAATAATTTGTATTTGTTCAAATATCAGTTTGCATTTGTGTAGATAGAAATTCACACTTGTCTACAAAAAAATTCACAATTGTGCAGGTGCTAGTTCGTATTTGTGCAGACCTTGATTCACATTTGTCAGAGGTCGACAAAGGATTAATGTTCTATCTATTCTCGATTCTTCGTCATTGTAAGGTTCTGTTCCAACAGACAGTGAAGTCAATTTTGTAACCGAAAGAGAAAATTAGGCTTGTGAGCCCACAATGTGCTAACATTTTCATGAGTTTTTGTAGGTATAGCTGGACCTAGTTTAGCTAATACTTACTTTGGTGCTCTTTAAAAAGAACAAAAAAAAAAACATGTTTTTCTTTATCTCATCATTGCTTTGTTGGCTAAAATAAACATCATGCTTTTTTGGAGCAAAATCTTCAAATAGTTTATAAAATTTTGCAATGAAGGGATAAAAAAGAACTCTCTTGTTTTCCATGTTTCCAAGGTGATAGGCATATGCTCTCCCCTTAACTGGGTGACCAAAAATCTAGACCCACCTTTCATGCTTTCTGTCAATTTTTGTAATAGGATAAAACCCTTAGTAGGCATGCCTCCCAAGTAGCCCATAAGGCCAAGTGAGAGGGAACGACCTAAGTGGTAACGACTAAAGCCAAGTAATCCAAGCCACTATAAATAAATGTGTTTGCAATGAAAATTATAAGAAACAAGTATTACATGTTGTCATAACGACGTCATGCCTCCCTCGGTGCCTATATGGTATGATAAAATATGTAGAGCATAACCTCTACAAACTAGGAGACCTCCTTAATGGAGCAAAAAACATTGTTGATTATGACCACTCGAACGAATCCCCAACTATTATCTTTAGAAAATTAGAGGACAATCCAAGTCAGTAACCAGATACTTATAGTATCATAGTGCAAGGGTGGGGAATAATCTGCCCCCAAGACACTCACCATATATCTCCCAGGATAACGCGCCAATTGAGGAGAAATCCTCTTTGGTTTAATTTCTGGAAAAAGGAAAAAAAAAATGGCACACCCTAGGCTGTGGCATGGCTATTTGAGCTGATGAAGTATCAAGATGTGGGCTGAGGTACTATTCGTGACCTTTTGACCTTTGTAGAGTCTGACTATTGTATGATCGAATGACCAAGATTTGTCGAAAACAAAATGGGGTCTTGAAAAAGATTCCAACATTCATATGGGTTTGAAAAAATCCTTTGAATAGTGTTCTCTTTATGTCAGATTGGTTTTCTTGCTTTGCTACTATGTCTTTGCTACAAGATCAAACATTTTCAAACATTACCAAAAACAAAGTGGAATATCAACCAAGTTTTGTCAAACCATCAATCAACAAGATCAACAAAGTTGCCACATTCAAAGATATGGAGAAAATGATACCTTTTGCGATCATAGGTTTCATGTATTTAGGTCATGCATAGTCTAGTTTTGTATCCTCATTTTGCACAGAGTCCTCACCACATACTTAGGAATTAAGGTCAACTATTCACATCCAAATAGTCTTTGCAAAATAATCATTTACATCCCTCCTAGGATAGAATCATTCTTGCACACTTCAATAGATTGCCACCAAGTTCATCATCTTAAATCTTGCATAGTCATCATTTGCATCAGTCATAGTCTATCACCCTTAGAAGTCTTAAGAGAATTTCATTTGCATAGGTCTACCAGGGGATGGAGAATTTCCATTTGAGCAACCAAACCTTGGACCAGATGATGATCAATTAGAAATAATTGATGTTTTAGACAATCTTGCTTGGGAATTAAGAATTGACCTCCCACAACATGAAGAGATTGAACTTGTCCTAGATAACGAAGTTTGTAAGTCAACATGAATCCAAAGGCAAGCTGAGCGAGATATCAAGAAACAAACAGAGCAATAAGTTATTCGACAACTTGCCAAACTTACCATCGAAGAACAAACTCCTCAGTAGTAGAGAGTCCTCATAGTAGTTTAAGTTTGCATACATAATCTCACAGTCGATAGATCAAAGTCTTTCATATTAGTTGTCCAAGTCTGTCATTCTTTTAGGTGCATCATAGAGAGTCAAGATCACTCTGAAGTTACATTCATGCCATTAACATGATCTCCAAAGGAAAAACACCAAATGGATCCAAATAGAGACCCTGCAAAAATGGATCCAAATAGTGACCCCTATTACAATCCTACTTGGAATATGAGCCCACCTACAAGCTCAAATTCACAACCAAGAAGGGGAGATACTTTACCTACAGACACCAATCAACTACCCACAATTGAGGAGCTACGAAAGAGATTAACACAAGAAGAAATTGAGGCTGCTCAACAAGACCGTCAAGCACCAACAGTCCTCAATGCTCTCATCAATAACAACAGAGATAGGTATCTCTCTCTCTTTTGATCCAGAATGGAGCAAAGTTACCCCGAAATGTTGACATTTTTGCAATCTTGCCACTTGGGGTAACTCTAAACCAAAATACAACTCAGATACCAACAACAACAACAACAAATTCAACGCAAAGTATTGCTCAAACTACATCAACACAATCAAATGCAATACAAGCTACCATGGCTTCAACACAAATGCCAAGAACCACGTCTGTTACATTCCAAACAACACCCATGGTCAGTTCACAATTAGTGAATACTTCACAAATGGAAATGACAGTAGTTGTAGGATCTACTCTTAGTGGTTAAGGGATACAACAAGGATCTACCAATCCCTTTGGGTCTAATCAATCCAATACAAGATCACAATTTGTCTACTTTATGACACCTAGTGGAGGTTTCAACTCACAACTACACAATCAAGCAATGTCTTAAACAATACCTGTCTATACAATAACTCCACCATATGTGTCCAATACTACACATCCAGTGTACCCTTGACGCAAACAAAGGTTTTGGTTCAGCAAGTTTAGAATCTACAAAGGCAAATGGTGACAATGCAATCAAGTAAAGAGAAAAAGAATTGCATTATGGAAGATATCAGACCTTATCCTTTTGATAGGTCATTATACATGCCACCCTTTCCTCCTCATTTTGAAACACCAAAGTTTGACAAGTATAGAGGAAAGGGTGATCCAAGAGATCACATCAGAGATTTCTTTACATCATGCATTGAAGTATCCCATGAGGATACATACCTTTTACGACTTTTTCCGAAAAGTCTTGGAGGATTTGCACTAGAGTGGTTTTCACATCTACCACCAAGGATTACGTCATGGGGAGAGCTAGCAAAGTTGATCATTAAAAACTTCTCTCACAATATTGACAATCCAGTAACTCTCATAGACTTGTGTTCTACAAAGTAAAAGGAAAGTGGAACCTTTGCTACATTTTTACAAAGATGGAGGTCTCTATACCATTGGTATCCAAGCCACATACCAGAAACATAACAAGTGGATATTTTCAGTGAAAACCTCACACCTATAGTAAAATATCCTTTACAAATATAATGTTTGAGTACCTTTTAAGAGATTACTGAAAAGGGATTAAAATGTGAGAAATGATTGCTAGAACAAGGCATCCTTAAAAGTAGCAAACACAGTGGTACCTCCAACACAACGGGTGCAGATAATCCTAAATTCTGGTCCAGAAATAAGAATGTGACAAATGATGGAGTGGTAGATGCTCGTGTGGTAAATAAAGTTCAACCAATAGTGCCATTGCAAAGGCCATCAAGTTCTTCTTCACCAAATGTGAATCAGTCACAAGTTAACAATACAACAACTACCAGTACAAATACAATGCAATTCAACACCTTCAAACCTGCAAGGAATAATACACCAAAAAGAAATTTTACACCCTTGAGAGAGCTGATAGATTCTGCATTGAAGAAACTTGTGCAAATCAATGTAATAAGATTGCCTCAGGTGCGTAAATATGAACCGGGGCCATTCAAACCAGCATGGTGGAATGACAATGACTTTTGTGAGTACCATCGAGCAAAAGTCCACAAGACATCTAGCTGTTATAAGACAAAGAACCTCATTCAAGATTTAATAGACCAAGGCAATGTCACAGTGGATGCCAATAAAGGATCTACAAATCAAGCCCACATCATCTACAAAGATCCATTTTTTAAGCACAATCAAGTTCAATCTTCTAGTCCAAGAATGCAAGATAACATGACCAACTACACAAAGGTTGATTATGACTACACCATCAATACACTCATTGAAGGGGATGCATGGCCACTATCAGTGTTAATCCTAGAAATAGAGATTGTGTCGTTGTGACTCATAGATCAAAGGTTACACTATAAAGAGTACCTTCTCATACACCTCCTCAAACAAACAACTTCAATGGTGTAGATCAATTAAATAAGACTCCAACACAAATATCAATCTTTGAATTGCTTTGTGTATCGCCAAGTCATAGAAAAATCTTAGACAAGGTGCTCCAAGATTCAGTTGTCTCAAGAGATATATATGAGACTACATTTCAAGCAATGGTGGGAAACATAGTTGCTTCATCTTGGGTTGCTTTCATAGAACAAGATGTCCCAACAAATAGAATCATGCACAATGATCCTTTACATATAGTAGCATACAATCATAAGAAAAGGATCAAAAGAGTGTTGGTTGATGGAGGAGTAGGGCTGAGCACATGCACCCTTAAATTGCTTCAAGCACTAGGCTATGCTCAGTTTCACATAGACCCTACAAAGAAGATCAACATAAAGGCATATGATGATGAAGAACATCCTTCAAAATGAGTGGTCACATTTCCAATTGAAGTTGGACCTGTTACTACCAATGTTATATTCCAAGTATTAGACAAAAAACTAGGATATAATATGTTATTGGGTCATCCATAGATACATGCCATGCAGGGCATACCATCTGCATTCCATCAAGGCATCAAGTTTTCATTCAATGGAATTGAAATAACAGTACATGGAGACTCAGATCCTTTTCAACACTATAACTACTTGAAAGCAATTACAGACAACCAAGTCCCCATCAATCAAGTACATACAATCATTCCATAGTTGGGATCTATAGCACCATACATACCTATTGTACCTCCACTGAAAATCAAGGATGAAGGGTGTGGAGAATATTCTATGGCTAGATCATCATCAACAAGACCCATATCTCTATCTCCTAGAACTTTTGGGAGACCCTCATCTACTATCACCAAACAAGATAAAGGAAAATATATTGTCAGATATTCAGACTCTTGCTCATTTGTTATATGGGGAGACATACAAGATGAAGCCCTAGAAGAAGACATGAATGCTTGGCTATACAATGATGAAGAAGACTACCATGTTATCAAACTTCCCTTATACCTATATGAGAATAGATTCACAATGTTACAAAGACATGGCTATGATGGAACAACAGGATTAGGACTAAATGCTCAAGGCATCATAGAACCCATTTTACCTATAGACAACCCAAAACACTAAGGTTTGTGATATAGCCACACAACAAAAAAGTCTAAAAAATCAGCTACTCTAGTAATTATGAACATGCCACTAGAAATACCACAATAGTCAACCAAAGAAATCAGAGTTATTGATAATGTTACATTGGGAAACTTGTCAACAACTGCATGTCCACCATCTTCACATGCAAATGCAGTAACAGAAATAGGCATAACACTTACAAGTGACAACAAGACATAGATTTATTCTTCATGCACAAACATAAGACCACCAAATAAGATCAACACCTAGTTGACCTCATCCTTATCTTCAAGTACATCAACAGATAATGACATAGCACTAGCAAATGTCACAATAACAAGGCTAGAATGAGTCATCCAAGGAATAAGCAACATGTCAATAAATGGAGATACATCATCAAGTCATGAGAGTATTCCATGCATCATCAATACTGCAGAGTTCCATTTAACTCCAATTGAAGAGGAACCATATGATGACAGATCAAATATATACGCCTATGTTGACACAATCACTAACTCACATGGATATGCATTTCTCTCTCTCCATAGTAGTATCACATCAAATGTGAACATATATTATGATCACCTACCACCTGTAGATGATGACATTGTTTACGAAGATATAGGAATAGACCCAAATTCCTTCACAAGCCAATTTGGTAATCAAGTCTTCATGATAACAACAAGCCCAAATTTTGATGATGAAAGAGATCTATGTCTTATGTATCCACATTTAATAGACTGGGGGAAAAGAGAGGAACCAAAGCTAGATTGGTTTGAGAATAATGAGGCCATAGTAGAGTTCTTGGGTGCCAGAGATGGATTCCCATTTGATGACCACAAGGCAGGATTCGCCATAGATCTTGATAGAACAACATATTTTGGAGAGGCAAGATCTTCCTTCAATCTAGATGACTTAGGAGAAACATAGTATGACCAGAGGTAGACTTGATGATCTTCCAATAGATCAAGAGAAATCAACACTCAAAATGAAAGAAATTGAAGAAATGAACATAGGAGATGCCGAGAATGTACACAAAATTCACCTGGCACAATCACTAGATCCTCTAGAAAAAGAGAAATTTATTCAATTTTTCAAGAAAAGGCCTATTAACTTTGCATGGTCCTATGCAGATATGCCAAGACTGGATCTTGAATTGGTTTTACACCATCTACCACTATTACCAGGAACAAAGCCCTACAAGCAAAAGTTAAGAAAGATGCATCTATAGATAGCCTTAATAGTCAAAATTGAATTGCCTAAATTGTTAGATGTGGGTTTCATAAGACCCATACACTATGCAGAGTGGATCTCCAATCTAGTCCTAGTAACCAAGCACATTGGGGGCATCAAAATTTGCATAGAATTTAGAGATATAAACAAGGCTTGTCCAAAGGATGATTTTTCGCTTCCAAATATTGATATGATTATAAATATTACAATGGGAAATTAAATGATTTCACTCATGGACAGTTTTTCGAGTTATAATCAAATCAGGATTGCACCAGAAGACTAAGCAAAGACAACATTCACATGTCCTTGGAGAACATACTGTTGGAATGTCATGTCATTTGGTTTAAAGAATGCAAGTGAAACATATCAATGAGCTATGGCAACATTGTTCCATGACATGATACATGATATCATAGAGTATTATGTTGATGATATCCTAGCCAAGCCACAAACTAGAGAAGATCACCTGGAAGTTCTAGCCAAAATATTTGATAGATTAGAATAATACAATGTAAGGCTTAATCCTAAGAATTGTGTATTTGGTGTTACAGCTGGAAATCTCTTGAGCTTCATTGTGTCAAACAGAAGCATTGAAGTAGATCTAGAAAAGGTGAAAGCCATCTTAGAAATGCCAGCACCAACAACACTCAAGAAATTGAGAAGTCTGCAAGGGAGACTCCAATCTATAAGATGCTTCATAACACAATTGGCAAATATGTGCCACCCTTTCCAACACCTCTTAAGGAAAGGTGAAACATTCACATGGTCAAAACAATGCTAGGAGGTATTTCAAGCTTTGAAAGACTATCTACTTACCACACCAGTGTTAGTGCTGCCACTTCATGGAAAACCACTATTGTTATATATATCCGCCACAAACTCCTCTTTGGGTGCTCTCTTAGCACAACATGACGATCAAGGAAAAGAAAGAGAAATCTACTACATCAGCAAAACCCTTGTAGGCTATGAACTGAATTACACTCCTATCGAGGAGCAGGAGTAGGAATTCAATTTATCACCCCTTAAGGTGATTCTATTCCCAAGTCATTCAGAATAAGTTTCCCATGCACTAATAACATAGCTAAATATGAAGCACTAGTAATAGGACTTTAGACTATCGTGCAATGGAAGATCAAAGAGCTACAAGTCTATGGGGATTCTTATCTTATCATCAACCAAGTGAATGGCGATTACGTCACCAAGGATGACAAGCTCACACCCTACAAACAGTTGGTAGAAGAACTCAAGCAACATTTCTCCAATATCTCTTTTGAGAAAATCCCCAAAGTATAGGAACAAAACCACTAATTCAATGGCAATTGTGGGATCTCTCCTTGATATTTCGAATAATGGAACTCAGTTTGAGTTCGTAGTAGAGAACTTGATGGTACCTTCATATGAAATAATTACTTCAGGATATGTTTGTGTCATAGCGGGACCTGAACCCCCCTGGTATCAAGAAGTCTACTCATATTTACATGTTCAATATATGCCTCCAGATCTTTCACCAATCAGAGAAAGACCCTCATACGACAGGCATATAGATACACACTTATTGCAGACACATTATACAGAAGAAGCTTGGATACCACCTTGCTTAGATATCTCAATTTTGAAGAAGCACTAAATGCTTTAAAGGAAGTTTATGATGAAATCTATGGTGCCCATGTCAGTGGCCCATCTTTAGGCAAGAAATTGTTGAGAATAGGATACTACTGCCCAACAATTGAGAAGGATGCCTACAAATATGTACAAAAATATAGGCAATGCCAGATTCATGGAGATCGGACTCACGCACCTACACAAGACCTTCAACCCATCACATCACTATGGTTGTTCTCACAATGGGGACTTGATTTAGTAGGGAAATCAACCCTACCTCATCTAATGGACATAAGTTCATTATTACTATCACAAAATATTTCACAAAGTGGGTTGAGGCAATCCCTATGACTTACACTACAGAAAACAAATAGAAAAATTCATTTTGAATTACATTATCTATAGATATGGTGTCCCAATGTGCATTGTGACAGATAATGGAAGATCATTCAAGAACCAAGAAGTAAGTGAACATTGTGAGCAGTTTCACATCCAACATCGATTTGCAACACCATATTATCCACAAAGCAATGGAAAAGTAGAGGCAATAAACAAAACAATCTTGAAAATTCTAATGAAAGTTGTCACTGAAACAGGACGTGATTGGCACATTCATCTCAATCCTGCTCTTTGGGCCTACAGAACCGGTGTACAAACTGCAACAAGAGCTACACTGTATTCATTGATATATGGTGCAGAAGTTATTTTACCTATTAAGGTAGAATTGACATCACTAGGAGTATCTCTGAAGAACATCATATCCAAGGAAGATTATAGTGTCAAGATTGCAAGAGTTGGAATTATTGGATGAAAAGAGACAAACTGCTCTAAATCACCTATAAGGTTACCAAAACTGAATGAGAAGAAGCTACAACAAAAGAGTGAGACCATGTTATTTTGAAGTGGGAGATCTTGTCCTTAAAGAAAATCAAAGAAACTTAACAGAGCGAGAATGGCTAGGTAATTTTGAACCTAACTAGTTGGGACCGTTCATCATCACAAGAGTTGTTGGAAATGGTGTCTATGGTTTATCCACCATGGAAGGAGATCCATTTGCCGATCCTATGAATAGTATGCACCTAAAATGATATTACATCTAAGGATGGGTTCATTTTAAATTCAACATTTCATTTGAATATTTCCTTACTGCATTGCATCACATATTAATCATTGCACAACATGTAGTTACATATTATTACTAACTTTTCATGTAGTTGCATATCGTTGCTACTTGTTCACATAGTTGCATCAATAAAAAAAGCAATTGTCCAAATTTATCATCTGTTTGCATTCAAAATAAACAAGGGCCATCTCCTTTCTTAGATATTTAGACATGAAGTTTTTGAGATCCTGAAGTCATCATTTTCAACATCACCCCATGGTGATGCTTTACCTTTGGTTGGGTAGATATTTCACTATTTTGCGCCTTGTTAACCCAAAATATATCAATTTCTATATCTCACACATTAAAAAAATCTCTAACTCATTCTAGACACCTAGTTGATCATATGACTAGTGAAAAATCTAATATTCTGCTTCAGCGCCACTGTAATCATCATACCCAAGTTAGTTTCATTACTTACAAGTCAAGGAAAGAAAATAAAAAGAAAAAAGTGTTATGCCAATATCCATCTCAAGGAAAAGGAGTAATGATATATAACTAAAATATCATACATACAAGTGTGACAAAAAAACTTGACTATGGGAACATGAGAATAACTCCATCAAGGCTATGGATGCCTGCTGGTAATGGAGCAATATTCAATAGATTGTGGTGTATAATCTCGTTGGAGCCCTTAAAGCTTGCTGGTAGTGAGGCTCTATCCAGGATTTTTTTGAAGTTAGAATAATCCACGTAGCTAGTCATATAGGATACCAAGGATCTTTATTGAACACAAGAGCTAGAATTAACTCACTTGCACACACATGGGAAAAAGAAGATCAAAGTTTTGAGAATCAATGGGGAATTTTTTCGCATATCCATTTGTAAATCCTAGTGACTAAGTGTGTTAATTTTTATGTTCCAAGGGATCTTGAGGATTAATTGACTACTTATCTATGAAATGTTTTGCACCTCCCATTCAATTGGTGTATTACAAAATGCTAAACAAACACCATAATCCTTGTTCGAATAGGAAATGCATCTTCATCTTGCATACTGCATTAGCATAAGTTTATGCTTAAATATCATTGTCTTCACAAGCATTTTGTTAGTCATCATATCATAACAGATCTGCATAATGGGGGCATAACTAAAAAAATCCTAAAATCGTAAAAAGTCTTGAAAAAACCCTAAAAAATAAAATAAAATTATGATAAAATTAGATAAAGTCCTGAAAAATCATAAAAATAAGATAAAGTCTTGAAAATATCTTAAAAATCAGATAAAGTCCTAAAAAACTCCTTAAAAACATAAAAAGCAAAATATCCTAAAAAGCATAAAAGATCTTCAACAAATACCAAAAACGTTTGCAAAATGATAATGAAAAAGCACAAAAACATCAAAAAATAAAAAATTAACCAAAAACATTTGAAAATTATCCACAAAATCCAAAAACATAAAAAAATCAATCGACCATAAAACTTGCAAAAATACCCTAGCAGATATCCAGCAAACGCTTCGCACGAAGTCAAACAAAGGATATAACTATCTTATAAAAAATCTTCAAGCAAGCTAATCAAGTTATCTTTTCAATTGTAACAATATCCATATCAACATGATCATTATCTTGTCTTAAACAGAAGAGGATACACTCGAAATCAGACAGATCGGTCTTAAACGGGGTTCACAACTTTCTAAGATCAGACATTATCATCCATCACATCAAACAAATCAAAGCAAAGGCACAATTAGTATAGCTGTTGAGTTTTATCTAATTTGGTTTTATATTTTAATCAATTGGCGAAGATCATGTTTCTATGCTGCTTAAGGATGTCCAAAAGTGACTAGAGGAGCTATGATGGGCATGATCTTTTTCTTTGTTTGTTGTTTGTGGTGTGAACCATTGAAGTTCTTGGGAAATGGTGTTATGGGTGTCTGTGATAAGAGATTTCAATAGTTGAACACCACACATACCTTGACTCCTAGCATCATTCCCATAATGGAGGGTTCACTCCTTGTCTACTACGTGTTTGTTCTTGCAATGAGATATCTTTAGGTCTTGGTTCTTTATACCCTGATGTATGCAACTTCATTGTTACATAATAAGGCTCAGTGATGAAAATGTGCTGCACTATGAATAAAGACACAAAGGATCATTAATCATCAATCAAATCGTTTCATTTTCTAAATCTCATCATGTTGATTGTCTCAATCAAGATCATCATTTGTGGATTGACCTAATTATTCTTTCTCATCATTCCATCATTTAACATCATCTCTCTCTCCTCTATTTTCTCTCTCTTTCATCCAACTAACATTTCTTCTACTTTAATTGAGTCAAAAGGGTAAAGCAATATTCTGGCACATTTGAAACAAAAAGAATTAGTTTCATTCATTTAGTTGCAATAATTTCATTCATTAGTTACATTCATATAGTTGATTCATTGGTTGCATTTATTTAAAGTTCATTCATTAGTTGCATCATCATCTAGATTCATTTTAGTTGCATTATTACTTAAAATCATTTAGTTGCATTATCATTGCATTATGTATAATATCAATTTATTTTAAGTGCATTATCATTTAAATCACCTTCATATAGCAACATTAATTCATTGAACTCAAAATCAATCACATACATTTAGATTCATTAACATTTAAAGTACATCCATTTAGGATACTTTAATTGCATTTGTGTTTAATCACATCACATTACATTCATTTTTAGCATTAATTATACATTATATAAACAATATTTAAGATCATCACATATAAAATCACATAGAGTTGCATCACATATAAAGCATAAATAAAAATATAATAGAAACATGCATCATTAATAAGCACAAAGCATATAAACCACCACCAAAACTGCATATCATGTATAAATCATAAAATGATAATGTGTCAGAATGTACAACAAAAGCCCAACGACTCAAATAACATCATCAAATAAGTGTCGGCCGATACTGCCCAAATCACCAGAAGGGTCCTAGCTACTGGATCCTTCCCTAGGATGTCCTAACGGTGCCTCTAGTGGACCCATCACTCCCCCACTGCTCGTGCACTGGCTCTGTGACTATGATTTGATTTGAGATCAAGAGGCTCGATAGCTATGTACTCTCTGACCCTTAGGAACAACTGCCTCATAATGATGATGCCAGTATGTTGTCTTATATTCAGCATGAAATAATCTATTAGCCATCTAACACGCATCTGTACCAGCAACAAAATATCTCTGATAAGAGTCTACACACAACTGCGCCCTCCACGTAGCCTCATCCCTCTCCCTTTGGAGATGATCCCTCTCCACAACAATCTTATCCCTCTCTCTCTCCAAGGCTGCATAATCCCCATGAAATAGCTCCCTCTCATCACTCTGTTGCTACCTCAACCTCACCAGCACATCCTCTAAACTCTAAATCCACACTCTTAGCACCTTCATCATCCTCACCATCTCCACCTCCACCCCCTCATGATCATCATCCCCTCCCTATGCATCTGCCTCTGTAGTAAGAGCATCCTCCAGATCTTGCATGCCACTATCATGTGAGTTCTCCCCCTCATCTTCCTTGCTATCAAATGATCAAGAAGATGAACCATCATCCTTGCTACCAGATTCAATGTCTCCACCGATGTCTACATCCTCATCCTCTTCCTCTATCTCCTCCTCCTCTACCTCCTCCTCCTCACCCACTACAGCAATGGTTGCAACCCATCTTCCTCCTCCATCCCATCCTCCTCTCCCCCTCCCTCCACATGGTCTTAGGTGTCAAATCTGCCGTGGCAAGTTAGGAATGGTAGGATCTGTCAAAGGAACAGGTCTGCATGACAACCACCAACCATCATACTAAGGTGTAGTCCCTAGATCCGCTGGCCCAACTCCCCAACCCCACTGCATAGGAAGAAGAGCATCAAACTCAAAAATTGTAGCGTGTGGTTGAACACACATCCCCAACCCCCAAACTCCCGACATATTCAAGAAAAATAGGTTGTCACATTAGGTATGCCCTGTATCTCTCCAAACTGACGGAGTACACAATCTGGAAGATGAATATCAATGATCCTAAACTGACCCACATCGCGACCAATCAAATACCTCCACTATTTGCAATGAGGCAAGTGTTGCACATCATTGGCCCAACCGAGGCAACCAAGGTAAGGCCTCCATGTAAAATACAACAAGATATCAAATTGATGCCTCCAATATAGGGTGTTCCCTACACCCCTATGCCTAGTCCCTCTTGTATATCTATACACATATGGATGCTCATCCTAAAGCTCTACATGAAAAAATGATCAAGCAATGGCTATATGCTCCCATACCCAAACGTGGAGCAGTGTAACCCTACATCCAATTGTTGGCATTAGAGTAGGAAAGATTGTTGATATTCAATAAGGATATTGAGAACGTTGTTGAAGATTATTGATATAACTGAAGAAGGATGATAACTATCTTTATAACATTATTTTGTCATTGATGTCAAGAAATTGATTATCTGATTCAGTATGATGTTGCCATATCTTGGGAAGATTGATTAGAAGAGAATTAAGATGTCGGTAAAAGACACAGAAAGAATGTGATGAATAAAGGGAGGAATAAGTTATTCAATGGGCAACTATTACCGAGTTAGACAATGATGAGATCATGATGTTTAGATTGTTTTGATATCCTACATATGTTGTTGATTGTAAGGTTAATACTATACTATGCAACCGAGCAAAGAACCTAGTCGGTAAACCCTAAGGTTAGCGATATCGGTTAATGAAGGTGAAATGTCTACCAAGTAAAGTTTAGTATTTACCGAGTTGCAACCGAGTTATGATAGTGCGCATTGGATGGATAAAAGCATTATTTAATAAAGGACAATGATTAGCTGGAAATGTATAAATGATTGGTATGCCGTGCATGAAGTTTGTTAAGGATCTATGGCAAAGGAAAATCGACAGGAAGATCTATAGCGTAGATTGAACCGCAATAACCTTGTGAAAGTTCCAAGATAGGAATGCAAGTCCCGATGTAAGGTAAAACATTTTCAGATCGGAAGGATACATTGAACCTGGTCAAGTTTGAAGATCTGATGGCTAAGATTGATCATGGGAAATGTGATCAAGGAGATTCAACGGTTAGCAATTGTTTATAAATAAGGAATTGTTGATAAACAATGTATGTGGGCAAGTGTATGCACAGGGATGCTACATAGTGATTACCAAGCACAGAAGCTTGAAGACCTGTTTGAATAACAGAGTAGAGAGCCCAGCAGAGGGACAAGATAAGTCTTATGACTAGATTGTTTTGAGCAAATAAGAATCTGCTTTAGCATTTTAGATGTGAAGTTGCAGATAGGTTTTTATTACTGTTATTTTGTAAGTGACAGAAAATCTCTTAACCGAGTGGACTTAACAGTCTTATATGTAAACCCTCTAGCAAGGTAACATTCTAAATGAGTGTTTGAAATCCTTTAACAAGGTCACTTCTAACAAAGTGAAGATCCTAACAGATCTGAGGGAAATCCCTTAACCGGGTCACATCTAGCAATGTGTTTGTAATCTTTAATAGGATTTGCTTTTAACCGAGCATACTCTAGAAGAGTATATTTCTTAGTGGGTCCGAAATCCCACAGTGGTTTTTCCCTATTTGGGTTTCCACGTTAAATCTGGTGTTATGAGTGTTATTATGATTATGTGTTCATAAGTTTGCATGTTTAGCAGTTTTTGGTTAAGTTGATGAAGTATAAGTTACCAAGGTTGAATCTATTGATTTTGTGGAAGTTTAAGTTTGTATGATTCACCCCCCCTCTCATCTTGTTAGCTATTGGCATTTGTACTTTACATTTAGTGTCATAACTAACACCAATAGATCCCTATCTAAGATAAACAATGTCGTGCATTTGATGGTACAAAGTGGCAAGTAGACAAGGACCCCATGCGAACACCCGTCTGTGCACAATCATATCATGTATAACTCTGCCTAAACCAACTAGGAACCCATGTGTCCTCCTATTGGGAATCAATAGACCTGCTACTATACTACATAATACAATGGTGAGGTCATCATAATCCATCGCCTCCCAAGGTATCTCATATTGGCCTCTGATCTAGAGCTCCTCCTCTGTACACTCACGCAGCTCACACATGCCAACTATCCCAACTCTACGATCATATATCACCCTGGTACCATGAATGGGAATGTGCAAGATGCACCATACATCCTCCAAAGGGATAGATGCCTCTCCAATAGGTAAATGGAATGAACATGTCTCTGAATGCCAGTGCTCAATTAACATTGTGATCATGGCCCTATTGGTTGTAACCTCGGGCAAGTGCAATACATAATACAAACTAGCGTGCCAAACCAAAGCAACATCCTCGAAACTCAATCGAATTGAAGATCAAAACCATCAGGCCTCGTATGTCTACACACTAATACACTCAGATTCTCCTGCAAGTGAAAAAAATGAAGAAGTCAGACAAGTATTCGCATGATAAATTTCAATCATACATATTAAAAAATCAACCTAATCAATAAATCCAAACTAGTTATGACATACGCGAACTAATAAACACAAATGCAAACCAATAATAGAAATTGTGCATCGATTAAGACAAATGTAAATTATTGAGAACAAATGTGCATCATTACATACAAAACCATTAAATACAAATGCAAATTAAAATAGTAGAGGTGCATGAACCAAAATAATTATGAATTAATAAAGACAAATGCGAATAGATCGATCTACAATTGCGCATCACATAAAATTGGAAGCTCTGAACAAAATTTAGAAAATTTAGCACAAGCAGGCAAAAACGAGCAATTTTTTTAGAATACATACTATGCCTCCAATCCCGGGTGGTCTCTGGTATGACCGGACATGATCAGATAAGTGCAATCACGCTCGAAAGCCAACCATGATTCTCACAAAGTCGTAGGAAAGCTCGAAAATCAAAAGGAACTCCAAGAACTCAAATGAATGCAAATACTCTGACGATCATGGTCCCCCTGAACTTCAGTGCACTTGTAGGTAGATCAAATGAAATTGAAATTGCATTAAACTTGAAACGATTGCTCACTAGCATTGTATCAGAAAAAATGGTCTCAATTCCATAATTTTTCAACCACTTTTCCCGAGGGGGCATATTTACACCTAAAGTGTCATCGGGACATACTGGGGCAAACTTTTTTCGTTTTCTTTGAAACAACGTCATTTCAACATTGTATCAAAGAGGGGCAAATGTAGACACCTAAAAATGTCTTGTCAATCATGTACTAATTTATCATCTTATTAGTTAAATAATTGTTTAATTATTTAATTAAGCTAATTTGTTCTTCTAAACTAATTCAATCATCAGTTTTAATCATTATTAATTATTCAATTTCCTCTTTATCAATTCATCATTTACCCCCTTCTCAAATATTAATTATTTAATTAATTATGATTGATTCCTCTAATTAAATAATCTTTATTATTTAATTAATCTTATTCGTAATGATTAAATAATTTTATTTAAATTATTTAATTCATTCATTCATTCCTCCAATTCCCCAAATTTGAATTTCAACTAATTCTATCTAATTTCATTTTCCCAAATTCACATTTCACCAAATCTAAATTTCAATAAATTTCAGTTAATCTCATGTGTATTTCAGCATTTGAAAATCCAAATTCAAATTCAAATCAAAATGAAAATGAATTTCAATTCAATCTCCTATAGCACATGTTGAAAATCAGAACTGATTGATCAAATCAGTTAACTCTCCAATCTCCCCTTTTCACTCCAAATCACCTTTTCTAACTAATCAATCAATTCAGTCTTCTCCTCAATCAATCTAGTCAATTGGCTAATCAATTCAGTCTACCAATCAATCAAATGAGCTAACAAATCAATCTATCATGTTAACAGATCAATCAATCCACTTAACTGATCAATCACAATCAGTTATCTATCAATTAGCACTTCAGTTCAATTCCCCCCCCCCCCCCCCCCCACCTAAAAATCTATAAAAGCAAGGCTTATTTCCTGATTTCAATCTAGAATCACTATCTTCAAAATAATTATCTAACTTATGTAGGAAATCCTAGTGCCACACCTGAGACCCACCTACATACACAATTCAGAGAAGAGCAATGGAAGATTTGTTGAATCGATTCAGGGAGTTCAATTAGAGTTTTGTCATTCAATTGATTTAAGCATTATTTCATTGTCATTGAGGAGAATTTTTAATTAGATTAGAGTTGTGATTCACTCTTATAATCTAATTGATTTTATGATTGAATTTACCCCTGAAAACAACAATCACACATGCTACAATAATACATGTAGACCAAAACAATGTTGGCTAAGACATAGTCTGAACCTAAACAACCACTGCAAATATGAATCACCACCAAGAATTATGTCTTGATCATTTGCAACATGCTACAACCATCATGTTGGCCAAGAACATGAAGAACATTGCTAGATTAAAAAAATATCCAATTACACACACAACAATCAATGTGGATTGTGAGGCCCTACCCCGAGCCCATTATAGCACTTCATTTATTTTCATGATAGACTTATTATTTGATACACTATTTTGATGCATTATGGATTTAGATACTATTTGACAGGTGATTTGATATCATTGGATATGATTTATTCCATCTTATGTTGATTTCAATACTTTTGATTGATGATGATATGATACATTTATGCATATCTTATGGAGAGTTGATTTATATGATGCTTATTATGATGCAATTGAGTAATTGAATACACATGGATTTGCTAGGAAAAATGTTAATTGGATACTATCTCTATTGTTCTTTGATTTAGATCAATTTATGAGATGTTGTGAAATTGATGTTATGTGTCTAATGTGTATTTCCTTTTATATACTTATATATGCATTTGGTTTTGGACTATTGGCATGTGAAATGAGATATGCAAGAATTTAATCCACATGACCATGGAAATAGACAGAGAACTAATGCCAAACCTATGTGCGATAGTAAAGCCAAGGTTTGTCTATTTGGAGAGACAATACCTCGTATGTGATGTGTTTAATTTCATATTAGTGAATGCTTGAGTGTATGTTCAATTTGTATTTGTTAATTGTAATTAGTTCCTAAAAAGGGCATGCCAAGTGTAATTTGTGATGTGTATTTTGTGGTGTCACTTGACACTTGTGATGTGTTGTGAGTTGACATATGACATGCTATTAGGAGGGATTCTGTGAAACCCAATGCATTTTCAAATATCTTGTTGTGGTTCCAAAAGATAACTTGGTTAGAGAGCCTTTAGTTTGGTCAAATCAAGTTTGACCCGTAGACAAAGTTTAGGTGGGTTTTTGGGGGGTCAAACTAACTCCTATAGTTGAGGTTAGGTCACTTTTGAAGGTCCATTTGATATACCTATGGGTAAGAGACATTTTTAACCATGTGACCACTCACATGTGATTGCCAAGTCACTTCAAAAATGGGTTTTCCAAGATGGATGAAAATTTAGCTTTTTGAGGATTGACCCTTGGTAAGACAACCTTCCATTTCAGTGATTGTTGCTCTTCCCCACCTTACACTTACCTTTTTAGTTTCCATTTTTAGAAACCGTGTAAGAGGTTGGGAAGACCAACCTATGGGATCTCACATCCTTTCCAAGGAAGTTGGAAAGTGTGAGGAGAGCCTACTGAGGGAAGAAATTCAAACTTGGAATTTTGATCACCCACTCTCCAATCTTGGAGACTAAGTTTTAAGTAGGAATTTAGATTGAAGTAATAAATTTTGGCTAAGGAGACTAGTAAGCAGAATTGGGCATCTCTTCTACAACACACATACTATTTTCAGGAGTGAAGGTTGGTATTATTCCTTCTATAGCTTAGATGCATTCTTGTGGATGGTGTGTAAATCTGATTTTTTTTTTTGTTTATGTGTTGAGTGTGCTCCTAAATGTTGAACTATGTTTTTAGTTGTATTATGTTGGTTTTTATTTGGGTTTTCTTGTATATATGTTCATGGGAGTCAAGACTAAACTCACCCTTGGGAGGGAAGAGTAGTCTTGGGGTGAAGGGTTTTGGGACAATCTTTGGGTGTAGAGTCTCTCTTCTAGGAAGAGAGGGATAAACAAGGATTTGGGATCCTTGCTGCTATTTTTTGTATAAAATTTGGGGGTCATAAGGGGAGTTTTGGCTTGAAGCCTTTGGGGGTTATAAATTATGTTTTGGTCATGTGAGAGACCAAGTAGGAGGTTATTTTAGCTTTATGAAGGCATTTGTATGTAATGGTTTATTTGCAGATCTCCCCTTAGATTTTGGTCCACCTTCACCCCTTGTTTTGAGTCACTTGATGACTATGTGATAGCCTTGGGTTGGGAGTTAAGTGTGAATATGTTTTCCTTGTTAAATTTGAAAGTGTGGTTGTATTTGAGTATGTTTGTATCACGTTTGGTTCTTGGTTCTCCTAGCTCGGGGGTGGCCTCTTGTAGGCCTAGGTTGGGAGGTGAACCTCCATGGTCACAACAAAGCTTCATTTGCTTGCAGATTTGCAACTTGTGTAGAGGATGGAGAAAAGAAAGACTCTGAGTGGATGTCAAAGTGTGTTTGCAAGTGCACCTATTTGTTCATATTCATATTTATTTCTCGTATAAATTTGATTGTATTTATTGAAAAAGAAGTTGTAAGAAGGAATGAGACTATGAATTCTCTGTAATCAACATATTCAAATAATGTATTACTTCCTATATTTAGTTTATGCATTATCATGAAAAGGAGTAAAAGATTTAGTTCTATTTTTAGCTGTAATATCTTATTGAGGAAAATAAATAAAAGAGTTGAATCATTTATTATTCTGCAAAAAAAATAGTTTTAGATTTATTCTTGCAAAGAGAAAAGGAAAAGGATTTAGATTCAATATGTTTCTATTTTTTATTAAGGAAAAACAGGTTTTAAGGGACCCGAAACCCACTTAAATATCATAAAGAAAAGAATTAGAGAAGCAAGAAAGGACATAACGTAGAAAGAAAGGCAACAAAAGATCAGCACAAAAGACAGTAGCCAGAGAAAAGTACAACAAAAGACCAGCAAGATACTAGCACACCTAAAACAAAACTAGAACATCTAGGTGAAAATCTTTATGGTCTTCTCAGCATCCTTGACAAACATCATCATTACATTTGCTGCCTCTTTAAGGTCTTTGCTTTCCTGCACCTGTTGATTGCCTTTAGTCTTCAACTCCAACTCTTTAGCATTTTGCCTAGTTTTGCATCTGGAAGAATTCAATATATTTCTGTTATTAAGATTTTAATTCTGATATTAGTTAATCTAAGAGTGCATATTTAAACAATAGATTTGTATTTCATTCTTCCTCATGCAAATTAAATTTATTAAATTAGAAAGTTAAATCCTTCATTTAGAGCTAAAAAAATGTAAACACACATATGCCTAAAGTGATTAGATCAATATATATTGTAACTATTGTTCTGTTTTATTTAAATAGACTCTCTCTCTCTCTCTCTCTCTCTCTCTCTCTCTCTCTCTCTCTCTCTCTCTATATATATATATATATATATATATATATATATATATCTATATATATATATATATATATATATATCAAAATTATACTTTTTGTATTATAGAGATTAAATCAGAATATAAAAGACAAAATGTAGATAACTAAAAATAAACTTCATTCTATAAAGCATTTATTTAAACAAATAGTAATGTATGTGTGTGTTATACATATAAAATAGAAAAAAAAAACATCTTTTAAATATCTCTGTGTGTGTGTGTACATATATATACATATATATGTGGTGGTAAATTAATCTGTTCTGGGAAAATAGTGAGTATATTCATGTGTACACACACACACACATAAATACATTATACATTTAATAAAAATAAATGTTGTTGGTAAATAAAATAAACTATTTTGGAATATCATTGTGTATTCACAATGAGTGTATATATATATATATATATATATATATATATATATATATATATATATATATATATATATATATATATCAAATGTTAAACCTCGTATTAAGCATAAAGCAAGAAATTAAACTTTTAATTAAAAAAAAATTGTAACAGGGGACAACGAGGAGGGGGAGCCAAGCTCTACCCCATCCCTGCCGTTGTGGGGAGTGCCCCATAGAGGCAACCCGAATGCCACTGTGGGCTGCGACCCACAGGGACGACGTGACCGCCTGATGAATACTAAGAGGGGAGGGGGAAATTAGTATGCCAAAAATCTTTGCACTTAAACACTTTTCAAGACTAACAGTAAACCGGTAAAACAGTTTAGCAGACAAACCGGTTAGCACACATGCAAACCAAATAGCAAATAATGCATTCACCCACAAAAGCACAAACACCATAACACATGAGATTTTGACGTGGAAACCGAAATGGGGAAAACCACGGTGAGATGGAACTCACAAGTAACTATCTGTAGAATAGGAACCAGACCGGTTAAGGTCTTACAATGTTCTTTACCAGAACAGATCCTGTTAGGAATCTCAATCTCTATTAGGAGATAAGTCCGATTAAAGACTACCTTGCTAGAGGATTTTAGATCCACAGATGTGAACCACCTTGTTAGAGGATTTACAAAAGGCTTTTGGGCCTACCCAGTTAAGGGCTACAGACTTGTCAAAGATGTGAGTAATCAACAAGTGAGTGATCTAGCAAATAGCATAGATTGCTTGATTATATCCTTGATAGCTCTTTTCTAATGCATTCCAGCATTACTTCAGTCTTCTACAAATTCATTGCTTGATTAGATCCTTGATAGCTCTTTTCTAATGCATTCTAGCATTACTTCAGTCTTCTACACATTCATACTCTCTCTGACTCCTCAACCACCTTAAACCCTAGCAACAATATCAACTTCACCAACAGCAACAACAACATCAACAACCTAAAACCCTAGACATGATGTCCTTATAAAGGAATCTAATTTCATGTCGATCCAATAGGATTACAATATAATTCCCTAGGTTCAATGCATCTAGACATATTTGGTAACATGACATAGAAAGAACCATTAAAGTGTCGACACCGTCAAACAATCGGTGGATGGTAACTCATCACAAAATGCTGGTTGGTAACTCATCACAGAGTATTACCAGTTTATACAAAATACCGGTTCAAACAAAATGTCGGTCGCCGGTTTGACAAAATGAAGACTGGGAAATATGTGTTCTGCCGCTTTGATCCTTTTTACCGCTTGAGATCCTCGAACCGCTTGGGGTTAACATACCGCTTTAGATTGGTAAACACTTTCTGCAAAACACCAATAGTCTAAGGACTATAATGCTTCATAATGGTTGGAACAATTGCCGGTTGAGCATAACTTATACATACAAAAATGATCTTAATGCAAGTGTGTGTCCATCAATGACAATCACAACATAATCATCAAAAATGCCAACAATCTCCCCCTTTGGCATTGATGGCAACACTTAGGAAAATAAAATTTTGGCATCTAAGTGTTTTACAACAAAATCATGCCATTAGCAAAATTGCTCCCCCTAAGCATATACACTATCCCTTTAACAATACAATGTATAACTATTTTGCACATAGAGATATCAGAGCATACATCAAAATTTTAAATACCAAATACTTCTCCTCCTTATAATACTTCTCCCCCTTTGCCAACAATGACAAAGTATAGCTGAACAACCCCTGTTTTCATGTGGTATTAAAATAATAAAAGGTTATGACAATAAGGAATAAAACTTGTCAAAAATAGATTTAAAGTCCTGCAAGAATTGTTTCATAGATAAAGACCAGGACTCAAGTAGGGAGGTGGCTACTTCTTTCTCTGTCTGCATCTGGGAGACTTGTTCTTCCATGGCATCAATTGTGCTCATCTCCCGTGTCACTGTTAAGGCATCCAGATTTAGATAGCACTTCTGAAGAATTTGCAAACGTGGGAGTAGAACCAGTTGTAGCTCCTACAAATCTTGAGACTGAGTGCTGATCTCGTGCTCCATTTTTGCTGTCTGGATGTGAAAACGGTGAACTGTTTGCCCATAGGCTGTAAAGGAATCATAAGGCGGCTTGAATGTGCTCATGTAGGACTACAAGTCAGATTGAAGCTTTTGCTTCTGTGCAAGCACATCGTCACAAAATAGATGGGGTTGGCAAATCTTGCTAAGTAGAAGATTCCCCTCATCCAGAGCATCCCTTATATCCTTTTGTGCTTTTTGGAGTTCAGTCCGGAGCTCATTTAACTTCTTCACCAGAGCAATATTTAGAGCCTTTTGATGCTCTTTCTTAGCATTTGCCTCTGCTACCTCTTCTAAGATCTGCACTTGATGATCTACTACTGTGCATAGGAGCTTTAGTTGTGCCAATGATGAGTCAGTACTGGGGAGGTTTGTACCAGGTAACAAACCGGTAAGAGTGTCCATCGTAGCTTGGATCACATCTTCCTTCTTCTTCCTCCTTAACACCTCAAGGCTTTCTTGAGCAACCTTGATGCTTTGCAGTAGCTCCATTTCATTTGCAGACTAGAGGTCAATGGGACTAGTGAGGTCAGTCGGTTTAGCTTGACTATCGATTGCCTTAAGTGTCTCCATCTGCGTGCTCTTTGCCGCTTCTCCTGCCTTGTCCTCCTCTGTTTTCTTCCTTTCCACTTCTCTTCTCTTTTCCTCTTCCTTCTCTTCCTCTTCCTTATTCCTTTTCTCTATTTCCTTCCACTTCTCCTCTTCCTTATCTTCCTCTTCCTTCTTCTTTTCTGCTTCCTTTCGCTTCTCCTCTTCCTTTCTCTTTTGCTCATCCTCTTCCCCTTTCTTCTTCCTTGCATCTTCTTGTTTCTTTTCTCTTTTCTTCCTGTTTCCATTTCTCCTCATCTTCTTCCTTTTTCTTCTTCTCTACTTCATCCTTCTTCTTCTTGTCCTCTTCAACTTTCTTCTTCTTGTCCTCTTCATCTTTCTTCTTCTTATCCTCTTCATCTTTCTTCTTCTTGTCCTCTTCATCTTTCTTCTTCTCTGCTTGCTTCTTTGCTTCCTCCTTTTTGTCCTCTGTTTCCTTTAGCTTTACCTCCTTTTCTGTCTGCTTCTCCTATCCTATAACTTCTGATGGTGTACCCTGAGCAACATCTTCTCCATCTAGAGCATCGACATCAATAGTGTCAATAGGTTCAACGACCGGGTTTCCTTCATCATCAAACACTTCATCCGGTTTTGTTATTGCCGGTTCTTGATCAGCCTTCCTATTGGCTTCAGCCACTCTATGCATCTTTAGAGATTCTAGAGCAAGGGTGTGTGTATCCTTGAGCACTTCTTTTCCCTTCCCTTCAAGTAACAGGAGTCTTCTTCTTCTCATGAAGAAGAGGCCTTTGTATTTGTTCATTACTTGAAACAGTTCTGAATTTGATACATCAAGAAAGTGTTCAGCAAAAACTTTTTCTCTCATTTCTTGTTCCTGCTCTATGACAATGCACCATTTATTGTCTATGGATTTATACAAAGAATCCGATGTCTCAGATCTAATTTCTGAAGGCGATCGGTCATTGACACATAAATACTGAATTATTTCTTTTTTCAACCACTTCCTTTTCATCATCATTAAAGTCATCAAAACAATCAATCAAATCATTCAACACTTTTCTCCTAATATTTTTGATAGTTCTTTGACAATGTGTCAAAGGTTTGTAGGAGGAGATGTCAATATTTACCGGTGCCGATGATGCCGGTTCATTCTTTGTCTTTTTCTTTTCTTGACGTGTCTTCTTTGGTTTTTCCTCAAACATAGTTTCTTCTGAGTTTGGAGAGGTATTCCTTGTCTTCCTCTTTCTCTCGAACACTTTAGTAGGTGCCGCTTCAAGTTTCTTTTTAGCTGGTGACCACTTGGTCACTGTAGGACTGGCTGTAGTAGCCGGTGCCGATGTTGAAGGACTATTTTTGTGTTCTTCACTAAAGGTTCTTTTCCTTTCTTTACTGAGGGTTCCTCAACCGGTGTTATCCATTCTAGGTAGGTGCTGGTTCTTTTTGCCTTTGGATCAAGCGGTGAGGCAATAAGGGTAGAGGCATATCCTTCCAGCATATCATTTATTACCTCAAAGCCCATAGGCTCCACTTCCTCCTGTCTGGGCTCAACAGCCTCCATTATGCATTGATCCACTTTAATGGTGAAATAGATATCATCTTCATATTTCTTGACAATATCACCTGATATTCTCACCCTCTGACTCATTTTGAGTCTGAACTCATCAAAGTACTTGTTTAGAACTTCATGGTAACCGGTTCCAACTACTTGAATGCTTTCCTTAATTTACTTGGTTACCGGTTGGTCAACAGATCACTGGACATCACCTACTCCTAGAAAATAGCCTTGGAAGTAAAAGAACAACCCAACCAGTAGTTGTCCAAACTTGAACCTCAATGCATTATCCTATTTGATCGATTTAAGATTCAATAGGAGTTGCCTTTGCATACCGGTGCATAGGTCAAATGATGCATCCTCCTTGATCATCCGGTAAGTGGCATTTACCGTTGCAACAGATACAGAGTTAATTCTGCTGGCTGAGAACGTCCGGTATCCAATCACCATACATGCATATTTCACCAGATCGTCCTTGATAGAATTGATGGTCATACCTCGTGAGTCGTTCACTGAACCAGCGAGCTTGGACATTTTAGTTTTTCTTACCGTCCTTAGGGCTGACACTTCCCCTGTATTACAGAAACCGATGACGACATGAATTGCTTGTGGTGTTATATCATGCGTTCTTTCCAGGTACATCTTGTCACCATGAACTCTACTCGGAATGATCCTAATGTGATCATCTGTGAACTCCTCCAGGAAATAAACAGCATTGTGGAGCTTCTTTTTCTCCAAGATACTATACTCCAGTTTGATCTTTTTATCTTGTCCACAAAATAAACCTAGCTGCAAGTGAATTGCTAGAGACCCTAGGTCTTTGATTTTACAATCTATGTAATTTGAGATTCCCTCTTCTACTATCACACCAGCTAGAACTTCTGATAGGGCATTATATCTAGACTTGCATTGAATAAAGCTTGTTGAATCTACAGATGTACTAGAGCTAGTATGGGATGCAGAAGCCATGATAGAAACTGAAAACTCAAAAAATACCTTTCAAAAATTGTGAATTTAGGGCTTTCAAATTCTTCTCCACCTCACACTCCGTCGGTTGCAGAATCACTGCTTTGTGTTCTTCACTTGATCGTTTGCAATTTGAATTTGAATCTCCTTCAAGGTTCCTTAAATTCTCAAAATCGCAGCGCAAATCGCTTTGTCGTCGCTCTGCACTCGAAAACCTCCTTAGCTTTGAAAACTGATAGTGAGAAATGATTTGAAAAATCCTTTTAAACATATTCCTCACCTACTGCAATTAATGCTCCACCATTAGGGCGTAAACCCTAATTTGCCTTTTACCATTTCCGGTCTTCCGCCTATTGACAGGTATTGCATACTGGTTAAGGTCTTTTACCGGTGTAAACCGGGGGTTCGAAACATTTCGTCGTTTGCTCCCCTTAAGCTTTTCTGAAGCTTAGTTTGTCGATTCCATGATTTCCACACTAGGTGCAGAAACCGGTTCCTCTTGCAACACCACTGGTTTCTTCTTCCAGGTCTTGTTCATATCTGCTTGAACAGTGTCAACATCAATGTTTCCTTCCGGAGTGACCGGTATATCATCTGATATACTCTTTCTACTTCTGCAGAATCTGGCAATGTGTTCTCGTTTGTTGCAGTGATAGCAGACCAATCTAGGTGCTCTCCAGGGTCCATTGTTTATGTTTCCATTCTTCCTTCTGCATGTTGCAGTAGTGTGACCATGGCCATGACAAATCCAACAGTTTTCTCTCCATTCGGTTGCCGCTTGATAGCCATCGCTTCTTAGTTGATGATTGAAGGCACTAAACCGGTTGTGATTCCGGTTCACAAAAGGTTCAGGACCAACTCCTTGGGTCCTCTGAGGATATCTACCAATGTTGTTCATAACTGACCTGCATTTAGATGCTCTATGCCCAAAATTGTTGCATGCATAATAGTTACTATTGAATCTATAGGATCTAGGCTTATCATTTAGGAAATAAGGAAAATTGTTGTAAGCCTTACTCCTACACACATTTGCAGTATGTCCTTCTTTAAGACAATTAAAGAAAATAGGTTCAAACTTTTGCTTACCTTTATCCTTTGATGCTGGTTGATTCTTTGATGTTCCAGCATTTTTACCAGAGGTCTCACCTTCCTCATGACCGAAATATCCAAGTCCATTGGTATTCTTAACCGGTTTGGCAAATTCAAGCTTTTGCTCTAGCTTGACAGTACTCTCGTTGAACTTAGCAAGTATTTCCTTTGACTCAGAGAGTTCTTTGGAAATAGCAGCATTTGTTTCCATCAGGTTTTCATTCTCAAAGATGGCAATGTTCAGTTCTCCTTGCATGTCTTCCTTTTCCGCTTTGCTCGCATGGAGTTGAGTAGTTAGGGCACTAATCTCTTGCTTCAGCTTGGAGATTTCATGATCCTTGTCTTTGACCAGATCTTCAGCTTTCCTCCGGTTCTCAAGCTCTTGACACATTCGAATGGTTAGTCCTTCCAATTCTTTTCTCAGGTTGGAATTGGACTCATTCAGCTTTTCTACTTCTTGAATTAGGGCTTCCATGTTCGCTTCATCAGAGGAACTATTTTCAGATAGCTCCATCAACTTTTCTGCATGTTCTCTCCTTTTTGATTGAGATGCCTTGTATTTGACCATAAGATCATCATAGGCTTGCTCAGACTGAGTGAGCCGATGAGTAAGTTCCCTCAATGTGTATTCCCCCATATCTCTTTCCAAGTGGTTAAACTTATAGAAAGGTTGGCTCTGATACCAATTAATGAATACTAAGAGGGGGGGGGGGGGGGAATTAGTATGCCAAAAATCTTTGCACTTAAACACTTTGCAAGACTAACAGTAAACTGGTAAAACAATTTAGTAGACAAACCGGTTAGCACACATGCAAACCAAATAGCAAATAATGCATTCACCCACAAAAGCACAAACACCATAACACATGAGATTTTGACATGGAAACTGAAATGGGAAAAACCACGATGAGATGGAACTCACAAGTAACTATCTACAAAATAGGAACCAGACCGGTTAAGGTCTTATAATGTTCTTTACCAGAGCAGATCCTGTTAGGAATCTCAATCTCTTTTAGGAGATAAGTCCGATTAAAGACTACCTTGCTAGAGGATTTTAGATCCACATATGTGAACCACCTTGTTAGAGGATTTACAAAAGGCTTTTGGGCCTACTCGGTTAAGGGCTACAGACTTGTCGAAGATGTGAGTAATCAACAAGTGAGTGATCTAGCAAATAGCACAGATTGCTTGATTAGATCCTTGATAGATCTTTTCTAATGCATTCCAGCATTACTTCAGTCTTCTACACATTCATACTCTCTCTGACTCCTCAACCACCTTAAACCCTAGCAACATATCAACTTCACCAACAACAAGAACAACAACATCAACAACCTAAAACCCTAGACATGATGTCCTTATAAAGGAATCTAATTTCATGTCGATCCAATAGGATTGCAATACAATTCCCTAGGTTCAATGCATCTAGACATATTTGGTAACACGACACAGAAAGCACCATTAAAGTGTCGGCACCATCAAACAATCGGTGGATGGTAATTCATCACAAAATGCTAGTTGGTAACTCATCACAGAGTATTACCGGTTTATACAAAATACTGGTTCAAACAAAATGCCGGTTGCCAGTTTGACAAAATGAAGACTGGGAAATATGTCTTCTACCGCTTTGATCCTTCGTACTGCTTGAGATCCTCAAACTGCTTGGGGTTAACATATCGCTTTAGATCGATAAACACTTTCTGCAAAACACCAATAGTCTAAGGACTATAATGCTTCATACCGGTTGGAACAATTGCTGGTTGAGAATAACTTATACATACAAAAATGATCTTAATGCAAGTGTGTGTCCATCAATGACAATCACAACATAATCATAAAAAATGCCAACACCGCCACTATGGGCCGAGACGGTCGCAACTGCCACTGTGGGTCGCGAACCACAGGGTGGTTCGTGACCCACATGGTGGCTCGCCCCCCCTCTTCCTAAAATCTGCATCATATTTGTTGTCGCTGTGAGAGACACTCGACCCTGCATAAAAAATCCACCCCTGCATAATACGTAAAAGAAAACAAAAATCCCTAACTATGGCTAGGGTTTGCAATGAATATGAAAGTAGTTATTTTATAAAGAAGATGCCCTAATAAATTTAAAAGTTAGGGCATATTCAAAAATAAAGGGATTTACTTTTCTAATAAAGTAAATATATTAAGCTATATAAAAATTATGAATGTGGGTGTATTTATATACATATAAAAGGTAGGTCTTATATGTATATAAGTACATGAACATATATATAAAATATTTAGTGAATATGTTAGGGGTGTTTTATCTAAGGTATTTTTGGATACAAATAAGAATATAAGTGTGTGTGTGTGTGTGTGTGTGTGTGTGTGTGTGTGTGTGTGTGTGTGTGTGTGTGAATAAATTAACCTTATATATATACGTGTGTATTCTCATCAAACTTTTGGGTTAGTATATATTTCACATACACCTAAGTATAGGTTTTTAAGTGATTAATTGAGGTGAAGAAATACTAAGGTTGGCAGAATAATACTTGTGATTTAAAAAATAATAATAATATAAGGAAATTATATTAACACTATTATAGTTAAAATTGAAGGTTTCAATTGGGCGATTTAATTAATATTAAAGTTGTATTGTCATTATTGGAATATTTTAATCAGCTTTAATTAACAATGGAAATTATTAGTAATTATAAGAAATTGAAATAAAAAATTTTAGTAACTATATTTAAGAGGAATTGAATGGTTATCATCACTTGGTTAAAATTTGAATAATTTAATAAATTGGTTATGGACTTGGGAGAAGTTATAAAGTTTCCTAGTTAAATAAAATATTTAATCTCTCGCATTAGAGACCCAATTAAGTTGACACTCAAGATATCTATTTAGTGAAACTAAGTGAACTATCACATCTAACTTTACGTAGATCACAAGTAATTAAGCATTTTTAAAAACAAATTGTTGTTGTGTTTTTGCCCAAAATTTTGGGCACTACACGAACTACCAATACACATAGCACACAATCTAGAAACATCTATACATAACTTTAATCACACCACAACAACCGCAACAACTTGCATTACTAGAAACATCATCAACTCTCTACCAGAGTACAAGAATATTAGCACAACTTACTGATAAACTAAAAGATTAGCTTATGGATATCCAAATCATGAACCACTCGAACTAAGGAAACACATAAATGTCTAGAATACATCCCACACATCAGTAACTAAAGATATTACAATTCCAGAGCACAACAAATGAATTCACAAAAACAACCAATACTGAACAATTGAATAACCATTCATAATACCGGATCTCAAAACTCGATCAAATCATCACACTAACCTCTGAAACTTCTCTTGATTCAACTAGAGATAGGTATCTCAAAACCCATTAATTTTCATCAGCTCATCTACAACATGCAGGCTCAACCAACTTAACCAATCTGACTACAATACTGAAATACATACTGACTTCACATATGTTGACATCAATGACAACATATCAACCAATATCCAACAATCTCCTCCTTTGGCATTGATGGCAACATATGAATGTGAAAAACAATCACTGCAAAGAAAGAAATCAACTCTCAACAATCTCCACCAAAATCACAAAGACCAATTCCCCCTTTAACAAACAACTAAAATCCCAAATTTCTGGTTCACTGCTTTTATCCCCTAAAATTGCTTTAGGGTTTTTCACACACTTCTCCTCCCCCTTTGACATCAATGAAAAAGGTAGGAAAATCATAATTCTCTCTCCCCCTTAGAATTAGCACAATGAACATTTGAATGACAATACATTGACTACTCCTGCTGAATAGCAACCACCACTCATCAATCCAGATCACAAGATATCTATGTGAAGCTCACCAGACCGATGCAAATCTATGCATCTTAGTTTCATCTGGAGGGGCAATTAACCCTAACTTCTTCCAGAGATACTCAAGTATCTTTGGGAAAATGCTTCGTGAAAATATCTTCAATCTGTTGCTTTGTAGATACATACTCTAATCTGATTTCTTCCTCATTTACCTTCTCCCTCAAGAAATGATAATTGACAGATATATGCTTTGTCTTGAAATGCAATACTAGGTTCTTAGAGATATTGATAGCACTCTAATTGTCATAGTATATCACAATAGGTTCATCATAAATAACTCCTATATCCTTCAACATCTGTTTCATCCAAATTACCTGCATACAATTGCTAGCAGCAACAATGTATTCAATCTATGTAGTATATAAAGAGATAAAATTTTGATTCTTACTTGCCCATGACAACAACTTCTCACCCAAAAGGAATGCACCACCATAAGTACTCTTTCAGTCATCAACAACACCTTCCCAATCAACATCTGTAAAGGCACTCAAAGTAAAGTCATCATGCTTAGAGTACCACAAACCAAAATCAACTGTCCCTTTCAAATATTTGAATATCCTTTTAACAACAGTAACATGAGATTCCTTAGGATCAACTTGAAATCTAGCAACAAGACATACAACATTCATAATATCAGGTCTAGTCTGAGTCAAGTACAACAAACCACCAATCATAGATCTATATTTGGTCTGATTAGCTTTCGAAGAGTCATCCTCTTTTGTCATCTTACATCTAGTCACCATATGTGTACCAACTGGCTTTGAGTCATCCAAACCAAATTTCTTTAGCAATTCCTTCACATACTTGCTCTGAGATATGAAAATACCTTTATCCAACTGAGTAATTTGCAATCCCAAAAAGAATTTCATTTCACCAATCATAGACAACTCAAATCTATTTTGCATATCTTCAGCAAACTTCTTACACAAGCAATCATTTCCTCCAAAAATAATATCATCAACAAAAACTTCAACAATCAAATTGTTATTCTGGTCACTCTTAAAATACAGATTACTATCGGCAATACCTTTATTGAATTTAAACTTCATCAAATATTTATCCAATCTAGCATACTGGGCTTTAGGGGCTTGCTTCGATCCATACAATGCTTTCTTTAACCTACAAACCATGTTCTTTCATTTGTCAACTGAAATCCATCTGGTTGCTCAATGTAGACTTCTTATTCTAACTCACCATTAAGAAAAGCTGATTTGACATCCATCTAATAAACCTTGAAATCTTTGTGAGAAGCATATGCAATAAATAGTCTAACAACTTCAATCCTAGCTATTGGAGAAAAAGTCTCCTCATAATCAATTCCTTCTTCTTGAGAGTAACCCTTACAAACAAGTCTAGCTTTGTTTCTGACAACTTCACCGTGCTCATTCAGCTTATTCTAAAAAACCCATTTAGTACCAATTACATTTCTATCCTTAGGTATAGGAACAAGTTCACATCTCTCATTCTTCTCAATTAAGTTCTTCTTCCATAGCTTTAATCCAATTCTCGTCTTTACATGCTTCATCAACATTTTTGGGCTTAATCTTAGAAATCAAGCAAATTTCTTTTGCAAGTCTTCTTCTAATCATCACACCTTTATTCTTATCACCAATAATCTGATTCTCTGAATGATTCAATCTCACATACCTCAGAGTTTTAGGATTTTCTTGAATTTCAGGCTCTTGAACTCTTTCATCTGTATTTGCAACTTCTCCTTCATTTTTTTACTTTTCTGGATCAATCCGCACTGACATCTTCATCATCTGAATCATATCTGCAAGATCTCATTTGTCTCTCATTTCCTTCATCAACCTTCACATTAGCACTTTCAACATTGTTCCTCAATCTTTTGTTATAACACCAGTAGGCTTTACTTCTAGTAGAATAACCAAGATAAATTCCTTCATCAAATCTAGCATCAAATTTTCCAAGATCTTCATCTCTCTTGATGTAATAGTTAATTCCAAAATTCTGAAATATCTAATAGTAGGAGCATGATCAAACAATAACTCATAAGGAGTCTTACTAGTATCACCTTTGATATTTACCCGGTTAAGAGTGTATACTGTAGTACTCACAGCTTCTCTCCAGCACACATGTGACACATTTCCCTCAATCATCATGGTTCTAGCAGCTTCTTGAAATATTGTATTCTTCCTTTCCACAACTCCATTTTGTTGTGGTGTTCTAGGAGCAGATAACCGTCTCTTAACTCCATGCTCTTCACAGTATGTATTAAACTCACCAGAAGTGAATTCTCCACCTCTGTCAGATCTCAGACATTTCAACCTCAATCCAGTCTCTGTGTCAACCATAGATTTGAAAATCTTGAACTTCTCCAATGCTTCAGACTTCTCCCTTAGGAAGGTAACCCACATCATCCTTGAATAGTCATCAATCATCAACATGAAATATATGTCATCCTGCAAGCTTCTTATTCTAGAAGGACCACACAAATCAGTATGCACAAGATCCAATAGTCCATTAGAATTATACTGTTTTCTCTTATATGTAACTCTTGTTTTCTTCCCTAATTGACATTCCTTACATACTGGATTAGAAGGCTTCATCAACTTAAGAAAATCTCTCACTGCTTGAGTAGAACTTATCTTAACCATGCTATCAAAATTTACATGACACATCCATCTATGCCATAACCAACTTTCATCAATCTGAGAAATCAAGCAACTCTTACCACCACCATTCAAGTGAAAGATATTACCTTTATCCTTTGTACCTAATGTAATCTTAGTTTCGGAGCTGCTCAAGATCTTACATTTACCATTCTTTAATTGCAAGTTATATCCCTTATCAACCATCTAGCCAACACTCAAAATATTATGTTTTAAACCTTCAACATGCAAGACATCATCAATTTTATGTTTACCATCAAGAGAAATAGAACCTCTACCATGGATTACACAAGCTTTGTAATCACCAAATATTACCACACCACCATCATACTTTTCCATATTCACAAACTTCTCTTATCACCTATCATATGATAAGAGCAACCATTGTCAATAACCCATTAATCTTTCTCTTCAACTTTTGCAGCTAGAGCTTTCTCCTCATTAGTGCAACTTGTAGAATCTGTAGTTACTGGATCATCTTCCTTGAAAGCAATGAACACAAATTCATCTCCAGAGTTTCCTTTATTAGGCTCATCATCTGTCACGCCTTCATCAACAACATAATAACACTTTTTTTTTAATATTTAGGCTTCTAGGGCTTAAATGGCTTTTTAAGATCCCTATCTCTTTCTGTACACCTTGATGCAAAATGTCATATCTTATTATAGGAAAAACATTTAAGAGGTAACTTCCCTTCATACTTACTGACACCTTTAGGTAGTCTTCTCGCAATAAGTGCTTCAAGCTCCTCAAGCTCTTTTTATCATCTTCCATCTCTTTCATCTCTTTCTCATATCTAGACACCCTTGTAGAACTTTCTCCTAGATCATATCTCTGCTTCCTAGATATAGTAGCTTTGAAGGTAGATTCAGTCTTAGGAAGAGAGTCGCCAAACTCACTTAGCTCAAAAGAAGCAAGTTTACCAACCCACATATCTCTTGTCATATTTTTCACAATCTGGATCTCATCAATAATAACAACTTTATGTTTGTAAGCAGGATGCAAGGATCTTAGCACTTTAGCAAAAATCTCAGGTTCTTCAAGGACTCGATCAACACATGTGATTTTGCACACAATCTCATTCACTTTTTTGCATAAAAGAAGTAATGTTATCATCTTCACTCATCTTCAGGTTCTCATATTTACCCTTTAGGCTCTGTAGCTTAACAACTTTCACATGACTATCACCTTCATGCAAGGTCTCCAACTTTACCCAGATCTCATGACCGGTTTCAAGATCTATCATAATTGTCATTTTAGAATCTATCAAGGCACTCAACAATGCTTCCTTATCTCTAATATTGTATTTTGCTTCTTTTATCTCATTCAGAATAGTAGGACCATTCTGAGGAACATTATAGACATTCTTAGTGATCTTCCAGTATTCTTCTCCAATACATCTCAAATGACATTGCATCTGGCTCTTCCAGAGAGTGTAGTTCATTCCATCAAAGCTTGGACTATACTTCTTAAAATAAAAGGTTTTCATCCCGGATCTCCTCAAGCAGTCAAGCTTCTTCAGGAGGATCTAGCTTTGATACTAATTGTTGGCAACAATGCAACAAACTAAGAGGGGGGGGGTGAATCAATTTGCACAATAAACTTTTGCAACTTAAACAACAATTCTGATCTGATAATCAATAATTAAAGAATAAAATAACACCACAAAAATAACACACATAACACCAAGATTTTTGACATGGAAAACTCGGTTAAGGAAAAAACCACGGTGGGAATCTACCCACAATGAGATAATATCCTGTTAGGAGTAAGTGAAATAATACAATGGGGAATGCACATGCATTCAGGCACACTGCCTAGAGCTCACTGTGTTGGTTTCCAAATAGAATTTATTCTATCTGATGTAGCAACCAAGTTTCTCTTTCAATCATTCATGGAGGAGACAACTCCAATACTCAATAATTTCCAGGACTTGGACCAACTGACAAGGATTGAACAAATCCTTTTGAACTTTGGGCTTTGCAAAACCCAGGAGGGTGATCCCCTAGAGAATTTACAACCTTTGTACCACAATTGCAAATAATGCTACAACAAAGCAGATAGTCTCATATAAAAAGGCTCAACACAAATGGAGAATGCTGCAAGAATGACTAGTTCCACATTGATCCTCAACCAATTGGAGCATGAGATGACAACAAACATATATAAAAATGAAAAGACATTCATTATTTATCAATAAATATCAAGCCAAAGATGACTCAGACAAAATATTGATAGCAAGAGTAGTATTTAGCCTAGATCAGTGCATTATCCCACTGGGAGATTGGATTCACAGAGTGCATATTGATATATGACAAAAGTTACCCTAGTATATAGATCTAAGATATTATTTCCTTACAATAAATCTTGTAATGCCCCACTTGTCTCAGGATCCGTGCCTGTGTGGGGTCCACCTGGTCACCACTCAATCACCACCTTGGCTGCATTGGGATCCATGCCCATGTCCGTGGGGTTTGCTTGGGTGCCCAACGGGCACCGTCCATCAAAAGCCTTGAGTTGGAAGAGAAGGGGAGGTGAGATGCAACGAAGGATTAGTGAATTCATTTTGCATGGAAGGACAGTGGACTCAAGAGGAAAGAATTAGAATAGAGGAGAAAGATAGAGTAGAATAGAGAGAGAGAGAGAAAGATCACCTAGGAGGAGGGAGATTGTAGTTAATGGAGATCAAGCTTCCTTGGGTCACATAAAGGACTTGATGAGGTCCAATCCTCCTTTCTTTAATGGTATGGGTACCGGTCTCGAGGCAGAGACTTGGCTTATCGATCTGGATAGGTGTTTTGCTATGTTTCCCTATAATAGCAACACCAAGGTGAGATGTGCTATTATGCATCTCAAAAAATTCGCTTCGATTTGGTGGAGACTAGAGGAGGAAATGATCGGTGTGTGCATTAACACCGTGACATGGGAGCTATTTCTAGAGAGATTCAGGGCACGATTTCTCTCACCCCAGTGGAGACTGACTCGGGCAGATGAGTTCCATGCACTATGGCAGTATGGTATGACGGTAGACCAGTATGAGCACAGATTCTATGAGCTCAAGCAGTATGCTGGAATTGGTAATGATGAGGCTATGCTTGTACAACACTTCCTGAGGGGTTTGAATGACCGCATCAGTGGAGGTGTTAGGGTGTTTGAGCCAATTTCAGTGGAGATAGCCGTGGCGAAAGCCAAATTAGTTGAGCTGAACCTTAGCCATGCACTCGGTGGTCAACCAGGTGTACAGATAGGGAGTGCACCTTCCAGTGGGAATAGAGCTCGGGGGAATCAGTCCCAGTCAGCTGCGCCATTTAGGACTCCTCAGGCACCCACTAAGGGTGGACAGTAGCAGCAGCAGCAACCGTCGAAACTGAAACAATTTCAGGGCCCTATAAGGCAATCCTCACAAAGTGAATCTCACACCCCTAGCTAAGGAAGTTTCTAGCAGTTTAGTGGACCGACAGGTAATAGAGGACCAGGTAGAGGATCTTGCTTCTCTTGTGGGCAGTTTGGTCACAGAGCTGCACAGTGCCCTCAACGTTTCCATAATTTAGGAAGTCAGAGGCCAGCAACATCAGAGACTACAGTGGGATATGTAGGGAGATCCCATAGAGTGTTTTCAACGGTGGATGACTGCCAAGATGATCCTCAGGGGTCACACCATCGACCAGGTAAGGGTCCTATGGGACCCAAATGATGAAGGCCTCGGCGACTTGGGAGGTTGCAGCGAAGATGAGAGAGCTATATACTTATTTATTTTAGGCTTCTAGGAGTAAGCCTAGTTTTTGGGGGGAGAATGTAGTACCCATACTCGTTTGAACTCATTGAACTCGTATTTTATTTTGGTTGTTTTCAATGGATACATTACCATGTTTTATTATTTAGACTTATATGACATTATTTCATGTTTTATCTGGATATGGAATGCATAATTTATTTGCAGTATTTCAGTACTTGTGGTTTATAGCACTTTATGGATTATTGCTATGTACTGACACTTTACTTTATCTATGCAATGTGGAATTATATGTTGTGTGTCTACGAGTGTATTGGATGCAAGGGGACGATTTTCCTTCACTCATTTCAGTGAGATAGGGAACATCACAATTCTCCTTCATCGGTGTGTATGTCATGTTTTCTATATTGTATATTTGCATGAGTGGTTCGGTGATGCAGGATAATTGCAGGTATAAGTACCAGGTAGGTACGGGGTATCATCTCCACCCAGCTTCACATGTCTGAGCATGCCTTATATTTTCCGATGGAAGTAGAGGAGATAGTAGTTGACCCTATTTTGTTTAGTTACACTCTGGTGAGTGTCGTCAGTTAGTCGTCCTGTCAGTCATTGACCTTCGTATTTTGTTGATTGACCTTTTATGAGAAATCGCTTGATGTTTGCTCACTTTGCATGTTTAAATGGTTTTAATTACTGCATGTTATGTTTTATTTGTCTGTGAAGGGTGAAAAATTGTTAATAAGGTGAATTATCGAAACTATATTCAATCTTTGGTTTTCAAAATTTATACTATAGTTATACGTATTTAATATGTAGATTCGGACTCAGACATATACATATACATATATGCGTAGGTAATTATGAGTCATATCAATTATGTTGATTATTCTTAATAGGATTATTTATAAGTTGGATTTTACGACATAACGTACTATATATCGAATGTTTATTGTCTTTCGTACAAAAAGAAATACATCTTTATTAAGCATTGTTTTGGTTACAATAATAATTTTTTTAAATAATATTAGTTAAATATATTTGGTAGTTAAATAATTGTGAAATCGGTCGTATATATATATATATATATATATAAACAATTATCATGAGAATAAATATATAAACATATTATATATATGTAAATGAATCGACCATATACAAATATATAAATATGTAATTATGATATATAAAAACATATTTTAAAAAATTATAAATATTACTTTAATGAAAAACCGAAATATATATATTTACATATATATTTAATTTATTAAATAAAGATTAATGTAAAAAAAAAAATATATATTAGTCATTAATTATATATATTAAAAATAAAAAAAAATAAAAAAATTATTTCACCCTTAGTTGCATAGATTGTGATGTTTTTCCTTTAGGGTTTTTGGTAGGGCATTACAAATCTCATTTGTAATCAAACCTAAAACTTCTTATCGAAATCCCTGCACAAGTCCTATCAATCCGTAATTCTATTCAAGCATTTTAATTAATCCATTAGATTAAAGCATGAAATAGAAATTACACACACCACAACAGTGAGCTGAATGAAAACAAACCCTTCATTTATTTCATTCAAAATATGATAGAATTGTACATTGGAGAGAAATATATTTGAATTTTGTCCTTTTAAATTCAATTACCAGCTCTACCAAAAAAAAAATGCATTCCAAGGTTTCAACAACTTCACAAAATTTGAGACTGAACTTTCTATCTATTTGCTCTGTATCAGACTTAACAAATTGTTCTCAACTTCACCTATGAATCTCTACTAGGACTCATCTGGAACCACAAATTCTAGAAACCAGAAAAAGACCATTATGCATGGCCCTGAATTCCCCTTTATAAAACAAGGGAGCCAACAAGCTTCAGGCCTGAGAAAAAACATGTCACAAGCTAATTGGACCACTTGTGATTCTTGTTACAACAATATTCCTTAGTAGAAAAGTATCCTAATTGTCTCTTGAAATATTCTTTATGCTTTTCCTTCTTAGAAACTATTGAAGATGATGCTTGTGCTGGCTCATGACCTCTGGATTCACTTCCCGAGGTAATAACCATTGTAAGATGCCAAAACTGGGAACCAAGTTGTTATTCCTGACAATACGTAGCTAACTGTTTGTTTCTACCTTATTCTTCATTTAAGTATATTCTCACCCAATTATTATACTCCTCTTTTGATGGCCATTCAAAATTCATAACCTCATTTGCCTTCATCCTACATGGAGTATATTTAATGGCTACTTGGTTGGATTCCCTCTCAAAAGTTTCAAAAAATGTGCCTGTATTGATGATCTTATTGTCACAACCCTCCTTTTTAAAATACAATTCTATTATATTTTTGGATGAGCTATTTAAATGATTGAATAAATGTTATAAAAAGAATGAAAAATAATAACACACACACACACACACACACACACATGGAAAATATACATTATTCTTATTTATTTATTTTCCACATTCAATTATGGCACATGTTGTAGGAAGAATAAGAAGCTTCTAGAGGATTCTCCACCACCTTGCATGTAACTCCTCCACTAAGTCTAATCAATTTGCATGAAGTCCAAAATTGGGAAAGAATCTCCTTTTTAATTAAATTTTCTAGATAGTGGAATAGAGGGAATTTTCTTATAAAATTATATACAAGTTTCAAAGAAGGGAGTTGATCATGTTGTGAAGAAAATTTCCCAAGTCTTGGAAGTAGATCTTTTTTGTAGTCTTATTTTCGTTGCAGGAATTTTAAGTTGTGGTTGGAAGGATTTTCCTCAAGTTGTAAGGAAGGATCATAAGGGTAGCTAGTGGATTCAACATCAAGCTTGATAAACGAGGTTCTCTCCTTGTTGTTTATCTTTACATTTATTTATGAGGAATTCGTAATATCAGAAATGGTTATAGATCTTCCTTTATATAAAGAAATCCTTTTTTTAGATTTTAAATCTTTTTTTCTTTTGAGATAAACAATATTGATAATGCTTTCATATAGTGCATTCAAAGGATATTTATTTATTTATTTTATTTTCCTTAAGAAGATATGCACATGATCTTGTTTTTCTATTTTTTTTTAGATTTTTTAGCAAAAAGAAAATCATATTCTTTTATTTGTTTAATTCTTTCCTGTGTGATTTGAATCTTTTTCAATCCTCTGGTTCTTCAAATAAAAATATGAATCTCATCCTTTAATCCCTCTGAGATTATTAAACAATTCTTTCTTGTGATTATTAGTTAAACAAATCTCTCCGTGAATAATAATTAGAATAAGATCTCTATGAAATGAGTTGAACAAAATCTTTGTGAAATGAGTTGAATAAAATCTCTGTGAAATGAGTTGATTAAAATCTTTGTGAAATGAGTTGAATAAAAATCTCTCTATGAATATTAGTTCAACCCCTATAATTATCAGTTGAATAAAATCCTCCTGTGAATACTGGAAATGAATCCTGGAAATAAACAATTTCCCTGTGAAATCTTGAAATAAACTCCCTCCCTGTGAATGCTAGAATAAGCTCTCTCTCTCTCTCTCTCTCTCTCTCTCTCTCTCTCTCTCTCTCTCTCTCTCTCTCTCTCTCTCTCTGTAAATGTTAACCTCCTGTTTACTGTGAAAATCAATTTAAAACAATTATTTGTTCATCTATTTTATCCATGTTCTTACTTCCTAAACAAATTCTCTTTTTTATATACATATCATTGAGTAAGGGAATGTGAAACCATATATATATATATATATATATATATATATATATATATATATATATATATATATATATGTATGTATATGTATATATATATATATATATGTATATGTATATATATATATATATGTATATGTATATATATATATATATATATATATATATACATACATACATATGTATATGTATATGTATATATGTATACATATATACATATATACATATACATATATACATAAACATATACATATACATATGTATGTATGTATATATATATATAAAGTTTATTGCGAATGTTAATATATATTAATGTCACTTTATAATTATATTAAACTACATTCAAATGTTAAATATATTAATTGTGGTGCGGTCTTCGAAAAGTATTCGAAGGCATGATGACGTGCAAGGGCGGCAGGTATTGTAACCGCTGGGGGTAGCGGTACCCCCCACTACCCTGCGGTCACTGGCAGTGATCCGCAGGGGAGTGGAGGGGACCACGTTGTCCCCTCAACCCTGCGGGCCTGCACATGCAGGACCGCAGGGGCTGATGGGACCCATGGTCCCCACTCCCCCCTCGATTTGCTAAATAAAACAATAAAATGAAATTCGCTTAACTCATTTTTTTTGTAGATAGTTTTTTTAATATATATATATTCTTTTTATTGCAAATTAGAATTTTTTTTAGTAATTACGTTGGGATTAAAATTCAATTGCTTAAATTTTAATTTTTAATAATTGTAATTTAGGAAATATTAATTTCCTTCCTTAGTATAAATTTTAAGTTGTTGAATTTAACTTAGAAAGGTTTATAAATATTGGGGATTATTGTGTAGTGAATTCATGATTAAGTATCCTTGATAAATTTTATATCCGCAAATTATATTGGATCAAATTCTTTTAATTAGAGTCATTCATTCCATGTAAGATCCATTGGGCCCTTAGTTGGCCTTTAGGAATTAATTCACATTAACATGATTTGGAACAAATGCCTAAATTAATCACTATTTTTGGATTGCTTAATCATGCACGCAAGTTACACTATTCTTATATCATGCAAATTACTTATAGATTAACTACATTTAGTTGACTTTATCATCTCCATGCAAGTACACATGTAATTATTAGTATGCAAGTTTTCGTATGCATGTTATATTTCAAGTTATGGTTTTATTCCACGTAATTCATCAAGTAGTTATTTCAATCAATTAAAATTATTCACGTTCAATTAGTAATTGTTTTCAAGCATGATGTTTTCATAGCTTCTTAGTTAGAAAACTTAATAAAGGAAGATGGAAACCTAAACCTAGTAGCGTTCGGTATATATGGTGCCTCTGGCTCACGCTTACGGGTAATGCCGTCGTGTTTAACTACTGCACTTAATGCCTAATAAAGGTACATCAACGATGTCTGTGGCATCGTCCCTATAATTCGTCGGGGAGTAATAAGGGACGCTTGGAAGTTAAAATCCAAGGGGCGGGTAATCCCCCTTGGATCGATAATCTAATAAGATAATTTTTAAATGTTTTCACATCCATTGAGATAAACCATAGTAAACCCCCCCTCTAGGGTTGGTTAAGTAAAATAATTTTATGAAATTGATTTTTAATCTCGAAGGGATATTGGTGATTGACAATTTGGTCAAGGGCGACGCTCATAATAGGTGTTAGGATGTAGTTGTTAGTCCCCAAACAATATGCCATCTTGAGCCTTTGTTTAAGTGCTACCACCATGGGTAGCAACCACAGAGAAACTGTCTGGGACATTGACCCTAGAAAGGGTTGCGTACCCACAAATCAGTTTACATCAAACCATAAAGTATAAAATAGAACTACATACTTCACGCCTTGATCCCATGCCGAAGTGGGTATGTAGGCAGTCTTGGGACGGAGTTGTCCCTTGTACTTAGGCATTCGTGGGTGGGGTCTAGGCTTGGTAAAAAAAAAAAAAGATTGAGTAAGCTTCCTATTTTGAAAGATAAGATAATTAAATTGGAAAAAGTGATTCAATGCATACTCGAAAGGAATCCCGTATTTGATTCGCTTGACTTCCCGAGGCTTTAAGCCAAATTTCAAGGTGGAATTCAAGCTTGTATTATGTTATTTAATTACTCCTAAGGACGGCGACCTCAGTGCACTTCTGTTAGAAGAGTGTAGTACTTAGTGAGTGGCTCAGGACCCGAATGGTCCCGATGAGTCTAAGTCTCTCGCCAGAGCATCTTCTATCCCGATTGGATAGATGCCTACCCCGTATGGGTAGATGCCTATCCCGTATTGGATAGATGAAAATCTTATGTCCCATATGGACAAATTCCTAACCCGTATGGTTAGATGCTCATCTCGGATGGATGAATTCCTAATCCTAATGGATGGATGCCCAGAGTATGCAAATGAATCAAACACAATGATTAAATTAAACAAAAAAAAAAAAAAAAAAGAATGGTCAATTTTGTTAAGTTAATTATGGAGGGTTATTACACTTATCCATACTATCCTCAAGCATATCTATATCAAGGTTATCACATATTAATTCTACTTGAAAATTAATTACCTTCTATGCCTACTCTTTCCATGACTACAATTGTTTAACATCTCCATTCTCTTCCATAATGTCAGGTAGAAAAGTGTCTTGTAGTTCATTGAAACTCTTCATCAATTCTCAAATTTTATTCTCTAGATTCTTTGACAGAGTCTGAAATTATTATAATGACTTTACCAACAAATAAGTTGGTTGAAGTGCTTGAGGTCTATCAACATGAAACTTTTAAGCCATGAACATCATTTTTAGTTCATTAGCTCTATGCACCCACTTGCCAAATAATGGTGCAACTACCTCTTGATCCCTGCCATTTTTTTTATGGCTTCAAACAATAAAGAGTATAATGAATGAATACTGTGTAACCTACTTTCAATCTTCTCATTTAAATGGCTCAAAACCATATTCACTATCTCCTTCTTTTCTAAGACAACTCTTTCCTCTATGTATTTTACTTGGTGCTCCAATTCCTTTATTTTCTCAAGCATCTGAGTCTTGGTCAAATCAATTGAATATGTAGGCTCCTCAATAATTGGTTCTAATGCAGAAAAAAAGGGTCCAATTCCAATTGGAGACTTAAAAGCTGACTCAGTGGGGGTGGCTGGAGGTTTTTTAGATGTTGAGGTCAAATCAAGAGGGGCTTCTAATTTCTTTTGCTGTAGTAGTTGAACTGTAGTTTCCAATTCAATATTCTTTTGTTAAACTTTGTTATACTCTGCAATACATGCTCATATTTTCTTTGGTATTCCTCTCTATCTGCCTTTTCCCTCTTAGTTGTTTCTTGTGCCAACCTTGCCACATTCACTATTAGGTTAGTTGCTTCCACCATTGAAGTCTTTGAAGCTCTTTTTATAATCATACTTCCCCTCAAATTGGTTATGTCTACTATGTCAAGCTTTCTAGCCCCTTTAGCTAACAACCATATTGCCAACGTGGCATATTCTTGGCTGTAGGTAGACCCTTGCAATTCCAATATAACTTCTTCCTCTAAATTATACAAAGGTTTCTGAGATTTCCTTATTACATCAAAAGCTACAACATCTGCAATATCCTTTTCTGGAAGAATCAATACCCCTGCTTGGTCAACAATTATTCTTCCCTCTGTAGGAGTGATGGATTTAAATTCTTTCATCATTTCAATTTTAACTTCTTCTTCAACTACCTTATCACTTATGTTAGGATTTTGGTCCTTCTCAATACATCTATTTTTATACTCTTCAACTTTTGTTGTCCAGACCAACTGTAAAAATGCTTGGTTGTGAACAAATGTCTCATCTTTTAGGAATTTGTCACATGCCTCTTTCCTTGTATCCTGAATGGATTTTCCTTGTATGTCGAGTGGAGTAATGTCCCAATCTAATGACCTTGGTGGAGTTGGAATTCCAACTTGCAACTCTTTATTAGTAAGAATGATCACATTCTCCTCCTCTGGTTCTTGTGCAGGTTGTTCTTTAGTCTTGTGAGTTTTCTACCTCTTAGATGGAGGAGGTGAAGGAAGAGGTGAAAGACTTATTTTAGGTGGAGACTCAACATCTATAATCACTACCCCCTTAAGAGGCCCATGTTGAGGTTCAAGGGGTTTTTATTGTTTCATTATCCTCTTCCCCTTCCTCTTTATCTCTTCTTCCTCTTCACTATCACCTTCATCTCTTAGTCTTATGTAAATAACCCTCCCTCTTGAAGGCATGTGAATAGGTCTCTCCTCCTCTAGTCCCCCTTCTTCTGGTGATGCTGATATTTGTACTTAGGGCCTTTCCTATGCAGGCTTTGACAATGGTCTTTGTTGGACTATCAATTTTGGAGGTTCTTCCCTTATTTCTTGGCCGCTTGTTATCTCCAATTTCTCCACCTCATCCATTAGGTCATACATGACTTCATCAAAAATTTCTATCAAATAATCAATCTTCTTATAAAATGGTCTCAATTCTTTCAATGGATCATACTTTGGATCTAACCTATGTACTTTATCAAGCAAATTCTTATAAGCCATCCATATTTCTTTACTGACCTCTTGTTTATCCAAATCAAATTCATTTCTGATCAAGTCTTCTGGAAAATCAAAATAATGAGATAGTTGGGTTCCTTTGATTCTTTTTTTAAACATTGTATAAAAACCCTCTGGGTCACTATGCCTCTTTGTGTTGACTCTCAAACAATAAGGATAAATAAACTTTTCAAAATGGACCCATCCTCCTTTAAGAATTACAAAATATGGGACTATAGTGTAATTAGGGAAAAAGGTGCCTTTACCTTTCTTTGTCAGCTCATCTTCATGTATGCAGCCCAATTGCCACATAACTTCTGCAAATCCTAGTCTAAGTGGAAAATTAAAAGGCAAAACATATGGTTGTCCATAAAAACCATACACTCTTATAACTGTTCTCAGAGAATAAGGAATGATATCCCCCCAATTATGCTCAATTTTCAATTCTAGCTTTCTTTCCTTTCGCCTAAAAAAATCATGCAACTCTATTGGAATCCTTGGTGGATTTACTATTAACCGAGCCCTAAGCCTGGATGTGAAGCAATTATGAAATCTTAAATAGCTTGCATTCTTTTTGTCCCTTGGCATATCCATGCTCCAAACTTGTATTGGCATATTTTCTCCATCCACCACCCTTCTCAACTCCATTTCTTTTGCAAAGAAATCTGCATTTTTGTACAAGATCATGTACATAAGCATGGAATACCAGTAGAATGAGTTACTAATGTTACCCTTTTTAATCTATAGCAACCCCTCATATATCTTGTCTGTAAGGTATGGAGAAAAGTCATAAATCACTGCAAAATGGGGGTGCTGAATCTGAATCCCCATGTGCATAAATAGTTTTGGGATTATTGTGCTTGGGTGGAAACCTAAAATTTGACATAGTATGAAAAAGGTGGCCCTGAAATGCGTGCAAAGGTATCAATTGGAAAAGGGTCTTCAACACTTGGGCCAATAGAATACTGATTATCTGCTACCTTAGCCAAATGAGATGGGAGCAATCTTGCTTTGACTAAATACCTTGTCTTCTTATATTCTTTCTTCAGTTCCTCCAAATCGATAGGTTCCAAGGATGCAGAAGGTTCATATAAATAAAAAAATTCCCGAAAATCCTCCCTCTAGATGCTTAACATAACTTCTCCTTTCCTTCCCCTCACAAACCTTGAGATTGGGTCATACTTATTTCCACGACTTTCAATAAGTCGACATCCATGAATACAGTAGGTACAACTAACTTCCCCAAATCATATTTCCATACGTGTGAAAATGGGGCTAGTAAATTCCTCTGATCGAACCACAACATGAACATGCTTAGCCCTGACATAGGCACCCTTGCATCTGATATCTTACAAGCGTTGTCAACTAAACCCTCACCCAGGGTCTGTCCATGTGCAAACCTCTTCCCTTAGTGTTTATCATTTATTGATAGCTTCAATTGGTCCAAGACTTCATCATAGAGATTCCTCCTTTGATATTCAATATTACCAGAGTGTGGTCTTTGGGGTGCCATTATGAAAACTTAGGGTTCTTAATTTAAATTTTGCAGGGAACTAAGGCCTTTCAAAAATCTTGCAACTCCTACAATATAAATAGGATTTTAAAATTCTATTTCAAATTCCCCACCCTAGTTTGTATCAAACCACTTTCCCTACAAATTGAAATCAATCCCTTTGCTTGGAAATTTGAAATTCACTAGAGAAGGCTACATCTTTAACTTACAATTTTTTCACACTGCAAACCCTAATTCTGTGCTTCAAAAGCATGCAACAATTTCCTTTATCTCCTCAAACACTCTCTTCTCTCGTTCGAATGCCTTGGTAATTGGAAATGGGCAGAATTTGCTCTTTTTAATATTCCTGTGTTGGGAGACCTATGTCCCGTTTGCCATTTTTTCTCGCGCAAACAATGAAATGGATCCAAATATTTTTTAAATGAGTTTGAATCTTCACGATAGATCTGCCTCAATGTTGGTGAATCAAACGGTCTTAATTAGTCAATCTAACATTGACATCTGTGCTGGCATATGACCCCAGCTTCGTCCAATAAGAAGACTCTATGTCAATCTGCCTTACAACTCATCCTTGTGGCCCCACCTTCAGCTTTGACCTTTCAACATGGACACGTGGCATCATCCTGCGATACCGTGATGGTTAACGCTCTTGCATTTTTTAATCGCAGGATCATGGGGACCGTCCGATCAAGACAATTTTTAATCTGTTTGCCTTGCCAACCATTTAGCTTAGGCCGCTAATGTTTGAGCACCTTTTGATAAGCTTTTAAAACATCTCTGTCTATTTTCAGCACGTGCAAAAAGATACACCTTTTAGTTAGTCGATCTTTAACTCATTTCCGTCGACCTTTGACAAAATAAGATATTAAACCCTTTTTAACATTTGCTTCAGCCACCCATTTTGTGACACATGGTAGCTTCGGGACAAATGACAGCTCTCTGCGATGCCGCAATGAATAGGATGGTCAACAAAATTCTTCACGACATTGTGAGGAGACTTAACAAAGAACACAAAACACTTCAGAAATAAAATGTAAGGGGCTCGACCTAGGAATGAAGACAACACCCTCAAGTTGTCCTCTAAAAAGATTTCGACTGCAGGAAGCTAAGTCGCGAACCAAGACTTAGGAGAAGTTAAAAATTAAAAATGGATTGGGGTACATAATAAAGAACCTAGGGACATAACATGGCCTTGCCAACGAATCAATGACCTAAAGTCATTTTAAAAGCCCAAAAAGGTAACAACTAAATAGAACATGCTAAGGGTTTACAAACAAAATCTTGACAAATGAAGGAAAACCCTAAACCCTAAGCCATAAAAGGTATATCAGAGACCCAAATTAGCTAGAGATAAACAAGTTTTACCAAGCGATAATTTTTTTTTGTAGGACATATTTTGAAGTCCTATCATACTGCTCAAATTACAAAACCCAAAAAGGCTACCACCTTTAGGGAAGGTTCACTACCTTACAAGAAGTCTCACTGACTTACAATGATATTTGTATTACATCCGGAGAATCATGAATTGATGAAATAACATCTCAACATGCCTAAGTATAATTCCGGTTAAGCTCATTGTCAAATCCGTTCTGCAACACTTCTTCACAAATTTGCACAACTTCGTACACTTATCCCTACTATTGAATGATTGATACAATATTCACATGTAGCCCTACTGCTCTTAATGACTATTACATATATTTATACAAGACATCAACCTTATTTCAAGGTCAACTCAACACATTCTACATATTACAAAATGTAATCACACATGCTACAATAATACATGTGGACTAGAATAATATCGGCTAACACATAATCTAGACATAATCAACCACCACAAATATGAATCACCACCAAGAACTATGCCTTGATCATCCACAACATGCTACAACCATCATGTCGGCGAAGAACATGAAGAACTTTACTGGATTAAGAAAATCTCCAACTACATGCACGTCAATCAATATGGACCACCAATATGCATAGCACACGATCTAGAAACATCCATACATAGCTTGAATCATACCGCAACAACCGTAACAACTCGCATTACTAGAAACATCATCATCTCTCTATCGAAGTACAAGAACATTAGCACAATTTACTGATAAACTGAAAGATTAGCTTATGGATATCCAAATCATGAATCACTTGAACCGAGGATACAAATAAACATCTAGAATACATCCCACACATCCATAACTAGAGATATTACAATTCTAGAGCACAACAAATGGATTCACAAAAACAACCAATATTGAATAACTAAATAACCATCCATAATACATATCTCATAACTCAATCAAATCATCATGTGGACCTTTGAAACTTTGTCTGAATCAACTAGAGATAAGTATCTCAAAACCCATTAAACCGCATCAGCTAATCTGCAACATGCAGGCTCAACCAACTCAACCAATCTGATTGCAATATTGAAATACATATTGAATTCACATATGTTGACATCAATGACAACATATCAGCCAATATCCAACAAACACATCACAAAATTTACCACAAAGGATCACCAAAAGAACTACTAGAGGCTTCATGAGACTGGGATTCTATGGTACAAATAGAGAGGAGTGTCATCGCATAGCCTCACATGAGTTACCCTAGCAATCTGACCCCTTTACAAACTCCAAACCCCCACCCCCATTGAGGAGTCATGAAAAACCAAATGAATCCTCTCATGAAGACAAGGAAGTTCGATCATGTCATCGAGGCTTTCCCAATCACATCCTAAGTCTATACAAGCACTCCAGGCCATGAGATCTCATCCTCTATCTATATGAGAACACAAGGCCATATGTGGGGCACCAAAACATGAAAGGATCTATTTAATGTGAGAATTTACCCTTCCCCCTGAATTAATTTTATTTAGTGTTATCACTTGATTACCAAACTCTCAATGAGTTACCCTGACAACCACTTTGGGCCACGACCTCCATTGAGAGCCACTCCATCTAACTTGTACTTAGACACCATAACAATGTAACACATAACAATGGAAGAATAACCATCCACAAATCCAAAATTCCAAATAGAACATCCATATATCCAAAGTTTGATACTAAATCAGAGTCATATTGAAAACCATATTATCCTTCCAATCATATACATCCATGAAATTCATTCCATAAGTACAAATTTTATCATCCAATCAATCAATTATGAACAATATCAACACAAATCAGACCTAAAAGACCCCCAAAACTAAGGCAATATATAATAATCCCATGACAAGCCTCTGGTAACCAACTAGGAGTCAACCAGACTAACAACAAGTACGACCACAACCAAAAGGCCTCTAATAGACATTAAGGATTTATTTATGGTCCTATTATTCCCTCAACATTATATAAATTACTATTTTCAAATCTGAAAATTAATTCACAAATAAACTTGTCAAAACAAAGTAAAACATCAAAACTAGACAACTAGCCTTCCGCAGAGAGACACCAAAATGAATGTCATCTTAAAGAACACCATTAGAATGTATTTTCAGGAATTTGACCACAAAATATCAAATCTAAAATATAATCTACCACAAGAGAAAATAATATAATTTTCATTTCCAAAGAAAAACTCTACCAACCCACAAAATCGTGATAAATCTACGTCACCTAATTCATCCAAAACACCATAAATTGACTTTTTTTTAATCCCAAATAGAAATAATAGTATATAAATCTAAATACAACCAAATAAGATAAGCATAAACCTGAAACATATCATCAAGATCCAACACAACAAAACCCATACAACTATTCTTGAAACAACAGGAAGATTTTCTTAAAAAAATGAAAGCATAACGAAGAAACCTTACCTCAAATTTGAAGAAAAATAGAAGAATAAGAAGAAATAGAAAATTCAAATTAAATATCCAACCCAAAATCCATAAGAATCCATGAACAAGACTCTTGCAAACAAAGCTAAATTAATTCCAAAATTCTATACAAATTGGGTTACAAAATCTCTAAACAATTCGATCAAGATTTCTCCCACCAATCTTCTCTAAAACCCCCAATAATTCCAACAAGAATTCCAATTAGCATTAAGCCAAAATCAGCCACAAAAACTCCAACAAATAACCAAAATAATCTTCATCTCAATCCTCCAAAATCTCTTCAACAATCTCTCATAACTAGAGTGATTCAAAAACATAATTCAATCTTTCTCTAAATTCTTCTCCAAGCAAGAAAATTCCTTCCCCAAAATTTTCAGCAATAACTCTCATCAATTATCCCTTCCAAACTCAAAATAAAAGAATAAAAAGAATCATAACTCCCCTTTCAAAAACCAAAAGTCACAATAAAAGAGATAATAAAATGGAAACCTTTCAATTCTCAACAGTAGTTAATTTTCCTCTCAACACAAGAAATTATATAAACATAAAGAATAAATCATATAGGGGAAAATACAACATAGGAAATAAATAAAACATAGGAGATAAATAAACTCATAACATACCATAACATAAGGTCACTAATTAAAGCACAAAACACATTAAATATCTTAAATATAATCCATAAGAAAAATAATTATATAAAAAGGATAATAATCACATAACATTTAATTACTAACAATACATAACAATAGAATATAAATATTCACCACCACATAACACAACATTAAAGGTCGGCCCCTACTATTCTTCTTAGCCAGGGTATTAATGAAAACTTGTTTCTTATTTAGTTTTTGTTTTTTAATTGATTCGGGACACAGACAAACAAGGATACGGATCACTTAAAGAAGGACACATGAAATAAATAAGGGCAACACAACACCCAACTCATACTCATAACCACTAATGAAGGGAAATTGAATATTTCCTTTGTGGCAATCTGAATGGGTAAACACATGACCAAAGATAAATGTCCTAACATAAGACATAGGTTAGGGCTGAGAAAAATTGGGCCTCATGTACTATCTCCATTACCACCATCGAGGATTGTTAGGCATTCTCAGACCTGTGAAGCCAGGTGGAGTCGATGCTTAGTACCTGCATCGAAAGAAAACACAAAACACCTCGACATACACATAACCATATACATATCTGACAAATAAGATTAGTAACCATGTAAACATTCCTCAAATATAGCCATCCGAACATATGTTAGTACATCATAAACCATCATAGACATAGAACACCATCTAACATATAGCCAACAAGGGGTTATAACATAAAACCCTAACAACATCATAAGTCCTCATGAGCATAATACATCATGACCATAATACTTCATCTCACATCTAATCATCAAGTTAACATAAGCATTATACCCCAATATTTCATTGTTATCCCTCCAATTTATAAAAGTCACTAGGAAAACATAATTATAACCATAACCCTAACATCACCAATCGGTCCTAAAAATATAAATCCATTATACATATGAAAGCTTTCTATAAATCAACTGAGTATGCCTACCCTAATAGACTTGTGCAACTAAAGCCAACATGAGTCCAAAAGATCATAGTCAAGAACAAACATAGAAGGGGTTACCCTAGAACATAGTTCATTTCCCAAAGGAGATGACAAAGAAAACATGTTTATAAAATCCACTTATCAACTACTCATTATAACAATAAAATACTATCATAACCGACCACCCCCTAATTAACATAATCAAGATATTAACACATTAAACTTAAGCACCCTCACATACATATAAGCAACCAAATATTGAACTGATTGGAAGGGGATTTTAACATCACATGCATTCTCCAATGATATGATATCACCCCTTTTTATCTAATTTACATTGATTCCTATTTCATTACTTTCTTAATCTGCATTAAGAGTAGGTTCGGTATGATAATACCCACCTTCTTGTGTGAGGGTTAGAGGGGTATTACAATGTGTATGTGTACGTGTATGTGTAACATACACATACACATACACATACACATACACATACACATACACATACACATACACATACACATACACATACACATACACATACACATACACATACACATACCCATACGCGTATGCATATGCATACGCATACACATACACATACACATACACATACACATACACATACACATACACATACACATACACATACACATACACATACACATACACATACACATACACATACACATACACATACACATGCACATACACATGCACATACACACACACACAGACAGACACATACACACAGACATACACATACACATACACATACACATACACATACACATACACATACACATACACATACACATACACATACACATACACATACACATACACATACACATACACATACACATGCATGCATTTATGTACATAAAGTCTCCCACTAATTATATATTCATAAGAGTGCACACCTAAAATTGTCCTAATCCAGTTTATTTTTATTTTTTTTAGATTGTAGGAATCGGGTATAGCACCCCCTATAAACTACAGTGCATCGGGTAAAATTTTTAACGTGACCGGTGATGTTGGCACGACACATCCTTCGGTACCATGTGGGCTAGGGGGAGACTAGACCTTGTGGCCTCGTGCTTCACCACTGGTAGCTCTCGCCAATCAAGCTATGCCCCCAGCCCTCAGGTTTTCCTAATCCAATTAAATAAATATTTATTATTTATTTAATTATTTTGCCATATTTTCTTCTATTAATTAAATAAATATTTATATTTATTTAGTCTCATCTCTTTCTTAAATTAATTAAATATTTATTTAATTATTCTAATCCCACCTTTTTCCTATATTAGTTAAACAAATACTTTTATTTATTTAATTGATTCATTATCTTCTTCCTTCTAATGCTAGCCCTCTAACTTGTTCACATGGATCATAATCTAAAATTGTAGGCATGTGACAAGTGTCAAATTCCTCTTAACAACTTTTTTCTCTTTCCTTATCCCCATATGACAATAGGTCTCTCTAAATTACATACCACTCAATATTATCCCTCCATTTCAAATTCAACCTCTTAATCCTATTCACTATTACCTACCATTCAATCTCCTCCTTTCATCTTTACCTACTTCTTGATCCTATTGATTCTCTTTTAACTATGTGATCATGGCCATCCATCTTTTAACCCCTTAATCTAAACCCTTGATTCTCTTTTATATTTCTATAAAAGAGGTCTCTTCCATCTCATTTGGACATCAAGCAATCATTAGAGCACCTACATTTTTCCAAAATCATTGTAGAGCCATACATCATCAAGCAACCACATTCTATTCTTTCATGACCTCTTGCGTTGATTAATAATAGCTAAGAGAAAACATAAAAATCCACAAGATCTTGGAGGATAGGAGGACAATGGAGACGAGCCTATAATGTGTTTGAAGGTATATTTGTTTTATGTTATTTACATGCATGAAAGTTTACTTTTCATTGTTTATTGAATTAATTTGTAGGTCTAGGTTAGTGGTTGGGTCATTTAGCATTTACAAATAGGTACAAATTTAGCATACACGTTTTGACACACCCGATGGGACCTTAGCCTTGTTATATTAGTTATTTTGTGGAATTTTGAAGCGATTTTAGGATTTGCAGTCATATTTGTGCTTACAATTTCTAGTTCTGCATTTTTGTGAGGTTGTGTTTCACTTTGTCCTTTGTTCATCCATTTATTATCATTGGTGATCTATGTTTTTGCAACCCAAACCTGCATTTTTGCTAATTTTGCTTCTTTTATTTAGGTTTTATTTTATTTTATGATATTGCATTTTTTCTTCATATTCCCGAGTTTGTCATCTTGTTACATTTTTGCTCTGTAATCCCACATTTTTGTAGCAGTTTTTATGAAAATGGTCATAACTTTTGCATAACATATTGAATTTTATAAATTCAAAATGCATTAGAAAGATGGTTCAATGCCCTACCTCATGGTCTATTTAATTTTTCTAGATTGTGCATAAAAATCTGGTAAATTCACTCAAAGTCACCCCTTCTTTTCAAAACTTCATTTTCTCATGAGATCATATCTTAGTAAGTGTTTTTATTCAAATCTATGAGAAAAACATAAGAAATTAACTTATGAATAATATTTATTTTCTTTGATTAGCTTTTTTGGATTGTTTTCACACACATGATTTGAGGATGATGGAGGGTAGCTTGGATCTCAGCATATTGGATCAAGGGGTTTTAAACACAATTGTAAAGCATTAAATCAAGGTTCAATTATTCTAAAAAATCTCATTTACATTCTATAAGTGATTGTAATCTTTTTCATCTATCATAGAGTCATTTCTTGCTTTAGATCAACTTGCTTGGTGTATCTTCCACATTGAAAATGGACATAAAATTGATCATACACATTTGTATTCGGGCTTAAAATGAACCCCTTGTCTTTTAATCCCCAATATTTCCTTGTGTATACTCTCCTCTTGTATCCCAGTGGTGAACTTGAGTGTACCAAATATAAGGGATCTTACTTTTTGTTTTTAGGAGGCCCTCCTAGAGAAGTGATCACTCTAGAGGACAGCCTCAACTCTCGTGTTTCAATGGAGTATGAATAGAAAGGGTGAATAGAAAGGCACACCTCTTAGAAGTGAAATGTTGTCATTTTGGACTAATCCTCTCATAACTTTATACCTTAGAGAAGTGAAGGTGGAGAGGGGGTTACCCTCTCCTCCCAACCGTTTGATATTATTCTTTTTCATTTCATAGATTTAGGCCTCAATGTACGCTTGTGGTATCTAAAGGATACCCATGTTTGAGCTTGTAAAGCCTATAGTTGAACATTTTGGCCATCATTTTTTGTGTATGCAAGGATTGATAATCCCACTCGAGTAGGCTTATTGATGTGTTTTATGTGCTTGAATGTTTAGACCACCTTCCCCACTTAAAACCAAAAGGAGACACATCATCCAAATGGACCCATAGGATTATGTCTTTTTAATTTCTTTCTTATGTGTTTTCATATTCAATCAAAAATCCCAAAAAATCGTATAAATCAAAGAAAACAAAAAAAATATTAAAAAATCAAGAAAAATATAAAACAACCTAATCAGGTCTTATGTAGTTGAAACAAGGTCTTTAGGTCTTATGTAGTTGAAACAAGGTTGCAAAATTTATAATTTTTTTTTTTGGATTGGTGTTACGCATTTTGTAGGGAAGGTAGATAATTTATCCCTCTTGTTGAAAGATCATATGATACCATACCATCACAACCAACCTATCAATCATATCAATCCAACTTACACATGCCCCAAAACTTGCACCAAAACTACATACCTCAAGAACAACAGCAACAAAACACCACCTCCACAACCACATAAAATCCAAACCCAAACATCATGGATTTGTCTGAAAAAAAAGGTTATGGAAGTTAAAGAATCTAAGGCAAACTCCCAAGTCACAAATCCAAGCTAAATCCCCCAAAACAACATTCTACCCAACCAACAATCCTCATACATACCTACATCTCAAACAAACCAAACCTTCATATCCAATTTTAACCAAACAACCCAGCCTATGACCTCCCATCGCTACCAACAAAACACATCGTCTAATCATATCCCCACATCCATCCCCATGGCAAATCCTCAAAACCACTCATACATTTCTCTAAACAAAAAATCCATGACAAGCCTTCTAGCAAACATTAGCAAGACGTGAGGATGAAAATACACACCTTTGGGAGAGCCAATAGAATCGGCCTTGCAAAAAATTTTTACCAACAAACTTATCACACTTATTGAGGCTGCACCTTTCAAAGATAATATTAAACCCACATGGTGGAATGATTCAAAATTTTGTGAGTATCATCGAAGCAAAGGACATAAAACTTTTGGTTGCTCAATATTGAAAAATCTCATTCAAGAATTTATTGATCAAGGTGACATTACTATTAAAGAACATCTTAACAATTCACCTAATGAGGAATTAGGTTTATGCCAAGATAATTTTTCTAGGCATGATCAAAACCATCTACCTATGTCTAGAAATGGCTCATCCAAAAACAATCAAACCGATTACATTTATTTATCCCATGAAGAAATTAGCCCACAAGTAGCCTCCATTTTTTCCACTATTTCTACAAGAATCCTCACCATCTCCATTAAAAAATGACACCTTTTAAGTTTACCCCCAAGGACTATCTACAATAAAAATCCAAGTTAATCCAATTCTTAATACAAATCCCTCCCTTGATTAAAAATCCTAGAACCAATGCCACCATACACTCCACTTCCAATCAAAGTCACTCAAGAGAGTCTCATTCAAGATCCATTACTATAATGCCAAAACATTGATTCCATCCAAGAATCCCCCATACATGTCTAAACTCATACTCTATGTCAAGAGGATAAGTCAAAGAACAAAGAAACAACTCCTAAAATGAATCAAGATCAAGATCCCAAAACTTTCGCATTTCATCCAATTGTTGACCAAGACCCCATCTCCCTAGAACCTCATGATGATCCCACCATGCATTCACATTCCATCCAAGATGACCCCCTTCTATCTCAAGAGAAAATTATCCTTCCAAGTCCCACTCATAATCCACTTCCTAAGCAAGATGATAACATCCCTTCCATTCTTTCCAATGTTCCCATTCAAAATCAAGAGAAAATCACTCTTTCAACTCCATTCAATGATCCTCTTCCATGTCAAGTTCAAGGTATCCCTTCATCTCATTTTCATAATCCTCCATAGCCATCTCAAGATCCTAACACCCCTCCTAACCTCCCTCATGATCCTAACCCTCCTCAAGATCCCATCACCTCTACCCAATATGTTCACAAACCCCTTATCAAATGGTGAAAGGAAATACAAGAGCAAGAAAATGAAAAATCAATCCAAGTAATTATGTTGTTTGAAGTAATGTTATCAAAGTAGAGAGCTGATAGCAACAACCAAGAAGGAAAACTAAGAGGGGGGGGGGTGAATTAGTTTTCAATGGATTTATCAAATCAAGCACAATCTCAGATCTAAAGAACTGTAGCAATAATAAAGATAAACATAATAGCACCAACACACATGACACGAAGATTTTGATGTGGAAAACGCAGTTAAGGGAAAATCCATGGTGGGAACCTATCCAAAATAAGATGACACTCTGCAGTAGTATGTGTAAATATTACAATGGGGAATGCACATGCATTCAGGCACACTTCCTAGAGCTCATTGCTTAAATTAAGATGACCCAAAGGGCTAAAACCCTTAGGGAAGGCTCACTACCTTACAATAAGATTCGGATTACAATCCGGATTACATGAACTGCAAATATAGCACCTCCTTATGCCTGATGACAGTTCTAGTTAAGCACATTTGTCTGCCCTGCAAAATCTCTTCTCAATACACCACACTGAAGGATAAACTCAATTAAGCACCACATACACCACTCTCTGATAATGCAAACATAACACTGATACCTAAATTACATGACTATACCTCCTATTTATACAGATCATCAATCTTGACTATAAGGTCGGCTAAACCCTCAACTCTTAATTACAAAATTACATCACATGATACATATGTGAACCACTAGACCAATATAATAATATACATGAAATAACATGGACCTAAACCAAATCTCCAAACATGCATCACCATCGGAAATCTTGCCAAGATCAACCGCAACACACTACACCACCAAGAATACCACATAACATGAAGAATATCACTAGATCAACAAAATCACCAAGAATGGACACAAGAATCAATGCAGACCACCAAGACAAATAGGACACAATCAAGAAACATGAACAAGCACATTAGAACCATCCACAATAGCTGCACCAACATCACTTATGCAAATCTTCATTGATCAACATGATAGCTCACAAGAACACTCAACAACAACAATTTGGACTAGAAAGATAACTTGCGAAGCACCAAATCATGAATCATCTGAAATAAAGATACACATGAACATCCAAAATATTCTCCCAAATCCACAACGAAAGATATGATCATATCAGAGTTTACCAGATCAAATACCAAACTCTGCCAACCACTGCACAAAAAGACTGAACTATAAACTAGATCAAACAATATGATCAAGCAATCTCCTGGATCACTGAAACCAATAAGGAATAAAGTATTGCAACATCCCAAATAGATAAACCATTCATATCAGATCAATGCAATCTCTAGAACACCAAACAACTCTCTGCAACATTGGAATATGTTGACATCGATGATAACAACATATCCTAACAGCAACAATATCCAACAAGAGCAACTTAAGAGAAATCACCCAAAACTTGAAGAGGAGACACAAGAGCTTTTGAAAGGGGAAAAGAAAAGAAAAACCCCTTATGTATTATGAATAAAGGCAAAGCCTAGAGAGAGAGAGAGAGAGAGAGAGAGAGAGAGAGAGAGAGAGAGAGAGAGAGAGAGAGAGAGAGAGAGAGAGAGAGAGAGAGAGAGAGAGAGAGAGAGAGAGAGAGAGAAGCTCATTACAATAATATCAAAAGTGAAGAATAAGAGGAGAAGAATCTCTTAAATAGAGATGAGGAGAGGAGTTAAAAAGTAACTCCCATTTTTATGAATGCCACCATTTATATTATGTCTGTGAAAAGTGTCACAATCCTCATAAGGAGGATAAACTAATATTCCTTAATAAAGGAAAATAAAAAGAAATGACTTGTCCTCACACATGTACAAGAGGACAAATTACATGTAGGGATTCCAAAGGAATATCCCAAACTAAATACAAATAAAGAAACCTAACGAAAGTAAAGATTAAATATTCTAACAAATGGGTTATTCCACTTTCATCCAATCCAGTTTACTTCACGAGTTCATCATCCCTTCCATACCATATCCTCCTCAAAAAGGAATCACATATTGTTTCAAAAATAAAAAGTATCCCTTGCTAAAAAGATTTGTCAAAGCATGTATTTTCAAGGAAAAGGATTAGACATCCATAAACAAGATATATTAGAACCTCTTGATATAAAGGTAAATTTAAATTATCATGGCCTTGGCTACATACCACACTCTCAATATGTTAGCATCCTCTCTTAGTCTAGCATTCCTCCATGTAAATCTAAACATACACTATTGGTATTATGGATGACTTCGTCATGTGTTGTATTGGTTTTGTCATTGATGTCAACACTTGTCTTCTTGGAGGTTTACATTATGTTCACTGATATGGTTAGTGGCTTATGCACAGTCACTGGTATGTGTTCACCAGCAGGTTATATTGTTCACCGGTAGTGATTATGACTTGTTATCATCTGGAGACCATTTGGTTATGTCGAAGACATGGACTGGAAGTTTGGATTTGGTGTTTTTCTTATTGGTCTAATCTGGTTGACAAATTTTCCTTTACCGACAGATAGGTCTAGGTTATGGACCAGTACTCCAGATCAACACGACATGTTATGGAGATTGTTTATTGATTGGATATTGTGGTAAATGTATTGAGCTGACATGTTGTATCGTATCAAGACTTATTTGTAATTGATTTAATTATAATATCTTTAGTGAGCTGACCTATACATTTGGTCTTAGGTTTTGTATAAATGATTGTAAGATCTTATTGAAGATCAGGATAGAGATATGGTATGAGTGTGTTCAAATATTGAATAGCAAAAATAAGCAGATCCTTGTGCGAATCATGAAGACATTATTTGAAGGTTGAAGGAAGGTTATGAAGGTATTTTGACACTCATGTTCAGATCTCAACTGGTACTGAATCCAACATTAGAGATGCTATTTTGAGCAGTACATTATCATTGGATTTAACCATCCAATTGTGTAGTCAGTGTGACTCCTATTTTGTGATTGAGCAGTGAGCTCTAGGCAGTTAGCCTTTCTGCATGTGCAGACCCCATTTATATACACATACTATCTACAATAGTATCATCTAATTGTGGGTAAGGTTTCCCACCATGGTTTTTCCCTTATTGGGTTTCCACGTCAAAATATCTGTGTCATGTGTTGTGGATGTTGTTTCTCTTTATGTTTTATGCATTAAGTTAAATCGGTACTGCTATAACTGTTAATCTGGTTTACTGACACTTAAGTTTGGTTTACTAACATTTAAGTTTAAGTTGGAATAATTTGCATTTGGATTATAGTTTAGTGACAACTGGTTCACAACTGATTCACCCTCCCTCTCAGTTGTCCTTCTCGGGACCTAACATACACATTCCCCATCCTCTAAAGACATTTTAGGTCCTTATACCTAAAAACCAAATCCTTCATCCCTTCCATCCATCTTAGGTCCTTATATCCCTCCCTCCACTATCCATATCACCCCAAGCTCACAATCCACTTACCCTATCATAAATTAAGATCAACACACACATCTTTGAGAATCTTCCAACCATCCATCTACATCAACCCATCCATAAGACCTTGGTATCATTCCTATCCACCCATGAATTAAAATTTTCTTGTAATAAAATTGGATGCCAAGCATAAAATCCATAAGTCCAAAAATCTACATACATCCAAAGATCAAGATATCCCATTTCAAAGACATGTAAAAACAAAGAAAATTTTGATCTAAAAGCAAAAATGAATATCCAAAAAGCCACACACTAAGCAAAAAAGAAAATTAAAAAACATGTGGATTCCTAAGTTTCTCATACAAGCAATGCATTCCAAACAACCATAAAGAAAAGGAAAATAAAATAACTTGTAGATTCCCAAGTTGCTCATAGAAGAATTGCATCCCAAATAAGAATCAAAATTGGCACCCAACCTTGCCAATCCAAAGACATTCTTCACTTCTTGATCTAAAATTTTTCCACCTTTTAAATCTATTTTCGGTCCCTATGTTCCAAAATCCACTATCTTAGACACCCCATCATCTCCTTCATCCATTTTAGGTCCTTATGTCAAAAAATACACATCCACTTATCCATCAAAATCTCAAATTCCCAGATCATTTTTTCCTCCATCACTCCACAACCCTTCAAGGTGTGTGCCAAAGTTGATCTTGCCAATATTTCCATCCACCCCTATACAAATCTTCACCCTTTTCCATCTAATCATCCATTTCATCTCCCTTTTCCATCACCCTACCAACATCTTTGAGCATACCTTAATAATCATGATCCATTGTAGCACATCTTTCATGGGTACTATCTAAAAATAAGATTCTTTCAAGTCCTTCATCTTCTATCATGCATCCATTATCTTCCAAAAAGTCAAAAAAATAAATTAATAAAATCAAAAGAAAAATAAAAAATACAAAGAAAAAGTAAAGAGAAATAATTTGTCCAATGGTGAAAACCACCTCTTATGGCATCTTGGGTGTTGGAAGCTTGAGTTGTTTTGTTGACTTGAGTTATGCCATGTTTTTATTTATTTCAACCTATCTTGTGTTGTCATTGATGTCACCATGTGTTGTAGATGGTATGGAAGTGAGTGTTCCGGTATTGTTGTGTGGTTTGGTGAAGATGTTGAGGTGTTTCTAGAAGGTTGGTGTATGAGGGGAAGAGTTATTAATGTCTTAGTGGGATAATTCTTTGTATTCCTCCAACATGTGAAGATTATGCGTTGTGGCTATGGATGTAATGTTTATGTTCTATGTATGTTGCACTATCAGGTTTGCAGGTACTCTGATGCTCAAATGGTAGAGTTAGCTGTTTCTATTTATGACAGTAAGGTTGTTTGTCAAAACTAGTTTGAAAGAATGCTTGGTGGATTTTGGATATGTGGATTTAAGTGCTACAGTATGGAGAACATGTTTATATGGGTTGTGTAGTGTTATGGTTTAGTTTTTAGGTGATGATTTGATTGGCAAGTAGAATTATGATGTTCTGAGTTCAGTGTTGTCAGTTGGTTTGGTTTTTGGTCGACTGTAGTGATATATCCTACTTGGATCATATTCTTTTAGTCTGGGTTTTATTTGAAGAATGACCTTGATTAGTGTTCTGGGTATCACCATGGCATGTGTAGATCCATATTGTGTAATTTGTTTTGGAGGATAGTTTTGGGCAAACTAGTTAACATGTTTTAATGTTTATCTACACATTTCATTTGTTGTCAACCTTAGAGGATGTGTTAGCATATGTAGTTCAATAGAATCATCTAGAAAGGATTTCTTGTGATGTATTTGGGTCATTTATATCTCTTGGAGTGGACTGGAATGGATATTTTAGGTTTAGGTGGCCAAATTTTATGTAATATTATCTATTTTATTTGTGGCAGAGCTAGTTAAGGGTTTTAATGATGAATCTTGTATATAAGGGAGTGCAAATATACGAGTGATGGTATGGAATGTGTGTGAATTGAAAAGCAATGAGCATGAATTATTCGCGAAAAGATATGATATTGGATGTGCAAAAGTCAGTTGTGAAGATTATTGATGATGATAAATTTAGTATGAGAATGTTTTGAGATAGTGTTTGAAGTCAAATATGTTTTTTATGATCTTGGTCGCTTCACATAGTGGTTCAAGATAATTTCATGATTAGAAGATCTTTTTATTTTTTATTCAACTATTCCTTTCTCTATTGGATGATAGTGAGTCTCTAGGTAGATTTTTGTATCTTTCCCTAAGATAGTATGTCTTAGGCCTACAAGTCATTTCTATCTTGCCCTAAGGGTTTGCACCTTAGTTCTACAAATCCTCTTAGGAGCAATGAGTTTTGGAAGCAACATTGTAATCAACTATATTCATATTGTGAGTGTGATTCTCACTATGGTTTTTTCCTGCATAGGTTTTTTCATGTAAATATGTTATTCATGTGTTTGTTGTGCATTGTGCTTTCATGATTTATTACTGTTATATATATGTGATTTGAAGTGTAAAGATAAAAAAATAAGAATATTTGAGATCTAGATTGATTCACCCCCTCTCAGTCTTGTGGTGTGTTCAACAATTAGTATGCGAGGTTCCTCTTGAGAAGCTTAGCCACTTGAGGAAGATCCAATATGGCACAAAATTTTACATTAAGGGCTTCAAAGTTTGATGGCACAAACTATGTTTATTGGAAAGAAAGGATGGAATGTCACTTAGCAACCTTGTTGGTCGAAATATAGGAAAGCATTAAGGAGGGCTATACTATTCCTCAAAGTGGTTCTACAACTTTGGATGAAATCAAAGCATACGAGAATAATGCAAAGGATACAATTGCAATTATCACTTGTTTAAATGACGTAGTGTTCGGAAAAGTTATAGATACGAGGTCAACTAAAGAAATTTGGGAAAAGTTGAAGAGTGTATTTAAAGGAGATGAGAAGAAAAAGAAAGCCAAGATTATAAATCTAAAGAAAAAGTTTGAAAATGTGAGAATATTTAATGATGAAAACATTGAAGGATATATTCATTGAGTGAATGAGATTATAAATGCACTTAGAGGTGTTAGTGGAGCACTAGAAGAAAGTGATGTTGTAAGAAATATAATGAAAACATTGTCCAAAAGCTATAAACCTAAGAAGTATGCTTAGGAGAGTCGTGATATGAATAAGTACACTATGGATCAGCTTCTTCGTTCACTCTTTTCCTTTGATATTACTGAATTGGATGACATCAAAGGCAAAGGAAAAAAGTAACATTCAAAGCTATAAAGAAGCTTGAAGAAGAACGAGAACAAAATGAAGACATGGATGAGATTGAAGAAAACTTTGTAAGAAGATTGAAAAGAGGAACTAGAAAGTATGAAGGTAAGTTATCTCTAAAATATTTTAATTATGGAATAACTGGTCATTGTGCTTCTATATGTATGTATAAAGAGGATTATGGTGGAATATCTGATGATAATTACAAAGGAAATTAGAATTACAAAGGGAATGGCATGAATATGAGAAGAGATGACATAAATAAGCAAAAATAGAGTTTTTGTTCAATGAATACCTACTCATCTAAAGAAGAAGATGGTAAAGACAATAATCAAGAATCATTGTTTCTATCTATAGATGAAAATAATATTGAGTAGTCTAGAAGTTTGAAAGATGTAAAGAACAATGAAGAACTAGTGAGTGAGAAGACTACACTACATGCAAAAGTGGAACCAAAAGCGTGGATCATTGAATTTGGATGTCCAAGTCATATGACCAAAGATAGAGGTAAGATTATTATCCTTGAGAAATATTATAGTGGATCAATTAAGTTTGTAGGAGAGGAAGTTGCACCTATTTGTGGAAATTGAAGCATTTTTATTGATGGTAAGCATAAACTGACAATGATTATTATGTTAAAGGCCCGAGACATAATCTGTTGTGAGTCAAATATATAATAAAAATTTTATGGTTATATTCCATGAGACCGGCTGCAAAATTAAAAAATGTGGGTCCAAAAGACTAGTTGCAGTTTTTATTAGGAGTAATGGAAATGTTTACTATGTGAAAGATAATAGTGGAAGCAGTTGTTTGTTGGCACAGAGTAGTGGATATTGGTTATGGCACAAAATAATGGGACTTATAAACTTTGATAATATGGTGAAGATTAGTCCTAATCATGTTGTGAGAGATTTACCAGGAATTATCAAACCTATTGCTACTATGTGTAGGGATTGTTACTTTGGAAAGCAAACAAAGAGGAAATTCAAAAACAAAGAGTATGATAATTCACAACCTTAGGAGTTGATTCATACAAATCTTTGTGGACCTACAAGAACAAGAGGACTAAGATGAGAAAGGTATTCTATGTCACTTATTGATGATTACTCTAGAATGACATGGGATACTTTCTTAAGAGAAAAGTCTTAAGCATTAGATAGATTTAAAATATTCAAGTCAATGGTTGCAAATCAAATAGATGGTAGAATTAAATGTCTAAGATCTAAAAGAGGAGGAGAATTTACATCAAATGAGTTTGACAAATTTTGTGAAGAACATGGTATTAGGAGGGAATTTTCTACTATGAGGACACCTTAACAAAATGGTGTAGTTGAAAGGAAAAATAGGATTGTTGTTGAGATGGCTAGAACAATGTTGGAAGATGCTAACCTACCTAATGTATATTAGAAACAAGTTTTTGTCTATCTTATTAATAGGGTACAAATCAAAGTAAATCATAAAAAGACACTTTATGAGCTTTGGAATGGAAGACCTCCGACAGTTAATTACTTTAGAATATTTGAAAGAAAGTGATACATAAAGATAGATGAAGAATCTCTAGGAAAGTTTGATGCAAGAACAAATGAAGGAATATTTTTGGGGTATTCTACAAATACCAAGGCTTATTGATGTTACAATAAAAGGTTCCAAAAGATTGTGGAAAGTACATATGTGAAAGTTTCTAAAGAATGGAATTAGACCGAACCTGAGACTGAGATAAAAATTATACCAGTTGCTATAGAAGAGAAAGTTGATCTAGAAGAGGAAGAGACTAATGCAAAAGAAGAAGAACTTGAACAACCTCCTAAGACACCAACAAAGTACGTATGGAAGAATAACTTAGAAGATCAGATCATGAGAGACAATGGCAAGGGTGTTCAAACAAGAAGAAGACTTGCAAAATCTAGTAAACAAACAAATTATTGCTTCCAATCTCAAGTTGAGCCAAAAACCTATGCGAAAGTCAGTAAAGATGAGATTTGGATAAAGGCAATGGAAGAAGAGTTGAATTAGATAGAAAAGAATTAGACATTTGAATTGGTACCTAGACTACTGGAAAAAAATGTGATAGGAACCAAGTGGGTGTTCTAGAACAAGCTAAATGAAGATGGAAAGGTCACTATAAGCAAGACATAGAAGCAAGGTGTAGCATCATAAATTTTACACCCTTAATTAGGTTGTACAATTCCATGCTTAGGTTATCACCCGCCTTAGTGTGTTGCATCTTGCATTGTAAATTCCCTTTTGAGCATTTAATTAATTAATTTGATTAAATCAAAAGTCCGCTTTCATCCCTCTTGCATTATAAAATTTGGCCCTTAATCCTAGGTGTGCCCCTTTTTATTTTATTCTTTCAATTAATTAATTCATCAAAAGCCCTAATTATGTCTTATTTCGACCTTCAAGGCCTGATTTTGCATATCTAAACATCTTGAATCGTCACATCCACTTGGGGTTGACTTTATAATCATGATACCTCGCATCCCTAAAAATTTGGAAAAAAGTTGATCGGACCAAGGTGATTCACCACGGTCCCAACTTTTTCTCCCTGAATTTTGGAATCATGTTTTGGCATTATTATAATATTTAAATCCAAATATTTGTGAAATTATATCATTTCTAGGTCAGACTATGATAATAAACAAAGTTAGGGTTTCATACATATAGCCTTTCCTTTCCTAATTTGAGGGATCCAACAACTTTAGTAATTGCAGGAGCCTCTTGTGAAGTGAAAGTACAGGTTATGTGAAGTCTTCAATAAAAAAATCAAGCATTCATCAAGTCTTCATCAACCATTTTTCATCAACCAAGTACAAGTTAGATCCATTTCTTGCATATTTCTTTTCATCCAAAAACATAAAATAAAATAAATTCCCCAAAAATAATAATATATTGTTGTATGCATTGTATGTTTTAAGTTTTAGATGAACTTTTAAAAAATGTCAGATCTCTATTTACAAGATTTTCATTATTATGATAATGCATTTGCTTGTGATGATTATGAGTTTAGTAAGAAATAACTTGATGATGCTCTTGATGAGTTTTTATACCCTATGTTGGGATCTGAGAACACTGAGGGGGGGGGGGGGTGAATCAGTGTTATGCTGGAATCAACAATATTTAACTTTCTAAACCATGCATGTATGTACCAGTAAACAAATAAGCATATAACAAGAAGAAAAGAAACCATCCACATAAATGAAGACCATAATACATAGATCTGATACATATATATGAGTCTTTTACAATATTCCTTGTCGGCTTTAAAAAAGACAATTACAATTAAATGCAATAAACAAAAGTTTATTCCCTGTCGGTTGGGGTGCCAGTGTACATTGTAGCTGTTGCCGGTGAAGTGCCTGCCGATGCTAGTGCCTATCGGTGGCTTTACCAAATGAATGCCAATAGGTTGCCAGTAGGTTTCCATCAATGACAACACCATCATTCTCATAAGAGTGTAGAATGCCAACAATCTCCCCCTTTGGCATTGATGGCAACACTCATGAGAAAAATCCAAAAACTGTTTCCAAAAAGTGAAGTCCAAAAAGTTACCAAAAATATGTGCTCCCCTTGAGCAGATGATCTCCTCTGATTTAACATTTTTCTCTGTCTACTACTCCCCCTTTGACATCAATGAAAAAGGTTGTCAAAATTGTCAAACGAGTGCAAAAATTTTACCTCAAAGTTTGTAACCGGCTAGTTACAATCTAAAATATGTCTGTCAAAACCAAATTTAAGCTCTGCATGAATCTGTTACTGTCATTCAAGGTTTCCTGAGTCTGTTGGATTGTGCCGGTAAGATGATGTATATTCTCTTCCAGTGATCTTTCTCCTTGAAGTAATGCCTTAGAGATCTCATTTCTCAGCGAGATAAGATTTTCCAGCTTGGGACCAAGTTTGTACTTAAGCTCTCTAGCATTTGCCTTAATCCTTGCTTTTTCTTTCTCAAATTTCTCCAACTTTTCCTCAAAACCTTCTATTTCTTGCTCAATAATTGATATAGGTTTGGATGAACCAATTATGTTATCAGCTATATCATCTATCTCCTTCTATACTCTGCTTATTTCCTTTTCAATGTCCTTTGTTAACAGATGTGGCTTGCATGTTTCTCTGTACAACTCCATATATTCCAAAATTGTAGTATTAAGTGCTGATAAAAGTGTATTGATGTGTTCCATGCACTTCTTTATTCTATCCTCAAAGAATTTTTCCTTTTCCTTTTCAAGTTTCTCTTTGAAGGTGTCCTCATTCACCTTATCAACTATTATTACATTGTCAGTAATGAATTTGGACAATGTGTCCAATTGACCTAAAGAATCCTTTACATGATCTATATTACATTTTGGTGCAATAATCTTAAGAATTGGTATTGTATCATCAATTGCCTTATAGGCCAATGCATTATAGTCAGTTATCTTCTTGATAGAGTCCAGGAGTACCTCTGTCACATTGGTAGGCCTGAATTCACTTAATGAAGTATCAGATGTCTGACCAACTGTCTTAATTATCTCAGTACTTCCAACATTAGTAACCAATTTTCTTGTATCATCCTCCAGTGTATCAGTCTGAGTTTGCATTTCAACTAGCAATGGTTTGGGTTTCTCAGTGATTACTGGTTTCACTATCTCAATATGTACCTCAGCCTCTGTCAGTTTCTCTGTGTACTCAACTACCAGTATCTCTATCTCAATAGGTTTCTCAGTGTTAGCATTTATACCTTCTATATCCATTCTAGTATCCAATGGTTGCTCAGTTTGCAGTGTTTGCTCTGTTTGAATCTCAACTTCAACATTCTCTGTCGGTTGCTCAGCAATGTTTCCACTGTCAGCAATATCATTCTTTACCTCTATATTGTCCTTATCCACAACAATGTTCACTTCTTGAGTATCCACATTCATGGTGAATAAAATTTTAGAATTAGGATTGGTGTCATCATGTGTGATGCCTTCACTCTCAGTAGCCGATGTATCAACAGTACGTACTGGTGCAGTGTCCAAGGGTGGTGGTAAGTTGTCAGTTATCTTGATATTCGGTATTCCACCAACTTTACCTTTCCCTTTGTCCTTATCCTTCTGATAAACTTTGAATTTTTTCTTCAGCCTATTCAATTCTTCTTGTTTTTATTTTTCAACAAAAAAGATATCCCATTTATCAGCTGTTTCCTCTACAATCTCATTAACTCTACCAGCCATCAAACTTACTTGCCGATGACCACTAGCAAAAATGGATATTAGCTTCACAAATCAAGTCATCAATTTCTTCTTTAGAGTTAACTAGATGTATAGCTAGAAGTTTTTCAACTTTAAGTTTCTTGTCCAATTCCATTATTGCAATCCTCTTTGCATCTATTCTCCTATATAGTTCATTTGGCAGGTCATCCACAACTTCAATTAAGACTTTCTTATATATGTCTAGATGTAAGATAATACTTTTTTCAATGCTTTCTTTTTCTGAATCCTTGAATGTGTTATACAATTTGCTCACATTAGCCAAATTACCATCATTAGTTATTTCATTCAGCAAATTATCCAATGGAGGAATAACCTGTTTCTGTTTCTTCTTGGGTGTTAGTTTCTTTGTCAGTTGCCTTACTGCTTGTTGTTTCTTTCTCAAGGTTCTTGTTTTCTTGGGTGAAGGAGAGGGTACTGGTGGAGGTTTTCTCTTCCTTTCAACTCTTTTGAATTCAGTTGGTATCTCACTTTCAGAAGATGTGCCAATCGGTGAAATGTGTGCCTCCGATTGCAGTCCTTCCAGCTCACTAGCCTTTATACCAGTAATGTTTATAACATTTTCTTTTAATTCTTTTACCTATTTCGATGCATCTCTTATATACTTTTCTCTTTTCTTCCTTTGTTTCATTGTTTGTACACCACTTTCAATTGTTTTTGCACTACCAAAAACTTCTTCTGGTGATTCTCTAGGTGCATCTAACAAATCTTTTGCATAAGTCTCAATAATGTTCAGATCTACCTCATAACCCATTTCTGTTACCCATACACTCCTAGGTAATACAACTTCCATCCATGTTTCATCCTTCTTAATTACAAAACAAATTTATTTATCATAATTATCTACTACACTCTATGGTAGTCTTTCTCTTGTTTTCATCTTGGTTTGAAAAGCTTTGAAGTATTCAGTGATGTTGTTTTCCTTAGCAGTACCCATGCCGGTGAAAGATTCTTGCAATTGTTTGCCTACCATTATGTCATATCCAAAGTCTTTTTGTCCAATACCGGGGATCTCTTTTGTGAAATGCAACATTAAGCATACTAAGAGATTGCCAAAACGAAATGTTCCTTTCTTGTCTTCTTTTATCTTTTTCAAGTTTTCTATTAGTTCATCCTTCATCCATTCACACACATCAATTTTTGCATTATTGTTTACCATTTCATAAGCACTATTAATGCAAAGACTAGAAAGTGAGTTAAGTCTGTTTGCATGTGTAGTTTTGTAACCTAAAATCATACTTATGAATCTCACATTGATATCCTTGATGTCATTTACTCTTAGAGATCTACTATCAGATGTTTCTCTGGTTAAGGTCATGAATTTTTTTTTAGGAACCTTCTTTGTTTTGTCTGGTCTACTGCCGGTAGAGGGTAAACCTATTACTACCCTAATTGCTTGCCGGGTGAATTTGCAGACTGAATCTAACCAAAGAAATTCTCCATGTGCCCTACTTAGGACAATTCTTACTACTTCCTCCGAAAATTCAGGGATGTTCAAGATTTCCACAAAACCTAAAGTCTCAATAATCTTGTGCTCAGGTTTGATAATGCCATTTTCATCACAAATTATGGTTCTAAACATCTCTAACAACTCCTCAGAACCTAATTCCTCAATATTGCAGTGAATATAAATTGTAGGGTCTTCAACATAAGCTACACCTTCAGGAATATTTGAAAATGTGCCTATGGAATCATCTTGCTTAGATATTTCAGGAATAATTTTGAATACGGGCCTAGGGCATTTTATGTTTTCCATGACAGTAGGGTTTTTAATAAATTTGAGAGTAGAAGAAGAAGCCATCTGAAAAATACCTTTATCTTCCTGATAATGTCTGAATGCTTGAAAGAAATCGCTTCACACCTTCGCCTTCAATGCCTTTGCTCAGATTTTGCACTCTTTGCTAATTTGAATGCTCAGTGAATTAAAAATGAGGGAAAACTGATGATTTATAATGACTTTTCCTTCAACAACTACATTAAATGCTCACCGGTTAAGTGAAAACTTAACACATCTGCGGGTAGAGAAGAAATCTATCTTCTCACCATCAACCGTGGGTAATCTGCATGATATTCAACTTGCTGCAATACCCCCAAAGGGTTACTTTTCAGTGGCAGGAAGAATCTCCTGCTGGTGGAGTAGTACTTTGTTCTACCGGTGAAGAAATAGTCTCATCAATATTCTGATCTATCTTCCTAATCCATTGTTTTGAAAATTCTTGCTTGACCTCATCTACCTTTTCTTTGCCTTTCAAACTAGGTCCTTTATTATTTGCTGGTGAAGTCTTGCTTCTACAAAATTTTGCAATATGTCTAATTTTGTTACAAGCATAACAAGTCACATTATTCTTCTGAATAGCCTTTCCATATCCTATGCCAGTTTGTGTTCTGCATTGATTAGATAAGTGCCCAAATCTTCCACAAACATAACATTTCACATTCATTCTGCAGTTTTCTGAATTATGACCAACTTTGTTGCATTTGGAACATTGACTGGTGGGTGCATTGATGTTCTGATTGTTTTTGAATCTACACTGATTTTCTCTATGACCATATTTGTTACAGTTAACGCATTTCCCATTAAATTTATAAGCATTAGGTTGTCTTTTTACTGTGATCATGATTGTTTCCTGTACCGGAACTTTCTCCAACTTCAAATCCAAGTCCATTAGTATCTCCATTAGGTTTCTGATTTTTCGGCATGTTATCAAGTTCCTCTAAACTTCTCTTGAATTTCTCTTTGTGTTGATTTGCAGTAGCCAACTCATTTTCCAGAATTCCTTTTTGTCTCATAAGTTCAGTTTTATCATGTTGCATGTGAATCAGATCCGTCTTCAACATATCATTTTCATGACTGAGTCTTAGATTTTCACTTCCAGCATCATTGAGTCTCCTAGTCAATTCATATTCATTCTTCTTTCTATCTTCAATGTCTTTACAAAATCTCATAGTCATATCTTGCATTTCATTCCTCATAGTATTGTTTTCTTCTCTCGACTTGTTCACAAATTCATTAAGAGTTTCCTTTCCATCATTATCATTCTGCATCTTCTCATGAAGTTCTTTTCTTTTATTTCTAGCTATAGTAATATTCTCCTGAAGTCCTTGAATGAATTCTTGTGCAATCCTTAGATCATCTTCAAGTTTGATATTTTTCAACTTTTCTGCATCATAGTCTACAAGAGCTCTTTCCAATTGTTTTCTTAAGTTCTCCATCTGTACCGGTGTCAGAATCTTCCTCAAGCTGTTAGGCTTTTGAAAATAGAGGACCAGGCTATGATATCAATTGTTAGGATTAATGATAGTCCCAAAGATACTGAGAGGTGGGGGTGAATCGGTATTTTAACAGGTTAGCATAATATTTAATCTTATTAAGAACTTTGCATTCCAAAACAATATACTGGTAAATAAGAATTAATACAATAGTAAAGACAACATAGAAAACACACCATAACACAAGATGTTTAACAAGGAAACCTGGTGTGGGAAAAACCTCAGTGGGATTTGTGACCCGCAATATTCACTCACTGGCCAATGAATAAATATTACTTACAATGAGGGGCTTGCACATGTAGGAAAGCCAACTGCCTAGAGCTCACTGCTCAATAAGAGTCTCATTGACTACAAAAGTGGATTATGAAATCCAATACAATGTATTGCTTCAAAGTATCATCAACTATGCCAAGTTCAGTACCGGTTTAAGATCATACAATAACTAAAAACCTTCACTGTCACTTAAATCACCTTATACATAATTCACAACTCTTATCCATACCTTACACACAAATGACCTATTAGATCTCATACATATATATGAGTCTTTTACAATATGCATTGTCGGCTTTACAAAAGATAATTACAATTAAATACAATAAAAAAAAGTTTATTCCCTGTCGGTTTGGGTGCCGGTATGCATTGTAGCCGCTGCCAGTGAAGTGCCTGCCGGTGTATGTAGATGTCTATGCCGGTGCCGGTGCCTATCGGTGGCTTTACCAGATGAATATCAGTGGGTTGCCAGGAGGTTGCCAGTAGGTTTCCATCAATGACAGCACCATCATTCTCATAAGATTGTAGAATGCCAACACTTATTTCCATCAATGACAAAAAAATGAATTTAATGAGTGTCAATTGCCAACAATCTCCCCCTTTGGCATTGATGGCAACACTCATGTGAAAAATGGATTCCCTACTGGTGTGCTCTCCTTGAGCAACACACTTCAACTAATAATATATTCCTTGATGTTTTTCACATATGTACATACTCCCCCTTTGAAATTAATGCCAAAGACCGGTGAAGAAATAAAAAAATGAAAGAATATAGTTAGAGTCATTCGAGCTTAGTCATCTTCAGAATTTCTGGGTATGCCTTTTGCAGCAACTGAAGATATGTGTCCTAGCCTGATTTGAAAGTGTTTGATACTGATGCAAGTCCACTGAGTAAGCGGTCAAATGATTCCTTCTCCTGGATATCTACCAGTGTGGGCTTGGCTAGCATGTCCATGCATTCTCTCTTGTGAACACCTAAAGAGTCAAGTCTTGGACTCACCAGTCCTCTTAAATTTCTCGCTCTCCTCATTATTTTATCTTTTTATTTCTCAAAAGCAAAAACTTGGTTCTCCAAGGAAAAAATTTGTCCATCAACAGATGTAGTTAGTGTAGTTAGCCCATCAAAAGAATTAGCAATAGTAGCCATTTTGTCATATAATTCTTTCAATCTGTCATTTACATTGGCTGTTAGACTTCCTATATTACAACATACTCGGTAAATATTGGTGCATTGTTTCAAACAAACCTCAATAGAGATAAGTTTGTCGTCTATCTTCTTCTTCCCAGTTACTATAAGCTGATCAAAAGCTGCTCTTTTTGCAGCAGAGAAATTGTCCAAAGCCTGTCGGTCTGCAATCTGTCTCAAGGATTGATAGTTATTTGATATGTATTTTGTTAAATCTTTGAGCTTACCGGAAGGGCTTGCTCCATCCTCTATCTGATAGTCAAGCATTATTCTGTGTAATACAGAGACTGATTTATCAATTTACCCTTTGTCTATAGTTCCTTCTTTTAACAATTTCTGAGTGGCCATCATCATTAGCTCTATTGGATTAACTCAGAAACTAATTTCTTCTCGACCTGAGAAGTGTCAATTGCCAAGACTCTTGATGGTGAATCTGTTTTGCCTGCCAGTATGGACTCAGTTGATTTAACCTTGTCCATCTCAACCTCTTTTACATGGGTGGCTTTGCCACTTGGTGCAGTGTTGGTTACTGCTGGTGGAGTATTATCCACAATGTTTCCAGTGTCTTGTACACTCTCTTTCTCAAAATTGATTTGTATCGGTATAAACTGTACACTCTTTGTGACTGCTGGTTGTGATTGTGTCAAAATTGGAGTAGAACAGCCTAAAATACCCTTTCCTTTTGATTTGTCAGGAATTGTAGGGGATGTTGCTTTTGCAAATTCTTCCTAAGATGTGAGAAAGTTTGGGTTTTTCTGAAAGAATTTTGTCCACCCCTTACTTGTCTCATTTACTACCTCATTCACTCTACCCATCATAAGACTTATCTGCCAGTTTTTACTACTAAAAATTGTCCTATTAGCAGTGTCTATACATCTCTTCGTCTCTTAACTATTTATAGTGCCACATTGTTCCAAAAATGCAACTTTCTTGATTCCCTTATCCCTCTTGATAGCATCAAGTCTCCTAGCTTCAAGTTTATTGTATAGAGATAAAGGCATCTCTTTCAAAATTTCAACTAATGCCTTCTTATAGATATCTATATAAAATAAAATAGCTTCCTCTAACTCATTTTGCTCACTCTCTTCAAAAAATTCATAATATTTTGATAAATTCTTTAATATCCCATCTTTTGTCACTTCATCAACAATTTCAGCACAGGTCATTGTTGTTTTACCAGATCTGGTATCATCACCCTTCTGCTTTTTGCTTGTTGTTTCCAATGTGACTGGTTTTCTCTTCTGCATAGGCTTCCTTACCAGTGGTAGAGGTGCAGTAGGCTGAGCTGCCTTTCTGATAAGTCTCCTCGTTGGTTCTTCCTTTTGTTTCTCTAATGGTGGTTTTACCACATCCTTCCTTTGCACCCTTCTGAAAGACAGAGGCTCATTATCCTTAGGGTTAGTCAGAAGTGGTTGGGGAAATGTGAACTTGTGGTTTCTTCACTTCTTCATTAGCAACCTCTACTGGTTTGACTGCTTGTTTAGATTCGGAACCTAGCTAAGTATCTATCTTGTAAATCACATTCTTCACATATGCAGACATTTTATCAATTTTTTTCTCTTTCCTTTTTCTATTGAAACCTGTTTTCACTTCAAGAGCCTTTTCTCCTACTGTACCAAAGTGCTATGTCTTATCATCTAATGGGGAATCTAACAACATTTTTGCATAAAGCTCAAAAATACTATCATTTACCTCATATCCAAGCTCAGTGATCCAGATTTGCCTGGGTTCAACTGCTTCCATGAGTGTTTCATCAGTTTTCACCATAAAACATATGGCAGTGGAGTACTTCTCCACAATGTTCTTAGAGATTCTTTCCCTTTGCCTCATGTTAACCTGAAATTTCTTGAAGTAACCCTAGAGCTTTTCACCCCTGCCGGTACCAAGACCGGTGATAGCCATTTTGATTTGCATACCTACCGATATGTCATGAGCCCATTGCTTCTTTCCTAAATCAGGTAGCTCAATCAGGAAATAAAGCATTAAATAGACAATTAAGTTTCCATATCTGAATGTGCCTTTCTTGGTTCCTTTGATCTTTTTAAGGTTTAACATTAAATCACTCCTCATCCATTCACATAAGTCATGTTTCACATTGTTTCTTAACATTTGATATGCGGCATGAATGCATGAACTTGCAACAAAATTCAATGGGTTTGATTGAGTTACCTTATATCCTATGATTATGCTTGCAATTTTTATGTTTGAGTCGGTTATTGTGCTTATCCTCATTGATCTATTATCCGGTGTGGAACCAGTGAGTTTTTGAACCTCTGTGTTGGAAATTTTCTTACTAGGTTCTTGTCCAACCCTAGGTAAGTCGGTGATAACTTGAATAGCTTTCTTTGTGATCATGTAGGGTTTGTCTAACCAAATGAATTCATTATGAACCCTACTCAAGATGTATCCGATAACTTCACCCTTGAATTCCGGTAAATACAGAATATCGGTTAACCCTAGATCCTCAATTGCCTTAAATTATGGTTTAATGTTTCCGGTGTCTCCCAGTATCAATGATTGATGCATTCTGTTTATGTCTTTGGTGCCTAGATCCTCAAGAGTGCAGTGGATGTATGCCCTCACATCTTCAACACATATTACTCCTTCAGGAACCCTAAAAAATGCTCCTGCAGAGTCTTCCTTCTTTGCAATTTGGGGAACCTCCTTAAAGATTGGCCTTAACCTATCATTAATTTTGACGATTGTCAGATTTACAATAAAAGTATGAGCGAAAGATCTAGATGCCATGTTGGAAAATACCCGAGTGAATGCCGGTGGGCAATTTGAGTACTCCAGATAACTTGCTCGAAATCCTTTCTCAATGCCTTGCTCACTCTTAGTTCTCCTTTACTTCACTCTGATTGCTTGAATTCTTGGTGAGTGAAAATGAATTCACTTAGCTTCTTTTATCAATGAATAAAACCCTAATTTTTTGTCATTAAAGTTTCACCAACAACCCTATGGATGTCGGTTTCATAGTTAAGTGTCTGGGTAACCTTCATCGATGATAAACACAGTTCTCCAGATTTATTTCCAGATCTCCTTAGATCTCTTCCAGGGTAATATGAAAAATTTAGTAGTGACTTTGCCAACCCCTAAGGTTTTTGCCTTAGTTACCGGTGGAATTTCCTGTTGGTGAAGGATTACTCTGTTCTACCGGTGGATTTGCCGGTATAGATCCATCTCCACTTTGTTCTTCAGATTTTTTAACCCATCTTTTGGTATGATCATGTTGTATTTCATCTACCTACCCTTTCTCATTGTCTTTATCATTATTAGTCGGCTGAGTCTTGCTTCTGCAATACTTAGAAATATGACCTATTTTGTTGCATGCATAGCGTGTGACATTATTTTTCTAAATTGCTTTGACATATCCGGTATTCTTATTATTTCTTGACCTACAATGATTAGAAAAATGTCCAAACTTTCCACATGCATGGCATTTAACATTCATTCTACAGTCTTCTGATTTATGACCATATTTCTTGTAGTTTGTGCATTGACCGGAAACAGAATTGTAGTTTTGATTTGCCTTATTTCTACATTGTTTAGCCATATGCCCAAATTTATTACAAACAAAGCATCTACCATTGAATTTATAAGCATTAGATTGCATTACCAGTTTCCTCTATTCTGATGAGTTCTGCATACTAATTGTTTGATCTTCATTAGTAGTACCGGAGCTTTCACCCTGTACAAATCCAAGTCCTCTAGAATCATCAATCTATCTTTGTGTTTTTAGTAAGTCATCCAATTGTGCAGCATTGATCCTAAATTTTTCTTTATATTTGCTTGTAGTAGTTAGATCATCTCTCGGAGTAGTTATTTGCCTTTCAAGTTCTTGTTCATTGTTCCAAGAGTATGCCAAATCAGTTCTCAACAGATTATTCTCAAGAGTCAATCTTCAACATTCATCAAATTTGTTCTTCAGAGATAAAACAAGACTATCTTCCTTCTTCTTTCTATCCTCAATATCTTTTTATAACCTCATGGTCAGATCTTGCATTTCATTCTTCATGAGCATATTTGCTTGACTTAGTTTCTGACATTGTTCCTTAAGAGCATTCTTCTCCTCATCATTCGATTGTTGCAAAAGTTCTTTTCTTTTGGCTTGAGCAGATGACAACCTTTCTTGTAGGATAAGAATGAATTCATTTGCAGATTTTAATTCTTCTTGTAATTTCAAGTTCTTCATCCTTTCAGCATCATAATCCTCAAGAGCCATCTCAAGTTGTTTCTCCATAGCCATATTCAAAGATTTTGGTTTCAGGTTCTTCCTCAAGCTGTTAAAATTCTTTCGAGGTACCAAGCTCTGATACCAATTGTTGGGATCTGAGAACACTGAGGGGGGGGGGGGGGGTGAATCAATGTTCTGCCGGAATCAACAATATTTAACTTTCTAAACCATGCATGTATGTACCGGTAAACAAATAAGCATATAACAAGAAGCAAATAAACCATCCACATAAATGAACACCATAACACATAGAATTTATACGTGGAAAACCTCAATGTGGAAAAACCACGGTGGGATTTGTGACCCACAATATCAATTCACTGGCCATATGAAAAGATATTACATAAAAAGGGGCCTACACTTGTAGGAAGGCATACTGCCTAGAGCATATTTCTCATCACTTAAAGAGCCTCACTGACTACAAGCTTTCTGCCAAAGTAAATTACTCAAAATGAACTCAAGAATGCATCTGGTATGTCAAATAGAGTTCTAGTTCTGGTTTTTCTTTGTACCGGTTCACAATCTTGAACTATTACCGGTATTACTTCTCCTCCAAGAGTTATTTCCTAGCTATCTATAGATCATTTCATGATACAATGTTCGCATACAAAAATGATCTCCATACATATATTTCACATCTCACAGTTCTATTGTATGTCTATTTCTATACCATCTCTACATTTCTATTAAATTGACCTAGCAGACTGACTTATATACCTATTACATATGATATGCCTTATGTCAGCTTACAATGCATTTACAAATAATATTCAATGTCAGCCTCGACAATAATTACAAAAATATTTACTAAATTAAATCTTTCTTGATGTTGGCTTCCTTGAAGTACTGATGCCGATGTAGCCTTGAATGCTTCCAATGTCGGTATCTCTCGATATATGCCTCCTAGTGCCGATTTTTAACTTCCATCAAGTCTTGTTGCCTTCTATCCGATCTTGTTACCATTAATGATGACAAAATGAATCCAATGAGTGTCAATTGCCAACACCTTAAGCCTTCTAAACTCACATTTTACCAAAAAATAATCAACCTTGTTACTATGCTATTTCATAGTGATGACGAAGATAAGTTGAATGACTCCCCTCATGAGGTAATTCCTATTAAGTCATCCCCCAAATATAATAACATGGTGGTTTATAATAACCCTCTTTATGATGATTTGTCTCCTTTTGAATCTAAACACAAACCATTTAATAGATATGATCATGCTATGTTAGATGACGCTCTTGATGATTTCATGTCTATTACACCTTTTCCAAGAAATGATGCCACGTCTAAAAGGTTAATTAACATGATAAATGTGAATGAATATAACTTTCAAACACCTCCTAGTAAGCCTCTCTTTGTGGTTTAATGTGGTTACAGTAATGATTCCTTTTGCACCCCTAATAAACCCATTATTACCGTGAAAGGGGGATATCCCACCAAGAGTCCCTATGAGTATGATAACCAAATAACAAGACAAAGTTATAATTCGGTTGCTCATACATACAAAAATAGAAACAATAGGCAACCAAATACTCCTTTGATTAATTCATCTTGGCTTCCTAATCCTCAACCTATTATTCCACAAGCACCTCGTATCTCACAAGCTCTTGGCAAGGAATATGATCTTATTGAACAACTTAAAGCTACTCCTGCCAAGATATCCCTTTGGGATTTAATTTAAATTTCCTCCATGCATCATGGAATGTTACAAGATGCCTTAAAAAATTTCAATGTTCCTCCTGTGATGACACCTAATATTATGGCTTCTTTGATTGACTCCATGATGACACCTAAAGCTCAAATTACATTCACACAAGATAAGTTACCCTCTCATGAGGTTCAACACCAATATGATCCTCTGATGATTGTTATTTATGGTAATGCTATGAGATAAAATCTTATGGATAATGGCTTTGTCCTTAATGTTTGTAGTGTTAACGTATTACACAAGATTAAGGTGGACACATCTCTTATTAAGTTGGATTCTCTTACTATTCATGGTTTTGATAATGTTGTTAGGTCTTTGTTAGGTATTATAACCTTACTTGTTAAGGTAGGACCTATTATTTTACCACACCTATTCATTTCATGCCCAATAATTTTACCTACAACCTTTTTTTAGGTCAACCATGGATTCATTATATGCAAGTTGTTCCTTCTACCTTGCATAGACAAGTTAAATTCATCTACAATTATAAGATGTATACCTTATTTGCCGACACCAATTTACAAGCCTGTTTGCAAACATCATCTTCTAAGTCATCTTCGACGACTCTAGATTCAACTTCAAATGCTCCTACTTCTTGAAACATACCTACTTCTTCAAGTGGTTCCAATACTCCTGAAAAGGACTCTACTCAAACCAATTCAACATCTTATCCTAAAGAGAATTCTTGTCCCAAAGAGGTTCTCTTAGGTGACGATAGAGGGTCTTTATATTTTACATCTGCCTTTGTAGGAGAATTTAGGATCTCTCCAAGAGATTTGAGAGTGAAAAGAGGAAAGAAATGGATGAACCTAAAAAGCAACCCACTTTGTCTAAACAATTGAGTAACAACTTTGTGGCTGCTTCAAATTCTACATCTCAAACCACTTCTACTTCAATTGATTATAACATTCAAACCTATGAGACTCCACCTCCCTCATAGAAATGGCTAATCTCTATGGTCTTGGTTTTCACATCTTAGCTAAGAGTGGATATAATGGCAATGGTTGTGGTGATCAAGAACAAGGGATAAAAGTTCCTTTAGAGAACAACATTCGTGAAAAGTCTTTTGGACTTGGATATAATCCCTTCAAACCCACCAAAGCTTGTAAGAGGCCATCTCTTAGTGTCAATGCCATTTTCTCTTCTTCTAAGACCATTTCATTAAAACAACCTGAATATATTGATTTTGAATCTAGTTTTCTTTCTTTGGATGTCTTTTCTACCGATGATTCCTTGGCTGAGTTTCTAGGGGCTTATGACCACCTTCCTTGATATCATCAAGATTGTGGGTTTCCCTATTGTTTGAATGTAGAAGCATACTTTGGGGAAGGAACTAAACTAGCTAAAGACAATGATGAGATGACACATGAGTTCCCTCAACCTATGGATGTTCCTCAACAAAGTAGCCTTCTTATAAGTGACACTATCAATGTTATGATGGATCCTTGTAATGAGGAAGAGGTCATAAAGATTGGGAAATGTTTGACTACTAAATAACAAAAGGAATATTCTGAATTACTACATGAATTTCCCGAGATCTTTGCTTGGTTCTACTCTTACATGCATAGCATTGATCCTAAAATTGTCACTCATAACATTGTCTTAATCCCTGATGCTAAACCTGTGAAGAAAAAAATTTAGAAAGATGAATCCCAAAATAGCCTTGCTTGTCAAAGTTGAAATTGAAAAGCTCTTAGAGGTAGGATTTATTCTTCCTACTAATTATTCCCCTTGAATTTTGAACATTTTTGTTGTTGCTAAACCTGACAACAAGATTAGGATGTGCATTGATTTTTGAGATCTCAATAAGGTTTCTTTGAAAGATGTTTTTCTACTTCCAAACATTGATATGATAGTAGATTCTACTGCTGGTCACGATTTGTTATCTTTTACGGATGGTTTCTCGAGATATAATCAAATCTTCATTAATCCTCAAGATCAATTCAAAACCACTTTCGCTACTCCATAGAGTACGATTTGTTGGGTTATGATGCCTTTTGGGTTGAAAATGTTGGCGCCACATATCAACATGCTATGACTCATCTTTCATGACTACATGCATAAACCTTAGAAGATTACATTGATTACATCTTAGCTAAGTCTATATCTTTCCAAGATCATGTTAAGATACTTTGTCAAGTCTTCAAAAGAATCTACAAATACAACATGCACTTGAACCCTTGAAAATGTGTTTTTGGTGTGGATAGTGGAAAACTATTAGGGTTCATAGTCTCGCATCATGGTATTGAGGTGGATACAAAGAAAATAGATGTGGTAGTTAACATGCCACCTCCTTGAAACATCTCTCAATTGAGAAGTTTGCAAGGAAAAATCCAAGCTATTCATAGGTTTGTGTCACAACTTGCAGATCAAACTTTCCCCTTTACTCAATTGCTTAAGAAAAACATCACCTTTAAATGGAATAAGGATTGTCAACAAGCCTTTGAGAATTTGAAAACTTATTTGGCTAATCCTCCTCTCTTTCAACCCGCCATCCCTACCCAACCTTTCCTTTTATACGCAGTTGCTTATTTTCATGCTTGTGCAACTTTACTGGTGCAACATAATAATGATGGTAAAGAATGTCGGGTTTATTACATAAGTCGTAGTTTGCTCGATTATGAGGTTCGATATACTACGATAGAAAGGCAATGTCTTGCTCTTGTTTTTGCAACTCAGAAGTTGAGACACTATATTTTGAATGTTGAGATTCATGTTATCATCAAATTTGATCCTTTAAAGCATCTCTTTTCTAAAACTGATCTCTTAGGACGTCTAGCAAAATGGGTTATGATATTGATTGAATTTGACCTTAAATTTGTCTCTCAAAAATCAATTAAAGGACAAGCCTTAATTGACCATTTAGTTGACTCACCTTTACCCCTCACATTACCTAATCAATAATCTTTCCTTAATGAATTTGTTCTCCCTATTGACGTCGATGAAACCTAGAAATTATATTTTGATGGATCTAGGTGTCGTATAGGTTCAGGAGCAGGTGTTATTCTAATATCCCCTATCAAAAAACCTATCCCCTTATCTTATCGTCTCAATTTCTTATATACTAACAACATTGCTAAGTATGAAGCTCTTATATCTGGCCTTAAAGTGGCTTTATCCTTGAATGTTAAACATATACACATCTATGGTGATTCTCAATTAATCATTAGACAAGTTACAAGGGTATATCAAGCTAAGCAGGATAAATTATCACAATATTGAGACTTGTCCATAACCTTGTTAGAAAGATTCACCTCTTACACCATGGAGCCTATTCCTTGAATGGATAATCAACATGCTGATGTGATGGCATGTTTTGCCTCTCTTATATCCCTAGAGGATCCTATGATGAATCTTAATTTTGTTATTCACAATATTTCTTCTCCAGCTATAACTGACAATCCTAGTGATGTGGCTTATTGTTGTGCTCTATCTCAAGATATTTGATCGATGACACATTTACAGATTCTACAACTAAAAATTCTAGGTCTAGAATCTGTAAGTTAGCTGCTAGATACATTATCCTTTCTAATGTTCTGTATAGAAGAGGTTATAATGGTCTTCTCCTTTGCTTCCTTAATAAAGATAAGATCCTGATTGCTCTTGAGGAGGTACATTTAGGTGCTTTTGGGGGAAAATCCTTGGTTCAGAGGTTGCTCCGAATGGGATACTATTGGCAAACCATGGAAAAAGACTCCTTTGCATTCATTAAAAAGTGTCATCAATGTCAGCAACATAATAATTTGATTCATGCCCTTGCATAAGAGCTTAGGTCACAAGAGGCCTCCTGGCCTTTTTCCTTAAGGTGTTTAGATCTCATTGGTAAAATTTCCCCTCCTTCATCCAAGGACATACTTTCATCATCACGGCTATAGATTATTTTACGAAGTGGGTAGAAGTAGTTCCTCTTTGATCCACTACTACTGAAGTAATCCGTCAATTCCTCCTAGAGAATATTATTTCTCAAATTGGTATACCTTCCACTTTGGTCTCTGACAATGGCACTTCGTTTAAGAACACAGATGTGAAGAAATTCCTTGAGAAATATCACATTCAAGATCATTTTTCAACACCTTATTATCACCAGTCTAATGGTCAAGCCAAGTCCTCTAATCGAATTATTGAGCAAATCCTTCATAAGAATTTGAATAAGCATGGTAAGGATTGGCATACTCAGTTGACCTATACCCTTTGGGCCTATTGAATAAGTGTTCGCATAGTTACGAGTACCACACCTTATAATCTTGTTTATAGTGTCGATGCAATTATGACTTTAGAGTTGGAGATTTCCTCATTGAAAATCTCTCTTAAAGGGATAGTTGATAATGATTCTTATCATGAACAACACCTTAAACAACTTGAAATGTTTGATGAACAACGTATAAACACTCTTGAGAAAATTCAAGTATATCACAAATCCTTGTAATGAGATTTTAATGATAATGTTATTCAACGTTCCTTCTTTGTGGGTGATTTAGTGCTTTATGAAAATTAGCGCAATGTGAATGCTTTACTTGAAGAAAGAGGAAAGTTTAGCCCAAATAAGCTTGGACCGTACATTTTCACTGAAGTCTATAGGTCAGGTGCTTATAAAATAGTAGATATGGAAGGTATGCCTCTTAAGGAACCCATAACTAGCTTACATATATTTGATTTTAATCAAATATATATATAATACGCCGAGAGATATCCTTATCGAGGCGCCTATTAGAGTTCAGGTACATGATAAAAATAGGCGCCTCGATAAGGATATCTCTCGGCGTATTATATATATATTTGATTAAAATCAAATATATGTAAGCTAGTAGCAATCGCGGCGCAACATGGGAAATAATAAAAAAATTCAAATTTAGAGCTATATAATATTATATTATTAATGTTTGTTGCAATAATATGTAATATTATTATTGCAATTACTATTATTATTTTCTATTTGTTTGTGTAACAATATTAAAATATACTATTATTAATTTATATTGTTTTGATTATTATGATATTATTTTATAATTTATTAAAAATAATATTCATAATATAAATTTGAAATATTTAAAATGTATTATATTATTATTTTTAATTATTTTTAGTTATAATAGTATTAAATGTATTATTAAATAACTAATTAGATATAAAGTTAGGTTTTGGGTCTTTATCAGGTTAGGGTTAGGGTTAGGGTCTAGATTAGAGGGAGTTATAGTATTATAGATAAAATAATAGTTAAATTTGGTTTTAGTTAACGATTAGAGTTATTATTGTAGGATAATACTTGGGGTAAGGGTTGAGGTTCAATTAGAATCAATATTAGAGTTAGGGATAGGGTTTAATTAGGATTAGGGTTAGCATTACAACTAAATTAAGGTTAGAGTTATTGTTATGACTCGGGAAGGGTTAGGATCTAAGGATAAAGCACATTTTTAGGTTTTCGGCTATTTAATAGAGCTTTGTTTGAAGGTTAGTGTTAGAATTTAATTAGGGTTATGGGTTATGTTAGCACAAAGATTGGGGATAACATCAAGCATAGGTTGGATTTACAATCAAGGTTATTTTAGGGTTATGGTTGAGGTTATAAAAATAGGGTCTAAATAGTAATTGCAGTTAAGGTTAATTTTAAGGTTACGTTATTATAAGGGTTCAATTACAGTTAGTCCTAGAGTTTAATTATGGTTAGAATTAGGGTTGTTATTCAACTACATTATGGTTAGGGTTAAATTAGTATTACACTTCAATTAGGATTAGGGTTTGGGTTGGATTAGGGTTAGGATTAGAGTTTAATTAGGGTTAGGGTTAAGTTTAGGGCTAGGATTCAATTATGGTTACAATTGAGGAAAATGGTTAAGTTTAAGAATAGGGTTCAATTAAATGCTTAGATTAGGGATCAAGTTATATTTAGGGTTCAAATATATGGTTAGAGTTGAGTTTAGGGTTATCATTCAATTAGAGGGATTAGGGTTAAGGGTTAAGGATTAGGTTTTGGGTTAGATATATAGTTAGTTTTAGGGTTAGAATCCATGAAAAATAGGTCGTGTTAGTTATAATCATCGTTTTGTGGGTTAACAGATTGGGCTTAATCTGCGAAGTAGAAAAATGACAAAGTCACAATCGGCTGTGTATGTTCATGCGAAACTGTGGAAGCGCTTAACACTTTGTGTTAATCACAATCGTCATCCAATGGGTGAACAGATGGTTTGACATGTGAAGTCTTAAAATTGCGAAAGCGCATAACAACCCATGTTAGTCACAATCATTGTTTCGTGATAGTAGAGAATGCATTTAATAGGTCAAGTGCAAAACTCTAAAAGCACCTAAGATGCCATGTTAGTCGATATCTCCATCTTGCAAGTCAATAGATTGTGTTAGTCGCAATCGTCGTTTGCGTGATGGTGGAGAATGCGTTTAAAAGGTTAGGGTTAAGGTTTTGTGTTATGGTTATGGTTAGGGATATGATTATCATTAGGGTTAGGTTTATGATAGGTTTGGATTATGGGTTACATCATGATTGAGGTTAGGGTTGACAACATGGTTAGGGTTATGGTTATAATTAAATGAGGATTAGGGTTCAATTAGGATGAGGGTTAAGTTTAGGGTTAGGGCTTAATTTCAAGGTATATTTATGTTGAGGGTTATATTATGGTTACGTTCTAATTATGGTAAGATAAGGTTATTTTAGGGTTCAATTAGGTGTAGGTTAGGAATATTGCCAAGGTTAGGGTTTGATTATGATAAGGCTTTAATTATACTCAACGTTAGTATTAGATTTTGATTTTGATTAGAATTAGGGTTATGATTAAATTGCGTTAGGGTTAGGGCTAATTAGAATTAAAGCTCAATTAGGGTTATGGTTTGGGGTAAAATTTAATTAGGATTAGGTTTCAATTAGGGTTAGAGTTTATTTATAGTTAGATTAGGATTATATTCTATATAAGATATAGAAAGAGGGTTAGGATTGTGGTTATAAATATAATCCAATCCTAATTTAAGAGTAATAATTAATTAATTGAGGGTTTAAGATTTATGAAATAATTTGAAACATTTAATAATTTTTTTTTTAAATATTTAAATAATAAGTAAAATATATATTAAAAATTTATTTTATACATTACCATTCTTTAAACCTTTTATTTTAAAAAAAAATTTGCATAAAAATTTATAGAAAACTATTTTATAAAAAATTTAAAATTTTAATACAAATAAATTTTATGATCTATTAACATATGATAAAAGAATTCAAACTCAACTAAGAGAAAATAAGATATAAATAGAAAAATCATATTATATGATAAATTATAAATTGCATTTTAATAATAAATATTTTATCTAAAATATTTATGTGTATGTAACATTGTTTCTTTCAATCTAGAAACATCCATTAAAATTTAGAAACATAATTTTAAGTTTTGATATTTCTAAAATGAAAATTAAATATTATTTGTGAAATATTTTGCTAAACATGTAATTTAGATTTTTTGATTTTAGAAACATTATATTTTTATGTTTAATATTTAGAAACATAGAAAATCTTATGGATGCTTCTAAATTCAAAATTAAGATTATTTCCTTCTCTTTTCTATCACTATGAGTACTCTTAATTTTTTAAAAGAAAAACAATTAACAATAATAATATTCTATTTAGACAACAATAACTTGCCAAATATAAAAGTTATTTGTTTACAATTAAATCTAGCAACACCCAATAATCCATGTTTACAAATATAATATAAGTATAGGTGAAGGAAATTACATAAAGTGAAATACAAATGATGAATAATTAATCAATCAAGAGAGTTATAAGAAATAATTTTCAATTTTAATATAAATAAATTTTATGATCTATTAACATATGATAAAAAAATTCAAACTCAACTAAGAAAAAATAAGATATAAATAGAAAAATCATATTATATGATAAATTATAAATTGCATTTTAATAATAAATATTTTATCTAAAATATTTATGTGTATGTAACATTGTTTCTTTCAATTTAGAAACATCTATTAAAATTTAGAAACATAATTTTAAGTTTTGATATTTCTAAAATGAAAATTAAATTTTTATGTTTAATATTTAGAAACATAGAAAATCTTATGAATGCTTCTAAATTCAAAATAGTACATTGGCTTGATTGCTACTGGTTGGGCGTGAGATTCTCTTTTCTATTTGTATGATTTTATATTATACAACTGAAATGAGATTATATTAATTGTGGAGGAAAAGGATTTCATATCAATGTAGATATCTGTTTGATATTACAATTTACTATCATTTTCTGTGGACCTGCCCAATAGTAGCATGAAAGATGCAATGGCTATGCTAAGTTGAGTACTAATGTTGAAGGAAATGCCAATGTTACATGCACTTGTCTGCAGGGGTTCGGACCCAAAAACAACCATGCTTGGGATTCTCAAGAATACTAGTTAAGTGGTTGTGTTCGCCGAAGTCCATTGCAGTGCTCTCTCACTAATTCTACCGATGGTTGTTTGGAACTGAAGGGCAAGCACCTAAACAACTGCTTGTGCATGGCCTTTTGGCTCAGTAGCTCATCTGCCCGCCTTCAAGATATATAGGGTTTGCTTCACAACCCATTGAAACTTAGAAATTATCTGGTAGACATGCATGCAAAATGCGAAATCATAGAGATAGCTACAAAATAGACACAATTTTGCAATTCTTAGCTACGTTGAGAGAAAGCCATGGGCCATACATACCCGTTTTCAAAGTAGACTGCTAACACAATGCCAACCTTATCAATGCAACTTGTATTCCGATCTTCATCCAAAACGCAAACAAATTATTCTCATCATACATAGAATGCAATGAAAACAAATTATTCACAGAATACAGACGATCTCCGCACCTGTATTGGATCTGCTCTTGTTTGAAATGGTATTGCATCTGCTCTTGTTTCAAATGGAATGGGTAAGATTGGTTGCAGAGACAATAAATTTCCTTTATTGCTTTCTTCCTTCCACCAATGGTTGCATGTAACCGCTGCATGTCATCCTTGCATGTAACTGTTAGATATTTGGTCCACGAAGCTACAGGCAGCTCAGGCGGTGCTTGGTCCATATAGCTAAGGCGATCACATTTCCGTTTTCTTTAAGATTTACACAGAATATTTTAGTTTTATTCTATCATTCACTCCTTACTGCGACTATATAGGAACGCCTCTCGGCGTAAATATAAAAATAGGCGCAATCAATGGTTTATTCAATCCATTGAGAACAAGCATTAATTGTTGCCCTTCAGATTGCTCCAGAGACTTACGACGGTTTCCGCAAGATCAATAACCCCTATAATGACGGCCAAGACTAGCCAAGGTTTCGAGAAGTATTCTTCCCATATTTCAGCGAACCAGACAACCTATTGTTGGCCGATGTACCCATTCAGATCCCTTGTGATCTCATCAAATTGGTTGCATTTCGGTATCCATCTTGAACTGTTCATATCGTTCCACATCCTGGCCACCTCTTTGCTGTCACCCAGATTGTTCTGAATGATTTTCTCCTCTCTCAAAACATCTGCATCTTTTTCTGTTTCCACTAACTGGGACATAAATAGGACGAATCGAGTGAGTACTTTTTGATCTTCGTCGCTACTCATCTCTAAAAGCTCACTGCTTCCACTTTTATAGCAAGCCTCATATGCCAATAAATTTCTGAAAATTGTTTCTGTCCACACTCCAAAATCAATTTACGGAAGAAGCAGAGTGCCAGTCTGCATGTTGAAAGAGATATCATGGATCCTGCCATGATCCATTACTTTGAACACCACTCCAGCTTTTTTAAGTTTCTCTGCTCCGTATGGAAGATACCTTTCATCGCTTATCTCAGGAGTTTCCTTTTTCCTAAGACATGGACTAAGAAGACAGTATAAAAGCTTTAGCACAGGGGATCTGAAATCACAATCGGAAGCAGAGGAGTCAGAAATTGGTGATGCCTGCTTCAATTGTTTCTTATAGGAAAGCCAAGAATCTTTAGAGACAAGCGTAAGGCGTAAGCAATCCAAGAGATGTTTGCATCCTATCAAATTGAGAGTGCTCTTACAAGGCCATGGAGATTGGGACTTTATAGGGGAAATATGGCAACACAAATCGCGGACCAAATCCTCCAACAGGGGCCTCCATTGCTTTTTCAAGAACCACCATAGGCAGTTGGGTCTCCACTTTCATGACATCCATTAAAATGGTGAAGAGCACTGGATTGTTACTGCGTTCATAGAAAACAGGATTACTGGAACTTACCTGAGCAGAGGAATCATCCCATCCACTGTAAACTAGCGGAATGGTGCTGCTGAGGCCGCTACCATCCTCTAGTCTATCGAAACCCATAACAAAAGTGTTGAGAAATTCTAGCAGAAACACCACGTCTACAAAGCACATCTGAGCAAATTTCTTTGTCAGGATATGAGATAAATCTCTGTCATATTTATCAGTTACTTTCTTCCGATCACATACCTCAACCATAGCTTGAAGCTTTCCTTTGTGATGTTGATCATCGGTAAGCTTCCAAAATCTTCTTGTGGCTAACAGCTTGTCTGATTCCATTCCATCAAGCTGCTTTTCTTTCTCCGTGAGTGACTCCTCGATCTTCTTGCCATGATATTGGGGAGAGTAATTATGATAAGGGCCAAATGACACCATGGTGGGATGGTAGAACTTGGCGCTTTCGCCTACAATGGCGATCGACATTGTAAGGATGCATGCCTCTTTCCTATCTCTCGCTTCCTCTGCCCTTTTCGCCTTGGTAACTATCTCCACTACAAAATCAGCTTTTATAATGACAAACAATTCACATTCCATAGGATGCCAGTTACTTTGGTTTCTTTTTCAGTTTTCTTTAGTGTATATACGGATGCCTTCATTCCCCCTGCTGCGGCTGTAGGAACGCCATCTCGACATAAATACTATGCATCTTCGTAGATACTATGCCTAGACATGTTATCTTCCTTTCTCTTTAATCAAGTTGTATAAGGAGTTATCATATCTTTGTTAAAGCATGTGGCATTAAATTATTATTATTTAATCTATAGTGCTTCATTCTTGACAAACATATTTCTATTTTTGATTGTCTTGAATTCATTGTGTAAATTTTTAGGAATTTATATTTTGTCATGCTAGCTATCATACAATTTTATTTATGTGGTTTGAGTTAAGATGCATCATGTTGTGTTTAATTAAGTCCCTAACTAGATCACGTTAGTTATGTAGTCTAACTGAAACAAATTTCTACATCATCACTTGTATTTAATTAAACACTTAGTTGTTTATTTAAATCACACATGTATCAATTTAATCATGGAGCATTGAGTATTCAATCACATGGGAATTAATTTAGATATACATGTACATTTCCAAATTCGTTACTTTTGATCAAAGCAATATACACATTGTTTTGCAATTAAAGGAGCATATTTGAGACAAATATCATCATCATCATCATCATCATCATCATCATCATCATATATATATATATATATATATATATATATATATATATATATATATATATATATATATCATCAAAAGTTTTAGGTAAATCATATATAAATCTAACCACTAGAAATAAAATGTGGCATCGATACATCATCACCATCTATGGATGGTGGCTACCCGATCCCTCTTGCCCCTATTGTGGGACTCCCATAGGTGTGCAACAATGGGTAGAGGATTGCGAGTGACATCTAGATGAGTTCCTTTGATCTTGGTCCATAACTATGCTGTGATACATGGACGACTCCATCCGGGCCTCCGATAGCTCACGTCGTAGTTGTTCCCTCTCCTCTCATTCGATCTCTAAATCTATTCGCACAGAATCAAATAGATCCTCATGTCATCCTACAGTCCTCTGGGGTCTATGCATGATCTGTGTGTTGGATTATTGGGGAGTTTTTGTTGGTATTTTGGTATGGTTTTGTCATTGATGTCAACACTTATTGAATACACCTACTTTGGAGATCCAACAACTATCACCGACAAACAGTAAACTATGCAACAGTTACTGGTATATGGTTCACCGGTAGGATATATTGTTCACCGGTACCCGGAATGACATGGAAGACACTTGGTAATGTCAAAGACATCATGTGGACACTTTATTTTGAAGTAATAATCATTGGTATATTCATATTTGCATATTTGCTTTTACCGGCAAATAGGTCCAGGTCATCTAGGGTTACACCGACAGGTTTATCTTTTCTAGATCAGCATGGCACACTATGAAGATGATTTATTATTGTTGTAAATGCATTAAGCCGACATGATTAGTCGGTTATTGCATCGGATATTATATTATTTGTAAAATGTTTTTATTGTAATATCTTGTAGAGCCGACCTACTAAAATTGGTCTTAGGGTAAGGTATAAATGTAAGATCTTATTTGTAAGATCAAGTGTGGAATGCAAAAAAGAATTGTGTGAAGGTATATGTGAGATCAAGCAGAGGTATACATGAAGACATCATTTGAAGGTGAAGTTAGGTTTTTTATCAGCATTACACCGGTACTGAATCCAACATATGAAGATGCTATTTTGTGTAGTACATTCTTATTGGATTTAACCATCCAACTGTAGTCAGTGTGACTCCCATTTGTGATTGAGAAGTGAGCTCTAGGCTGTTGGCCTATCTGCATGTGCAGACCCCTCTTGTACACTTACTATCTGCAGTAGTATCATCTGATTGTGGGTAAGGTTTCCCACCGTGGTTTTTCCCCTTCAGGGTTTCCACGTACAAATATTGGTGTCATGTGTTGTGGATGACATTATGTTTATATTTCATGCACTAATCCTTACCAGTATAGAAATTTACTGTTAACACTGTCTACCGACATACTTAACTGGTTTACCGATATTAAGCATTAAGTTGGTTAATAAGTTTTTGGTTTGAATTTATTAGACAACTGATTCACCCCCCCTCTCAGTTGTCTCCGGGACCTAACAACTTTTTGGATTTGATTGATCATTGTTGTTTCTAGGATATGTTATTGTAATTGATGTCAACATATTCCTGTAAGTTATTCCAGTGAGTTTGGGAAGATTTTTTGGTCCAGTTTTGTAGTTTGGTTGTGCTGACCACTGTTCTGTAGAATCCAATATTTCCTCCGGTATATTCCGGTGTGATCAGATCCTGTACTGAGACTTTGGATTATTTTTTGGGATGATCTTGTGTATTTTCATTTCAGATGGTTCATGATTTGGTTCTCCGCAAGTTATCTTTCCTCATGACAGTTGTTGATTAGTTGTGATCTTGAGCTTTGAGACATTGACCAATGTAGACTTGAAAAAAGGTGTTGGTGCAACTATTCCGAATGATTCTAACGTGCTTGCTGGTGTTCCCTAGGTCTATCCTATTTGTTTTGGCAATCCATATTGATCTTTGTGTGAATTTTTAGTGATTTCTATGAACCGGTGATGATTTGTGTGTTATGCAATATTTCTGATGGTGTAGTGTGTTGCAGTTGATCTTGGTGGGATTTTCGGTGGATGTAATCGTTTGGGAATTTGAATTAGGTCTATTCTATGTAATGTAAATCATAATATTGGTCCGGTGGTCGATCTTTGTATCCTGTAATGTAATTTTTATAATTATGAGTTGAGAGTTGAGGGTTTAGCCGACGGTGAGATGCTTATGTAATTTAGGTGTCGGTATTGTGTTTGCATTTTTCAGAGAGAGACAAATATGCAAACAAAGATATATCACTCAACAAAGTGTTGAGGTTTATTTGGTGTTGCAGAGAAGACAATTGTGCTTAACTAAAAATGTCATCAAGAATTTGTAGATGCTATTATTATAGCTCATTCCTTCCGAATTGTAGTCCGAATTATATTGTAAGTCAGTGAGACTTCCCTGAGGGTCGTAGCCTTTTGGGTATATAATTTTTGAGTAGTGAGCTCTAGGCAGTGTGCTTGAATGCATGTGCATTATCCATTGTAATATTTTCACATACTACTGTAGACTATCATCTTATTGTGGGTAGGTTCCCACTGTGGTTTTTCCCTTAACCGAGTTTTCCACATCAAAATCTTCGTGTTATGTGTTGTGATGTTAATTTTCTTATCTATATGTTGCTATGGTTTATCAGTTTATGTTTTGGAGTTTAATTTGCTAAGTTTCGGTGAAGATTGATTCACCCCCCCCTCTCAGTCTTCCTTCTTGATTATTGCTAACAATTGGTATCAGAGCTAGATCCTCCGGTAGAAGCTTAATCGTTTGAGGAGATTTGGGATGGAAGCTCTGATGAATAATGATGAACAACAAATACCCTAACTGGTACTGAGAGGGGGGGTGAATCAGTACAGACAAATAACTTCTCAACAACTTATCAAGTTAAAACAATGATAACCGGTTGTCTTCATTATTGAACTTAACCATGGCAATATTGGTTAAACACAAAAATGCTTTAGACAACTAAACTAGTAAAACTTAATACTTCAAATATCATTCAATTCTTCATAACTAATTCACCCATATACATATGCATGTGTTGTATCATTAATACCATAACCATTAGCTCTGCATGCATAATCACCTAAACAAATAATACTCAATCATCACATGAAAAATGCACAACTCATGACACACAAATTTTTCATGTGGAAACCCAAATGGGAAAAACCACGGTGGGGATGAATATCCACAAGCTTGTTTTTGAACTCTTTTGAAGCTTGCTCTGTTAGGAGCCTAGTCCGGTTAAAAACTTTACAATAATGTTCTATTAGGAACCGATCCTGTTAAAGATCACTCGGTAAAGGGATGGCTATATACCCTGTTAAAGGTTACCTTGCTAGAGGATTTGAAGAACTCAATGAAATTGAGTCACCTAGTTAGAGGTTTTACAATAATCCTGTTAAAGCTACCTGACAAAGGGATTTTCCTTCTGTTGAAATGGTTAGAAGACAACAGGTAAAGCTTTGATTTGATAACAACACTATATGCTAAGGTAGATCCTTTTCAGTTCCTCTACTCTGCAATCACACTCTGCATTTTTTCACTCACTGGTCTGGTAAGTATCTCATCACTCAGATATAAACACATTTTCTAACACTTACAATATCAAAACTCATCAACGTTATAGACAACAATAAGGTCGGTAGTATAAACCCTATACCCTAATCAATTTAGGTTTACAATTACAAGCGGTTCAATCCTGACCGTCCAAACACATTACATAAAATAAAACAATCTCAAATAGATCACAAGTCATTCTGCATTGTCCATTCTTCATCGCACATAGAAATCAGTAACCCATCACGCTTTCTTCTGATACCGCTAAGAAGAATGTTCATTCCCGAGGTAGACATTTAATGCAATCGATGTTCACATGCAAGATCCTCAAGGAAATCCTTCACTGCACAAAACTGACGTGGTATCTCGATCTCATCCTTGTCTCTTAGCTAACTCATCATAGAATATCACCGGTTGCATCTCACAAGCTAGATTGTCAAACCGGAAACCCTAGAGCTGAGACTACCAATAGTTAGTCACACTTAGTGAAACCCTAACACCGGTTCACTTCATCTCTCCATACCGGTTCACCAACTTGAACATAAATAACAACTTCTTCCAATCTTCATACCAGTTCATCTGTACTTATTGACATCAATGACAACATACATTATCATCATATCATCATATGCCAACAATCTCCCCCTTTGGCATTGATGGAAATACTTAGTGTAGCATTGCAACTAACATATATCTTCATCATCATATATCTTCTCTCATATCATACATTAGATATCTTCTCCCCCTTTGAAAACAATGCCAAAGTGGAGGCACAAGCTCCCATACTCCACTATGCTGCTCCCCCTATGGAGTAGCATCCTTCAACACATCAACCTTGTAAGATTTGTCACTGTAATACCTGACTGATGTGGAGCACACATCTTTAGTTTACTTCATGAAGGGGCAAAACCCCTAATTCACCTCTCAAATAGGTAAATATAGTCTTTGGTAAGGGCTTAGTGAATATGTCTACTAGCTGCTCCTTACTGGAAACATGTTGTAATACAACCTCTTTGTTTTGAACCTTCTCTCTCAAGAAATGATACTTGAGCTCAATGTGCTTAGTTCTAGCATGCAATACTGGATTTTTGGAAATATTGTTTGCACTAGTATTATCATAGAAAATACTCATTGGTTCAGATATAGGTACTTTGAAACCATCCAATACATGTTTCATCCAGATTGGTTGAGTACAATTCATAAATGATGCCAAGTACTCCACTTGAGTTGTAGACTGAGAAGTACAACTCTGCTTCTTACTCGTCCATGAGACTAGTCTTCCACCAAGAAAGAACACTCCACCGGTTGTTCTCTTCCAGTCATCCACATTACCTCCCCATTCTGCATCGGTAAATACCTTGAGATTAAAATCACCATTGTATGGATACCACAATCCATAATCGAGTGTCCCTTTCAAGTATCTAAGAATCCTCTTGACTGCTACCAAGTGGGATTCTCTTGGACTTTTCTGAAAACGAGCTACTATGCCCACTGCATGAGTAATATCTGGCCTGTTGTGCACCACATAGTGCATCTTACCAATCATTGACCGGTACTCCTTCTCATTCACTAATGCTGAATCATCTTCCTTAGTCAATTTACACCTGGTCACCATTGGTGTACCAATCGGTTTGCTTTCCTCCATGCCTAAGGTCTTCAATACCTCTTTAACATATTCAGGCTGGTTAATAAAGATACCTTCTTTCATTTGCTAAATCTGTAGACCAATGAAGAACTTTATCTCTCCAATCAAAGACATCTCAAACTCTTTCTTCATTTCATCTGCAAATGCATGGCTCATTTCATTATCTCCTCCAAATATTATGTCATCTACAAATAATTCATAGATCTGAATCTGATCACCTTCAGATTTCAGGTAAATGTTGCTATCCTCACTTGTTCTCTGAAATCCTATCTTCACAAGATGAGAGTGTAAATGTTCATACTATGCCCTTGGTGCTTGTTTCAATCCATACAAGGCCTTGTGTAATCTACAAACCATGTTACTATCTTCTGATAAGGCAAACCCATCTGGTTGCTCAATATACAGTTCCTCTTCTAGGATTCCATTCAAGAACGCAGACTTCACATCCATTCAGTATACCTTGAATTCTTTAAATGCTGCAAATGCTAGTAGCATTCGAACACCTTCTAGTCTAGCCACTGGGGCAAAGGTTTCTCCATAGTCTTCTCCTTCTTCCTGAGAATATCCCTTGCATACAAGTCTTGCCTTGTTCCTTACAATTTTTCCTTCTTCATTTAGCTTATTCCCGAAGACCCTTTTGGTACCTATGACATTCTTGTGTTCTATTCTGGGTACCAAAGACCATGTTGTATTCTTTTCTATCTGGTCTAGCTCCTCTTCCATTTCCTTAATCCAGTCTTCATTTGTAAGTGCTTCTCTAGAAGTCTTAGGCTCAAATTCAGAAATCATGCAAGAGTTCTCTTTCACCTTTCTTCTTGTGAGTATCCCTACATCTTTATCTCCTATGATCTGCTTTGGATCATGAGGTAGTTTCACATATCTAGGAATGACTCTAGCTAGTTCTGCTTGCTTTTCCTCTTCTTCTTCACGTACTTCTTCTTCTCTTACTTCTTCTTCTTCACCTACTGCAACTTCTACCAGTACATGAAAAATGAGGTCTTTACTTGTTTCTTTCTTAACCGGTTCTCAGAATGCTACACCTGGTTCATCTTCTACTTTCTCGCTGCAGGTTTCCTCAGGATCCTCAGGGGATTCATCAACCCTGACATTGATACTCTCAACAATTTTTTGTGTCCTATTGTTGTAGCACTTGAGAGATTTCCTCTTACTGGAATATCCCAAAAATATTCCTTCATCACTTTTAGCATCAAACTTGCTCAGATGCTCACCTCTCTTGATGTAACACTTACTGCCAAATACTTTAAAATAAATCACAGTGGGAGTCTTCCCAGTCCAATACTCATAACTTTACCTTTCTTGATGAGTACCTGGTTCATAGTATAGACTGCAGTGCTCACCGCTTCTCTCCAAAAGGTGTGAGCAAAGTTTCCTTGGATCAACATTATTCTGGCCGCTTCAACTATAGTCCTGTTATTCCTTTATGCTATGCCATTCTGTTGTGGTGTCCTTGGGGTAGACAACTGCCTCTTGATATCGTTATCTTCACAATACTTGTTGAATTCATCAGAAGTGAATTCACCTCCTTGATCAGTTCTTAGGCATTTTATCCTTTGACTACTTTCTTTCTCTACTAATGCTCTAAAGGCTTTGAACTTTCCAAATGCCTCAGACTTGTCTTTCAAGAATGTGACCCACATCATTCTTGAGAAATCATCAGTAAGAATCATGAAATACCTATCTCCCTGAATACTTCTAGTTTTCATTGGACCACACAAATCGGTATGCACAAGATCAATTAAGTTCTTTGCTGAAAAAGACTTACCTTTAAAAGTTGAGGAAGACATCTTCCCAAGTTGACATTCTCTGCACAAAGAATTCTCTGGTTTGTTCAACAAAGGCAATCCTCTTAATGCCTTGATCTTACTCACCTATATAATATTATCAAAGTTCATATGACAAAATCTCCTATGCCATATCCAACTGTCATCAAACTTCGCCATCAGACACCAACTAATCTTGGCATTCAACTGAAATAAGTTACCTCTAGTCTACTTACCAGTGACAATAAGTTCGCCACTTTTTCCAATTATACTGCAGACTCCACCTTTGAACTCCAGAATGAGTCCTTTGTCATTTAGCTGAGCAACACTCAAAAGGTTGTGCTTAAAACCTTCTACCCAGTAGACATCATCCACACTGCTCTTTCCATTCAGTGAGATGGATCCTTTACCTTTTACCAGGCATGGTGCATCGTTGCCAAAATGGACAACACCTCCATCATATTCTTCTAGAGATAAAAACTTTCCCCGGTCACCAGTCATGTGGTGAGAATAACCACTATCAATAATCCACTCATTAGAGTTGTCAATGCGAGAGACAAGTGCTTTCTTGTCAGATACTTCTTCCTTTATAGCTACAAACACTATGTCCTCATTGTCTTCATCCTCAAATTCTTCATCAGTAACACCTTCATCCACTACAACAAGACAATTTCTTCTATTTCCTCCTTTATACTTTCTAAACCTCTCCGATTTATCCTTATTGTCATTATTAGGATAGTTAACAGCTATATGTCCTATCTTATTGCAAGAAAAACATTTTAAAGGAAGCTTACCTTTGTATTTTCCAGTGCCTTTTAGAAGTCTCTTGGCAAGAAGAGCTTCAAACTCCATCAAAATCTCTTGATCATCCATACCTCTGCTTTGCATGGATTCATAACTGGTACTTACTTCTTTTCCTTTTCTGGTTGGTGCAACAGATGCTCTAAAAGTTGGCTCAGTCTTCTAAACACTGCCAACATAGCTATTCAACTCATATGTAGTCAAATTTGCAATGATAGAGTCTAAGGATACCTTGGTTTTGTCGATAGACCTTAGTTCCTGAATAGCAGCAACTCTGATTGCATAGACTGGTAACAATAATCTCAAAACTTCACTAACAATGGTGGCATCATCAATTGTTCTACCAGTGCTCTTGATATCTAACCACAGTCTTGATCCTTTTGCCATATTGTTGAATGGTCTCTCCTTCAACCATCCTCATGTCTTCAAATTTTCCTCTAAGGCTCTCTTCCTTAGCTTGATTGACATGCTCATCACCACCATAAATAGTTTCCAATGTATCCCATACATCCTTAGGAGTGTCCTTATCTTGTACATCAATGAACTCAATATCGGAAAAATTGCTAATAAGGGCTTCCATGACTTGCCCATTTTCTTGAATCTCTCTTTTCTGATCATCGGTTAGAGTGCCAGTGTGGATTACATAGGCATTCTCAACATAGCTCCAGTGTTGAGCACCCAGACTCGATGCAAATATTCATTCTGTCATTCCATATTTTGAAGTTATCTTTATTGAACTTAGGACCTTCCCTCTTCATCATTAAAGCAAGATCTTTTACCTCAAGCAGTTAAGCTTATATCACTGAGGACCTGGAGTTGCTCTGATACCAATTGATGAATAATGATGAACAACAAATACCCTAACTAGTACTGAGGGGGGGGGGTGAATCAGTATAGACAAATAACTTCTCAACAACTTATCAAGTTAAAACAATGACAACCAGTTGTCTTCATTACTGAACTTAACCATGGCAATACCGGTTAAACACATAAATGCTTCAGACAACTAAACCAGTAAAATTGAATACTTCAAATATCATTCAACACTTGATAACTACTTCACCCATATACATATGCATGTGTTGTATCAGTAATACCATAACCATTAGCTCTGCATGCATAATCACCTAAACAAAGAATACTCAATCATCACATGAAAAATGCACAACTCATGACACACAGATTTTTCACGTGGAAACCCAAATGGGAAAAACCACGGTGGGGATGATTACCCACAAGCTTGTTTTTGAACTCTTTTGAAGCTCGCTCTATTAGAAGCCTAGTCCGGTTAAAAACTTTACAATAAGTTTCTATTAGGAATCGATCCTATTAAAGATCACCCGGTAAAGGGATGGCTATATACCCTGTTAAAGGTTGAAACCCTGTTAAATTGCTAGAGGATTTGAAGAACTCAATGAAATTGAGTCACCTGGTTAGAGGTTTTACAATAAGCCTATTAAAGCTACTTGACAAAGGGATTTTCCTTCTGGTGAAATGGTTAGAAGACAATAGGTAAAGCTCTGATTTGATAACAACACTATATGCTAAGGTAGATCCTTTTTAGTTCCTCTACTTTGGAATCACACTCTACACTTTTTCACTCACTGGTCTGGCAAGTATCTCATCGCTCGGATACAAACACAATATTTTCCAACACTTACAATATCAAAACTCATCAACCTTATAGAAAACAATTAGGTCAATAGCATAAACCCTAAACCCTAATCAATTTAGGTTTACTATTACAAGCGGTTCAATCCTGACTGTCCAAACACATTACATAGAATAAAACAATCTCAAACAGTTCACAAGTCATTCTGCATCATCCATTCTTCACCGCACATAGAAATCAGTAACCCATCATGCTTTCTTCTCATAACGCTAAGAAGAATGTTCATTCCCAAGGTAGACATTTAATGCAATCTATCTTCACATGAAAGATCCTCAAGGAAATCCTTCATGTGCACAAAAATGACATGGTATCTTGATCTCATCCTTATCTCTTAGCTAACTCATCATAGAATATCACCGGTTGCATTGCACAAGCTAGATTGTCAAACTGGAAACCCTAGAGCTGAGACTACCAAACGGTAGTCACACTTAGTGAAACCTTGACACTGGTTCACTTCATCTCTCCATATCGGTTCACCAACTTGAACATAAATAACAACTTCTTCCAATCTTCATATCGGTTCATTTGTATTTATTGACATCAATGACAACATACATTATCATCATATCATGATATGCCAACAAGATCAAGGTATTGATTTCAAGAAGGATAGTTTGAGGTTTGATGGAAGCAACTATACTATATGGAAGAGACGAATGTAGGTGCATCTGAAATTTATTAGAGTATATTATTAGAAGATTACTAAGAATGCCTATGTTGTTCCTCAGAATGGACCATCCACTTTGATGAGGTTAAGGAAGTTGAATATAACATCAGAGTGAAGGAAGCATTACTCAGTGCCCTGACTAATTCTGAAATGACAAATGTTATGGAACTTCAGATCGCACATGAGATCTGGATGAAGCTTGAGATCCTGTATGAAGGTGATAGTCAAGTGAAAGTTTCTAAGTTGTAGAGTTTAAAAGGAAAGTATGAGACATTGAAGATGGGTGATGATGAGAACATACATTCATACATGGCTAAGGTGAATGAGCTTGTCCTTGGTATCAGATATGTTGGTGGAAAGATTGAAGAAGATGAGATTGTTGCTAAGGTGTTGAGATCTTTGCCTCCTACTTATAAACATAAGGTTGCCGCTATTGATGAGATCCAGAGTGTAACTACAATGACAATAGATGTATTGGTTGGAAAACATGCTGCATTTGAGCTGAGCGAATTTGGAGAATCACATGGAAAGTCAAAGACATCATTCAAAGCATCAACATCTATCTGGTAAGAAGAAATATGATCCTGATGAGTGCAGGATATCCAGATATGAAAGAGAAAGAAGAGAGATAGTAGAGCAAGAAAGAGAGCTAGATGAGCTTGAGGCATGATTGCCCAATGTTGGTGTAATTAATTATTCATCTTGGACATAATTACACTTTACTTAAGTTTACTCAGGTACATGCATATCATAGTAGTTTGCATATGAGACACTTAGAGAGATGTGCATACATTGGGAGTGTGTATGTAGGATAATTTACACCTTTTATGATGTGATCTTGTTGTTACATTCCACCTTCAGTGGGTGATCCACCTCATGTAGAATATTTTACTATTTCTCCTACCTACCCTTGCATCTCATTGAGCCACATGTCATGATTGTGTGCTCTCTTATCTCTTAGCCTTGCCTTTATAAGTAGGCTTATCTACATTGTATGTAAGAACCTAATGATCTAGTTGATAATTATTTTCATCTTGATTGGTTACAATTTATTCTTATCAATCTATTTGTCTCTCTATTGTGCTATTCATCGAGCTCTTGATCTTGGCTATTTTCAACAAATTCTTAGATGGTATCAGAGCCTAGAGGGCTTCATTTATTAGCTTTTGGAGGCTTCAATTTCGGATTTGGGGAGCTGCTCATTTTAGGTGCGTTTTGTGGTGATTTGGACATCATGGTTGAGTCCGGGAGGCCGTTTCCATGTATTTTGAGTATAAACTCAACCATATTTGAAGGAAGGAATTTTTTTGCCTATTTTGGTATAATTGTACATATTTTGTATAAAAATAAATATTTCTTTAAATTTTTCTGCCCTTTTATTATAATTTTATTTTTACGTAGAAAATTTTATTTTTTAGTCGGGCATATGAAAATTTTGTATTGTATATATATATATATATTTGGGGGGGGGGGGGGGGGGGCGTTCCGTACACCCCTATGACCCAACACCATACTGTGCACATTGTAGTTTTTGCAGGCTCTGTAGAGATTCCCATCGACCGACTTCACCATTTTCTAGCGACCTATGCTGGCCCCCGCCATCTCGATTGTTCTCTTTCTAGTTGCTGCCACCCTGACTCCATTCTAGCATGCTGCACCACCGCCTCGACTCCATCCCGACAGCCTGCCTCCCACCTGTTGCCTCGTTGCCACAATCCGACAAGCTCCACTGATAGGGTCCTCGCTGTCATCCAGAAACTGTCACATGACAAATAGCTCTACGCCATGTGTTTGCCTACTCTGCCTTGTCATTCGCCAATGCCTTTACACTTAGTGTGACACACAGGATGCCACACAAGCAACACAATCACCGCCATGTCTATGTACCGCACACATAGTCACTTGCCCAGTAAGTGCCCAGTCATCATCATGTCATTGCCCGGTTGGCAGTCCATGCAGTAGGCCACATCATTTTGCCACATTGAAGTACGAATCCCAGTTGGTAGCCACATCATTTCCATACGGTGCCACACAGACAGACAATTCAGCATTCCGTACACCCACTCATCTACCATGTCATTTGTACGAACCAATCCGATTGCACCACATCATCAGTTCGTACAGTACGGACACCATGTCAATAGGGGTGGCAAATTTTTTGTGATGGCTAGACAGGTGTCAAATTTAAACTCATGAATATTCTAATGTCAGCACTATGTCAGCCCATTTTTGAATTTTTTTACCCCTCATTTGGCTTTTTGATTTCGTAGTTCAACTTTAGGAGGCCATAACTTGCTCGTTTTTGCTCCTTTTTTGGTGCAGTTTTTTTTTTATTTGGGCTAATTTTTCGTACTCTTCGCAATGGTGGAGGAATTTTCTGATTTTGATGGATAGTTTTCACAATTTGCAGTTTTTGATGATTGTACTTGTCTAATCCTCAATTTCGCAACTTCAGAGGCTTCGTTTGGGGTCATACGACCTCCTTTTCAGGTGCTATTTTTTTTTAAAGTGCATATTTTTTTGTTTACTTTCATAATATACCATCAGTTTGCAGTGATTTTGAGTAGAAATTGTACTTTTAGTATTTGGTCATTTTTGGCATATTTGGTATTTGTATTTTGCTTGGATCTCAGTTTAGATCACTTGCAGTATTTTTTGACGTCTCTTATAGCCAATTTTAGGTAGTTGTAAAGTTTAAATCAGAAGTCCACCTTGCCTTGTTTTGCAAAGTGGTCTATTGTACACGCACTAAGTATAAAGTGTCAAATCATGATTTTTTTTTTTTTTTTGGGAGGGGGGGTGTCTTATGTGAGTGGGTCTCTCTCTATCTTGTGTTTTTTTCATTTTGGTGCTATGGGTTCTCTGAAATTTCCACTTTTAACTCCTCATAATTATGCTTCATGGAAGATTAAGGCATGAAGTAAACTAATGGAAAAATGACTCATTCATTGTGTAAATGGAACAATAACAACACCACCTGATCCTAAGGCTGATCCTAATGCTCAAGTTGAATGGATCACTAAAAATTATACGACACTTGGAACATTAAGAAAGTATGTATCAGATGACCTCATTTTTCACATTGATAAGTTTACAACAATCAAAGAGGCTTGGGATATTTATGACAAATTGTATGGTCAAGTTGATGAGATTATGGGCTACAAGATTGATAGCAAACTCACAACATTGGATCCCAAGGATTTTGATACAATCCAAGATTATGTCACAAAATCAAATTAGCTAAGAGAAAATCTAAAGTATTGTGGCATTGATAAAAATGATGCTCAATTGGTTTACAACTTGTTGGACAAGCTTCCATCAGAGTATGCAGCCTTTGTCTCTATCTTTCACACCCATCGATTGGCTCAAGGTGCCTCCTACACTCCACCATCCTTTGATGCATTCATGAAGATGTTGATTCTTGAGAAATATAAGTTGTCTAAGATGGGGATTCTCAAATATTCAAAGTCACAAGCATTGGTGGCTAATAAAGGGAATCGAAGAAATCAAGGAAAAGGCAAGAACCAAGAGCAACCTAAGCCTAAGCCACAACAAGATGGAGCACAATCCTCCTCTTCAGAACAAGGTGATTCTACATCCTCACCTAAGAGGAAATCATATAAGGACAATTTTTTTTGTGCATATTGTAAGAAGTCAAGACATCATGAACATCGTTGTTACATGAAGGATATTAATGAATTGAAACATCTTCTTGAGAAGAAGAAAATCAGTTTGCCTTCTAGAATGTCTACATCGTCTTCTTCTTCCAAAGAAACAGATAAAGGGAAGGATCATACTTTTGGGACAGATAAAGGAAAGGGACAAGCTCTTTGTGCTACTACAAGTCATGATTCAGGGAGATGACTTCTAGATTCAATGGCTTCTCATCATATGGCATTTTTGCAGTCTATGTTCTCTTCATTTGAGCCTTGCACCATGCCACAAATTTTGATGGGTAGTCATACATACATGGATGTGATTGGGAAAGGATCTATTTCCATTGGGGATAACTCCTTCAATGATGTGTTGTATGTACCCCATTTGACAAACAATCTTCTTTCCATCCATCAAATCACACATGGGGCAATGAGGAAAACTGTGGAGTTTAGATCCGATTTAGTTATCTTTAGACTTGGAGACTAGAGCTATCATTGCGACTGGGGTGGTTGATCATGTATCTCAGTTGTACTCCTTTTCACATTTTGGTCCTATTGATGAGGTTGATTCTTCACATGATGATTCAGATTTTGAGAACTTTGGGTACTTGAACTTGGGGATTATCACATCTGATCCCTTTCTTGAACCTTGCATTTCATCCCCTCCTCTTGATATCAAATCACCTATTGCACCTGATGATGCAACTAGTGCGACAATTTTGCCTTCTTTTGATTCAGTGCAATAGGATATTCCTTGTCTTCTAGCTTTAGTTGATTGGGATACTACTTGACAGACATTGCAGATTTGGGAGACATCATTGATGACATTCATCTTCTCTTTGATGAAGATGATCCTTCTTTGATTGTTGCGAGGGAACAGTCTAACGCTCTTGTGCATTTTCTACATGATCATTCTTTCGAGGTTGACATGATTGTGGATTCTTTTGTACAACAGTTGGAGGAGGTCTCTTTATCTTTAGAGGAGACATGTGAGTCTTTGGATATTGTTCTACATTCATCTCCACTAGATCTTGGAGTATGTTTTTCAATGGTGTGGAGTAGTTGACCACCTTTGGAGGGGGTAACTTTCAACATCGACATGGAGACACTTGAGCAGTTTTCAGAGATTCCATTCATCATGAGTTTTTTCCCTACATCTTCCCTTCATGATTGGAGAGACTTTATGGATACACCTTTGGTTTTGTTTCTTCCTAAGGGGAGGAATGTTGTTTGACGTTCATGGAGCAGTTTCTTCATTCTACTTCGAGCTTCTACCATTGGTGCAGATTCTACATTGAGGGGGGGCTCTTTGGTCTCACTTCTTCTCTCATATGGGGGGACTTTATCCTCACATGGGGTTTTGTCCTTCTCATACCTATTTGAGAGTTCCTTTGTATATAGTTTTCATCTCTCTTTTGGGGGAGGGTTTTTTCCCATTGGGTTTTTCTCTCTTTCCCCACTTTATGGGAGATTGCATTTATACATGGGTACCTCCATGCCCATGTAGTCGGGACCCATCTTGCATTGCTTAGTTGCATTGTAGACTTAAGTGAATTACCCTAAGTTGCACTTAAGGGGGGTTTTTGGTGAATTAATTATTCATCTTGGATATAATTATACTTTACTTAAGTTTACTTAGGTACATGCATATCATAGTAGTTTGCATATGAGACACTTAGAGAGATGTGCATACATTGGGAGTGTGTATGTAGGAGAATTTCCACCTTTTATGGTGTGATCTTGTTGTTACATTCCACCTTTGGTGGGTGATCCACTTCATGTGGAATATTTTACCATTTCTCCTACCTACCCCTACCTACCCCTACCTACCCTTGCATCTCATTGAGCCACATGTCATGATTGTGTGCTCTCCTATCTCTTAACCTTTCCTTTTTAAGAAGGCATATCTACATTGTATGTAAGAACTTGATGATCCAGTTGATCAGTATTTTCATCTTGACTAGAATACAGTTTATTCTTATCAATCTATTTGTCTCTCTATTGTGTTATTCATTGAGCTTTTGATCTTGGCTATTTTCAACAAATTATCACACCAGATGGTTGCCTAAAGGTGCTGGTAATTATGATGGAAAGTTTCCCTTGAAATGTTTTTCTATAGGACATTTTTCTTCTAGATTCCCGAAGAGAATTGCTAAGTATGACAGACATGACAAGTTTGATAAGTTTGATAGGAATGATAGATATGAGAAGCAAGAAAAGTATGATAAGCCTTATAAGTCTAACCAGAAGTTTAGGAGCCAGAAGAAGTATTATTATGTTGTAGATGAAGGTGTTACAGATAAAGAATCAGAAGAATATGAAGTTGTGTTTATTGCCATTAAAAAAGATAGACTTGTTCCTATTGATTCCGCTAGCTATTCTGTTGAGGAGAAAGCTTTGTCTGCAAAGGTAGAAGAAAAGGGTGAATGGGTGATTTAAAACAGTTGTTCATATCATATGACCGGTGACAAAAGAAAATTTGTGAGCATAGAAAGGTATGATGGTGGAATAGTTATATTTGGAGATGACAAAGCCTATGTAATCCATGGGAGAGGTTCTATTTCTTTTGATGGTAAGCATAACACTGATGATGTTTTGTATGTTGAAGGTTTGAAGAAAAATCTTTTGAGTGTTGGACATATGGTTGATAAGGGTTATGATCTACAATTAAAAGATGGTAAATGCAAGATCTTGAATGCCTCCAGTATAGAGATTGCATCTGGAACTAAGACTGAAAGTAACATTTTTCATTTGAATGCTAGTGATAAAAGTTGTTTGATTGCTAAGATAGATAAGAGTTGGTTGTGGTATAGAAGAATACGTCTTGTAAACTTTGATTCATTGATCAAGATCAGTTCTACAAAAGTTGTTAGGGATCTATCTAATATTGTTAAACCTGTTAATATGGTATGTAAGGAATGCTAGTCGGGTAAGCAAACATGGATTTATTTCAAGAGTAAACAGTACACATCAGATGGATTATTAGATCTTGTACACACTGATATGTATGGACCTATAAATGTTAGAAGTGTGCAGGGTGATAGATACTTTATGTTGCTAATTAATGATTATTCCAGAATGATGTGGGTTGTCTTTTTGAAGGAAAAATCAAAAGCATCTGAGAAATTCAAGATATTCAGAGATAAAGTTGAAACTGAGTCCGGATTGAAGCTAAAGTGTCTGAGATTTGATAGAGGTGGAGAATTTTGTTATGGCGAGTTCAATTATTTCTGTGAGATGCATGGAATCAGAAGATAGCTATCTGCTTCTAGGACCCCACAACAGAATGAGATTGTTGAAATGAAGAACCATAATATTTTAGATGCTGCAAGAACCATGTTGATTAAAGGAAATATTCTGAAGGTCTACTGGAGAGAAGCTATTAGCACTACAGTCTATACAGTTAATAGTGTTCATATCAAAGGTGATACCGGTAAGACTCCTTATGAGCTTTGGTTTGGTCATGTTCCTACTGCGAAATATTTCAAATTTTTGGGTAGCAAATTCTATATTAAGAGAGATGAGGATATTGGAAGAAGTGATGGAGGTATATTTTTGAGATATTCTTTGAATAGAAAAGCCTACCAGTGCTATAACAAGAGACTAAGAAAGATAATTGAGAGTGCAAGTGTGAAGGTGGATGAAAACCTTGGGAAGGAGATCAAAGCTTATGATGAAGGTCAACATGTTGTTTTAGCTCCTATTCAGCCTGAAGAGCCTAAGCAGATTGATCCAACAAAGACTATGAATCTGAATGTTGTCGCTGCTAGTGATGATGTGTAGGAACCTAAAGATTAGAAAAATCAGAAGACTCCAAGGTATGTAAGATTGAATCATTCTAAGAATCAGATTATTGGTGATAAGAATAAAGGTGTGATGACTAGAAGAAGGTTAGTTGTAGAAGAAATATGTTTGATTTCTAAAGTTGAACCTAAAGATGTTGTTGAAGCCTATAAAGATGATAACTAGATTAGAGCCATGGAAGAAGAGTTAGATCAGATTGAAAAGAACAAAACTTGGGAACTTGTGCCTAGATCTAAAGAGAAAAATGTTATTGGTACTAAATAGTTTTTTAGGAACAAATTGAATGAATCTGGTGAAGTAGTAAAAAATAAAGATACATTGGTTTGTAAAGGATATTCACAACAAGAGGAGATTGATTATGAAGAAACTTTTGCTCATGTTTCCAGAATTAAAGCTGTTAGATTGTTGCTTGTTTATGCTGCTTATAAATATTTCAAGGTATATTAGATGGATGTCAAATCTACATTTGTAGATGGTTATCTAGAAGAAGAAGTTTACATTGAACAACCTAATGGATTTTCATTATCAGATGATGGAGACATAGTATGTAAGTTGAATAAAGCACGTTATGGATTGAAACAAGCCTCTAGATCCTGGTATGCTAGGTTAGACAAATACATGCTAAAATTGGGATTTATCAAAGGTGTTGTTGATAGTAATCTATATTTTAAGATTGAAAATGATTACATTTTGATTGTAAAAGTCTTTGTTGATGACGTTATTTTTGGAGGTGATGATGATATGAGTATGAAGTTTGCCGGTGATATGCAAAAAGAATTTGAGATGTCTATAATTGGTGAGATGAAATTTTTCTTAGGTTTGCAGATTGCATAGATAAGAAAAGGTATCTTTATATATCAAACTAAGTATGTGAAGGAATTGTTGAAGAAGTTTGGATTAGATGATTCCAAACGGGTTGGAACTCTAATGGTGACTGGTTGTAAATTGTCTAAAAATTATGAATCTCCTAAAGCTCATCAGAATTTGTACATATCTATGGTTGGTGGACTGCTATATCCTACTCAGACTAGGCCTGAAATTATGCATGTTGTGTGTATGGCTGCTAGATATAAAGCTGATCTGAAGGAGAGTCATGTTACTATTGTTAAAATAATATTCAAATATCTAAAGGGAACTGAGGATTATGGTTTACGATATCCAAAGAATGACGATTTCATGTTGTGTGCTTACATTGATGCAGATTGGGTAGGTGATGTTGATGGCCAGAAGAGTACCACCGTTGGAGCATTTTTTTTAGGTAAGAAGTTGGTTTCATGGGCTAGCGAGAAACAAGATTTAGTATCTTTATCTACTGCTGAAGTTGAGTACATTGCTGCTACTAGTAATTGCACTTAGATAGTTTGGATGAAGAAAATGTTGAAAGATATCAAAGTTATTTATGATGAGCCTACTGTTATATACTGTGATAATTATAGTGCTATAAACATGTCTAGGAATCCAGTGCAACATTCAAAGACTAAGCATATATCAATCAAATATAATTACTTAAGAGAGCAAGTCAGTGAATAGAAGGTGAAGCTGGAATATGTATCTACAAAGGAACAAATTGTTGATATTTTCACTAAGGCTTTGCCTATAGATACATTTGTCTATTTGAGAGACAAGTTAGGGGTTTCCATCCCTCCCGATGAGAATTAGATGCATTGAATTGCATTGATCTGGTAGAATTCAGAGCCTTATTCTTTTATTTGGATTGATGGGTTGGTGTTGCTCCTCTGCTGGAGTAGTTTGTTGATTTGGTTGTATATTCTAGGGGGAGAGAGATTCATGTTTATGTTTTAGGAGAGAGTTTGGTTTTTTGCTTTGGTGAGCTTTGGCGTTGTTGTCAAAGGGGGAGAGAGATCATGTGAAAAAATGCTTTATCTATCTTGATCTTAGGGGGAGTTTTTTGGTGATATCTTCCTTCTTTGCATTGACTGTTTTTCACATTCATATGTTGCCATCAATGCCAAAGGGGGAGATTGTTGGATTATTAGGGGGATTGTTGGATTTGGTTGATCATTGTTACTGCTAGGATATACTGTTGTCATTGATGTCAACATATTCCCGTGAGTTATTTCGGTGAGTTTGGGAAGAGTTTTTGGTCTGGTTTTGTAGTTTGGTTATGTTGATCACTATTTTGCAGAATCCAGTATTTCCTCCTGTATATCCGGTGTGATCAAATCCTGTGCTGAAACTTTGGGATATTGTTTGGGATGATCTTGTGTATCTTCATTTTAGATGGTTTGTGATTTGGTGCTCCGCAAGTTATCTTTCCTCATGACAATTTCTGATTGGTTGCGTTCTTGAGCTTTGAGATGTTGACCGATGAAGATTTGAAAAGAGGTGTTGGTGCAACTGTTCTGGATGATTCTAATGTGCTTTCTGGTATTTCCTAGTCCTATCCTAATTGTTTGGTGATTTGCATTGATCATTGTGCAATTTTTTGGTAATTTCTATGAATTAGTGATGATTTGCGTGTTATGCAATATTTTTAATGGTGTAGCATGTTGCGGTTGATCATGGTGGGATTTACGATGGATGAAATCCTTTGGGAATTTGAATTATGTCCATGCTATGTAATGTAAATCATAATGTTGGTCTGGTAGTTGATCTTTGTATCATGTAATATATTTTTGTAATTATGAGTTGAGGGTTTAGTTGACCTTGCAATCAAGGTTGATTATTTGTATATATAGGTGAGATGCTTATGTAATTTAGGTTTTTCCATTGTGTTTGCATTTTTAGAGAGAAACAAATGTGTGAACAAGGATATATCACTCAACAAAGTGTTGAGGTGTGTTTGGTGTTGCAAAGCAGACAACTGTGCTTAACCAAAACTGTCATCAGGCATTTGTAGATGCTATTATTATAGTTAATTTCTTCCGGATTATAGTTTGTGTAGACACCTAAAAATGGTCAACGCTTGCGGAGTCATACTTTAACATTTGCGCATTGCCTCATTTTAGGTTTTTGCGTCGCATTAACATTTCTCCTATGTCACGCACTTGGTCTTTATCATTTGCGAGCATCGAGTCATTCTTCTGCATTCTTCATTCATCTCGCTCTCAAATTTGGTCTTGTCAACAATAATCTTCAGTCATGATTTTGGTCAATCTTATCTTGTCGCATCTATGTGCGTGCTCATTTGTCATCATTTTGGACATCATCAATCCTAATTAGGGTTTTGTCCTCTTATCAATCTTATCATCTGGCGATCGATTTGTCATCGATCATTGTTATGTTCGATCTTGTCATTTTGCGATTAATTTGTCATTGATCGTTGTCATTTTCAATCTTGTCGTCTTGCAATCTATTTTGTCATCGATTCTTGTCCTCTTGTCAATCTTGTCATTTTGCGATCGATTTGTCATCGAACGTTGTTTGTCTCAATTATGTCAATTTGTATCAATTAGTCATTGTTCCTCATCAATTGGCGCATTTATCAATCAAATCATTTATCACATTGGTCCTTTGTTAATCCGAATCATGATCAAGTCAATTATCTTTCATCAAGACCTAATTGTCATCTTTGCATTGCTAATTCATCTTCTAGGGTTTCGTGATTTAATCATTTAACCTTGTTTGTCATTTTCTCCCTTTAGGATTAATAAATTAATTATTTATCCTAAGTCTTCTCATCACAATTAAATGTTCATTTAATTGGCTAATAATTCCTCTCTTTGTGAATTAATTAATAAATGAAAAATTATTAATTAATTCACTTAATTTCCTAATTGTCATCAATTTTCTATTTTTCTATTTTCTAATTCCTAATTTCAATTCTCTCCTATTTTTCTCCTAATTTCATGGGAATGACATAGAAATTTGTCACAATTTGTCATAATTGACAATCAATCAATTCTTGACATAGAAATTTGTCATAAATTGTCATGAATTATCAATCAATCAAATTTTGCATAGAAGGTGCATAATTTGTCATAATTGACATTTTTGATTTGCAATTTCTATTTGAATTGAATCATGCTAATTTGATCATCTCTCCAATTTGTCTATAAATTGGATGAATTTCTTCAATCTAATCCCTAATCAGATTATCGAATTTCTAATCACTTTGTCAAATCACACTTCGAGTACTCTTGCGCCAATATCTTATTTACTTGCTTTCATATCATGATCATGCACTAGTAGGTGAGATCCACAACAAAACTATTTGGAGAAGAAAGAAGAAAAATGGAGCCGCATGAAGGAAGCATTCAGATCTACATTTGGTTTGCATAATCCTTAGTTTTGAACGTTTCATTTTCATGTCTCTATTGAGTGTGTTAGGATAGATCATTACATTTAAGCTTTCGTGATTGAGCTAGATTAGTATTTTATATTACTTGTGATGATTTCCCATTTCCTATGCTACAGTTTGAATTATATTATAATTGAGTGAGACTTCCTTGAGGGTTGTAGCCTTCTGAGCATATATTTTTTGAGCAGTGAGCTCTAAGCATTGTGCTTGAATGCATGTGCATTCCCCATTATAATATTTTCACATACTGTTGCAGAGTACCATCTTATTGTGGGTAGGTTCCCACCGTAGTTTTTCCCTTAACCGGGTTTTCCATGTCAAAATCTTGGTATTATGTGTTGTGTTATTAATTTTCTTATTTCTATGTTGTTGTGGTTTATCATTTTATGTTTTGGAGTTTAATTTGCTGAGATCTAGTAAAAACTGATTCACCCCCCCTCTCAGTCTTCCTTCTTGATTGCTACTAACACTATGAAGACCGAGGAATATGTGAAGCAATGATGATATTAAATAAGGTGTGTTGGATAAGAGATCACCACTCCTGTATGCCAATTGTAGAAGAGAGAATAAGATTATTTACATAAACGTTGTTTAGGAATTCAAATGACTAACTTAAGATAATGATGAGAATATACTTGGGTCACCCTCCTACCAGTGTGGGTTGGATGTAATAGGGGCCTGTGCCACAGTCATTTGTGGTCTAGAGACACTCCCCTCTCCATTCTCATAGTGCTTTGGTACCTCAGGATGTAGGCTTATCAAAGATGATTGGTGTAAGCTCCAGACTAGCCTCTTTAGTGCTTCCTCCTCCACCTCTCTTGTTGCATCCTCTTCTCCCTTCTCTACTATTAGAGGATCTAGGGCTATGGTGTGAGGGTATATATGATCATGAGCATCCTCATCCTCATCATCCTCATCCTCCTCCTCCTCTTCCTCATCCTCCTCATCCTCCTGCTCATCTTCACCACAATCTCCCTCCTAACTTCCCTCCCCGTTGATACCAACCTCCTCCCAATCTCCCTCCTCCTCTCTCTCATCCTGATAATCTTAAGTATCTTCAGGATCCTCGGATGCCTCGTGGTCCTCACTAGGGAACTCAGTTGATCTCATCCATGGACTAGAATTCCCCTTCGGATATTCTAATGGGGATATGGCTCCAAGGTGATTCCCATCCCACCATGTGATGTAACTGCACTAAACTCATACATCATCATTAAACGAGACCTCAACATCTCTCTTCTCATCATCTAAGTCGGTTAGCTCTATATAATCTGTAGTAGGCCTAGGAACTTCTCCCAGTCTCACATCAGCTCAAGAGTGTTGTATATAGATTGTAATACCTGAAGAAACACCCTACTCTAGCCCAAACTACTGCCTCACTCGGTTGAAGTAGAATGAGAATACGATGTAATTGTGGCAATCCTTTAAGAAGAAGTTCCTTTGCATAAGGGAAAGTTGCCTGCGCTGATTTGACCAAGTGGTCATCCGCTGGTGTGGCCTCCATGTAATATCATCTGACCTCAATATGTCTACAACTACTCTCCAATACAACAAATAACACATTTGGCATGGTCTAGTGAGTGGGTAAGCATATGATGTTAGCACATCGATGTCCACATCTACTGGAAGTCTTTCTAGCCTAGTACATGTGATATTCTCAAACATCCAGATCTGCAAAAGGGTGCAAGTCATCAAGATCTGTCCCTCTCCATCCCTCTCCATAAACATACTCTGCTAGATCATGGTAGAGATGGGCAATCATGCTTCGTCCCCATCTGAATACTGTGCACTGCTCCTCCATTTCCTAGATAACATATATGAGGCCCTTGTACATGTGACTACCCCATCCATTAGGGCATATGGCTAGGCCCATTGTCACTATCATCAATCTCCTCACTAGTGTAACTCTGTTTATAGAATGAAGTAGCCAATTGATGAGGATTCAACCCCTAGTCTTTGCACACATGGTTCTACCAATGCAGTACATCTTCTCTTGCCTCAAATCAGTCAAAGTGTGATCCGTCTGATACCTCATAGTCTGTCCTCTAATAGGAAGTCTAAAGATGTGGTACACATCTTCTAGCATAACTGTTATCTCCCCTATGGGTAGGAAAAAAATGGAGGTATCCAGATCCCATTTATCCATCAGTGCCATGAGCATCACCAGATGAAACTTGATAGAGGGCATATTACACATTTGTTAGCTCTATGTCCTCCTCTAACATTCATGGAATTTGGCTCCACAGATTCTAATATGTAAATCTAGTAGTGTGCTCTCACATATATGGTAACATCTACAAAATCAAGAATTGAGAATTATTACTCTATTCATAAATCAGATCAATCAACTCAATATCTAAAGCCTGATCTTATGCCTACCCTTGGTCACCCTGTTTAGGGACTAGGGCGCTCCAATGGGATCATGGCACCCAATAGGGACCATGGCGCCATAGCAGGACCATGACGTCCTAGGGGGATAAGGGAACATGTGCAATCTATTGGAATCAATGAATATTCAGAGGGGGGGTGAATTAGTGTTCTACAATTTTTAACTTTGACAATCTGTCATTTAAACCACTTAATGCATATGAAAGAAATTAAAGTGCAGAAACACAAAGAAAAGATCAACAACACCATAACACCAAGATATTTACATGGAAACCCAGTTAAGGGAAAAACCATTGTGGGACTCTAACCCACAATATTAATATACTCAGCTAAAAGTATAGAAATGTTACATAAGGGGAATGCACATGCATCTGGGCACACTATCTAGAGCTCACTGCTCAATGTACAAATAAGGGATACAACCCAGAAGGGTCATTGCCTTACAAAGTGTTTGTAATAGATTACAATGTATTTTTAACTATGAAATAGCATCAATAAATGCCTACGTATAGTTTTGGTTAAGCACAAAATATATTCTTACTTTTCTCTACAATATTGCTTTGTTCTAATATTTTGCAACATACCAGAGCACCAATCTTCACGTTGTGCATGTGAAACTATGCACAGTTGATCATTCAAACATCTCACACAATCATCTATCACCAAAATGATCAAATACACCTATCTTATATATCTGCATCACCAATTTAGGTCACCACCACCTCAGCTTCAAGAAGATGTCACACAGATGAAACATGTACACAAGTCACCTCAATCTGATCTAAAACAACTAAGAAAACTAAAACCAGATGTCCACATGCTTCCCACAGGTTGGCTTACCAACCTTTAACACATAATCAATCACAGAAATTGATCCACAAAATGAATTATCACACATTACCACTAATAACCACTATTCTAGCCAAAACGTGATTACCAGATCTTCTAACTTACACAAAACTTATCACCAGAGGCCACAAATCTGGTATAAGGTAAATTGTGTATCCACAACATATCTCCTAGATCCACAAAGAAAAATAATCAAGAAAAATAATCCGCCAATCAAAACACTGTACACTTTGTCAGATACACTGTTATTATCGGACCTCACCAATACTTGATCAATCTTCAATCAATCCTCTAGAATGATGAAAACATGAAGTGCATATGCCAATTTTGATACAAGTTTCCATCAATGACAACATCTCAACATACATGCAATGTCTCTTGCCAACAATCTCCCCCTTTGGCATTAATGGCAACACAGTGAAAAATGACTATGTCAAACCAAGACCAAAATAAATACACTACAACCAAAAATATAATCGCTAGATTCCAAAGAATCAAAGAATTAAGGAAATCCCCCTTAGAGCAATATTTTTCACTCCTATATACTCCCTCTTTGACATCAATGACAAAGGTAAGATACCGGAAATCAAGAATTGAGGCCAAAAATACTATACAGTCTTCACAAAAACTTGAAAATATCTATATACAGATTCTTCAAAGAGTCCAAGTGACTATCCCAACCCTTTTGTAGATTCTTATATACTGCGGTCTTGAGATCAACTGGATCATTTGTCTTGAGAGCACTCTGAGCATCTTGAAGAACATTAAGCATTACTTCCAACTTAGGGACAATATGACTCCTAAGTTCTCCAACTCTGCCAATTAACCTTTTCCGACCATAGCTCAGACTCCGAATCTTCTCAAGCAATGAAATTAGTTGATTTTCATGCTGGCTTAAGGAATTTGACAAAGGATCAACTGAATGAGATAAGATTTCCAACTGATCCTTGTACTCTTGATACTTGTTCTCAATATCCACGATGAACTTGTTTAGGGATAAGCATGATTTATACAGGTTTCCACCTTCGGTTATTGCATCCTACATGCTTTTCACACAATTACTTAATATGAGTCTATCGTCGTTTGAGATCATTTTATTTAGGGTGTGGAGCCTTTTAGCATCAAACTCATTCCCGACCTTTACCTCTGTAGATTTCTCAAAAGATTCAAAGTGAGAATTAACAAAATCAATTAGACTTTTCAATTTCCCGAATGAAGTATTAGATGTATCCTTTTAGAATGAGGGCATTAACTTCTCCAAAGTATTGACTTATATGTTCATTAACAAGCTATCTTCAATGTGAGAACTTAGAAGATCTTCATTGGCTTTGGCTTGAGCAAAAGATGCCAACTGAAGTTTTTGTATGGGAGATAGAAAAGAAAGATTTATTGGTCCTTGTATAAATTCTGGGTCATTAGTGATCTGCTTACCTTTCATAGTCTCTGTAGTGTCTCTTGTTTCAGTTCCAACTTCAACCTTGACCTTTTTCTTCTCCATCTTCAACTACTTCCTTTTCAGGTGCTAGAGGGATCTCAACTTTATCTGTTACATTAGCTTCACCCACACTTGCATCATTCTCCATTTTGCTTTCTCCCAGAACATTGGCTTCTACATGTTCTGCTGATTGATTTTCTTGAATAGAAGTATCACCTACTACCTATTCAACTAACCACACTTATAGAATTGAAGGTATGTTATCTTTTTCCTTTTCTGGATTGACTTCATATTGAATTTATTCCAAAAAATTTCTCTAAATTTTCACTGTTTCCTTAGCAACTTCATCAATTTTGCCAAACACGATCTTATTAAATTTGTGCTTCCTTCGAAACTTATCCTTCGCTAAATAGAGTAATCTAACTATCTCCTCCTTAGAAATAATTGAACATAAATTGACCAATATATATTCCTTCAATTTTTCATCTTCTTTATTTGTTGTTAGTCTTCGAGTGTCCAAAATATCATATAAACTCTTTGGAATTACAGATGATAACTCTATCAAGGCTTTAGTATATACATTCATATATTCAACTATAATTTCTTCTAATGTCCTCTTCCCACTTTCATCAAAATTTTCATACCAGTCAGATAGTGGTTTCAAATTACCGTCCTTGACAATTGAATTAACAATTTATTCTAATGTAATAGGGGGCACAATAATGTAATTACCTTGATGTTTTCTTGACTGCAATGCCTCATCAAGCTCAACTTTTGGTTTATTTCTAGATTTGGTTCTGCTGGATGGTTTCTCCTTAGTGACCTTGGTGATCTTAGGTGCTTTTCCTTTACTTCTCTTACTGCTTCATCTGATTCAATTTCTTCTTCATCAACCACCACAAATCTAACTAATTTCTTCTTCTACACTCCACCAGATGGCTTAACTAATGATTTGGGCTTGGGAGGCTGAGAAATAGGAGTAGTACTTTTAGTTATGGCTTTAGGCTTAGGGAATTCTACTGGATCCTTCTTCACTCTTACTGATTGCCCTTCAGACATAATGTTTTCCTCTCTAGATTTTCAGACTGCCTCTTTTGATATCCCCATGCTTTCTGAAAAAGATTCAACCTCTTTCCGGACCTTCTCCTGAATGATTGGTCTCTTAAATTGCTAATGAAGTTTTAGGCTCTTCTCCTTGTAGGTTCCGAACCTTTCTTCACTAGAGTCCACCAGTTGGCTTAAAAAATGTTGTGCATATAGTTCCAAAATTTTTTCATCAACCTCATATCCCATTGGTACAATCCATGAAATTCGAGGCTCCACCACTTTCATCAAGCACTGATCGATGCCAACCATGAAACAAATGGTGTTAGCATATTTTTCCATAATAGATTTTGGGATTCTCTCCCTCTCATGCTTTTCCTCCTGAATGTTCTTTAAATATCCCCATCAGGCTTTGGAGTCATCAGAGCTGTAGAGATACTCCTAGATCTACATACCCATAGGCCTATCAAATTCCCACTGTACTGGACCAACTCCTGGAATCTCATTCTTCAAATAGAAGAATGTGCATAGAAGTAGAGTATCATATTTGAAGGGGTGCTTCTTGTTTTCTTTGATCTTCTTCAGATTCTTGATGAGCTCACTACAAAGGAACTCGCAAGGATTGTATTTTTTATTCTCCCTTAACATCTTATATGCAACTTATACTACAGTACCGAATACAAAGTTCATTCGGCTGGAGTAATAAATATTATAGCCTATCACTATGGATGCAAACCAAATGTTATCATCCAATATGTCATCAATAGTCATTGCTCGTTTATCAAACTTTGACCCATTTGCATTGGTTACAATGTCATTCTTCATTGGTTTTAGAGATGGCAATGGGCTGGATGCACACAACCATGTTACTACCTGAATCACACCTTTAGTGATCTTCTGTGTCTTTTCTAACCACATGAATTCATCATGAACATGAATTAGAATGTACTGAATCCATTGTTGTTCGTACGTCATCAAAAACTTCACAAATTGAGAAAAACCCTTGCTTTCCAATTCTTGGAATTTAGGTTTAAATGTGGAACTTTGATCAGATAACCAATTATTGAAAAGATTCAGCAACTGTGAGCTTCCCAATTATTCAATCGAATCATGTGTGTAAACCCTTATATCTTCTATATGCGGGACTTTGTAGGGTATAGATGAAAAATCACTCTTAGAGTCATCCTCCATTGAAATGAATGGATGATTCTTAAAGTTGGGATGAGCACGCTCAGTGATATTGACAACTAGAGGGGTTGCAGTACCAGATGCAACCATTTTGCAGATTAATGATTAACCTAAAAGGGGTTTTCACTGATAAATACCTTTGATGTTGGGTTAGGTTTACTCGCCAATTCTCTTCAGAAATCAATAGCACCAAATTTTTCTTGATCGCCTTCTTTGTAGAGATCTCTATACTTCTCTTCTTCAATCACAAATTTTGAAATGAAGAGGAAAAGTTACCTTAGATTTAACTTTTTACTGTAATAAATGCACTCTGCCCTAATTCTTTCAGATTCTCTATATCTGTCAGAAATTCTTCACCGGATCTTCAAATAGGTTTAATTATTCCAAAAATCTACTAAAAACATATGCAATCATAAACACTTTTGTAACCTGCTGAAAATAGGCATAGATCTTCAAACAGGGGGTTTGAAAGATATGCATTATAACTCTCCCAAGACTGGATTCCTAGGTTTAGTTACTGGATGTAGTTCCAACACCAGAATAAGGTGTGGACCCACTTTGTGCCTCTAAATCAATCTTCTTAACCCATGTCTTCTTCATTTGATCTCTGATCTCCTCAACTTTTTCTTTTCTATTCTCATTTGGCTTCCCATTCTTGTTCTTGTCTTCCAAACCTCTCCTATTCATATTTTCGCTTCTACACTATTTGGCAATGTGACCAGATTTGTTGCAAGCATAGAAAATAACATTTCCTTGCATAGGTCTAAAATTAATATGATTTCTTTTGCATTGATTAGCAACATGTCCAAACATACCACATGCATAACATCTGACATTTCTCTTATCTTGAAATTTATTCACCATACTTCTACATATATTTGCCTTATGACCATACTTATTGCATTTGAAACATTGGCTAGTAAAGTATAAAGCGCTATTAATCATCCTATTTCTGAATTGACTAGCCATATGACCAAATTTATTGCAAACAAAATAATTGCCATTGAATTTATGAGCATTAGACTGTCTTACCAGAGGCTTTCTTGAGTTATTCTTCTACTGTTGAGTCTTAGGATTCCTTTGACCAAACCTGGAGCTTTCTCCTTTCTCATATCCAAGACCTTGAGTGTCATTAGGATTCTTTTGACTTGCAAGCATTTCATCAAGCTTAGTTGAATTGATCTAGAACTTCTCCTTGTATTCATTTACAACATCAAGATCATATCTAATAAGAATGATCCACCTTTCAAGATATTCCTCATGTTGTCTAGCATCTTGTAGGTCAAGCTTCAATTGTCCATTCTTACTTTCAAGTCTGCAACATTCTTCAAAATTTTCTTTCAGGGATTGAGCAATCTTTTCTTCATTCTTCTTCCTTTCTTCAATCTCTTTTGTTAGTCTCATCACAATAGCTTCCATTTCATTCTTCTAGACTGTATTCGCTCTAGTTAGTCTATCACATTCTTCTGTCTTTTCCCTCAAGGCTTCTTCATCAATGCTTTAACTTTCCTTCTACTTTAGCTGATCAACAAGTTCCTTTCTCTTTTCCCTTGATTTGTTCAACTGATCCTTCAATGTTTCAATGTATTCTTCAACATCTTTGAGATTTGCCTTCACTTGTCGGTTCTCATCTTGTGCATGATAAAGATCTTCAAGAGAAACAACTAGCTACTTTCTAAGACTACCAAAATCCATTGATTCACCTTCCTGGATCAACCTCAAGTTGTTAGACTTCTTCTGAGTGAATAGGATCTATTACCAATTGTTGGAATCAATGAACACTAAGAGGTGGGTGAATCAGTGTCCTGCAATTTTTAACTTTGACAATCTGTCCTTCAAACCACTTAATGCATATGAAAGAAATTAAAGTGTAGAAACACAAAGAAAAGATTAGCAACACAACACCAATATTTTTATGTGGAAACCCAGTTAAGGGAAAAATCGCGATGGGATTCTAACCCACAATATTAATATACTCTACTAAAAGTATAAAAATATTACATAAGGGGAATGCACATGCATTCAAGCACACTACCTAGAGGTTACTACTCAATGTACAAATAAGGGATATAACTCAGAAGGCTCACTACCTTACAAAGCATTTGTAAGAGATTAAAATGTATTTTTAATTATGAAATAACATCAACAAATGCCTAAGTATTTCTGGTTAAGCACAAAACATATTCTTAGTCTGCTCTATAATACTGTTCTATTCTGATATTCTGGCACATACCAGAGCACCAATCTTCACCTTGCACACGTGAAATTATGCATAATCGAGAATTCACACATTTCACACAATCATATATCACCAAAATGATCAAATAAACCCGTCTTATATATCCGCATCACCAATTTAGGTCACCACCATGTTGGCTTCAAGAAAACGTCACAAAAGTTGAAATGTATACACAAGTCAGCTCAATCTGATTAGAAACAACTAAGTGAACTAAAAAAAATGTCCACATGCTTCCCACAAGTTGGCTTATCAACCTCAAACACATAATCAAAAATTGATCCATAAGATCCGCAAAATTAATTATCACACATTACCACTGATAACCACTATTCTAGCCAAAACATGATTACCGAATCTTCAACTTACGTAAAACTTATCACCGAAGGTGACAAACCTAGAATAAGGAAAATTTCATATCCACAACACATCTCCCAAATATGCAAAGAAAAATACTCAACCAAAATAATCCTCAAACCAAAACACTATACACTCTACTGAATACACTGTTCTTACCGGACCTCACCAATACTTGATCAATCTTCAATCAATCTTTCAGAATGATAAAAACATGAAGTGTGGATGCCAATTCTGATATGAGTTGCCATCAATGACAATATCTCAACATATATGCAATGTCTCTTTCCAACACAATGAGGGCTCCTACCTATTCAATAAAGTTAAATTTAGTCAACCAAAAGTCAATAGAAAGGATGAAGGTAGTTGAGTAGACTAACCTCATCAAGCGGGCGATCCTCGATCACAACGTGCCATAGAATACCCATCCATGTGGGCATCTCGAGTCATCATCAAGGCATCTCTAGTGCTATGTTGGCTCCTCTTTTGCACTCCAAGATAAAAGGTGAAAATGACAAATGAATAGTGTCATTATCACTATTTAAGGCATTGACTTTTTCTAAAACCCTAATTCTTCATTTCCTGCTTAATCATTCATATCTTGAGCTAGGGAATTCTAGTTTACGCACACTTGGTTGTGTTGAAATCATTTTTCAGTTCTCTTTCATACCAAATGTTCCATGATATACTTTGATCTTGTATCAAGATTCTTTTTGAGCATTTGTCATCACCTCTAGTTACAATTCGATGTGGTAAACATGTTACCCTGTTTCAACCCACTAATTAGCAAGCCAAAATAGGAGGGGCATATAGCTACCCTTGAATTTCATCATTCCTTAGTAAGAATTTAGGTGATTTTGCGATTTTATCTAACAATGTGGTTTTGTAGGATGTGGTTCCTAATAGTGTACTATAGATACAGTTGGGGGCTTCGTTCGACACCTTATGGATATATCCTCTTTCATGAAATGTTTACTTTTCTGTACTTTAGCTTGCATATGCACGTATTGTCACATGACCACTAAAGTGGGGGATAAATGTAGTATCGTAAATTATACACCCTTAATTGGGTGATACAATTCTACACTTAGGTTAGCACCCACCTTAGTGTGTTGCATCTTGCATTGTAAATTCTCTTTAAACATTTAATTTGATTAAATCTAAAGTCCTCTTTCATCCCTCTATGCATTATAAAATTGGGCACTTAATCCTAAGTGTGCCCCTTGTTCTTTTATTCTTTCAATTAATTAATTCATGAAAGTCACTATTTATGTCCTATTTTTGACCTTCAAGGCCTGATTTTACATATCTAAACATCTTGAATTATTGCATCCACCCAGGGTTGACATTATAATCGTGATACCTCGCATCCCTAAAAAAATGGAAAAAGTTGATTGCACCATGGTGATTCACCATGGTCCCAAATTTTTCTCCTCGGATTTCAGGATCATGTTTTGGCTATATTATAATAGTTAAATCTAGATATGTGCAAAATTATATCATTTCTAGGTCAGCTTATGATAAAAAAATTTAGGGTTTCATACATATAGCCTTTCCTTTCCTCATTTGAGGGATCCAACAACTCTAGCAATTAAAGGAGCCTCTTGTAAAGTGAAAGTACATGTTATGTGAAGTCTTTAATTAGCAAATAATGAAATCATCAAGTCTTCATCAACCATTTTTCATCAACTTAAGCTTTGAAGATATTGAAGAATAATAGGAGATCATCGACTATTGATTAGCTTGTACCTCTCCCTTAGGGTTTGGTATTGTTTCAAGTTATTTTCATATATTTATATGGATTTCACAACACTTATTTTCAGATCTACATTATTGCTTTAGATCCATTATAATATTTTTTATTTGAAGTATTTTCATTTACATTATGTTCATTTATTGTTTTATGCTCATATCAGAGGATAGGACTCTAATTCTTGCATTTTGGCACATGTAAGATCTTATACACACAAAAGGTTCTTGCACACACATTTTCAATACAATATCGACTATTTGTGGATGTTGAAATCACCAAAACAAGGGGTTTGACTAAGGAAAAACCCTATCTAGCCACCCAAACACCATTTTCCATGTTGCAGGTACAGGTGTAGAAATCTGACGAATGCACGATCTTTGAGAAAGACAAAACACATAGTTACAAATCTAGATCCAAAAGTAGGTCCCAATTTTTTGTGACAAGGTGCTTAGTGCTTTGGTCTAGTACCATGGTGCCCAATGCCTGGTCCTTCAAGTTTTTAGGTTCTTAGTGGTAGTCCAACAATACAGGATCTCATTTTTTAGTTTGCAGTAGTCCAACTCAGTTAGGTATCAGGGACTAAAATTTTGGTGACAGGTGCACATATGAATCTCATTTTCTTTTCTATGATTTGTGTCTCAGTTTCAATTCTGCATTTTTCTGTATTTTAGTTTATCTCAACACTTTAGGTCATCTCTCTAGCTGAATTAATCATATCACTGTATTTTGCATATCTCCCCTTCATAAGTAGCAAAGGAATAGAAATCCTAAAGATATTCCTTGAATCTCTCTCTTGCAAGAAGTAGTCAAAGTGAATAATCTCCTTAGGCTCTTTCGTATTCCAATGTGTGAATGAGAGTGAGATTATGTCTTAGTTTACCCGATTCCATTTTTATACAACACAAGGATGAAAGTTATAAGGATGTTTCTTGTATTTGTAGCTCATAAGAAATTTAAGGTATATCAAATAAATGTCAAATCAATATTCTTGAATGGAGAACTTGAGGAAGTAGTATACATTGAACAACCAGATGGGTTAAGGTTGTCAAAATATCTTCATATGGTGTGCAGGTTGAAGGAGGCATTTTACAGACTTAAGCAAGCTCCTAGAGCTTAGTATGCAAGGTTGGATAAATAGTTATCACAATATAATTTTAGAAAAGGTACTGCAGGTTGCAATCTCTATTTCAAAATTATAAGTGATAAAATGTTGATTGTTGTTATTTATGTTAATGATATCACATTTGGAGGAGATGATAGTGAATGTAGAATGATTGTAGAAGAAATGCAAAAGGAATTTCAAATGTCTATGATAGGCAAGTTGTCATTTTTCCATAGTCTACAGGTTACTAAGTTAAAAAAGGTATTTTTTCTCACACCAAGTATATCAAAGAGATGTTGAAGAAGTTTGAGATGGAGAATTCTAAAGTGGTTGCATCCTTTATGGCTACTAGTTGTAAGTTAAGGATGATGGATCTTCAGATGTTGATAACAAAAGGTATAGATATATGATTGGAGGATTATTGTGTTTGACTTCTTCAAGAACAAATGTTATGTAGGCTATTTGTTTGGTGGCTAGATATCAATCTAGTCCTAAGTATTAACATGATCAAGTGATGAAGAGGATATTCACATATCTGAAAGGGATTGCAAACTATGGATTATGGTATATGAAGGATGGTGATTTCACACTGAAAGCATATATAGATGCTGATTGGGTCAGATGTGAAGATGACAAAAGAAGTAAAAGTGGTGGTGCATTTTTCTTAGGAGACAAATTGGTGTCTTGGTTGAGTAAGAAATATGATTTAGTATCATTATCTATTGCAGAGGTATAATACATTGCAACATCTTGTTGTACTTAGTTCATGTGGATCAAACAAACTCTAAAAGATATCAAGGTAGTGTATGACGAAACAATTCCTATTTTGCGTGATAATATAAGTGCTATTAACATTTCAAAGAATCTAGTAATGTATTCAAAGACTAAACATATTGCAATCTGGTATCATTTCTTAAGAGATAAGGTTGCAGAGAAGGAAGTCAGATTGGAGTATGTACCTACTAAATAACAAATTGTAGATATCTTTACTAAGACATTGGAAAAAAGATACCTTTGAGTATCTCTGGCAGAAGTTTTGTGTCATTTCCCCTCCTTTTTAAAAATAGATGTATTTAGGTGGTGCATCCATCTGAGGGGGAGTTCTAGAGTTCATCTTTTGCTCTTGCATTTTAGTGCTTTTTAGTGAGGGAGAGAGAGAGTTTAGCACAATGCCCTTTTCTTTGATGTCAAAGGGCGAATGTTTTACATATTAGAAAAGAGATTAATCATATGTGCTCTTTTTTATTGGTGGTCTTGTCATCAATGACAAAGGGGGAGAATGTTGGAAGCTCAAGTTGTTGTTTTGTGTTGTCATCGATGTCAACCTATCTTGTGTTGTCATTGACATCACTATGTGTTGTATATGGTCTAGAAGTGAGTGTTTTGGTATTGTTGTGTGGTCTAGTGTAGGTTTTAAGGTGTTTCCATAAGGTTGGTGTAGCAGAAGTTTGAATATGTAGGAAACAATATTTTTACAATGAGTTTTTAATGTCTCAATGAGAGAATGCTTTGCATTTCTCTAGTATGTGAATATTATGTGTTGTGGATCTAGGTGTGATGTTTATGTTCTGTGTATGTTGCACTATTAGTTTTGTAGGTTCTTTGTTGCTCAAATGGTAGAGTTGGTTGTTACTAATTTTGATAGTAAGGTTGTCTATCTAAATTGGCCTGGAAGAATGCTTGGTGACTTTCAGATATGTGGATTCAAGTATTGAAATTTGTAGGACATGTTTATATGGGTTGTGTAGTGTTCTATTTTAGTTTTTAGATGATGGTTTGATTGGTAAGAGGAATTATGATATTCTGAGTTCAGTGTTGTCAACTAATCTAATTTTTATTTGACTGTAGTGATGTATCCTACTTGGATCATATTCTTTTGGTCTGTATTTACTATGGATAATAATCTTGATTAGTGCTTTCGGTCTCACCATGGCATGCATAGATCAACATTGTCTAATTTTCTTTGGAGGATAGTTTTGGACCGACTAGTTAATGTGCTTTGATGTTTATCTACATGTTTCATTTGATGCCTACCTTGGAGGATGTATTAGCATTTGCGGTTCATTGGAATAATTTGTAAATGATGTATTGTGATGTATTTGGGTCCTCTCTATCTCCCAGAGTGGATCAAAGTGGATATTTTAGGTTCAAATAGCCAAATTTATGCAATATTGTTTATTTTGTCTATGGCCACCTAGTTAGGGGTTTAAATGACCCATATTATATATAAGGGAGTGAAAATGTATGAGTGATGGTATGGGATGTGTGTGAGTTGACAAAAAACAAGAATGAATGATTTGCAAGTAGATTTGATATTGAAGATGTGCAAAAGTCAATTGTGAAGATCCTTCATGATGATATCTTCAGCATGGTAGTGTTTTGAGATAGTGTTTCAAGTTATATAGGTTTTCCATGATCTTGGTCGCTTGACATAGTGGTTTAGGAAAAATCTCATGATCAGGAGATCTTATTATTTTTTATTAAATTATCCCTTTCTCTACTAGATGATAGTGAGTCTCTACGTATCTTTCTATATCTTGCCCTACGATAATGTATCTAAGCCTTGCAAGTCATTTGTATCTTTCCCTAAGGTTGTGCACCTTATTTCTGCAAGTCCTCTCAAGAGTAGTGAGTTCTAGAGGCAAAATTGTAATTAATTATATTCCTATAGTGTGATTCTCACTATGGTTTTTCTCTGCTTAAGATTTTCCACATAAATCTGGTGTTCATATGTTTGTTGTGCATTGTGCTTTGATGATTTATTAATGTTATATGATTGTAATTTTAAATTTAAAGATTAAAAATTAAGAATATTTGAGATCTATATTTCTAGCATCAAAAATTTTAACTGATACAATTCACACCTCATGTTTGTGTTACTACTTTAGTGCGTCCTATCTACATCTACTCTCTTGGTTTTTTTTGGTCCTCTTCTCAAACTCTAATATCATGAACACTGCTTAGTGGGCCCCATCTTGGAGGTCCCTTCCTTGTTTGTTGATTGGAAAGCCTTTCTTATTGGAGCAGTAGGGCATGGAGCACCATGGTCCTGGACCAGGGAACCTCAAAATGCATTGTTCCCCCTTAAACAAGCCCCAATTTAAAATGGAGCAAACCCTTTATCTCCCTGATGGATTCCAGTCCCCATGGCTACACTTGATCATTGGAGGTTGTTGGTATTTTGGTATAGTTTTGTCATTGATGTCAACACCTACTGAAAACTAGCACTTTGGAGATCCAGCAACATTCACCGACAAGCAAGTAACTATTGCACAGTTACTGGTATATGGTTCACCGACAAGATATAATGTTCACTAGCACTTGGAATGATATGGAAGACAATTGGTAATGTCGAAGACATCGTGTGGACACTTTGTTTTGAAGAATTAATCATTGGCATATTCATATTTGCATATTTGCTTTTACCGGCAAATAGGTCCAGGTTATCTAAGGTTACACCAACAGGTTTATCTTTTCTAGATCAGCATGGCACGCTATGAAGATGATTTATTATTGTTGTAAATGCATTAAGCCGACATGTGCAATCAGTTATTACATCAGATATTATATTGTTTGTAAAATGATTTTATTGTAATATCTTGTAGAGTCGACCTACTAAAATTGGTCTTAGGTTATGGTATAAATTTAAGATCTTATTTGTAAAGATCAAGTGTGGAATGCGAAAAAGATTTGTGTGAAGGTATATGCGAGATTAAGTAGAGGTATACACAAAGACATCATTTGAAGGTGAAGTTAGGTTTTTGTAGAAGCATATCAACATTACACTGGTATTGAATCCAACATATGGAGATGCTATTTTGTGCAGTACATTCTTATTGGATTTAACCATCCAACTGTAGTCAGTGTGACTCCCATTTTGTGATTGAGCAGTGAGCTCTAGGCTGTTGGCCTTTCTGCATGTGCAGACCCCATTATGTACACTTACTATCTGTAGTAGTATCATCTAATTGTGGGTAAGGTTTCCCACTATGGTTTTTCCCCTTACAGGGTTTCCACCTACAAATACTGGTGTTATGTGTTGTGGATGACTTTATGTTTATGTTTCATGCATTAATCCTTACCAGTATAGCAATTTACTGTTAACACTATCTACCGACATACTTAATTGGTTTACCGGTATTAAGCATTAAGTTGGTTAAATAGTTTTTGGTTTGAATTTATTAGACAACTAATTCACCCCAACCTCTCAGTTGTCTCCGAGACCTAACAATTGGTATCAGAGCCTAGTCCTCTGTTGCAGAAGTTTAACAACTTGAGGAGATCCAATGTCTACTAATTATTTTAGGAAGGATAGTCCTAAACTTGATGGAACCAACTATGGGATATGGAAGATCAGGATGGAGACACATCTGAATTGCATAGGTAAAGACATCTAGGAAGTTACAAAGAATGGTTATACTATTGCTGTAGCTCGTCAGATTGCTCCAACTACCTTGGCTAAAGATGAAGAGAATGATTGCAAAGCAAGAGAAGCACTTTTGAGCACATTATCAGATCAATAAATCATGGGATTATCAGATAGGTCTACTGCTAAAGCTATTTGGGATCATTTGGAAACATTGAATGAAGGAGATTCCATAGTCAAGATTGCAAAACTTGAAAGCTTCCGAGTCAGGTATGAACATCTGAAAATGGAAGAAGATGAAAGGATTTATGCTTTTATGGAAAGAGTAAATGAAATTGTTTTGGGTATTAAATGTTGTGGAGGAACCTTGAGTGAGGATGAAATTGTTTCAAAAATCTTAAGAGGTTTGCCACTGGCATATAAAATGAAGGTTACTGCTATAAATGAGTTAAGAACAATGCCTAATACACCAGTAACTAGGGATACATTGATTGGAAAACTTTCAACCTTTGAAATTGAGGAATTTGGTCCTGTTGCTACTATAAAGATAGATTTGGCCTTTAAAGCATCAACATCATCTGCTCCATCATTTGACAAATCAGACTGGAAAGCCTTTTATGCAAGAGAACTTGAAGAAACTAGGAAGGGGAATGAAGAGCTTGAAGAACTTGAAGCACTATTTGCAAGAAAAATGCCACAAGGTCCAATTGGAAGTAAGTATGAAGGTAAAACACCCTTTAAATGTTTTAACTGCAATAAGATTGGTCATATGGCTTTGAGATGCCTTGATAGACATGCTAGACTAAGAGAAGAAGCTAGAAGAACATATAAGCCTAATCCTAAATATCAGAGATACAGATTTAAGAAGAACAAAGACAAATCTTGTTACATTGCTGATGAAGGTGTGACTGATGATTCCGATGAGGATCCAATAGACAATGGATGGGTTTTTGTTGCTATAACAGAAGATCAACTGGCACTTACTGCTCAACCAGTAGAACAAGCCCTAGCAGCCAAATTTGAAGCAAAGGATGAATGGATCATTGACTCAGGATGCTCACATCATATGACAGGAGACAAAGGTAAATTCTTGAACTTTCAAGAATACAATGGAGGTTTAGTAAGATTTGGAGATGACAAAGCCTGTTCAATCAAAGGTAAGGGTTCAATATCTCTTGATGGTAAGCATAACACTGACAATGTCTACTATGTTGAAGGATTAAATCATAATCTTTTAAGTGTTGGTCAATTAGTTGAGAAGGGATTTCAGTTACAATTTAAAAATGGAAAATGCAAAATCATGAATAGAACTGGTTTGGAAATTGCAACCGACAATCAAACTAGAGTTCATTTGAATAACAGTGAAAAGGCATGCTTGATTGCACATATAGATGAAAGTTGGTTATGGCATAAGAGACTATGTCATGTAAAGTTTGATTGCATGGTAAAAATCAGTACTTCTAAGGCAGTTAGAGATCTACCTAAAATTGTAAAACCTTAGAATAGAATTTGTAAGGAATGTCAATTTGGAAAACAAGTTAGAGCTAGTTTCAAAAGTATTCCATAAAAATCCAATAATGCTCTTGATTTAATTCACACTGATTTATGTGGTCCAGCCAGAACTAAAAGCTTACAAGGTGATAGATATTTCATGCTAATTATTGATGGTTATTCTACAATGTGTTGGGTTACCTTTCTTAGAGAAAAATCAGAAGCACTTGGAAAGTTCAAACTGTTCAAAGCAATGGTTGAGAATGAAACCGGTAAGAAAATCAAATGTTTAAGATCAGACCAACGAGGATAATTCACATCTAAGGACTTTAATACATTCTGTGAAGTGAATGGAATCAAAATACAATTATCAGCACCTCTGACACCATAGCAGAATGGAGTTGTTGAAAGGAAAAACAAAACTATCTTGGATGTAGCAAGAAGTATGTTATCTGAAGCAAATCTACCACATGTGTATTGGAGAGAAGTAGTTAGCATTGCTGTCTATACATTCAACAAAGTTCACATCAAAGGTGAAACCAGTAAGACCCCTCATGAACTATGGTTTGGTAATACTCCTACTCTTAAGTATTTCAGAATTTTTGGAAGTAAATGTTATATTAGAAGAGATGAGTATATTGGAAAATTTGATCCTAGAAGTGATGAAGGAATATTTCTTGGTTATTCATCTAAGAGAAAAGCATATAGATGTTTTAATAAGAGATTGTAGAAAATTGTTGAGAGTACAAATGTAAAGATTGAAGAACAATTCAGAGGAACTTCAAGGTATAAAGAATCTGAACCGGCAATAGAAATTGTGACAAATAAACCTACACTAGATCCACCGGTACAGAATGAAGATCCAGTTACCCCAGTATCATCAGAGGATTCCACAATAATTGAAGAACAACAACAAACTAAGACACCCAGGTATGTAAGATTGAATCATTCCGAAGATCAGATAATTGGAAACAAATTTAAAGGAGTTATGACAAGAGGAAGATTGGAAAATGAAGAGGTATGTCTTATTTCTAAAATTGAACCATCATCTATCAATGAGGCATGTGAAGATAAATTTTGGATTAAAGCTATGGAAGAAGAATTAGGACAAATTGAGAAAAATAATACTTGGACATTAGTTCCCCGGCCTAAAGATAAAAATGTAATTGGAACCAAATGGGTATTTAGAAACAAACTTAATGAAGATGGTAAGGTTGTCAGAAATAAAACAAGACTACTATGTAAGGGATATTCTCAGAAAGAAGGAGTTGATTACAATGAAACCTTTGCACCGGTAGCCAGAATTGAGGCAGTTAGATTATTCTTGGCTTTTGCAGCTCACAAGGACTACAAAGTTTATCAAATGGATATTAAATGTGCATTTTTAAATGGAGATCTTGAAGAGGAAGTATATATTGAACAACCTGATGGATTTTCTTTGACAGATGACAATGATATGGTTTGTAGGTTAAGAAAATCTCTGTATGGATTGAAACAAGCCCCAAGAGCTTGGTATGCAAGGTTGGATAAGTATCTTTTGAAGATTGGTTTTACTAAAGGAAATGCAGATAGCAATTTATATTACAAAATAACTAATGATGACATCTTGATTATTGAAGTATTTGTTGATGATATAATCTTTGGAGGAGAAGATGGATTATGTGAGGAATTTTCTATTAAAATGCAACAAGAATTTGAAATGTCTATGATTGGAGAAATAAAATTCTTTTTAGGTTTGCAGATTTCACAGACTGATAAAGGTATATTTTTGAGTCAATCCAAGTACTTGAAAGAATTACTAAAGAAATTTGGGATGGAGAACTCTAAACCGGTAAGCACACCTATGACTATAAATGACAAATTATCTCAAAGGGATGAATCTACACCTGTTAATCCAACTAGATACAAATCTATGATAGGAGGTTTACTGTATTTGACACAAACCAGGCCTGATATTATGAATGCAGTATGTATTGTTTCTAGATTTCAAAGTAATCCTAGGGAAAATCATGAATCAGTAGTAAAAAGGATTTTCTGATACTTACAAGGCACAACAAATCTTGGATTATGGTATCCTAGAGATGAAAATTTTGACCTATGTGCATACACAGATGCAAATTGGGCAGGAGATGTGGATGATAGAAAAAGCACCATTGGAGGAGCATTCTTTCTTGGAAAGAGATTAGTTTCTTGGTTGAGTAAGAAACAGATTTGTACATCTTTATCAACAGCAGAATCAGAATATGTTGCAGTAGCAACTAACTGTACATAGGTACTATGGCTTAAACAAATGTTGAAAGACATAAAGGTAAAATGCAAGGAACCTATTACTATATATTGTGATAACACTGCAGCAATTGATATATCTAAGAATCTGGTATTACATTCTAAAACAAAACATGTTTCTATCAAACTGAATTTTCTAAGGGAAAAAGTTGAAGAAAAGGAGATAAAACTTGTTTATGTGAATACTAAAGAACAACTTGCAGATATTTTCACAAAACCTTTCCCTAAGGAGACTTTTGAATATCTCAGAGATCAGCTTGGAGTCATACCACCACCGATAGAGACTTAGACAGTTGATGATTATCATCAATTGACAGAATTGAAAGAAAAATCTTTTACTCCGGTCTTTGATGAGGAAGCTACTTCTCAGGGGGAGTAGTTGGTATTTTGTATGAACTTGAATTTTGTACCTTTGGCATTTGATGTCAAAGGGGGAGAGATATCTATGGAAAAACACATTATCTTTTGAGGAGAGATTGGTATTGAAAAATAAATCTTTGGATAAACACATGATGTTCATAGGGGGAGAAATTGTTCTTTAAGGGAGATTGATTGTTTTTGGTATTTGGCATTTCTGTTTTGGCACTTTGATGGTTTTTCCATCTTGTGTTGCCATCAATGCCAAAGGGGGAGATTGTTGGTATTTTGGTATGGTTTTGTCATTGATGTCAACACCTACTGAAAACTAGCACTTTGGAGATCCAACAACATTCACCGGCAAGCAAGTAACTATTGCACAGTTACTAGTATATGGTTCACTGACACTTGGAATGATATGGAAGACACTTGGTAAAGTTGAAGACATCATGTGGACACTTTGTTTTGAAGAATTAATCATTGGTATATTCATATTTGCATATTTTCTTTTACTGGAAAATAGGTCCAGGTTTATCTTTTCCAGATCAGCATGGCACGCTATGAAGATAATTTATTATTGTTGTAAATGCATTAAGCTGACATGTTCAATCGGTTATTACATCGGATATTATATTGTTTATAAAATGATTTTATTGTAATATCTTGTAGAGCCAACCTACTAAAATTAGTCTTAGGTTATGGTATAAATGTAAGATCTTATTTGTAAAGATCAAGTGTGGAATGCAAAAAAGATTTGTGTGAAGGTATATGCGAGATTAAGCAGAGGTATACATGAAGACATCATTTGAAGGTGAGGTTAGGTTTTTGTAGAAGCATATCAGCATTACATCGGTACTGAATCCAGCATATAGAGATGCTATTTTGTGCAGTACATTCTTATTGGATTTAACCATCCAACTGTAGTCAGTGTGACTCCCATTTTGTGATTGAGCAGTGAGCTCTAGGCTATTGGCCTTTCTGCATGTGCAGACCCCATTATGTACACTTACTATCTATAGTAGTATCATCTGATTGTGGGTAAGGTTTCCCACCGTGGTTTTTCCCTTTACAAGGTTTCCACATACAAATATTGGTGTTATGTGTTGTGGATGACTTTATGTTTATGTTTCATGCATTAATCCTTACCAGTATAGCAATTTACTATTAACACTATCTACCGGCATACTTAACTGGTTTACCGATATTAAGCATTAAGTTGGTTAAACAGTTTTTGGTTTGAATTTATTAAACAACCGATTCACCCCCCCTCTCAGTTGTCTCCAGGACCTAATAGAGGTCAACTTAATCAGTAATTTACCTAGGGAGCCCTATGACATCCTATCAATTCATTTTCACCTCAAAGCAATTGATCCATCACATACCTTATCATTCGTGCATTTGTGAAGCATTATTCATCAAGCATTTTCAGACATGAAAGGCTGCATTTCATCCTTCAAGTATTATGGAGAAAAGATGTATTAATATTCATGCAAGCATGTGTGTGTGATTAGGTTTTTCATGTTCATACATTTGTCATGTAATTACATTCAACATTGTTGATTACATTCAAAGAGCATTGCATCATCAATCCTTCTATCAGCCTTTATAGATTTTAGGTATATCTCCTTAGCATTTACTTTCGTATGTACATTATTCAATTCAAGGTTAATTCCTAAATTGGGGTTTGACCTAAGGAAAACCCCTATCCACAACCATATTTCCTTTATTTCTTTGTTTAGGGAGCATGCTTAGGAGTTATACTTTGAGATTCTGATAAAGTTGACAATGATGAACAAGTTTAGCTTTCGACGAAGTAAAATTCGGAGGATCGGGGAAAATTTGTACTACTTGGTCCCAAAAAATTAGTCCAAACTTCTGGGAATAGGTTTTAAATAACTTATTTTTCCCAAATCTTAGTTGTGGCTTTGTGGGATATTTGTAGCAGTCTATTTTTGACAATTTACTTCAATCATTCCTTGTTTTACTCTAATTTCACAATTACCATCCAATTCCAACTAGAAAGAGGAGGTAAACAAATAACCAATGAATCTAGTCATAATTTTATCCCTTTCCTTATTTGGATTGTGGCTAGATCCATTGGATTCACCCCTCTTTCAATGTAGTGGTCCCTAAGGAAAAATTAGCGATCTTACTATCCTTATTGGTGAAACCTTAGTTTTTCCCCCATATTACATTTTGGTGAACCCAACTCTCATGCTTTCAACATTTATGATTTTCCATTTCAGATTTGATTCATATGCACTTAATTGATTCATATTTGCAATCATTGTTGAAACATATAGCTTATGCACTCATAGTTACATTCATTTGATAACTTGTTCACCACATATTACATTTTGGTGAACCCGACTCCTTGCATGCTTGTCTTTGATTTATGATCTCGGATCTAATTTGTAGGCATTTAAACATTAAATTTTGCACTCATAAATCATATTACATAAATTTAGTAGTTAAATTCATAAAAAACCTAATTTATTTTTATAAAATTGACTGTGGGTTGTATAATTTTTCAATTTTGTTTTGAGATTTGATTTTGAATTTTTCATTATGAAATTAATTAGATATGATTTGTTTGCCATTTCACATATGATTAAATTCCTTTAAAGTTATATTTATCAAAACCATGTGTTGAATAATGGTTTCTTTCATTTTACATTACTTATTTTCATTCATAGCACTCTTTCATATTGCATCTTTAGGGTTTCAAAGATATTTCCTACCTACAAATCATATCTCAAATATTTTATCCATATTATATGTTGTTTCATGATGACATTTTTAAGAACATGCATTACATGTGTAGATTACATAAAAAATTTCATAGACAATGATAATCCTAGAGATGAAATTGAAAAAGCTAATACTTGTACCTCTCATAGGGTATCTAATGTGAATGAGGAAATAATCGATACTCCTATCAATGATCTCTCCAATGGAGAGAAAGCATTGAAGAGTAATATGATACCATCCTCTTCTCATATACATACTCTAGTGCAAGGGGGGCAACATCAAAATGTAGGTTTATTAATCTCATAGATCCTCCTTATTCTCCTAGAGCTTATCTTAATTGTCAACATATTCCTAGAGAAGATGAGGCTATACATTTTATTCATGATATATCTCCTCATATAACATTAAGAAAAGATGAAGCCTTATATGATAAGGACCCTTCTTCCCAACCTATCAAAGAGGACATGAATAATGATAAAAAGGAGAAATTCCCTATAAAGGATATACCTTCTTCATGTAATCATCCTTTTGATCCCTCCATGTGCCCTTACACTATAAATTTTAAATAGATTTATGATAATGGTCCTTCTTCTTCACAATTGAAACATTCTTAGAGGAGTGGTAATAATATAATCTCAAAACAAGGTTATAGTGGAAAAGGCCTTGGAAAATATGAACAAGGAATAAAAGTCCCTATAAACCCTCCTTCACAAGCTAGTACAAGAGGTCTAGGGAATCCTCATCATTTACTTACAAATGATCTCCTTAAATTTTGGAATCTTAAGGAGAATTTTGGAAAGACATAAGATCTATCATCCATCGAAAGGTGCTTCTTCCTCAAATAATCCTTTTTGGTCATATCATCATGTAAATGAATGCCCTGATTTTGAAAATGGAATACAAAGACTGATTGATAATGGAACTATCAAAATCATAGAAAACAATCTTTTTCCTTCTAGCACACCTTGTCCTACATCTCAAGAGACAAGACCTACTCCTCTTGATAATCAAGAAAATTTAGCTACAAAAATTGTAACAAGCCCATTTGTTCTACCCCCATGTTTAACTAGGTTTTAACCCACATGAGAATAGTTTATAATATCACCATCTAGCTAACTAAATTTTCATTTTATATTTCATAAACAAGATGCACATTTGAAATAAATCCTATTTCAAACTTATCCATTGCATCATATAATTCATTTACATTTTAATATTCATATGAATGATTATATTTACAATTCCATTTTCAAATTTACAAATATTATAAAGATAATTCACAGCTTTCATGAACTTATATAAGAAATACAAATGGTCCAGATGTCCTTACTGACATACATCCTCAAGTTTTTGGCCACCAACTGCATGAGGAAGAGCATCACTCATACGCTTTTCCACCCAACCAAGACTAAATAGTCCCTTATGTCTCTTCCTGCTGAAAGAGACCTAACTCTTTAATGAAGAGATTGGTTTGGTGACCTCATAATAATAGCTCACGAGCATAGTGTTGTGTCCTATATATCTAGAGGTAACATACACTTATTACAACCTACATGTATGGCATTCCTAGCCTAGTATATAAACCTGGATCACAGTGAACCGATAGTGTAGATAATGACAACCTACACTACTTTGGCCAAATAATTCATCACCCATTACTTTGAGTGAGAGTCATATTTTGACCTACTTCTTTTCTCAAAACAAAAGAGTTTCATAATAATAAAAATTCTACCAAAAATCATGTATATTCATTCAAACAAGAAAACCCAAGTATCAATCAAAGTCATTAAACATCTATTCCATCTTTCATCAAGCATTTGCATTCATATAATGATTTTATTATAAGAAAAAATAGATAGAATCAACAAGCCTAGAATTATAGCTCCAACAAAGTTACTGATTCCTAAGCTTAAACCATGCTTGCTTCACCCTCTTAGAATGAACTTATCCTCAACCTTAATCTCTCACAAGATCTTCAATGAACTAATCTACTTCTAGACTAAAGGCTAAAACAATCTCTCTTTTGTGAAAGTGAATAATGGAGAACAAGAAAATAATGAGAAAATGATGAGTGAAAATGAGTGCTCTCAAAGTAGAGAATTCCTCCCTATTAATGCAAGAATTTGAGAGACTTAATGCTATAATTATGCTCTCAAGTCTGCCACCTATTCTCCCTTCTAATGCCACCACTTAGTTTATAATATTGATTAAGCCTAATCACAAGTTTATGTGATTTCCAAAATAAATATAAAATTGACACACATAAGGTCCTATTTTATTCTACTAATGAATCACTCCTAATTTTACTAAGTCAAAATATTATTCTTCTGAATTTATCACTTATGCTAATAGGTTTGTAACTCTTTAACGAAGGGTAGTATTATATTATTTATTCAACTTGCTTTTCCTAGCAAAGTGGAAAGATCCAAATATTGCCCACGTATTAAGCGAGGGGTTGTTTTAATGCATAAATATTACCTACTCCCTTAGGATATGGGTTGCGCCAACTTGTATGGTGGTCGACCCTAACAACTATGTGGTTTATCACTTTCTTTTTCTCTCTCACCACTACGTGGTGCTTCATGCCATAATTAATTCGATTCATATTAATATATTTTTATATAACCCAATATTTTAAATAATTAAACAAATGTATTCATAATCAAATAATAATACACACACCCACATATATATATTATTATTTTAATACCCATACTATTCTTTTATTATTATATCCATTGATCCATATATATATATTGGTCGACGTGAGATATTTTGTATTTGATCAACAAGTATATCTTTGTAATTATTTTAGGTGTGGTGAGCCGACCTTGATTAGGTTGATCCATTGATGCCATGTATACATATATGTTGTAATCTTGTGTAAGGTATGAAATGTGTGTGTGAATAATGTATTAATCATTTGGTACCAGAGAAAAAGTATGAAGAAGTGCGAAAGAGAAGAATATGTGTTATGTGCCTAATCGGAACTGTAACCAGGCATGAGGAGATGCTATTCTATCAGTTCATGATCTTCTAGATATAATTCAAATTTGTTTGTAAGGCAGTGAGCCTTCCCAAGGGTTGTAGCCCTCCTTGTTTTCTATTTTGAGCAGTGAGCTCTAGGCAGTGTGCCTGAATGCATGTTCATTGTCCATTGTAATATTTCATATACTTCTAACAGGGTATCATCATATTGTCGGTACGTTCCCACCATGTTTTTTTCCTTGACCGGGTTTTCCATGTCAAAAATATTTGTGTTATATTGATGTGGTGTTGATTTGTGCTTTCATTGTTAATTATCATATCTAAAATTGTGGTTGAGTTAAGAAAAGTTTTTGAGAAAATTGATTCACCTCCCCTCTCAGTTTTTCGCCTTGTTGCCAACATGGTCTAGTTAAGTCAAGTTAGTCGGGAAATGGTAAGTAACTTTCTATCAGAGTTGGTGATATTTTGCAATGTTTTGGTTAATTTGTAATGGGTTATTAAATCTTTATGATATAAGAAGATATAACCCATCATAAAGATTCAATAACCCATTGCAAATCAACCAAAATATTACAAAACATCACCAACTCTGATAGAAAGTTACTTACCATTTCCTGACTAACTTGACTTAACTAGACCATGTTGGCAACAAGGCAGAAAACTGAGAGGGGGGGTGTGAATCAATTTTCTCAAAAACTTTTCTTAACTCAACCACAATTTTAGATATGATAATTAACAGTGAAAACACAAATCAACACCACATCAATATAACACAAATATTTTTGATGTGGAAAACCCGATCAAGGAAAAAACCACGGTGGGAACCTACCCACAATATCATGATATCCTATTAGAAGTATATGAAATATTACAATGGAGAATGCACTTGCATTCAGGCACACTACCTAGAGCTCATTTCTCAAAACACAAAACAAGGAGGTCTACAACCCTTGGGAAGGTTCACTACCTTACAAACAAATTCAGATTACATACGGAAGGTCATGAACTGATAGAATAACATCTCCTCATACTTGGTTACAATAACACATATTCTTCTCTTCTGCACTTTTTCACTCTTCTACTCTACTATCAAATGATTAATACATTATTCACACACACATTTCATACCTTACACAAGATTACAATATATATTTATACATGACATCAATGGATCAACCTAATCAAGATCGACTCACCATACCTAAAATAATTACAAAGATATAGTTGGTGATCAAATACAAAATATCTCATGTGAGCCAATACAATGTCAGCTAAGACATAACATGGACATAAATCAACACCTCGAACATGAACCACCTCCAAGAATTATGCTTCGAACATCCGCAACATGCTACAATCAACATGTTGGTCAAGGACATGAAGATACCATCAGAGCAAGAAAATCATCCATAACATGCTCACCAATCAATGCAAACCTTCAACACACATATCATACCATCTAGAAACATCCACAAGCAATGTGAATTACCGCCACAATAACTACACCAACTCGGATTACTAGAATCATCATCATCATTATACCGAACTTCAAGAACATCAACAAAACTGACTATCAAATTGAAAAATTGACTTGCAGACCTCCAAATCACAAACCATTTGAATTGAGGACACACTATAATGCCCTAAACATTCTGCCAAGACTGCAAACCAAGATATTGCAACATGGAGCAATGTAGAGAAAAATACAGAACACTGATCAACACTGAACAACTAAAAAAATAACTGCAATACTAGATCTCATAACTTGATCAAATCTCCATGCGGACCATTGAAACTTGAGCTGAATCAAATAGAGATACTTATCTCAAAACCCTTTAATCTACAACAACTCATCTGCAACACACTGGCCAAACCAACTCACTTAATCAAACTGCAACACTAGAACACACAAAGGAATATGTTGATATCAATGACAACACATCTCTTAGTTAATCCAAACACATATTTGCATATTATCCCAACAATCTCCCCCTTTGGAATTGATGGAAACATATGATGTGAAAAAAAATCAATGACAAAGAAAGAATAACTCTCAACAATCTCCCCCTAAGATCTAGCATATGATATAACTATTTTTCACATGATTCTCCCCCCTTTGACATTAATGCTAAAGGCTTATCATAGATCACACAAAACTAAACATCTAAACCACAACACTGACTACTCTCCCCGAGTAGCAACCACCACTCATCAATCCGGATCAGAAGATATGACTATGAATTCTACCAGACTGATGCAAATCCATGCATCTTAGTTCTTGTCAGGGGGGGGAATTACCCCTAGCTTCTCTCTGAGATACTCAAAAGTATCCTTAGGAAAAGGCTTCATGAAGATATCTATAATTTGTTCCTTTGTAGATACATACTCCAATTTAACTTCCTTCTCATTCACCTTTTCTATCAATAAATGAAACTTGACTGATATATGCTTAGTTTTTGAATGCAACACTGAATTCTTAGAAATATTGATAACACTTGAATTATCACAGTAATATGCAACAATTTTTAACAACAATAATATATTTAGTAACATTGAATTCTTAGAAATATTGATAACACTTGAAATATTTAGTAATATTAAGTACAATTGCTGGCAACAACAATATATTTAGCCTCTACAGTAGATAAAGAAATAGCATTCTGCTTCTTACTCATCCAAGAAACCAATTTCTTTCCTAAGAAAAATGCACTACCACTAGTACTTTTTTTGTCATCCACATCTTTAGCCCAATCAGCATCAATAAAAGCACTCAAAATAAAATTATCATCTTTAGGATACGACAAACCAAAATCAACTATGCCTTTCAAATATTCAAAAATCCTTTTCATAGCTACAACATGAGATTCCTTAGGATCGGCTTGAAATCTAGCAACAAGGCAAACAACATTCATGATATCAGGTCTAGTCTAAGTCAAATACAATAATCCACCAAACATTGATCTATATCTAGTCTGATTTGCCTTAGGGGATTTGTCATCCTTTATCTACTTATATCTAGTCACCATAGGAGTACTAACTAGCTTTGAATAATCTAAAACAAACTTCTTCAACAATTTCTTCACATACTTGGACTGAGATATAAAAAATGCCTTTATCCAACTGAGTAATTTGCAATCCCAAAAATAATTTCATTTCACCAATCATAGACATCTCAAATTCATTCTGCATCTCTTCAACAAACTTCTTGCACAAACTATCATTTCCTCCAAAAATAATGTGATCAACAAAAACTTCAACAATCAAAATGTTATCCTAATCAATCTTGAAATAAAAGTTACTATTAGTAGTACCTTTATTGAATCCTAGCTTCAACAGATACTTATCCAGTTTGGCATACCATGCTCTAGAGGCTTGCTTCAATCCATACAATGCTTTCTTCAATCAAAAAACCATATCCTTTTCATCAGCCAATTGAAATCTATTTGGTTTATTAATGTATACCTCTTCTTCCATATTTCTATTAAGAAATGCTGACTTGACATTCATCTGATAAACTATTAAATCTTTGTAAGCAACATAAGCAAGAAATAATCTAATAGCTTTAATTCTTGTCATCGGGGCAAAAGTATCCTCAAAATCAAATCCTTCCATCTAAGAATATCCTTTACAAACAAGTCTTTCTTTGTTCCTAACAACTTCACCTTGTTCATCCAATTTGTTTTAGAAGACCCATTTAGTTCAAATTACATTTTTATCCTTAGGTGTGGGAACAAGAATCCATGTATTATTCTTTTCAATCTAGTTCAATTCTTTGTCCATTGCTTTAATCCAGTTTTCATCTTTGCATGCTTCATTAACATCTTTAGGTTCAATTTTAGAGATCAAGCAATATTCTTCAATAATTCTTCTTCTAGTCATCACACCTTATTCTTATCTCCTATGATATGATTTTGTAAATGATTCAACCTCACATACCTGGGAGTCTTAGTATTTTCTTGATTTTTCAGACTCTTGAGTTCTTTCTTTTGCACTAGCACTGGTCTCTCCTTGATTTTCTATCTTTTCCAAAACAATCTGAATTAGATTCTGGGACTACACTTGCTTTCCTTTATCTGAACTGTCATTCTGATCATTAGAATCATATCCACAGGATCTGATCTGTCTTTCATTGCTTTCATCAACTTTCACATTAGCACTTTCAACTATCTTTCTCAATCTCTTATTATAACATTAGTAGGCCTTTCTCTTAGTAGAATAACCAAGAAAAATTTCATCCACATCTAGCATCAAACTTCCCTAAATATTCATCTCTTTTGATATAGCATTTACTTCCAAAAATTCTGAAATATCTAATTGTGGGAAGATGACCAAACCATAAATCATAAGGAGTTTTACGAGTATCACCTTTGATATGCACCTATTTAAGAGTGTATACAACAATACTCATAGCTTCTCTCTAATGAACTTATAAGGAACTAAGAGGAGGGGGGGGGCGCTGAATCAGTGCAAGTAAAAACAATACAAATCTAATTATCAATTTTACCAACTTAAAACTCAATAGGCATATAAGAAATGACACCAAGTATGCAATCACCACATAAAGCATAAACCACATGACACAAGAGTTTATACATGGAAAAACCAAATGGGAAAAACCACGGTGGGAGTTAGTACCCACAAGATCCACTATCTGTAGCATAGAAATCTGATCGGTTAAGGTCTACAACAACCGATTAGGGGCACACCTTGTTAGAAGTGTCTAAGCCCGATTAAGAGCTTTACAAAAAGGCCTTTGAGGACCAACCCTGTTAGGGGCTACCCAAGTTACTGGGATTTTCAAACACAAGATAATGTGTCACCTGGTTAGAGGATTTAATGAACAAAACTGTTAGGATCTGACTACACCCTGTTAGGAGTGACCTTGTAAGAGGATTTTCTTTCTGCAACTGTTAGGGAGACAACAAGTACAAATGATCTTAGCATAACACCTTCTGTGTCTAATAAGATCTATATCAGAACATTACAACTTGTCAAAGAATTCATCTCTCAATTCCTCTGATCTTCACACTATCAGAAATACAAGATTCGCTCTTATCTATATCACTATCAAGCTCATGTATATATATCCTTTCATACCTCATCACACAATTAAAATTATCATAAGATCAGCTAGAACCTTATTTCAATTCCCTAAGTTTAATGCATCTAGACAATCTTGCAATGTACTCTTTAGTTATGTCGGCCGCCAACATAATAAATCCAATTCTTTGTCGTTTTACCAATCTGGGTGATTTTCATCACTACTGGTTAAGTCTCCATCCACTAATCTATTCTGTCAAATAAATCTTGTTCACCTGATCGATTCAAAACGTGGGGTCACAAACATAACTTCTTCTAATAGTCTTCAATACTGTTGCAAAACCACATCATCTCAATCTTCATGATTTTCTTGTATCAGTTGTTGGAACGTAACTGACTGTCATTTATCGGTTGAAGTCCTAATTATCGGTTTTGATAAAACTATCTCTACTTTACTAGTTAAGTCTAGCTTGTTGAACTGTAGGACTTAGATGACTCAAAGAAACATAGTTTCCATCAATGACAACATACAAAATAGTCATCATACATAAATCTAATCTTTATGCACAACAGACATATACCGGTTGCATCAAACAAACACACATTACCAGTTTAGTTCAAATAATCAAATGCCAACACTCTCCAATAGATATACAAAATATTTCCTTCTAACATCATGACTCTTGTAGCTTCCTGAATTGTTCTATTCTTCCTCTCCACAACACCATTCTGCTGAGGAGTTCTAGGTGCAGAACTGTCTCTTCACTCCATGTTCTTCACAAAATGCATTGAACTCATCAGAAGTGAATTCACCACCTCTGTCAGATCTCAACCACTTTAGGTTCAATCTTGTCTCAGTCTCAACCATGGCTTTGAAACTCTTAAACTTATCCAAGGCTTCAGACTTCTCCCTTAAGAAAGTATCCCACATCATTCTTGAATAGTCATCAATCAACAACATGAAATACCTGTCTCCCTGCTAAAACTTACAATCAACTCTTGTTTGCTTCCCTAACTAACATTCCTTGCATACCGAATAGTAGGCTTTACCAACTTAAGAAGATCTCTCATTTCTTGAGTAGAACTTATCTTAACAATGCAATCATAATTTACATGACACATCCTCCTTTGCCATAACCAACTTTCATCAATATGAGCAATCAAACAACTTTTACCACCAACATTCAAGTGAAAGATATTACCTTTAGTCTTTGTCCCTAATGCAATTTCAATTCCAGAACCAATTAAGATTCTACACTTGCCATTCTTGAATTGTAAATCATATCCCTTGTCAGCCATCTATCCAACACTCAAAAGATTATGCTTTAGACCTTCTACATACAAGACATCATCAGTATTGTGCTTACCATCAAGAGAAATGGAACCTCTACCACGAATTATACCAACTTTGTCATCACCAAATCTTGATACACCACCATCAAAATTTTCCATACTCACAAAATTATTCTTATCACATGTCATATGATGAGAGAAGCCACTGTCAATAACCCATTCATCCTTCTCTTCAACTTTAGTAGCCAAAGCTTTCTCCTCATAGCTAGCAGAATCAATAGGCACTGGATCATATTCCTTGATAGCAATAAAAACCCATTCATCATCTCCTGAATTTCCTTTCTTGGATTCATCATCTATCACATCTTTATCAAAAACATCATAACATTTCTTCTAAAATTTAAGTTTGTATTGCTTCCTAGGAACTCTTTCCAAACACCTTGAGGCAAAATGTCCTATTTTATTACATGAAAAGCATTTAAGAGGAAACTTTCCTTCATACTTACCGACTCCTTTAGGTAATCTCCTGGCAATAAGGGCTTCAATATCCTCAAGTTCTTTTTCTTCTTCCATCTCCTTCATCTCCTTCTCATATCTAGATACCCTTCTTGAAGAACTTTGTCCTAGATCATATCTCTGCTTTTCAGAAACAATAACTTTGAATGCAAATTTTGTTGTAGGAAGAGAGTCACCAAACTCACTCAATTCAAAGGCAACAGGCTTGCTAATCAACATGTCTCTAGTCACATTAGTCATGGTTTGGATGTCCTCAATAGTAGTAGCTTGGTGCTTGTAAGCAGGAGGAAAGGATCTCAACACTTTAGCAACAATCTCTAATTCTTCCAATACATCACCGACACATCTGACATCGCACACAAGCTCATTCACTTTCTGCAAAAGAAGTAATATTCTCATCTTCCCCCATCTTCAACAACTCATGCTTTCCCTTCAAGCTCTCCAACTTGGCAATCTTCACATGACTGTCACCTTCATACAATGTTTCCAACTTCTTCTAGATCTCATGAGTAGTCTGCAAATCCATCACATTTATCATTTCAGAATTAGTTAAGGCACTCAAGAATGCTTCCTTAGCTCTAATATTGTATTCAACTTCCTGTATCTCATCCAAAGTTGTATGACCATTCTAAGGAATGTTATACACATTTTTTAGTAATTTTCTAGTAATCTTCACCAATGCATCTCAAGTGACACTCCATTCAGCTTTTCCAAAGAGTGTAGTTTGATCCATCAATTATCAAACTATCCTTCTTGTAAGTAGCCATCCCAGAATAGCTCAAGCTATTAAACTTCTTTGGAGGAATCTTCTTTGATACCAAATGTTGGCAACAAGGTATAAAATTAAGAGGAGGGGGGGGGGGGGGTGAATCAATTTTCTCAAAAAAAAATTCTCAACTCAACCATAATCTTAGATACGATAATTAACAGTGAAAGAACAAATTAATACCACATCAATATAACACCAAGATTTTTGATGTGGAAAACCTAGTCAAGGGAAAAACCACGGTGGGAACCTACCCACAATATGATGATACCCTATTAGAAGTATATGAAATATTACAATGGAGAATGCACATGCATTCAAGAACACTACCTAGAGCTCACTACTCAAAACGCAAAACAAGGAGGGCTACAACCCTTGGGAAGGCTCACTGCCTTACAAAAAAAATTAGATTGCATCCAGAAGATCATGAACTGATAGAATAATATCTCCTCATGCCTAGTTACAGTTCCAGTTAGGAACATAGAACATATTTTTCTCTTCCACACTTCTTCACATTTCTGCTCTACTACTAAATGATTAATATATTATTCGCACACAAATTTCATACCTTACAAAAGATTACAACATATATTTATACATGACATCAACAAATCAACCTAATCAAGGTTGGCTCACCACACCTAAAATAATTACAATGATATAGTTGTTGATCAAATACAAAATATCTCATGCAGACCAATACAATGTCACCTAAGACATAGCATGGACCTAAATCAACACCTCAAACATGAACCACCTCCAAGAATTATGCTTCAAAAATCCACTACACATTACAACCAACATGTCGATCAAGAACGTGAAGAATTCCACCGGACCATGAAAATCATCCATAACGCGCTCATCGATCAATACAGACCATCAACATGCATAAAACATAATCTAGAAACATCCACAAGCAACGTGAATTACCACCACAATAACCGTAATATATTCATTTTCCAATCCAAATAAATATATTCAAAATGTAATCATGCATTAATATAAGGACCCGCTTGTCCTAACCTTAGAATATCTAACACAAATGAATCCCAATCTAATATAACATACACTTATTGATGAATTCAAATTAATGCAAGATTTAACATAAGATGATTAACATGCGAACATAATGAACTAAAGATAGACTAGATATCTATGTGCATGTGGAAACTAAGGAATTGGATGAACATAGAAAAACCATAATTAATGTGCATAAACTTATCAAACTTAAGTTAACATCATTAAATCCATCTAAGGAATTAAGGAATTGTATGTATGTATGTATGTATGTATATATATATGATTTAATGATGGTTTATAAATAGCAACATAATTTATTGTGAAATTTGATAAATTAGAGGATGCCAGTGATTTGAATTCACAGTGATTTAATAGAACATGAAAGTCAACTTGCAGAGATATTAACTGCTTTGTCTCTCAAGTGGTTTTGTCCCGGGAAGGCAAATTTTGGATTCTATCATCTCTGTTCATGAAAATATCCATTCTCTAGCCTTTTCTAAAAAAGAAGGTTTTTTTCTGAAGCTTGACCTCTCTAAAGCCTACGATAGAGTGGATTGCGATTTTATGATGGATGTTCTTTCTGCTTTTGGTTTTAATCCTAGGAGTGTTAGCCTTATCAGTCAACTTGTTTCTTCGGCTTCTTTCTCTGTGTTAATGAATGGTTCCCCCTCTCCTTTCTTTAAAGCTTCAAGAGGTCTTAGGCAGGGGGATCCTCTATCTCCAGTGATCTTTATCATCATGGTAGAATGTTTGGGGAGATGTATTGGAAAGTTGGTTGAGAAAAGGGAGTTTTGAGGTTTGAATCCTTCTTCGGTAGATCAAATATGTTCTCATCAGTAGTTTGTTGATGATTCTATAATAATGGGAAAAGCCACTTTCAAGGACACTAGAAGACTAAAAAAGGCTTTGGATAACTATGGAGAGGCTACTGGTCAGCTTATAAACTGGTCTAAAAGCTTTGTTTATTTTATCAATACCCCAGAGAGAAGGAGGATTAAAATTAGTAACATTCTGGGCGACCAAATTGGTAGCTTGCCTGCTTCCTATTTGGGGCTCCCCTTAGGCCAAGATCCTTCGGATACCTTTTGGGGAGCCTTGGCAGATAAACTCCATAAAAAGCTGTCTGGATGGAAGGGAGCTCTTCTTAGTCAAGCAGGTAAGGTTCAATTGCTAAATACCACTCTTCAAAGTATCCCTCTCTATGCCATCATTCTATTTAGGATTCCTAATAAGTATGCTGAGGCCATTGAAAAAATTTAGAGATCCTTTTTATGGACAGGGGTTGAGGAGAAGAAGAGAATGAACTTAATTGCTTGGGAGAAGGTCTGTAAGCCTATGAATAAAGGTGGTTTGGGCCTTAGAAGAATAAGAGACATAAATGATTACCTTATGGCCAAGAAGATTTAGAGAGGATATAGAAATCAAGGAGAGTGGAAAAAAATATGGGACAACAAATATAAAAGCCATGTCCGAATCTTCAAAGTTTCCTCAAAGCGGAGATTATCCCAATTGGATCCAATATTTGGAAAAATGTCTCTAGGACTAGAGACTTAATTATCAAAGGCACAAAATGGAAGTTGGGGAAAGGGAATCTTATTCAGTTTTGGGAGGACCCTTGGCTTCTGGAGCCCCCTTTAAATGAAAACCCTAAGTGGAACAGATTTCAGAACCAATGCAAGGAAAGATTTGGAACCAAGGTGGAGGATTATTGGAAAGACTTAGCTCAAGTGGATCAGTCTTTGGGTAGTCTGAACAAAGTCATGAACTCAATGGTGAGGATTGAAGAAGAAGACCAGTTAATTTGGAAACTCACAGCCAGTGGTACTTTTACTGTGGCCTCTCTATATCATCAACAGTGCAACAACATGGAAAGTCCTTGCTGGGCTAAAGCTTGGGTGAAAGGTCTTACCCCCAAGATCAACATTTTCTTTTGGATAGCCCTTCAAGACAAAATTCTTACTACTGAGAATATTAGAAAAAGAGGTATCAACATGCCAAGTTTATGTACTCTTTGTAAGAAGAATGAGGAGACTACAAATCATATGCTCTTTCATTGCCCCTTCTTAGCTAATGTTTGGGGAAGTTGTCTGGATCAATTCAATATCAATTGGAGCTTCCCCAACTCGATTTAGGAGATTTTCAAGTCATGGCATCATCCTTCAAAAAATAGAACCACTACCTTATTATGGAGAATTTCTTTACCTCACATGTGCTAGGGTTTATGGAAAGAGAGAAATGATAGAATTTTTAGAGAAAATAATACTAAGGCTAACATTGTGTTTGAAAAAATAAGAAGTATATTGGAAAATATGAATATTATAGGTGGTATTGATAATCCTAACACTAAGGAGGATCAATTTCTCTATAAAAAGTGGAGATTAAAAGCTCAAGAGAGTCTCAAGAGTAATCCTAGAGAGGGAGTGATATGGATCAGCCTGCCTATGGGATGGATGAAAATCAATTTTGATGGGGCCTCTAAGGGAAACCTGGGTGTTGCAGGATGTGGAGTGGTCCTTAGGGATGAATGGGGAATATGTAAAATCATAAAATGTATTCGTATAGGAAATAAGACCAATCATGTTGCCGAAGCCATGGCGACTTATCACGGGATTATCCTTGCCAAGGAAGCCAATTGCACTAAATTTTGGTGTGAAGGAGACTCCTTAAACATTATCAATTGTTTAAATATGAAATTCCTGCCATCTTGGTCAATTAGTAATGCTATTAAAGCTACTAGGAAAATCAATGAAGAGTTTGAAATGTGTGTTTTTACACATGTTTACAGGGAGGCCAACTCTTGCACTGATTGGGCTGCCAACCTGGCTTGCCAATCGGGAGACATCATTACTAGTTATGGTGAAATGGAGATTACAAGTGAAATGAAATCCTTTCTCAATCAGGACCAAAGCTATACAAGGCAATGTGGTACTTTTAATCATTATTTCTAATGACCTTTCCGCCTTTTTTGATGCAGGGCTTGCTTGAAGATAATGAGCTATTAAATAGGTGTCTTATCATTATTATTTGGCATGGATTATGGGCGCTCTTACAAAATAACCACAGAAACCAGAGGAAAATTTATCAAAATGAGAGAAGACATTGCAAGGAAGGTGCTAGAAAAATGGGAGGTAAAAAGAAAAGATTTGAACCTGCTTCCTGCTCTGAATGGAGAAAGAATGAAGAAGTCTGGGATATCCTTCAGTAAGGGGGTCTCAATTTCTTCATGGAATGACTAAATGGGAAGGACCCCACAATCACCAGCTATTTCATCAAGAACTAGAAAAATGGAAAAATTCTGATTGGATCACATATGATGAATGTAGACAAAGAGGTTATCGCTGAGGCCATGGGGATGACTACCGAGGGTATGAAATTTTACAGGGACAGAGGGATATTAGATAAAGAAGTAGGCAAGTTTCCTATTATGGATGGTGAGAGAAGAAAGATGATCAAAATTGACAACTCCTACCACTCTCCGAAGAGAATTTGCAGGCCACGGAGGTTTGTTTTATTTGCTTCTATTGAATACATTACCTTAGGTGGTAGGTTTACCAGGGCATATGGGCATCACTTCATCCTTCTCAACCATTTCCATCATGGAGAAAGGGTTAGCCTTCCCTATTACCTTCCCTGTTCAATGGATCATACTATAAAGGAGATCTAGAAGGACCCTAAAGGTGATCTTGCCCTCCACTAGGGGCTTATGGTCCTGGTTTATAAAATGCTAAAGGGGAAGTGCATTGAAAAGCCTATTAAAGGCAAAAATGCCAGAGATGAGACTACATAAAGTAAGGATAGCGGTTTCAACTTTGATTTGGAGACCGAGGGAGAGTCGGAAGAAACTAGTAAAAAAGGGAGGATTAGGGCCAAGAAGAGGAGGATTATTGTGGAATCTGAAATGTCGGATTCTGAAACTGAATCCCCTGAGGAAAAACCTGTTAAAAAGAGGAAAGGGAAAGCCACTGGAAAGAAGTCTCAAAAAAAGAACACTAAAAAGGGTAGTGATTCTGATGTCAATTATGTTTTGGTTGAATCTGAGGAGGAGGATGAAGAAAATAAGAGGATCGATAGTCAAGACAAAGAAGGGGAGGGTAACCCAGTTAAGGATAATTTGGAGATCGTGAATACCACTAGTCTGCATAAAGAGGAAAAGGGGGGTCAAAGTGACAGTGGTGACAAAGATACTATTAAGGCCTTCTGTGAGACCATTGCTACTATGGTGAAGGATATTAACAGTTTGAAAACCGATACATAGGCCATTGCAAGAATTACAGTTGGTGACAAGCCCTTGGCCAAGCATGTGAAAGAGTTAGTGGCCGTTCTGCATAATGCGGAAGCTATTGAATGTATGGTTGGAAAAATCTTAGCAACGGAAAAAAAGGTCAATGATATGGGAGATAGAAAGGAAATGGAAAACAAAATGAAAGATTTTGGCAGCAGAATTGACAGGCTGGAGCACAACATCAAGAAGATTGCTGATCAAAATTTCCAAATCCTCAAATCTTCGGTGGACAACATGAACATCTTTATCAACAGGTTCAAGAATAATGCAGAGAAGGATGGTGATAAAGAATAGGTGAACAAGAAGGGTCATGAAAGGAGGACTAGAGCTAACACAAAGAATAAGGATGACATTGAAGGTCATGAGCTGGAGGATATGAAGACCTCAGCGAACAACATGAAACAAATGGTTGTTTACGTTGAGGAAATTCTGAATAGTATTTAGTCTCAGTTGTTGTCCTTGGTTTTGTCTCTTTGTTGTCTTTGTGGTTTCCTTTTGCTGTCTGTTTTGAGTTTTTAATGTAATGATGTGTTAAGCTGTTCCCTTCCGGTGGGTTCATTTTGTCTTTTTGAAGTGATCAGGCACTTTTTTTAGTAGTTCTATTTTCTTGGCTTGGAAAAGGTTCGGGTACCTTTCAAATACCTCCTTTTACTTAATCAAAATGTACTCTTTGCCTAGCAAAGTGGATTCAAAAGAAAATCATTTGTATGATAAATAAAATCTATCAACAGAGATTTTTTTAAACTAGAACATATGCAGATCGACCATAAATAAAATGCAAAAGAAAAGTATGAGGGGTGCGAATTATCCTTGTAGAAGTCAACTTTGCCTACAAGAATGATCTTGCCTGCAAGTCAACCTTAACTAAGATAGTTTCATGAAAAGCGATTAGCAAACACCATAAAATGCAGTGAATATATTTAAGATCACCTTACAGAGGAAAAAGGGGAGGGGAGGGGGGGGAGTGGGTTCGATTTACACTCTCAACAAATTGACTATGCCCAGCTAGAATGAAAACAAAAACCTATGAAGGATTAATGCAACTCCAAGGGGATAGATCAACAAAGAAAATAGCGATAGGAAACAAAAAAAATATGTAAGAGATATTTAGCAATTTAAGTAATCATATGCCATGAATTCCATAGATCTATAGGAAACATACCAATTTATGCTTAGCCAAATCATGGTGAATAGGAGGAAGGCATGGTCCTCTAGTTGGCTTGATTTTTCCCTCCTCTCTCTTAGGTGCCTCAGCAGATTGATCCCCACCCTTTGTAGGCCAAATGAAAAACAAAACAGAGTGAGAAATGAGGGGGTACGATTTGGAGAAATCCCCTAGCCTATCAATTTCAACAGTCAAATTCATACAATGTCACCCACACTCAAAACAAATTGATTTCCCCCTTTTTTTTCCTGTGTGCTTTGAATGATAACATAATTGGTTTAAAATCTTACTTGATTGAGAAATTTGATCCATAATACATGGATCTAAATTGATGAAAGTGATGGAGAAATAGCCAATTATGAAGAAATCTGATTTGGAGGAAATTTTAGACTCTTAGTCACAGGAGTTATCTCTACGTTTCAAATTTACTCATGTCTTAAATTTTAGATTTTGATATTTTAATTTTTGAAAATCATTGAATTCGAATTTAATTTATTATCATATTTTGTTTATTTATTTATAATTTTTATTTATTTATCACCTTTTTAAATTTGGTTTTATTATTTAAATTAATTAATTTATTACTATTATTGTGTATATGCATAGGTTTGCATTCCATGAGTCATTGTAAATGATCTAGAAGACCCCTCCTCGGTCATATGTTTGCCCTCAACGGTCGACCTTGCATCCACCTCACACTCGGCAAAAGGTCAGATAATCATATAAAAAAATATTAACATCGTCACACAATTAACATTAAATTAAAAATATCATCAATAATATCAACTGGCATGATAATTATCATCACATTAACATAATGTCATCAAGCATCATAATGTCAAATATAAACAATGTCGTCAAGCATCATACTGTCAAATAATATTAGTGCCTAAGTTAATAACTTAGTCTAAAACTTATTTGTCTAAAACGGGTTGTGACAATTAACACATTTTAGCTAAGCAAAGTAACAGTAAATAGGTAATAACACCATGGGGTGTAACATATTCCCCCTTGTGAATCATCATCCCCAATGATTTTAAGTATCATCATTAACATAATCCATAAATTATAAACATAGTAGCATAGTTTTAAGAACTTTCAAATTCAAGGAAAACATGCATTTTAGCATAGTCCTCCCAAGTGGCTGAATCTTCTGCATACTGATTCCATTGGACCTTTCATTATAGAACCTCTCTATTACATAAGTGGAGCTTTCATGTTGTGAGTACTCTGAGAGTTTTTATTGTCATCACTCTTGGGTCCTATACTTGAAAACATTCCAATCAATGACATGGTTATCTCTTGGCCGTAACTCTTAAGGTACGACACATGAAAGACATTATGCATCATGGCAAGAATTGGCGGCAAAGCTATTCGATGAGCAACAAGGTTGACTTCTTTGAGAACCTCAAAAGGACCCACAAAATGTGAAACTAGTTTGGATGAATTTCCAAACTTTATGGAAGTCTTATGAGGTTTAACCCTTAACAAGACTTTTTCCCCTATTAAGAAATGTCTAGGTACCCGCTTGGAATTGATATAACTCTTTTGTCATTAGCTTCTACTAGCCACTGCTTCATTATACCAACTTGGTCCTCCATAGTTGAAAGCATGTCAGGTCCAAGACTTATCCTATCTTCAAGCATGTCCCAACTTATAGGACTTCGACACTTCTTACCATACAATGTTTCAAATGGAGCCATTTTATTTGCAGAATGATAAGAGTTGTTATATGCAAATTCTACTTAGGGTAAGTAATATTCCCACATTCATGCAATACATTCTAAGAAAGTCTTCTAACATTTAGTTCACTCTTTCAATTTAACCACCAGTTTTTGGATGATATGTTGAACTTATGTTCAATCATGTCCCAAGCGAAGAAAACAAGGTTTGCCAAAACCTAGATGTCACACAGGCATCCCTATCAAAAATAACCTTTTAAGGAACTCCATGTAACCTAAGTACCTCTTGAATAAAATTTTGTTCTATAATAGGAGCTCCATCGATTAAATTCCCTTGAATAAAATGAGCTACCTTTGTAAGCTTATCCACTACTACCAGAATGCCATTGCACTTATTACTCAACATTGGAAGATGTTGTATAAAATCCATATTGATGACTTGCCATTTCCATTCATGAGGATACAATAGTCCTATAGGGTGATGATGATCTTCCTTTACCCTTTGACATTCTAAGAATCTCACTACAAATCTTGTAGCATCCCTCTTCATCTCTTGGATTTTTATAAAACTTGACTCTTGAAATTAATTTAAATTGATCTCATTGAGGAGATATGTCTCCTACAACTTAGGATATCTGCAACTTGATTTTCCTTTCCTTTGGTATAATTGATATTGAAGTCATAGTTTGATATCAATTACATCCATCTCCTTTTCCTAGCATTCAAATTTCATTGGGTAAATAAATATTTCAAACCATGATGATTAGTTTTTAGTTCAAAAGATTTTCCCAATAGATAGTGTCTCCACATTTGTAATGGATGGACAACTTCAACTAGTTCCAAATCATGTGAAGCATGATTTTTCTTGTATGACTTCAATTTCCTTTATTTATAGGCTATGAATCACCCATCCTACATAAATATCCCCCCCAAACCTTCTCCTAAAGTATTCACAATGACAATAAAATTGCCATTTGGATTGGGCACTTTTAATATTGGAGTTGTGGTCAACTTCTCCTTGAGTTGGTCAAATGTTTCTTGACATTTCTGCAACCACTCAAACTTCTTCCCTTTTCTTTGTAATGCAGTAATGAAAAAGATATCCTAGAAAAATTTTCTACAAACTTTAGATAATAACCAACCAGACCCATAAAGCTTTGAAATTTGATACAGTCTTAAGCATTGGCTACTCAAGCACTACCTTCATTTTTGCATGATCAATTGCTATTCCCATTAGATGAAATCAAGTGTCCTAAATACTGTACTTTCTTCTTAAAGAAGGCACATTTCAAAAGTTTTTAAATAACTTATTCTCTCTTAAATGTTGGAGAACAATCTCTAGATGTCAGAGATGCCCCTCTTCATTCTTGGAATAAATAAGAATATCATCTAAGAAAACCAACACAAACTTATCTAGGTAGTCCCTAAATCCATTATTCATCAAGTTCATGAATGATGCACGCACATTAGTTAGTCCAAAAGGTAGGACTGAGAACTTGAAATGAACATACCTAGTCGTAAAAGTTGTTTTAAAAATGTCTTCTTCCTCAATCCTTAGTTGATGATATCTTGATCGTAGATCAATTTTTGAAAACATCGTCTCTCCTTGCATTTGATCAAAAAGATAATTTGATACATGGTAATAGATACTTTTTCTTTATTGTTTCTTTATTAAACAAACGCCAATCAATGCATATGAACAATGTACCATCTTTCTTTTTCATAAAGATCACTGGTGCTCCCCAAGGTGAAACATTGGGTCTAATTAATTCCTTTGACAAAAATTCATCCAATTGAGTTTTCAGCTCCATTATCTTTGTTGTGGTCATCCTATATGACACTTTTGATATAAATTTGAATCTTGGAATGATATCAATGGAGAAATAAAATACTCTTTTGGGAGGCAATCCAAGTAATTCATCTAGAAATACGTATGCAAAATCTTAAGTATAGGATATTTTTCCATTTCCAATTTCCCTGTCTCCTTTATCTCACCATATTCAACTTCTTGGGGGTTTTGGGGTCTATAGTTCACTACACCATCTTGAGAAATGAATTCTTTGCATTCCTTAATTTTTCCCATTTTTACAACATAAACTTGACATCCTTTCTTCTTTTCTATATACATTGGTATGGCAAAGATTTATCACAGCTTAACTTCTCTAGGTGTTCCTTGAAAGAATACCAAATTCCCATGATCATATAAGCATTCTACATATTTTGCATGACAATCTACTTTGGCTCTAGGTTTCCACAACCAATTCATCCCTAAAATAACATTATAAGAACCTAGAGGGGCTACATACAAATTTATTTTTATAGAGAAACTCGAAAGTTCTATCTTAGCTTCAAATAAAAATTGTTCCACCTTAACTCTTGTCTAGTTTGCATGCTCAACATTCCAAGATTTTTCCATATAGCCAAATTTCCTAGAAATTTTACTAGCTGTACTAGGAGAAACAAAATTTATTGTAGCTCCACTATCAATTAAAATTCAAATAGGTATACCAAAGAAAGTACTTGGAACTTCTATGGGAGTGATTTGATATTTTGCATGTCAGCTGTCTAAGGAAACATGTATCTTCTACTAAATTGATTCTAATTGAGAAGGTAGAGGATTACCATGTGGTTGTATCCCTGGTGGTTTGTTGAGACATTGATTATAGTGGTCTCCTCCACATGTAAAACATCCTTTCAATGATCCATTCCTTGGCACAAATTTTCCAAATTGGTCTTCATTCCTTCCAAAATTGTTGTTGTTGTTTCTCTTGTGGTTCCTTTTTGATTCATTTTGATTACTATGGTATCCATTTTACCCTTTCCTTTGGAAATTCTACCCATCACTTGGCTTCTTGAAAGACTAATTAAACCTTTTTTTATTTCTCGCTGGTAGTTTGAGATTGATTTAAGCCTTTGTTGTTGCTTAATGGATTTTTTGTACACTATGTCCATAGTGGTAGTACCGTGTACATCTACCTCTCCTCTGATTTGAGTGTTGAGACCCATCATGAAATTTATTATGCGAAACTACTTGTCCTTTTGGTACATGGGTACATACATTAGAAGTAGGGTGAATTTGTTCCAGTATTCATTTATTGAGGAATCTCCTTGTCTTAGATTTTGGAAGTCAATTAGCTTTTGAAAATATTCAATTTGAGGTAAGCACCATTTTTGAAAGTTTCCACAAATTCACTCCAAGTAATACTTAAAGAACTTAACCCAAGCTCCACCTTCTTATTCATCCACCAATTGGATGCTTCACCTGCTAGTTGATAGGCTCCCCAAACAACCTTAGTGTAAAGCAGAAAATTGGGAACCTTGGCCAATTCTCCGTGGGAAAGAAGAGGGGAACTTAACTAAGGTTCAATTTTCACTTAGGGAGACTTTACATTCAAAAGAGGGGGATGAATCTACTAGATCCAATCGCAAAGGATGTGAGGATTGAATACTAAGTAGATTGGAATGGAATTAATGTTAGGATTCCCACAGATACTGAGAGGGGGGGGTAAATCAGTATCTAACCAGTGAATTGAATTTCTTAACTTAAAACATGTAAAACATATTATAACAGTGTACTGGTATGCAAGAAATAATGCAATAAATAGAATTAAAAGCATCCACATGAAAAACACACCACAACACAAGGATTTAACGAGGAAACCCAGTGTGGGAAAAACCTCAGTGGGATTTGTGACCCACAATATTCACTTACTGGCCAATAAGAGAATATTACTGCTACAAGAGGGGCCTGCACATGCAGGAAGGCCAACTACCCAGAGCTCACTGCTCAAATACAAAATAGGAAGTCTCACTGACTTACAAAAATGGATTATACAAATCTAGTGTCTTGTACTGCTTCAAAATAGCATCTATAATGCCAGATCCAGTATCGGTTTCTGCTCTGCTTCTTACATAAACCCTTAACCTATAATTCACTTAATAGGTCTGCCTTATTTCGCCTAAATATATTCCTCTCACTTACTTATGTTCTATAATGATCTCTCTTATATAAGAGTTATTTTACAACTTGCCAAGTCGGCTTACAAAGATTTTACAATAATAAACAAAATATAATATAACAAAAATCCTGTCGGCCTCTGTGCCGGTATGCTTCCTTTCTCTACCGGTGCCGGTGTAGAGTATGATCTTGCTAGTGCCGGTGTAATGCCTTGCTAGTGCCATAGGATTGTAAGGTTTCCATCAATGACAAAACCTTCAATCACCTACAATGTCTCATTGGAGTGTGCATATGCCAACAATCTCCCCCTTTGGCATTAATGGCAACACTCATGAAAAAATTCAAAAGTGTATCCAAAACTTGTAATCCAAAATGTTTCCAAAAATATGTTACCAAAAATATAAGAGCTCCCCCTGAGTAGATAAGTCTTCTGCCAGTTATTTTCTCATACTACTACTCCCCTTTTGGCATCAATGACAAAGGTTGTCAAGATATCAGTAGATTTGTAGTCTCAACCTTGTAACTGGGTGGTTACAATTTGAAAAAGATCTCCCAAAATCAAGTTTATACTTTCCATAAACTTCTTTCTATCCTTTATTATTGTCTCTATTCTTTGAACTATACCAGTGAGGTGCTGCATATGCTCTGCCAGTGTTCTCTGTCCCTATACTAGTGCCTCAGATTTTTCCTTCTGTAATGATGCTAGATAGTCCAATCTTGGACTCAGTCTTAGTCTCAAATTCTTTGCCTTATTTACTATTCTCTCCTTTTCTCTATCTAACTTAAGTAACTCTTCCTCAAAACTTGTTATCCTTTGTTGAAAAAATGATAATGTATTAGGTGAGTTAACAAAATTGTCAGCAAGTTTATTGATTTCTTCTTGTACCTTGCTCATTTTCTTATCTATGTCTTCTGTCAAAAAGTTTGTCTTGCAAGTATCTTTGTACATAGTTTTAAATTCCTTCAATGAGTTACATAGTTCTGGTAGAAGTGTGTCAAAATCCCTAGTACACTTCTTTATCTGATCTTCAAAGAATTTTTGCTTTTCAATTTCTAACTTATCCTTCAATGCCTCTTCCTTTATTTGCTCAACAGTCACTGTGTTCTCAGTGATGTATTTACACAAAGTGTCAAGTTGGCTTAAAGAATCCTTATTGTCTATTTACAGTTAGGAGCTATCATCTTCAAAATTGGGATTGTGTCATCTATATCTTTATAAGCCTGTGAACTACAATATGTTATCCTTTTGATGGAGTCCAAAAGTACTTCAGTTACATTTGTTGATTTGTAACCTATTGAGGAAGAACCAACATTCTGAATTCCATCGGTGGAGGAAGTAACCAAGCTTGTAGTGACCTCTGGTAGGTCAGTCTGTGTTTCCATTTCTTTAAGCAATGGTTTTTGATCTTCTCCAGTTGCCGGTGGCACTGTTTCCATGTGAATCTATTCCTGTTCCGGAGCTTGTTACTTTGCTTGTCTCTCTGTTTGTTGCTCTATTTCAGTCTCAGTCCGAGTCTCTACCTATTGCTCTATGTTATCAACTTCAACTTTTCTTTCAGTATTGTCAATGCTATCAGTTGTCGATGGCACACTAGCCATACCTGTCTTGCCAGTTGTATCTTTGTCTATCATAATTTTGACCTTTTGTGTATCAACATCAACTATGTATAGTAATTTAGGATTAGGATTTGTATCCTCTATGTCCATACTCTCATCTGCCGATTGATCTTCAGTAGTTGTTACCGATGATGTAATTGGAGGCGGTGGGAGTAGGTTGTCTTTTACTTTGATGCTCGAAGGTCCACCAACCTTTCCTTTTCCTTTGTCCTTCTCCTTCTGGTATACCTTTATTGGTTTGGGGTTCCTGTACTCTTCCTATTTTTCTTTCTCAACAAGGAATATTTCCCATGCATTTTATGTTTCCTTTGTTACTTCATTCACCCTTCCAACCATTAATGCAATGTGCCAGTGTGCAATAGAGAATATTGACCAGTTGGCTTCTGCAATTAAGTCATCTATCTCCTTAGGTGAGTTTACTGGGTAAACAACAAGTAACTTTTCAATCTTGATTTTCTTATCAAGCTCTACAATAGCTTGTCTTCTTTCTTCCAGTCTTTTGAACAATTCATCTGGTAGTTCATCTATCACTTCCATTAAGAACTTCTTATAGATGTCCATGTGTAAAATAACACTGTTTTCAACTTGTTCTTTTTCATCTGCTGACAGTGTATCATAGACCTTTCCTATGTTCTTGAGTTTCCCTTCCTCTATGATTTCATTTAGCAATTTGTCAAGAGGGGCCATGTTTTGTTTAGTCTTCTTCTTCTTTGGTGTCAACTTTTTCTTTGGTGTTGTCTTTCTAACCGGAGACCTCACTGCCTATTGTTTTTGTTTAGTCCTTCTAGGTGAGGGTGTGGATGCTGGTGAAGGATCCCTTTTCCTTACAACTCTTTTAAAAGTTGCAGGCATGTCACTCTCTAAAGAAGTAGCTATCGGTGATAGGTGAGTCTTAGGCTGTAGAGTTCCTAACTCATCCTCAGTGATACCGGTTTGTTTTAGTACATCTTCTTTAATAGCCTTAGCTTGTCTAGAACCTCTTCTCACAACTGCTTCAACCTTTTTCACTCTCTTCTTAGATTGAATTTGACTTTCTATGGTCTCAACACTACCAAATACTTCTTCCTTTGGTTCATTTGGTGCTTCCAAAAGTGCTTTAGCATAAGTCTCAAATATATGATCATCAATCTCATAGCCCATCTCTGTTACCCAGATTGTTCTTGGGATGACTGCTTCCATCCAGATCTCATCCTTTTTTATCACAAAACATATTTCATCCTTGTATTTGTTGACAATCTTCACTTAAAATAATCCTAATCACTTCCTTGGGATATTCATGAATGCAGACGATTTCAGTGAATCCTAGGGTTTCAACACTTTATGTTCAGGTTTTACATTTCCAAAATTGTCACATATAATAGTCTTATACATGTTTTTAATTTCTTCATCTCCTAATTCCTCTATGTTGCAATGAATGTATATTTTGGGATCCTCTGCAAAAACAACTCCTTTTGGAATTTGGGAAAAAGCTTCTACATTGTCATCTTTCTTAACTACCTTAGGAACTAGCTGAAATACGGGCCTAGGGCATTTTATAACCTCGACTACTATAGGGTTTGCTATGAATTCAGGTGCAGAGGAGGATGCCATGAAGATAAATACCTTTTTCTGCCTTTGGATGGATTGATTGCTGAAGTGCTTTGCCTCTTTGCTCGAAATGCCTTAGCTCTGTAAATTTTGTGCTCTTCGAATGTTTGAAATCTCGGTGAAATGAAATGGAGCCAAAACCAAAAATTTATAAAGTTTATTTGCCATCTACCACATTTAATGTATGTCGGTTAAGTAATCACTTAACATATCTTCCGGTATAGAAGTAAATTCCAACTTCTCACCATTAATCGAGGGAATTATAGCATATGTCTCATTTGATTGCCAAACCCTCAAGAAAATTTTCTTCAATTTGATGAAGAGCTTCCTGCTGGTGGAGTATTACTTTGTCCTACTAGTGAAGCACTACTCTGTCCTATTAGTGGAGTGTTGATAGGTTCTACCGGTGGAGGAGTATTCCCAACAATATTTAGGTCAGACTTTCTAATCCATTGTTTTGAGAATTCTTGCTTAACCTCTTCAACTTTTTCTTTTCCTTTCAAACTAGAACTTTTGTTGTCTGCCAGTGATCCTTTACTTCTATAGAATTTTGCAATATGCCCAATCTTGTTACATGCATAGCAAGTCACATTATTCTTCTGAATAGCTTTCCCATAACCTATATCAGTTTGTGTTCTACATTGATTAGATAGGTGTCCAAATCTTCCACAAACATAACATCTCACATTCATTCTACAATTTTCAGAGTTGTGACCAACTTTGTTGTATTTTGAACATTGACCGGTGGGTGTGTTGATATTCTGATAATTTCTAGATCTACATTCATTTGCTCTATGACCATACTTGTTACAGTTAAAGCATTTTCCATTAAATTTATAGGCATTAGGTTGTCTTACCGGTTTGCTATGATCCTATGTATTTGCAGTACCAGAGCTTTCACCAACTTCAAAGCCAATTCCAAAAGTGTCACCTTTAGGTTTTTGATTCTTCAGTAGGTTACCAAGTTCTTCTGAGATTTTCTTGAATTTCTCTTTATGTTGATTTGCAGTATCTAGTTCTCTTTCTAAGACTTCTTTCTGCCTCATCAGTTCATTTTAGTCATTCTGAGTTTGCATCAGATCTGTCTTCAACAAATCATTTTCATAACTGAGTCTTGTGTTTTCATTTGTAGCATCACTTAGTCTTCTGGTCAAATCTTCTTCATTCTTCTTTCTATCTTCAATTTCTTTACAAAATCTCATAGTCATATCCTACATCTCATTCTTTGTTGTCATGTTCTCTTGTTTCAGCTTGTTTATCATATCATTAAGAGTTTCTTTTTCATCATTCTCATTTTGCATCTTTTCACAAAGTTCTCTTCTCTTGTTTCTTGAAATAGTAAGATTTTCTTGAAGTGCCTAAATGATATCCTGAGCTGCCTTTAGATCATCTTCAAGTTTGATATTTTTTAGTTTTTCTACATCACAGTCTGAAAGAGCTGCTTCTAGTTGCTTCATCAGATTTTCCATCTCTACCGGTGTCAAGATCTTCCTCAAGCTATTAGGCTTCTGAAAATAGAGGACCAAGCTCTGATACCAATTGTTAGGATTCCCATAGATATTGAGAGGTGGGGGGGGGGGTGAATCAGTATCTAACTGGTGAATTGAATTTCTTAACTTAAAACATGTAGAACATATTAAATCAGTGTACTGATATGCAAGAAATAATGCAATAAACATAATTAAAAGCATCCACATGAAAAACACACCATAAAACAAGGATTTAACAAGGAAACCCAGTGTGGGAAAAACCTCGGTGGGATTTGTGACCCACATTATTCACTTACTGGCCAATAAGAGAATATTACTGCTACAAGAGGGGCCTGCACATGCAGGAAGGCCAACTGCCTAGAGCTCACTGCTCAAATACAAAATAGGAAGTCTCACTGACTTACAAAAATGGATTTTACAAATCCAATGTCTTGTACTACTTCAAAATAGCATCTATAATGCCAGATCCAGTACCGATTTCTACTCTACTTCTTACATAAACCCTTAACCTATAATTCTCTTAATAGGTCTGCCTTATTTTGCCTAAATATATTCCTCTCACTTACTTATGTTCTATAATGATCTCTCTTATATAAGAGTCATTTTACAACTTGCCAAGTCGGCTTACAAAGATTTTACAATAATAAACAAAATATAATATAACAAAAATCCTGTCAGCCTCTGTGTCGGTATGCTTCCTTTCTCTGCTAGTGCCGATGGTCTGAGTGCTAGTGTAGAGTCTGATCTTGCTAGTGCCGGTGTCATAGGATTGTAAGGTTGCCATCAATGACAAAACCTTCAATCACCTACAATGTCTCATTGGAGTGTGCATATGCCAACAATTAACCCTCCTTTGTAAGTTGATTGATTGAACTAAGACAAAGTGCTGAAAATGAAGACAAAGTATGTGAAAACAGTGAGCAACAGCTTCAAGATTTAGCTGTGCACCTCGATCTGAGAAGTTTGAGATGATTCAGAGTTGCTCGACAAAATCCAATAAAATTTGCAGGGATCGTGTGTCCGGACAAGGGAACCCTCCTTTCAGTCCTCCAAATTGTCCGCATGTCAAAAAAGGTTTTTCTGTCTTTGCAAATAAAGCTTAATTCTAGAATTATAGCTGCGCGCCTATCTCTTGCACACAGAAAGAAAGGGAAATGTGTTGGGAATAGGGGTTTGTCTTCAAATTAAACCCTAGTTTTAGAATTAACCAAGTGGTTGAAATAATGTAAATGAAATGTCAGGAAGTAGAAATCATCCTCTTTGAGGGGATGTTGAAATGACTGAAATTGAAATGCTTATACCTCCTTGTGAAGTTTTGCTTGCATCCACATGGAATTAGAGTTTCATGAAGTAAAATGTTGATCTCCTCTTCAATGCTTGAAATCTTGTCTCTATTGCTGCTCCAAATCTTGAAGGAAGACTGAAAATGCTCAATTGCTCTTGAATGCTTGAATGCTTGATTGTGTGTATGCCTTATTATGGATGGATGTCAAATAAGAGGGGAAATCCCTCTTATATACTTGCTAGTGGGTTTAATTGACCGATTTTCTGATTTGGGCCGACATAGGGGGGATCTTCCTGCTCTAATTTGAGATGAGAAAAAGGGAGGGACCCCAAAATAGGTCCCAAATAGGGGATCCCAAGGCGCCATGCCTTGGTCCTAGTGGATCCTAGGGCACCATGCCCTAGTTCTGCCCTATTTTGGGGTAGGATCAAGGTGGTTTTGAGGTGCAGGGTTGAGAAAAATGTAGGTTTTGACTTGTATGAGCATACTTAGGTCACTGATCAGGCCGAGGGGTGTAAACACTAAGGCAAAGACCCAAATGTAGTAAAACAATTGCAAGGGGTGCAATTTTAGGACGTTACACTTAGTAACTTCAAAGTAATTTCTTATTTCAAAATACTTTTTCATTTTTGTAAGCCATGCTTCAACTTCATCCCCACTAGTGGTTCCTTCAAACTCTGGGGTTCTTCATATCACAAGATAGCTCACTTGCAGTTCCTTCAAACTCTGGGGTTCTTCATATCACAAGATAGTTCACTTGCAAGTATTTTCCCTTTACTTCTTTCTAATATAAACTGAGATTATTCGTCTTTGATTGGTCATGGGAATTTTCCTCTCCATTAGAAACTTTTTTTCCATGTCTTTCTGTTTCCATAATCCTTTGTTCAAGGTTCTCAATTCTTTCTCTACTTTTATTCATTATAGCCAAAATATCATCCAATTTAGCCTCAATATTTTCCACACCTTGGCCTTCTTCTTGGCTACCCTCCATGTTGGTTCTTGTCCTAACCATTTTTCTACTAGAATTGTTCCACTTGGAGGTTTCATTTAAATTAGATCCTAGGAGAGTCATCTAAACTTCTAGAAAGTATATATTTTTGAAAACAAAAATTCAAACATATAATTTTAAAGATTTTTTGCACAAGTTTTGCCAAAACATGTTTTTATTTATTCTCATAAGTATTTCAAATATCCTTGCATTTACATAGAATGCTTATTCAAATAGTCAAGGGGAGAATATCCCTCATATTTCACTCTCCGATACATAACTTAAGTAGAATATATCCCTCAAATTTTTGTTCACACACAGGGTCAAAGGGTACTTATCCTTTAGACTCATTCTCAGATACATAATCAAGGGGGAAATATCCCATCGATTCATCACTAGAGGAAATTAAAACTATCTCAGACAATGTGGGTATATGAGGGTGTTGGACATTGTTGCTGCTAGGATATGTTGTTATCATTGATGTCAACATATTCATGTGCTTTAATATTGCTCCAGTGTTTGCAATTTGGTTTATTAGGATCATGGTTTGATGTATGAAATATTTATAGTATCATTATATTCTTCTGTATTGGTTTTGGTGATCCAGGAAGCTTAATTGATCATTTTTTTTTTGTTTTTTGTTTTTTATTAGTGATCAGTGCTTTGGAGAGTTCAATATTTCCTCTGGTATATTCTGGTGTGATCAGATCTTGTGCTGAGATTTTGGGAGATTTTTTTGGATGGTCTTGTGTGTCTTCATTTCAAATGGTTCATGATTTGGTCCTCCACAAGTTATCCTTCTTCATGACAGTTGTTGTTGTTTGAGTATTCTTGAGGTTTAGATGTTGATCAATGAAGATTTAATAAGTGGTGTTGGTACAGCTATTACTGATGATTCTAATATAATTTTTGGCATTTCCTAATTGTGTCCTATTTTTTTTGATGATTTGCATTGATCATTGTGTGCGTTCTTGGTGATTTTGTTGAACCGGTGATGTTCTTCATGTTATGCGGTTTTCCTGGTGGTGTAGCGTGTTGCAGTTGATCTTGGCATGATTACCGATGGTGATGAGAATTTGGAAATTTTATTTAGGTCCATGTTATGTCATGTATATAATTATATTGGTCTGGTGATCTTTGTATCGTGTGATGTAATTTTGTAATTGTGAGTGGAGGGTTTAGTCGACCTTGTTATCAAGGTTGTGTTTGTATTATCAGAGAGTGGTATATGTGCAAACAAAAGGATTCATCTTTTGGTGTGGTGTATTGTACAAATATTGGTGTTGCAGAGCAAACAAATGTGCTTAACCGGAACTGTCATTAAACATTTGTAGATGCTATTATTGTAGTTCATTCCTTCTGAATTGTAGTCTGAATCTTATTGTAAGTCAATGAGACTTCCCTGAGGGTTGTATCCTTCTGGGTTATTATATTTGAGTAGTGAGCTCTAGACAATGTGCCTAAATACTGGTGCATTCCCCATTGTAAATATTTTCACATACTACTACAAAGTATCATCTTATTGTGGATAGGTTCCCACCATGGTTTTTCCTTTAAACAGGTTTTCCACATCAAAATCTTGGTGTTGTGTGTTGTGATATCAATTTTCTTATCTTTGTTGTTGCTGCAGTTTATCAAATTTGTATCTATGGTTGAGTTTGTAGATCCGGTAGAAAACTAGTTCACCCCCCCATCTCAATTTTCTCTCATTGTTGTTGCCAACAGAGAGTCCTTTAAAATCATGTCAAGACCAATAATCCATTCCATAGTTATATCTCTAGAAAGTGGTAGAGAATTTGACTTGGCAGGAAAGACATGAGGTACAAAATTAGCTGCCTCATGTATCTTGTTTCTCTCTTAATGGATACGAGATAGGGCATGACTAATAGTCACAGTGTCACTCAACCAAATTGTGTTGTGATAATTTGTTACCTCTATGGTTTTAACAATGGCTTCCCTTTCCTTATTGGCCTTGAGGTAGTGCTTATTTCCGATCACTTACTTTCTTCCAGTCATCTTGAGATGCATCATCCTGACACAAGAACTCCTAACATTAGACTTCCATAATGCTGGAAGGAAGGTATAGTGAGCACATAGATTCTAGTGTTGAACTTGATCACTCTGATACCACATTTAAAAAGCCCATTTGTTCTACCCTATATTTGACTAAGTTTTAACCTACATGAGAATAGTTTATAATATCACCATCTAGGTAACAAAATTTTACATTTTGTATTTCATAAAAAAGATGCACATTTGAAATAAATCTCATTTCAAACTTATCCATTGCATCATAATTTATTTACAATTTTATATTCATAATCATATGAGTGATAACATTTACAAATCCATTTTAAAATTTACAAATATCATAAAGATACTTCATAGCTTCCATGAGCTTACATAAGAAATATTAATGGTCTAAATGTCCTTGTTAGCATACATCCTCAAAATTTTGGCTTCCAGTTACATGAGGAAGAGCATCACTCAAGCAGTTTTCCACCCAACCAAGACTAAACAGTTCCTCGTGTCTCTTCCTATAGAAAGATACTTAACCCTTCAATGAAGAGATTGGTTTGGTGACTTCATAATAACAGCCTCATGAGCATAATGTTTTATCCTACATATCTATATAGCTACCATACATTGGCTACAGCCTACATGTATGACATTTGCAACCTAGTGTGTAAACCTTGATCACAGTGAACCGATAGTGTAGACAATGGCAACCTACACTACTTTGGAAAAATAATTCATCACCCATTATTTTGAGTGAGAGTCATATATTCACCCACTTATTTTCTCAATTTGGTATAATGACCATTCATATTTTTTTTAGTTTTAACATAATTGAATCCCCTAAGGGTGATAAAAAAATGACTAACTAGGTTACTCCAATCCATGGATTATGCAAATCCTAGGATAAATCAAGTTAACCATGCTCACAACTATTTCTAATAAACATAATTACGTAAATTCTGACATAGAGTATTATATATATATATTCTCAAAACAAAAGAGTTCCATAATAGCAAGACTTCTACCAAAAATCATGCATATTGATTCAAACAAGAAAACCCAAGTATCAATCAAAATCATTAAACATCTATTCCATCTTTCATCAAGCATTTGCATTCATATATGATTTCAACATAAGAAAAATAGATTAGAATCATCATGCTTGGAATTATAGCTCTAACAAAGTTAGTTCTTCCTAAGCTTAAATCATGCTTGCTTCATCCTCTTAGAATCAACTTATCCTCAACCTTAATCTCTCACAAAATCTCAACAAACTATCCTACTTCCTTAATAAAGAATAGAACAATCTCTTTTTTGCAAAAGTGAAGAATGGAGAATGATAAAATAATGATAAAATGAGTGCTCTCAAAGTAGAGAATGTTTTCCTATTTATACAAGAAATTGATAGACTTAATGCTACAATTATGCTCTCAAGTACGTCACCTATTCTCCCTTCTAATGCCACCACTTAGTTTATAATATATATAAACTAAGCCTAATCAAAAGGTTATGTGGATTCTAAAATAAATATAAATTTCACACATATAAAGTCTTATTTTATTCTACTAATGAATCACTCCTAATTTTAGTACGTCAAAATATACGTTTTCCTAATTTACCACTTACCAATGCTAATAGGTTTCTAACTCCTTAACAAAGGGTAGTATTATATTATTTATTCCACTTGATTTTCCTAGAAAAGTGGATTTATATACACAATTCCTACATATTAAGGGAGGGGTTGTTTTAATGCATAAACATTCCCCACTCCCTTAAGACATGGGGTGCACCACCTTGCATGGTGGGCGGCCCTAACCACTACGTTGTTTATCACTTCAAATTTCTCTCTCACCACTACATGGTGCTTCATGCCATAATTAATTTGATTCATATATATATATATATATATATATATAGTATTGTGTATATATAGTAATATTTAATATTTATATGTTGATTAAACATTGTAGTTTTAATTTGACATTATAAAATTATTTAAACATTATAAATATATGTTATATATATATATATATATAATTATTTTTTTGATTGGTAAATAGGATTATATTTCTATTAATCATTCAAAAAAATACACATCATTCGATTTTCCAAAAAATATTTCGAAAGTTTATGCATTATCAACAATGTCTAAAACCCTTAAACCTGTAATGTCTTCTCGTTCAAAGTACCCCCCCACCCCCCTCTTAACATAACTTCCTATTTACATTCTAATAATAAAAAATAAATAAGAAAAATTTCTAGAAACAACTCTATTTCATGGAGCAGAGATTTGCCTTTCCCGCTGGAAGCTACCGTCTGGTTCATTTCTTCATCCTTGTCTTTGATGTCATTGTCATGCTCCTCGGGTGGAAATCCAATCCATAATGTACACTTGGTCTATCTTTTTCTCTCCTTCCTTGGCCAACCTCTCTTGTGCTTGGTTGGTGTGGAGCTTCCCAAATGGGAGGGCTTGGATTCCATACTTACCCACTTCGTCATTTCCATCCTCAATTTTCTCTTCTCCCACGACCTCAGAAACTCCTTAATGCCATGAAGACCAATTTGTGCAGTGGCGCGTCTTGCCTCCTTGTTACAATTAACACTCCAAAAGAAGTGTGGGTGCAATGGGGGTTTGAAGTCACTTGAATACAACCATACACCATTTGGGCACACAAAAACCACACCACCTCTAGTCATGCAAAGGAAACCATCTAGGCCTCCACACCATAATTCTCTCACGTATCCTTGGATTAACCATTTTGCCTGTTCCTTGATTTCTAGTTGTAGACACCAAGCGACAAACATGGATGCGACTTCAACATTCGTTTGGTACTTAAATTCGCCCCGCAAATACTCATTACCTAGCACAATCTTCACCCGCGTGAGAAATGTGTGTTATTCAAAGAGGAAAATGTTGGTCATTTTCTCATCTAAAATTGGCCCCCAAAACACCATCATGGGCCATGATGCTTTGAGGGAGAACTTTGGCTCCATGCTTTCTACTTCACTACCCGCTCGGCCAGGCTTTGTTTGAAATGAAAAATCTCATCGACATCTAAGAATCTTAGCTTCTTATTGTGTCTTAGCCAAGAAGCTATCCCCACCAACCTCACGTACTATCGAGGGCATTAACTACACTATCTACTCAATGTGAGCTAGAGTTAATGAGGGATACATTGTCTTCCCCCACATGCGTGGGTAGGTGTATGTCACCGCCATCTTTTTACCTTGCCACCCCGATTTGAATCCTACCACCATTTTCATGCCATAGGGAGATGACATCAGAACAACATGCATCTAAGTTGGCTATCCTTTCGTCATTCACATTAATGTCTTATGCTTGCCTGATTTTTCATGGCATACTTACCGTTTAAGTGGCTAACAATTAGGAATAAGTATCTCTCATCTGAATTCACCAACTTGGAGTTCAAATGCTCGATTGGCACAATCATCCGCTTCTTGATTCCTTGCTCTTACAATATGAGATATTTTGAAATTTTGGAACTCATTAAGGATGCTTCTTATCCACTTAAAATCCTTATCAATCCTCCAATTTTGGGTGTCACCTCAGATTAGAGCCTATGTTATGACTTGAGAATCACCTTCTTGATGAATCCTCTCCACCCCTAGTCTTTTTCCTAGTTGTATTTCCATTAAAGCATATTTTACCTCTGCTTCATTGTTAGTGCCTTGAGGTAGACGTTATGTACCTCTAGCTAGTATCACCCTATTGCAATATTTGGTAATACACCCCGCACTTGATGGACCTATTAGACACAATGTACCACTGAGAGGGGGGTGAATAAGTGGTTCTCAAACTTTTCCCTTTAAGTATCCTATGTGAGTATACCGGCTAATAGACCTAACTGAATGCAGACTTACCAGTTAGAGAGGAGACTAACTCTAAAGCACTCACACATAAAAGAGACATCACATAACACCAACATATACAAGGAAAACCCAAGATGGGAAAAACCTTGGTGAGAAATGTTGTTGGAGGCTACTGCTCCAATCCAGCCTCACAGTGAATCTCTAATAACAATGTTTAGGGCACCAACCCCTAATTTAGAGCACCAACCCAAGGAGCACCAACCCCTAATTTAGGGCACCGACCCAAGGAGCACCAACCCCTAATTTAGGGCACCAACCCAAGGAGCTACAACCCCTGCACCGAACTCCAACTCAATAATTACAAAACATAATCATTTACAAGTTAATAGCCTTGTTACAAATAGATTTTGTAACTCTTATGCAAATCTCTCTACTGGTTCTCCTCTCTCTAATTCTATTTTGGTTCTCTACTCACCTCTCCATAGTAGCTCTATCTTTTGATGCAACTTACTCTCTATTGCACCTTCACTGATTCAGTTCCTTCCTCTTCTTTGTCGGTTCTCTCTCTGCCGATTCTGCTCTCTGCCAGTACTCTCCTCTGTTGGCTCTCTTTGCTATGCTGCTGCTCTCCACGGGTACTACACCCTGCCAGTACTCTTGCTTGCCTTCTCTATAGTCTTTTGCAACTCTTCTTGTGCCGGTTCTATCACTACTAGTTTACTCCTTTTGCAGACTCAAAGACTGACTACTAATTCTCTCTCTGATGCTAGTTGAACACTTTAACCCTGTTCTTACTCACACTCAATCTCTTCTTCTCCTTCTTGGTGAGCACTTGATTGATTTACCTTCTTTAGCAGAAATACACTCTCATCTAATGGAAGCCACCATCGATTTTGGCTTGCATATCTATAAACTTGTTTTCTCGCCAAAAGCCAATTCAAATTTTGGGCGGTAGGGTTTTCTTCTACCAACCAAATCTGCATCCAATCCGATCCGATCCACTTTGGATTGCACACCTGCTTTGGAGGGATAAGTCATCACGTATTTTCCATCTCTCCAAAGTATGTTTGCCAAGAATAGCAAACCTGACCTTGTTTTTCGGCCTTGAAATCTGTTGACACATTCATGACCCAGTTGTTTCATTCTCGAGATTCTCCTACAATCTGATTTCCTTGCTTTGATCCTGGAACCAACAACTCCCTTATCTCCTTCTGTCATCATTCTTCCTCGAGGTGCAATCCTTTGATCCGATCTGCAAATCATGAGCTCCATATTAAATTCTCAACTGCAAAAACACTTACCATGTCTTGATGATATAAACACCTTCACCAAATTTTGCCTTCTTGCCACTTGGCACCTACATATTGTAGATGTCGACATCCAACTTAGCATTCAAATTACTGACATTGGGTCAGTTCATACTTGATCATTTGACAAACCCTTACCAGTGCAACATTGGGCTTTGCTTCTCTTTCGGTGGAATACTCAACTGGTCAAAAATATTGCTAACCTACCTTATGCACGTCTTCATTAGATGCGAGTCTTCTGCATCTACACATTGTTGCATTATCGGTGGACATACTTACCAATAAACACCTTGATGACACTATGTCATTATCCTTCAACCGATTCCATCTTCAATCTGACCATTTTCCTCTGCCTGCGGCTACTCAACCTTGCTTTCTTCTTCATCAGCCCATACCACATCTCAACCGGTTTGTCAAAGTGACAAACCCATCCTTCTTCATCTATCTCAGTAACTCAACATGCCTTCTCTGTTGGTCTAGTGCATATCCCTGATTTCATGCACTTAGGGCATTCCTTTGATTCACTGATGGATCTGGTGTGATCCTTCAAACACCTGCCTTTACCTCTTCTTCCTTATCTCATAGAACTAAGATGGACACTATACATAATAGGAGATAAGCTCCACTTACTATTGATAGTGAATCCTTGTTATTTTCATCTTGCAGTGTACTCACGTGGCTTCCCTATTTGTGCAACATATCTTCAAATAGACACATGTGATCCGGTGTGGGAACATTCATTGTCAGTCATCTCTTCACATGGTGACTGCATCTCTATCCATTGGGAGTCCTGCTATTATGCATCCACACAGTGTACCAGTGACCTATACATCCTTCTCCTGTGTTGATGTGATTTAGATAACACTCCACCTCTTCATCACAATCAACAAATCAACATCTTTCCCACTCACAAATGTCATCATTTACTAGTTGTTATATCATACCGGTCTCTTGTCCATATCTTCTACACAAGTCAAACACTAACTTGTGTACCGATGATTCTAATGACATCACAATGCTCGTCGATGTCAATGACAGTAAGATTAAAACTCTCCCATATTGGTTGTATCCTTCTATACTGGTTGACATCAATGACAACACAATGCCAACATGACCTAGGTTTTATCGAGATGCACTGTCAAAGTTGATCTTGATCCACCCGAGATCCGGTGGTAGCCAAGTAGTAGAATTTGTTGTTGAAACTAGAGGATTATCCCTCAAAGACCCATTGACATGTTATATATATTATTATTTTAATACCCATACTATTATTTTATTTATATATTCATCGATTAATATATAGATATGATAAATATAAAGATTTAACCTATCATAAAGATTCAGTAACCCAATCCAAATCAACCAAAACATTAAAAAACATCATTGACTTTGATAGAAAGTTTCTTACCATTTCCCAACTAACTTTACTTAACTCGACCAACTAGGATATGAGTGCGTGATATCTCAACTAGGCACATATTAAAGATTTCCAAACCAAGTCCTTATCCAGAGTGATACTTTTCCTCCCTTCCAGAGGCTTGATCATTTCCTGTATCCAACTTAGCACATTACAAAAATAGTTAGCTATTATCAATAAATGCATGTGCATCATATATTTTCATCTTTAAAGTACCATAATGATTGTACATTCATTCATTAGATTTTCCAATCCAAATAAATATATTCAAATGAAATCATACTTTAAAGATTTTTAACTAAGAAAAGTAATAGTAAATAGGTAATAAAAAAATGAGGTGTAACATATCCCCCCCCCCCTCCTTCTCATGAATCATCATCCCTGATGATTTTAAGTATCAACATTAATGTAATCCATAAACTATAAACGTAGTAGAATTGTTTTAATAACTTTCAAATTCAAGCAAAAAACATGATAAATTTTTTGCTTCATCTTAGCATAGTCCTCCCAAGTGGCAAAATATTTTGCATGCTAATCCCATTGAACCTTGCATTGTAGAACCTCTCTATTACGCAAGTGGAGCTTACATGTTTTGAGTACTCTAAGAGGTTCGATTCTCTCCACTCCTGGGTCCTGTACTTGCAAAGCATTCCAATCAATGACATGGTTATCACTTGGCATGTACCTCTTAAGGAACAAAAAATGAAAGACATTATGCATCCTAGCAAGCACTAGTGGAAAAGCTATTCTATAATCAACAATGTTTAATTCTTTGAGAACCTCAAAAGGACCTATGAAACACGAAGCTAGTTTGGACAACTTTCCAAACTTTATGGAACTCTTATGATGTTTAACCCTTAACAAGACTTTTTCCCCTACTGGGAAATGTCTAGGCACCCACTTGGAGTTGGCATAAATCTTGTGTCTATCATTAGATTTTTCTATCCTCTACTTAATTATACCAAGTTGCTCATCCATTTCTAAAAGCATGTCAGGTCCAAGACTTATCCTATCCTCAAGCTTATCCTAACTTATAGGAATTTGACACTTTCTACCATACAATGCTACGAATGGAGTCATTTCAATTATACAATGATAAGAGTTGTTATATGAAAATTCTATTAAGGGAAAGTAATCTTCCCACATGTATAGTTGATCCATGCAATACATTCTCAACAAGTCTTCTAAAACTTGGTTCACTCTTTTAGTTTGACCATCAATTTTTAGATGATATGTTGAAGTTATGTTCAACTATGCCCCAGGCAAAGAAAACTAAGTTTTCCAAAACCTACATGTGACACAAGTGTCTCTATCAGAAATAATCTTTTCAAGAATTTTATGTAGCCTAAATACCTCTTGAATAAAATTTCATGCTATAATAGGAGCTCCATAGGTTAAATTCCTTGGAATAAAATGAGGTACCTTTGTAAGCTTATCCACTGCTACTATAATGACATTGTGCTTAGTCCTTGACATTGAAATACCTTGTACAAAATCCACACTAATGACTTTCCATTTCCTTTTTGGAACTTCATGAGGATACAAGTCTTGTGGGATGATGATGTTTTGCTTTTATGTTTGACATTCTAAGAATCTTGCTAAAAATCTTGTAGCATCTCTTTTCATCCCTTTCTATAAATACAATTATTGACATCAACCATCAATTTTGTTACTTTGGGATGTCTAGAACATGGTGCTATATGAACTACCTTCCATACCAAATTCCTGAGTTCCTTTGAATTAGGTACAAAGATTCTTCCCTTAAACCTTAATAACCCATTAGATTCAAAATGAAATCCTTCATACCTTGAGTCCTATAGAATATTTGAGAGTTTTTATTGACTTTCTCATAATAATCGCCACCCTTGGAATTCTACAATACTTGAATCTTGAAATCAATTTGAATTGATATCATTGAGGAGATATTCCTCCTACGACTTAAGATGTTTCCAACCTGATTTTCCTTTCCTTTGATATAATTGATATTGAAGTCATAGTTTGATATCAATTCTAGCCATCTCCTTTGTTGAGCATTCAAATTTCGTTGGGCAAATAAATACTTCAAACCAAGATGATTGATTTTTAGTTCAAAAGGTTTTCCCAATAGATAGTGTCTTCATATTTGTAAGCATGGACAATTGTACCTAATTCCAAAGCATGCGAATATAATTTTTCTTGTATGGCTTCAACTTCCTTGATTCATAGGCTATGAATTTCCTATCCTACATCAATACTCCCCCCAAACCTTCTCCTGAATAATTTGTGATGATAGCAAAATTGTCATCTGGATTGGGTTCTTTTAATATTTCAGAGCCATGGTCAACTTCTCCTTGAGTTGGTCAAATGCTACTTGATATTTCTTTGACCACTGAAAATTCTTCTATTTGTCTTGATTTTCAAAATGGAATAGAAGGACTCATTGATAATGGAACTATCAAAATTATAGAAAACAATCCTTCTCCTTCTAGCACACTTTATCCTACATCTCAAGGGACACGTCCTACTCTGATAACCAAGAAAATTTAGCTACACGGATCTTTTAAAGATTGAAATATGATAAGAAAGTTGTTTTTCCTTCCATAAAATATAGTTGTAAGAATTAAGAAGGTGATGTGTATTTTCCTTTTCATCGTTGTTATTCACATTCTCTTGGAAATTATAAAGGTTTTAAAGCATTTGTTCAAGATCAATATGATCGAGCTCACATAGGTCTTACAATTGATCTTGCATTTTTTCTTAGTGAAGAGATAGTGCCTTAACACTCCATTCACCTTATTATGTTGCTCCTCACCCTATGACACTAGTAGTTTAACTTTATTGGGGGCTTTTTGTCATTCATGGTGATGAACCTTAATTGTCAATCATACTTGGACAACAACATAGTTCATTGTTGTCTCCTTGCTTAGGGAGAAAGGATGGTATATTCAATCTTCTCTCTTTTTGAAGATTGCCTCTTTTTTTGTGTTGTAGTTCGCATATCTTGATATCTTTTCTTGCATTGAATTTCTCTTCATGTGAGTACATGTGTATTCCTTTCTTAGGACCTTTTTCTTTGCTTGAACTGCTACATCTTCTTATGTACAATATCTCTTTAGAGTTTGTGTAATCCTTCTCTTTGTCCCTATGCTTGGGGAGCATTGATTTCTCCTAACCTTTCTAAAGGTACACTTTTCCTTTGTTGAGAGGTGTTTTCTATCGATACGATGTTATTCCTTGTGTGAAGTTTTTTTTTTTTTTTTCTTAAGGATTCTCTCTTATACAAGGGGTGTGTATCCTTGTCTACAACCTCTTATTCACTTGGAAATGCATGTCTATTATAAACAAACCTTCACTTTGGGTTAAAATTGTTGAATGGTTGAATGGGTCTGAATACTAAGAGGGTGGGTGGGGGGTGAATCTGTATTCCCACAACAATAAAACTTTTACTGATTTTTTAACCTTAGCAGAAAATTTCATTAATATGAATCAACAAATGTAGAATAAATGAAAACATAATCACAAGATCAACCCCAGATTTAATATGTGAAAAACCCAAATGGGAAAACCAAAGGGCTAACTCTTAAGATAACATAACTAGCTATATGGTGTTTACAAAAAGGGTGGCTCATTACCAAATGGCTCACTACCCGATTACAATGCGGCTCACTGCTAGAATGCTCACTACAATAGAAATAAGTAAACTAAGGAAAATTACATCTCCAAATGCATGAGGTCAATTCCAAGATAAGATTAGATAAAAAAACAACAACTCACAACTAATATGGTAAGGTATCTTTCCAACCTATCCAAAACTACCTACATCATGTCTGATAAGGGATTAATACAACACTATTTGCAATCTATCAATCCAACTGCTTGTAGCAAATTTGGTAAGGGATTATTGCAACACTGTAACTACACTCACACTTTCCACATACACCTTCACTCTTGCACATACATCATACTCCACTATTCACATTGCATACTTCTCACATACACTTTGTTCATTTGTCTTCTCACTTCACTTGAATACCACACACACATTAATACTATTCACACTCATACATCTGTTAGGTCCCGGAGACAACTAAGAGGGGGGGGTGAATCAGTTGTAAAATAAATTTAAACCAAAAACAACTTATCCAAACTTAATGCTTAATACTGGTAAACCAAACCTAATGTCAGTAGACAGTTTATCAGTTAATTGCAGTACCAGTAAAGATTAATGCATGAAATAGAAAGACAATATCATCCACAACACATAACACCAATATTTGTACATGGAAACCCTGTAAGGGGAAAAACCACGGTGGGAAACCTTACCCACAATCAGATGATACTACTGTAGATAGTATGTGTATACAATAGGGGGTCTACACATGCAAAAAGGCCAAGCGCCTAGAGCTCACTGCTCAAACACAAATAGGAGTCACACTGACTACAATTGGATGGTTAAATCCAATAATGATGTACTACTCAAAATAGCATCTTCATATGCTGGATTCAGTACCGGTTCAGTTATGATATGTATTCACAAAAACCTTCCTTCAACCTTCAAATAATGTTTGTGTGTATAGCTCTACTTATTCTTGCATATACCTTATTACAAATATTTTTCCCAATCGCATATCTATCTTACAAATAAGATCTTACATATATACCAAAGCCTAGGACAAAATGATAGGTTGCTTTTACAAAAGATATTACAATAAAACAATTTACAAGTAAAAAAATAACCACTGCAATATCCGATTCAACATGTTGGCTTAATGCATTTAGAACAATAATAAATCATCTCCACAGCATGTCGTGCTGATCTGGAATAGATAAGCTTGTCGGTGCTTATCCTGGACCTATTTGCCGGTAACATCAAATATGAAAACATGAATATACCAATGAACAAATCTCAAGACAAAGTTTCCAAACGATGTCTTTGACATAACCAAGTGTTTTCCATGTCATTCCAAGTGTTGGTGAATAATATATCCTGCCAGTGAACAAGATACTAGTGACTGTGCATAAGTCACTAGCTTGCCGGTGAACATTGTCAATTCTCCAAGTGCCAGAGTTGATAAGTGTTAATAGGTGTTGACAGCAATGACAAAACCATATCAACATATCCAAAATACCAACAATCTCCCCCTATAGCGTTGATGGCAACACAAGATGGAAAAACCATCAAAGTGCCAAAACAGAAATGCCAAATACCAAAAACCAACAATCTCCCAAAAGAGATCAAAACCAGAAATCAAAATTCAAGTACAAAGAGTAATCAATCTCTCCCAAAATAACAATCTCTCCCTCTAGGAGTAACATGTGTTTTTCCATATCAATCTCTCCCCATTTGACATCAAATGCCAAAGCAATATAAAAACCAGGTTCAAATACAAAATACCAACTTATTCAGTATACCAACTATAGACACCTAAAATTGTCATGTCTAATTAAATAAATATCTTTATTTATTTAATTACTTTAGCCTAATTCTTCTATTAATTAAATAAATCTTTATTTATTTAATTAATTCAATTATCCTCTTCTAGCCTTATTTCTCATTTAAATAAATACATTTATTTATTTAAATTATCCTTTTTCTAAATTAAATAAATATTTTATTTATTTAATTGATCCCACTTCTTCTATTAATTAATTAAATCTTTATTTATTTAATTAATTCATTAACATTTTCCACCTATGACACATGTCATTCATCTCTTAATTCATACACTACCTACCCTTTCATTATTTTCTCATTTCCTTTACCTACCCTCTAATCATAGCCAACCATTTATCTTTTACACCTCTCAATCTTATCCCTCCATTTCATATAGTGTCTTCTATATAAGGAGATGCTTCCTTCATTATCAAACCTTGAATAACTCAATTGCACACTCGACTACACTACGCCTTTTACATGCGATCCTACTTGCAACCACATTTCCGTTCTTTGTTGAGCTCTTGTGCACATAAAATCTGAGAGCAAATATATCAAGCAAGATCAATGGAGATAGGAAGAATGGAGATCCAAACCCTATTGGACATGTGATGGTATAATCTTTGTGATTTCATTTGATTTGCATTGTCTTAGGTAATCTTCATATGTTATGGTGGATCTTTGTTGTTGTTAGGTTAGGGTTTTGTGGTTGAATTCATTTAGTATTTCAATATTATTGTTGTATCCATTTTCACCATATACATTTTGGCATGCCCGGTGGGACTCTTGTCCCTTTTACATTTAACATCTTTTGTTGTAGATTTTGTGTTTTGAAGTTGCAGATCTAACATTTTTGACAATATTTTGATATTTTCGCATCTGCGTACTTTCAGATCACTTTTTTAATTTTCTTCCACGTTTGCGACACCTGGAATTGCGTCTGCATCCCCGATAGTATTTTATTTTTTTGTAGATTCCGAAAGTCACATCTGTGTGCCTTAGTCGAGTCTATGGAAAACTCAGGCGCGTCTGCGTCTAGGAGCCACGTCTGTATTCTAGAACCGCGTCTGTGTCAGCTTTAGGCGCGTCTGCGAAATTATATAGCATTTGTGTTTCTGATAATCGCATTTGTGTGAATTTGTTACATTTTGGGGTTTTCTTTGATTCGGTTTTGTGTCATTCAGATTTCAAATTTGGTTTATTTTGAGCTAACATCTTTAGATCTAGCTAACAAAATTGGTGCAGCTTGTCTTGAAAGCAAAATCGTTTTGTTGAAGGCCCCTATTTTCACAAAGTCTTTTGGATCTAAAATTTGCCTAACTTGTGTGATTGTAGGAAGGGGCGATTATTTCAAACAATCCAAACTACTAATAGATCTTTGTTGTAGGACCTTGGCAAGGGTTTTTGATCTTTCATTGTGTTCCTTGTTTTCATAGATTAGCAAACACTTCAATTGGTGCACTAAAATTGAACTATTGTCTTTTGTGTCTTGAGCAATAGGCCCTTTTTTTTAATCTTTAGAGGGCCTGTCTCCCCATGTGGTCTTTAGGACTACTAGTGAGGAGAGAATGACCCAAGTGGTAGAAAAAGAAAATCCATCTTCTTCCAAACCACTATAAATAACTATATTCATGGTGAAAACTATGGATAACGTGTGTTGATTAGTTCATACTGACACTATGTCTCCCCATAAACCCGTTTGATCAAATTTATTTGATCATTTGTAGGGAGTAACCCCTACCGGCTAGGAGGCTTCTATATTAATAGAGCTAAAAGTGTCGCATGTATGGCCACACGAGCGGATGCCCGTACTAGCACCTTTTTGTTTTAGAAGCCAAAATCCTTCTAGTTGTTGGGGCAGAAGGTCGGACCTTTGGTAGCGGCCCACACACATACGGTTCTTAGTAGAGATACAAAGTTCACCATGAGGAGTTTTCATGGGGACTGATGCTTGGCTGCCCTAAGAAGTGAGTGCTGAAGGTGGAGCCAGTGGGGTCAAGCATCGAAGTATCCACTCTGAATAGCGTAGCCTCGAGGGAAACTCCATGTGGGATCAACAACTATTGTCTTGGCCAGCCATAAGAATTGTGCTTGACTTATTTTGAACAATCAAACATTCAAGACCAAACACCAAAACATTGTGTCTTTTGTGTCTTCAAGTGTATGCAAAACAATTTTACATCAAAGAACACACTTTTCTTTGAGTCATTTTTGAGTCTAAACACTTGCAAACATTGAGTCCTCATCAACACTATGTTCTCTTGTCATGAAAAATAGTCAAACATTCAGATTTGGTCACAACAAAACAACTTCACAGATTGGAAAAATTGCACAAAATTTGCAGAAACGCGTCTGTATCTGACAGACCCGCGTTTGTGTCATCTAAACATGTCTGTGAAGGGCAAAAATGTGTCTATGTCTTTCGAGCAACATTGCATTTACAACATCTCAGAAACATGTCTGTGTCTGGTAGAACCACGTCTGTGTCATTTAAGCACGTTTGTGTCTGACAGAATAGCATCTGTGTCCTTTAAGTGCATCTGTGAAGTATACAGGCACGTCTGTGTTCAAGATTGAAAACTTTCATAATTCAGCAAACAAGAACAGTCAGTTTTAGACTTATTGAGCTTCATAGGTTATCTCTCTGGGTTTTCCATCTAGCATTCAACCTATCTTTGAGTCTCACAAAGTCCATCATTGCTTTACACCTTACATTACATTCACATTTGTCTAAACTTGAGTCAAAAGGTCACTTGCTTGTCCTCATCTTATTTTGTCAACATACTACATACAACAACATTTTGCTAAGTGGTCCCTCATCAAGGTCTATCACCTTTGGGTCTCATTTGGTCTTACTTAGAGTAAAGGTCAACTTATTTCATCAAGAGAAACTATCATCTCTTTGGAAGCCACACCTACTCTACTACATACATGCTTGGTCTTACACTTTGGACATTGCAAGTACACCTTAGATTCATTTACATTCCATCCAAACTCTTGGTCTTCCATACTCTTTCCATCTTCATCTAGTCTCCCACATCTTGGTCAATACCTAGTTCATGGTTGAAACCCGTTCCCAAAAATCTAGGAGAGAAACTAAAGAGGCTCAAGAGTCTGCAAACATGAGTTCCTATGAGTTTGACAATGATATCTTTTTCAATTCTGATCATACTACATTACCTGACATGGATGCCTATAGAAACATTCCAAATGTTGAGAACATGGACACTACAAACAACAATGGTACACACAATGACAATATGGACAACATTTTAGTACATTCAGAAGAAGTGGAAGACACCATTATGAATCCCCATTTCAATCGATTGGTTGAGGAAATAATGAGGAGAGATAGACAATACTTCTTACAAGTGATGGCACAAAGTGGAGCCAAGATCCCTCATGATTTTGACATGTCTCAAATAATGGAAAATCAACCTTTGCAGCAAACTCAACTCAACATGGATCAAAGGAGGCCTAATAGTGGAGGCAATAGAGGACCACATCTTGTGCCTGAATCACCATCATCTTTGTTTCAAAAACCAGAGGTCCCATACACACATGGTCAAGCATATGATACTCACCTTCGCAGACCATTATGGAGGTCTTATGCAGAAAAATATACTCAATCACATACCAATGCTAAGGATCAACCACCAAAGCAATTGGATATTCAAAGGCATGCTCAAAATTTGGACACAAAGAAACCCCGCATCAAATTTGGGGGCAACACACTAGAACAAACTCATGACATTCCCATAGAGTATGGTATACAAGGACAAAGCAGATATTCTATTCCTCACCATGACTCTATACCAAGTGGTACATATACACAACATCATTATAGACCTCCTCCATATGAACATTTGTATGATCAATACCATCCATATATGCAACATGCTCCTCCTCCACACATTGGTTCAAGCATGGGGTATGGTTCAAGAATTTGGTCTCCACCTAAGAGCAATTTAGAACAACAAATCAGGGACTTACAAAAGAAAATGGAGGACATAAATACATCGAAGCCAACATACACAATGTGAGACATATGTCCTTATCCATTTGACAAAAGCATTCCAATGCCTCCATTTCCTACACACTTTGTGACACCTAAGTTTGATAATTATAGAGGAAAAGGGGATCCTAAGGCACATATAAGACAATTTTTCACAGCTTGCATTGAGGTAGCAATAGAAGAGACATATTTGATGAGATTATTCCCACAAAGCATAGGTGATCAAGCTATGGAATGGTTCTCTCAACTCCCACCTGGAATTAAGTCATGTGGTGACTTAGCAGAGGCATTTATCCAACATTTCTCCTACAACATAGAGACAGACATATCATTCACTACTTTGTGCAACACCAAGCAAAAAGATGGAGAGTCTTTTTCATTGTTTTTACAAAGATGGAGGAATCTAGCCAGTAGATGCTCTTGTGAAATTCCACAAAAACAAATGGTAGAAATGTTCACCCAAAATGTTAACAAAGACATTGGCTATGATCTAAGGAAAGCTTGTTTGTCCACCTTCAAGGACGTCATTGAAAAAGGCTTAGCAACAAAGAAGGTCCTAATTGAACAAGGAGTCATCAAGATATTCAAGGAAAACAAATATGACTTTAAAGGAAAAGACATGCCAAGATTTTGGAATAAAAACAAGAACACAGTCAATGATGGTGTTGTTGATGCCAATACAGTATGACCTAAATTCATTTTTTCTAGATCAAGCTCTACAAACAATCAAGTGAATACTCAAACAACTTCAAAGTCACAAAGGAAGTACACCCCATTGAGAGAACCACTTGAGTCAGTTTTCAAAAAGCTAGTGGCAAACAAAGTAATCACAGTTCCAGATTTTCCTCCATATGAGCCAAAGGTCAAACCAAATTGGTGGAATGATGATGAATATTGGGAATTTCATAAGAGCAAGGGTCATAAGACAGGAAATTGCCATCGACTGAAGAACATCATACAAGATCTTTTTGATAGAGGTGACATTGAGATTGAAGGACACTCATACAATCAAGAACATGAGATGTTTAAAGAACCATTCCCAAAGCATGACAAGGGAAAAGCTACAGCCACAGATGACCAAACCAACTATACTAGAGCATCTTATAACTATGATTCAACTATCAATCACATCTCGATGGACAATTATGTCTCTACCATTATCATCAAGGAAAAAATGCTTGAGAATTCTACCCAAAGACCCAAGATTCTCCTAAAAGGCATTGGATCTTCTTCCGAACCTACCTCTGAATGTAATATTACAACTCGTCGAGGTAAATTCACTTTGCAAGGTGCTCTAACCAAAAACAAAGCTTCTTCATCAACCAAGCCTGAGTATGACCTTGTAGAATAGTTAGGGAAGACACCCACGCTCATCTCCATCCTTGAGCTCTTACACATATCCCCCGCACATAAAGCCATTCTTGATAAAATCTTGAGAGACATTGTGGGATACCTTTCTATTCCACACTCACTTACATTCACAGAAGCCAATGACACCTCCGTAAGTCAGCCACATAATGCATCATTACACATTGAAGCCTTCATACACAAAAATTGAATAAAATGAGTCCTAATAGATGGAGGAGCTGGTCTGAATATTTATACATTGAGCACTATTAAACAATTGGGATATTTTAATAAAGTTGTGAATTCTATAAACGAAATTACCATCAAAGCATATGATGATGAAGAGCGTTCATCCAAAGGCATAGTCACCTTACCTCTCAGAGTTGGGCCAATTACAAAGGATGTGGTTTGTCAAGTCCTAGACCTAGATCTCACATACAACATATTGCTAGAACGTCCATGGATTCATGAGATGAGCGCAATACCATCTACATATCATCGATGTATCAAGTTTCCACACAATGGAGTTGAAGTGACTGTCAAAGCTAACCCAGACCCATTCATATATTGCAACAATCTGCGACCTAGATCAGAAATAACAATCCCAGTCAATTGAGAAGTTATTCCTTCATCAGCATATGAGGATCCAGAATCATTGAAAGCTTCTACATCAAAGAAAACAGAGATCAAAGAAAAGTTCAAGTTTAAAGACCTGGGATGTGGTGAGTATATCTTTCATGTTGATCAACTCCCACTATCTCCTAAGACATTCAGTCAACAAGAACAACCTACAAATAATTTGCAAGGAATTGGGCATGAACCACCTAGTGTTGTGGCTACTAAGTCTGAATGCAAATATCCTCTAGTGGTGCAAGCATCTCTTGATATCAATAATCCTAAGAGTGGATCCAACAAAGAGTCTATTGAGAATATCGCCAACCCTCTTGAGAACTCACATAGCTTTACCATTTCATCCACTCATTCCATTTCCACTCCACTTCCAGACTTGGATCAACAAGAATCACAAAATCCCTTACTCATTGGGGATCAAAAGTCAAGATTTGAAAAGAAAAATCTAAAAGTCAATAATAAAGAAAAGTCCTTTAGTCCAAATCAAAATCAAACGCTACTAGACTCCACAAAAATCAAAGTCAAGGATAAAAATCCTATGAAGAAAAAAGAATAAGAGTTGATCTCCCCTAATATCAAAATAACTGGGGGCAAAAGTTCTACAATTTCAAGCCAAAAAGAATACTTGTTGATCCTAAGTCTCCATCATGCTATCGTACTTTCACTTCTTTTCACAATCATAAGCCTTCATCACTCATCCACTTGTTCCACACATCCATTCCCATCTGGTGATACATCATGGACCTTTAATGGAGCTTCCTCGAAGGACTTTGTTATCAGGGATGCCCAAACTTCTTTAGGTGACACACATACGGGCCTCTGTAGTCCACACAGTAGTAATTCTATCTCAATTCCTTTATCAAGGAAGACAGTCACTTGAGCTACACATCATTCAGTCAAAGAAAAATGCAACTACAATCATAAAGTCAAGCCTCGCACATTTGAGGTAGGTGATTTGGTTCTTAGATAAAATCCTAAAAATCAGCAAGACAGAGAGAAGAAGGGCAAGTTCGAACCAAACTGGCTTGGTCCTTACATAATCACAATAGCATATGGATCTGGTGCATATCAGCTCTCAACCATAGAGGGTGAACCTTTGGAGGATCCAATCAATAGCATACACCTTCGCAGGTTTTACACATAGCTCTTCGGAGTATCCTAATTCAAAAATACAAAAAAATCAAAAAATTCAAAAAAGACAAAAAAATCATAAAAATAAAAAATTGTTACTTGGTGAAAACTTGGCAAATAGGTGCCTTGTGACAACAAAAAAAATCAAAAAAATCAAAAAAGTAAAGAAATTTTTTTTCGTCCAAACGGTGAAAACTACTTTGGTGGCGCTCTGGGCAAGTACCATGGTGAAAACTGGATCACCGGTACCATGCGTAGAGACATTGCTCCTCCCTCCTTTAGGATTCACTTTTATCCTTTCACTTTGCACACACTCACAACTTATCCATTCATAATAAACTTACCCATTCCCATCATGGCTTGTTATAGATCTACCCAAGATTGGTTAGCCATTCATAATAATCCCTCCTTTTCACCCCTTTCCATCCATAATAAATTGGCTCCTATATGTGGCTAAGGCAAATCCTACGTCTAGTGATGGGTGTGGAACTAAGAGCATCACACATTCTAAGGAGTACAATTTCTTCTAGTTTTCTTCAGTCTATCCATGCACAATCTGCAATAAAGTTCCATCTTCTCTGCAATAAAGTATCAGTTGCATGGATTCAGTCAGTTTCAGATGAGACACAACAACTATGGGCTTCAACAAATCAAATCTTTCAGCAGACTCAGACAACATATGGTTCAGTGCTATCTATCCTTTCTGTGAAAGTAAACATTGTGACCACAATCAAATAAGACTTATACAAGTGACAAGAGACACTAAATTTGAGGACTACAGTGGATGTTGGTGTTGAGTCTTGGTTTTCTTTTGATTTTAATTTTCTGGTGACATGTCTTTTAGCTTTTCCAGGATGTCTCTGACTAGAGATTCTATCTCTAGGATGTCTTTGATTAGAAAGGCAAGGATGGGGTATCGTCACCTATTTTTCTTTGCTGTCTGTGGATTGTCTCTTAGTAATGCTATGACTTGTCCAAGGATATGAGGACACTGTGAGTCTAGTATGAACTGGGGCATTCCTTGTTTGTGACTGTCTTATCTCCATGCAAATAGGTACAATGACTTTCTGGGTTGAACATATGCCTCGATTGTCATAACCTACTTGCCATAATAAAGCTCAATGATGATAACGCACAAGAAGCTCTTTCACTTTCATATCTTCTATCTTCCATCCCCCTTTCTTGATTGACTTCCATCATCCTTCTTGACTCCATGTAGCCTGCTATCACATGACTGAGTATAGTGACATGCCAAAAACATTTTTATTTCATGTAGTTGCACCTGCATTACCACATATTAAGCACTTCATACATACATATAGATATCACAATTGCATCACATCCTGCACATAGCACATGCTAGCACATTTTACATTCTCATCATGTAAATAGTCATTTGTATTATCATATTCATCTGCATTTCATACATTCACATTTGCATTGGCATAACATATTAAAAACGTTAAAAAATAAAAAAAAATATTGCATTACATCATATACATATTTGCATCCATATCATAACCATCACATAGAAACATACATCACATAGGTACACATGCATATAGCTTCCGTAAAGATGAATCATCTCATATATATATAATAAAAAGTGTCATGATACAATGATGTCAAAATCATATGACTACAATCACCCGAAGGTTTCTACATCATAATACAAAATGGTACAAAACTGTACATAGGGAGCCCTCTATGGCTATGATGAACTCCCTCCCTCAGAGCCGCTTGGCCTCGACGAAGTCTGAGCTCTAGAAGGACCTACCCTGGGATCATCTCTCCTGCCCCCTCTATTTGGTGGTGGTGGTAGACCCATAACCCCACCGCCGGATGCTTGTCTCCTCTGACTCCCTCTAGTAACCGTCACTGTCCGCGATGGTCTGCGGAAGCTCCTAGCCCGCTCCTCTGGTGGAACTGCTCCATAGTATAGGTCTCACCAATAACCTATCTCCTCTCCTACCCACAGAACATAGGCATATCCAACCCCTATGTCCTCTGCTGCCTACCTCCTAGCCCTCAGTGTTATCTCAACCTTAGTATAGCACTAGATAGCCTGATCCCACTCCCACTCAGTATCCCTCAGCTGTCTCCTGAGCCTAGCTACCTCCCCCTCCAGATCCTATATCTCATCTACCTATCCCTGACAGATCTCCCTCAGCTCAAATAGCTCATCCTCCTCCTCCTCGGCCCCCTGTTCTTGTGGCTCCCCCTGTACTGGTGGCTGTACCTATGCCTATGCCTCTACCTATACCTGTACCTACCTTTGTCCCTGTCCCTGCACTTGTCTAGGACCCTGTGCTGCTGGCACCTATAGTGGCAATCCACCGCGACCCCTCACCACTCAAGCCTATCTCTCCTCCCCACCCTCTCTCCATGGAGCCACTCTCCTCTCTCCAACTGCACCCCGCCTCCTTCGTCGACCTCTACCCCCACCATTTCCATCCTCATCCTCATCCCTTTCGCCATCTCCATCTATCTGCTCACCTGGGTTTGTCAGACGTGGAAATGGATGCTCTGCCCAATATGCAGTGTACTCTGCATCCATACCTGCATCCTCAATCTCAAGCCACATATCCCATGGCATGGGCACCATCTCTACCAGCTACATCACAGCCCGATCATATGATAACAGTGGCTCAAAGTGTGCCTGGTCTTGCACTATCCGTGCATACATACCAGAACCTCGTGGCATCCGCTGGATCCTACCAAACTACCTGCATACCCTATCCACTAACTGCCTCTCCAGTACACAAGACATCCACCCAATTAGATATCTGCTCCTAAAGGTATAGGGTAGCTCCACTGCATCATCCTCCCACTGCTCACACTCATGGTACGGCCTCCATATCATAGTGTCAATCTCATCGATCACTTGATGCCAGTGTTCCAACCTGCCAATCCATGGCTGTGAGGTAATCATATCATATAAATGAACAAAACTGTGTCCATGATCCCAACCTCTGAAATGTATCTGCTGTGTGACTGGTAGATGCTCATATGCCCAAACCTACAACAATGTAACTCCACAGCCCAATCCTACGGATCCATGATAAACAAACTGATGAAGCTTATAGTACAAGTGTGCCAGCATGCACATTCCCCAGGCATATCTGGTATGTTGTGTAACTAGTGTCTCCAAGGTGCTCCCCCAGCCCACAGCCAACCCCCGTGTTGCCCTGTCTGGACATAGGAACCCACTGATCACTCCTCCTAGAGCTGCTGGTAGTGCCAGTCCTGTCACTGTCATCGTGTCCCATGCCACATGTCCAGCCCTCATCTCCAATCCCGAATCCTAGAACACTTGTCTCAGGGCCTCCCTGTCTCCATCTCGATCATAGGGTATCAGCTCCCCGTCGATCGGTATCCTCAATATCCTGTACACATCCTCCAAGGTGACTATCATCTCACCCATAGGCAAATGAAAAGTGTATGTCTCTAAATGCCATCTCTCAGCTAGCGCAATCAGCAAACCCATGTTTGCCCAAAACTCAAGCACATATAGAATGTATCTCAGACCCATAACCTCAATGGCAGCCCTATCCTTGAATGTCAGCTCTGGTCGTAACCTCCGAGTCGATGGGAATCTCTCCCGTGACTCCAGCATAGGCAAGTACTCCTGCAGTCAAGAAAAGCAATCATGTCAGTCAAAGTGACACTCACTATTCATCACAAAGTGTTGCTATCTATCCCAGTGACACTCATTGTTCATCACAAAGTGTTTCTTCTATCTTAGTGGTACTCCTTATTCATCACAAAGTACTACGTGTTCTTGCACTCCCTGTTCATCACAAAGTGCTGCTCCTATTGGTACTCCTTGTTCATCACAAAGTACTATGTCTTGGTACTCCCTGTTCATCACAAAGTACCTCGATCTATCCTATCTTAGGGCCTTTGCTTGAGTGTATCCTCTTGAGTAGTTTCCTAATTGGCAATGTATGTTCTATCATAGAATTGTCAATCCTAGCCCTATCTGCTATCCTAGTCTTCCCTAGAGGACCTGCTTGAGTGTATCCTCTCAGCAGCTTATCCAATCGACAGCGTACGTTCATCACAGAACTGTCGATTTGACCTTAAAGACATAAATGCACCTTCATGACATAAACACACTTACAGACTACACAAATGCACTTGCTCTACACAGATGTGCCTATGCCCTGCACAGACGCACCTGTCCTGCACAGACGTGCCCATATTTCACAAACGTGCCTGCACAATGCAGACACGCTTGCATCTGGCACAAATGCTTTTCCCAACATAGACACGCCTGGCACAAACACAAACACGCCTAGCCAACATAGACGCGCCTGGCACCAACGTAGATGCGCCTACACGTTTTTGACATTTTTTGACATTATCCTAAAGTGCATTTATTGCACTACCTAGCATGCATTAATGACAAGATTTCACACGACAAAGTACAAGGAGGTTTTTTGGTACTCACCGGCTCTCCTGCATTGCCTGGCCTCTGATATCGACGAACGCGATCGAATCTATGCACCAATGCCATCGCTGCTGACTACTGCTACTCTATTCTCTCTCTGCACTTTGATCTCTTAGAGGTGTGGATGACAATGAGGGTGTATTCCCCTCATGGTATATCTTATAGACTACCCTAGCCCTAGCCCTAGCCCTAACTCGGGTCTCCCATGTTAGTCTTCATTATCCTGTGACTCTGTCACTCTATTCTATCCGGTCAGTCCATTTTAGCCTTCCTTTCTTATCAAGAGATTGTATGTGATCTTTTTTAGACATTTTCATCCAATCTCTCGAGGGGCTATATCATTCCCATCTTGGGGCAACTTTGTATCAATTCATCTAATCTTCTTTGAAACAACGCAACAAGCTACATTGTCTCAAAGAGGGGCAAAATGTAGACACCTAAAATTGCCATGTCTAATTAAATAAATATCTTTATTTATTTAATTAATTCATTTATCCTCTTCTAGCCTTATTTCTCATTTAAATAAATACATTTATTTATTTAAATTATCCTTTTTCTAAATTAAATAAATATTTTATCTATTTAATTGATCCCACTTCTTCTATTAATTAATTAAATCTTTATTTATTTAATTAATTCATTAACCTTTTCCACCCATGACACATGTCATTCATCTCTTAATTCATACACTACCTACCATTTCATTATTTTCTTATTTCCGTTACCTACCCTCTAATCATAGCCGACCATTTATCTTTTACACCTCTCAATCTTATCCCTCCATTTCATACAGTGTCTTCTACATAAGGAGATGCTTCCTTCATTATCAAACCCTGACTAACTCAATTGCACACTTGACTACACTACGCCTTTTACATGCGATCCTACTTGCAACCACATTTCCATTCTTTGTTGAGCTCTTGTGCACATAAAATATGAGAGCAAATATATCAAGCAAGATCAACGGAGATATGAAGAATGGAGATCCAAACCCTATTGGACATGTGATGGTATAATCTTTGTGATTTCATTTGATTTGCATTGTCTTAGGTAATCTTCATATGTTATGGTGGATCTTTGTTGTTGTTAGGTTAGGGTTTTGTGGTTGAATTCATTTAGTCTTTCAATATTATTGTTGTATCCATTTTCACCATATACACCAACTACTCCCCCTGAGAAGTAGCTCTTCTCATCAAAGTCGGAGTAAAAGATTTCTCTGTTAGTTCTGTTGGTTGATGACAAACATCAATTGTCTAAGTCTCTACCGGTGGGGGTATGACCCCAAGCTGATCTCTGAGATATTCAAAAGTCTCCTTAGGCAAAGGTTTAGTGAAAATATCAGCAATCTGTTCTTTAGTATTCACATAAACCAGCTTTACTTCGTTTGCTTCAACATTCTCTTTCAGAAAATTCAATTTGATAGAGACATGTTTAGTTTTAGAATGTAGTACCAGATTCTTAGATATATCAATTACTATTGTATTATCACAATAGATAGTTATAGGTTCCTTGCATTTTACTTTTATGTCCTTCAACATTTTCTTAAGCCATAATACCTGTGTATAGTTGGTTGTCGCTACAACATATTTCGATTCAACTGTTGATAAAGATGTGCAACTTTTTTTCTTACTCAGCCAAGAAATTAATCTGCTTCCAAGAAAAAATGCTCCGCCGGTGGTGCTTTTTCTGTCATCTACATCTCCTGCCCAATTTGCATCTATGTATGCACATAATTCAAAGTTTTCATCTCTAGGATACCATAGGCCAAGATTTTTAGTGCCTTGTAAGTACTAGAAAATCCTTTTTACTGCTGATTCATGATTTTATTTAGGATTACTCTAAAATCTTGAAACAATACATACTGCATTCATAATATCAGGTCTTGTTTGTGTCAAATATAGTAGGCCTCCTATCATAGATTTGTACCTAGTCGGATTAATAGGTGTAGATTCATCCCTTAGTGATAATTTGTCATTTGTAGTCATAGGTGTGCTTACCGGTTTAGAGTTTTCCATCCCAAATTTCTTTAGTAACTCCTTCAAGTACTTAGATTGGCTCAAGAATATACCTTTATCAGTCTATGAAATCTGCAATCCTAAAAATAATTTTATCTCTCCAATCATAGACATTTCAAATTCTTGCTACATTTCAATAGAAAAGTCTTTACATAATCCATCTTCTCCTCCAAAGATTATATCATCAACAAAAACTTCTATAACCAAGATGTCATCATTAGTCACTTTATAGTATAAGTTGTTGTCAGCATTACCTTTAGAAAAACCAATCTTCAAAAGGTATTTATCCAATCTAGCATACCAAGATCTTGGAGCTTGCTTCAACCCATACAAAGCTTTCCTTAATCTACAAACCATATCTTTGTTATCTGTTAAAGAAAATCCATCAGGTTGCTCAATGTAAACTTCTTCTTCAAGATCTCCATTCAGAAATGCGCATTTAATATCCATTTGATATACTTTGTAGTTCTTGTGTGCTACAAAAGCCAATAATAATCTGACTACCTCAATTCTAACTACCGGTGCAAATGTTTCATTGTAATAAATTCCTTCTTTCTGTGAATATCCCTTATACATTAGTCTTTCTTTATTTCTGATTACCTTACCATCTTCATTAAGTTTGTTTCTGAATACCCATTTTGTTCCAATTACATTTTTGTCTTTAGGCTGGGGAACTAATGTCCATGTGTTATTCTTTTTAGTTTGTTCTAATTCTTCTTCCATAGCTTTAATCCAATGTATATCTTCACATGCCTCATTAATTGATGATGGTTCAATTTGAGAAATAAGACACACCTCTTCATTTTCCAGTCTTCCTCTTCTCATAACTCCTTGATACTTGTTCCTAATTATCTAATTTTCAGAGTGGTTCAATCTTACATACTAGGGTGTCTTTGTTTGTTGTTGTTCCTCAGTTATAGTGGAATTTTCAAATGATACTAGTGTAACTAGATCTTCATTTTGTACCAGTGTGTTTAATGTAGGTTCATTTGTCAATATCTCTGTTGCTGGTTCAGAGTCTATATACCTTGAAGTTCCTCTAAACTGTTCATCAATTTTCACATTTGTACTCTCAACAATTTTCTGCAATCTCTTGTTAATACATCTATTTGCTTTGCTCTTAGATGAATAACCAAGAAATATTCCTTCATCACTTCTAGGATCAAATTTTCCAATATACTCACCTCTTCTAATATAACATTTACTTCCAAATATTCTGAAATATTTAAGGGTAGGAGTAAGACCAAACCATAGTTCATGAGGGGTCTTACCAGTTTCACCTTTGATGTGAACTTTGTTGAATGTGTAGACTATTGTGCCTACTGCCTCTCTCCAATATACATGTGGTAGATTTTCTTCTGATAACATACTTATAGCTGCATCCAAGATAGTTCTATTTTTCCTTTCCACAACTCCATTCTATTGTGGTGTCCGGGGTGCTGATAACTATCTTCTGATTCCATTTACTTCACATAATGTATTAAATTCCTTAGATGTGAATTCACCTCCTTGATCTGATCTCAGACATTTTATTTTCTTACCATTTCATTCTCTAACATCACCTTGAATAGTTTGAATTTCCCAAGTGCTTCTGATTTTTCTCTGAGAAAAGTAACCCAACACATTCTAGAATAGTCATCAATGATTAGCATGAAATATCTATCATGTTGTAAGCTTTTATTTCTAGCTGGACCACATAAATCAATATGAATTAAGTCAAGAGCATTATTGGATTTTTCTGGAATACTTTTAAAAGATAGTCTAACTTGTTTTCCAAATTGACATTCCTTACATACCGGATTGTGAGGTTTAACAATCTTAGGTAAATCTCTAACTGCTTTAGTTAAACTGATTTTCACAATGCAATCAAAATTTACATGACAAAGTCTCTTATGCCATAGCCAACTTTCATCAAGCATGTCTTTTCATTGTTATTCAAATGAAAGATATTACCTCTAGTTTGATTACCGATTACAATTTCCAAACTAGTTTTGTTCATAATTTTGCATTTTCCATTCTTGAATTGTAATTGAAATCCTTTTTTAACTAACTGACCAACACTTAAAAGATTATGCTTTAAACCTTCAACATAGTAAACATTGTCAGTATTATGCTTACCATCAAGAGATATAGTACCTTTACCTTTGATCAAACAAACTTTATCATCTCCAAATCTTACTAGACCTCCATTATATTCTTGAAAAGTCAAGAATTTACTTTTATCACCAGTCATATGATGTGAACATCCTGAATCAATGATCCATTCATCCTTAACTTCAATTTTAGCTACTAGGGCTTTCTCTACCGGTTGAACAGTAGGTGTCGGTTGATATTCTGTTATAGCAACAAAGACCCATCCATTATTTTCCAGATCCTCATCACAATCATCAGTGACTCCTTCATCAACAAGATAACAAGACTTGTCTTTATTCTTCTTAAATCTATATCTCTAATAGTCAGGGTTAGGCTTGTATGTTCTTCTAGCTTCTTCTTTCAATCTTGCATGTCTATCAGGGCATCTTGAAGCCATATGACCAATCTTATTACAGTTAAAACATTTAAAGGGTGCCTTACCTTCATACTTACTTCCAAGTGGACCTTTAGGCATTTTCCTTGCAAATAGTGCTTCAAGTTCTTCAAGTTCTTCATTTTCTCTCCTGCTTTCTTCAAGTTCTCTTGCATAAAAGGCTTTCCAATCAGACTTTTCAAATGATGGTGCAGATGATGTTGATGCTTTAAAAGCTAAATCTGTCTTTATAGTAACAACAGGACCAAATTCCTCAATTTCAAAAGCTGAAAGTTTTCCAATCAATGTGTCCCTAGTTACTGACGTATTAGGCATTGTTCTTAACTTATTTATAGCAGTAACTTTCATTTTGTATGCCGGTGGCAATCCTCTTAAAACTTTTGAAACAATTTCATCTTCACTTAAGGTTCCTCCACAACATTTAATACTCAAAACAATTTCATTTACTCTTTCCATAAAAGCAGAAATCCTTTCATCTTCTTCCATTTTCAGATTTTCATACTTGACCCGAAAGCTTTCAAGTTTTGCAATTTTGACTATGGAATCTCCTTCATTCATTGTTTCCAAATGGTCCCAAATAACTTTAGCAGTAGATCTATCTGATAATCCCATGATTTGCTGATCTGATAGTGCGCTTAAAAGTGCTTCCCTTGCTTTGCAATCATTTTCTTCATCTTTTCCAAAAGTTGGTGGATTAGGATGACTGGGAGTAGGATCAGTATAGCCATTCTTTGTAACTTCCTAGATATCCTTTCCAATGCAATTTAGATGTGTCTCCATCCTAATCTTCCATATGCCATAGTTGGTTCCATCAAGTTTAGGACTATCCTTCTTGAAATAGTTAGAAGACATTGGATCTCCTCAAGCTATTAAACTTTTGCAAAAAGAGGACTAGGCTCTAATACCAATTGTTAGGTCCCAGAGACAACTGAGAGGGGGGTGAATCAGTTGTCAAATAAATTTAAACCCAAAACAACTTATCCAAACTTAATGCTTAATATCGGTAAACAAAACTTAATTCCGGTAGATAGTTTATCAGTTAATTGCAGTACCGGTAAAGATTAATGCATGAAACAGAAAGACAATATCATCTACAACACATAACACCAATATTTGTACGTGGAAACCTTGTAAGGGGAAAAACCACGGTGGGAAACCTTACCCACAATTAGATGATACTACTGCAGATAGTATGTGTATGCAATAGGGGGTCTGCACATGCAGAAAG